>NC_084488.1:36500526-37803026 GCF_030035675.1 Rhineura floridana | reverse complement strand
TGGGCTTCTACTGGGAGGAAGGGAGGGATATAAATCTAATAAATAAATAAATAAATAATAAATCCTGAAACCCAGCCTCGCATAAAGCATATGGCA
Source organism: Rhineura floridana (assembly GCF_030035675.1). Classification (NCBI taxonomy): domain Eukaryota; kingdom Metazoa; phylum Chordata; class Lepidosauria; order Squamata; family Rhineuridae; genus Rhineura; species Rhineura floridana. The sequence continues at coordinate 37,802,930 of NC_084488.1, read as the reverse complement.
ATAATCTATTCTTGATGTAACGAGGACATGTATAACTGAAGCAAGGTTAAATGTCTGCTTCTGTACTGGATGGTAGATATCACAGTATTTTATATGATTTGCAGTTTCATGTTTGTGGAAACAATCAAATGGAAGATTTGTGATATTCTTTGTTTGATTGCCCTTTGTCTTAATATACTTTTATTTTTTGTTTATTTATGTATTGCTTGGAATGAGGATTTTAAAAAGCTAGAATGCTGATCAAATCTACAACAGAATCTCTTCTTGCCAATAGGAATATGGCAATTACACACAAAAAATTCCCAGGTTTTTTTTCCCTGTAGCCAAGGCCTGTACAAATGTCTTTAAATGCCATGTTTTAAACTGTGCACCAGGCTAGTGCATGGTCTGGTATGTTTTTTATGAGTAGTAATCAACACTAGTCCTACACAGAGTAGACCCATTGGAATTAATGGACATGACTAACTTAGGTTCATTAATTCCAATGGGTTTTAATAGTTATATTTTAATTTGTCTGCTGTAATGGTTAGAGTGTTGGACTACAACCTGGGAGACCAGGGTTCGAATCCACACATATCATGGAAACCCTATTCATAGGGTCACCATAAGTCAGAATCGACTTGAAGGCAGTCCATTTCATTTTTCATTATCCTACTATACACAAAGTGCTATGGCTAATGCCCCAAACAATAATCTACCAGATGGGAGCAACCCCACCCCCAAATCATGCCTTTTACAGCCATCCCACTTAGCGTCATGAAGGGAGAATGTGATGGGTGATACTAAAATCACTGCAAGATCCAGGATAATCAACAGAGTCACACTCCCAATTTCTGTATCATCTACCAGGATGACTAAGGCAGTCTCTGTCTTAAATCTTCGATCAAAGCTAGATTGAAACAGATTCACCAAAGTTTTATCCAAAAGTCCCAAGAGTTGAAAAGAGTTCAATTACTTTAACTAGAAAAGGTAAATTGAAGTGATCAGAATCAGTCCTTCCCTCAGATATGCATAGCAATAGCCAATTTAACAGGATCCTCCAGCAAGCTGTCCCCTCAAGGTTTGAGGGAGAACTAAACCATTTATAAAACAACACAAGAACAAGAAACGCAGCCATCCTTCAAAATTTTCACTTCTCCAAATTTTGCAATGCAATTCTCTAGCCAAGTAACTTGTACAAAAATGCATATACTACAATAAAGTGTGCATTAAAATACATTAATTTAAAAAATGTACAAAAATGCTTTATATTAAAGAAAGTAGGTTTGCAAAATGTGTATATTAGGAGAAAAATGCTGATGAATTTTCAAGAGGATTTAAAAAAAATGCAAACTGATGTGGAAATGTGAACTGAACTTAAAATTGGGGGAGGGGATAAGAAACTGAAAGAAACCAAAACTGCCAGTTTCTCCCATCCCTATATCCAGATATAACAAACAGAATGCAAGTGGGTACAGTATAAGGTGTATAGAGCTCCAAGCACTTCATCCACATTATCAGGTGTTAATAAAGCTCATCCAACTCAACAGGATAAAACATCTCTGCTAATGATTGTATAAGTATCAGTGTAGCTTCCATCTTGGAACAAATTTGAACAGTTTCATGTATATACTATTCAGCAAAACTGTCACAATGAGGCCTACTAGGGCTCCAGCAGTCCAAGAGGAATGCGTTGAAATGAAATTTTGCCATGTTTATTTGAATCTGGGTCAGATCTTTCCCCATTTGTGCTCATTCAATTGTCAACTGCCTCATTCCACACAATTACTTTTATCAAGATGTAATGTCACATGAAGGGTTACCAGCATGAGTTAGGTGACCTATGCAAGTTCCTTGTAAGCATACCTTTATTGGCGTGCATTTAGGGTTCTGAAACCATGCCTAGTATTTGAGGCTTGAAGTAGAGCTATTAATAAACATACATCCCTTAAAAATCAATGCTTCGTACAGCTGTCTGATGATTGCTAAGCTGTAGGATGCAGGTTCAGTTCACAGCATGAAGACAACACAACAGGAAAGTACGAAAACACCAGATGTCTTATCAGCATGTTTTGGCTACAGCAGTAAGAGTGTGAGAAACTGAGAGAACAGTGACTGGTAAACAATTAGAGAATATTTCTGTAGTGCTGCAGCTCCCTCTCTTGGCCACTTGGAAATACAAAACTAAGGATGTTGTGACCCAGGACAGAGGGGAGAGCTTGCAGGAGGAGGCCTCTGACTTTGGGGACTTGGACATGGGGTTGAGGGAATGATCTCAGTGCACCCAAATCCCAACTCCTCCCGTGGAAGTGCAGGGAGAGCTGTCAAAGTTCCTTCTGAGAACATACCTCTTTCTCCTGTTCCTGCTGGGTAGATGGGAAGCCCTTTCCCTTTCCAAAAGGAAGTCATTGTGAACAGTATCATTGCTTTTCAGCGTTTTCCCCACCTTTTATTCTACAGCAGGGACATGTAGTCTCCCACCCAAATTTAAACCAAAGATGTCACTGGACACATCCACACCAGATCTTTAGACAGCCATGGCTTCTCCCAAAGAATCCTGAGAAGTGTAGTTAATGAAGGGTGCTGAAAGTTGCTAGGAGATTCCCTGTTCCCCTCACAGACCTTCAATCAGAGTGGCTGACGGTTAAACCACTTTGGCCACTGGAGCTCTACCAGGAGAATAGGAGTCTCCTCTTAGCAAAGTACACTTTCCAGGATTCTTTGTCTAAAGCGATATAAAGGTCTGGTGTGGGTGTGGCCACCTGATTAGCCAAGCTAAGCAGCTGTGAGTTTGACTTTTAGAACATTGACAGTTGGTTCTTACTGAGCATGCCCAATGTTATCATTTAGTTCAATGCTAAATTTCTTAAATTAATTAAAAATCAGCTAGGCATTTTTTAAACTTTTAAACTGCACAAGATGAAGGTCAGAGTATGGGGCAAGGTCAGTAATAGGATTACAGGTACTCTGAATTTTTAATGAATTTCAACAGATTATGAGGACTCTTGCAGAAAAAAGTAAAAAAAGGGTCTGGTTTTTTCTCTCTTTTTACACTTTGAACTCTCAATTCTCTCTGGCTGTTTTGTGTATTGCCATGAAAATGTAGAGGGTTTTTAAACAAGCATTTCTGAGTTCAGGACCAGAGCTTGGAAGATTACTTTTTAAAAGTAATAAATTACAGTTACAGTTACATGGCCAAAAAAAGTAGTAATTACCGTTACAATTACAATTGCTCTGAAAGTAACTGATTACTTTACTTTTCCTCCAAAGTAATAACTACAATTACATTTCAGTTACTTTAAAAAAAGCCTACAAGGTGCCTGCCTTGGCTGCTGCACATCTACGTAGCCTAAAACAACATTAAAAATAAACACACACATACAGAGGTAGTAGACTAATTCTTTTTATCCATAAGATAGCAATGGTGGTCTCTCCACTGGTAAGGGAAGAGGGGAGGAGGCAGAGGCCTCAGATCTTTGCACATCAAACCAAGTGCAACCCCCCCCACTCAGCCAGCCAGCATGATCTCTCTCACTTAACCCAGAACCTGTCCTGCCACCAACTAAGGGACATGCACTCAAGCAAACATTTTCCCCTGAGATGCAAAAAAGTTAAAATACTGCAAATGCAGCACAATAGCCACAGAGTGGTGGAGGCCACTTTGTGTGCCAAGTGCAAACACAGTATTCTCTCTCTCTCTCTCTCTCTCTCTCTCACACACACACACACACACACACACACACACACACACACACAGAGAGAGAGAGAGAGAGAGAGAGAGAGAGTCATCTTTCACCTCCAGAGTTCTTTATCTCCATTCGGCTGCTGCCTCCATCTCCTCCTTTATCCATGTTCTTGACCTCCGGATCCTTTTTTCCTCCACTCCATTCTTTACCACCACTACCCATTTTTTTAAATAATTGTTTTCTCCACTCCACCCCGTCTCACTCTCCGCCTCCTCCCTTGCCTCCTACCCATCCACAGAGCATGAGGAAAGAGCGACACTGCACAGAAGCCCAGTTTGAGGCACATGATTTTCATCCACAAATCAGAGGAACAGAAGACTTCCCCTGCCCTCCCCAAGTAATGCCCAAAAGTAATTCTGGAAACATTACAATTACTCCACAAAAGTAGTAAAATTACTCCTAGTTCTATTACAATCAAAATGTAAAGGAATTACCCACTTGTTACTCAAAAAAGTAATGAATTACAAGTAATCCGTTACTTGTAACTAGTTACTTCCAAGCTCTGTTCAGGACTATATGTTTTGTAAGGTTTTGTATTAAAATGAGCTTATGGGAAACATCAGAATGGCATGGGGTATATTTTCAATTCAACACTGAGGAATGCAAAAAATCCATGCTGGCTATAGTATACAGCCACTCTCGTTCTTGTATAAATAAAGGTAATTTATTGGATGCCCATATTTCTGAATAATTATCTTCTTTCATTATTTACCACCAAACCTCATATTTAATAGTTGAGGGTTACAGATAAGATTGCAAATTCCACATAGCATATCTTAGGGGTAGCCAGCATGGTGTCCACCAGATGTTGTGGGATGGTACCTTCCATCAGTCCCAGCAAGCATGGCCAATGACCAGGGATCATCTGTTGGCTACCTTGGGCATAGCTTGAAAGACTAATCATACTTGTCTAACACAGGTACAGCCATATGTCACCACAATTGCTTACAATGGCAGCCATATGCATGCCTTCCCCCCCAAATAGGACCCACCATATGCACTTGATTGCAATCTCTTTTAACTGTTTTAATGTTGCATTTTTAACCATTTTAACACGCCCTGAGATCTCTTGGTGAAGGCTAGATAAGAAATGGATGTTACAACAACAACAACAACAACAATAAAACTTCTCGTCCCTAGAGATTGAGCTTGTCCTGCCTTGTCAACATCAGTCTCAGCTCTCAATCAGTGCCCACTCTGCTGAGGAAACACAATCTGAAGAAGCAAGATTCAAGCCAAATATAGACAAATCTCTTATTGCTTCTTTCCCTCAGCCATAGCAATAGCCATCAGTTGAAACTATTAATTTATATCCTGTCTGTCCTGCAAAAAGTCCGAGACAGTGTATATGGCTCTTCCTGCTTCCTCTTTTATCCTCGCAACAAGCCTGTGACATAAGTTAGGCTGAGATGGTGACTTGCTAAAGGTGACCTGGTGAGTTTTCTTACTGAATGGGGATTTGAACCAAGCTACTAGCTAACCCTAGAACTGAGGAAGGGAAGATTGACATGGTATTCCAAGTATCTACAGGGCCTAGACATGTTGTCCCTATGCCTTCAGCATAAATGTAATGTAAATGTAAGTTGATTCTGACTTATGATGACCCTATGAATAGGGTTTTCATGGTAAGCGGTATTCAGAGGTGGTTTACCTTTGGCTTTCTCTGAGGCTGAGAGGCAGTGACTGGCCCAAGGTCACCCAGTGAGCTTCATGGCTGTGTGGGGATTTGAACCCTGGTCTCCCAGGTCATAGTCCAACACTCTAACCACTACACTACACTGGCTGTCATGCCTTCTGCATAACTCCAACTATCTTAATTTTCCTGGAGTATGACAAAGCATGGGGTTGTCTTTGTAATCTAGGTTATGACAGTGGAGAAATTCTGCCATGGCCCATGCTGCTATTTCTTTGGAAGAGGGCACTGTGATGTTCCTGTATGTGAATGTAATGTAAATATGGTAAGTGCAGGTTTATTATAGGAAATATGGTAAGTGGAGTGAGTGAGAAGGGGGAGTACATGGGCTGTAGAATGCTGGATAATGATTGGCTGTGTGTTTGAATGGCTGAAGGTATAAATGAGAGGATGACAGTGAGAGTTATGGGACGGTGGGTTGGTTGAAGGTGGTGGGTGTGGAAGGTTGTTGTAGAGAGAAGGTAGCTGTTGAGAGATTGGATTAGGAGTTCTGAGGCAAATATTAAGAATTAAGAACATAAGAGAATCATATATGAAACCATACGCTTGTCAATAAAATCTATAAGTATTCCTAGTGTTAGCAATAAATATTTTCTTGGTTTACTTAAAGCCTGATTCCTTAGCTGGAGTGTACAGACCAGGGGGGGAAGGCAGGGTAACCAAGGCAGAAGAAGAAATTGTATCTAATGGTGGCAGCGTTGAAGGAAGAGATATTGTATCAACATCCAGTACCACAGAGCAACCCAGAGCTGTGAGCTTCATAGGCAAGAGGCTTCAGGGGGGTTGGGAATTATTTATACACACAGACACAAGGTATCAAAATAACCAGGAAGAGACTAAGGCACAGTCTAGAGGTTATATTGGATACACAGCGTGGTGGGTAGTGTGGCCTAGCAGGGGGATCTTTTGAGATCTGTGCTAGAGCAGAGAGAGGTAAAAATAAACACGACAATCCTGACTGCTGGTAGCCACAAGTGAGAGCGACACAGGTGGTGCCAGGGAAGGATGTCACAGACACCTCTGACTAAATCACTGTTGGTTGTCCAGGCAGCAAATATCTGTTAGTTAAGGTCTCTCCTTCAGAATGTCTTGCTTTGGAAGCACTCCAGTGTTGTTAATTTATGGTGAGAATTGCCCACCCACACATCCCAAAAAACCTTTTTGAAAAAAAGACCTCAAGAACAACTTTAGTATACAAAATAGTAGTATATAGCTAATGATTTTGAATCCTATTAAGAAGCCCATTAAAGGCCAAGCATGAAAAGGAGGTCCAAGGTATAGGAAGGGGAGCCACTGTGAGAGGATTAGGGATGGACAAATCTGCCAATTTCAATTTCTGTCATTTCTTACTTTTCCAGTCTTAGCTTCAGTTTTTCATACTTCCATATCAGTTTACAATTTTACTTACTAATTGTTTAAAAAGGTTCCCCTAAAAATTCATCAGCATTTCTTATGAAGTTAAACTAATCTGCATATTTTTGAATGCAATTTTCCCTAATGTATGCAAAGCAATTTCCCCTAATATAATGCATTTTTGTATGTTACTGTGAGTAATATATGGATTTCTACGCAGGCTTTACCCTAGTATATACATTTTTGTTCACGTTACTTTGCTGGAGAACTGCATTGCAGAATTCAAAGAAGTGCAAACTTCCAAGAATGTCTGTGTTTTGGTTTGCGTATTGTTTTGGAAAGTGCAAATTCGGTGGATTTGCCTTTAAATGCGAACTGAACTGAATCCCCCCCCTCCATCTCTTGAGAGGAGGTACTGATATAGAGCCTGTAATGTCTTTTGGATATGTTATGTTATTCTTATTGATCCTCCATAGCGCAAAGTGGTAAGTGGTGGTAACACAGCCGAAAGCTCTGCTCACAGCCGGAGTTCGATTCCAATGGAAGGAGGAAGTCGAATCTCCAGTAAAAGGGGTCGAGGTCCACTCAGCCTTCCATCCATCCGTGGCTGGTAAAATGAGTACCTGGCATACGCTGGGAGGTAAAGAAAGGCCGGGGAAGGAACTGGCAATCCCACCCCATATATACGGTCTGCCTAGTAAACGTCGCAAGACGTCACCCTAAGAGTCAGAAACGACTCGCACTACAAGTGCGGGGACACCTTTACCTTTTTTATGTTATTCTTAAGGGGAAAATAGCTGAGGGGAAGAGCAACATTTTGCCCAGACCAAAACATGTTTTCACCAGCAGCTTCACAAGGACATGTCAAAGCTCATGGTGATGGCAAGGATTAATATACCAGATAAAACACCACAAGAACACATGCATTTGGACCAAACTTTATATTGTCAACTATCAGGCCACAAATTTCGACAAGAACAAAACTCAAAATCAAATTACAGACAACTGAGTCTCACACAGGACCTTTCCTCGGAGGAGGAAAAAATCCTGAGGAATTTGATGAGGTATACATTTTTATTCTCTCAGGGCCAAAAATGTAATTATGAAAGAGTTCTGAACTACCAAATAGTGCTGTCAGCATTTTCCACCTTGAAAGATAAAGGATCACTTTAAGATACTGTTGCAGATAAAAGAAACATAAAATTACATTTTAGAAACACTACAAATGTTTAGCACAGCACAATAGGCCATGGAATACACAGGAGCAAAGTTAAATATCAACATTAAAAGAGGAAATCATTGTGCCTGTACTATACACATGCTGTTAAATTATGTAATACATCTTCTTCATTAATTCATTGTATGGATATTCAGATTAGTATGGAGCAAGTAAGTCAGCAGATTAATAAGTGTCCCATGCAGATACATAGAGAACAGCTGGCAAAAACCTGTTAGTCTTGGGTCTTCTTAGCTCTTGTTTATGCTGCTTCATCAACACTCTATGTAGTCATAGTGGCATTATGGTAACATGGATCCGTTCCTATGAAATGTTCTGTTTTTCTACACTTTCTATGCAACCCTAAGCACACTGACTAACAATTAAGGCTCCAATCCTAATCCTACTTACTTGGGAGAAAGCCCCATTGATTTATATAAGACTTACTTGGGGTTGCAATGAAAGTCTCTTTGAGTTTAGTGTGGCTTACTCCCTAGGAACTTTCAGTGGAGGCTGGTGGCCCCGATGTCAGTGGGGCAGTGAATCTGCTCTGGAGTTTACTCCAAATTTTCAAGGAGCTGTCCAAGGTCCTTTCCTGTGTTCAGACCATTGTGGAAGAATGATTTGGTTGGGACAAGAGAAAGGGCCTTTTCAGTGCCCACTCCCAGGATGTGGAATATCTTGAACAGTGAGGTACTTGTGAGGCCGTAAGTATAGGGTTATATGCTTGAAGGAAGAGATTCAACTGGGGTTCCTGACTTCATTTGCATTTTTTCCTTCTTCTGCATCCCCAGGTACTAAATAAAAGCTGGTGCCTGGCTCTTGTCCTGTGGCTCTCAGCCAAGAACGAGCTGTCAGAGCACAAGATGGAGAAGACATTAACAAAGTGTCAGGTCAGGAAGGATGGGTATGGAGGTGGAGGAAAGGAGGAACAAAATGGCTCTAGCATGGTAGTGCTGCTCCAGTTCTGGAATACCCTCCTTCTGGAGGCATGGATAGCCACGTGTTTGCTGGGAGTTCACCGTCTGGTGGAAATTTACTGGTTTGTTGTTTTTTTCTAGCTTTTGGTGGCCATGGTTAGTTTGTTTTTGAGCCTTGAGTATGATTTGTTTTACCCTACTGATTTTGTAATTTTATTATTTGTATTGTTTATATATTATATATTGTGGTTTATTATTTACATTGATTTTGCTGATATTTTATAGTTATCTTAATAGGGTTATTGATTTGTACTGATATGATTTATTTATTTCTATGTAAACTGCTTTGAGGTCACTTGTGACAAAAAGTGGTACATAATTGCAGTAAATACATAAATACCCCCCTTCCTTTGCTATCATCTGCCATTTTCCATTCTGCCAACCTTTTTGCCTTGCAAAGCAGAAAATGTTTTTATGTGGTAAATGGTATTTTATTTACTGTGCCTATATTGCTTTGTATTGTTTTATCATGAACTGTTGAGATAACTGTTGAGATAGTTTAACTTTGAGGGAGTGAATTCTAAATGAGGGCAGAGAACTCCAAGCATGGGGAGTGCATCATTTCCCCCTCTTTTGGTGTGATCTTAAGTTGGGGAGATAGCAGCAAAAGTGAGAGCTCTGCTCCTACCTATAAATATGTGCTTGTCTATTTGGTGAGTGGAACTAGCTGTCTCTGTTGTATTTCTCTGTTTTCCATCTGCTAGTAGTTATGGTGGTCCCCATCGGTTAAGTTGTTTCCATTTATATTGATGTTTAAGAGGATATTCTATCCCATTGTTATCTGTGCTGCTGTAAAATGTGGCTTTTTATTGCATTTCTTGTATTGTTACCCTGCTGCTGAAAGAATTGAACTGGCTGCCCATTAGCTACTGGGCTAAGTTCAAGCTGCTGGTTTTGGTGTATAAAGCTCTATGCAGCTTGGGACCAAGATACCTGAAATATCGTCTTACCCCTAATATAGCCAGTTGATCACTGCACTCTGCAGGTGAGGGCCTCCTGCAGATACCATCTCATTAGCAGGTTCGTTCTGCACAACATATGAAATAGCTCTGTAGCGCTGTAGCACCTACCCTTTCGAATTCACTCCCCTTAAATATTAGACAGGCACCATCTCTGTTGTTTTTTTGGCACCCGCTGAAGACCTACCTCTTTCAACAAGCCTGTTAAGTAGAGACTTTATACCAGTCTGCATCTGTTGGAATTGCTTTTAGTTTTTAAAAAAATATGCTTTAAAGACTTACTTTTGAAGATGTTTTGTTTTTCAGATATTTTAAAGATGTTTTTAGTGTTTTTGTTTGTCACCCTGGGCTCCTTCTGGGAAGAAGGGCAGGATATACATTTAATAAATAATATGTATTTTTTTGTATTTGGCTGTTTTTGGTGATGTAAACCACTTAGAGATTTTCTTTAAAATATGAAGTGGTATATACATTATCTAAATAAATATGCATATATATTGGAAATGGACTGCCTTCAAGTCGATTCTGACTTAGGGTGAGCCTATGAACAGGGTTTTCATGGTATGCGGTATTCAGAGGGGGTTTATCATTGCCTTCCTCTGAGGCTGAGAGGCAGGGACTGGCCCAAGGTCACCCTGTGAGCTTCATGGCTGTGCGGCGATTCGAACCCTGGTCTCCCAGGTTGTAGTCCAACATTCTAACCACTATACCACACTGGCTCTCACATATATATATATATAATTTTTGAGTCAATCAATAAAATAAAATTCTATATTGGTATTATGATATTCAGTATGATCTGGACTAGTTTAGGAGGAGAGGAGAGGAGATGTGGCAATGGTGACCGATTCAGACATGGATGACTGTGATTTGGTAGCAAAATACCAGAGCTGGGAGGAAGGAGATAAATTTCTGGTTAGGCATCAGGAGGAGCTACTAACATGAGGTACAGCTTGGGTACATGAAGTTGACCAACAGCCATGAAGCTTGTCCATTGGTTCAGGAGCAGGGATAAGCCAGCCATCTCCAGTCTGCTCTAGAACTACTTCAGAGTAACAAGATTAATTTACTGAAAAACCATCATGCCTCAAAGTGTGTTGTTGTGGGTTAGGGTTTTGTGTCAACTTTCTTACCTGTGCTGGAGAGAGGAAAGCCCTGAAAAGACTGTGTAAACTTCCAAGAAGTCAAATGAGATGTTCCAAAGGGATTTGGTCTGGTGACAAAGAGAGCTTCGGCTATTGGGCGGTATAGAAATATAATAAATAAATAAACAAATAATAAAATAATGCTGAAAGGATAAAGATCTCTGAAAAGATTCCCAATGGGAGAAAACAGCTGGGGGAATGCTGGCAGACACAATTCAGTAGGGATGGGTGAGAATTTCGATTCCACATTTCAAGCAGAATTCATCAAATTTGCAATTTCTGAAACAATATGAGAACCGACACAGAGCCATCCTCCAAAATTCACATTTATTCAAATTTTGGGATGCAGCTAAACAACATTTACAAAAATGCATATATTAGGAGAAAGTGTGCATAAAAATGAATACATGAATGAAAATAACATGCAAAAAGGCATGCAATGATGAGAAATGGCTTGCAAAAATGTGTACCTTTGTCAAAACTGCAAAAATGTGTTTATTTGGAGAAATTTGCACTAAAATGGTGGAAAATTTTCATGATTATTTTAAAAAAAATCACAGATCATGGTAGAAATGTAGAGAACTGAATTTAACATTGGAAAAATGAGAAACTGAGAGATCTTTCCATCCCTACATTTTAGACACTGTTGTAGAGAAGAGTGTTGGCAAACTATTTTCCATCTAGAACTGAACTAAAAGATCAACTTGTGGTCAATTTGCTTGAGGAAGGTACAGCGGAAAGGAAGCATTATTAGGTATATTTGCTTTTAAATCTTTTATCTGCATTTTATCTATATGTTGATAACTGTATGCCACTTTTATGATAATTTTATGTCTACTGTTTTTATAGTCTGTTTTTATTGTTTTTATTTTTAATGAATATTTTATACCATTTTATGTAAACTACTTAGAGGTTTTTTTTATTAAGTGGTATACAAATCTTGCTAAATAAATAAATAAGCTGCAACCCAATGCCCCATCTCTCAGCCACTGTAAATCTCAACATTTGTTTATGCATTGTCAGTGAAGTCAAATTTATTTTAAAAGACAAAAAATCATTTTACAGGGGGGAATTTCTTATGTTATAAAATGATTGAAGAAGACTGAAATGAGGCAGAAACCAATGTTTTTGCAATGTGCATCAGTCAATAAACATATAGGACTTGGCATAGCTTTATAGTTCTGACAGAGTTACACAGTTAGTTCCAAGCCTGAACAGTATTGCTTAAATAAATGGAAATTCACAAGTCATCTTTTTTTTTGCCTGCAATGAATGAACAGATAAATGCTGTCATTCTGTTCATCTGTATAACTCATGACAAGCCCGGGCTTAATAGCTTTAAACTGACAATCAATGTTTCTTTCATTTTATATTGATTGTCTTTCCAGCATGAGAAAAGCCACAACTGCATTTTACTTCCCATTAATACATTTTGTATGCAGATGACATTGCTCACCTTCCCCACAGGTGTTTATGATAGACTTTGGCAGAGCTATGTGGATTGTACAATTCTGTGCAAGTTTAATTTGGTGTTGAGAATCTCATAATTCATTTTAAAATAAAATTAGATTTCTTGTCCTTAACATAGGCTTGAAAACTGGGATGAATGGTTCTATTCATTTATTGTTCCATGGGTTCACACTATCCTACATTCTACTACTCCTAAATTTCAGTTTAAACTAATTCCAGGGTTGGATCTTGCACAGTTCACCACAGTTTTTAGTTCCTTCAATTATTTCCTTAGCATTTTTAACCTGCTCTACATTACCAACGGGCATTGTGCATTGATAAAATACTGCAAAACAATAACACAACAACCTTCGTATGATTTGTATGCATAATCATATCAAGTGGAACTGTAAACCAGTAATGAAGTTCTGAAATGTGGTTTTTGGGAAAATCTCAGATATTACAGGGCAATTGCTAGCTCCGGACACGGCCTTGGCCTTGGTGTCCTATACAGGACATTCGAACGTACCCATTGTGCACAAAGACCTGGTTATCCTGTTGCTAGTGGCAGCCCACATGGAAATCTCATTTTAATGGAAATTAGCAGACAACCTTTCAACTGAACGATGGATGGGCAGAGTATGGGAAATAGCACTTTCCGAAAAACTAATGAGACACAATAGAAAAGTTTGTGGCATAGCAAAAACAGACAAATTTGACAAGGTGTGGTACCCGTTCATAGTTTATATTAACAAAACTGTACCAGTTTTCTCTCCCCTGTTATCCGAGCTCTCACTATGGAGAGGGACTATCTTTCACACTAACACAGAGAAACTTATAGAAGGGCACAAGAGAATAAAGTCATTGGGTGAAAAGTAATTATAAAACACCATTTTGTTTTTATTAAGGTTTGGATACAAGATTGGATTATCAACATCATTTGCATATACAATGTACTCCATGTTTGTTGATTAACTGTTCATTTTTCTGTATATCCTGAAAAATAAAATAAAAAATAATTATAAAAAAAAGATTCCTTTTTTTACAATGTTTCATTATTGTTCATGTGTGCTGTGGTGGATTTGTATTGTTGGTTGCAAAAATAATATTGATACAACCATAGGTAAAATTGCATTGACTACTTTTTTGCAGTGTTTTATTCGTTTATGCTGCTGATGTGGAGAGGGAAAACACAAATGAACTGGATGAACTTAAAGCTGCATCCAACTATGCATTCACCAAACTCAGAACAAAATCCAGATTTCTAATGCATCAGTCCTACTTCAGAATAAGACTAAGTAATTAGGAAACTTCAAACCTTGCCTCAGTTATCCATGCTCTGGTAACCTCTAGAATGGATTACTGTAATGCACTCTACGTAGGGTTACCTTTGAAGACGGTTCGGAAACTTCAGCTGGTGCAGAATGCTGCGGCCAGAGTCCTCACTCGGACTAAAAGATCTGATCATATAACACCTGTCCTGGCCACACTGCACTGGCTACCAATACGTTTCCGGGCCAGATTCAAAGTGTTGGTTCTTACCTATAAAGCCCTTAACGGCACCGGACCACAATACCTGATGGAGCGCCTCTCCCACTACGAACCTACCCGTTCGCTGCGCTCAATGTCGAAGGCCCTTCTCCGGGTTCCAACTCACAAGGAGGCCCGGAGAGCAACAACAAGATCTAGGGCCTTCTCGGTGGTAGCCCCCGAATTATGGAATGCCCTCCCTGACGAGATACGCCTGGCGGCTTCTTTGATATCTTTTCGGCGCCAGGTAAAGACCTACCTCTTTGCCCAGGCATTTTAGTTTTAGTTTTAGTTTTGGTTTTGTGTTTAATTTTAATGTTATCGTTAATTAGTTGTATGTTCTATTTTTGTCTTAATCTGTTTTAATGTGTTTTTATATTTACATGTTTTATCCACATTCACTGGTTTTAAATGTGGTTTTATCATATTGTACACCGCCCTGAGAGCCTGTTGCTATAGGGCGGTTTAAAAGTGTAATAAAATAAATAAAAAATAAAAATAAAATCCTGTGAGAAATTCAGAGGAGAATTTTGGAAACATGCCTAAACTATAGGGAAACTCATGAAATCTCTAGAACCATAGCAGCCTCAATAGAAAATGGCACAGAAATCCAGCCCCATGAACTAGTAGTGTTGTGAGGAGAGCTGTGCAAGGCAACCCCAATTCAGTTTGGGGCCTGATGTGGTGATTCTGATTGTTCCCCAATTCAGGCCAGATTACTCCATACTCAACCCAAATATGTGGCCCAAACTGAATTGGGGGCCTTGCACAACCACAGGGTCTAGGGAATGAGAAGAGGAGACGGAAGGAGGAGACAATGCCAGGAAAGAGTCTCTCCCTGCCCTCATGACCACTCAACTGGGTTGGGTGGGGAGGAATGGGGAGGGGGACAGGAGTCAATGCAGACAGAAATACTTGCCTGCATCATCTCTTTCCTCCCTTTCTGTGCTGCCCAACGGTAATATCTCTTCTTCCCACCTCCTGTTTTTGAAAACTCTGGACCATTCTGAGTGGATCTGCCCCAATCTGGGGCAACCCAGGACTGCCTCAATTCACTTTGGTCAAATCCCTGATCACCCTAATTTGGTTTGGGATATGGGATTTGTGTGGACTGGATGCACAGCCCCCGTTATGAGCATGTAAGTAGGCATGGTTGCATAGATGAGCATCCCCACTCAAATGCTTGCAAGCAGGATCAAAGTGAGCACAGCTCTGCTCAAAGAATATTGTGAGTAGGGCTGAATCCTGAAACCTCTTCTTCTGCTTCAAGACAGAAAAATCTGACTTCAGACATGACACACAGTGCACTCATTTATGACGAGATCCTGGAACTATCAGAGATGCTCTGTCAGAGCCTGGTAGCCCCTGCCCCAAAGTCTATTCCTAGGTCTCGGGGCAGGGAAAGGGGGAGGTGGAACAAGTGGGTGCTTTCAAGTTTTTGTGAGCATTCAGCTAGAATGAGTGCCAAGAATTGATCCCTTTTAGGACAAGCACTAGTGCACTTCTGCATCCCTACCCTGACTAGTAGGATAGAAGGCAGGTGGCTGTATCTAGACTCCTACTGAGCTGCCCATTACATCCTCCGTGCAGCTACATCCCCATAGGAAGTCAAGGCACATGACAGGGGCATGCCGTGGAGCACTTCATTTATATCCTATTCCCTGTATTAAATTCTTGACCCAAACATGACTTTGCTGAGGTAATGCTGTGATGGAATGGGCTGAGGTGAAAAGAGTAGTTCTATGCTTTGAAAGAATTTGAAAAGTATTGCTTAACACCAACTGGATTTTTCATGCAGTATCAGTCAGTTTTGATTACGTGCTGCCTGAGATGCACACTCGCAAGCACACATTGTCCAAAAACCCATTTTGACATCTGAAAAAATACAAGGCTGCAATTACAATGCTAAGAGTTGAAAAAAAGAGAGAGAAAAGCTTAAGTTTTGGCATTGACAGTGAAGTGGCAATGAAGTGTGCCATGTCTAATGGAATTACACTTTTATCATGCCATCAAAGATGGCAGTGGAGGCTCAGGCTGAAAGGAGATCCCAAATAAATCCACTTTCATGTGTTTTTGCTTCTCTGAGCATCTTATGATATTTCTCAAAAGGCAGAAGTGCAACCTGTGACCACCAGAATGTCAGCCATTACAACTAGCCTTACTGAGCTGTACTTTCCTTGCCTATGAATGTGTTCCACTAACAGCTCATTTACAGAATCGAGGGTGGATGGGAATCCCAGGCTCCTTTTAGACTTGCTCATAGCTCATTCTCTTTCAGGCCACGGTTTACTTGGTTTGAATTCCCCATATCATTTTGTGCCCTATCTTTGTGATGGGTTGCAGTGTGTATTGCATGTACACATCACAGAGATGTATTAAATACATGAAGACATGTGCAGGTCCTAGCTCTGCCATGAAATGATTGGATAGCCTTTGGAAAGAGCCACTGTAAGAACTTTCCCACAACTGTAGCCATTTTCAGGGAGACACTTATTGTGTGGGCAATTGTTTAGTGGATGGCAGTTGTGTTTGTGGTGGGAACACATATACAACTCATGAACGTATGGTGTGATTCATGGTGTGCCTGGGTTTTTGCTGTTTTACATTTTTATTGATTTATTTTATTGTACTATATTTGTGTTTACTGTCGTTTTATTGCATTTCTCTTTTTTGTATTAATTTGTTCACTGCTTTGGAGGCCTCGGCTAAAAACTGGTATAGAAATCAACCGATGACGATGATCATAAACGTCACTACTTCTCAGATTCTCTTCTCTCACCATTACTACTACCACCACCACATTTACCATCTGTGAAATGGGGATGAAAATAATAAGGATGTGTACCAGACACAAGATTCATCAAATTGTAAATTAGATCAATCAGTTAGATCAGACAAAGATACTCTAATGGGGTATGTAAAATGGCTATAACCTTTTTTTTTCCTTTTCACAGAATTGGATGAATGTTGTAGGCATATCAGCCCCTCATGAATATGTTAAGACTGTCATATTAAGGACTAGAAATTTGTTCTTTAAAAAAAAAAAATCCAATAACAATGAAAGCTGATGTTCTCTGGATCCTTAATACTGTACTCAGTGTCCATGGTTATTCATGAATCTTAGTGCATGAATCTTGCAATGCACACAGTCCCAAAGAGAATAACCTTGATGTTGTAATTTCTATAGTCTGGAAAATAAATAGAAATAAGATTAAATCCTCTTAATTAGCATAAGGTTATATTTATTCACATGGCACTTCAATACATGCAGTGACCTGAGAAAGCAATGAGCCAGATCTGAAGTCATCTCCTTGTTTTGAATACATGTTCTGTCCAGTAGGAAACACTGAAAAATTCCTTTACCTTGGCAACATATGCTTAGAGTTTTTCTGCTCTGTCGAATGTCCCATGTTCAGTAAATTTCTGATCCTTCCAATCACTTATGTTGACAACTGGGATTTCAAGAGTTGAATATTCACATGCAATGTTCCATTATCTGACAAGCAGCACCTCTGGGTCTAGTTTGGTTTGATTTCTTTGCTGTTTTCTTTTTGATTTGCTAGTCTCCCCGTCTGCACTGTGCTGGTTTCCGAGGCTGTAAACAACAAAAAAAGTGACATTCCCAGTCCCTCCAATGCAGAATACTGAAAAGGCCAGCATTGTGCATTCAAGACCGTAATAACTCAGTGAATATCACAGGCATTAACGTTCTGATATTTCATTTTGTGATGCTGAATGCAACCAGAATAGTAAAATAGCATGACCTTATGTCACGTTGTTGACAAAAGATTGTAACATCTGCAGAAAACAGCACAGGTAACAACAAAAAAGAAAGGCTGAATTGCATAGTGAATGTAGTCAAGAAAGAGATGCCTGCAAATGACTAAATGCAGTTTAAATGGCAACAACTAGTCACATTAGGGAGTAGTGTAGTGCTAAAAGTATGAAGTCCCCAGTCCAGTTCAAATATCACCCCAGCCGAAACATGATCAGGCAACCCTAAGGTTCAGCAAGCCACTATACTATCAGCACTCCCAGGTAAGTGGGTATAGGATTGCAGCCTCAGACACTTGAATTGTGGAACACAGGAAGCTGCCTTATACTGAGTCAGACCATCAGACCATCTAGCTCAGTATTGTCGACACTGACTGGTAGCAGGTTTCCGGGGTTTCAGGCATTTTCTACCTGGAGATTGCCAAGGATTGAACCTGTGACCTTCTGCATGCAGAGTCAATGCTCTGCCACTGAACTTAATATTGCAATCATTATGACAGATATTGATTGACTGATTGATTGATTAAATTTATATTCCACCCTTCCTCCCAGATATGGTTTGTTCTACATTGCAACAGCACTATGTTTCACTAAAGGTTGTAATGGCAGCAATTCTTTTAGTTACCTTTGCAGTGGGGTCTGTAACATGCTCCTAAGGAGGCTATTGACAAATGTAAATAAATAAAAGCAACACACATTTTACAGCCCCTACTGTGAATCAATAGCTCTTGATCTGTTCCAACTTCTTTCTGCAGCTCACTAGCTGGCTTGCTGAGTCTCGTCCTTTAAGCAATTGAGGCATACAGAAATGAGCTGTTTTCTTTGAGGACTGACTGTCTCTGCAGCCCCAGCTCCACTGAGCTTCTGTGCCCTCTTGTTTCAGAAATTCAAGTCATGAATCAGACATAGCAACAGAGGAAGAGGAAAGGGCCTGTATAAGCTGTGCTGAATCCAGGTTACCCATTCTAGGGAATCTCCCCGCCCCCATGAAAGAGGCAGCATTTTCTTGCTTCTTTTACAAAGGAGGGAAAAGTATGCAGTGAAACTTTCAGGTGTGTGCTGGGGTGTGGCCTTTGATGTGGCACTTACATCACACATATCTTAAAAAAACCAAAAAGCCTATACAATAATTACATAGTACTCCACAGCATCCCCAGCTGCCTGTGCTTTCTGGCTTGTATCCCCCATGGGTTGACTCATAGGCAGTTGGGGAGGCTGCCACGAGAGTGTCTGAGAATGGTGCAAAGGTAGCCTCTCCAGCTGCCCACTGGCCATCTTATGAGGAACGCATGCCAGGAAGTGCAGGGATGCTGTAGAACATCATGTAAAGGTTATGTGTGTGTGTGTGGGGGGGGTTAAACTAAAAGAAAAAAATACACACATCCTTGGGGAAACCTTGTAACATTTTAAAGGTAAATGCCATGTCAAAATCCTGCATCCCTTAAAGTTTCATCACCAGTTTCCAAAGGCATGTTCCTTTTGCCCACAACCATGAATGCCCCCCCAAAAAACTTAGCAGAAGTGATGAGTACCTCATCTTAACTAGAGAACTTCTCAAAATAAATTGAGGTAAATCAAGAAGAGAAGAGATAGGGACGAAATTCAATTCAGTTCACATTTAAAGCCAAATTCTATTTCTGAAACAATACGAGAACCAAAACACAGCCATCCTTTGAAATTCACACTTATCCAAATTTTGCAATGCAGTTCTCCAAACAAAAAATATTTTTAAAAATGCATATGTTAGGGAACTGTATGCATAAAATGATTAGTGAAAAACATACACAAATGCATTACATTAGAATAAATTGCATGCAAAAATGTGTACGTTAGTCAAAACTGCATACAAAATTTGATTATTAGGATAAATTTGTACTACAATGCTGAAGAGGAGTTTCATGAGGGTTTCTAAAAACAACACAAATTTCTGCAGAAATGTGGAGAACTGAATTTAAAATTGGAAAAGTGAGAAACTGAGAGAACTGAAATTGACAGATCCTTCCATCTCTAAAGAGGAGGAAATGCTGTTTTTTACAGCTGATTTTTCCTCGCAGTTTCAGAAGATTCAGAGGGGGGTAAAATTGCCTTATAACAAAGGGCTATAATCATGCGTGTGGTAATATCAATTTCAGGTAAACACAGGAAAGATAGTAGATTGTGAGGAAACTTTCATTTTTATGGGTACAGAGTCTGAATAAAGCACTGCTGTAAAATGAAAATGTTTTTGATAATTGCAACTGATGCAGACATCATTTTATATAACATGGCTCTTGAAAGCTTAGTAATGGTCTCTGTGGCACATTGCCAGAACTGGCACTGAGCTCTACTGAGCTGTGCACATTCCAGAAAACTTAACATTTAGATATCAGAGAATAACTAAAAGGAAAGTGAAATATATCTTACCTTTACGGGGAAAACTGACCATTTTCAGTATAGCGAACCAAAATGCAGGGATGCATGTTTGTATTTTTGTAGACACCATACTGTTTCAGTTCTCTTTTGCTGAGCTTTAATGGTCCATCTTTTGCACAGTGGCAGTTTCCCAACCAAACACTGCCCCTCCCAAAAAAATCTATGTGATAAAGAATTCAAAGAAGACTGTTGCCTCTCCTAACATGGCATTTTGAGACGCTTAACACACACAGCATAGTCAACTGGGAAAAGGAAAGCAGAGTTGAAAGCAAACTAAATTTCATGTACTTTCAACAGTTTGAAATGTAAGAATGTGAATGAAAGTTTGTCTCCCTGCAGAAATGGTTTCAACATCACATAGTCAGTTTACAAATGACTTTAGTGTGTAATTTTACATGCACTGGGGAGTTAGGATCAAGCTTCAGCTTGTGCACACTGCTGTACATATGGAGAATCTTTAATGTGAACTAGAGATTATGTTCATGAATGCCTATCTAAGTAAGATCCACTCATAAGATCTATGTGCCATAAATAAAAGCTTTTTTTAAAAAAATGGCCAGATTATGCCAGTGGGTCCCACTGGGGAACCTGTGGCCCTCCAGATTTTGCTGAACTACAACTCCCATAAGCCCCAGCAAATATGGTCTATGGCCAGGGATGATGGGAGTTGTAGTTCAGCAATATCTGGAGGGCCTCAGGTTGGAATCTACACACCTGATGTACATAAACAACATTTGTGTTATTTCCATTTGCATATTGACCAGCTAGGGATGGGAGAGAAATCTGTTTCAGTTCACATTTAAAGGCAAATCTATCAAATCTGCACTTTCCAAAACAATATGAGAACCAAAACACAGCCATCATTTGAAGTTTGCACTTGTCTGAATTTTGTGATGCATCTCTACAACCAACTATATTTACAAAAATGCATATATTGGGGGGAAATGTGCATTTTCTCTAGATGTGAAAATAACATATAAAATGCATTATGTTAGCATAAATGGCTTGCAAAAATGTGTACATTAACCAAAACTGCATACAAAAATAGGTTTATAAAGAGACATTCACACTAAAATGCTGAAGAATTTTCATGAGGATTTTTTTTAATCCAATTTCTTCAGAAATGGGGAGAACTGGAATTTAAGATTGGAAAAATGAGAAACTGAGATAACTGAAATGTGTAGATCCTTCCATACTTAAACATTAAAGTGGCATGGTGAAGGAGGGCTCATGACTCTTGATGCAAGCAACTATCATAATGCCATGGGTCACCAACATTTTTGTACCAGAGGGCACATTTCAAATTTTCATAGGGTGCTGGGGACACCAGTCACAAAATGGCTGCCATAGGGTCATGACATAACACAAAATTATAGAGTAGTCATGGTGAAGATTTTCCTATAATTGTATTTCCATACTAGAAAAGGCTTGACATTATAACTTTCTGCCTGCCATACAG
The DNA here is from genome assembly GCF_030035675.1 of Rhineura floridana. Taxonomy (NCBI): domain Eukaryota; kingdom Metazoa; phylum Chordata; class Lepidosauria; order Squamata; family Rhineuridae; genus Rhineura; species Rhineura floridana. Next base: position 37,781,235 of record NC_084488.1, on the reverse strand, counting down.
CTGTTAAAGGCACAAGAGCCCTATATTCCCCCAATGCCAACCCTAAACCAAAGCCTAGACTGCCTTCTGGTACCCACTTACCTGGAAGTAAGCCCCATGAAACATAAAGTGACTTACCTCTGAGTAGACATTATAGCATTGTTCTGTAAGTTGACTATACAATGAATTCTTAATTAGTGCCTGGTCTTTAGTTCCTGCAAAGCAGAAGACATGCCTAACTTTGCAACATTTTCTTATCTGCCTTGTGGGGGAAGGGGGATACTTTAACATTCACCCACACTTAATAATTTTCTAGGCATTAACTGATCCCAGATGAACCCAGCACAGGACAGATACATCCTGGTTGCTAGGGGAAAAGGAAGAGCAAATGATGGAGATTCCAAGGACTAGGGGAAAAGAGAGAAGCAGGAAAAGTGCACTAAAAGAGAGGGCAAAACAGCAGCTCTTTAGGACCCCAGGGATTCCTACTGCCTGGTGTCCAAACACCTCACTTATCAATCACAGCTCTGACTTCACTCATTGGCTAATAACACTGACAGGCAGAAGCAGCCAGGCTGGCTCATTTCACAGAAATTATTTAGATGGTACCTGCACATTTTGCTCCATAGCTTTCTTTCTAGGAGGGCTAGAGACTTACTTTTTTTAAAAAAAAAATGGAAGCTCAGATTCTGGGCCACCTGCTGGGGGCACCACTGAAGACCTTTATGGGTGCCATGGTGCCTGCTGGTGATGGGTTGATGACCCCTCTACCATGCTCTCAGGTTTTTTTTGCAACATTGGACCTTTCTTTGATATTGCTTACTTCTCTTTCCTCCTCTTCCTTGAGTGGATCTTTTTACTTCAAGGCCTTTGTTTCAACATTTGTGAAACATTTCAAGCCACAGCAAAGGAGTAGCACAGTAGTCTCATGTAGAAATACATGGCAGCAAGTAATGCCAGTATAAAGTGGAGTGTGTCAGAGAGAGAGAGAGAGAGACACTTTCCATTTCTATGGAAAACCTGGGAAAGAGATCAAGCGTTTCCATTTACTGGAGAAAAAGAACGAGTTAAGATGCTAAACTGAGATACTGGAGTCACATGGCAGTTCATCCATAAAAAAAACAGTTCTGCTCAGCTTTCACGATTGCACATAATTTCTCATTACAGCGGTTACATGCTTCTAAATTGGTCTGAACGGTTCTCTAAATCAAAAGATTTGTTGATCAAATGAATTCATAACTGTTTACCTAATGATATATTGAGTTAGTAAGTCTGGCAAGAAGCCAAGTTTAAAGTAGTAAGAACGTTTTTAATAAGAAACCCCAAACTGATAAAAGAAGGAAAAAGAGAATAACCAAAACCAAACCAAAGCAGAATAGCTACATTTTGTTTATTTCCCTTCTAAATCAGCATTCATTCAACTATCTCTCTCATCTGTTAAAAGAAGAGAGTGGCATCCCAGATTAGAGTATCAAGCAGTTAAAACACCAGGCTGATATGTAGCAACATGCCAGGGAACCAGATATGGGTAGTATGCCAAATCAACTTTGGGGAAATAAATGCCTGGGTATTAAATGATGCATTGTGTTATAGCTCCTGACACATTCATGACACAGAGTTTGTTAACTCTGGCAACACATATATAGCATGATGTGCCAATAAAGATATTGGACTTGAAAGCACATGTCACAACACATTTTACTTTCACATCTGTTGGTTTGTCCTTTACAAATCTTTGCGGAGAAACAAAGGGGGGAAAGTTGTTCATGTTACCCCTTCTGGAGTGAATAATTGGGTGACACCCAATAGTGTAACAAGGGGCAGGAGATGTGGTTTTCTTCAGTACAACTTAGACAGTGGTACAAAACGGGCATCGAGGAGAGCATAAGATACCGACTGTTAAATAAAATAACACTAATTTATGCAGTGCTTTCTTTTCCAGTGCTTTCTGGAATGATAAAGCATGTTTTCAAGATGATAGATGAAAAGCCAAATGCCAGCTTGTTCAAAGGCTTTAGTGAGGGCAATACACCTGACAGAACACAATGGCTGAAGCTTCTCACTGGCTCTATGCCTAAAGACAAATAGGCAAGCCTATTCAGCTACTGAACACTGCTAGTGAGGAGAAAGAAAACTGGAGATATGATGTTGAACAATGATACCTGGGCTTTGCAGTGGTTGCTGTACTTTTTGTGCACAGCAGGTTTTTTTAGCAAAAAAGTAGTTATTGATATCCTACCCTTTGATCCAAGAGTTCTTTGAGATGGTTCACCAAGCATTAAAAAGTCCATAGTGCAAATTAAAATAATAATAAAATCAAATGACAAGGCCACAACCATCCAGCAATAGATGCAACAGCAAATGAGTAATAATTAATTGATTAAACAGCAGAAAAGCCAACACACACACTGCAAGAATAGATCCCTCTCAGACATTGATTAGCAAATAATCAGAGGACCCCAAAGGCCGTCAGAAAAAGTGCCACCATCGCTGGATGCATAAAGGCCAACATTTGAGCTGTGAGCACTTGGATGTTTAGCAACTGTATTCTTAAAGTTCCTCAACCAGTCAAAATGTTCCTTTACCCTGGGTGGGTGACAGGGCATTGAATTAGGAGCCTAGCCCAGATGTTTTTATGTGTGCATTTATGGCTTCATAAGTGACATAAAGAGCAAGCATTAAAATCTACATGTGCATGCACAATCCAGTGGTGTCACTAGGGGATGCGGGGGGTGCGGACCGTACCAGGTGACACCATCAGAAGGGGGTGACTCTCAGCTTTAATTTTTTTTAAAAATTAAGTTTCTAGGTGGTCCGGTTCTCGAGATATACATAAAAATGTCAGCTGCCCCCCAGTGGCGTCACTAGGGGGGTGCTGGGGGGTGCGGACCACACCAGGTGGCACCATCAGAGGGGGGTGATTCTCAGCTTTAATTAAAAAAAATTAAGTTTCTAGGTGGTCCGGTTCTCGAGATACACATAAAAACGTCAGCTGCCCCATTAAATCTTTTTTTAAACTACTGTATAGCACTTCGTAGCTTTAACCCTGCCCATTCAGGATTGCAGCCAATCAGTGAAGTGTTTGTTTGACCTGTGGCAGTGTCTAGTAAACCTCATTGCAAGGCCAGAAAATGGTGGTTTCCCCCCCGTTTATCTGGAAATCTCATAAATTGGGTAAGTATATATATTTCAGTTTTTTCCCCTCTTGTGTGTAGGAGTCAGATCCTGGGCAGTGTTTTCAAAACCTTCCCAATACTTGCTTTTGTGGGGGTAAAAGCATTGCTAATCCCATATCTCCAGAGTAAATCCCATTGAATTCAATAGGATTTACTTTTGAGTAGATATGGTTATGAATGTGCTGAAAATCAATGGGACTTTGGAGTGAATGTAAAAAAGAATTGTGTTTGTGTTGTCTTTCTGTCCCCCCCCTCCAGTCCTATTTTAAAGCAAGTAGGCAGGGCTTACTTAGGTATTACAGTTTTTATTCTGTAGGAAACAAATACTGATGTACATGGGTGTAACTATCATGAAGGGACCCTGCAGCTCTGAATTTTCTACTAAACAACTGATAAATACCTATGTAACTTTGTGTCTGGAGACTTATTATTAAGAATCACTTTCCATAATTGTAAGGAGGTGTGTCCACACACATGCATCCCAGGCACCTAAATGAGGGGAGAGAGCAGCACAGGGACATAAGCAGGTGTCTTATTCCAGGGGTTCCCAAACCTTTCTTCTACATAGACCACTTGAAAATTGCTGAGGGTCTGAAAGTATCTGAAAATTTACTATGGGCTATGCAAGATAATTAACTCCCATTAGTAATAAGAGCAAGAATTTGAGCTGTGCGTATGATATTGTAGTTTAAAGGTGTAATTTTAATTTTGCTAGTTGTTTATGTCACTACTATTGCCATTACATTCAGTGATATATGGGAATTACGATTTACGAGTAACATTAGTACAAAAAACATTACTAAGGATTCTGTATGGTCTGATATGGGAGGAGGTCCATGGGGGTGACACCATGAGTTACCGCACCGGGTGACACCTACCCTAGTGACGCCACTGGCACAATCTCAGTCATGTACACTGCTCCTATGATTCTTCAACATCCCTTTGACCTGTAGGGACAGAAAGGATTCTGGGCATATTATAAAATACCATTGCTACTGTCTCCTCCTCCTTCTTCCCAAACATGACAGCTTGAATGGGGTTGGGGACAGAGAAGGGATGGCAGGTGAGGTACTAATTTGCTGCCCTGGGCTCCTACTGAGAGGAAGGGTGGGATATAAATCTAATAAATAAATAATATCAATTTTACCTTCTGTGGTTCAATCATCCATTGTGGCATGAGGTCTCACAAATTTTGGGTGTTGTGAGATGTGACGGCAGCAGCTGTACTGCACTAGAATTCCATTCTCTTCTGTAGGATACAGAAAGTATTTCAGTACCAACATGATCCACACAAGCCCCATGCTAGAAGCATCACAGGTAGAGCACATTCCCAGTCCTTAACAATGTAGAATCCTGTGCAGTGATTCCTAACTAGCTGCAACATGTGAAGATGCTGCAGACACCAAATCCCATGTAGCATTAAAACAATTTAGCCTGGGACTTTCAATGACTTATGTCCAATCAGCTGAAGTGATTGGCAGCTGATATGAGGATTAGACAAGTGGATCTTGACACATGGATCAAAATAAGCCAGCTCAGAATTACTGTGATAGTGTAACTTTATCACAGGGTTTGGGAAACCTATGGCCCTTCAGATGATCTTGGACTACAACTTCTATAAACACAGACCACTGACCATGTTGGCTGATGCTAATGGGAGTTGGAGTCCAACAACATCTGGAAGACCCACAGTTCTGGAGGTTCTCCACCTCTGTTCTATTAGATAAGTCATTTGCTGCTCTTTACAACTATTTACCTCTTTCCAAAATTAACAAGGTGATACAACTGTATCTAACAAATAAGCAAGAGGCCAGTTGAGACTAAGCAGGTCTTACTTCTAAGTAAACATGCACAGGATCAGGCTGCGTATGTTTTTCAAGGTATTAACTCATTCTGGTATTCCTGGTAGTATCAAAGCCTTGTGCATTTAGTAATCTGAAATAACAAAGAGAACAATTTCTGAATTTCTGATAAGCCCTTCAGATTGTGTCTTTAATTTCTGCTCACATCTTCTTGTCCAGTTAGTACAGTTAGGCTAAAACACTTACTCAAGTTGACATGCAGTATACCATTTCAAGAACCTAATATTCTTGGGCTTTATGGATTTCAGTTCCCAGCCTGTCTTCATAGCTCATAACCTTTAATCCTCACATCAGTCTTGGTGCTCTGTTCAATTACTACAGTGCTGTCTACTGAAAAGTAGTAGGAGCTCAAGGGAAGTTTGTGCAAACTTGCAAGTTTCTCATTCATTTTCATTAAAAAAAAACCTAACAGGACAAGAAATTTCATTCAGATGTTCCCTAGAATTCCCACTGCCTATCTGTGATGTATTACATTTAATCTTGTTTTCAGGACTGCTAGCAAAATACTGTTTCTGATTGTTTTAGAAATTTTTATTAGCAAGCACTGTACAGGATTCTCCAAAGAATTCAGAGCTTTGGAATGACTTTTTTTTTTACAAAATATTCCGTATATTGTACAAGTATAGATCAAAATGAGCTTTTCAGAATAATTCTTTGGGACCAAGAGCTCCCTTGCTCTTCTGTTGTATTTCTCAAATTCTGGCAACTGACAGTCCTGGTCTATGACAATGAACAATGACAATACAAGGCAAAGTGTTCAAATCAGTTGTGTGGAAATCATGCTGCCACCCCACCCCCCGAGCATTCCTGAACATTCTTCAGATTCATGTTTGAATATGAATTTTGAGTAATAGAGTTGCTATTCAGTGTAAATGTGTCTGAATTTTTCAGGACTTTGTAGTACGTTTTTCCAGTGTTGTGATGGCTGGGACTGTTGGGAGTTGTATTCCAAAATGTCTAGAGGGCACCAAGTTGGGAAATCTTAGACGGCTGCTTCTTTCCTAAGTGGCACCTCTGGCATTTTGCAGAGAGTCAGTAAGAAGTTCATGTCCTAAACTTGGAATGTTTATAACACCATGTGACGTCCTCCCCCAGCACCACCTGTGAAGCTCTCACTTGTGGCTACCAGCAGACAGGAACGTCAGGTTTTCTTCTTACCCTTTACAGCTCTAGCACAGATTTCAACAAATCCCCCTGCTAGGCCTTACTACCCCACACTCTGTATCCCTTTTAGCCAATAGACTGTGCCTTAGTCTCTGCCAGGCTATCTCGATACCTTGCGTCTGTGGGTATAGGTAATTCACAACCCACTCACCCCTGCAGCCTCTTGTCTCTGAAGCATACAGCCCTGGGTTTATCTGTGGGACTGGATACACTTTCCTCCGATCCGCCGCTGCCACCATTCGATACAACTGTTCAGCCTTGGTTACTTTGCTATTCCCCCCTGGTATGTATTCCCAGCTGAAGGAATCAGGCTTATGTTTAACCAGGAAAGTATTTATTTAATATTAGAAATAACAAGATTACTGAAGGAATGTTTCACAAGCGTATGGTTTCATCTATATTCTGTTAGGTACTTGACTTCTTACTAATTGCCTCAGAACTCTGACTCACTCTCAACAACAACACCTCCAAACACCACCTCCTTAATTCACCTCTTCCAAACACCTTCTAAACACCACCTCAACCTCCCAGATTCAACTGTCATTCTTCCATTTATACTCCCAGCCATTCAAACGCTCAGCCAATCATCCAGCATTCTACTGCTCATGTACTCCCCCTTCCTCTTTCACTCCACTTACCATATGTCTTCTATATAAACAGCACTTACCATATTTACAATATAAGCAGGAACATCACACACCACAATCCAAAAGGCAGATGTAATATAGTTAGCATTTTAAAAATGATAGAAAACAGTATGAAAGCAGCCTGACCTAGGACATTGATGGAGTTAAAGCATTGTCTTACAAAGCGATTTATAATAAAAAGAAAGTGACATATTTAGAAAATCATTAGCTTGAGGGTTACAAACAGCTTAGCTGTTAAAACTAGTCATGGAGAGTAATGATTGACAGTACTTACAATCTTTAAAAAAGGCCTTTTTAAGTTCCATTTCCTTCTTCCTGTCCAGTTTTTGTAGACCAGTGATCATGACACTGCTGTATGTTACACATTCTTACAGTTCACACAATAGATGTCTGAGTGTTCATCTTCCTTGTGACTGCTAGCTGTTCAGACTGTGAAAATGCCTCAGAAAATGTATTTTAGGATTACACTGTGTTATTTCAACTCCTGTTCTTAAGTCTAAGTGACATAAAAATATGTGCAAATTTCTTAAGAGGGTTAAGGAATTTGAAGATGGTAAAGAAAAAGTCAAAGTCAGACTCAAACAATATGCCCCAGAAGTTCCTAAGAACTAGACAGATGTCTTTGGTAAAATGCAGTCCCTTTTCTGCCTTTGGGAGAAATTTATTTGTTGAACAACATTTTTATTTTTATTTTTTTAAATAATATACTGCTTGATTATTTAAAAAAACCCTCTAAGCAGTTTATGAGAAACATTAAAATTACTAATAAAACAGTTAAAAACAAGTAATTAAAACATTAGTGCACATCTGTGTAAGAGTATGCACAAAATGTGATGTGCTTCCTTCCCCTGTAACTATCTAATCCAGAAACGCTTGAATATGCTTCAGAAGAAGGAACAGATCTCACCGTGAGATTATTCTTAGGAAACCATTATAGTCAGCTTATTAACAGGTCTGTTGAAACGTTATCAGCTGGTATGTGGGGCTATTCATAGTAACTGAATATCATATACAGCAGAGCTCCCTGCATGTGTCACTTATGTGAAAGGATATGATGCAATGACTGAGAAACATCCTGCATGGCAGTAATAGCTGGTGGAGTAGTGCAAGCAGGGCGGCATTGCTCACCTGCCTTTCCAACACCAAGAGTCACTGCTGGTTCCTGAGAGGGGGAGACGCAGGGAGCTCAGTTTGGTGTGAGTACAGCTCTGCCACCACACCTGCACAAAACTGAATTTGAAAGCCTTGCATCACCTCTATTCAGGGACCATCAGTGATGCTCGGCATCAGGGAAGCAGACGAGCAATGCTGCCACCCTGCCTGCCCCACCCTGCCAACCACAACTTCCCTCTGGTGTCATGTTCCTGGGCTAGCCTCCCCCACCCCAACATCTGTGCTCTGAAGGCAGACGTCCAGACAGGAACCCCTATGCATATGCAGTTTCTCATACACAGGGGCCCCTCTTTAGAAGTCAGTGCTCAAGGTGTGGACCCTGGAGCGGGGTTAATCCAGGCATGCGATACTGAGGGCAGGGCCAGTGATGCAGCCCTGCTCCATCTTTGCCGTGTAATACACCTTCATGGAAGTAACATGTGAAGGAGGCATAGGTGGAGAAGACAGCTCCTGCTATAAAGGGGGGCATGTTTGCCACCCTCTCCTTCTAAAGAATACTTGGGAGCAGGGGCGGTGTCAGAGGGTGGCCAGATGGGGCCTTGGCTGAGGGCTCCTGCAGCCCAGCAGGGCCCTTAAACGGGCCCTCCTTAGGGTGGAAGGGTAGGGCTCCTGTTCCGCAATCCTCAGCAGCATCAGCTCCCACCCCTGCTGCAGATCGCAGAGGGAGCTCCCAGGCACTCCCCTTCAATGAGCCCACATGTATGCCCCACCTACCTCTCCTGTCCCTGTAAATGCCATGTGAGCTGTGCATGCATGCCTGCCATCAATGAAGATGGCAGCAGGGGCTTCCCTAAGGGGCTGACACCCCCACTGCCATCTTGTTTGATGATAGTTATTATGCATGCACATCATTCACGTGAGATGACGTGAGAGGTAGGTGGGACACGTGGGTGGGCACCATGGGCCCAGTCATGCCTGGCACAAGCCCTGCTTGGGAGGGGTGGAGTGGGGGATAATGTGGGCTTGATAGCCCAGTAGGAGTGGGGTTGGCAGCTAGCGGTTTAAGCCAGCTGCATCCCCCAACATCACCTTTCTCTTTTTTGTAGTGCCTGCCCTTCCTCCGGAGGCAACGGTGGCTATGGTTGTTGCCTTTTTGGGACCAAGTAGGATGTCTTCTTTTTTTTTAGAGAGAGAATCCTTGATTAGTCCTTTGGACCCCACTTTTTCACCTACACATTGATGGGAATTCTAACTGGCTTACTAGGAACGGTGCTTCACTACTTTTGTTATTGGCTTAGGCATCTAGTGTAGGCAAGTGGGAAAATGATAAAAACCTAAAGGATAGACACCCAAGGCATTATTGTGTTAAGGGCCCTATTCAGGCACCTACCATTGCCTTTGGCTCATTATGTCCTGGGGGGGCCCTTCAGGCTTGATATGTATACTTTGGTGAATGCTCGACAGTGGGGCCAGGGTGCAATCATTAGGTTCACTTGGCAAAGAAGAAGTAACTTACTTACAATCCTTGGCTGGGGAGTCACAGACTGCAGCTGTAAACGTGCCGAGGGGACTGGAGAGGTACATCCCTATCAGATTTCTACAATATTTCAAATGCCTGTACTTTCTGAATTTGACTAATGAGGATGCAGATCTTTTATTTGTTATATTTAATTAATATGACCTTTCATTTCATTGCTTCTCGACTCTTCTTTATGTGTGTGCGGGCAACAGCTTTTTCAGTAGCAAGAAATGGTCAGTTGGATGAGAATAGGTGCTACATAAACACAAATATCACTGGTTTCATCTGTGAAATGATGGAATGAGCTATATAAGTATTTAATGCCCAGCTGAACTAGCTGTCCATTTCATTACTTTATAGCCGTATGGGGAGGCAGCCGGGTCTCTAGTCACAATCTGATTCCTAACCTCAATATTAGCATAGTGTTGGTTTAGTCTCCAATAGGATTGGCATCTTTTCCTGGGAAATTGATGATCTAGCCATTCAGTGGATAAGCAGGGCAGGACGGATAGGACATTAAAGGACTTATGACACCTGCTTTCTATTTTTAATTCCCTTCTATGCACAAATGCTCTTTGAAAATGGGCTTTCAAGTTTCCATGCAATTGTGTGTGTCCCTACTTCCACCACCACCCTGAAATTTCCATACCCTCTGTTATTTATCTCCAGATTTCCCTGTGTCAATGGAAATTTCCCACAAGGCTGAATGCAATTTAGACTGTACCATATCACAAGATCTATCACTTAATTCAGCCTATCAACATGGTCAATACATCTTCAGTGATTCACCCTTCATATCTAATTTACCGTTGTCTTTTGGGACTTGTTCCATGATACAATATAGACAAACTCTTCCCATCATGTATTTTCTACTTCTTATGGACAATACCTACAAAATACGAACCACGTATACAAGTTATGAAAGGGTAACAACCTTATTTCCCTGAAACAACCTTGTCCCTGAAACATCTGCCCCATAGCACAACTCTCAGTCTGACTGCCTCTTCTTTGGAATTATTGTTGCAGAGTAAGTTCACCTCAAAGAAGACAGACATGGCTACAAGGTTTAAACTAGGTCTTTACTTAATAACACCAGCCATTACTTATTACAGCAGAACCAATGAAGAAAAGGGGGGGGAAATCTTGGATTTAGATGGAGACTAAATGAATCTTTATTACAGAATGATAAAATAGTGCAAGAATGTAAGAAGAAATTAAAAGAGTTTTTTGAACACAATTTACATAAAGGAACAAATGAAAATATTGTTTGGGATACAAGTAAAGCATTTATGAGGGGATATTTTATTAAATGTAACTCTGAATTAAAAAAGAAGAAACAACAGAAAATGCAATTAATCTTGGAAGAAATAAAACAAAAAGAGGAAGAATTGAAAAAGAATCCAACTAAAGTTTCTATTGTAAATCAAATTAAAATGTTACAGAAACAAGTGTCAATGTTGACAGTTAGAGAAATTGAAAGGAAATTAAACTTTGCCAAACAAAGGACTTTTGAATTTGCAAATAAACCGGGGAAATTGCTAGCATATAAATTAAGAAAAGAACGACAAAAAATCTTATTTTAAAGATACAAGAAGGAGATGAGATGTTGACAGACAATGTAAAAATCCAAAGGGTTTTTCATCAATATTATTCAACTTTGTACAAGTGTCAGGAAATTCCCTCTGAAAAAATAGAAGAGTATATATCTAAACAGAATTTGCCTAAAATTACAGATTTTCAGAGACAAGCTATTAATGGCCCTATTACGTCAAGAGAAATATCTGAGGCTATAAGTAAAATTAAATTAGGAAAGGCGCCAGGACCGGATGGACTATCAGCAGTGTATTACAAATGCTTGGAGGAGGAACTCTTATTACCTTTACAGTATACAATGAATTCTATTTTGCAAGAGGGGAAGATACCGGATAGTTGGAAAAATGATAATATAACATTAATACCTAAAGAGGAGCAGGATCTAACCAAAACAAAAAATTATCGGCTGATATCTTTATTGAATAATGACTATAAAATTTTTACAACGATATTGGCAGAAAGAATGAAAATAATATTGCAACAATTTATTCAGGAAGATCAAGCAGGGTTTCTACCTAAAAGACAACTACGTGATAACGTCAGGAATGTTTTGAATGTGTTGGAATACTTAGAACAACGAAATGATAAACAAGCAGCTTTGATCTTTTTAGATGCTGAGAAAGCATTTGATAATTTGAATTGGAAATTTATGTTTAAGGTCTTGGAGCAAATGGATTTTGGAGATAACTTTATAAAATGGATTAGATCTATTTATACATCTCAGAAGGCACAGATAATTGTTAATGGAGGGTTAATGGACTCATGTGAAATACAAAAGGGTACAAGACAGGGATGTCCATTATCTCCCCTTTTATTTATTCTGGTCTTGGAAGTGCTGCTTAGAGATATAAGGCAAGATAAAAGGATTTCGGGAATAAAGGTAAAAAAAGAGGAATATAAATTGAGAGCATTTGCTGATGATTTGATAATTGTATTAGAAAATCCATTGGAAGGAATTAATGCATTGATGGACAAATTAAAATAATTTGGACCGTTAGCAGGATTTAAGATCAACAATCAAAAAACAAAGATGTTGGTGAAAAATTTATCTTCAAGGGAACAAAAAGAGTTGATGGACAAGACAGATTTTAAAATAGAGGAAAAGTTGAAATATTTAGGTATTATTATGACAAATAAAAATTCAAAGTTGTTTCATAATAATTATGAAAAACTATGGACAGAGATTAAGAAAGACTTGTTAAAATGGGATAAATTACAATTGTCATTAATGGGAAGAATATCCGTGATAAAAATGAATGTACTGCCGAGAATGATGTTTTTGTTTCAAACAATACCTGTAATATCTTCTGATTTACCTTTTAAACAATGGCAAAATGATATTTCTAAATTTGTTTGGCAGGGAAAAAAACCAAGAGTTAAATTTAAATTATTACAAGATGCCAAAGAAAGAGGAGGACTGGGATTACCGAATTTGAGACTTTATTTTGCTGCCTGTTGTTTAGTCTGGATAAAGGAATGGATTTTATTGAGGAATAAAAGGCTATTGGATTTGGAGGGCCATGACCTGAAGTGGGGATGGCATGGATATCTATGGTAAAAGTTAATGTGGATTTTAATAATCATTTTATAAGACGTCCTCTGTTGAAAATATGGAATAAATATAAACCAAGGTTTTATTTGAAAATACCATTATGTGTCTCAAGTCAAGAAGCGTTTTACAGAAGAGAAATGGCTGGAAAAGAGAAATGGTTAACATATCAAGAACTATTAGAAAATGTACATGGAGAATATATAATGAAAGAGAGAGAACAACTGATAAAGGAAGGATATAGTTCTCAATGGTTTGCCTATTTACAATTGTTAGAAAGATATAAAATGGATAAGAAAATGTATGGGTCTGAAATAAATAAATCTGATTTTGAAATAGGTTTGTGTACAAATGATGAAAATATAATTGCGAAAATGTATAAACTCTTGCTGAAAATGGATATGGAAGAAGAACAAGTAAAAGAGTGTATGGTAAAGTGGGCAAAATTTTTTGGTTATAATATACAAATGGATCAATGGGAAAATATATGGAAAAAAGGCTTGGGATTTACATTATGCTATAATCTTAAAGAAAATTTTTATAAAATGATGTATCGTTGGTACATGACTCCAGAAAAGTTGTCAAAAATGTATAGTTTTTCTTAAATATGTTTTAATTGGTTTTAGATTATGGATTTGCATTTATATTTTTTGTACTGTTCTATGTGATTCTATTGTATTTATTATATTTGTTGTACACCGCCCAGAGAGCTATGCTAGTGGGGCGGTATAAAAATTCAATAAATAATAATAATAATAATAGTAATGTTTCTAATGCTTGTTGGAAATGTAAACAACAAGAAGGATCATTTTATCATATGTGGTGGTTGTGTAAACAGGCAAAATTATTTTGGGCACAGATAGGTAGGATGTGCAAAAGTTTTTAAAGATAAATATTCAGTCAAAGCCAGAATTTTTTTTATTGGGTTTTATGGATAAACAAAAGGAAAAGAAATATGGAAGAATAATATTATATATGATTACGGCAGCAAGATTATTATATGCACAAAAGTGGAAAATGGAATCAACACCAACAACGAAAGAATGGCTATTGAAATTAATGGACTTTGTAGAGATGGATAAATTGACGTGTTTACTTGGAGAAAAATCGACAGATACATTTCTTAAGGAATGGAAGCCTCTCTTAGACTTTTTGTTGAAAGATAAAAATGAAATGATGATAATGGGATTTGACGATTAATTAAGATAGACTATGGAGAACAGTGATTTTGTATGTATTAAGGGACAGGTTTGATATATATTATATATTTATAGCTGATCTGTGACAAATCTGAAGTCAATTTTTTATTTTTTTATTTTTTATTTTTATTTTTTAATCTTATTGTGTTATGTTTTTTATTTTTTTTTGTTTGTTTTATGAAAATTTGAATAAAAATTATTGTAAAAAAAGAAAAGAAAAGGGAAAGAGAAACTAAACTCACAACTCAGGAAGGCCACTTAACTTCCTGGACCTAGATATGTTAACCCTTTTGTGGCTTTTCCCTCTCAGTATAGTGGGTATGAATTGAAGGCTGTTGCTTATTCCAACAGTTATTTCATGAGTGCTTTGCCTGCCAGATATTTTGGATCACAATTTCCATCAGCCCCAGTCACCATGGCCAATGGTGAGGAATGATGGGACTTGTACTCCAAAACATCTGGAGGGCAACAGGTTGGGGAAGTCTGCTTAAGCAACTATTTTCCACTGGTAGATCTCTGATTAGGGATGGATGAAATGGTCAAACCAAAATTGATCATTTCATCCATCCCTCAGTTTCCCATTTTTCTAGTCTTTAAGTTCAGTTCTTCACATTTCCGCATCAGCTTGCAATTTTGTTTAAAGCCCTCATGAACATTTGTCATCATTATAGTACATTTCTCCTCATATACACATTTTTGAAAGCAATTTTCCCTAACAATGAATTTTTGAATGTTATTTCTCTCTAATCCTTACAGCCCCTAGTTCAGTAATATATGAATTTTTAACATATTATTTTGTTGGAGAACTGTGTAGCAAAACTTCGAGAGGTGCACATTTTGAAAGATAGGTACTTTTAGGTTCCCATGTTGTTCCAGGAACTGAAAATTACAGAAGGAATGCATACCAAACCAAATTTCTCCAATATCCCTAAGGCAGATACAGCTTTCCCAATAACCGCAAATTTCCCCTGAGAATGGATGCTTTTGTTGAATTTCTGCATGCCAATTGTGAGCAGCATGCATCTCTTTCAGGAAGGCAAGCCCAGCTCCTTCCAGAATTCCATTTGGAACAACTCTGTATATTCCCACCAATGATCCTTGCCTATCAGCTGGATAACCTGCTGCCTGGAAAAAAAGTCTAAGAAAAGCCACAAAAAAACTGTAATAAATAATCTACTGTACTGAACCAAGTTATGTTGGTCTAGGGGTCTGTGAGTTTTCAAGTTGAGCAGAATTATTCATGAACCAAAATGGAGAGGTATTTCATTCTCAGATACAATGAGAACAAATGTACTTATTAATGAAAATATTTTATTTATGTCAGACAGATGGTGGCCAAGACACAACACCTATGATACAATACACTGACCAAAAGGGAGCAATAGATTTGGAAATAATTCAAGAAGACAAGACTTAGTTCACCCATTTTCATTTGTATTCAATGTGGTTAGAAGTTTTCAATTCCCTGACATGTCTTTTAAAGTACCAAAGTGCTATCTTTTGATGTTCTGCTCGGCTGTAGTCTTGAGAGGAATGGAGAGGGAGGCAGTCTATATATTAGAAAGAGTGGATGGCATAGACAGTGCTCAATGTAATAATAATGGAGTTTTACTTCCCTAGTAATATCTACTAGGGGCAGGCTTGTTCCTCTTTCAGCTGCCATTTTAACACAATAGAAACTTTGAGGAGAGATGTTATAAGAGATTTTCACCTCCCAGTGCATGGGCATTACACTTTTAACACATCTCATAATTTATTTATTTTATTTTATTTTATTTTATTTATATACCGCCCTAAGCCCAAAGGCTCTCTGGGCGGTGTACATAAAAGGTAAAAGCAGGCACAATATATAACTACAATAAATATAATAACTCAAAAAAACAAAAACACACAAACAATACGAGAACCAAACAACATCCAGAATAGAACATAGTAATAAAATACTGTAAAAATACACTTTAAAATGCCTGGGAGTATAAAAAGGTTTTCACCTGGTGCCGAAAAGATAGCAGCGTTGGCGCCAGGCGCACCTCATCGCGGAGACCATTCCACAGTTCGGGAGCCGCAACCGAAAAGGCCCTATTTCTAGTCACCATCCTCCGAGCTTCTTGATGGGATGGTACTCGGAGGAGGGCCTTAGATGTTGAGCGCAGTGTACGGGTAGTTTCATATTGGGAGAGGCGCTCCACCAGGTATTGCGGTCCCATGCCGTGTAAGGCTTTATAGGTCAAAACCAGCACTTTGAATTTAGCCCAGAAACAAACAGGAAGCCAGTGCAGACGGGCCAAAACAGGTGTTATATGAGCGGACCTTCTGGTCCGCGTCAACAATCTGGCTGCTGCATTCTGGACTAACTGTAGTTTCCGAACTATCTTCAAGGGCAGCCCAACGTAGAGCGCATTGCAGTAGTCCAATCTAGAAGTTACCAGAGCATGAACGACTGAGGCGAGGTCGTCACTGTCCAGATAGGGATGTAGATGGGCTACCAATTGGAGATGGTAGAAAGCATTCCGTGCCACTGAGGCTACCTGAGCCTCAAGAGACAGGGAAGGGTCGAAAAGAACTCCCAAGCTACGAACCTGTTCTTTCAAGGGGAGTGTAACCCCATCCAGAACAGGGTGAACATCCACCATCTGGGCAGAGAAGGCACTCACTAACAGCGTCTCAGTCTTGTCTGGATTAAGTTTCAGTCTGTTAGCTCCCATCCAATCCATTATCACGGCCAGGCAACGGTTTAGTACGTTAACAGCCTCACCTGAGGAAGATGCAAAGGAGAAATAGAGTTGCGTGTCATCAGCGTACTGGTGACAATGCACTCCAAAACTCCTGATGACTGCACCCAGCGGCTTCATATAGATGTTGAAAAGCATGGGGGACAGTACCGATCCCTGTGGGACTCCACAATGGAGAGTCCAGGGTGTCGAGCAGTGTTCCCCAAGCACTACCTTCTGTTGACGACCCACCAAGTAGGAGCGGAGCCACTGCCAAGCAATACCCCCAACTCCCAACTCCGTGAGCCTTCCCAGAAGGATACCATGGTCGATGGTATCAAAAGCAGCTGAGAGATCAAGGAGAATCAACAGGGTCACACTCCCCCTGTCCCTCTCCCAACAAAGGTCATCATACAGGGCGACCAAGGCTGTTTTGGTACCAAACACAGGCCTAAAACCGAATTGAAATGGATCAAGATAATCAGTGTCATCCAAGAGTCCCTGGAGCTGGCCAGCCACCACCCGTTCCAGAACCTTGCCCAGGAACGGAACATTCGCCACAGGTCTATAGTTGTTCAAGTTATCTGGGTCCAAGGAGGGTTTCTTCAGGAGCGGTCTCACTACCGCCGCTTTTAGGCAGTCAGGGACCACACCCTCTCGCAAAGAGGCATTGATTACCTCCTTGGCCCAGCCGGCGGTTCCGGTCCTGCCAGCTTTCACCAGCCAAGAGGGGCAAGGATCCAGCACAGATGTGGTCGCCCGCACCAGTCCAAGGATCTTGTCAACATCCTCAAGCTGCACCAACTGAAACTCATCCAATAAATGAGGACAAGACCGTGGTCTGGATGCTTCATTGAAGCCAACTGCTATAATATTGGAGTCTAAGTCCCGACGAATGCAAGCGATCTTAGTTTGGAAGTGTCCAGCGAACTCATCACAACGGGCTACAGATGAATCTATAGTATCCCGAGGGCCAAGATGTAAAAGCCCTCGTACAGTTTTAAAAAGCTCCGCTGGGCGGGAGAGTGATGCCTTAATACTGACAGCAAAATAACTCTTTTTTGCTGCCCTCACCGCTGCTGTATATCGCTTAGAGCAGGCACTTACCAAGGCATAATTGCATTCGTCAGGAGTGCGCCTCCATCTGCACTCAAGCCTCCTCCTCTCTTGCTTCATCACTCTCAGCTCCGGGGTATACCATGGGGCTGTATGAGCTCTACATAGGAGGGGGCGCATGGGAGCGATCGTGTCAACCGCCCGGGTCATCTCCGTATTCCACAGTTCAACCAGGGCTTCAACAGGAGCGCCAGTCTTCTCAGTCGGAAAATCCCCTAGAGCCCTTTGGAAACCCTCAGGATCCATTAGTCTCCGGGGGCGGACCAATTTAATAGGTCCCCCACCCTTGCAGAGGGAAAGGGTCGCCGTAAGCCTAAACCTCAGCAAGCGGTGATCTGTCCATGACAATGGGGTAGAAGAGAAATCCCCAACCTCCAGATCACCATCTCCCTGCCCAGTGGCGAAGATCAAATCAAGGGTATGTCCTGACACATGCGTCGGGCCAGTAACAAACTGAGACAGCCCCATGGTTGTCATGGACGCCATGAAGTCCTGAGCTGCCCCAGATAAAGCAGTCTCGGCATGAACATTGAAGTCCCCCAGTACCAACAGTCTAGGGGACTGCAACAATATCTCCGAGACTACCTCTGTCAGCTCAGTTAGGGAATTTGTTGAGCAGCAGGGCAGGCGGTACACCAACAAAATTCCCAACCTGTCTCTCTGGCCCAGCGCAAGGTGGAGACACTCCAAACCAGTCGTCACCTGTACAGGGTGCTTGGAGAGTGAGAAAGAACTCCTATAGACCACGGCAACCCCACCTCCCCGACCTTCGGCTCTACCATAATGCTGAACCATGTACCCAGGTGGGCAAAGCTGGGAAAGAGCAGCTCCTCCCATATCACCCACCCAGGTCTCGGTTATACACGCCAGGTCAGCCTCCTCCTCCACAATTAAATCATAAACAAGGGAGATCTTATGTTGTACCGACCTGGCGTTTAACAACAGCATATGGAGATCCGAAGGCTGACTGATAGGACAACCAGCAGTCCTGGGGATGTGAGGAGAACCGGAACAGGTCACAGACACTACTTGTCTGGGACGAGTTCCCCTTACCTGGCATGTTCTCCTCACAACACCATACCTCCCATTACCCGTCACTACGCTAATTGGGGCCCCCGAAGGTCTCCCCGGTTGATGTATAATACACTCTCCCAGGCACATATTAAAACAGATAAAAGCACCAATACACACACACCTGATCACATTCATACCAAATAATAACAAATACCAAAAATTTATATCAAAATACACACACATACACACACTTAATCAATAATACAATACAATAAACATACACTCAATACACTCAAACAATATTAAACTACAACACAATTCCAACTAAAGACTCACATATAGTAACAATTCAATCATTCACAAAACATAAACACATTCAAAGCTATTTATTACATCCAGGTGGCAGCAATGAGTTAAAAATGTTGCAAACTCAGAGCCGCAACTATATTAACAACACTGGCCGTTCTTAAAAGGACGCAATAACAGCAACAATCATACAGTCATTCACACCACACTAATCCATACACACAAAAAACAGCAGCCAGCGATGAAATTGTTCCTCTCCAGCCAGGGCAAGCAGCGTAGCAGAGTGCTGCAGTAGCAGCAACAGGCGTACTGGGCGCCCCAACAATGTCTGAACCAGGGCACAGACAGGCAAACAGCAGCACACCAGCTTCCTCCTCTCTTGCACGATGACGATAGCAAGGCCACGACAGCACCAGGCAGTAACAACGGCAACACTCACACACAAGCGGGCAGGCAACAACGTCGACGATGCAAAGCCAGGGAATAGTCCTCAATCCACAACGGCAATGCCCGCGCCCAAACGGGCAGGAGACAGCAAACGACAGCAACACAAGGCCACAGAATAACATCCGGGCAGAGCCACAGCGCCGCCCGCAACAACAGCTCCGGGTGGCGGCAATGATGTAAAAGCAATGGGTGTGTACAGGAATGGAGTCCCAAGCGGCGGCTGACTTACACGCGAGTAGGCAGCGGCGGCAAGGATGGAGAGCCGCAACGGGTCTGCAACGACCCCCCCAAGCAGTAACACAACAGCCACAACCAAAACCCAAGACGCAGCAACAGAACGAAGCAGCATAATGACACTGTGACGCCCTTCCCTGGCTCTCCCTGTCAGGTTCTTACCTGCTCGTGGCTACTGCCTTTCACTAGGCACCACCAGGGACTCCACCAGTCCAGACTGTCCTTTTTTATGGTTTCTCCCTCCGCTCTAGCACAGATCTCAATAGATCCCCCTGCTAGGCAGCACAACCAGTCACGTTCTACAACCAATGTTCCCAGAGACCTTGCGTGAGTCTCTCTATCCGGTTACATTCGTCACTGGGTGCCTATGCTGTTCCCAACCCCCTTGTATCAATGCAGATAACTCATAACTTGGGGTTGCTCTGGATACTTATAATGTTATCTTCTCCTCTTCACCGCTGCCACCATTTGTTACTGTTTCCCTTCAGCCTTGGTTATTACCTTACCCTCCCTTTTGGTCTGTGAAACCCCAGCCAAGGATCAGGCCTTCGGTAAACCAAAATAGTATTTATTAAATAACATTAATAACAAGATAACTTTGATAATGATCTACAAGCTTCTGGTTTCATCTATTACTGTGATATTTGACTTATTACTAATCCGAACTCCACCTCCCTCTTTCTCCACACTCTCCTGACATACACCAACTCACACCCACCTCCAAACTCCACCAAAACAACCCACTCACGTCCACCCAGATTCAACTGTCATCCTTCCATTTATACTCTCAGCCATCCAAACACTCAGCCAATCATCCAGCATTCTACTGCTCATTTACTCCCCCCTCCTCTTTCATTCCACTTACCATGTATCTTCTATACAAATATATACATATATATATGTATATATATACATTACCATATATACATTAATACAGGAACATCACAGACACCAGTCTGGATCTTATGAGAACCACAGCCTTCACACAACCATGTGTGAATCCTTGCCAATGCATTGTGTGTTTGGAATACATATTAGCAAAAACAGATATGCAATTTTCATGATGGTAGATTTGTTATATTGGGATGATATAACCAGCCCCCCCCGATGCTGTTGGACTACAACTCCCATAATCCCTGACCATGCTGGCTGGAGCTGATGGAGTCCAATAACATCTGGAGGTTCAAGGATTGTCCATCCCTGGCCTACATTGTTATTTCAGACGACTTTATAAAATATAGTTTGGGTCCTAGTATTATTGCACTTCCTTCTTCATTTAATGCACAGAGACTGGGTTTAGTTTTGCATTTGAGTTATTGGTCATCTTGTCCCCCATGCAAAAACCCCTCATCATTTTCCTATTCCTTATTTATTTGTTTCCAATATATTTACTGTATATAAAGTGGACCAATAATATTTATCATCATCTTCTTCTTCTACTTCCATTTACATCTTGTCTTTTCTCCAAGGATCTCAAGGCTGCATATATAATTCTCCCTCATGTTAGCATCACAGCCCTATAAGGTAGATTAGGGTTAACTATGACATTGGTGTTCAAAAATAATGATCAAAAAATCACACAATGCTTCAAATGAAGATCACTGATATATGTTGAATCCATAATAATAATAATAATAAAATTTTATTTATTAGTCGCCCATCTGTCAGACTTAACGGACACTCTGGGCGACGTACACAATATAAAATACAATATCAACATATTCATAACAATCACAGTATTAATATCATATCATCTAAAAAACCATCCTACACTGATACAGTATAAAACCTAACCCACTCCAGAGATCCCATAGGCCTGCCTGAAAAGCCAGGTTTTTAAGGCGCGGCGAAAGGTCATCAGGGAGGGGGCATGCCGAAGGTCAAAGGGAAGCAAGTTCCAGAACCAGAACCTCAATATCACAATCACATCATTTAGATTCCCAAGCTGGATTGTACATAACCACTATACTATTACCCTATAGTTTAAAGATGATTGTGTGGGTTGGTAGAATACAGGTGTGCAACCAGTGCCTTAAGGAGAAGGCACAGGCAACACAGTTCTTCAATAAATCTTAAGGCATTAAAAAGAAGTGACATATTCTTTGTGCTCTTTTTGTCTTTTATGAAGAGTATCAGAAGCAAAAAATCCCCCCAGAAATGAGTCTGTTGTTTCTCTGTTATTTTTACATATTATGACTACATAATTGCAGTTAATAGGCTTTGTGCAATATAAAAAACTGCTGGTATTTGAAATATTGTGACAGGAAAAAAGAGTGGGGAAAGGTTGCCTTCAGGGCCAAGTATAACTTTTGGACCATAACATAATATGGATAGCACATTTCCAGAAAGAGTGGAGAAAACATAACTCATGAATAATTGAGATCATGTTTCAATCAATAACAAAACTCTGTCCATTTTATTCACAAACTGAACACCGGCATTCCACCAAGTACCTGTTCATTTGAAACCATTGTATTCATATAAGTGCCCAAAGAAGTCCTGCATTGTTGTTAGGCATTCATTTCTCTATAACTTTATGATCTTTTAGTGGCTTTGCAAAATCACAGTGGAATGATGCTGTACATTGTATTGACAGCTTTTTTTATTTTTAAACTGACATTTTATTGTATCTATATTCTTGTACAAATTGATGCACAAGTTCCTATTAGATTAGCAAGATGAATTGTTTGATGTACATAGGATGAAATACTAAATGTCACTGTATTTATTTTGATGAAGGTCAATCAATATTGGTGGCTACAGAATTCGCATGAAGCAGATAGGCTTTTTGATATATTAGGGGTTTGATTGGAACATGGTGACTTCTCAATACAAGCAAAATATGCAAATGCCAGATTTTCTTAATTTATCACTTGATAAACTTGGAAGAATGTTGGTGCTAACTAGAAGTCTGTCATATGTTAACACACTGTTTAATGCAAGCAATTACTGAAATACATTATGTAATTTGTTTAAGGTCTGCTGATAGAATTTTGACTGATTTTTGTCTCTTCCAAATCTGCCTTACAAAATAGAGGCATAGCATCTCTTGAGATTTAAGCAGAAGTATCTACACTTCATCCAAGACAAACTATCTCAGCTAGGCTAGTTGCTTTCTTCCCACACAAACTGTATTTAGTGATTGGCAACAGCATGGAGCAACAATTACTGACAACCCAACAGAAGAACTTGGCATGCATTTCCACAAGATGAAAAGCCTGATCTTTTTTTTTTTTTTTTTTCAATAATTTTTATTCAGATTTTCATAAAACATACAAGACAAAATCATAAAACATTCAAAGACAAAAAACAAAATCAAAAATAGTTAAACAAAAAGAAAAAAAGAAAGAAAAAAACAAAAATAAAAAATAAAGAGTAAAATATTGACTTCCCATTTGTCAAAGATCAAATCAGTTATAAGTCTATAATATATAACAATCCTGTCTCTTAAGTCATATTATAAAATCACTTTCCTCCAGTAGTTATCTTACTTAATCATCAAATCTCATAAACATTACTTTATTCTTTCCACAAAAAGTCAAAGAGAGGTTTCAATTCTTTAAGAAATATATCTATCAATTTTTTTTTCCAGATAAGCATATCGATTAATCCATCTCATTACTAATTATGATAATCTTATTGTCATAACCATAGTCAAAATAAACATTTCAATTAATCCATCACATCAGAATCTGTTAGGTTCAGTAATTTCAGTAGCCATTGTTCTATTATCTCTAGTAGTTCCATTTTCCATCTTCCATCTTCAGTAGTCTTGTTAAGTCCAGTAATTTCAATATCCAATCTTCCATTATCAGTATTCCATAATAATCTTGCTGTCAAAGCCATAGTCATATAGTAAGAGTCTGATGGGAATTACCTCTATCCCAAATATTTTCTTGCCATCCATTCTGAATAGGTTGCTGAAATACTGCTGTAAAATCATATCTCTGTTCTTTTTTTCAAAATACACTGGGTCATCTCTTAAAAGTTTTTCCATTGTCACATGGCTGCAGTTAATTCCATAGATTTTCTCTATATTGGGCTCCATCACATCATTCCAGTCCAAAAGATAATCCATGCCATTGATAACTTTATCTCTAGAATCTTCATTAATTTCTTCAGAGATAACATTGAGTTCCAAACAATAGATTTTATTTCTAAAGTCCATAGACTCCAAATCTTGTTCCTGTTCCACGTTTGTTCCAATCTCCGGGATCTCCTCTCTCACAGGGACCCCTATTCCAGTCTCCAGGGTCTCCTCTCTCACAGGGACCCCTGTTCCAATCTCCGGGGTCTCCTCTCTCACAGGGACCCCTTCCAGGGTCACCTCTCTCACAGGGACCCTTATATCTTTAATCTCCTGCTTCATTTTACTCAATTCAATTTTCGTTATCTCAATCTCATCCATTATTTTCTGAAACATAGTTATTTCCAGATTCTCAGCCACTTTCTTAATTGCCATTTTAAAAGAAAAATATAGGAAAACCACTTCTTATTTCAGCAACAATTGGGTTAATACTCCAAACTTGGTGACATCACAGTATAAACAGAGCAGACAGCCTTATCTCTCCAATAGTTAAGTAAACAAAATGCAGTTCCCAGGATCGAAACAATTAATGGCAATCGTCAAGAAACAGATTCGTCAAAATAAAATAGACCAAAAAGAGAGTAGTCTCAAAACAGTATAATATTTTTCAAAATAAAAATCTGGAATAGAAATCCCTCTTCTGTGTATATCTTTAGAATGCAAATCCAGGACAGCTTTTTGCAACAAAAACAGAGATAAGCTATTAATTAGTGCGTAGCAGAGAGAAGTTACGGCTCCCCAGTGAGATGTCAAAAACCGATCAATCTGGCAAATCTCTTTTAAACAGCAACAATTTAAGTCAAGTAAAAGAAAAATATAGAAAGAAGGGTGCTTGCCTGTTAGTGCGTTCTCTCTTAGAAGATAAGATGAACGTTCGCTTTAACAGATAGAGCTTGCTGTTGAAAATCCGTCCCACCTTCGTCGGCTGGACCTCGTCCCATAAATTAATGAGATCTGGTCGTCCCAACAAAAATAGGCTTTGAGGTTAATCTCTTCGTTTCTCCCTACCCGGGAGAAGTTTAATCAGTCAAAAAAAAAAGAAAAAACTGACTGATATATCTGAATAAGCTTCTTTTGAGGCAGGAGCCCGTCTCAAAAGCAGGCACAGGCTAAGTCACCCTTCCCGGAAGTCCCCAAGATGAAAAGCCTGATCCATGAACTAGGCTTCTTCAGTCTAAGCCCACATCAGACTCTACTGTCACAGCACCAACCATCTATCAGGTGAAGCACAGGAGAGGAGAATGGAGGGCATTAAGCAGAAAGGTGTGAAGAGATGTTCTAAGCATGGTAAACTGATTTACCTGTCCTGTGACTGGGGACCCAATTATGCAAGGTTTCTGATTGCAGGGAGATTTCTAACCATGTTTAATTGAACACAGGAGATGGAGTCAGTGGCAACACAGATGTTGGGGTCAGAGTTGGAACATGCTTCCTCTTAGCTTGTTTTTTCATAAGACTTCAATAGGGCTAGAAAAAGGTAATGTAAATTTAGCCTCATATGCTGTAGTATTTGAATTGATAGAACACAGGGAACATACTTGGAAGAAAGAAAGAAAGAAAGAAAGAAAGAAAGAAAGAAAGAAAGAAAGAAAGAAAGAAAGAAAGAAAGAAAGAAAGAAAGAAAGAAAGAAAGACATTGGGATAGTCAGATAGATCATACACACTGCCTTCTGTATTCTGACTATTTATTTATTTAAATTATGTATAATCCACTCTTTATTGCTCGCACAATCCCAGAGTGAGGAACAACATTAAAACACAATAAGACAATATTTCATTTAAATACAACTTCATATAAAAACAGACAATGTAATAGTGATATGACTAGATGAGCCAAACAAGGGGTGCTATTTTAGCAAAATGCTTGGGTAAATAAAGAGGTTGTTTGAAAGGCCAACTCATCCCATATATATAACCTAGTAAGTCACTGTGGTCTGTGAGAGAGCTTCTCCTGCAAGTTCTGAAGATGTCAGAAGCCCACTCCACAGCAACTTGGAGCTGGGCTTCCAGTGTGGCTGCCCTTGTTCTGTGGAATACAACAGACACATTATCTGCTCTTTCCAGAAACAGTTGAAGACATCTTTGTTCCGATAGCTGGACAAATGGGTCTCTGCCATTGGTGTCAATTTTGTTTTCTTTTGTTTTAAATATATCTGTAGTCTTTAATTTTTTAACTTTTTTTACTGTTTTGATTGTATATTGCCTTGACATCATTGACATGATCATGCAAATATGATGATGATGATGACGATGACGACGACGATGATGCATCAATACTCCATTAGCATTCGTGCTCATTGCAATCGAGAGGGAAGGACATTCCAGAGTCAGGGCGCCAGTACTGAGCATGCCCTCTGAAGTATCTCAGAGAACTGTGTCACCATGAGAAGGGCATCTTCTGATGACCTCAAACTCCATTTAGCTCAATAAGGAAGCAGGTGAGCTTTCAGGTATCTGGGTTCCGAGCCTTCTAAGGCTTTATATGTCAAAACAAGCCATTTAAATTTAGCTCGGTGGTACTGGCAATAAGTTTAGAGCTTTCAGCACTGGTGTCATACGTGGACAGTGAGCTATTTCCACAAGCAGCTTCACTGCAGCATCCTGCAGAAACTCAACTTATGAACTAGACCCAAAGGCAGTTTTATGTAGAGTGAATTGCCACAACCCAGCTGTGAAACTTGTCCTTTGTTCTTCCCCAGTAGCTCGGTGTGTACCTTCTGACCTGGGGGTCTCATCTTCCAGCACTATCTCGTGTTGCATTTTGGATACTCTGTTCATAGGGTTTTCATGATAAGAGGTATTCAGAGGTGGTTTACCATTGCCTTCCTCTGAGTCTGGATGAATCTTAGTCTGGTGTCTCAGCTTTGACCATTCCGGCTTGGGTGACCCCGCTAGGAGTCCAGCTTCTTGGTCTAGACTCCTGATGGCATTGCTCTCAGCTTCTTCAAGACTCTCAAACTCCCTCAGTGTGCATCCTAGAGAGGGAACAAAGGACAAGTATGAGTAGTGCTGTGACTAATGATGCAGCTGGGTCAAAGCTGAAAGGAAGCCCAGAGGCTGATGCTCTCAGATGCAAAAGGAGAGTCCAGACTTGTACAACTCACACAATAGGAATATGGAATGTGAGAAGCATGAACCAAGGAAAGTTAGAAATTGTCAAGCAAGAAATGGAAAGTATCAACATTACAGTACTTGATGTGAGTGAATTAAAATGGACGGGAATGGAACATTTTCTTTTTTTTTTACAATAATTTTTATTCAAATTTTCATAAAACATAGAAAACAAAATCATAAAACATTCAAAGACAAAAAACAAAACAAAACAAAAATGATTAAACAAAAAAATAAAATAAAATAAAATGTTGACTTCCCATTTGTCACATATCAAATCAGTTATAGGTCTACAATATATAACAATCCTGTCTCTTAAATCATATTATAAAATCACTTTCCTCCAGTAGTTATCTTAATTAATCATCAAATCTCATAAACATTACTTTATTCTTTCCACAAAAAGTCAAAGAGAGGTTTCAATTCTTTAAGAAATATATCTATCAATTTTTCTCCAAATAAACATGTCAATTAATCCATCTCATTAATAATTATAATAATCTTATTGTCATAACCATAGTCCAAATAAACATTTCGATTAATCCATCTCATCAGAATCTGTTAGGTCCAATAATTTCAATAGCCATTATTCCATTATCCCTATTAGTTCCATCTTCCATCTTCAATAGTCCTGTTAAGTCCAGTAATTTCAGTGTCCAATCTTCCATTATCAGTATTCCATAATAATCTTGCTGTTGTAGCCATAGTCATATAATAAGAGTCTGATGGGAATTTCCTCTATCCCAAATATTTTCTTGCCATCCATTCTGAATAAGTTGCTGAAATACTGTTGTAAAGTCATATCTGTGTTCTTCTTTTTTACAAAATGCACTGGCTCATCTCTTAAGAGTTTTTCCATTGTCACATGGCTGCAGTTAATTCCATAGATTTTCTCTATATCAAGCTCCATCACATCATTCCAGTCCAGAAGATTATCCAAGCCATTGATAACTTTATCTCTAATATCTTCATTAATTTCTTCAGAGATAACGTTAAATTCCAAACAGTAGATTTTATTTCTAAAATCCATAAACTCCAGATCTTTTTCCAATTCCACATTTGTTCCAATCTCCAGGGCTTGTATCTTCCCTTTATTTTTTCTTTTCTCATCTCTGATCTCATTCTCCTCTCTCACAGGGTCCCCTATTTCTTTAAGCTCCTGCGTCATTTTGCTGAGTTCAATTTTCAGCTCCTTACTACCCTGTCGCAGGGTTTGTTTCGTTATCTCAATCTCATCCATTATTTTCTGAAACATAATTACTTCCAGATTCTCAGCCACTTTCTTGATTGCCATTTTTAAAACCACGAAAACAAAGCAAAACAAAAATAAAGAAGAACCACTTCTTATTTCAGCAACAATTGGGTTAATATTCCAGGCTTGATGACATCACAGTATAAACAGAGCAACCTGCCTTATCTCTCTTGTGCAAGAATGCAAAACAAATTTAGTTCCCAGCATCAAAACAGTTAGTGGCGTCGTGAAGAAGCAGATTCGTCAAAATAAAATAGACCAAAAAGAGAATAGTCCCAGACAATATAATATTCCTCGGAATAGAAATCAGGAATAGAAATCCCTCTTCTGTTTATTATCTTTAGAATGCACTTCCAGGACAGCTTTTTGCGACAGAAACAGAGATAAGCTGTTAATTTCGTGAATAACAGAGAAGAGCTATATCTCACCCAGAAGTTGTCCAAAGCCGATCAATCTGACAAATCTCCTTTTGCTGCAACAATTTAAACCAAGTAAAAAAAATAATAGAAAGAAGGGTGCTTGCCTGTTAGTCCGTTCTCTCTTTGAAGAAAAGATAAACGTATCGCTTAAGCAGATAGAGCTTGTTAGAAAGTCCGTCCGGCATTGTTGGCTGGACCTTATCTCATAAATTAATGAAATCCAGTCCTCCCAACAAAAACAGGCTTTGAGGTTGATCTCTACGTTTCTCCCTGCCCGGGAGAAATTTCATCAGTCAAAAAAAAAATGTTCTGACTGATTTATATCTGAATAAGCTTCTTTTGAGGCGGGAGCCCGTCCCAAAAGCAGGCACAAGCGAAGTCACCCTTCCCGGAAGTCCCGGGAATGGAACATTTTCAATTGGGCAACTACAAAATATTTTATGCAGAAAATGAGAAATTAAGAAAAAAATGGGGTTGCTTTAATAGTGAGAAGCGATGCAGCAAAAGCAATTAGGAGCTACAATGCAAGGTGTGAGTGAGTTATATCAATGAGTTAAACAGGAAACCTATTAACATAACCATCATCCAAGTCTATGCTCCAATGGCAAATGCAGAAGAAGAAATTGAGAGATTTTACACAGAAGTACAGGAAGAAATTGATCACACACCAAAGCAAGATGTGCTGATAATCATGGGGGACTGGAATGCAAAAGCAGGGAACAGAGAAGAATTAGGAATTGTGGGGAAATGGGGCTTAGGAGATAGAAATGAAGCAGGAGAAAGACTTATTGAATTCTGTGAAGCCAATCATTTGTTTCTTGCAAACACATTTTTTGAGCAACCAAAAAGATGACTGCACATGGACATCACCAAATGGTCAATATAGGAATCAAACTCATTATATAATTGGCAGGAGAAGATGGAGAAGCTCCAAAATTTCTGCAAAAACAAGACCAGGAGCAGTCTGCGGTACAGATCATGAACTGGTAATATAAAAAATCAGACTAAAGCTAAAGAAGAATAACAGAGCAATCATAATGCCAAAATAAAATTTAAATAACATCCCAGAAGAATATAAAGATCAAATACGGAACAGATTTGAGCCTTTAAACTTAGTTGACAGAGAACCAGAAGAACTATGGAGTGAAGTCAGAGACATGACCAGGGAAGAATGCAAAAAGACAATACCTCTAGTTAAAAAGAGAGAAAGACCTCAATGGATGACTGAAGAAACTCTTAAAATGGTTAAAGAGAGAAGGAAAGCAAAAGCAAAAGGAGATAGAAACATGGTTAGAACCCTAAATGCAACAATACAGTGACTAGTACGTAGTACAAAGAGAACTATTACAATAGTTATTGTATAGAAATAGGACAACAAAAAGTGTAGACCAAGAGCCCTATTCCAAAAGGTTAGAGAAATTAAAGGGAAATTTAAACCTAGAGTAGGGATGTTGAATAATCTCGAGGGAACACACTGACTGACCGAGGCCGCTTTCACACATGGGGCTAATAGCGCTAGTTTAACAGATTAAAAAGGTAGCGCTTCGTTCCGGATTTCAAAAATCCCTTTCACACTGCAGTACCTGTTATACCGGCATTTTTCACAACAGTCTTTCACACTGGTGTATCTCCCCCACAACATTTCGAGGCGCTGTTAGCTCCATGTGTGAAAGCAGCCACACTACAATGAACAGAGAGCAGAGTTTTTCTTCCCCCCCCCTTCATTCGGTCTCAGGCAACACTGGATGAGCAGGTCTTCACCTATCTTTGGTTTGAGGCCTGTTCTTTCAGTGTGTGGGAGGGTTGAAAGAGGCTCGATAGTGATCAGCTGAGAGGCGCGGCAGCGCAGCAGCAGAGGCGGTGGTAAGGGCGGGAACGCACTGCATGCTGGGATGGCTGTTTGTAAGGGCGGGAACGCACTGCATGCTGGGATGGCTGTCATGTGAGCAGCGGCAGCTAGCGCAAAACTCCCGCAATCTTCCGTGTCCCTGGCCTTGCTATGGGAATTTTTCAGGTATCATTTATTGTGGAATTTAGCGCTATACTTGCACTACATTCCACCAGAATTCTGGAGCTGCCTGTTATGTTGGGTGAAAGCTCAAATTTTATGCACAAATTAACAGGAAATAAATCGTCAGAATAACGGAATAAAGTGCAGTGTCAAAGCACCCCGTGATGAACTAAAAGGAAGATGGAAGCAATACACTGAAGAACTCTATAAAGAGATGCAAGGATGACAGATTAATTCATGGAGGAACCATATGATGAAGAACCAGAAATTTTAGAAAGTGAGGTGAAAGCTGCTGTTAAAATACTTGTAAGAAACAAATCACCAGGAACAGATGGCATACAAATAGCGTTAATACCATCTTCATGATCAAGGTATGTCCCCTGAATTTCATTTAAGGCTGGGCTTCCACAACAGATCTAAAGTCACAGGCTAGATAATATGGATGATTTACAGGCATTATGGGGTGTGTGGTATTTTCTTTTCTTTACTAATTAACATATTCTTAATATTATTTTTGTATACCACTGATCCTCCCAAAGTAGCCCAGGATGGGAAACACCAAAATGTAAAAACAATACAATTAGAAATAAAACAAAAACATTTTAAAATAAGTCTATCGATGTTGCAGTTCTGTCAAATTATTACAAGTAACTGGTAATTGCTCTTCTAGAATATAACTATGAGGCCAAAGGGGTGGAGAAGAAATTTGATTTTGTTTTTTTAATAAGAAATTACCTCCTTCACACTTCTCAAACTAATACATGATTGAAACATAATTATCGTTCAAAATCTACACATCTGAATTTTGCATATAGTAGGGGAGCATGCATAAAATGCATATAAGTAAAAACATTAAAAAATGCATTATATTGGGGAAATTATTTGCAAAAATGTGTATATTAGTGAAAACAACATACAAACGTATATATTAGAATTTTGCAATAAAATGCTGATAAATTTTCATGAGGTTTTTTTTTTAAAAAAAGCAAATTCCTGTACAAATATGGAGAACTGAACTAAAGTTTGGAAAAATGAGAATCTGAGAGAAACTGAAACTGACAGATTTGTCCATCCCTAGTTTCTAACAGTACAATCTTGTACATATGAGCCAACAGTACAATGTGAGTGCAAAAAGGCAAATGCTATTTTAGGCTGCATTAACAGAAATATACTTTCCAAATCATGTGAAGTATTGGTTCCCCTCTATTCGACACTGGTTAGGCCTCATCTTGAGTACGGCATTCAGTTCTGGACACCACACATTAAGAAGGATGCAGACAAACTGGAACAGGTTCAGAGGAGGGCAGCGAGGATGATCAGGGGAGTGGAAACAAAGCCCTATGAGGAGAGACTGGAAGAACTGGGCATGTTTAGCCTGGAGAAGACTGAGGGGAGATATTTTTTTTTCATTAATTTTTTTATTCAAAGTTTCAAAAAACAAAACAAAACAAAACAAAAACAAATTAATAACTAATACAATAAAATAAAATGTTGACTTCCGATTTGTCGCAGATCAGTTATAGGTCTATAATATATAACAAACCTGTCCCTTAATATATTACAAAATCACTTTCATCCAGTAGTTATCTTAATTAATCATCAAATCTCATTAACATCACTTTATTCTTTCCGCAAAAAGTCAAAGAGAGGTTTCCAGTCCTTGAGAAATATATCCATCGATTTTTCTCCAAATAAACATGTCGATTAATCCATCTCATCAAGTCTGCTAGGTCCAGTAATTTCAATAGCCATTCTTCCATTATCAGTGTTAATTCCATCTTCCATCCTTGCATCCATAATAATCTTGCTGTCATAGTCATAGTCATATAATAAGAGTCTGATGGGAATTTCCTTCCTCACAAATATTTCCTTGCCATCAATTCTGAATGTGTTACTGAAATGTTGTTGTAAAGTCATATCTCTGTTCCTCTTTTTTACGAAATGCACTAGCACATCTCTTGAGAGTTTTTCCATTGTCACATATCTGTAATTAATTCTATAAATTTTCTCTATTTCAAGCTCCATCACATCATTCCAGTCCAGAAATTTTTTTGAAACATTGATAGCTTTATCACTGATATCTTCATCAATTTCTTCAGGGACAACGCTGAATTCCAAACAGTAATCTTTATCTCTAAGGTCCATAAACTCCAAATCTTTTTCCAGTTCCACATTTGATATATCTGTTCCAATCTCCAGGACTTGCATCTTCCCTTTAATTTTTCTTTCTTCTTCTATTGCTTGTCTAGTTATATGTTTGATCTCATCAACCTCCTCTCTCATAATATCCCCTATTTCTTTCAGCTCCTGCTTCATTTTGCCAAATTCAATTTTCATCTCTTGTTTGCCATGTCTAAGTTTTTGTTTCGTTATCTCAATCTCATCCATTATTTTCTGAAACATATTTACTTCCAGGGTCTCAGCCACTTTCTTAATTGTCATTTTTAAAACCAAGAAGAAGAAAAAAACCCTTCAATTTCCAATATAGCACTATTCCCAAGCAAAGAGCAATTTATTTCTTTTTCCAGCAACAAAGGAGTTAATATTCCAAACCTGATGACATCATAATGTAGACAGCACAAACTGCCTTATCTCTTATGTGTCCAAGAATGCAAAACAAATTTAGTTCACAGCATCCAAATAGTTAGTGGCATAAAGAACAAGCAGATTCGTCAAAATGAAGTAGACCAGAAAAAATAGTCCCAGACATATAATACTCAAAAGTTCATATAAATCAAATTTTTTCTGCTCAGATTAGATATCTCTCATCCGTTTGTATCTTTATAATTCTCAATTCCAGGCCAGCTTTTTGCAATAAAAACAAAGATAAGCTATTTCGATTTCCTTCCGCCTTAATTCCGTGTATAAATGAGAAAAGTTATAACTCACCCAGGGATTCTTTACTGCTGATTCTTTTAACAAATCTCTTTTACTGCAACAATTTAAGCCAAATGATAAGGATAGAAAGAAGAATGCTTGCCTGTTAAAATCTGTTTTTCTTTGAAGAAAAGAAAAACGTCTCGCTTAATCAGTTTGAGCTTGCTTGAAATTCCTTGGCTCCGTCCAACGTTGCTGGCTGGTCCTTCGTTCATAGGCAATCCTAATGAATTCAAGTCCCCCAACAAACACAACGAAGCTTGTGGATGATCTCTTCATTTCTCCCTTGCCTGGGAGAAAGTTTTTACCAGTCAAAAAAAACCTTTTGACTGGTTTTAAAACTGAAAAAGCTTCCTCTGAGACGAGAGCTCGTCTCAGAGGCAGGCACAAGCGAAGCAATCCTTCCCGGAAGTCGAGAAGACTGAGGGGAGATATGAGGCCCACTGTGAATTGTTTGCAAGGCACTTTGAGGGTAAAGTTGCTCGCCTCCGTAGCAGTCTTGATGCCCCATCCACATCTACTATAGTCCCCAATGGAGTGTCCAGTGCAATGTCTGCTGCAACTTCTTGGGAACAGTTTCAGTTGATGCGGCCTTGATGATGAGGACAAGGTCCTTACGATGATGCAGCCAGCAACATGTCCTCTCAACCCTTGCCCTTCTTGGCTTATTAAAGCTTGTCTGAACGAGTGGATCCAGGGTGTGGTCAACACATCATTGCGGAAGGGAGTGTTTCCAGCCACCTTGAAAGAGACTGTGATCCGACCACTCCTGAAAAAGCCCACCCTGGACCCATTGGTTTGTGACAACTACAGACCGGTTGCAAATACCCCCATTTTAGGGAAGGTGATTGACAGGGTTGTGGCACAGCAATTGCAAGTACTCTTGGATGAAACAGATTATCTTGACCCATCCCAGTCTGGGTTGAGGCCTGGTTATGGGACTGAATCGGCTTTGGTCGCCCTGATGGATTACCTTTATCAGGAAAAGGACAGGGGGAGTGCGACCCTGTTATTCTTACTTGATCTCTCAGCACCTTTTGATACCATTGACCATGGTATCCTTCTGGGCCAACTTGGTGAGCTGGGTATTGGAGGCACTGTTTTACAGTGGTTCCAATCCTATTTCTGGGGTCTCTCTCAGAAAATAGCATTGGGTGACTGTCTTTCAGCCCCCTGGCAGTTGTGTTGTGGGGTGTCACAGGGTACCATCTTGTCCCCCATGCAGTTTAACATCTATATGAAGCCCTTGGGAACAGTCATCAGGAGCTTCGGGGTGAGGTGTCAGCAGTATGCTGATGATACCCAGCTCTATTTCTCCATAACATCTGAATCGGTAGAGGCCGTGCAAGCCCTGGACCGCTGCCTGGACTCGGTGGTGGGCTGGATGAGGGCCAATAAAATGAGTCTGAATCCTAGCAAGATGGAGGCACTGTGGGTTGGTGGTTCCCGAATTCGGATAATTGGTCAGTTGCCTGCTTTGGATGGGGTTGTACTCCTCTGAAAGAGCAGGTTCAGAGTCTGGGGGTGCTCCTGGATCCATCTTTGTCACTAGAGGCCCAGGTGACCTCAGTGGCTAGGAGTGCCTTTTACCAGTTTCTGCTGGTAAGACAGCTGTGGATGTTTCTGGACTGGGATAGCCTGACCACTGTTGTCAATGCACTGGTAACCTTCAGGCTGGATTACTGTAATGCGCTCTATGTGGGGCTGCCCTTGAGGTTGGTCCAAAAGCTGCAGCTCGTGCAAAATGCAGTGGCAAGACTGCTCACTGGGCAAGGTATCGCCAACATGTCACCCCGCTGCTGAAAAATTGCACTAGCCCATTTGTTACCTGGCCAAGATCAAGGTTCTTGTTTTGGTGTACAAAGCCCTACACAGCTTGGGACCAGGATACCTGAAAGACCTTCTTATCCCTTATATACCCAGTCAATCACTGTGCTCTGCAGGTGAGGGCCTCCTGCAGATACCATCTTATCAGGAGGTTAGTTCTGTACAATATAGGAAATGGGCCTTTAGTGTGGTGGCACCTACCCTGTGAAATTCCCTCCCCTTGAATATTAGGCAGGCGCCATCTCTGCTATCTTTTCGGTGCCTTTTGAAGACTTTCCTCTTTCAACAAGCCTTTTAAGTTGAGACCTATCCCAGTCTGCATCTGTGTTAGAATTGCTTATTAATATGTTTTTTTTAAATAATGTTTTTAACCCGTTTTAAAAGATGTTTTTAAAGCTTTTAAAAAAATGTTTTTCACGTTGTTTTGCTTTAATGCATTTTAAGGTCTGTTTTTATGATGTTTTGATGTGTTTCTGTTTGCCGCCCTGGGCTCCTGCTGGGAGGAAGGGCGGGATATAAATCAAATAATAAATAAATAAATAAATAAATAAATAATATGATAGCACTCTTCAAGTACTATTTTAAAAGGGAGCGGGGAGGGGGAGAACTGCCTAATGCAAGTTAAAGAGAACAAATGAGTAAGTGGAATTAGGGTACAATTGTGGTTCTAAACATTTATACTAATTTACCACCCATCAGATAACAAATTTATGCAATTAGTTTTAATTTATCTGGGCAAGTACACATGGAAGCCTATCCCACTTCCAATTACATTGGTTATTTCATCCATCCTCCTGAAATTTCTCCCTGTGATTTGTGAGTGCAAAAGGAGGGCGGAAATGTAAGTATGGTTGCAGATCTACAACTAATTATGTAACAAAAATAATATGCTAAGACATAGCTTACAGCTCCAAACCACTCATATGTCATGCAGTTTGTGAATCTAGCCATGATATTGTAGGAACATTGTAGAAAACTATGCATGTGTTGTGTCTATAAAATAACCAGTATTAACAACATCCTGCATATTAACTTAGAAAATAACTAAAGCCTCATGGCCTTTAAGTTTATGAACTGTCACATGTACTTGCTGGGTAGGAAAGAAAGCAATGTTGTCATTAACAACAGTGACATTTGCTATTTTGCTTCATTCCATGTATTTTTGGAAATATACTTTCAATTTTAAATCCCAAACAATGTTCTGACCACATGTTCTGGCCATTATTTAAATGCATGTTAGATATTTTTTGCAGGAGCAAATCTCAGGCTGGAACTAGGATGAGATGGGAGAAGTGTGGCTTCCATTGAAAACAGCAGCTCCCTAGGGTTGCCAGGCTCAGGACCTGAGACTGATCCTGTATCTTTAGGAGAAGAGAAAGTCAGCCAAGTGCAGGTGTTCTTGCAACCCTGTAATGGGAAAAACCACAAGGTGGAATTCTCCCTTCCTCCTGCACAACTTTTAAAGATACAGAAGACCTCTTGGTTGCCAGGCCCAGCCTAGTGAATCCTGTCTTCTCATGATGTGTCCAAAGTATGACAACCTCAGTTTCATCATTTTAGCTTCTAGTGACAGTTCTGATTTAATTTGTTTTAACACCCAATTATTTGTCTTTTTCACAGTCCATGGTATGCACAAAGCTCTCCTCCAACGCTACATTTCAAATGAGTTGATTTTTCTCTTATTTGCTTTTTTCACTGTCCAACTCTCACATCCATACATAGAGATTGGGAATACTATGGTCTGAATGATCCTGACTTTAGTGTTCAGTGATACATCTTTACATTTGAGGACCTTTTCTAGTTCTCTCATAGCTGTTCTTCCCAGTCCTAACCTTCTTCTGATTTCTTGACTATTGTCTCCATTTTGGTTAATAACTGTGCTGAGGTATTAATAATCCTTGACAATTTCAATGCCCTCATTGTCAATTTTAAAGTTACATAAATCTTCTGTCATCATTACTTTAGTCTTCTTGATGTTGAGCTGTAGTCCTGCTTTTGTGCTTTCCTCTTTAACTTTCATTATCATGGCATGTAGGAGGCGACAAGGGAGGAGGTGGAGAGTGAGACAGGGTGGAGTGGAGAAAACAATTGTTTTAAAAAATGGAGTGGTGGGAAAAAGGAGCCAAAGGGCAAGAACATGAATAAAGGAGGAGAAGGAGGCAGCAGCAGAATTGAGATAAAGAACTGTGGAGGTGAAAGATGGCAACGTGTGTGCTTGCACTTGGCATATACAGTGGCCTCCACTACCTTCTCTGGCTACTGTGCTGCATTTGCAGTATTTTAACTTTTTCGCATCTCAGGGGAAAATGTTTGCTTGGGTGAGTGTCCCTTAGTTGGGGGTGGGGCAGATTCTGGGAGGTGGTTAAGTGAGAGAGATTATGCTTGCTGGCTGAGTGGGTGAGGGTTGCACTTGGTTTGACGTGCAAAAATCTGAACAGTGGCCTCTGCCTCCCTCCCCATCTCTGTTACCAGCGGAGAGACCACTATTGCTATCATGGATAAAAAGAATTATTCTACTATCTCTTATGTGCTTATTTTAATGTTGTTTTAGGCTACTTAGATGTGCAGCAGCCAAGGCCAGCACCTTGTAGGTAGTTTTTTTTTTTTAAAGTAACTGACATGTAACTGCAGTGATTACTTTTGAGAAAAAGTAATCAGTTACTTTCAGAGCAATTGTAATTGTAAGGGTAATTGCTACTTTTGGGGGCCATGTAACTGCAGCTGTAATTTATTACTTTTAAACAGTAATCTTCCAAGCTCTGCTCAGGAGTGTGGTGATGTCACATCCCAGGTTTTATTGTTTTAGAGATTATCAAGAGAGGGGAAGGAAGAGTCATGGGGCTGCTGTTTTGGTGGTAGCCATGTGTCTCCTGTAGTGTCTACTTTTTATCCCATTCTTGTTTACAACCCTGCTTTGGATCTCATGTTAGCATTCTGGAGATGTATGCTTTCATCTGTGTTACATGTCTCTGCAAGAGAAGACTAGGTTAGGCTATCCCATGTTATTACAAAATGCTGTTACAGTATATTATACTAACATATTTACAGTTGGAGTCTCTATGATACATGCCTTGTTTTTCAGGATAAAATTGGATTCTGAGGCTACTGGTATCATACTTACCTGGGAGTATGTCCCACTAAACTCAGTGGGGATCTGCTTCTGAGTGGACTTGCATAGGGTTGCATGGTTAATTTTGCTTTAAAGTGCAATGTGTGTATGCACGCCCGTGTGGTTTAATTACAAAATGTGCTCGTTCTGATTGAATAAATTACATGATTAAATCCTACACTGGATACAGAACAGTGCAAGTTATATTAAAAAGTCATTATATTTGTAACTCAGAGCAAGGCATTATAATTAAAAGGCAATTGGATGAAATTAGCTCTGAGACTACATGCTTTTAAGCAGGATTTGCTAAATGAACATTAACAGTTAACATGTGCCTTTTATTAGCTCATCTACTTTCTCCCACACACCAAGACTCCACAGTCAAAGTTTAAAAAGCTGAAATGTCAATGAAACAGAACACATGAAAGACACCCACACTGAGCCATCCCACTGTGCTCTGGTTGCGACCAAGCCCATTACAGTGTGATCTAAGCTATTGATAAATCAAAGTGGAAGACCCTGAATGGGCTACAATGTACTCCTTGTTCTCATAACATTTTATGTTTTGTGTTACAGCTGTGTATCATGGAAAACATGTGGCTGCTTTGTCTAAGATTCCAGCTATTACTAATTTAATTGTTGGCCATTAGCAACCAGGTATTGCGATGATGGAATTTGGTTTTGTACCATCATCATTATGAGCTTAATAATTAAATCTCACACGTTTAAAGAGGCTGTGGAAAATCTTACTCCAGGGAATAGGTCAAAACAAGGCAATTCTTTAATCATGGTAAGTTTTTAGTGAACTCCCCAGACTCTATTTGCCAATCATGTTCAAAAGTTCTTTCTCTCATTCTCTAAAACTTCTAAATTGACTTGTAATTGTTGGCTGCAATCTGCGAGTCCCTTAATTTGTAAGCTCTCAAACTGGGTGGTAACAGTGGCTCCCTCTCCCACTTTTCCCCCTCCACATTGTCAGGCACGTAGGATATCACACTTTCTCTTCCCTCCCTAATACCTGGAATGGTGCTTTAGTAGTGTTCCAGGGGCTGGCCAAGAGACCTAGCTCCCTCCCTGTTGGTGGAAGAAGGGGAAGTGTGAGCCTGTGCTGATAAATTGTGGGAGAGGGGAAACAAGGAGAAGAGAGAGGACCACATCAGCAGCCAGTTAGACAGGTGAGTGGAGTATAGAGGAGATTTATTTCCAACTTAGATTAAAATATGAGCTTTGAGAAAAAATTAGGGGGCATATTGCTTGGCCTGTTTTGAAGACAAGTATTATGAGTCACCATGATTCACATTCCAAATGATAAAATGTATGAATTTCATGAGTCTCTTGTGGTGCAGTGTGTATTTGTGAATCTAGAGGGCCATCATGCAAGTTTAGATCATAATATGGCAATTTGAGGAGCTTGGTGTTTATGATCTTTTGAAGAAGAAATCAATGGCAGTACAACCTGAGAATATATAAGCACTGTGCAGTGAAAACT
The DNA here is from genome assembly GCF_030035675.1 of Rhineura floridana. Lineage (NCBI taxonomy): Eukaryota > Metazoa > Chordata > Lepidosauria > Squamata > Rhineuridae > Rhineura > Rhineura floridana. The sequence goes on along the minus strand of NC_084488.1, from coordinate 37,741,424 downwards.
AGAAACAGGAAAGGATCTGTATATACCTTCCAGTTGCCTGGGTGTAGAGCTTCAGCAATAGCTCCCTGTTTCTGGCCAGTTTCTTCCCTACTCCCCTAACCACGAGGTGGAATTCTCCCTTCCCCCTGCACAACTTTTAAAGATACAGAAGACCTCTTGGTTGCCAGACCCAGACTCCAAGAGGTCTTCTGTATCTCTAAAAGTTGTGCAGGGGGAAGGAAGAATTTCACCTTATGTTTTTTTCCCGTTACAGTGTTGCAAGAAAACCTGCACTTGGTTGAAATTTCTCTTCTCTTACAGATACAGGATCGTTCTCAGGCCCTGAGCCTGACAACCCTACAAGAGACCCTTTCCTTCTCTTCCTGATCTTTCCTCTGCTTACTGTTTGCTATTCTCATGGCCAATTCACACGATCATTTCAGCACAAGGCCTAAGACATTTTATGATGCCTGAAGCAGAGCATCAAATGATGACCCCCACTAATATGAGGCCCAATACTTTAAGAAGTCTTTCTGCATGATTCACACATCAGTTTGTCTTCATCTACCTCCCACCAAGTTTCCACTACCTGCAGCTGCCTGCTTCACCTTGATGCACAGTAGAAGTAGCCTGCAGCCAGCTGCAGCAGAGGTCTAACACATATGATTTGCCAACCATGGCAGCCCACAAGTAGGCCAGATCTACATTATGCATTTAAAGCCATATTATACCACTTTAAACAGTCATGGTAAGAATCCTGGGAGCTGTAATTTGTTAAGGGTGCTGAGAGTTGTTAGGAGGACCCTATTGCCCTCACAGAGCTGCAATTCTCAGAGTAATTTAACAATCAATCCCTTTTTTATGGAACTCTGGGAATTGTAGCTCTGTGAGGAGAACAGGGGTCTCCTAACAGCTCTTGACAAACAACTCTTAGCAAACTACAGTTCCCAGGATTCTTTGGGGAAAACAATGACTTCATGTGGCATAACAGTGCTTCAAATGTATGGTGTGGATGTGGCCTAGGTTTTGCATCTGCTACTTTGCGTTTTATTTGGCTTTTGGTATGTCAGTACAAACCACCCCATACCTAATATTCTCTTGAGGTAATGTAAATGCACTGTGTTTTTAAAAACAATGGCACCATATATAATGCCTTTTCCTTTGGGGCCAAGCTTGCAATATCATGCAGCCCCACCCACCCCCAAGTCATGTGTGTCATGCCAAACATGAATTTTGTTCTGCCAAGCACTTTCTATCCACCTGTTTTTATGGACCCAAACGAACCACAAACAGAAGAAAATTATGAAGTGAGTGTTTGGCCATAATACATGGTTGAGGTGTCAAATTCATCCTAGGGACAGCATGTAGGTAGGCCAGATTAGGGCAGGGAGACACAGTGGAACTCTTAAGGTGTTCTGATTCTGTATGCCATAGGTGGGAAACAGGGACAAGAGTGTTAGCTCTATCCCCTTGCTGGTTTCATCAGGGTTCTAAAATGCATTGGAGTCTCCACAAGTACAGGAGACTTCCCACTTCAGACCTTCATCCTCCATAAGAAAAGCCCTGTTGGATCAGACCAAATGTCCATCTAGTCCAGTATTCTATTCTCACAGTGACCAACCAGACACCTATGGGGAGCTTACAAGCAGAACATAAGCACAGCAGCACTCTCCCTACTTGCAATTCACAGCAATCCTGCTATTCAGAGGCAGACTTCCTCTTGTTTTAAATTGTTTTTAAAATGTGTGTTTTAAACTGTATATTTGTTTTAATGTTTTTGATTGCTGTAAAACCCCCAGAGAGCTTTGGCTATGGGGCGGTATACAAGTGCAATAAATTTAAAAAATTAAAAAAAATAAACAGTGGAAGTAGAACACAGTCGTCATGGCTAGTAGCCATTGATAGCCTTATCTTCAGAAAAATGTCAAAACCAGCAAGGGACAAAAATGGTGACAGGACACAAGCATGCTTGTCCCTCCCTATGACCCTCTCACTTATTTACTCTACCTAGAATGAGAGTGCTTGAAGAGGACTCGGGAGAGTGATGGTTTGGAAGAAAGGGATCTGCAGGAGATCATAGTAATTTTTAAAGCAATTTTTACTATTTTATATTCTATTGATTTTTAAAATTTCTGGTAACCATACAAATGCATTAGGATAGGAAAGGGATGGGAATAAACACCCATTTTTAGTCCAAGATAATTGGAAATCATATCCTTTTCTAAAATAGTGAGAAAAGTGAGTAATATTGACAACTTTTGCTGGGATCATGTTATTTTGGGAGTTGTGAATATGCAGAGATATGCAACCTCTTCCATGATTAGAAGACTAAGGCCACATCTGTACCATACATTAAAGCACTGTTATACTACTTTAACAATCATGGTTTACCCCTCAAAAAGCCTGGGAACAGTAGCTTGTTAAAGGTGCTGTAAGTTGTTGAAAAATGGAAATGGACTACCTTCAAGTCGATTCCAACTTATGGGTGACCCTATGAATAGGGTTTTCATGGTAAGTGGTATTCAGAGGGGGTTTACCATTGCCTTCCTCTGAGGCTGAGAGGCAGTCACTGGCCCAAGGTCACCCAGTGAGCTTCATGGCTCTGTGGGGATTCAATCTCTCTTCCCAGGGAATCCTGGAATTGTAGTTCAGTGGAGGGAATAAGGGTTGCCTAACAACCTTCAGCACCCTTAACAAACTACAGTTCCCAGGGTTCTTGTGTGGGGAAGCCATGATGGTTGAAGAGGTAAACAGTGCTTTAAATGCATTGTGCAGATGTGGACTTAGGGTGCAATTTGAGCACCCCATACATGAGAGCAAGTCCCATTGAGTTCATTGGGACTTACTTCTGAGTAGGCATGTAGCCTAAAGTTTGTCAGAGGTATATTTGGATCTTAAGTGAACAGAGGTGAAACTGTTATGCTTTATATATCCCAGTTTTTTATATAAAGTATCTTACTCATATTATTTCTTGGCCAGTAACATTTATTTTTTATTCTTTCTGCTAATGTAATGTATTTTGAAAATAAGCTCAACTGCTATTGTACTTCACTGAGCAAATTGTTCACTTTGGTGAGTCACTCTGGATTAAATCTGCCAACACTTATCTTCATTTGCAACTTTCTATATATATTCTCTTGCAGGCAAGACTGAGGAGTCCCAAGGGGGAAAGAATATAAAAAGAATCTTCATGGATTAAACCATCTAATCCAGCAACCTGTCACCAACTGTGGCCAGCCAGATAATTCTGGAAAGCTGAAGAGCAAACCACCTCTACTGCTTGCACCTCAGCAGCTGCTGTTTAATGATACACAGCCTCTGAATTTGGACTCTTCTTTTTTCCAGCATGGCTAATACTCAGAGCTTGGAAAATTACTTTTAAAAAGTAATAAATTACAGTTACAATTACTTGGCCCAAAAAAGTAGTAATTACCGTTACAATTACAATTGCTCTGAAAGTAACTGATTGCTTTACTTTTTCTCAAAAGTAATCACTACAATTACATTTCAGTTACTTTTTTAAAAAAACTCCTACAAGGTGCTGGCCTTGGCTGCTGCACATCTAAGAAGCCTAAAACAATATTAAAAATAAACACACACACACAGGGGGTAGTAGAATAAAAAAAATATCCATAAGATTAACATAATGGCATAACAGAATTTCACATCCCCCCAAGCAATGAAGATACCCCAACTCTTGAAATCAAATTTTACACTTGAAATGCTTTTATAATATGTTTCTGTTATGTCTCAAAAGAACAAGATGCTCAAAGAGCATGTCAGACAAGGAATGTCTTTTTACAGTCATTACGTTGCCACCAGTACTGAACAGGCGTTCTACTGCGGTGCTTGAAGGCATGCCTGTGTTGTGCTGCAAAAAACACCGCAGCACACGTGGAAAGCCATGGAGCGATGACACTTCCCTGCTGGGAGACCTCAGGTACCTCACCAGTTCCTCCTCAGCAGTGTCCACTGCTGACTTCTTGCCCTGGGGCAGAAAGTTAAAGAAGTCATCTTCTAAGTCATCTCCTTCCTGGTCTTTATCTGAAGACTGATCACTGTCCTCATTAAGTACATCCATCTTTATTTCAGCTTTCAACAAGGCTTCCATTGTGTATCTAAGAAAGAGAGAGGATATGCTAACACATATATGTTAGGAAACCATCATCTGCTCTTCATTTCCTGATGCTTGTCATGTCCCCTGGTTCAGGGTCCAGCCTGAGCCTGTGGATGATGACATGGAAGGTAGGAAGGTGACCAAGTCACCACACTCATGGGGCAGCACAGCAGACCCTTAAGGATTACCTGCAGCAACCCAAGGTTGTGATGAGGAGCCCCAGGAAGAAAAGGACCAGCTCCTGCCTACCACCTTAAGCCCTCTGATGCCTCCCTTGAGACAACATTTCCCTTGGAGTAATCCACCCAAAGGGCTTCCCTAATGTTCTTACTTGTTGGTATGGGTGGTGGCCTGACACGATTCCAGCCAATCTAGTTTGAAGCGAGGGTGTAGGCAGGCTGCCAGAAGAAGCCTCTTGTCCTCCCAGATAGCTGCAAACCGCTTTCTTAGGGCTTCACGCACACCTCTCAGCAGCTGAAAACAGTATGTGTACCTCTCAGGTTTGTTTTCCAGTCCTTCTAACTTGCGGTCCAGATTGCAGAGCGTTGGTAGCAAATACCCCATGAACATGCCGTTCTCCCGTTGCAGGATATCTAGGGACTGGGCTAGTGGCTCCATAATCTCTGTGTATTCCTGTACCACTTCAATCTCAGCAGCTGTGATCCTGGACAAGGAGCAGCGGTCCATTATGGCATGCATTTTTAGTGGCACAGTTGACAGGAGCTCATGTAGTTGCTTCAACGCATCAAAGGCGGAATTCCACCTGGTCTTATTCGGTACCTTCAGATACACACCATATTGCGCATGGATATACTCAGCAATCTGTGCTGACTGGTTCTGCTTGGACCACAACTTGCTGCACTTTCCCATCAAGGAACGAAACTGTTTCTTGAAAGGACCAAGAAGACTACTTTTGGAGGAGTCAGAAAGCATGGCCTCTATGTCTTGTGTTGCCACAAGGTTGAGGGTGTGGCTAGCACATCTCTGGTGTGGTGGTAAAACAAAATCCTCTCCTGAGTCTGCAGCTTCTTCCTCTGCCTCAGGTCCTGTGTCCAGGATCTCACAGATAGGCACAAACTCCACCTCAGCCTCCTCCTCCTCCTGGTTACCACCAACATCGTCACTGGTGCCTGCAGCTTCCACTGGTTCTTTGGCCATGAAAACTCTGAACGCTTTCACAAAGTTGGAGCCATTGTCTGTAGTAGTGCACATAACTTTGTTGTGGATCCTGTACTGCACATGTACATCATGCAGTGCTTTTGAAAGGACATTGTATGTATGGCGCCCCTTCAGACGCTTACAAGCCAAGGCCCCGACCTCACGTTTCAGGGTAGTTGGGTTGATCCAGTGGGCTGTTACCCCAAAGTAACTCTTCTTGCCATTGGTCCAACAATCTGCAGTGGTTGCTATATATGCCACAGCACCCATTCGGTTTGCAAGAGTTTCTCTCATGTGGCATGCTCTCTTCTCAATTCTGTCTCTCAGAGTCTTGGCACATATGATGGTGAGATCTTTGGGGAGTCCAATGCGAACCAGATTAATGAATGATGGTTTGTCCATAGTCTGAAGTGGTAATGTCTCCTCTACAATGAAATCAATGATTCTCCTGTCGAGATTGCTCTGGGTGATAGGCTCCCTGCCAGATCCCCACCTCTCAAGGGTTGTCTGCTGCTGCTTCAGCATTTTGGGAGGAGGGGTGTCATGCATTGGTTCAGGAAGGCCACGTCTCCTTGCCTTTATTGCTTCTTCAATTGCTCTCAGCTTCTCAGGGTGTGCCCTCTGAGGAAGAAGAACAAAGCATGAATCCAAGAAAAAATGGAAGAGGAACTTCACAATTTAAACATAAATAGACAATGGACACTCTTTGAGGACCAGCATGACAAAGGCTTACCTCAAAATGTTTCTTCACATTGGATGAGGAGGAAACAGCTGATCTCAGATTTTTGATCCTTGGAAGGCAGTAATTGCATCGTACAACAACATTTTTCCCACTCTGGCTCACAAATGTACAAGCTTTCTCAAAGCCAAACCATGGTACTTGCTGTTCTGCAGATGTGGCTGTGGGCAACTGGCACTGCTTCATGCCCTCCTCCTCCTCATGCACAGGGCCTCCTTTCTGAACCTCACTTTCTAGTTTTGCCTCCTCAGGATCAACAAGCTGTGACTCAAGTGGCAGCACTAACTGACTGCTGCTCTCAGCAGCAAAACCTGCAACAGGCGTCTCTGTAATAAACAAGAGATAATGCTCCTATATGGGTGAACTTCAGCTGTGATGTGCCCCCATCTCTTCCCCATGCTGCAAGATCCCCCAGTCAGAGTGGAAGTAAGCAGGTCGATAGCACAATTAAAAGAGATCCTATTTGCATCATTTTTGCTCACTGAATAACCCTGCCTGGGCCAGTCTAACCTACTATCTCACAGGGCTGTTGTGAGAACAAAATGAGACTAGGGTTCAAATCCCCACATAGCCATGAAGCTCACTGGGTGACCTTGGGCCAGTCACTGCCTCTCAGCCTCATGAAAACCCTATTCATAGGGTCACCATAAGTTGGAATCAACTTGAAGGCGGTACATATATATTTTATTTTGAATATGATGATTATGATAATAAATATGCAGCATTTCAAATTAATTCTGTATGAGAAGCATTCCATGCCAAGCTTGGAAAACCAAGGATGAGGTATAAAATGTAGACAAAAATACTTTTGACAAAATGCCGTTTATCTTTTATATCTATATCTATAATTAGCAATACAGCTGAATGATGTATGTAAAGTATTTTTCCTGTCCCTTTTCTTTTTTATTAATATTTTAGTACTACTGCTAAAGTTCTGATGAAAGAATAAAGCATTCATTAGCCAAATTCAAATGATTAGAACACATCACATAAATTCCACTGAAGGTGGAGTTTTTGCCATAGAAAATGAAAAAAACATATAACCTATGATAGCCCAATAGACAATCAGAACTAAAATAAAACCCTATTGCTTCTCATTTGCAAATCTTGCAAGATCTAAGGTAACTCTAGATCATGTGAGTTCAGGTGATGCATGTTATGTACATTTGTATAGATATTAGCAGAGATTGTCAACAGTCTATCTCTCTCTGGGACTGGGAATCTCTCTCTTTCTCACAGAACATGAGTTTGAGAGCTGGGGGACAGAGAGGAGGAGCTGCAAGGACCCTACTTCTCACCTCATCTCTGCCAAGAACAAAAAAATCAGCCTTAAGCCATTTATTATACGCCTAATGATTTTTTATTTTTATTTTTATTATTATTATTACTGAGACAGTTTTTGTCCCACATACAATTCAGTCTTGTGATTAAACAGGACAAAAATACAAATAAAAAGAAAGATGGAGTTCAAATAAATATACAATAAAAAGCTAGCCGGCATTTTAAAAGGCAGGAGTGCTCTGTCTGGATAAATACAGCACACAGGTAGGCATGGGAACAAGGGGGAGAGTTCAAAAGGGGGGGGAAGGAAGATAAGTAGGCCAGAGCTTGGAAAAGTTACTTTTTTGAACTACAGCTCCCATCAGCCTAATCCAGTGGCCATGTTGCCTAGGGCTGATGGGAGTTGTAGTTCAAAAAAGTAACTTTTCCAAGCTCTGAGTAGGCCGAAGTTTCAGAAGTGCCTTCTGATTGATGGAGGGGGCGGCAGAGGCAAGGAGAGGCAGTGGGGGGGGGGCAGAACGGTGCCAAAGAAGTCCTAAAGGACAAGGTTGGATAGAAAGGCTGCCATGCTGAATCTTCCTAGCCAAAGGTTGTTTTATTATATGTTTAATTTCAAGCTTATGATGCTTTACACCAATTTACCCAGGGCAGACATTAGACTAACAGGTCTGGACTTTCATGGATCTCTCTTTTGATCCCTGCCCTGCCCAGATCCCTTTAAAAAGTAGCATTATGTTGACCAGTTCTCCAGTATGAAGGCTGATTTTAGTGATAAGTTTCTTTTTTGTTAAATGATCAATTCCACAACAGAGTTCTTTAAGAAGTCTCATATGTATACCATCTAGACCCAGTCACTTAGTCGGTCCATTGTCTATCAACCTCATTTCTTGTTAGTTCTGGCGCCATTCAGCTTCTTACACCCTCCCCATGGATACCTGTCAAACATCCAGTGAAGACAGATACAAGGGATTTGTTTAGCTTCTTTGCAGTTACCCAATCCTTTAGAATTATTTCACCATTGGAATACTGTAGGTGACTCTCAGCTGCTCCCCTGCTTTTGCTGTATCTTTATTTTTCTTACTTATCACTTTCAGGGTTTAAAAGATGTCATCTACCTTTTTATAGTTTCCTTGATGTTTCAAGTCCTCTTGAATTTAATCTGTATTGTACATTTTGTCTTGAGAGCTATTATCTCCTCTGAGTACTCCAATTCAGACCAGGAGTAGGAGGCACTTGAGCAGGAGAGGAGACAACCATACAGAGCCCTTTTGACACTCTTCTCCTCTGGGTGAACCCAGATCTACTGATGAGACAGGAGTTCCAGAGGCTGCTTCTCCCTCACCTGCAGAGGAGATGGGGCCATTAGAGAGTATGGAGCGTGTTTCCCTGCCAGAAGTTGAGGAGACGGGTCTGGCAATATCTCCCAGTGCACCAAGAGAAAAGAGGAGATACTTAAAAGATTTCCCCATTCCATACTAGGGATGGGTGAGAATTTCAGTTCACATTTCAAGCAGAATTTATCAAATTCCCATTTGCCAAAACAATATGAGAATAGAAACACAGCCATCTGTCAAAATTCACATTTATTAGAATTTTGGGATCCAGTTCGCCAACTAAAGAATATTTACAAAAATGCATATATTAGGGGAAAGTGTGCATAAAAATGAATACATGAGTGAAAATAACATGTAAAAGGCATGATGTGATGAGAAATGGCTTGCAAAAATGTGTTCCTTTGTTAAAACTGCCAACAAAAATGTGTTCCTTTAGAGAAATTTGCACTAAAATGGTGGAGATTTTTCATGAGGATTTTTTTTAAAAAAAATAGATTGCTGCAGAAATGTAGAGAACTGAAAACATTACAAAAGTGAGAAACTGAGAGAACCAAAATTGTCAGATCTTTCCATCCCTATTCCCTACATACCCAACCAATTGCTGTGTTCTGCAGGAGAGGGCTGTGATGTTCCATGCTTTTATGCTAATGTTTGATGTTATCTTATAATATTTACGGTAAGTGGTGGATATTATAGAGTGTATATGGTAATGGTAAATGTTGGGAGGGGTGAATTAGTGAGTATAATGTTGGTGTGTGCTGTATAATGATTGGCTGACTGTTTGACAGTTGAATGTATTTTGAAGCTTTGACAGTTAACAGGGAAAAGCTTGTGAGTTAGGTCAGAGACTTAATAGAAATAGAGGGTTGAAAGGGTGGTTTATAAGAGGCAGGCGTTATTAATCATGGTAATTGAGGAACTTATTAAGTGTATTATTCTTGAACTAAAGGACAACTAACTGAAACCAAACACTTAAAGTAATCTTGTTTAATTTGTTTTTATAATGTAAAAAATCTGTTTATCTTTCAAACATGCCTGGTTCTTGGTCAGCTATCAACAGAGCAAAAGAGTTGGCTAAACATAAACAAAGGTTTTGATACAGTATCAATGGTGGCAGCAGAGTTTACCTCAGAGAAACAGTAGCAGGTTAAGGGAGCAGCCCATAGCTGTTGATTTTTTTAAAAAGGGACAAAGATACACAGGGAGGTGAGGCTTGCCTGTTAACCTGGTTGTTCATAGTAAGGGCTGAGGAATTATAGCAGAGTCCCAAGCAGCAGCATTGCTTTAAGAGTGTGTTGAGAATAATAATAATAATTATTATTATGTGTCCTCCCTCTGCTATAGACAGTCATGGTGGGTGAGAGGGTGTGACAAGGGCATCCTGCAGATATCATCCTATCAGGAGGTCTGTCCCATATAGGGTTGCCAGGTTCATTGCCTGAGACTGATCCTGTATCCTTAGGAGAAGAGAAAGTCAGCCAAGTGCAGGTGTTCTTGCAACCCTGTAATGAGAAACACCACAAGGTGGGATTCTCCCTTCCCCCTGCACAACTTTTAAAGATACAAAAGAGGAGGCCGGGCCTGGCAACCAAGAGGTCTTCTGTATCTTTAAAAGTTGTGCAGGGGGAAGGGAGAATTCCACCTTGTGGTTTTTCCCATTACAGGGTTGCAAGAACACCTGCACTTGGCTGACTTTCTCTTCTCCTAAAGATACAGGATCAGTCTCAGGCCCTGAACCTGGCAACCCTAGTCCCATAGGATGTCAGAATTGGGCCTTTAGTGTAGTGGCACCTATCCTTTTAAACCCCCTTTCATTGCTTATCAGACAGGCACCTTCTTTATTGTTTTTTCAGCACCTGCTAAAGATGTTCCTCTTTCAACAAGTCTTCCAAATTCTTTGTCCCAGTTGGTATCTTTTTTGGATTTGAATTGAATTTGTGTATATGTTGTTTTAAATTGGTTTTTATATTTATATATATATATATATATTTAAAAATGTTTTTATATATGCAATTGTTTAAACTTTTATGTAGGTTGTTATATTGTAAATCACTTTGGGATGCCTCATGGGAAGTGATTCATAAATGAAATAAATTTGTGGTCACTGTTCCTGACTGGTTCAGCAACATTTGAATCTCGCATCAAATCCTCAGTACCACACTTAGGATTAAGTCTCCTCTCGTCAGTTCCATGAATAACTTTCCTAAAATACTAGTATTTATCATTTCCAGATATTTTGTCTCTTTGTCACAATTTGAAATAATGCACATTTATTCAGTCAGTGTGAGAGTAGTTGAAGTCACCCATCATTACAACATTTTATCTTCAATTTTATGGCAGTGAAGTGAGGCTGTGAATAAAATTTGTTCAGAAGCCATGCAAGATTCCTGATTTCTATCAAACTCCTAGAAGCAGTGAGTGTAAGCGTGATATGAAGATTAGTCCACAGAGGTACTGTGGATACATAAGACTGGAAATAAAGCTCTCATCATGACAAACCTCCTAGATTATGGTTAGGATTTTAGATAACATCTGTGGTTTAATTTCAGTATTTGCTGTCACCACAGAGACAATGAACATTTGCATGTCAACACATCTGCAATCACAAAATGTATTGTTTTTAAAAAGAAAAGGGGGGGAGGTTACCACCAGCACCAGCTAAAAAGGATTTTGAGTAAATATAGATGTAAAACAGTTGATTGGCCTTGATTTACCCAGACAAGTTCCTGAGAAAGCCACAAGAGTTAACAGAGGGACATAGATGTGGCTTGGTTTTCCAAATAACAGACTGAATATCAGGAACTAGCAGAATATTACTTAATTAAAGATTATGCTATTAATTCAGTGTCTATAAAGAATAAAATATAATGAATGAATGGGTGAGTGGGTGGATGGTCAAAGACACAGGGAGAGCATCAGCATTTTGTTCTTGAAAAGAGTACACATCAACAGATTAGTTACTAAGCAATGGCAAAAAGTAACAATGGGCATTTATATATCACTTGCATCTTTAATTACTTCCTCACTTTTCTCCTTCATAAAAGCTCAGGAAGCATATCTCAATACATTTTAAAATGTTGACAGACAGCATATTTAGAAATGCATTGTTTGTGTTGATTTTGCAGATTACTGTAGAAATGATGCAGAACAGACTTAGGGGTGAATGCATGCAGAAGGGACACCAACCAGAAATAGACTGATTTGTCCTTGCCCCTATGTGAGCTGAAAAAGAGAAAAATAGGTGGCTGAATGTGACAAGTGAACCAGTTTATTTGCTCTCTGTTTTGGCTTCTAAGACTCACTTGCCTCTTCTAATGCTCATGTGGACAAAGTAGAAAGTTCAAGTATGGCAAAGAAATCTCAAAGTCATTACTAATCAAATGATTTCAAAACTATTCTGGCCAGCAGTAGAATATTAAATGAAAGAGGAGACAGATATGACAGGAAGCCTGAAGCTGTTCCCTTATATAATCAAGGATTCTAAAGCCTCTGGGTAGTGGATTTCTGACCAGTGAAGGAATCATACCAGCTCTTGACAAGTTATTCATTACGACAGAATGGTCTGTTAATGTGTCTCCTTTTTTCAAGGTTACTGACCGAATGAAGGAGCCCTCAGACCTTCTTTTATGAACATTAGAAAAGCAACACACAGGAAATCTAATGCACCAGTTAACCTTTCAAGCACAAGGTGGCTTACAAGTCATCATTTTTATAATAATAAAAAACAAACAATAGAACGTATACCCCCCGTGATTCTCTGCACTCTAACACAGCAAAAACCAGCACAGAAACGGCAATATTTATCAATCAAATTCCACTGAGTGCATGGGCAAAGAAAACAGCTTTTTACTTGGACCCTAAGTGATAGCAGAGTTTACTTGGTGCCTTGTGACTGGAACTTAAGAGGGAGTTTCACATTTGGGCACAAAGAAGGCTCTGTCTCTGAATGTTTTTAAAAATGGGACAGGTTCAAATAGGCAGTCATTCAGAACCCCCAAGCTCAGTCCACTTACAGTTTGATAAGTCAAGACCATCACTTTAAATAATGCCCAGAAACACACTGGAACCAAATCAGATAATTAAGCACTGTTGAAATATAAATGTTTCTACCCATTTCATCTAACAACTTGCTGTTCTGTTCTGCACCAACTAACATTTCTAAACAGGCAGCTCCATATATAATGCATTGCAGCATTCTGCCTTGGAAATTATCCAGTTTGTCAAGAGTATATTTTTGCAGGAAGGGCTACAGCTGACAGGGCTGTCCCAAGATAATGTGTTGCCTGAAGGAGAGAACAAGGGGGTGTCCCCACTAATTTCATGTACAGATGCTGACTGGACTCCAAGTGGAATCTTAGTTCAACACTGGTGATGGGACGGTGACCTCCACCACACCTGAGGTTAGCAGGCTAGCTTCATGGACACATGGCAGGCCACGTGACACACAGAGCTTCATTCTCCAACATTTTGCTGCCACTTCTCTCAGCATCTGTCACTCAAGGCTGCTGCACCACTATACCAAATAGGTGTCGGGAGGCAGAATTGGGGTCCCGGGGGGTTGGAAGAAGAGGATTCAACCGGATGGCAGGGAGGAGGGGGAGCAACTTCGCCCGAGTGGAGCGAAGACGAAACAGAGGAAATGCCAGAGATAGGGTTGCTTAGCAACGGAGAGCCTGAGAGCTTTGGAGTTTCAGAATCGCCCCTGGACATTCCCACGCCTCCCCTTCTCCGAAGCTCAGAACAAGAGGGAGGGCTGCCCAAGGCAGAAAAGCTGCGAGGCAGTTTACCATCAGCTCCCCCCCATCCCCCATACTGGAATCAGAAACTTCAGAAGAGGAGGGGCCGATGCTTCCCCCTTCGCTGCGCACAAGAAGACATCTGAAAAGACAAGAGAGAAGGGGGGGAAGGCGGATAGTACCTGAGGGGCAGTTAAGGAGGAGCGAAAGGTTGTGCGCCCGTTTGGCCCCTTCTTAAAGAACAGGCGGGAAGCAGCTCCTTGCTCTGTCAACTTTCTCTCAATGCTGCAGGACCTGTATTTCTGTACTGCTTCATGAGAAGACGCAGTCTTTGTTTGGACATTACTCTAATAAAAACTGAATTACTTACAACCCCTGGTCTGGTTCCTGAGTCTCATCCTGGGCCTGACAATAGGAGGGCCAACTCTGCTACTGAACCAACTACAGCTCATGAAAGATGCTTCAGGCAAAAATGCTGCTTGGGTGTGCCTCTTCAAGGCAGGATCTAAAAATGCCCTCAATAGCCACAAGCATAGGCCTGGTCCAAAAGAGTGAGTGCAGTTCCATCTAGAACAAGCTGAATCCTAATAAAATAAATATTAAAAATAACCAACCTACAAAAATAAAAGGTTATCTGCTTTATTTAACATAGTTATCCTTTCCTGGGTAGGGAGGGCAATCGCACAGTGTTTATGAAATATTATCTTGTGTCAAAAATCCATTATAGCTTAGATGTAATAATTGCTATTCAATTGGGAAAAGCTTTTTCTCCCTCTCTCATAACACTGGAACTTGTGGACATCCAATGAAGCTGAATGTTGGAAGACTTAGGACAGACAAAAGAACACTTCACACAGCACATAGTTAAACTATGGAATCTGCTCCTATGAGAGGCAGTGATGGCCACCAACTTGGATGGATTTTAAAGAGGATTAGACAAATTCATGGAGTATAAGACTATCAGTGGCTACTAGCCATGATGGCTATGCTCTGCCTCCATAGGCAGAAGCAGTATTATACAGCCACAAGAGTAGCTGTATACTATAGCCTGTGTGGATTTTTCACGTTCCGCAATGTAAAATTGAAAATACCCCCATGCCATTCTGATGTTTCCCATAAACTCATTTCAAAACAAAACCTTACAAAACAGAGTACAGTCATTGCTGTTCCCCATCCCCCCCGATCTGGACAACCTCATGTTTACCATGGGAAGCCAGCTCTGTCCAGCTGGTCCCAATTGTGAAGATACAGGTGCTGAAGGCACAACCAACCAGTTTTCCCCAGTGCCAAACCTAAATCAAAACATAGGCTGCCATCCTGTACCCACTTATCTGGGAGTAAGCCCCATTAAACACAAAGAGACTTATTTCTGAAAGACACACACACACACACACACACACACAAAATACAGAGTGGCTGTATACTAAAGCCAGCATGGAGTTTTCACATTCCACAATGTTAAATTGAAAATACCCCATGCCATTCTAATGCTTCCCATAAGCTCATTTCAAAACAAAACCTTACAAAACTTATAGTCTTGAACTAGAAACACTTGCTTAACAACCCTCTACATTTTCAAGGCGATACACAAAACAGGCAGTGAGAATAGAGAGTTCAAATTCTAAAAAGAGAGGAAAAAAACCCAGAGCTGTTTTGGACTTTTTTCTGTCAGAGTTCTCATAATCTGTTGAAATTCATTAAAAATCAGCCATGTTCACAGAGTACCTCTAATCCTATTACTGACCTTGCCCCATACTCTGACCTTCATCTTCTGCAATTTAAACATTAAAAAAATGCATGGCTGATTTTTAATTAATTTTTTTTGCATTGAACTGAATGATAGTGTAGAGCATGCTCAGTAAGAACCAACTGTCAGTGTTCTAAAAGCCAGACTCACAACTGCTGGGCTTGCCTAATCAGGGGGCCACACCCACACCAGACTTAGATTTCATGTGAGACAGTCATGGCTTCCCCAAAGAATCCTGGGAAGTGTAGTATGTGAAGTCTCCTGAGAGGAGACTCCTGTTTCTCTGACAGAGCTCCAGTGGTCAGAGTGATTTGACAGTCAGCCACTCTGATTGAAGGTCTGTGAAGGGAACCTGATAGTATCCTAGCAACTATCAGAACCCTTCACTAACTACACTTCCCAGGATTCTTTGAGAGAAGCCATGACTTTCCAAGGTGAAATGAAGGCTTGGTGTGGATGTGGCCAGGGACAGCTTTGGTTTAAATTTGGGTGGGAGGCTACATGTGCCTGCTGTAGAATAAAAAGGTGGGAGAAACGCTGAAAAGCAAAGCTATTTACAGTGTTTTCCTTTTGGAAAGGAAAGGGGCTTCCTCTCTGCCCAGTGCCCACCCACCCAATCCCCTCCTTTCCTGCCTCTCCCCTGGGTCAGTGTTGGACTACAACCTGGGAGACCAGGGTTCAAATCCCCACACAGCCATGAAGCTCAGTGGGTAACCTTGGGCCAATCACTGCCTCTCAGCCTCAGAGGAAGACAATGGTAAAACCACCTCTGAATACTGTTTACCATGAAAACCCTATCCATAGGGTTGCCCTAAGTCAGGATCGACTTGAAGGAAGTCCATTTCCATTTTCATTCATGATTACACAGAAATAAATCCCATTGAACTCAAAACGTATGCAAATGATCAAACCCACCCTCCCTTCTCCTCCATCCTGTCCCTTCCCTCTTGCCCCTTCACTCCCCCTTCCTTTGCCCCTCCCTCCCCATCCCCTTCCAATCCCCTCATTCCCTCCCCCCTCCTCCCCCACAATCAGTTTTTCTTATCCTAAGTATGATTGCATAGGAGTAAATACCATTGAACTCAATAACCATGCAAATGATCAGACCTGCCTTTCTCTGCCTTCCCCTCATCTCTCCCTTCCTCCTCCTCTTCTTTCTTCCTCCTCCTCTGCCCACTCCAGCCCTCCCTCCTTCCCCCTCGGTCAGTTTTACCTATCCTCAGCATGATTGCACAGGAGTAAATCCCACTGAACTCAATAAACATGCAAATGATCAAACCTGTCCTTCTCCCCTCCCCCTCCTGCCTGGTCCCATCCCCTTCTCCTCTCTGCCTTTCCTCCCGTCCCTCCCATCCACTGTGCCCTTCCCATCCCCTGTGGTCATTTTTACCTATCCTAAGCTTGATTGCAGGGGAATAAATCCTACTGAACTCAATAAGCATGCAAATGATCAATCCATTCTCAGCAAACTTGCACAGGATCCCATTTCTTACCTCCCAGATTAAAAAGCAGGGAAATTCTCTAATAGGCAAAAAACCTTGCGGTTTAAGAATGTACCTATAGCCCACAGATCTTTCTATCAAACTTTAAAAAGCAGGGAAATTGGGCAGCTATAGTGAATGCACCAGGGGAGCAGGAGACCTGACCTCCTCTCTGAGATATTGGACTGCCCTACAAATTTGTCAAATTGCAAACACAATTTGTTTAATAAGCTTTTCTTATGTTCCTATGTTCTTTAATGTTGAGTAATCAAGTGATATATATGCATGTTTGCAGTAATGGCTGGCAGAGCTGGATCGCTCTCCTAACTTCCCCACACTGCGTGTCACTACCAGTTATCAAGGGAGAGGACAAGGCAGCAGGGACGTCAGCACAGTGCAGTGCAGTGGTAGCACCAATTCAGCACTCCTGACACTGCATCCACACCACACCTAGCTTCCTACTGCCCCTCCCCTCCCACTCTCAGTAACAGGTAACAATAAGTGGTGTTGGGGAGTCAGGAGACCAATGCAGCTACTGCATATTTATATGAATATTTAGCATATTTCGCATATTTAGATGCTACTGCATATTTATATGAAATGTGCTTTGAGGCCAGTTGACATTATGTTCCCTTTTAATAATCTGGAGTTAAGGCAACACTTAATATGGAGAATGCACAAGAATTTTAAAGCCTCCATTCAAGCAGATTGGTTGTTTTCTCTTCACCTTAAACTTTTATTAGAACCATCATTTTCATTGATTAAGCACACCAATTTCTTCTCAGAATTTGCTTTGAGATTTAAAAGCTTTGTTCCAAAGAGTAATCAGAAAGCCGTTTTTTTGCTGTTTAATTGAAATAAATCATAGAAGTGTAAATGAATACCTAACTTTTAAAAAATGAGTTTGTTTAAAAGTCCCTGGTTTTTGAAAAGGGAGGTTTGCATGACCCCACACATTCATGTTGAAAGAACACATGATGTGGGGCCAAACAGACTAGTGTGTAGAGCCCCTTCATGTGTGTAGAGCTCTGGTATTGCCCTGTATGTGTATGTGTAGAGCTCATGTGAGGAGGGACACTGCCCAAATTTCAAAATATGTGTGTATATGGGGGAGAGTATTGTATGAGCCTCCCTAATGAAACTTACTCATAAGTGAACACAGACATGATAGCAGCCATGCAACACAATCCTACATATGTCTACTCAGAAGTAAGTCCCATGGACTTTAATGGGACTTCTTCCCAGTTAAGTATGTATACGTTTGTAGCCAGAATCAGTTTAATTGGCAGAACTGAATTAGCAATTCTGGGATGGGGACTGGTCCTGGTGGGGATTGGTATCAGTTATTGGACAGTAAGTTAAGGGTATACTTTTTCATTATTTTTAACAAGCGTTTTTTTTTTAAGAACCAACTCTTCAGTTGATTCATTGGTGGGGATGGGTATCAGTTACTGGGATTGTAGGTTAAGGGTGTACTTTTTCATTATTTTTCTCTTGTTTCTGTTCTGATGAGTTTCTGTTAACAGGAAATAATCAAGAAAATATTCAAGATGGCCTTTCCTTCTATTCAATTTCAGCTTTTGTTTATTTAAAGATCAGTTATACTTCCATAAGTTTTTGAGATGCTAAATTTTAACACCTTTATATACTGAGGTTTTGTCATATGTAAATTTGTAATATGGAATCAGTTAAAAGGAATATGCTAAGTCAGCCTCAATTGTTGACAGCCATAATAAAAGAATGTAGCAATGGTTGCCATTTACAGCAATGTCCTCAATAAAGATTGTAATCTGGGCAACGTGATCCTCAAAGAGAAACAACAACAACAAAAAACTACTGGCAATATTATGCTCTGAGAACTTCTATCCCCCTTCATAAAATCTTCCAAATGAAAGTTATGCCATTCAGTATTTGAGAAGATTGCTTGCATTAGAATCCAGGCTCCCTTACCAGGGAGAGGGAATTGGAATCCAATTTAAAAAGCAAATACCAGACCAAATATATCATTAACAGAGGTGGTATATTTGCTGCTCAATCACAGCAACCTCCCCCCTTCCCGCTTTAAAGAAAACTACATTAAAATATCAATGTTACATAGACAACATCACTTCCATCATTTCTATCAATTAAACCTAGGAAGTATACTTTTTGACTAGTCACTTACATGGGAAAGTTCCCAGACTGAGCAGCAAGATAATTCATAAATAGAAATAACACTGCAAGATTGCTTTGACCGCTTCCGTCAGATTCAATCATATTCAAGCAGGCAGCAATATCAGTTAGAGGAAAAAGAAATGGAAGGAAGTTATATGTGCAAGTTTAATGAAAGTTTTATGTCGCTGTGAATATATAGGTGTTTCTGAAAAAAAAAACAGGGACCAGCTTTCAGGCTGAGTTTACAAATGGCTCTGTTGGTATGCAAATGTGAAAGAATGTCATTCCTAAGTTGTTAAGATGGGATCAGGGATACACATGTGTGTGTGATCTGGGCATCTCAGTGATCCCACAAAGGGGACATCTAATCCACCACAGGGCTGATGTGGGCCTTTGTAAGGTGGCACAAACTTCTCCACTTTGCAACTAGCACGGTAATCAACAGATGGCCACAACCTCTCTGACTTGGAATATTTCCCATAGAGCAGGGGCCAGCAGTGTGATACAGCATTAAATCTCTCAGATAGTATACCACAAGTCAAGTCAAAAGGATGAAAGATGGCCACTCTATTGATCAGTTTCCCCAAGCTGGTGTCCTCCAGTTGTTTTGGACAATAACTTCCATCAGCTACATCCTGCATGGTCGATGAGGTGATGGGTGAGAATTTTGATTCAGTTTGCATTTCAAGCACAATTTATCAAATTTGCAATTTCCAAAACAATACGAGAACCGAAACACGGCCATCCTTCAAAATTCTCATTTACAATTTTGGGATGCAGTTCGCCAACTAAACAACATTTACAAAAATGTACGTATTAGGGGAAAGTATAAAATAATATAAAATAAAAATAAATACATGAGTGAAAATAACATGGGAAAAGGCATGAAATGTGTGCCTTTGTCATAACTGCTTACAATAATGTGTTTATTTGGAGAAATTCACGCTAAAATTGTGAATTTTCTTGAGGATTTTTTTTAATTGCAGACCGCTGTAGAAATGTAGGGAACTGAATTTAACATTGGACAAATGAGAAACTGAGATAACTAGTTGTGGGCCAAACATCTGGAGGGTACTATGTTGGCTACCCTTGTTATAGAGGAACAACTACAATGGGAAGAATTTCTTCCATTACTGTGATAATATAGCTGGCAACCTATGCTCTTCTCCACACTGATCCTTCCTGGAATGCATAGAAATATTTTTGAAGACCTCTAGAGGTGAAATGGGCGGTGATAATTGCTAGTATATGCAATCGCATGGGCAGAGGAGCACGTGGGCAGATAATATGGAAAGGAGAGATAACATACTATATTACCACAGAGCTTGTGGAGCATTATGGGCTAGTATTTAGAGTAGGCAAGTTGGGTCATATATGCTCCTGGATTACCTGAAGATGTACATGTGGTGACCTTTAAACTGGGAAAAGCATAACTTGTGAAAGGTAATGGTCACGAACTGAAGTGGGGAAAGATTACTATTTAAAGTGGTTGAAAATGCGTATGTGATTTTGTCATCATTATGATTTCACAAAATATAAATTGATATGCATGCCTACCCCCCCCAAAAAAAACCATCTATAATTTGATGCTTCAGTATATATATATA
The DNA here is from genome assembly GCF_030035675.1 of Rhineura floridana. Classification (NCBI taxonomy): domain Eukaryota; kingdom Metazoa; phylum Chordata; class Lepidosauria; order Squamata; family Rhineuridae; genus Rhineura; species Rhineura floridana. The sequence goes on along the minus strand of NC_084488.1, from coordinate 37,721,091 downwards.
TCAATAAAGAACTTGTGATATAATCAAATGCTATTTATGGTATCACACAAACTGATCTGCTTTTTAACTGTTGCTTCATTTGTTAAGATGATTATATGTACAAATGTATGTATGTATTAATTATAAGCAGATTTTAGGCAAGCCTCCCAATGTGGTTTCCATAAAAAATATTAAGGTTGTGGTCCCTGGGAATGCCATGGAACCCAATGGGACTTATTTCTACATAGATATGCATAGGATTGGGCTGTACAAAATAACAACTGAGAATAAATTACAATAAATAATAGTGAAAAGAGAACAGCAGGAAAAAGGTGATCCAGATTAAACCATCAGTAATATATTAAACCACACTAAAAAGCCAGTGTAAATTTATGTAAATGGTGTAATTATTATACTATTATGTTATGCAATAGAGTAATTACGTAAACAATAAAAATAAATGGCAGTTTTTCTATTGGTCACAGTGGGCTTCTGGTGTGATGAACCCTCTTCACCTACAAAGGGAGCATATATATGATGGAAACTCAGCATTATAATCTGCATGAACCCAGGATAAGAGAACGTCTTTAGCTAGTCAGTGTTTTGAGAGCACACTGGAAGCAAGGAAAGCTATAGAAGAATCAATCAACACATTCTCTATAACGAAGCACCGGGGCCCCTCTGTGGATCTTTTTGTCTGAATTGTTCATCATCAGTTCTGCCTTGCTGATTTCGAATGAAGACCAGTTGGCTGCTCAAACTTTATTGACTCCAACTTCTCAGAAGTCTTTGTAAAAGAAAGCACAAAGAGTTTACTTGCTCCTAGCCTCTCTTCCTAGTGCCCTTAGATTTGATCCTGCCACAGTGATGTAAACCTCCCAGTGTCTTACATGCCAACTAGTTCCAGACACCTATTGATAACATATATATTATCATCATATCATCTTATCATCATATTATCATAATCTTTGCAGGAGCCTGTTTCTGGGAAGGGGAACCTGTGATCCTCCAGATGTTGGTCTCCAACTCCCATTACCCTCAGCCAACATAGCCAATACTCAGGGACAATGGGAGTTGTAGTCCAGCAAGATCTCAAGGGCCACAGGCTCCCCATCTGTAGACTTAGCAAACCACAACTTGCACTAGAACATCTGGAGCAGGGGAATAGAAACCTTTGGGTTTGGTTTCAGAAACTTAGTAGTATTTGGTATTTACATCTCACTATGAAACTATGTATGTATTGGACAAAGGTGGCAAGAGACTTCTGCAAGTTCTATTTGATGACCACACAGCCCTGCTGAATAAATGGTGGAATTCCAAATTGTGGACTGAAAGATGACCTGAATTTTTGAATAAGAGCTTGGGTGTGGAGGACAATCCCAGCACTAGCAGTTCTCTTTTGCCACTTGTTTGATGTGTTATTTTCCTTGTGTCTGAAATAAAATACTAGTTCAACAGTAACCACTCTGAAAGGCCTGGGCGACAAAATCTGTGGGCATCAAAAGGAATGGAACCCTTTTCATCGGACACAGCATATGGAGCTCAATTTGGTGTCACTCACAGCTTTCAAGCTTTCAGGATTCAGACACTGAAACATACTTCTTAACATACTTTGTGGCATAATGGCCATGGCAGAATAATAGGGGAAATGGGGAAAAGCACGCTGAATATAATGCCTTCTGAGTACCTTATTTTCCCAGGATGTAGCCGTATCATTTTTTGAATGGCTCTAGTGTTCACCTTTACCAGTCTGATCTGCAGGGACTCCACACGCTTATTATTCTGCAGCTGCAAAAGTGTTTTTCTCAGTGTTGTGGCTGAATTTATTTGTCTTTCCCTTCCTATTATGCAGGCAGTTCAGTCATCTGTAGCATGTCGAACACAGTCTTCAGTTAGAATTTTTAAAGCAGTATCTATTGCATTGTCATTCTTATTAACTCCAATTCCTAGTTAATGTTGGTTCTGAGATATTTAATATCTTTTTGCAGGCTCTTTGCATCTTGCCAATAAATCTCTCTGTTAGAAAGGTCAGGGCAACAGTTCATTAAAAATGCCTTCTCAGCTCCTGGGACTTCGATGGGTTGAATCATCCACACAAAACTTAAACAAGTAACAAGTAGGACAGCAATCTATGGTTACCTATGGTTGTGTTTTGCCCTTCAATACGTAAGCAGGTGTTTTTAATAACTAAAGTACAAATTCACGCTTTGAAGGGCAGCATTGGACTTATACCAGGGATAGGGAACTATTTTCAGCATGAAGGCCACATTCTCTTTGGGGCAACTTTCTGGGGGGCACCATGCCAATGGTCAATGGGGCTGGAAGCAAAGGTGGGCAGAGCAATGAATGCAGTTTTTACCTTTGGACAGTAGGCTAGTTTCTCCACACACTCGTACAACCCTTCAATCCTCCATCCAGGTAAGCAAGAAGCATCACCATAGGCAACATTTGCACTATACGTTTAAAATGCTATGATACCACTTTAAACAGTCGTGATATCCTTCCAAAGTATCCTGGAAACTGTAGTTTGTTCAGGGTGTTGAGAACTGTTAGGAGACCCCTATTCCCCCCACAGAGCTACCATTCCCAGTTCCCTTGGAAGGGGGATTGATTGTTAAACCACTCTGGAAAGTGTACCTCTGTGAGGGAAATAGGAACCTCATAGCAACTCTCCGCCCCCTTAATAAACTTAGTTCCCAGGATTATTTGGGGGAAGCCATAGCAGTTAAAGTGGTATAATAGTGCTTTCAATGTCTGGTGCAGATGTAGCCATAGTTCAAGAACATAGTCTAGCCAGACAAAACACTGAAGGGGAGTACAAAGCTGGGCTAGTAAGTGGGAGGGCGTATGGCCTGGGAAGATGCCCAAGAGACAGATAGAGAGGCTTGGAGGACTACATTTGGCCCCTGGGCCTGAGGTTGCCCATCCATGACTTATATCATGCTCCTTTTAAGTTTGAATGAAGATTATCATCAGTGTGATGTTCAAGGCAAGCTATTCTCACGGAATTTGTAATATACTATAGAATAAGGGTGACAAAAGGTCAAAGAAAACCTGATCCACCATGCTACCTTAAGGCAAGATTCTCCATGCACCAACAAACATTTTCCCACACATTAACTTTCTTGCATTACCAATCCACATAATAGCATGCCACAAAGAGAAAACAGAGTGTAGGAGCTTTCAGAGGTACTTGACTAATACAAGGAGGTGTTTAGAAAAAGAAAAACATACAGGTAGCTCAGTTATGACTTCAAGAGGCTACAGGGGAAGTCAACACCAACCCACATCCAATAAATACGATGTTGTCCACTTCCAAATGTGGTGGTCAGTTACACTTGCCTAACACATTAGCACCTCTTTTGTTGTTATAGCTCCCATGTTGCTCTACACATGAATGCACTAACAAGCTTTGCCCCCTGGCGTACACACATACAATACAAACATCTGTATCAATGGAGCCTTCATGCACAGTGAAGGCTTCCATGTTACATGGAACCCTGCATGATCAGAGTGCCGGGTTGCATGGAAGCCTTCATGGGCACAGTTGTTTATATGAAGTTAGAGCTGCAAAAGTCATTGGTACTGTACCCATAGATGCTGGGGGCTGAAACTATTCAGCATGTTCCTTCTCCCACGCAAAGCATCTCAGGAGCTATAATGCCTGAAGAGGGCTGATGGTGAATGTCAATATGCAAAACCTCTACATACAAGATTCCTCATTTGCTTCAATGATATTATATTGCATCCAATGTCACTGAAATAAAGGTGAACCTTTTAAGGGTGAAGGAACTTCATATGTACATCCAAATTCCCATGGCCACAAGATAGCACTGACAAGGGTTATCTAACAAGTAAAAGTGATGCATCAGATATTTGTGGAGTTTACTTTTAACATAGAAACATGACCAGTGTCCATCGTGGTAGACTTTTTCATCAAGTCAGCAGGCTACTGAGATGAAAAAACTGAGTTTTAACATTGATTCAGCTTCCTTGACCTGAGGTCAGAAGCTTCCTGCCTAGTGCAGGTCTCTTAAAAGAAATGCAATGTTTCAAGCAGGGCACCCAAAATGGTGGAAAATTACATTTGTATTATTTATTTGTATTCATTTATTCATTTATATTCCACCTTTCATCCAAGGAGCTCAAAGTGGCATACATGGTTCTCTTCCTCCCCTCTTTATCCCCACAATAACCCTGTGAGGTAGGTTAGTCTGAGAAACTGTGAGGTCACCTAGCGAGCTTCATGACCAGGAATTTGAATCCTGGTCACTCAGTTCCTAGTCCAACATTCTAACCACTACACCACACTACACTACATGTAAGTTTCAGCTCAGTTCTAAATGACTGAACATCTCCAAGCCAAATTTTAGCACTGCTCCAAGTCTGGAGAGGTACAGCAGGTATGTATATACCTCTCCAAGCACTCCATATCCCCATGCCATTGTAAGGGACAGGGTGGTATGGTGGCACAAGAAGGGAGAACTCAAGGAGGAAGAAACCCGTGTCTCTGCTGCCCATATGATGCCGCAGTTAGGTGATTTGTTATGTTGACATTCAAATGTGCTTATATGTGTTAACAAATGCTTTGCCCTATTTGGGTGTTTGTTGTTGAGTTACATGAACACGTGACAAGGAGAGAGCGTGCATGAGCTCTTCCCCTCTTTCTTCATCTCCCTCCTCTCCATCTGCAGCAGGGAAGCCTCCTGTACTCGTGAAGGCTCCCATGCATTTTGGAAGCCTGAAAAACAAGAGAAAGTCTGCATGAGTACAGGAGGCTTTCCACTGCACACAGCTCCTCTTGACAAGTGGATGGCAGCAGGGATGGCAGACTTGGTGCATTTGTGCACACTCTCCCTCCTCGTGCCTTCATTTAACCCATGACAAACATCTGAATAAAGGCTCTTAACATCTCCCCAACTGAATATATGCTAACTTTAATTACACTTAATTCAGATGTGGAATGCAGAGAGAGAGAGAGAGAGATGGGAGGGCAGGTAAAGCACTGGAGGCTGAGTAATGTTTTCCATTGTATTGGTTTCAGTGGATTAAAGTTCTAGCGAATATATTCAAGTTAATCTTCTCAAATACTGTCTTTGCTTCAGAGAGTTTTAATAGTTGTGTCATTTATTTTGGGTTCCCATAACCTTTGAAACTCAAAATGCAAATGTGAAGGCATCCCCATCGACTGAATCTACCCACATTTTTAGCACTAGTCTCAGGATATCAAAGAATCCCTTGTTGTTATTCTTAGAAAGGGAAGTAATAAAATGACTTCAGGATAATACCTGACTCTAATTACTGTAATGTCCTAATTATAGCAAGGTCTTTCATGTCACCATCATTTAGTGTGTGTCAGCATTTCTACATCCAAAAAGACTTTACAGCTTTACAGCTTTGCGGCTTACAGCTTCACCATAAATAAATGATACCAAAGGCTGGTGAAATAATAAGATTGCAGTAGATAATTGATGTCAGATACTTTGGTCTGTCTTCTTTTGCTGCACATAGCAATTATGGGTTTTGGGGTGGGTTTTTTTTTTTTTTTGGCAAGTCTTATAAATGCCTTGCAACACATTAACACACAGAACTCTGGACCTTTCCAATAAATTGCCTTTCTTCTGTTTTTTAAGTTGGTTTGAGTGACTGTGAAATTAGAGCAGGGAACCATCCCCTGCACCATCCTACTTTTTATAATAGCATTATAAGATTGCCAACATTTTTTATATTCTTTTTATCCCTACAACAACCCTATAAAGAAGACCATCGTGCAATTTTAGCAAAAACAACAAAAAGAATAGTCCTACCACCTTCAAGACCAAAAAATATATTAAGGCATAAACTTTTGGGGGCTAAAGTCTGTAAGGGAGAGGTTTAGCTGTGGCCTTGGTGCTCTCCTGCAGTGGCAGCAGGCCCAGGCAGTGAAAGGAAGCGTGCTTGGCAGCACAGGGAGTGGCAGCTGCAGGCAGGGCTCATACTGTGCAAATCTGGTGTTTCAGAAAAGCATGCTCCCTCTGCAAACAGAGCAAGCATGTGAACTATATAAAAATCCAGCTAAAAATCTGAAGAGGGTGGAATTCTCACCCATCCCTAGTGAATACACAGAGCTCCTCTGTGATCACATCTTCCCTTTCACTTGAGAAGAGGCTATAAATCAGCTTCCTAAATCCTTATTCCTAGGAAATAATGAAACACCATTATTACTGCCAGTCTAAAATGAGGAATGGACACTTCTCGCCCAAGAAATGGTTTTGCTAGAAGTTAAAACTCTCTTGGCTTCTTATGGCATTCCTAGTATATCCCACCTGAAGAAAAAAAATGAAATGGACTGCCTTCAAGTCGATTTCCACTTATGCCGACCCTATGAACAGGGTTTTCATGGTAAGCGGTATTCAGAGGTGGTTTACTGTTGCCTTCCTCTGAGGCTGAGAGGCAGCGACTGGCCCAAGATCACCCAGTGAGCTTCATGGCTGTGTGGGGATTCGAACTCTGGTCTCCCAGGTTGTAGTCCAGCACTCTAACCACTACACCACCTGAAGAGGAACCTTCTAATTTACTTTGAAAGTTCACATTAGCAACAACTTAGGGTTGTGTTGAAAACATACAAAGAGAGAGACAGAGATCACACCTGAGGAGTCTTCCCTCAAAGATTCTCATATGTTTCACTCTAAGAGAAATCCCACAACGCCTGCAGTTATTTCATCAGTGGGAAGTAGCTTCCAGTTTTTGCTCAGGATGCATGCCATATTTCATGCAACTATGCATTCTAGTTTAGAAGAGTACTCTGCTTTTCCCTCACTATGCAGTACAGCAATGGATACCTTTCACTTGAGAAATGTGGGGAAATGCAGTGCAGAGTTCCAAGCATTCAGCTTACAGAGGTGTTTCTAATGCATTCTAATCTACAGTATTTTCGTAGCTTTATGTTCAGACCCTGGATGCACAATGACTTATAATTCGCTATAATTCAACCATATGCTCAGAGGCACATGTTACCAAATTCTTCCAAGCTACACAGGAAGTGGATTAGACTGTGAGAGACCAACCTAAATGGTGTTTGCATTTTGACATATTTGTAGCGCAGTACAATATCTTCTGCTCCCCTGGTCATGTCAGGTCTCCTGCTCCCCTGGTGCATTCACTATAGCTGCCCAATGTCCCTGCTCTTTAAGGTTTGATAGAAATACCTGTTGGCTATAAGTCTGTTCTTAAACTGCAAGGCTTTTTTGCCTGTTAGTGAATTTCTCTGCTTCTTAATCTGGGAGGTAGGAAATGGGATCCTGTGCAAGTTTTCTGAGAATGGAAAGATCATTTGCATGCTTATTGAGTTCAATGGGGTTTACACCCCTGCAATCATGCTTAGGACAGGTGAAACTGACCATGGGGAGGGAGGGGAGGAGAAGGAAGGACAGAGTGGAGGAGGAAGATAGGAGCAGACAGGAGGGGGGAGGGCAGGTTTGCTTATTGAGTTCAGTGGGATTTACTCCCATGTAATCATGCTTAGGATTGGTGAAACTGAACATGAGGGAGGAAGAGAAGAGGGAGGGAGGGCTCGAGTGGGCACGGGAGGAGGAAGGAAGAGGGGAGGGGAGGAAGTAGGAGGGCAGAGGAGAGGGGAAGGTTGGGAGGGGAAGGAGAAGAGGAAGGAGAGGTGAGAGGATGAGGGGGGAGGGGAAAGGAAGGTCTGAGCATTTGCATGTTTATTAAGTTCAATGGGATTTATTCTTGTGCACTCATGCTTAGGATAGGTAAAACTGACCATGGGGAGGAGGAGAAGGGGGTAGGGGAGAGGAGAGGGAAGGAGGAAAGGAGGGGGAAGGGGAGGGGGTTAGAAGGGGAGGGGAGGGGAGGGGAGGGGTGGGAGGTTCAAAGGAAGGGAGAAGGAATGGGCAAGAGAGAGGGGATAAGAGGGAGGAGGAGGGGAGGGCAGGTTTTTTTTTTTTTTTACAATAATTTTTATTCAAATTTTCATAAAACATAGAAAACAAAATCATAAAACATTCAAAGACAAAAAACAAAACAAAACAAAAATGATTAAACAAAAAAAATATGAAATGATGTGATGGAGCTTGATATAGAGAAAATCTATGGAATTAACTGCAGCCATGTGACAATGGAAAAACTCTTAAGAGATGAGCCAGTGCATTTTGTAAAAAAGAAGAACACAGATATGACTTTACAACAGTATTTCAGCAACTTATTCAGAATGGATGGCAAGAAAATATTTGGGATAGAGGAAATTCCCATCAGACTCTTATTATATGACTATGGCTACAACAGCAAGATTATTATGGAATACTGATAATGGAAGATTGGACACTGAAATTACTGGACTTAACAGGACTATTGAAGATGGAAGATGGAACTAATAGGGATAATGGAATAATGGCTATTGAAATTATTGGACCTAACAGATTCTGATGAGATGGATTAATCGAAATGTTTATTTGGACTATGGTTATGACAATAAGATTATTATAATTATTAACGAGATGGATTAATTGACATGTTTATTTGGAGAAAAATTGATAGATATATTTCTTAAAGAATTGAAACCTCTCTTTGACTTTTTGTGGAAAGAATAAAGTAATGTTTATGAGATTTGATGATTAATTAAGATAACTACTGGAGGAAAGTGATTTTATAATATGATTTAAGAGACAGGATTGTTATATATTGTAGACCTATAACTGATTTGATATGTGACAAATGGGAAGTCAACATTTTATTTTATTTATTTATTTTTTTTGGGAGGGCAGGTTTGATCATTTGCATGCTTTTAAACTTCAGTAGGATTTACTCCTGTAGAAACATGCTTAGGATAGGTGGAGGAAGAACGAGGAGGAAAGGGGAAGAGAAGGGGAGGAAGAGTAGGGATAGGGAAGGGTTAGGGTAAGGTGGAGAGGGAGGGGATGGGGAGGAGATTAGGTGGGAGGGCACTGGGCAGAAGGAAAGCCCCTTTCCTTTCTAAAAGGAAAACTTTGTGAACAGTATCATTCTTTTTCAGTGTTCCCCCCTTTTATTCTACAGGAGGCACATGTGGTCTCCCACCCAAATTTAAACCAAATCTGTCCCTGGCCATATGCACACCAGACATTTTTTCCACTTTAAACAGCCATGGCTTCCCCCAAGGAAAACTGGGAAGTGTAGTTTGTGAAGGATGCTAAAAGTTGCTAGGAGACGCCCTATTCCCCTCACAGAGCTACAATCACCAGAAGAGAGGCTGACTGTTAAACCCCTGTGGCCCTTGGAGCTCTGTCAGGGGAATAGACATGATTCACTAGAAAATACAATAATGCTGGGAAAAACAGAAAGGAGTAGAAAAAGAGGAAAGCCAAACAAGAGATGGATTGATTCCAAAAAAGAAGCCACAGACTTGAACTTACAAAATCTGAACACCATGGTTCATGACAGATGCTATTGGAGGTAGCTGATTCATAGGGTCGCCATAAGTCATTATCGATTTGAAGGCACATAACAACAACAGCAACAACTCTCAGCACACTTCACAAACTACACTTCCCAGGATTCTTTGCGGGAAGCCATGGGTGTCTCAAGTGAAATCAAAGTCCGATGTGGGTGTGGCCCCCTGATTAGGCAAACCCAGCAGCTGGAAGTCTGGCTTTTAGAACACTGACAGTTGGTTCTTACTGAGCATGCCCAACACTATCATTCAGTTCAATGCAAAATTTCTTAAAGTAATTAAAAATCAGCCAGGCATTTTTTAACTGCAGAAGATGAAGGTCAGAGTATGGGACAAGGTCAGTAATAGGATTACAGGTACTCTGTGAACATGGCTGATTTTTAATTAATTTCAACAGATTATGACAGAAGAAAGTCCAACAGTGATCTGAATGTTTTTTTCTCTTGTTTTACACTTTGAACTCTTGATTCTTTCTGGGTGTTTTGTGTATAGCCATAAAAACTTACAGAATTGTCAAACAAGTGTTTCTGAGTTCAGGTCTATAAGTTTTGTAAGGTTTTGTTCTGAAATGAGCTTATGGGAGGCAGCAGAATGACATGCGGTTATTTTCAATTTAACATTGTGGAATGCAAAAAATCCATGCTTCAGTCAATAATAATTTGACTGAACTGGAGTTAAAACGGATGATGGATAATGTTTATGACACTTAGATCTTGATGATGGAGGCATCAAAGTATGTAACAGAAATATGTAGATTTGTTTCTGCCATTTATCCTTAAGAGCAGATCAACATGACAAAAGTAGAAAGCCTGAGGTATAAACAGATAGTGAAACCGTTGTCACAATTTGAGAGCCCTTGCCCTGATATATTGAAATGAGGCCTCTTTCGCTATTGGCTCAGTTGCTGAGCAATTAGAGAATATTTATGAGAATTCCAGCTGCTCGGGGTTTCTTCTGGAATCCTTTGGCAAAACAAGACCGAAAAGAAAAGAAAAGAAAGGAGAGGACTGTTGCAGTATCCCAAAGGTTAGGGAAAGACATTTAGAACTGAAAAAGTGTATTTGACAGTTGCAGCCTAATCCTAAATATCAGGGCCAGCATCTACATAGAGCACCCTGGGGTAGTCACTGGATTCCAGAACTGAGTCCCTGTCATCACTAATGTCCTTCCCTTGACATTAAGCCCCCCTCCCCCCCACTTGGGCCAATGCTCTGAGCAGTGCTGGATGAAAGTGTATCACTGAAATTTTAATTCTCCACATTGCTCCCAATATAATGGGTTAAATTGTGGCCCTGAAGGAAACGAGGATGGTGGACCAGGTGCACAGATGGAATAAGAGGCTCAGCAAAGGACAGAGCTGTGCATGTCACACAGACTGCCCTGTGCACTGCACTCAGTTGGGGTGAAGGACACTGTACTGTCACCATAGTTGGACTAAGATTCGGCTGCCAATCCAGTCAGCTTCTGCATGTGGTATGGCAGAGGGGGGCAACTGGTCCTTCCCCTCAAGCAAGAAAATGTTTTGGGCTGGCCTACTGCCCATCGAATGTGAAATCAAGATGGGCTGAAGTCAAGCTGTTCTAGTATATTTAACAACCTAAGCAACCTGGCCTGTACACTCAGGATTAACCAATAGTGCTGTTTAAATCACACACAACACCCAGAACTTTGAGAACATATTTGAGGCCTGCAAAGAAGCAGTAACGATCAAGGGAGAAAAAAGTAATTTCCTTTCAAATCTGAACTTACTGAGGGTCCTTGTGCCAAAATGGTTCAACTCCTTTTCAGTTCAAATAACTTAAGTTAGATATAGGTAGATATAAAATCATTTTTAAAAAAAAAAAACAACTCAAAACCACCTGTGACACATAAATAGGACTTTAATGTCTCCAGCTTAGGAGAAAAATGGTATGTCCTAAACCTAAATAGAAACCTAAATAGATTTCAACTGCACACTGCTGGATGCTATACAAGTGAACCAAACGGTGTATATTTGGAGAGGTTTGACACAGAGGGTGGCATTCAGTGGCATGTTTGCTCTAGTGCAAGGTTTAGCACAGAGGAATTTTGTTTCTCTTCTCCCTCCATGTGCACCCCAAGCCATTCCCACATCTGCTCCAAACAGATTTAGGAGTGCATAGGGGGAGAAGAGGGGGAAATTGTTCCATTGCACAAAGGGAAATTATTACACTGTTGGAACAATTTTTTTAGTGCTACATTGAATATAACCCAGGATAAGGGAATCTCCATTATCTTGAGATGGGTGAGGCTGAGCATGCTCAGAATTAGGAAGTTAAGGAGGGAAATGATGGTTAAGAAGTAACAGTTATATCCAATTGTATATACAGTAAGTGATATTCAATGCTAGTCTTATTCAGAATAGACCCATTGAGAATAATACATAATTAACTTACATTCATTAATTTCAGTGGATCTACCCTGAGTAGGACAACCCAGTGATCTAATGTCTCAGTCCAGAAGACCCCTGAGTACTAAGATGTCCACTGTCTGGACCTTGTACTGGAAATTTCAGGACCTGAGACTAGGATGGGTGAGAATTTCAATTCAGTTCACATTTCAAATTCACACTTTCTGAAACAATGTGAGAACTAAAACACAGCTATCCTTCGAAATTCACATTTATTAGAATTTTGGGATGCAGCTCGCCAACTAAACATTTACAAAAATGCATATATTAGGAGAAATAATAAATGCATAAAAATGAATATATGAGTGAAAATAACATGCAAAACGGTATGAAATGACGAGAAATGGCTTGCAAAAATGTGTATCTTTGTCAAAACTGCCTACAAAAATGTGTTTATTGGGAGAAATTCACACTAAAATGCTGGAGAATTTTCATGAGGTTTTTTTTTAATCGCAGTTCGCTGTAGAAATGTGGAGAAATGATGCCCCGCTCGCCGCGCAGCTGACGAATGGGGCAAGGTTGCAGATGGGGGCGAAGCTGCCGCCTCCATCTTTGTTTGGGGCAATGTCGCGCGTCGCACCTATTGTGTGCGTGCGACGTGCAGTGTGGAGGGGCGGGGCTTTGGGGCTTATTTAAGTCCAGCCGCCCCTCCTACCTTCCTCTTTGCCAGCGTGACGTTGAAGGACGACGAGGGCCGAAGCAGAGCAAGGAGAAGAGCGGCAGCAGCCATTCTGGCTCGGCCGCGTGGTTGGTGCCATTTCGGAGGCGCTTGTTTGCAGCGGCACAGGCCGCATTTACAGGCCAGTAGGGATGATCTCCCCCAGTCTGAGATGGCCATAAGCCTATCCATTGTTCTACTGTGATCACCAGCTCTCGGAATGCTGAAAGGGCTGTAGGGGCTGTGCAAACATGGCCTATTCTTGTGAAATGCGCGCTGGACTTCCCGTAGATTCCATTGCCCCCAGTACGCTCGCCAGCTACCACAGAGCAGGTAGGGCAATTCAGGAATTCTGGGCCGGCACGGGCTATGGCAGGAGTAGGGGCCTGTTAGTCCAAGCACTTCAAGGTAAGCTGGCGGGACTGTCCCTCATAGCTAGGCTGGTGGTTTTTTCCCTATCCCCGTCGCCCTTTCTCACTGGACATTTTATTGGGTATGGTGAGCCAGTGGGAATACAGTATGCTCCTCCGGCTATGAAGCCAGACTTTCCAGGCTGTTGGACGCTCGTCCTCAGGTTTATAAGGGCTATATTCCCCCCTTTTAGAGGGCCTGGGAATTCGGAAGCCTAACAAGTTATAATTATCTTGACAGGCTGCTGGACGGGGACGGAGCAGATGCTTATCCTAATAGGCAGCCTCAGCATAGTCTTCTGGGCAGCCAGGAGGGCCTTGAAATCAAGCATGGGCTCATAGTTGGGCCTCAGTCGATGGGCGGCAATACAGGGGTGTGGCCAGAAAGGAATGCGTTTGGATAGGCTCTTACCCACTTTGTTCCAGCATAATTCAGTACAGACGGTTTCACAAGTGGTGGTTCTTCCCCCGGGTGGCAATGACCTCAGTTGCTTGAGGCAAGACCCACAGATCGCTGGCAGGTGACGACATGCAGTTTGAGAGGCTACGACAGCCTCTGTTATTTAAGGGCAAGGCCCTCAGTTGGCTGGCATGTGTGACGTGCAGCGGAGAGGCTGCGACGGCCTCAGTTACTTAAAGCCAAATCCCTCAGTTGGCAAGCATGTGTGACATGCAACGGAGAGGCTACGACGGCCTCAGTTACTTAAAGCCAAGTCCCTCAGTCGGCAAGCATGTGTGACAGGCAGCGGAGAGGCTACAATGGCCTCAGTTACTTAAAGCCAAGTCCCTCAGTTGGCAAGCATGTGTGACATGCAATGGAGAGGCTACGACGGCCTCAGTTACTTAAAGCCAAGTCCCTCAGTGAGCAAGCATGTGTGACATGCAGCGGAGAGGCTACAATGGCCTCAGTTACTTAAAGCCAAGTCACTCAGTTGGCAAGCATGTGTGACATGCAACGGAGAGGCTACGACGGCCTCAGTTACTTAAAGCCCAGTCCCTCAGTGGGCAAGCATGTGTGACATGCAGCGGAGAGGCTACAACGGCCTCAGTTACTTAAAGCCAAGTCCCTCAGTTGGCAAGCATGTGTGACATGCAACGGAGAGGCTACGACGGCCTCAGTTACTTAAAGCCCAGTCCCTCAGTGGGCAAGCATGTGTGACATGCAGTGGAGAGGCTACAATGGCCTCAGTTACTTAAAGCCAAGTCCCTCAGTGGGCAAGCATGTGTGACATGCAATGGAGAGGCTACGACGGCCTCAGTTGCTTAAAGCCAAGTCCCTCAGTGAGCAAGCATGTGTGACATGCAGCGGAGAGGCTACAACGGCCTCAGTTACTTAAAGCCAAGTCCCTCAGTTGGCAAGCATGTGTGACATGCAACAGAGAGGCTACGACGGCCTCAGTTACTTAAAGCCCAGTCCCTCAGTGGGCAAGCATGTGTGACATGCAGCGGAGAGGCTATGATGGCCTCAGTTACTCAGGGCAAGGCCCTCAGTTGGTGAGCATGTGTGACATGCAGCGGAGAGGCTATGACGGCCTCAGTTACTCAGGGCAAGGCCATCAGTTGGAGAGCATGTGTGACATGCAGCGGAGAGGCTACGACGGCTTCAGTTACTTATGGGCATGCTCCTACACAGGGTTTGGCGAATGAAGGCTAACCAGCAGATTCGGTTGGCTCTTCTTGGGGCAAGGGGGGTTAGCCATTCCGCATCCCCATTCATCATTAGAAGGGTGAACGATACAGGGCCGATGGCATTCACCTGTCAGACGCAGGTAACGACATATTTGGGAGACCTGCAGAGGTGTCTGCGAGAGGTGCTTCTCGGCAGTGGGGTAAAGGGGGACTAAATAGAGATTTGTCCCCCTTTTGTGGCGGGAAGGTGCGGGAAGGGAAATAGGTAAGGACAGCTAGGTGGCCCCCTTAGGCACCTTTGGAGGTGATTGGCGGTTCTGGAGGCCTGTCTGTCAGGGCTTTACGGCTCGAGGGCAGGATTTGGGCTGCTTCTGGGGCCAACTTATCCTCATCTACCCAGGGGTTATACGGCCCCAGGTGGGGATGACGTGGGAAGGCCCCCCTACTCACCTACAAGGTGTGGCCGGGGTAAAGGGTAAGCAGATGGGCTTGCCCTTGCCCCAGCAGGGGCTGGTCGCCCAGAGCTGTGTGGCAAGCTACTTGCTTATAGACAGTTCCCGCACCTAGGTTTCCCTCTGCAGGTCACTTTAAATTGGGTTTTGTTTGCTGTAATTTAATAAAGTGGCCCTTGTTCAACCCAAGCTGATGTCTCTGTGTCTTATTTTGCCCCTCGACTGCAACTGAATTTAACATTGGAAAAATGAGAGAGAACCAGAACAGACAGATCTTTCCATCCCTACCTGAGACTGAAATCTAGAGATGAGAGCTAATTAGGACTGTTGGTATTCAGGACATCGAGGCCTTTTCAGTCACAGAGCAGAACAGGCATATATTCAAGGTATATATTCAAGAAATTCTAAAGCACCCTGATAAAGAGAGAGAAAATAAATAAAAGGAAGCCTCTTTTGCAAGGGAAATTGGAGGACAGATTTCAGCAGCGCATTGGTTTCTACTATCTGCTGTGTTTCTAGCTCCAGCTTCATGGGCCATGCTCCAGCTCTAGTTCTAATAAATTATTTCGGGTGTTCTGGCAAGAAAATATACTCTGTCATACATCAAAACACCGCCATCCTTTAAAATCTGCACTTATACCAATGTTGCAATGCAGTTCTTCAACCAAATACTGTTAATAAAAATACATACATTAAGGGAAAGTGCACATAAACATGAATATATTACTGAAAGTAACATACAAAAATGCATTATGTTAGGATAAATGGCTTGCAAAAATGTGTATATTGGTCAAAACTGCAAACAAAAATCAGTTTATTAGTAGAAATTTGCACTAAAATGCTGAAGAATTTTCATGAGGATTCTTTTTTTTAAGACAAAAATTGCTGCGGAAACATGGAGAACTGATTTTAAGATTGGAAAAATGAGAAAATGAAGGAACCAAAATTGGCAGACCTTTCCATCCCTGATCTGGTGTGCCCAGATGCATTTCGGTGTTGGGGACTGATCAGCCCATGGAGATTGGGTCTCTCTACTGCAAGGGGAAGCGGAAACTGTGGCCCTCCAGAGGGTACTGGACTTACAACACCCATCATTCCTGATCACTCATTATGCTAGCTGGAGCGATGGGAGTTCGAGTCCAGCATGTGGAGGGCCACAGGCATACTGTTCATTTAAAATCACTTCAGAGCCCCTCCTTTTCTTTCTTTCTTTTTTTGCTTGAGAGATAGCATTTCAGCCATATGACAGCATTCTAATAGGGTAGAAAAGTCACAAGGTTGTAACCACAACTGGGAGGCAACCTTGGAGGCCAAAATTATCCCCAACACTTCATAAATCATGCTGAAATGTTTGAGCAATATTGGCACAAGCAAATAATAATGTTATTAACCAGACAAGGGAGTGAAATATCCACTATTTATTTACATTACCTTATAAAATGCTAAATCCAAGTTAAGACTGCCAAAATTCTTTGTGTTAATGCAAAGTGATTTTTTTTATTCCTGTCGATAATAATATCTGTTACAAGTACTGCTGGTTTCAGATAATATTGCCTTTCCTATTAATACCTTGATGTAAAGTTAAAATACATTATCATTGGTTTATTATCAGATGTAGCAGACAGAAATAAACTTTGCAAGCCAATAAAATCTTCATTGCATTGGTCATAGACCATAGCATGTACTTATGAAAACAACCATTAAGTAAAAAATTTCTGGAGATTTTATGTCCTAATTTAAAAACCCAAATTAACCTTTCTTCATAGTCTTTGGCCTTCCTCAGACTTTCAGGCCAGCAATAACAAGGTACAAGAACCCCCTTCATGCATGTAATCCACCCAATGATTCAGGAGTGAGGTCACACTGCTGGCTGAACTCCTGGAATCATGTGACTGGGCTAGCCCCACCTCCAAAAGTTCACACATTGAATATAGACAACTGAAGAGTAGCTACTATGTGTAAGAATCTGCTCACATGTAGGGGTTTTCTTCAGACATTCATGCCCAATGCACAGATGTGGGGGGTAAGGCTAGGTCAGCTGTGCAGCAGTGGGGGAAAGTCCAGTGGTATGGCACTGTTTGTTGTGTGGACTGCTCATTATGTGGAATCCCTTCACATGTGTAAGTAACTATAAAAGGGGCATGTTGCCGGGTACATGTTATCCCAAGGCTTGGTCCTAAATCTCCACTATCTAAAGGACATTACTATGCACATGCATATATGTGCATATACCATATATACCATATATCTGTAATGAGGCTTGATGTTGCCAATGTACACTACGAGCACACAAGAGTGCATTTTTGCTGGCTCTACCTCTGGTGCCAAGCAAAAATAAATAAATATTATATTATTGTCATCATTCGTAATAAAATTGTGTCACAAGATGAAGCCAGGGTGAAGGACAGACACATATTTCAAAGAGAAACGATAGGTAAGGGGGGAAATGAATAACATACAAATGTTTATTGCCATTACGTAATAGATGTTAGAACGTGAATTCCAGATACTTTGAAAACAAATTGGCTTTGATAGTTTTAAACTGTCTTTTGAACAAAACACTGGAAGAGACAGTAATCTAACATTTGGAATTGCACTCTTCAGTGTGCGGCTGCTCCTCACTCCCTGAAAGCTTAAAAGAATGGGAACATTATTTATGACACAGCATCTTCTTTGTGTGATTTAGACAAAAGGAAAACACTTCATCTTGTGTTCAAAGGAGCTTCCTCCCTCCCTCTCTTTCTGTCCTCAGCTGAACAGTCCTGAAATTCATGTTACTTACAATCCTGCTGTGGTCCTCTCTATTTCTTCAAAATGGGCCAATGGCTTGAGATTGCTGATGTAATTCCAAATTGTTCACTTGATCCAGCTCTTCCCCAAACCCCAAGTGTTATCCGTTGAATAATAAGGTACATTTTCTTAAGTTTTGATGTGATTATGAATTCCTGAGCACCCACGAAGGCCCCAATGCAGGAATCTGCACAACTAGCTCTGCATCACCCTGTGTCAGAGGTCTCTCCTGTCTTGAAACAGGGACTTTGCCAGCTGCAGAACTTGCAACTCTCCGCACACCACTTGCTTGTCGCTCTGAGCCTGGAGATTTATTCCCAAGCATTATTTCTTATCCTAACTCTATCTCTGAACTCTGGGAATGGTTCTCCATGAGCCTTGCTAGCTGCATATAACAGGAATGGGGAACCTGATCTCCCTGATCCCTCACGGGTCGGATTTGACAGGTGGGCAGAGTCACTCACCTGTTAGTCACCTGACAGCACAATGATGCCAGGTGCCAAATGTTGGGCTTGGTGCATGGTGCTTTGAAGAGCCAGCAATCAGCAGCCTTGAAGTCACTGCCCATCAGCTACTGGGCGATGATTTCAACCCTGCTTTCTTCAGGGATCAGCAGCAGAGATTGAGTTCCCCATGCAGAACTCTGTCACTCAGCCATTCCAGTCATGTCTCTCCCTGCCCCAAACCTGACATCTCATATGACATCAAGTGTTGGACAGGTTTGGAGAAAACAGCCTTGTGGTTCAAATTGGGATGTGGCCTGGGCCAAATGTGGTCTGTGAGTCAGAGGTTCCCTTCTCTGATATGCAGCCTTCCATGCCAACCCAAACCTCTTGCCAAAACAATAGCGTACTGCATGATTTCATGGGCCTTCTTTGCTCTTGCCTGACCAGATCCCACGAGGTCCAACTTCTCCCCTATCTTCCAGCCCCTTCATCTGTCTCTGTCCGTGCCTTCCTAAAAGGGAAGTTGAAGAAATGTGGTTTCTGTTCATTCCAGTGGGAACTAACTTGATCTGCACCTTCCAGACTAACATGTTGATCAGATGCGGGTTGGAATGTAGTAACCCTTTGGATTTCACATGTCTTTGAATTTTGTGATACAGTTCCCAGCTCAAAAATGCCTCCCCAAACATTGAGATAACATATGTATTTAAATTCCTCTTTTGTCATAAAATATTGCTTAAATAAGGATTAAATATAGATTTAAATATGGATGTTTTGTTTTTAAAAATGCAGATGAATAGGCAAATGGAATGGAATTGACTTATGAATGAACACATATGAACTTGGCACAGACTGGATGTTGATTCATCCATCCACCTTTAGTTCCTAGCTTTGGATAGAAAACATGGTGCCAGCTTTAATTAACCCAAGAGTGAGCACATATGGCAATGACATTTGGACAATTTGTGGCAGCCTAAATTCCTTTAAACAGATCTTGTCGTGACATGTATTTATTTGAGGCTTTTATACCCCACCCTTTAAAACCGTCCCCAAGGTGGCTTACAAAATTTTAAACACACCCAGACACCACACACAAACAAAAGCAAAGGTAAAGAATAGCAAATTAAAAATACATAATCTTGTATTTTAATTATACACTGTGCTATTTTAATTGGTTTTTGGTGATTTTTTTGTAATTCGGCTGGGGCTGTTTGCACAAATATATGCACTAATAATACTTTTTTAAAAATATGCCAAAAACAATAAAATCACCAGCAGCAGCTGCACAAAAGCAACAAACACACCCATTATGAAATGGATCAGACTTGACCTATTGCTCCATCAGGGTGAACACAGACTCGGGGAGGGGGCTTTGGATTTGTGCTGTTAAAACAGAACACCATGCTACTCAGTCAGCCAGTTTTAAAACTCAGAGGAGTTTCAATTAGTTGCTGCTCATCCAATGATCAAGCAGACTCACTGCCACTTAACAGGAGTAGAAGGGTATATTGATGGTGAGACCAGGGCTGTGTGGACACTCCGGTCAGTGTGTCTGTGTAACCCTGATCTCACCACTGCCTCTCCTCTCCCCTCCTGGAGTGATGCTGGTGCAAGAAGACTATTGCTGTGCCTCTGCCTCACCGGGAAAGCTGCTTCTGGGTTCAACAGCAATGTGCATGGTGTTTCCCATTACAGGGAAAGAAAGTCAAAGGTACCATTGCACATGCATGTACAGGCTCTTGGATTGTGGCACGAGTGCTTGAGCTTCTCAGATTGTTTCGCAGTCTGAAGATTCTGCATATAGCAATGAATACCAGTTGCTGGAAACCACAGGAGGGGAGAGTGCTGTTGTGCGCAGGTCCTGTTAGCATGCTTTGCATAGGCACCTGGCTGACTACTGTGAAAACAAGATGCTGAACTAGATGGGCCATTGGCCCACCCCGACAGGCTCTTCTTATGTTCTTAATGTTCCCTTACTTAGCCACTATTCTTCGGATGCTGACCTCTTCCCTCTTGCAGCTTCTTTGCTCTGTAAATACTCTTAGAGGCCATACTGACCATATTCTTCCCAGTCCCTACTACAGAGCACCGAAAAGACATTACATGGTCTCTTGATTAATTCTATAAAGAATGAAATGTTTTAGAAAGCATTAAGCTTTTATTTTGGATAGCCTATTCATAGGGTTTTCATGGTAAGAGGTATTCAGAGGTGGTTTACCATTGCCTTCCCAGAACTATCACTAGAAGCTAAAATGATAAAACTGAGGTTTTCATCCTTTGGGCACGTAATGAGAAGGCA
The DNA here is from genome assembly GCF_030035675.1 of Rhineura floridana. NCBI lineage: Eukaryota > Metazoa > Chordata > Lepidosauria > Squamata > Rhineuridae > Rhineura > Rhineura floridana. The sequence goes on along the minus strand of NC_084488.1, from coordinate 37,700,576 downwards.
TGATTCACTAGAAGAGACAATAATGCTGGGAAAAACAGCAGGGAGTAGAAAAAGGGGAAGGCCAAACAAGAGATGGATTGATTCCATAAAGGAAGCCACAGACCTGAACTTACAAGATCTGAATAGGGTGGTTTATAACAGAGGTTACTGATTCATAGGGTTGCCATAAGTCATAATCAACTTGTAGACATATAACATCAACAAAGCTTTTATTTTTGCATTAAACTTTATATTTCTACCTCTGAGTTTTAAACCAGCAGGATGGAAAACAGTTTATCACTTCTCACATAGATGTTCCCATAATGTTATAATCCCAAATGACTTCACTCCAAGCAGGTACTAAAATTAGAAACCCATTGGCTTCTACCATTACCTTTCCAAATTGATATCCATGGAGTTGTTTTCAAGTAAATGGTTTCAGGCTTTCAGCATATGTTCAATGGCAATATTTTTTGCATTCTCTTCTTTTTTCAGAGTTCATTGCCAGTTTATGCAATTATTTCTCACTGCTACCAGCAAATCAAGAGAAGGCTGATCTTTTATGTAGCTACATTTCCAAAGTCAGAAAAAGGCAAGAAAAGCAGCACAAACCACAAAGCATCTGATGGTGTTTATAGCCACGTTAACACAATCATTACTGTCTGTTTAATTTTAATTTATATGGGATATCTGTCTAGAAATGTTTCACTGGGTTCAGAAGACATGAGCTGTGAAAAACATGACACTGCAGCAGTTATATTTGCACCAACTGTGGCATTCTGATGACATCATTTCAATTGACCATAAAACAGCATATCTTAGGACATAACTATGGGTGTAGCTTCATGACACTTTTTTTGAGATGAGGAGAGAAAAGCTTCATCCAGGTAGCAGCCTGTTTGGTGTGGCAGAGCCACCGTCCTGACACTGGCATTGCTTCATCTTACTTGGACAGGGCTGGCACAGCACAGGGAAGCAATGAGGCTGGGGGGCACAGGTGCGGCCACTGGATTGACTCTGCTGGTGCATCCATGCAGCCCTGACCTCACCACTATCCCGCCAGGAAAGATGCAGTGCCACTAGTGTCAGGAGGATGGCTCCATCCCACTACACGGGCTGCTACGGCTTCATATCCCCTTTTCCCTCATGCTGCTATTTCTTCTGAAATTTCTTCTGAAATGGGCATGGGAAATGCATGTATTAGTGAAAAGAACATACAAAATGCATTGCAGTAGAAAAACATGCTTGCAAAAGTATGTATGAGGTAAAAATGCTGGCACATTTTCAGCAGGACCTAAAAAATGGAGGATATATGCCAAACTGTGCCTGCCTCACAAAAATCCTTTATCAAAACCTTTTTAGCTTCCACGGAGATTTCTCTAATATTTTGCTAAGGAAGAACCATCAGATTCACTTCGGATTTCAATTTAGGTGAAATTTTCAGGGCAACTTCTATACCTGAACATATGTCTGGAGGTCATTGATCCTCATCAGTTTATCCCATTGCTAATATTATTGTGGGAGGAAACTATTTTGGGAGACAGGGAGATTGCATGTATATGCCTTATGTCTAAATATGAATCTGGAGAACTGCTTTGCAAATCACAGTGTATGCTCATTTCAATAGATTTATTTATTTATTTATTTTATTCAATTTTTATACCGCCCAAAGCCAAAGGCTCTCTGGGCGGTGCACAGCACAAAGTAAATACAATACAATAAAATACAATAAAATAACAATAGAAACACTAAACGCATACATATTAAATATTTAACAGCCTGGTATATATGTAACAAAAAATCATTTCTGCATTTGCATATATGAAATGTCTGAGAATATACAAAATGAAGAATGTTTTTATATAAAAAAGTTTTATACAAAGAAAGGAGAGATTTAATGAAAAAAACCTCATCTCAGAGAATATATTATAATCTTACTTACAACCATGTATTAAACAAATTACAAGGTACTAACAAAAAGCTACTGTAATAAAAAAATCATTTCTGAATTTGCATATATGAAATGTCTGAGAATATACAAAATGAAGAATGTTTTTATATAAAAATTGTTTAATAGAGATTGAAATTTGTATATGTCTGTCAAAATGATATTTTTCTATTTGTTCATAGCCCCTGATGAAAGCCCTTGTGTAGGGCTGAAACGCGTTGGGTATTTGAAAGAAATTTATTCTCTTTTATAGAAATCAATAAAGAAAAAAATATAAATTTGGAATTTCCCTTTTTTGACATTCTGGGGTTCCCCCTTTTTTTCTTATTATTTACGAATGTCCACACCTCATATTTTTTGATTTTGGTATATATTAACAACAATAAAATATGTTAAAATGCCTGGGAAAATAAAAAGGTTTTAACCTGGCGCCGAAAAGATAGAAGTGTAGGTGCCAGGCGCACCTCGTCGGAGATTGTGTGAACAATATTAAAAGTACTCATATAGCATATCAGAAACAGACCTGAAAAGTAATATACTTAACATATTTACTTAGAAGTAAGTATTGAGCTCAGTCAGGGTTACTCCCTGGTAATTCAGAGTCTAGAATTACAATGAAACCTTATGTCTGTTCAAATGTAGGTCCCACTGAGTCCAACAGAGTTTATTCTGAGGTAAGTGTCCATAGGACTACAACTAGGGATGGAAAGATCTGTCAATTTCTGTTCTCTGTCATTTATCCAATCTTAAATTTAGTTCTCCATATTTCTGCAGCAATTTACATTTTTTAAAAAAGCAATTCATGAAAATTATCCAGCATTTTAGTGCAAATTTCTCCTAATAAATACATTTCCGTATGCAGTTTTATTTATTTATTTATTTATTATTTTATTTATATCCCGCCCTTCCTCCCAGCAGGAGCCCAGGGCAAGAAACAGAAATGCTAAAAACACTTCAAAACATCATAAAAACAGACCCTAAAATACATTAAAACAAAACAACATTAAAAACATTTTTTACAAAAAGCTTTAAAAACATCTTTTAAAAAAGGGTTACAAACATATTATTTAAAAAAAATATTCTAACACAAACGCAGACTGGGATAGGTCTCAACCTAAAAGGCTTGTTGAAAGAGCAAAGTCTTCAAAAGGTGCCAAAAAGATAGCACAGATGGCGCCTGCCTAATATTTAAGGGGAGGGAATTCCACAGGGTAGGTGCCGCCACACTAAAGGTCCGTTTCCTATATTGTGCAGAACGAACCTCCTGATAAGACGGTATCTGCAGGAGGCCCTAATGTACACATTTTGGCAAGCCATTTCTCATCATATTACACATTTTTATATGTGATTTTCACCAATATATTTATTTTTATGCAGACTTTCACCTAATATATGTGTTTTCACAAACATTGCTTGGTTGGAAAACTGCAGTGCAAATTTTGAAGGATAGCTATGTTTTGGTTCTCATATTGTTTCAAAAAGTGCAAATTTGATAGATTCTGCTCTCTGTACAAACTGAATCGAATTTCCCACCCATCCCTAACTGCAACCTAAGGAAATTTAAAAGTATCCGAACTACATTTCTTTATTATTTTGTTCAACTGAAGATCAAAGAGGAAAGTACAAGTTTGTGCCAGAAGAAGCAAGCTCCATTGCAATAGTCCTTATTGTGGCTCCACATGCTTCTTGAACCTTTGGACTGACAACTGGGGGTCAGCTAGTACCCTTCAAATGACCAAATCTGGCTCTGGTTCCTCAGCTGATAATTTCTACTATAATGGGTGATACTCCATGAATTGGAAGTAAAAATTCCAAATAATGAAGAAAAAGACAAATGGAGAATTTATTTCACACTGGAGAAAAATATATTCCAGGCAGCCTATGAAATTATTAGCAAAATGAGCGCATCAACTACTATACAATTAATGGACCTCTTAATTATACAATTAATAGACTGGTGGGAGGATGGACGGGATATAAATCAAATAATAAATCAAATAATAAATCAAATAAATAAATAAATAATTTGATTGATACAATTCTCATGTCTGTTTTTGGTAATACCTTCTTTATGAATAAAATGTTTCATACATTAAACTGTAAATTTAAAAGAACACTGTTGCAAATGGATTGAAACGAAGGATTTTAAAATATCTTTTCATTTAATCATCCCTGGCTTTTTTATTCTATGATATAGTCTAATTGCAGGATCTTCATATCCTCTTAAAAATAAGTCCTGAATGATGAAATCCACCCTATTGTGGATAAAGGAGTAAGTGCCATTACCTTTTATAATAGCAGCTAAGGGCCTTTGTATGTTTTTTACTTCAATCCCATCACAGCCAATGCTATTGACAAAAGAATGATTTCATTCAATGAGCTTTAGTGTGGTATTTAACTGTACATGCAAAATGGGGAGGTTTTAACTGATTAAACTAAAAGAATCTTCCAAAGGCAAGCGACAACAAAGCAGACTTTGAGTGACAATGGGCTTTTTTAAAAAGAATTTAGAAATGAATCTTCCTTTAGCTGACTGTATCTAGCAACTCTGCCACAAAATAAGTCACTTGCATTATCACTTGAAAAACACACACATTTATACTACCATGGAAGTTCATATCACGTGCCAGGGAGTATGCTCTGAAGACTTTAAATTTGTTCTACCCCATCTTCCCTTTTTGTGCAAAGCTGAAGCCAATTAAAGAGCAACTCTTTATATAATCCATATCCAAGTTCATTCTTGGATAAGGAATACAGCAAGCTATTGCTCTTTGTCCATTGTATAGGGTACATAACATGCTGTTTTATTTATTAACTGACTTGACACAGCTGTCTCATTACATAAATTCTCTAGGCAGCTCACAAAATGAGTACGACAGTTAAAATACAATTATAAAACAGCAAAAACTAAAAACACAAAGGACAGGGTTTTTTAAAAAAAAAAAATACGAAAACCTGAGTATGTACAACACTGAAAAACTCATTGCCATAGTCACCACTATGACTCCACATGACCTTAAGACACAAGTTATTTAAAAGGTGTGGGTGAACAAAAATGTCACCTGGTGCTGAAAAGGCCACAGAAATAGCACTAGGCAAACCTCTCTTCTGTAAGCATGGGGGCACTACTGAAAGGCCCTTCTCCCTTGCGGTTACCCATGCCACTTCACATGCCTGTCTTTGCAAGGAGTGCCTGTGGTGCTTAATAGACTTTATGGTTTTATATCACTTAGTGACCTGTTACAACAGAGGCCTTCTTGTTCATTCTGTAGAGTGGGGGCCCTAGACTTCTACCCCAAAGTCCTGCCCTGACCCCAACTCAAACTTAGATTTGATCACAGCTGTTGTATGCATGCATTTTAACAGAGCAGTGGCAGCCAAACATTTTGGCAAATATGCCACAAGCCAAGTCCATGCTATGAGACAGTGCCATTCAAGCACATACTACAGTGCATACGCAGTTTTGGATGGGGTAACGCTCATCCTGGAGAATCAAGGTCATGGCCTGGGAGTGCACTTGGATCCAGCTTTGCACCTGAACGCTCAGACATGCTTTTGCTAAAGTTGTAGCATTGCACCAAGGGTGCCCATTCCTAGCACATTCATATGGGACTATGGTCACTCATGCATTAGTTTCTTCACTTGATTACGGTAATGTACTTTGTATGGGGCTGGCTTTGAAGACCAACTGGAAACTTCAGCAATGAAATTCTTGTTTGCTGCCAGCTTGGTGGCACATGTCCTTCCATTGTTATCTTCATAAGCTGTCAGCCAATGTCTGTGCAGAATTCGAGGTATGGTTTATCACCTTTAAAGTCCTGAGTAACTTAAGACAAAGTTACATGAAGGACCACCACCCCATATGAAATTGCCCATCTACTACAGTCATCTCATGATGCTCTCTTGCATGCCCCCCTGACTTCTGAAGCACAGTTGGCAGGGACATGCAACGGGCCAAACCAGAGTCTGTAACTCCTTTCCCCGAGAGATCCTTACCACCTCAACTTTTCCCTGGCAAGTACAAATGTTTTATTTAGGCAAGTCTTTGGCTTGTCTAATTGTTGGTGTGGTATATAGTGTATAAACGTTTAAAGGAGATTAATGGTAATTATTGCCCCATCTGTGAATCAGTGGTTGGGATTTATGTTGTGTGGGTGTTTCAGCCTGAATGTTCTAGCTAGTTCTTAAACTGCTAGCTGTCTTTTGCCTTTGTTGTGATTGGTTTTAAAATTGCTGTTTTCAGTTTGTTTTTAGGATTGATGTAATTGTTTTCATTATGATATCCTTTGTAATTTTTATTGTGCCTATTTTTAATGGATAATGGCTCCTTGTTCACTCTTGTAAATGCAAAGTAAGAAAAAAAACCCAAACAAACAAATATATGGATAAATAATATACAAATGCTGGTTTGAAGAAAATAATAAAAAGAGGAAGAAGCAGCCAGACAGCATGCCTGGTTAATAGGGTTGCCAGGTTCAGGGCCTGATCCTGATCCTGTATCTTTAGGAGAAGAGAAAGTCAGCCAAGTGCAGGTCTTCTTGCAGCTCTGTAATGGGAAAAACCACAAGGTGGAATTCTCCCTTCCCCCTGCACAATTTTTAAAGATACAGAAGACCTCTTGGAGGCTGGGCAGGGGGAAAGGAGAATTCCACTTTGTGGTTTTTCCCATTACAGGGTTGCAAGAACACCAGCACTTGGCTGACTTTCTCTTCTCCTAAAGATACAGGATCAGGATCAGGCCCTGAACCTGGCAACCCTACTGGTTAAAGGACCAGACATGACTTGAAACTGACTTCAGTTTGCTGGTGTGCTTGTCTGCAAGCCAAATTGTGGATCTGAGCTGAATGTAGGCTCATAGTACAGATGATGAATCTTTTCTGGTCACTGTTAAAAGTGTTTGGTTGGTCAAGAAATTTACCAATTGTGTTGCTGATGCAGCAGGCAGAATGAAGACTCCTGTAGAACCTTAATGACTAGCATGTGTATTGCAGTATCACCTATCCTGAACAAGAACCTGCTTCATCAGAAGCAAAAGTGAAGTATGAGAAGACACTCTTCTCACTCTTTCCCCCAATTCATACTTTGAGATGCTATAAAACTTGGGTGGGGAATCAGGGGCCCTCCAGATGTTGGTGGACTACAATTCCCATAATTCCTGATGATTGGCTATGCTAGCTGGTTGCTAACAGGAGCCAGTTTCCAGCATCTGAAGGGCCGCAGGTTCCCCATCCTTCCTGCATAACCTTCATTCAGTTGTTTTCGTTCTGTTGTTTTAAAATATTACCCTTTAACTGGAGAAGGGGGTGGTGGAGAAAAGAGGATTGCTTTTGTTTTTTACTCTCATCACAAAACTTGGCTCTGCTCATGCACTGATACAGTGTCAGTCTTGTCATCCTGCCAGGCTAAAATAGGCACCTAAGTTTTGGGCTGGGAAAGAACAGGATGCCTTGTTTTTGAGTGCCTAGAAAGCCTCGGCCTAATGTAGCTTTTGGCTGAGCTTACATGTACCTTTTCTCCAAAGTACTTACACTTGTGTCTGTGAGGACATGCATGCAAATGAATGTATATATTTAAATGCTTAAAAGTTTAAATATTTAAAAGTTCATTAAATAATGATCTTAAACTATTTGACATATTTATATGAGGAGGGGATGGAAGCACTGCGAACATTTTTACCATATTGTTAGAACATGTATGTCCCCACCACCACCACACCAGAATGAAGACACACAACTGTAGTTGGGTGTGCCACATAAAGGTCTGCAATGCACATCAACATACCCAGCAAATTTGATCCAAGTATTGGCACTGCACAACTTGAGGAGAGAGTTGGGGAAAGCTTCTCTATGTCCTCTTGTTGAGCAATCCCATCCTGGCTCAATCCACGGGCTGTATGAGCTGTTTATCCATGCCTTTTATTGGCTGCTTTCACACATGGGGCTTACTGTGTCAGTTTTGCAGATTAAAATGGTAGTACCTCTATCCTGTTTTCTAAAATTCCTTTCACACTGTTGCATTAAGGAACCGTGGCTTTTTTGGCTGATATATGGCATTTCGTGCAAATGTCTTTCACACTGCTGCAACAAATGTCTTATTTTTGTCCCTCACTAGTTATACACATGCACACTGTAGTTCCCCCATAATTCGCTGTGGGAGTTAGTGTCTGGACACAGATGCAGAGCTTGGAAAAGTTACTTTTTTGAACTACAACTCCCATCAGCCCCAGCCAGCATGGCCACTGGATTGGGCTGATGGGAGTTGTAGTTCAAAAAAGTAACTTTTCCAAGCTCTGCTTGTGTGTAGGAAAAGGAAGAAGAGGAAGCTGCTATCTGCACCTACACTGGAATACCAGTACAATTTTCATCAGGCAAAACCAAAAAATTGATGCACACCTAAAGGGCAGGAATACATTGTATGCTGGGATGCCTATTATGTGAGTAGCTTCAGCTAGTCCAAAACTCTGGGTTTTCTGGGTTCCCAAGTTTGCAAAGGGATTATTTCTGGAATCATTTATCACAAACGTGAGTGCTAAACTTCACTATATTTTAGCTTTTATAACTAGCTGTTACATCATGTGAAAGAGCAAATAAAATGCACAAATTATCAGGTAAGAAATCATCGGAATAACGGAATAAAGTGCAATGTGAAAGCAGCCATTGGGATAATGGCGTTCCCATCTTAAAGTGGGGGCGGGTTTGCCATTACCCCAAATAGGTAGAGAAGGCTTGGGAGGTCTACTCCTGATTGGGTGAGGGAGTAGGGTGAGGCCATGTCATGCCTCGGGGGGGAGCAGTAGTATTTAATACCGCTCCGCCTCCCTAACTCTTGTCCTCGTGTTTGTTCGCACCCTCCCTCCCTCCCTCCATCTCTCTCTCCCTATGGCAGTATGGGCTTTGCCAGTCGCCAATGGGGCCAAGTAGGATTTTTTTGGTTGGGCCCCACTTTTTGGAGCCCTTCATGTTTTGCCTACTTTATACTGTGGGGTCGATTAGTTTGGCTATTAGGGGAGTGGTGTGGTGACGGCCAGTTTTGACATTGAGTTCGGGCAGGTGAGGAATTTGGTGGAGGGAGAGGTAGGTGTTCTGAGGCATTTTAGGTAAAGACGCACCCTCAGGAATCTTGCAGGACTCTGGTCTGCAGATAACTGGTGGGTGCCCCTGTGGATTGTCATGCACATTGGGGTGAACACGTGTACAGCGGGGCCAGAATGCGCATGCCAAACCACTCCCAAGGTTCACTGGGCAAGGAGGGAGTCTTGGCCCATATCCTTGCATCAGAACCCACAGCTATTAGCTGTGATACATGCCCAGGAGACTGGGCGGATTCCATCCCCACCAGAATAGTGCAATTCCTCACCTGCCCGTGGGTTATAAGCAGTTATTAATTACGATTGGATATGTTTGAATTCTGATTTGGATTATGTTATATTTATTAAATGTAACATTTAAACCAATGCCATGCCTCATGAGTCTTCTTTGGTGGGTGTGGGGGCAAAGCAGATGTAGGGAACTTTTGGCCTTCTTGATGTTGCTGAACTACAATTCCCATCATACTTGGCCATTAACCCTGCTTGCTGGCATTGATGGGAGTTCTAGTTCAGCAGATTTTTGGGAAGGGCGGTGGCTCAGTAGTAGTGCATCCATCTTGCATGCAAAAGATCCCAGGCTCAATCCCCAATGGCACCTCTAGGCAGGGCTGGGAGAGACTCCTGCCTGAAACCCTGGAGAGCCACTGCCAGTCAGTGCAGACAGTACTGAGCTAGATGGACCAGTGGGTCTGACTCAGTGAGCAGTTTCCTTTATTCCTAAATTCTACTCAGTCCCCCAAAGGGCTAAGCCTATATTGTTACTGGGAGGGGTGGGCATGTTTGTTTATTATTTTATTTATGGAAGTATTTCTATACCATCATATCATAAAATATGAGGGTAGTGTACAATGTCAAAACAAAACACCATTGTTTGTTATTAGTGTGCTGCCAAACCTTCTTCTGGCTGTTATGGGGACTGTTTCGTTGCTCTGTTTTTATGGAATAATAGCTTTATTTGTGTTTTTACCAGTATTGTCATTCACTTGGAGACCTTCAGGTGAAAAGCGACTAAGAAATCATCATAATTAATAATAATGATATACAGATAACCATTAAAGTGACTGGCTAATTAAAAGATTAAAAATTAAACAACTACAAAGGCCTGTCAGCATAAAAAGGTCTTCAGGAGATGCCTGAAAATCAAAAGTGAGGACACCTGCTGAATCTCTGGTGGAAGAGTGCTACAGGGTATGGGGACAGTGGCACTAAATGTCTGACTTCTCATTGAGGCAAGTTAGGCCTCTGTAACATGTGGGGCAACTAACAGCACTGCTCCATATTATTTACAAGTTGCCATGTAGTGAATTAAGTCAAAGGGGGTGGCAATACCTCAAAAAGGCACTGTGATATGAGTGCTATTATGCCCATGTCACGTGCCCCCATTTCAGCTTTAAAGAGGGAAGGAACAAATCAGTCCCAATGATGAGGAACAGCATTCTGTAATGTCATTATACCACATTCACTAAAACAAATGGAAATTTTGTAGACTGCACTGGGTTTTAGTTACCACTGCTGCACTGGGATATGGGCATCTGATGCAAAAAATACCCAAAGGTGCAATGGTTCACAGAGTCTCCCATCTTATTTATTTATTTATTGCGTTTGTATACCGCCCCATAGCCGAAGCTCTCTGGGCGGTTTACAACAATTAAAAACATTAAAAACATACAAATTTAAAAACACATTTTTAAAAAGCAATTTAAAAACACATGCTAAAATGCCTGGGAGAAGAGGAAAGTCTTGACCTGGCACTGAAAAGATAACAGTGTTGGCACCAGGCACACCTCGTCAGGGAGATCATTCCATAATTTGGGGGCCACCACTGAGAAGGCCGTCTCCGTTGTTGCCAGACTCCCAGCTTCCCTGGGAGGAGGCACCTGGGGGAGGGCCTTGGATGTTGAGCATAGTGTACGGGTGGATTTGTTGTTGGAAGAGGTGTTCCATCAGGTATTGCGGTCCCAAGCTGTGTAAGGCTTTATAGGTTAAAACCAGCACCTTGAATCGAGCTCGGAAAAATACAGGCAGCCAATGCAAGCGGGCCAGAATCAGTTTTATGTTTTCAAACCGTCTGGTCCCTGTTACCAATCTGGGTGCTGCATTTTGCACAAGCTGCAGCTTCCAAAACCGTCTTCAAAGGCAGCCCCACGTAAAGCGCATTGCAGTAATCTAACTTAGAGGTTACCAGAGCATGGACAACTGAAGCCAGGTCATCCCTGTCCAGATAGGGGCATAGCCACCAAGGCTACCTGAGCCTCAAGTGACAGAGATGGTTCTAGGAGAACCCCCAAGCTACGAACCTGCTCCTTCAGGGGGACTGCAACCCATCCAGGACAGGTTGGAATCCGCCATCTGGTCAGAAGAACCACCCACTAGCAGTATCTCAGTCTTGTCTGGATTGAGCCTCAGTTTATTAGCCCTCATCCAGTCCATTCTCACAGCCAGGCACTGGTTCAGCACATTGACAGCCTCACCTGAAGAAGATGAAAAGGAGAAATAGAGTTGCATGTCATCAGCATACTGATGGAAACACACTCCAAAACTCTGGATGACCGCACCCAATGGTTTCATGTAGATGTTGAACAGCATGGGGGACAGAACTGACCCCTGCAGAACCCCATACTGGAGAGTCCAGGGTGCCGAGCAATGTTCCCCAAGCACCACCTTCTGGAGCCATCCTGCCAAGTAGGAGCAGAACCACCGCCATGCAGTCCCTCCCACTCCCAACTCAGCCAGTCTCCCCAGAAGGATACCATGGTCGATGGTATCAAAAGCCGCTGAGAGATCAAGGAGAATCAACAGAGTCACACTCCCCCTGGCTCTCTTCTGAGAGAGGTCATCATACAGGGTGACCAAGGTTGTTTCCGTGCCAAAACCAGGCCTGAAACCCGACTGAAATGGATCCAGATAATCGGTCTCATCCAAGAGTGTCTGGAGCTGGCCTGCCCCCACTCATTCAAGGACCTTGCCCAGGAATGGAATATTTGCTACTGGCTTATAGTTATTGAGACTTTCTGGGTCCAGGGAGGGTCTCTTCAGGAGTGGTCTCACTATCGCCTCTTTCAGGCAGCCAGGGACCACCCCCTCTTGCAGGGAGGCATTAATCACTTCCCTGGCCCAGCCGGCTGTTCCATCCCTGCTAGCTTTTATTAGCCAAGAAGGGCAAAGATCCAGCACAGAGGTGGTTGCACGAACCTGTCCAAGCACCTTGTCAACGTCCTCAAGCTGTACCAACTGAAACGCATCCAAGAAATTGGGACAAGGCTGTGCTCTGGATACCCCACTTGATTCACCTGCTATAACACTGGAGTCTAAGTCCTGGCGCATGCTAAAGATTTTATCCTGGAAGTGCCAACAAATTCATTACAGTGGGCCTCAGATGGTTCTACCATGTCCTTGGGGCCAGCATGTAATAGCCCCTGGACAATTCTGAAGAGTTCCGCTGGGCAGCAGATTTATGATTTGATAGTGGCAGCAAAATATTGTGTTTTTTTGCTGCCCTCACTGCCCCTAAATACAGCTTACCATAGGTACTTACCTGTGTGTAATTGCATCCCCCAGGAGTTCGTTTCCATCTGCACTCAAGCCGTCTCCTATATTGTTTCATCACTCTCAGCTCTGGGGTATACCATGGAGCCGTATGAGCTCTACACAGGAGAGGGCGTTCAGGAGCAATCATGTCAACCACCCAGGTCATTTCTGTATTCCACAGTTCAACCAGGGTTTCGACAGGAGCCTATCAGCCGGAAAACTCCCCAGAGCCCTTTGGAAACCATCCAGATCCATTAGTCTCTGGGGGCGGACTAACTTAATAGGTCCCCCACCCTTGCAAAGGGGAAAGGCCACTGTAAGTGTAAACTTCAACAAGCAGTGATATTTCCACGACAGAGGAACTGATGTAAGGCCCCCCACATTCAGATCACCATCTCCATGTCCAGTTGCAAAAACCGTGACATTATGGCATCCTATACAATGCAAGTAGAGTAGTTCCTTCCCCCAATACTGTGTGCCAGCTTTGACCCAAATCTTATATCCCGGTATTAGGCTTGTGCCAAGGAAGGTGGTTCCTTCTTGGCAAAAATGGTGTTTGTTACATTTTTAAACTACAACTCCCATCAGCCCCAGCCAGCATGGCAACTGGACTGGGCTGATGGGAGTTGTAGTCTAAAAAAGTAACTTTTCCAAGCTCTGCTGTTATCTTTCTCTGTTTCAGCAACGCTTTGAGCAACACTTGCTGTCCTGCATGTGGCAATGATGACCACTTCTGGTGAATTTGTACTTCACTACCTCTACAGTAGAAAAATCTTCTTGACATAGGCACAGCACAATAGCTTATAATATTGTTCTTGGCTACTCTAAGCCCTTATGTGATGACACACTGGTTCATAGTCGTTAATATGCTCTTTCTACCCATTTCATAGCTGGACCATCTCTTCTTCAAGATCTTGCACTGATTACATGCTCTCCAGGACTATCCTTGTTGTCATTTTATCTCTCGTGTGGCCTGGAAATGCTCCACAGGAATACCAAGCATGTTTATCTATCTCTATATAATATGTTCCATTTCAGTTCTTGTTGACCCTTTTCCTCCTTCCCTTCCGAACGTTGCTATCTTGAATTTGGATGCAATGCATAGCCTCTGCCTTGCAAAGTTTGTCACAGGGTGGCTGATTTCCCTTAGAAATAAATAGCCCAGCCTATCACTTCCCACCAGTTTTTCCTCCATCAAGAGGCACCCTCTGGCTTCTTCTGGCTTCTCCTTTGCCTTCTTACTCCCTTAACATGATTCCCTCTGAGGCTTTTGAACCATCAAGAGAAGTTTGGAAGCTTGAAGTCTCTGGTCAGTCCCATCCTTATCCATCTGCAGCCATTAAGGCTGATTACTAGCTGGGCTGCTCATGAGCAAGTAGCAGGTCTAGCAGCGTCTTCCTCACAGTTTCTTTCAAAATGGTAAACCTATTCAGTTAGGGTCTCCCATTCAGCAAATATTTATTTATTTATTTAGTCCATTTATATACCACTGATATTTAAATAAAACTCTTAAGAGGTGTACAACAAGTCAAAACATCTTAAAACAGCAACTACCAAAATAATAATCAGTAAAATACAGTTAACTGAACAAAACGTCCTCTTTAGTATCAACATAATATAAACATTGCATATAAAATTATATACAAGAAATACAAGAAAAAAAACCATAATGCACATAATAGACTAAACAGAATGTTTCCTAAGTTTCAAGGAAAAACAAACATGTTAAAACAAGCTAATTTTTAAACATAATAGATTAAAGAAATCAGCTCATTTCTTAATCACAGTATAATAAAAAGCAAAACAATTAAAACAGCCGGCCCCCATTATAACAGAACTTTGTCTTACTACCATTGGGAAAAGAAAAAAAAATGTTTAGTTTATTCAAACACACCCTTACAAGATCAGCACATTCATATTTGCAGATGGGCAGCTCTGCCCTCTTTCCTATCTGTCTTTCTTTGTTTGGGAATTGTTTTGGGGCTGTGGTTCCTGGAGGGTGGGGTTTAACCTATCCCCCTGCACCATTTTTCAGATGTAGAATACTCTCCCCAAACATTATCATCTCTACAATCCTTTGAGGTAGGCAAGGCTATGAGCATGTGACTGCCCCAAGATCACCCAGTGAGCTTTATGGCTGACAATATCCATTCTAATTTGTGTCCGTGACCAGCACCTAGTGCAGGAACACACTGGGGAACTCAGTGGGGAGACTGTTAACCCAACAAGGGTCCAGAGAGACTGACAGACTTAAACCCTTCCTGGCATTGTTTACAGTTGGATCTTCTCCCTTCTTCCAAATAGACCCTTCCTCCCATGGAGACATCTGGTGATAGAGCCTCGGGAAGCCAAATGGGCACCTCTACATACACAAGTTATGAGCTTCTCACTAAGCCCACTGACACCTTTACTCTTGACATCAGGGGGTAAAAGGAATGAACTGGGGATAAAACAAGGCTCAGAATACAACTGGAGGGATTATCAGGGGGCACAGACAAGACGTCTATGAGACAAGGCACTTCAGGATTCCTTAGGACTATAGCTGGTTATTTTAGGACTGCAACTGTACTGGGGTTCTTCATGGGGTCCCACACATCTACCACAAAGGAGGTATCACTGGGGTTTGGGTCGAGCAGAACTGTAGCAATCTGACCCTTATATGGAAGTAAACTCCACAGAATTCAGAGGGACTTGATTCTGAGTAAACAAAGACAGCTTTGGGGTGGAAATACATGTAGGATTGGGCTGCAAGGCTACCAGAGGATGGCTTGGTTGATAATTCATTAAAAAACATACTCATTTTAAACATTAAAATATCATTTAAAAATAGTGTTTCTTTGTCAGAGATTCATTTATAAGGGTAGGAATAATATCTTCATTCTTTTGTTAACCATTATTCTGCAATCAATGTTATTGGTTGTATTCAACAAAGTCCTACTCAGAGTAGCCTCATTAAAATAATGCACCTGAATTAATCATGTCATTTTCATGGGCCTATTCTGAGTACAGCTAACATTGGATACCACCCTAAGTATACCAACAGCTGTGAAGAAGAAAACTCAAGCTGCAACATCACATAGCCAGTGTGAATATGATCACCGGGCAGATCAATTATGTCACTTGTATACCATGACTAAACCCATAACAATGTCCCCCCTCTTGAGGAATGACTGCTTGAAGGCACCATGCATCATTGTGTCTGTTTTTCTCTTCGGGAGTTTATACACATATTATACAGTTCCCACTTCCCATCAAAAATAGGTAGTAGGAAAAGATGGTCATCATACTCGGGCAGATCTGAAGTAGTTTTATGCAGACCTCAATAAGCCTTGTCAAATTTTAATCCCAGTGTGGTATAATTTCTTTTCACAATTTCACTCATAAGGGAAAGGGAAAGAAAAGTTTTCCAACTTGTAAGAGAGAGAGAAAATTAGTGATGTCTCCAAGACTTGTAATTACTTGGTTCAGAATAACAAATTTGCCTAGTACTCTGAAAGGCTACAGACTGAAAATTACTTGTTTATAGTTTTTCTTAAGTTTGGAATGAAAAATGAGGCTTACAACATTTATTTAAAATATGCTTAAATTGGTTTTAAAATCTCATTTATTTTTAGTCCAAGTCCAGACACCAATTGCTGCTCAAAGAGATCAAAGCTAAACAGTAAATCCCCCAAAGAGGGATGTTTATTAGGCAAGCCCAGTAATGAGAACATATGAAGAGTCATGTTGGATTGGACCAAAGGCCCATTTAGTCCAGCATCCTGTTCGCATATTGCCCAACCAGATGCCTATGAGAAGCCGTCAAGCAGAACATGAGCACAACAGCACACTCCCACTCATGCTCCTCTGCAACTGGTATTCAGAGGCATACGTTGGGGGAAATACTTGGGGGGGGGGCGGACTGCAGCTCCAATTGCTTGTTTGACCAGACCAACTCTGAGGAGCTGCTTAACTCAAGTAGCCAGTTTGCTTTTTATTATAGACTCTGCTAGACCTTCCATTAGCCAGTGTTTTTATGACTGTGTTTTCATACCAAGTCAGTCCATAATAAGACAGCTACTATCCACAATTCAACTGTGGATGAGGAGGCTGATGTATCTGGGTAGATGATGTGGGAGGTATTGACCTTTTTCAACTCTCTCCATCTAGTGTCTTGGTGCAGGACTGTCCTGTACCCCTGGGGAAGGGGCACTTCATCGAGGCTCTGGTCCATACCCTCCATGGGGCCCATCTGGCAAGAGATCAAAATAAAGGCACAGACTCACATGTATTTCATTGCAGCTCCAGTTTTATTACAGAAATATCACTGCATGTTCTCTGTTGAAGGCCTCAATTACCTCCAGCTTTACATCCTTTAGCAGACCTTTGCTTCTCAGGGCTGCTTAAGTGTTCCAGGGGAGAGTCTTTCCTAACACAAGGAATCATCAGCCTCAGTACCCTTCACAAACTTAAATCAAGAGCATCTATGCCTTCCCAAGGGGCAAGGGAAGCCTGGACTGCAGGTGCCCCTGTGTCAGCTTCAGAGGGCTGATAGCTGGGCCATAACTAATTAGCCAACAGCTGGGTCGTAAATCTGCCAAGGCTAGGCACTTAACAGGAACAGGACGAGGGAAGGAATGTTTCTGAGCAAATGTACCAAAAGCAGTGTCCAAATGCGTTTGTCAAGGAGGGAAAGTTGGGTTCAGTGAGCCAAGGGTTCAGTCTGAGGATCTGGGTTTTGGAAACTGGGTCTCACGCGGAGGCCATGACCGACGTTGTAGTCAGCAGCCTGCTGCAGTCACGAACTGCCTTTTAAACCCCACTCCCTAAGACAGGTGCAGGTGGTCAGCCTCCCAGCTTCTAAGAGCTTGCCTATCTTAAATGGCCTGACCTATGGTGTTGTTGCAATACTTGCTGGCGTCTTCGCTCTGCAGGGGGAAGGGGAGCCTCCTGTTCATTCCCTGAATCTGATTGAGGGGCTTCAGCCATGTCCTGGACACTCTCCAGCTGGAGAGGAGCTGGAGTTGTGTCCTCGGGGATTCTTCTTGTTCCTTCTCCTGGGTATGCCACCGCTGTCCCTGAGTTCCCTTCCTCCTCCGAGGAGAGCTCCAAAGGGACCATGACACCCTGCTCTGCTCACATCCAATAGGAAATCTCCAACCATCCTAGAAAGAAACTTATGAAGCAAAATGTGCAGATACCCTTCTGAGTGATTTCTGTGAAATGAGTCAGCCTGGGTGTTCCCACCTGTCAATGTTTTTAAGCCAATGAGTAAAGTCAGAGCTGTCATTGATAAATGAATTGTTTGGACACTTGGTAATAACTCCTGTTTTCGCTTCCCCTTTAGTACGTTTTGCCTGCTTCTGTCCTATTTTCTAGTAGTTCTGGAATCTCTGTAGTTCGCCCTTTTCCCCAAGCAACCAGGATGCATCTGTCTTGTGGTTGGTTCATCTGAGATCAGGTAGTCTCTAGAAATTATTTTCTGTAAATACTACTACATAATAAGTGCAGGTGAATATTAAAGAATCCCCTCCCAAAATGACAAATGCAAAATGTGAAAACTTTGCAAACGGGCTTAGACATGTCTCCTGCTGTGCAGGAGCTGATGACTAGGCACTCATTAAGAATTCACTGTATAGGTAACTTACAGTACAATAATATACATGTCTATACATGTCTATTCACTAATAGTCAAAAAACTTTGCAGTTTAAGAACATACCTATAGCCCACAGATCTATCAAACTTTAAAAAGCAGGGAAATTGGGCAGCTATAGTGAATGCACCAGGGGAGCAGGAGACGTGACCTCCTCTCTGAGATATTGTACTGCCCTACAAATTTGTCAAAATGCAAACACAATTTGGCTTGGTCTTTCACAGTCCAATCCACTTCTTGTGTAGCTTGGAAGAATTTAGTAACATGTGCCTCTGAGCATATGGTGAGTGGAGGGAAGGAGCAGATTGGAGGGGGCAAAGGAAGGGGGAGGGGAGGGCAGGTTTGATCATTTGCATGCTTATAGAGTTCAATGGTATTTGCTCCTGTGCAATTATGTTTAAGGTAGGCAAAACTGACCATGGGGAGGAAGGGGAAAGGGAAGGAGGGGATTGGAAGGAGATGGGGAGGGGGAGGGGAAGGGGCAAAGGAAGGGGCAGGAGGGACGGAATAGGAGGGAGGAGAAGGGAGGGTGGGTTTGATCAGTTGCATACTGTTTGAGTTCAATGGGATTTATTTCTGTGCAATCATGTTTGAAAATGGAAATGGACTGCTTTCAAGTTGATCCCGACTTATGGCGTCCATATGAATAGTGTTTTCATGGTAAATGGTATTCAGAGGTAGTTTTACCATTGCCTTCCTTCAAGGTGAGAGGTAGTGACTGGCCCAAGGTCACCCAGGGAGCTTCATGGCTGTATGGGTATTCGAACCCTGGTCTCCCAGGTTGTAGTCCAACACTGACCTGGGGGAGTGGCAGGGAGAGTAGGAGGAGGGGGGGAGAGGAGATTGGGTGGGTGGGCACTGGGCAGAGGGGAAGCCCCTTTCCTTTCCAAAAGGAAAACATTTTGAACAGTATCATTGCTTTTCAGCGTTTCCCCCACCTTTTTATTCTACAGCAGGCACATGTAGCTTCCCACTGAAATTTAAACCAAAGCTGTCCCTGGCCATATCCACACCAGACCTTATTTCACTTTGGACAGTCATGGCTTCTCTCAAAGAATCCTGGGGAGTATAGTTAGTGAAGGGTTCTGATAGTTGCTGGAAGACGCTCTGTTCCCTTCACAGACCTTCAATCAGAGTGGCTGACTGTTAAACGACTCTGGCCACTGGAGCTCTGTCAGGGGAATAGGAGTCTCCTCTCAGCACCTTTCACAAGCTACACTTCCCAGGATTCTTTGGGGAAGCCATGACTGTCTCAAGTGAAATCAAAGTCTGGTATGGGTGTGGCCTCCTGATTAGGCAAGCCCAGCAGCTCTGAGTCTGGCTTTTAGAACACTGACACTTGGTTCATACTGAGCATGCCCGACACTATCATTCAGTTCAATGCAAAATTTCTTAAATTAAAAATCAGCCAGGCATTTTTTCAACATTTAAACTGCAGAAGATGAAGGTCAGAGTACGAGGCAAGGTCAGTAATAGGATTACAGGTACTCTGTGAACATGGCTGATTTTTAATGAATTTCAACGGATTATGAGAACTCTGACAGAAAAAAGTCCAAAACGGCTCTGGGTTTTCTCTCTCTCTTTTTAGACTTTGAACTCTCTATTCTCACTGCCTGTTTGAAAATGTAGACGGTTGTTAAGCAAGCGTTTCTAGTTCAAGACTATAAGTTTTGTAAGGTTTTGTTTTGCAATGAGCTTATGGGAAGCATCAGAATGGCATGGGGGTATTTTCAATTTAACATTGTGGAATGTGAAAAATCCACACTGGCTTTAGTATACAGCCACTATTGTGGCTATATAATATATATATATATATATATATTACTTTCAGAAGCAAGCCTCTTTGTGTTTAATGGGACTTACTCTCAGATAAGTGGGTACAGGACGGCAGCCTATGTTTTGATTTAGGTTTGGCACTGGGGAAAACTGGGTGGTTGTGCCTTCAGCATCTGTATCTTCACAATTGGGACCAGCCGGACAGAGCTGGCTTCCCATGGTAAACATGAGGTTGTCCAGATCGGGGGGGGGATGGGGAACAGCAATGACTGTACTCTGTCTAATTTTGTGTTATGCCATGCCTGCCATGGCAGCCATTTTGAGACCAGAGGCCACAGCACTCACTCAAATTTGAAATGTGCCCACTGGACCAAAACATTTGGTGATTCATGGGTCTAAGACTTTGGCAGGCAGTAATGTTGCTGCTAAGGACAATTATTCACTGTTGCTAAGCAATGAACTTTCCTTCATGTCCACATTATTGGACTCACTCTCCAAGTGTGCTGTCTTTACGGTATAGAACACAACTGGCTGACTTTGGTATATTAACTTGGAAGTAACTCCCATGAAATAAATGAGGCTTCCTTCCTACTGGGAAAAAATGTGATATTGCAATGCCCACCCCCAATATTCCATGTTCCCCAAACAAACACCATTGCTCTGCTTGTCATCACAGAGCTGTTATTTATTAATATAAAGTTACCATAAAGAAAAATATAAAATACAGAATGAATCAACAAATAAAATAATAAAACACCTTACAGCTGCAGCAAGTTATAATCCCCGTAGATTGTACTTTAATACAAGGATACATTTTTAAGAAAATAAAGCTGGTAAGATGTTTTTTGTGTAAAATTGCACATGCTTACCATATCTGTTGCTTGTACATTTGTATCTTGTTTTTCCTCACAGGATCTGAAGATTGTGTATATTGTTTTACCCTCCCCCCTTTTATCTTCACAACAGCCCTGCGAGGTAGGCTAGGGTGAGAGTTGGTAATTCAGATGCCAAAGCTGTGAAACTGTACATGTTAAGAGCATTTGTTACTTCTTGTTGGCAAACCTTTTTTTGGTGGTATGTAAATATCAAGAATATGAAATGTTGCCATTAAAGCGTGTGCTTTTTTTTAATTTCTTTACATGATCTGGGAATGACATTATATATTTTGTTTTCCTCCCAGGAGCTCAAAGTTGGGTATGTTACCCTTCCTTCCCCCATTTTATCTTTGCAACAGCCCTGTGAGGCAGGCTAGGCTAATTTAATGTATGTACATAAGGAACAGTTCTTGCCAATGGATTGTGGGAGGGGTGCAAGGGCCGCAGTTCAATAATAATGTTATATGTTATATCCCACTCTTCCTCCTGAAGGAGACAAGGGTAGCAAACACATCAACAAAATAGTTTAACAAAACAAAACAAAAAAACAGTTAAAAATATTCTTTCATCCAGTGCTCTCAGTGTACCAGGCCCAAGAAATCCCATTGACGTCCCTATATCTAGGTATGGACCTTACAAGTAGTAATGATGCCCAACACCAGCACCTAAGTCCATTTTTAGAATCCCTGTGGCATTCTAGAAGAACTTTAAGCATATAATATAGCAAAAATGGCTTCTTGCTGTTTGCTGCCAAATGAGGGATTTGGGCTGTTGTTGCTTGTTATTTGAAGTGTGGGGTGCAAATCAACTGGTAGTTCATTGGCTTCTTACTGTTGCCAGCAACCATGTTTAAAAATCCCTGTACTGCCCCTGAACACTGCTAACATGGGCATTTGGGGGGAGCGATGGTGGTTCCTAGTGGCCCCCAGTGGCAGCTGCCATTTTCTACGCAGAATGCTCTTTGCATGTAGCATCACGATGTAGCATTATTCACTTACACATGGTATCTGGCAGTAGCAAGGAACCAGAGAAACACTGACAAGTTTTCCACCCCACCCTTAAAATGTGTCCCCACAAAATATGTGGAAGTCTTTTGCTTCTCTTTTCCCCAGGTTACTCTTCCAAAGCAAGGTTGAACTTTGGGGATTCTGTTCTAATTTTCTAATATGTACACATTTTCAGACATTTGACAGGAATGCTAAAAAAATAAATCAAAATGGGTGAAGGATTTTGAAGTGTCTCCTGCCCCCAAACTTACCCTCCTCACCAGCAAAAATTATCCATACCTTTGCAAAGGGTGAGAGACCAACCAACAGCATAAAGCCCTCATTAGACACAGCAGGTTTGCAACCCCTGCCCTTAACTGAAAACAGCCATCATTACCTACCAGAAAGCATGGTATTGTATCTTTCTTTGACTTTTAAAATGAATCAGGAAGCAGAGAAAATTATCCATCCCCATCTCATATTTTCCTGTGGCGGAGAACAAGAGTTTAGTTGTCTCAGTTCTGGAGACAGAGCAAACCACAAACAACATGATATCTGAAGTTTACTTTCCAAACATACCCTAAATTTGAAGCTTGTCCCCCTTAAACCAACCAGTCTGTGCCTGGGTAGACAACTTGCAAGTTCTGTCCCTCTCACTCTGGTCTGACTGCTGGAAGGACAGGAAACAAATGGAAGACATGAGAGACAAAAATAGAAAGAAAGAACCAGATCTTGACATTTAATAGGACAACATTCAGGTCAGCAAGCACATATTTTGCTCTAAATCAAGAAAGGGAAGCATCAATAAGTCCTGTTTAAAGATTGACAGTTTTCCAGGGCTATGAATTTAGGCTGCCAGCCTGAAGCAAGATGTAGAGTGGATCTATACCTCACCTTGAGTGGAAATAATACATAGACAAGATGGGCCTGTATCATCACGGCAAATCAAATGTGTCAAAAAATGTAGCCTCGTCCTTTTCTTCCTAAGCTTGTTTTGATTTTTGTTCATCAAAATAAAGAGGAGGGGGTACCTCTGGCTTCTGCAAGGAAAAAATCTGGAAAATAATTGCTTTTATGTGTTTTGCTTTCCACACACCTCTTTACTTCTTTCACAGTCAGTGCTAGTTGTGTCACTGTGGTTGATTAGGTCCTTTTGGCTAAGCATGTTGCTAAATAGGTCACAATGGGCAGCCTTAATGTAGTCCTGCTGCTGCACTCAAGCAGCACCGAGCTCATGGTCATCTTACACCTTCTCCTCCTGGTAAGCAGCAATAATGCCACTGCTGGGAGGCTTTTGCTGTGGTTCTGCCTCACCAGGCAAGAGGCTCCTTGGAAGGACAGACCACTCTTGCCAGAGGTCTGAATTGCATGGGGCGTTTGAATCAGGTCAAGGGCCATATCAAATTAAAGCTCACACTTGTGTATTAAGATAATTTTGGCTGAAGAACACACATACATGAACTGAACAATCAGGGCACTGTATATATAGCCCATGCAACATGCAGAGTCTACAACTACAATGTACACTGTACATGAGCAACGTACATGTTGGGTCAGTTTGTATAGTCTCCATGTGATGCCAGAGAACGTGCATTCAGCTGAGAGATTTGGTATGTTGATCAGCCAATATGCACATCCAAGTGATGTCTGAAATTGAAAATGTGGATTTAAACAGTGTTCAGTTAATGTGGATAGTCTCCAAGTCATGTTAGAGAATGTGCATTCATAATGAGAGATTGCCCTGGTCTTACCCCTGCTTCTCTCAGTTTAGGTCTGTAATTGGTGCTGGTTCCAGGTTCAAGGGAGCTGGGGTATGCTGCTCTCAGTAACCTCACTGCCTGAGCACAGTAGCATCCTCCTCCTGTAGGTGGTACCTGTTTGCATGCCCCTTCCTCTGGACAGTTCCTCCTCTTTTCTCCTCTCACTGCTTGCTTGTTCAGATGGTGCAGGTGAACAGGTAATAAAAGGGAAAGGAGCAGCAGCAGCAAGACCAGGCAGCTTCACAGATTAGCCATGCCCACCCCCCAAGGCAGAGACCTCTGCAGGTGTCCCATGATCCAGCCCCTCACGCCGGACCTGCTTACGATCACAGATATGTTCCAAGGCTGCAGTACTGGATGTAGGCCCTTCCGTCACTCACTATCTGCCTGGCTGGAAACAACACAGAGACTGAATTATAAACAAATCTTGAGCTCTTGGCTAATGAAAAATGCAATACAGTCAAGAGGGGTTACCATCAGTGAAAAGTATGGGGCAGCTGGTTTTACCTATTCTGTCTAACCTACATTAGAATGCCATTTTACAGAGTTATTTCTTGTATAAATCAATGGGAGCTATAACTGTCACAAAGGAAAGATTTTATAAGGAACTCAGTAAACTGATGATGGACAAATACTACAACACTGGTTTCATTTTAAAGGCTCGTTACAGCAAAAACACTTCTAAAAGTTAAAGAAACCAAATAAAAAGGCTGTGCTGAAAATGTTTGGGTCCACT
This sequence comes from Rhineura floridana, assembly GCF_030035675.1. Classification (NCBI taxonomy): domain Eukaryota; kingdom Metazoa; phylum Chordata; class Lepidosauria; order Squamata; family Rhineuridae; genus Rhineura; species Rhineura floridana. Next base: position 37,676,268 of record NC_084488.1, on the reverse strand, counting down.
TTAGGAAGAACTCTGTAAACTATAGGTATCTGGAGGTAGGCAGGTAGGCAGGGGTTTTATAACGCAGTGGCATTTAATAGGAATGGATAAATCTGTCCATTTCAGTTTCCTTTTTTGAGTCTTAGGTTCAGTTTGCCCCATTTCCATATCAGTTTGTGATTTTTTTTTAAAAGTCCTCATGAAGATTCATCAACATTTTAGTATGCATTTCTCCTAATACACATTTTGCAAGCAATTTCTTCTAATATAATGCATTTTGTATGTTATTTTCACTAATAAAAATACCTAACGTGCATTTTTAGACATTTTTGGCTGAACTCAATCACAAAATTCTGAGAATTGCAAATTTTGAAAGGTAGCTCCATTTTGGTTCATATATTTTTCAGAAAGTGCGAGTTATGCAGATTTCCATTAAAATGTGAACTGAACCAAATTGCTCTCCCATCTCTAGCTTCAAGTACTGAAGTCTTTCTGTAATGAAGACTTATTTGACATGAATCCAAAAACACATTCAGGAATTGGCTATTGTGGCAGGTACATGATGATGCATGGATAATATATATATATATATAATTGTTGCTAAAATTGTCATGATCCCATTTCAACCATTGTTCCCATCTCTCAAATACACATATCTTTCCCACATGGGAGGACCAGCAGCTTCAGGAGTAACATTCAAACAGGATTTTAGTTGTTTAAAGGGTGCAGAATTCTATGGTTTTAAAAGGAAAAGTTCACTGTGAAATGCTTACAAAAATGTAAGCTAGGCAATCATCTTAGGAAATATAGGGCTCACTCTAAATGGGCTTTGTCGTGGAAAAAAAGATGTCTGAGCACATTAAACAAAGATTGCCATGACTTTATTCAAAACCCATTCATACAATTACTGGAGTAATGAGAGAAAGACATCCCAAAACAAGGTTGGGAAAGCTGTCTCTTGAAAAGAGCAAACAAAGCTATGGGTGGTGCATCATGAAGACACATTGCAAGGGACTTTCCAGAGTTCAACAGATATGTTATTTTAACATAGCAGGCCCAAGTATGTTTCTCAGTTACTTCAGAATCTTCCCCAACTGGCCAACCACTAACGGTTCTTACTCTATTCCTAGTACTTAGCTACTTTCATAAGTAGTCAGAGTCTGCACAGCTGTCTTCTCAGAAATAACTTTTATATCAGGCCAAGGAGGTATGTAAGAGCAAAATGGATGCTAAGAACAAGATGGATTCCAGTTGTTCAATTTTTCCTCCACAGCTTCCTTATCCCTTAGTGATGTCAGCACACAGTCAAATCTAATTGTGTATGTCACATTGTGACATCATCACATCCATTGTGCAATTCTTGGTTGGCTAGGCTCACTCAAAAGGCATGAAACAGAGAAACAAGGTTGTTGGAGCAACTGCAAAAGGGTATAACAGTGGCTACAAAAGAGATGTTTGTTGAGCAAACTTTGGCTTAGCCCTTAGAAAATTTGGCTTAGCCCTAAAATGTGTGTGTGTACAAATATTTATTTATTTCTTAAATTTATTAGTTACTTGTCTTCACAAAAGTGAACCCAAAGCGACTTATAATTAATAAAAAGTTAAAACCAGTATAAAACCTTAAACAAAATAAAAAGTTAAAAACCACATAAATTACCCCCTAAAAGAGGCTACAACATCAAGAGCCCTCCAAAATTAGGAACCAAATGTCAAACATTCTGTTGGCTATTATATTTCATAATATATTTTATTTATTTAAAACATTTATAGGATGCTTTTTAGGGTCCAAGCTTCGCAAGGTGGTTTCCAACATAGAAATAAACAATGTAAAATTGATATAAGTTTAAACCATCAACTACCATCAAAATACAATTGGTTAATGGGTTTAAGGGTGGAAATAATAAAGCATTATGGTCCCATTTTGGAATGGAAATGTTGGTGGACTTTAAAAATGTTTTGATATTATCCTGCTATGTAAAAAATTCCTCGTATGAATTCACATTCTCTAGGATCAGTTGGAGGCTCTGCCTATTGCTTGAGCAAAATGTACTATGTAACTAAATATACAATCAACCTTGCATCAAATTAATATGACATTTTCACTTTTTGATGATAAAAATTGGAAGAAGTGGCTGACACTATTCTTTTGTTTGAAAATCTATTCTTGTATTTGCAAACTCGGTCATTAACTTAAAATGTGTGTTAATGGGATGATGAAATCATTTTCCCATTACTTCAGTCACTTTGGCAGAAAGTTACTCCTTTTCATACTTCATTTGCTACACCATCAATCCATTGTTTCACCCTGACCAGATGACTGCTATTCATCATTTTTACAATTTTACAGCTGGGGGAATAAGATAGACTTTGGCCATTTTGTCAAAGAAATAATTCTGTCCATTCCACAGTATTAAGTAGATTGTGAATAGGACTGAATGGGCATTTTTGAAGGAAGTGACCTTTTACATGTTTCTGAGTAGATTTACTGTAAAGTGTGTGTGGCCACACCGAAAGTGCCTTTCAAAATCTTTCCCCCTTATATAAGTAGGAATACCAATGGCATTCTCTGGAGCCACGCTCAAAATTTTGGGAACTTGTTAAAACAAATCCAAAAGAATGGATGAGCTTTAAAAGACTTTGCATTCTTCTTCAGCTAGCTTTGAAATCCGAGCTAAATGAGAACTGCTGCTTGGTCCTTGCAGATTGGTTTTTTCCTCCTTCAGCCTTCATTTTTACTGCCCTATACAAGCTAATGGAGCCATTTCTTCCCATTACCTCACAGTGGGAGAAGAGATACTATTGGTCCTCAGCAGGGATTGGGTCTTCCTTCCCAACTCCAAATGTTGCCCCTAAAATGCCTCCTAGTAAAAACTAATGGAACGTCTTTTGCTCCATTAAGCTTGCAAAATTGGGAAATGGGAGAGAGGCTCCATTTCTATTTATTTATCAGTTCAACAGCCAACCAGGCTTTCTGCATGCACACCAAAAGAGAGAAGCACAAGAGAACCATTAAAACAGTAAGTATAAAAAAAGAAATAAATAATTCAGGAATATAATATCTAACAATATTGCAGAAATTAATAATTAATAATAATTATTAAAATAACTCTAATTCTAGGCATTATCCTCCGAAAGAGTAAATTTATTTATTTATTTATTTTTACAGGACCATTTCCTTTCATAGAATCATAGAGTTTGGAGGCTACCTAGTCCAATGCCCTGCTCATTCCAAGAATCTGCAATGCAGAATGTCACTAGAGCATACTGGACTGATGGATATCCGGACTCTACTTGAATACCTCTATGCTATTCAGCCTTTCATTAAAAACCTGGGCTATTGCAGACAGAAAAAGAACAAATCTCTATTTCTTTTGTTGTTTATTTATAAAATTGAGAAGTTACTTAATATAAAAAGAAAACTGTAACTGGTTTACATTAAACATAAGCAAAAAAATCAGTATGAATTTATATAAAAATTCATCAAATCAAACTTTTAAAAAGCTAAAAAAAGAGAAAACCATAGATAAATCTGAGCAGTGCAGCAAAAGAAAAAAAAGTTGAAGAATTATGACCCAGATACACGTAAGTTTGGAGATATATGGTGTTTAAAACTGGTTACTGTCTCCGCTTCACCAACTATCCATGGGAGGGCATTCCAAATGGTGGCTGCCATCATCAGAAACGCCCATTTCCATGGTGTCAACAAGTGGAACAACCAAATACTACAAATTATACAGCCACGAGAGTGGCTGTGTTATACTATAGCCAGCGTGGATTTTTCACATTCCGCAATGTTAAATTGAAAATACCCCCGCATGCCATTCTGATGCTTCCCATAAGGTCATTTCAAAACAAAACCTTACAAAACTTATAGTTCTGAACTCAGAAACGCTTGCTTAACAACCCTCTCAATTTTCATGGAGATACACAAAACAGTCAGAGAGAATAGAGAGTTCAAAGTCTAAAAAGAGAGAGAGAAAACCCGAGCGCCCTTTTGGACTTTTTTCTCTGAGTTCTCATAATCTGTTGAAATTCATTAAAAATCAGCCATGTTCACAGAGTACCTGTAATCCTATTACTGACCTTACCTCGTACTCTGACCTTCATCTTCTGCAGTTTAAATGTTGAAAAAATGCCTGGCTGATTTTTAATTAATTTAAGAAATTTTGCATTGAACTGAATGATAGTGTCAGGCATGCTCAGTAAGAACCACGTGTCAGTGTTCTAAAAGCCAGACTCAGAGCTGCTGGGCTTGCCTAATCAGGGGGCCACACCGACACCAGACTTTGATTTCACTTGAGACAGTCATGGCTTCCCCAAAGAATCCTTGGAAGTGTAGTTTGTGAAGGGTGCTGTGAAGAGACTCTTATTCTGGCTCCAGTGCCCAGATTGGTTTAACAGTCAGCCACTCTGATTGAAGGTCTGTGAGGGGAACAGGGTGTCTCCTAACAACTGTTAGCACCCTTCACTAGCTACACTTCCCAGGACTCTTTGAGAGAAGCTATGGCTGTCCAAAGGGAAATAAAGGCCTGGTGTGGATGTGGCCAGGAACAGCTTTGGTTTAAATGTGAGTGCCTGCTGCGCTCTGGGAGTTTTTTCTGGCTGATAGCACTGGCGCTCCTGTCGAGGCCATGGTCGATCTGTGGAATGCGGAGATGACCCGGGCCATTGACATGATGGCTCCCGCGCGCCCCCTTTGGTGCAGAACTCAAACAGCACCGTGGTATACCCCAGAGCTGAGAGTGATGAAGCAAGAGAGAAGGAGGCTAGAGTGCAGGTGGAGGCGAACTCCTGACGGATGTAGTCATTCTTTGGTGAGTGCTTCCACTAAGTTGTATGTAAAAGCAGTTAGGGCGGCAAAAAAGTCATATTTTGCTGCCACCATTAGATCATCTCTTTGCCGCCCAGCGGAGCTTTTTAGGGTGGTACGAGGGCTTTTACATTCTGGCCCTCCTGATACTAAGGAAACATTGGAAGCTCGCTGCAACGAATTTGCAGAGCACTTCCAGGATAAGATTGCTTGCATCCGTCGGGACTTAGACTCTGATGTTATGACAGATGACTCCATTGAAGTGTCCAGAGCGTGGTCTTGTCCTTCATTGTTGGATGAGTTTCAGTTGGTGCAGCTCGAGGAAGTGGACAAGGTGCTTGGAATGGTGCGGGCGACCACGTCTGCCCTTGATCCTTGCCCATCTTGGCTGGTGAAGGCCAGCAGGGCTGTAACCACTGGCTGGGCCAAAGAGGTGATAAACGCCTCCTTGAGAGAGGGAGTAGTCCCTGGTAGTCTCAAGGAGGCAGTAGTGAGACCTCTTCTAAAGAAACCTTCTTTGGACCCAGATATTTTGAACAACTATAGACCGGTGGCGAATGTCCCTTTTTTGGGCAAGGTCCTGGAGCGGGTGGTCGCCGGCCAGCTCCAGGCGCTCTTGGATGAAACCGATTATCTGGATCCGTTTCAATCCGGTTTTAGGCCTGGTTTTGGCACTGAAACAGCCTTGGTCACCCTGTATGATGACCTTTGTCGGGAGAGGGACAGGGGGAGTGTGACCCTGTTGATTCTCCTTGATCTCTCAGCGGCGTTTGATACCATCGACCATGGTATCCTTCTGGGGAGGCTCGCGGAGTTGGGAGTTGGGGGCACTGCTTGGCAGTGGCTCTGCTCCAACTTAGCGGATCGTCGCCAGAAGGTAGTGCTTGGGGAACATTGCTCGACACCCTGGACTCTCCATTATGGAGTTCCTCAGGGGTCGGTTTTGTCCCCCATGCTCTTTAACATCTACATGCAGCCTCTGGGTGCGGTCACCAGGAGTTTTGGAGTGCGTTGCCATCAGTACGCTGATGACACGCAACTCTACTTCTCCTTTTCACCTTCTTCAGGTGAGGCTGTTGATGTGCTGAACCGTTGCCTAACCGCGATAATGGACTGGATGAGAGCTAATAAACTGAAACTTAATCCAGACAAGACTGAGACACTGTTGGTGAGCTCTTTACCTGCCCAGATGGTGGATGTTCATCCTGTTCTAGATGGGGTTACACTGCCCTTGAAGGAACAGATTCGTAGCTTGGGGGTCCTTTTTGACCCTTCCTTGTCGCTTGAGGCTCAAGTGGCCTCAGTGGCACGGAATGCGTTTTACCATCTTTGCTTAGTAGCCCAACTACGCCCCTATCTGGACAGCTCTACGTAGGGCTGCCCTTGAAGACCGTTCGGAAACTTCAGCTAGTGCAAAATGCGGCAGCCAGGTTGTTAACAAGGACCCGCTGGTCTGCGCATATAACACCTGTCCTGGCCCGCCTGCACTGGCTGCCTATTTGTTTCCGAGCCAGATTCAAGGTGCTGGTTTTGACCTATAAAGCCTTACACGGTGTGGGACCACAATACCTTGTGGAACGCCTCTCCCGCTATGAACCTACCCGTTCACTTCGTTCAATATCCAAGGCCCTCCTCCGGGTACCAACTCATCAAGATGCCCGGAGGATTGTTATTAGATCTAGGGCCTTTTCTGTAGTGGCCCCCGAACTGTGGAACAGCCTACCTGTGGAGATACGCCTGGCGCCTTCAGTACTTTCTTTTAGGTGCCAGGTTAAGACCTGGCTATACTCCCAGGCATTTTAATGTTCAACGTGTTTCATTTAATTTTTTTTTTCGTTTAACTTGTTGCTGATTTTATTGTAATTTTATTGTAATATTGTATTTTAATCTTGTTTTGTTCACCGCCCAGAGAGCTATTCGCTATGGGTGGTTTAAAAATGAAATAAATAAATAAATAAATAATAAAAAGGTGGGGGAAACTCTGAAAAGCAATGATACCAGCGGTGTCACTAGGGGGGTGCAGGGGGTGCAGACCACACTGGGTGACACCATCAGAGGGGGTGACACCCAGAGCTGCCTCTAGGCACCGGAAAGCAGGACAGTTGCCCCGGGCCCGCGCTTTGGAGGGCTGCCGCACTTGGCGATATAGAGAAGCTGGGCTGTGGTGGGGGTTTTTCTCTATCTTCTTCAGCCCTGCAGCAGCCATCTCGCCAGCCACTTCCCTCTTGGGGAATCTCCCGCTCTTCAACTGCAGAGTGGTTTTTCCCCCCATCCTGCCTGGCGTGCCCGCTCATCAGCTGTGAATTTTAGGCAGGAGGTTTGAATCCCCTGCCTGCTCTTGGGCTGCGTGCCTGAGTGGCTTCCCAGGCAGGATGGGGGAAAAAACCGCTGTGCAGCCAAAGAGCGAGAGATTCAAACCTCCAGCCCAGGCAAGCGCTGCCTCTGTAACCTGCTGCATGCATTACAGAGTGGCGTACCAAAGGGGGTTGGGGTGCAGTCAATCAGGGGGTGCAAGGTGGAGTAGGGTTACCTGGTGTCTGATTTTTGGCCGGAGTTTCCAGTTTTGGGGCATCCCCTCTGGGTCTCCAGCTAACTTACCTTAATCGCCGGACTCTCAGCTTCAATTAAAGAAAACCACTAAGTTTCTAGGTCATCTGGTTCCCGAGATATACAGTAGGGCCCCGCTTATATGGCGGGTTAGGGACCAGGCCCCCGCCGTAAAGCAGAAATTGCCGTAAAGTGGAACCCATTGACTATAATGGGCCACGTCGCACGAAAATGACGCGAAAATGACGCAAACCTGAAAAATCGGCTTTAAAACAGGGAATTTCCCCGAATTGAAAGTTGCCGCATCAGCGGAACACTGGAAAGAAGAACGCCAGAAAGCGGGCCCTACTGTACACCAAAACGTCAGCCCCCCCGACTGTTTAATCTGTTTTTTAACTGATCTGTATAGCAGCTTTTAGCGAGAGCTTGGAAAAGTTACTTTTTTAAACTACAGCTCTCATCAGCCCCAGCCAGCATGGCCACTGGATTGGGCTGATGGGAGTTATAGTTCAAAAAAATAACTTTTCCAAGCTCTGGCCTCTAATCCCTCCCTTTCAGGATTGTAGCCAATAAGGGGAGCCAGGCTTGTGATTTGTTGACCCAGGCAGTGCTTAGGCTTCATTACAATGTCAAAATGGTGGTTTTGAGGTCTTCAGTTTGAGTAAGAAAGAATATGAGTTAAGGTTTTTTTTCTCTTGTGTTTAGCACGCAGTTAGACCCTGGGCTGTTGGAGAGGGCAGTGCTTTGAAAACCTTTCCAATATGAAAGCTTTAATCCAATACTTGCTTTTCTGGGAGTAAAGGAATGCTGATCCCATGTACCTGGAGTAAACCCCACTGAATTTATTAGGACTTACTTTTGAGTAGACATGGTTAGGATTGTGCTGTAAATTAATGGGACTTGGTGAAAGGCATTGATTTCGATGAAGTGATTCACAAGTTCGCAGCTTTGAAGGCCAGGAAAGGAAAGTTCTGATTTAGTTGAGATGTTCACTAAGTGCTGGAATGCTTGTGTATTTGTTCCTGTTTATTTTTTTGGTATTATTTCATTTATGAGTATATTTCCATATGCATTTGTCTACAACTTCTACATTATTTGGGCCGTTATTGATTATGCAAACCTAATCCATTAATGTATCTCATGTAATGGTAAAGTTTAATGTTATAATGAACATAATTTTGATGTAGTTCTTAAACGTTTTTACTTCGAATTCTATTGTTTTCTTACCAAATTTTCACTTTAACCACATGAAACTATGTATAAATGTAAATACATTTAGGCTGTGCGTATGATATTGTAATTTAAAGGTGTAATTTTAATTTTGCTAGTTGTTTATGTCACAACTATTGCCATTACATTCAGTGATATACGGGAATTATGATTTAGGAGTAACATTAGTACAAAAAAATTACTAAGGATTCTGTATGGTCTGGTATGGGAGGAGGTCCATGGGGGTGACACCATGAGTTACCGCACTGGGTGACACCAGCCCTAGTGATGCCACTGAATGATACTGTTCATAATGTTTTCCTTTTGGAAAGGAAAGGAGCTTCCTCTCTGCCCAGTGCCCACCTACAAAATCTCCTCCCCTCCCCCTCCTCCTCCCCTCCCTGCCCCTCCCCCAGGTCAGTATTGGACTACAACCTGGGAGACCGGGGTTCAAATCCCCACACAGCCATAAAGCTCACTGGGTGACCTTGGGCCAGTCACTGCCTCTCATCCTCGGAGAAAGGCAATGGTAAAGCGACTTCATGGTAAAACATTTACCATGAAAACCCTATTCATAGGGTCGCCATAAGTCGGGATCGACTTGAAAGCAGTCCATTTCCATTTTCAAACATGATTGCACAGAAATAAATCCCACTGAACTCAAAAAGTATGCAAACAATCAAACCCACCCTCCCTTCTCCTCCCTCCTACCCCCTGCCTCTTGCCCCTTCTCTCCCCTTCCTTTGCCCCTCCCTACCAGTCCCCAGTAAATTTTGCAAAGTGTTGCTGTACTTCACATATCCACAGAAATAGAAACAAAAGAAAATGATTTCCTATAAGAAACTTCACTAAAATTGCAAAATAAATCAAACATATTTAAAGTAACCATCTGAACTATATCAACTGTCTTAATAAAGTTGCTTCCTCCCTGCTAAAACAAGATCAGCACAGCACATGTCTTGTTTCTATTATTTGCAGGTGTTGCCACCACTCACCATATGTCCAGAGGCACATGTTACCAAATCCTTGCAAGCTACACAGCAAGTGGATTGGACTGTGAAAGACCAACCCAAATTGTGTTTGCATTTTGACAAATTTGTAGGGCAGGCCAATATCTCAGAGAGGAGTTCAGGTCTCCTGCTCCCCTGGTGCATTCACTACAGCTTCCCAATTTCCCTGCTTTTTAAAGTTTGATAGAAATATCTGTAGGCTATAGGTACATTCTTAAACCGCAAGGTTTTTTTTGCCTATTAATGAATATTCTTAAAGCTGGCATTGATGATTAGCACAGCCCCTCCAAGAAATTCCTGACATGTTGGAGATAACTTTCTCCTACAGAAAGTAGAAGAAGCAACTAAAGGATCAGCTATCCTTGACTTGATTCTAATCAACAGAGATTATTTGGTAGATGAAGTGGCAGTTATGGGAACTCTGGGGGAAAGTGACCACGCTGTACTAGAGTTCTTGATTGTAAAGGAAGCAAAAGCTGAGTGTAGCCATATGCATACCCTGGACTTCAGGAAAGCCAATTTTCATAAACTCAGAACAATATTAAGTTTCCACGGCAAGCAATGGTTGAGAAAATGAGAAAAGGAGTCCAAGATGGGTTGCAGTTTCTAAAAAAGGAAATTCTAAAGGCACGATGGCAAACAATTCCATCCAGGAAAAAAGGAGGAAGACTGGCTTCACTGAAAGCTTAGAGATGACCTGAAAACAAAAAAGGACACATACAGGAAGTGGAAGGAAGGCCAGACTATGAAGGAAGAGTACAGACAGGTAGCATGGAATTGCAGGGATGGCGTCAGGAAGGCTAAACTTGAGAATGAGCTGAGGTTAGCAAGAGATGCCAAAAGGAACAAAAAAGCTTTCTTCAGGTACATCCATAGTAAAAGACAGAGAAAAGAAATGGTGGTACAGCTACTCAAATGAGGATGGAAAAATGATAACAGATGACAAAGAAAAAGTAGAAGTGCTCGATTCCTACCTTGGCTCAGACTTCTCCCAAAAGAGGGTCTATAAACCTCCTGAGAAACATGAAGTAGAAGCAGCAGGATTGCAGTTTGAGATTGATAGACAAATGATCAAAGAATACCTAATCACTCTGAACAAATTCAAATCTCCAGGGCCTGAAGAACTGCATCCTAGAGTACTGAAAGAACTTGCTGAAGAACTTTTGGAACCACTATCTATTACCATTTCAAAATCGTGAAGGATGCCAGATGACTGGAGAAGGGCTAATGTTGTCCCTATCTTCAAAAAGGGCAAAAAGGAGGAATCTGGGAACTACAGACCAGTCACCCTGACATCGATCCCTGGGAAAATTCTGGAGCAGATTATAAATCAGTCAGTCTGTACGCACCTTGAAAACAATGCAGTGGTTACTAGAAGCCAACATGGAATTGTCAAGAACAAATCCTACCAGACTAACCATATTTCATTTTTTGATTGGGTAACCTCCCTGGTAGACTGTAGGAATGCTGTGGACATAATATATCTCAACTTCAGCAAAGCTTTTGACAAAGTGCCCCATGATATTCTGATTAGCAAGCTAGCTAAATGTGGGCTGGATGGAACAACTATCAGGTGGATCCACAGTTGGCTACGGAATAATTCTGAAAGAGTACTTATCTGTGGTTCTTTCTCAAACTGGGATGAGGTAACAGGTGGGGTACAGCAGGGCTTGGTCCTGGGCCCAGTGCTCTTCAACATTTTTATTAATGACTTGGATGTGGAGGGAATGCTTATCAAATCTGCAGATGATACATAATTGAGAGGGATAGGTAACACCTTGGAAGACAGAAACAAATTTCAAAGGGATCTTGATAAGCTGGAGCATTAGGCTGAAAAGAACAGAATGAAATTTAACAGGGACCAGTGCAAAGTTCTACAACTACGAAAAAGAAAACAAATGCATAGTTATATGATGGGGGATACTTGGCTCAGCAATACTACTTACATGCAGGAAGGATCTTGGGATTGTTGTTAATTACAAGCTGAATAAGAGCCAACTGTGTGATGTGGCTTAAAAAAAAGGCAAATGCTATTTTAGGCTGCATTAAAAGAAGTATAGTTTCCAAATCGCATGAAGTATTGGTTCCCCTCTATTCAGCACTGGTTAGGCCTCATCTTGAGTACTGCATCCAGTTCTGGACACCACATTTTAAGAAGGATGCAGACAAACTGGAATGGGTTCAGAGGAGGGCAATGAGAATGATCAGGGGACTGGAAACAAAGCCCTATGAGGAGAGACTGAAAGAACTGGGCATGTTTAGCCTTGAGAAGAGAAGACTGAAGGGAAATATGATAGCACTGCTCATGTACTTGAAAGGTTGCCACACAGAGGAGAGCCAGGAACTCTTCTCAATCGTAGAGTACAGGACACAGAATAATAGGTTCGACTTACAGGAAGCCAAATTTCAACTGAACATAAGGAAAAACTTCTTAACTGTTAGAGCAGTATGACAATGGAACCAATTACCTAGGGATGTGGTGGGCTCTGGAGGCCTTCAAGAGGCAGCTGGACAGCCACCTGTCGAGTATGCTTTAAATTGGATTCCTGCATTGACAAGGGGGTTGGACTTGATGGCCTTATAGGCCCCTTCCAACTCTTATAGCCTTATAGGGCTGACTGCAGGTGTTGCCACCACTAACTATATGCTCAGAGGCACGTGTTACCAAATTCTTCGAAGCTGCACAGGAAGTGGATTGGACTGTGAAAGACCAACCCAAATTGTGTTTGCATTTTTACAAATTTGTAGGGCAGTACAATATCTCGGAGTTCAGGTCTCCTGCTCCCCTGGTGCATTCACTATAGCTGCCCAATCTCCCTGCTTTGTGAAGTTTGATAGAAATATCTGTTGGCTATAGATATGTTCTTAAACCACGAGGGGTTTTGTGCCTATTAGTGCATTTCTCTGCTTTTTTTAATCCAGGAGGTAAGAAATGGGATCCTGTGCAAGTTTGCTGAGAATGGATTGATCATTTGTATGCTTATTGAGTTCAGTGGGATTTACTCCCCTGCAATCATGCTTAGGATAGGTGAAACTGACCAAAGGGGAAAAGGAGGGAGGGAAATACGAAGGGGAGGAGGGGGAGAAAAGCAGGCGGGAGGGGGAGGAAAGCAGGCGGGAGGGGGAGGAGAGGAGGGCAGCTTTGATCATTTGCATGCTTATTGAGTTCAATGGAATTTGTTCCCTTGCAACCATTCTTAGGATAGGTGAACCTGACCATGCTTAGGACAGCCGAACCTGACCAGATAGGTGAACCTGAGGAGGGGAAGGGCTGGAGTGGGCAGTGGAGGAGGAAGATAGAAGAGGGGGAGGAGATGAAGAAGGGAAGAAGAGGGCGAGGGGAGAGGGAGGGGAAAGGCAGGTCTGATCTTTTGCATGCTTATTGAGTTCAATGGGAGGGAGGGCAGAGGAGGGGAGGGGATAGGGGAGGAAGAATGGAAGGGAAAGGGGCAGGAGCAGAGGAGAAGGAAGAGGAAGGGGAGGGACAGGATGGAGTGCATAGGATGGAGGAGGAGGGTAGGATAAGTGTGTTCATTTGCATGCTTATTGAGTTCAATGGGATCTCTCCCATTCAATCATGCTTAGGATAGGTGAAAGTGACCTGGGGCAGAAACATGGAGGTGGGAGGTGGGAAGGGGAGGAGGGGAAGGGGAGAGAAGGGGAGGAAGGATAGGCATAGGGAAGAAGATGGAGGAGAAGGGGTGGAGGAGGGGGGAGGGGGAAGAGACTGGGTATGTGGGCACTTGGCAGAGGGAAAGCTCCTTTCCCAAAGGAAAACATTGTTAACTGTATCATTATTTTCAGAGTTTCCTCCACCTTTTTATTCCACAGCAGACATTTTATTATTATTGTTGTTGTTGTTTATTTCTACCCCGCCTTTCAGCCAAAAGGCCCTCAAGGCAGCTTACAAAAAAACCACAAATATAAAAATACATCAACACATCAATAAAATAAATCAATACATCAAAATACATCAATAAAACAATACAATTTACAATTTACAGTAGTGAAAACATAAATAAATAAATAAATGTGGGTGAGAAGAAGGATGGGCACAGGAGAAGTCCAAAGAAATGGATCTTGAGGGAACGACCTGGAGGAGAGATCCTTTCTCCATGACAACTGAGATGATGGATTAGCGATGCCATGCTACGCAGAGTGGATTTTAGTCCAGCCGCCACCGACTGCCCCAACCCAGATCATCAAATGGCACCAGTCTCTTCGCTCTGAGCTTGCTCGGCGGCAGCGGCGGTGGTGGCTGCTTCTCCTCCAGCTCCTGCGCCTCCTCCTGCCCCACCCAAATTTTAACCAAAGCTATCCCTGGCCACATCCACACCAGACATTTATTCCACTGATGGCTTCCCCCAAAGAATCCTGGGAAATGTAATTGTGAAGGATGCTGAGAGTTGTTAAGAGATGCCCTATTCCCCTCACAGAGCTACAATCCCAGAAGAGGGGCTGACTGTTAAACCACTCTGGACAGTGGAGCTCTGTCAGGGGAATAGCAGTCTCCTAACAACTCTCAGCACCTTTCACAAACTACACTTTCCAGGATTCTTTGGGGGAAGGCAGTTACTATGTTCAGTCCCTGCGGAATATTTACTAGTTCTGTACCATTACTACAAATAACAGCTTCATCTTGCAGTTTTGATGATGGCTTATGTCGGTTTCATGTGCTTCTGAAAAAAAAGCCTTATGATTTCACAGTATCACTCTTCAAGTTATGATGTCAATAAATGAGATGCTTTTTATGGGTTTTTGTAACTACACTCATTGCCCTCCTCTGACAGCAATCCATTGTTTTTATTAGTTATCTGGATTTCTGTCTTATTTAGAAATATATTGAAAACACACTTTGTATTGCACCACTTTATTACATGAGAACTATGCATCTAGTTGTAAACTTTATTTCTGGATTCTTCATATATAGGCCCTGTCATTTCATACTCCATATAGAGCAATAAAAATACTATAGTGTACTGTTTGTGCTGACCCAGCTAAGGTTCTGCCAACAATTCCACTATAAAGTCTTGTTTCCAATTCGTGCAATGATCTAAAATTGGGTATTTGGTATTCCATTAGGAAAATTTACTTTTTACAATGAAATAAACAAGAACAAGCCACAACTTTAGGATTTTTTTAAAATAGGGTGCTGGAACAGTGAAAGCTCAATTACTCATTGACTTTGTTTTTGAATTTGAGGAGCCAGACTTCTGGGGGAAGAGGGGAAGGCCAAATATCGTAAGCACATTAAAGGAGAATCTGCCTCACATGTAATGGCTTAGTGGAGCTGAAGCATGCCAGAGTGTTACATTGGTTCATTTTTTCCAAGCTGAGAGGAGTTAAAATCAGAGGGAGTATTTCCATCCATGTATATGCATGCCAGAGGGAGTGTGTTAAGAACATAAGAAGAGCCCTGCTGAATCAGAACATCCATCAGCCCCAACCAGCACGAGGGAATTATGGGAATGGTCAGGAATTATGGGAACTGTAGTCCAGCAACATCTGCTTCAAAGGAAAGGCTGGCCTATGGGAAGTCCCCCAGAGCAGGACACGAGTGCAACAACGCTCTTCCTGCTCATGATCTCCAGCATACTGCCTCCAACAATGGATGAAGAAGACCATAGTCATCATGGCTTGCAGCCACTGACAGCATTATTCACCACCAGCACCCTGTTCCCACCAACAGGTAGAGCATGTTCAAATATATTCCCATTGCCCCCCTCCATATTAAGTGTACAATTAGGAAGTGCTGAGGACTTCTGTCATGGCAATGGATGAAGTGAAAATCAAGAGTGTTTCTGGTTTTGCTCAAAAGCAGAATACTGTGCCAAACCCAGCCTCAGAATGCATTCTGTATCTTACACCAAAAGGAATCTGAAAGGAAAACACACCATAATGAAATGGTTTTAGAATATAGTCTGGACTCAAATATAGCATGGACCATGGATGAAACCTTTAATTAAAAGAGCTAGCTTATTTACCGCAACTCTGCAGTAAATCATCCATGGAACTTGTCAGCAATCCTAGCTTTATTGTTGGGACAGCCATAAAAATAAACAGTTCCACTGCAGAGCCCTTGATCTCTAACAATGAATGCAAAAAATAAAATTCCAGAAGGAAAAAATGTTCATCTGAAATCTGAATACTTTTAATATTGATCTATCAGTGTTGTCCCATACAACGCGTCTATCTGGCAGGGAAGGTTATGCCACCCCAAACCTGCAGGGGAAGATCACTTGGGGAAGGGAATCTATACTGCATTGCTTCTCACCCTCTGCACATAAATGGACTCACCTGGCCCTGTTCTTGGTCAAGGAGGGACAACTAGGGAGCAGGTCAACATGTCCTATCCTGCCCAAAGATGCCAGGTGATGCTGCCAACTGCCTTGGCTAAGGTGGTCACATGTCCTGTTTTACAGATGGCAGTCCACTTTGGAATGTTAAAGGACACTCCTCTAGAAGTTATCCTGTGTTTGAAAGGCTGTCTGGGCCAAGTCTATATAAAAACAAAGAATCATCAGAAGAAAGATCAGGGGCTTTGAAGTTGCCCATCAACAGTTAGTACCTGGAAAGCAGATTGAGCAGGCTCAAAGGCCATGTTGTTGCAATATTCCTCATTAAAGTGAGATGTACTATATTTTCATTTATAGTTATTATTTCTACACTTGCATCTATATTATAAATTAGCATATGCTAATCTTGGCTGCTTTTGGTTTCTTTGATGATGCATTTCCACTTTTTTGGTGATGTGTCTGATGCCACCATAGTCCTGACTTGGCTGGAGCAGCAATGATTTTACTTGCTCCTGAGATGGAAGCAAGTGAATGAAGTTATTTGACAAGCTTTCTAAAATGATACATGTTGTAGGGCTGGTGTGGGGAACCTTTGGCCCTACAGATGTTGCTGAACTACAACTCCCACTGCCCCTGGCCATTGGCCATGCTTCCTGGGACTGATGGGAGTTGGGAATCCAGCAACATCTAGAGGTCCGTAGGTTTCCCACACCTGCTGTGGGGCCTCAATATATTGTGAGTGGAAGCTTGCAGAGCAAAAGAAGTAGCGGCAAATATTTGGAGAGCAGAGCACCTTTTGTGTTAGGCAAGGCCATATCACACATTACTTTTTTTTTTTGTAAAACACTTCGAGGCTTTCTACAATCAAGTGGCATATAAATCTTGTTAAATAAAATAAATAAATAAATGGTATAACTCTTCTCCTCATGGTGTCTCAAGTTGAAGTTGCTTTATGCACAAGGGCTGGTATCCAACAAAGTAGTTATGCTAGTGCAAACATTTCTGCTTGCACAATGGAATTTCTCTTCCCTCTTCTCTCCTCACTCTTCTCCAGAGGATTGGGGAACCCTCAGAATAGATTTTGGGGAGTGCAAGAAGAGGGAAGGAAAGTTCTGTTGCACAGCCAAAAGTTCTTGTACTAATGCACTCCTTCGTTGGATATATCACCCAAGGATTGGATAAGCAGAATATGGTGATTGGCTATTAATGAAAAGCTCACTCAGTACTGATGAGCCAATAAAGGTCTTATAGAGCAAGAGAGGTTTACTGACATTTAGATGTCACTCATTGCCATTCTTTAAATCCTCATGAAAATTCTCCAGCATTTTAGTGCAAATTTCTCCTAACAATCACATTTTTGTAGGTTTTGATTATGTACACTCTTGGAGTGATCTCTGCCCACATTTTAAAAAGTAACTGTTACTGATCTTGATACTGTAATACACTGATTTTATGCAAAGATAACACTTTGCTCCAGTTGATGGGCTTTTCTATGTGTTTATTTGGAAATGAAAACTAAAAAAAAATTGCAAGACATCAAACTGGCTTTACCACCAAATATTCACATGACAGGATTACAACCTGTCTTGCATAGTTTGCAAACACAGACTTGTCACATTCACACATTATATTTGTAGGTGTACTTTAAAAAAAACAAAAAACCCTTAGCTGTATATTTTTTACAAGAAAACCTATAATGTATGAAACAACACTTATTCTAGAATAAAATCAGTGATATGCCTCTTGCTAAGCTATTGTGCAAAAACTGTAGCGTACTCTCAAGTAATGTGTTAAATTTATTAATATTTATATATTCCCACTGACAGCATTTTCCACATGATGAAGCCCATCAACTATTTTGCCTAACAGCTCTGAAACAGCAAGTAATCGTTCTGCAACTCCAACATCACTAGTGGAAGCAATTACCAGCTCAGAGGTGGCAAGGGAGAATAGGTGTCACAGCTTGCTGGTATTTCAGGACTGATTATTATTGTTTGTAATTATATAATGCCAGTATCATCCACAATGCTTTCAGTACAATAATGAGGGCAAAACATTTCCTATAAATACTTTCTATCAATTTTTATTTGGCCCTTCATCCCGTCATGGGTGCTTTGCATGTATGATTGCCGCTCCCCGCCAAAGTAATTATATCTCATGGTGCTGTTAGCAAGCCAGCCAGTGGTGGTGTCAGCAATGATTTCCACTAGAACTCTCAACATCATATACCAACAGTGAACTCAGTTCTCCGATTGCCTCTCCATAAATAGCCCAAAATGGCACCACCCATGAGCAAGCGGGAGGTGTCAAGTATGCTCTTGCAGCTTAACAAAGGGTTTGCAGAATAACAGCATATTTAGAGAAAAAACGACGGCAGGGGAGAAACAGGCCAATGAAGACTGAGTATGCTCAGTGGGCATGGACAGCTGGCAGACTATTGCAGGTGTGGGGGGGCGCAGGCTGTTGAGGGAGCTTAGTGAGTTCATCCCCACTTTCTCTGCTCATATGTTGCTTTTAAGCCAAATAAACAATGCATATGGAAGACAGTTTTTCACTTAGAGACATGATGGGTCTCCTTTAGAATGTGATGGCGGAGCCTATGTGTTTTCAGTACTTTTCTGTCCTGGATTTTTAGAAGACTCTCCAAAGATTGTTAGGTAGGTGGGGAGCGAGAGAGGCAGGGAGAGTTAGACAGGTGAACAGATAAGAGAATGGAGGGAGTGAAATAATCCTATTGATCTTGTGCAGTCTACCTCCGTGTGAAGTGTGACTCCTTAAAATTTTATTTCATCATCAGAACGCACAGTAAGGGCATAAAACCTAAGGAGAGCATGAGCTAGGAGAAGCAAAGACAATAAAGAGAATTCTGAGACATTAATTTGGATTAGAGGAACAGACGGGGTTGTGAAACAAAGGCACAATCTTACAAGCAACTTCAACATTGTAAGAAGTTTGTGAGATGGGGGGAGTATTCCGAGTAATGTTGGTGCAGTAGGGAGACAAATAACCAGGGGTTGTATTCAAAGCCAGTCCTACTCAGAGAAATTAATAGACATGACTAACTTAATTTCAACACGTCTACTCTGTGTAGAACTTAGTTGAATATAATGCAAGGCTTTTTTTTAGTAGCATCAGTATTTTGGAATGCTGTTCCTACTGAAATCAGACAGTACCTATAACGTTGATATTTCGTCTCCTGCTAAAAAATTTCTGTTTGGTTTTGCTAAGCATTTTTAGAGAATTCATTTGATATAGAGTTGGTCCTTTGTTCTGCATCTTATGATGTTTTAATTATTTTATTGTTCACAGCCAGGATATTTTTATGACTTTGGTTTATAGTCTTAGAAACATAATAAATTACCATGTATAATGAATGACTTCAGTGTAACTAAGTTATGTCGTTAGAGATGTGTAATATTGCCTGTCAAATATTAGAATCCTAGAATTCTGTCAAAATTCTAAAGGACTCCTTACAGTGTTCTCTTGGCCACGTGGGAGCCGCTGAAGCATGCGCCATCACTTCCCTGCTCCAACATTGGGAGCTTAAAGTCACATGGTCTTTCCCAGGATCTTCTTCCCCATTACCCAGAATTTCTAAAGTTACGGGAGCAATGTGGGAAGGACTCATTGCAGCAATTGCTACAGAGCTAGAGTGACATTGGTAGGGACTAGGAATAAGTGGAGCTGTTTTGGGTTCTCTTAATTTCTCATTTTTCCAGCCTTCAGTTCACTTCTGCACATATCCAGATCAGTTTGTCATCATCATTCTTTTTAAAAAAGTCCTCATGAAGATTAATCAGCATTTTAGTGCACATTTCTTCTAATACGCACACTTCTGTATGCAGTTTTACCAAATATAATGCATTTTTGTATGTTATTCTCACTAATATATATATATATTGCACTGCCAGGTAATGTGTAGAAAAGTGAATATAGTAGAGTCAAGTGTACATATAAATGCAGGGTCAGTCCAGTTACTTTCACCAGGGGGTGGTTGCTGCACCATTTTCAGATGGCTATGTTTTGGTTTGAGTATTGTTTTGGAAAGTGCAAATTAGGTAGGTTCATCTTTCAATGCAACCTGAATCACATTTCTCCCTTATGCTTAGTAGGGGCCCTACTATGCATATGAACAAATTAATTTGCTTATCTGGCCATATCTGCTGCTTCAGAGAAAATTAAAGAATAACAACAGATTATTCTAGTGTCTGGAACAAAGTAAGCAGCTGTGGAAGCCACCCAATGAGCAAGACCAAACAGGATAAGGAAACGATGACTGAGCTCTTGAGGAACTGTTTGTCTCGTGTTCTAACCTAAAGTAAATGATAAAGCAAGCTCACAATTTGGTTTTCAATTTCTATCGACCACTGTGACACAAGGTACTTTTAATTTGCCTTCTGAAGCAATATACAACGTGGCTTACTTGCTCAGGTGACCTGAAAGTATTTGAATTTGATGTACATCATTTCAGTTTGTTGCACAGATTGTTTTGCTTTCTGTGGTCTTGCCTTGCAACTAGCTTTATTTACTTACCAGCAGCCTGCACTGTAGGGTGGTATCGTGGTGCCACCTGTGACGTCCTTCCCTGGTTCTCCCTGTCAGATTCCCACCTGCTTGTGGCTACTGCCTTTCACTAGGCACCACCAGGGATACCACCAGTCCGGACCGTCCTTTATATGGTTTCTCACTCCGCTCTAGCACAGATCTCACTAGATCCCCCTGCTAGGCAGCACCACCAGTCACGTCCTATAACCAATGCCCCAGAGACTTTGCCTGAGTCTCTCTCTAGCTGGTTACTTTTGTGACTGCGTACTTATGCTGTTCCCAACCCCCTTGTATCTTTATAGATAACGCATACAACTCTGGGTTGCTCTAGATACTTGAATTGTTATTATTCCTCCCTTCACCGCTGCCACCATTAGATACTGTTTCCCTTCAGCCTTGGTAATTACCTTGCCCTCCCTTCTGGTATGTATATCCCCCAACCAAGGATCAGGCCTTTGGTAAACCAAATAAGTATTTACTAAATATCAGAAATAACAAGATTAGTTTTATTTATTTTATTTATTTAATTAAGCTTATATACCGCCCGACTAGCAACAGCTCTCTGTTAGAATGTTTCACAAGCGTATGGTTTCATCAATTCCTGTTTTGTACTTGACTTATTATTAATCAGAACTCCAACTCCCTCTTTCTCCACACTCCTGACCTCCACCCTCAAACACCTCTTTCTCCACACTTCCAACATCCACCCAGATTCAACTGTCATTCTTCCATTTATACTCCCAGCCATTCAAACGCTCAGCCAATCATCCAGCATTCTACTGCTCATGTACTCCCCCCTCCTCTTTCACTCCACTTACCATATGTCTTCTATATAAACAGCACTTACCATATTTACACTATAAGCAGGAACATCACATTTCCCCCCCCTTAAAATAACAGCAAAGTATTATTCCTGCTCTAGGATTCATACGATGCGTTAACAATAAAAAACAAGTCTCTTTGGGGAAAATGTCTTTTTTGCACCCACATTTGGGTCACGTCACTGCAGTCCCGGCCACCTGCCTTGAAAGTCCATCGGCCAATACATTGTCCTTGCCTTTTATGAACTTGAAGTCCACCTGGTAATCTTGTAGAGCCCAGGACCACCTCTGCAGCATAGTGTTATGATTTTTCATAGTCTGTAACCATAATAATGCTCGATGATCCATCGTCACTGTAAATCTTCGTCCCCACACGTATGGGCGCAACTTGCTCAGTCCCCACATGACCGCTAGGCACTCCTTTTGGACCGACGAATAATTCTTCTCCCTCGATGTTAGCTTGCGACTAAGATACGCCTCTGGATGTCTGGTGCCTCCTCTCTCTTGTAGCAAGATGACTCCCAGCGCTAGGTCCGACGCATCCGTAGCCACGATGAATGGTTGCTCGTAATCTGGTGCTATTAATACAGGCCCTTGGCACAAGGCTTGCTTCAGAAGGTCAAAAGCCTTTTGACATTCATCCATCCACACCACACGCTCAGCATACTTTTTCCTTGTAAGCTCATGCAAGGGGGTTGCGATTTCCCCAAAATCTTTTACAAATTTACGGTAAAAACCAGCCACACCTAAAAATGCCCTAACTTGTTTCTTAGTTAAGGGGATGGGCCACGATTGTATTGCCTCAACTTTGCTCCATAAGGGGGTTATTTTCCCACTCCCCACCTTATGTCCTAAATAGATCACTTCATTCAACCCAAACTGGTATTTCTTGGCTTTTATTGTTAGCCCTGCTTTCTTAAATGCCTCTAATACTGCTGTCAGGTGTTGGACATGCTTAGGCACCGACTTGCTGAAAATGGCCACATCATCTATATAGGCCACTGCG
The DNA here is from genome assembly GCF_030035675.1 of Rhineura floridana. Taxonomy (NCBI): domain Eukaryota; kingdom Metazoa; phylum Chordata; class Lepidosauria; order Squamata; family Rhineuridae; genus Rhineura; species Rhineura floridana. The sequence continues at coordinate 37,654,045 of NC_084488.1, read as the reverse complement.
AAATCTGACATGCCTCGCAACACAGTATAATTAGTCTCTGAAAAGAACTTGGTGAGTTCCTTAATCCCATGGGTAAAGTCACAAACTCATATAACCCATCTGGTGTACTGAAGGCAGTTTTGGCTCTGGATTGCTCATCTAATTCCATCTGCCAAAATCCTTTACACAGATCTATGGTAGAGATAATGGTTGCTGGATGGTAAGTAGTTGTCTTTAAATGTTTTAGACCACAACACTTCCACATACATTGCATCACTTCTCCCATGAATACACTGCCTTGATCCGTCAACACTTCATGAGGGAAACCCAGTCTCATAAAGATTTTTTAATAAAACCTCTGCCACTACAGGGGCTTCCACGGATCTTAGTGCTTCAGCGTCTGGGTATCTGGTGGCAAAATCCACCACCACCAATAGATATTTCTTGCCATGCCTTGTGGGTTTGGAAAAAGGGCCCACCAAATCTATTCCCACTCTATAAAAGGGTTGTCCTATTATAGGAAGGGGCTTCAATGGTGCTTTTGACCTTACTCCACTTTTCCCCACCTTTTGGCATGTGTCACAAGATAAACAAAATTGTTTTACGTCTTTAGAAATATTTGGCCAATAATAGTGTGCAGCCAATCTTTTCTTGGTCTTCTTTATTCCAAGATGCCCTGCACATGGGACATCATGGGCTACCTCTAGCAATCTGGCTCTGTATTTGCTAGGTACCATCAATTGTTTCACTGGTTCACATTCATTCTCTCTCTCAGCAGGCATCCACAGTCTATATAAAATCCCATTCTCACACACAATTTGATTCCTCAGATTGTCAGTAAAGGGAATCTTTTGTGTAAGGGCTTGGACCTTCATTTGCTTCAAACTTGCAACCTTATCCAGCTCTTCCCTGAACTGCTCTGACTCTTCACTAGAGACCATTCGATACAGTTTGTCTCTTTTAGTAGGCCTGCCAGGGGTTGCTATGGCGACCTTAGGCTCGATGACAGGTTCCACCCTGTTTTCTTCGGCCTCTGTTAACATGGTTTCTGTTGCTTTGCCAAGTTGTTGTCTGGTCACCACATATATTTTTCCTTGTGCCCCCATAACATCTCTTCCCAGTATCACTGGTTCTTGTTGTTGGGCATTAATACCTACTTTACATATTTCCTCCTTTCCTCTCCACTTTAATTTTATCAGGGCCATGGGTACGCTTTCTGGTTCACCCCTCACTCCTTGGATTGTCACCATTTCCTGAGGTAATATTTCCTCAGATTTTATCAAATCTGGCCTCAGTAACATCTGAGCGGCACCAGTATCAAGCAATGCCCAATAATTTGCCCCTTGCACACTCACTTCTTCCCTCAGACTCAAATCAAAGTCTTTTACATTTGTCCAGTTTATCTGGCAGAACTGAACCTTCTTCGTTTCTAACTCCCTTGGTTCTGTTTTCACTGCCCTTCCCTGAGCAGGATTACCAATGAGGTTGGCAACCTCACATTGAAAACGTAGGTGCCCCAGTCTACCACATTTATAACATAATTTCTCCTCCATTTTAGGGTACACATATCCACTCTGGGGTGTCCTGTGCCCTTCAGACTTTATTGGAGGACTCACTCGCTGTGGTACCACATCCTTTCTGCCACCATTATATGGTCTGGGTTTAAACTCTCTTGATGTTTTCCCCACCCAGCCAGTTCTATTGGAGGCAAAGTGATCTGCCAACTCTGCGGCCTCTTGAACAGATGTAGGGGAATGGTTTTTGACAAGGAGCCTTATTTCTGGTGGTAACTGATGATATAATTGATCCAGTATCATGAGGCTTTTCACCTCTTCCACTGACTGAGCTTTGGCACTTCCCATCCACTTTCCAAATATGTCCATCAATTTTGCTCCCAGTTCAACAAAAGACCTCCCTGCTTGGATCTGACAGTTTCAAAATAACTTCCTAAAGTAGTCAGGTCCCAGTCTGAATCTTTTGTACACTGCCTCTTTAAACTCGGCATATGTGAAAGGCCTGTCTGAGGGGAAATATTGGTATACCTCTGCCAATTCACCTTTGATCAGATTTGATAAATATTGCATATATTTATCCTCCGGTAGCCCCCACATCTGAGCTGCCTTTTCAAAGGTGTTGAGGTAAATCTGTGGGTCTTGTCCAGGTTCAAACACCGCAAAATCTTTTGGTGTACCCTTTATTTTGGTTTCATTTCTGTCCTTTCTTGTTTCATCAGAATGAAACTTCTCTCTTTCAAATTTTAACTTTTCCACCTGTATCTCAGCATCCAGTGCTCGTTGCTTCTCCCTCTCCTCAAACCCCATTCTCATCCTTTCAGTATCCATTCTCATTCTCTCAATTTCCAACTCCCGCTGTTTTTCCTTCTCTACACCTTCCATCCTCAATCTCTCAGTTTCCAACTTTAACTTCTCTCTCAAATACTCTATATAAGCGGGATTGCTTGAGTACCCTTCTGGGTTCTCTTCTCTGACAGGTTGTTTTTGTTGAACAGATGCGAATGCTATCAATGCGACTCGCAATTCATCTACCCCTTTACCCTCGTGAGGTAAATTGAATGTTATGCACTTCTCCACCAGCTCCTCTCTTTTCATCTTTATATATTCAGTCATGTTTTTAGGAGTTCACTCGCACTTTGCCACACACTCTTTGCCAGTCACTCTCACAAGTAATCTTTATTTGTTATTTCTTTTAGCCACACCACATTTAGGGACTCTCTAGGGTTCGAATCCCACCGCTACAGCCACCACATGTGACATCCTTCCCTGGTTCTCCCTGTCAGGTTCCCACCTGCTTGTGGCTACTGCCTTTCACTAGGCACCACCAGGGATACCACCAGTCCGGACCGTCCTTTATATGGTTTCTCACTCCGCTCTAGCACAGATCTCACTAGATCCCCCTGCTAGGCAGCACCACCAGTCACATACTATAACCAATACTCCCAGAGACTTTGCCTGAGTCTCTCTCTAGCTGGTTACTTTTGTGACTGTGTGTTTATGCTGTTCCCAACCCCCTTGTATCTTTATAGATAACGCATACAACTCTGGGTTGCTCTGGATACTTGAATTGTTATTATTCCTCCCTTCACCGCTGCCACCATTAAATACTGTTTCTGTTCAGCCTTGGTAATTACCTTGCCCTCCCTTCTGGTATGTATATCCCCCAGCCAAGGATCAGGCCTTTGGTAAACCAAATAAGTATTTATTAAAGAAGAAACCTTCCCTGGATCCAGATAATTTGAACAACTATAGACCGGTAGCGAATGTTCCATTCCTGGGCAAGGTCTTAGAACGTGTGGTGGCCAGCCAGCTCCAGGTGATCTTGGATGAAACCGATTATCTAGATCCATTTCAATCTGGTTTTAGGCCCGGTTTTGGCACCGAAACAGCCTTGGTCGCCCTGTATGATGACCTATGTCGGGAGAGGGACAGGGGGAGTGTAACTCTGTTGATTCTCCTTGATCTCTCAGCTGCTTTTGATACCATCGACCATGGTATCCTTCTGGGGAGACTCACGGAGTTGGGAGTTGGAGGTACTGCTTGCCAGTGGCTCCGCTCCTACTTGGTGGACCGCCTCCAGAAGGTAGGGCTTGGGAAGCATTGTTCGATACCCTGGACTCTCCATTGTGGAGTCCCGCAGGGATCGGTTCTGTCCCCTATGGTTTTTAACATCTACATGAAGCCACTGGGTGCGGTCATCAGGAGTTTTGGAGTGCGTTGTCATCAGTATGCTGATGACACGCAACTCTATTTCTCCTTTTCATCTTCATCAGGTGAGGCTGTTAATGTGCTGAACCGTTGCCTGGCCGCGATAATGGACTGGATGAGAGCTAATAAACTGAGGCTCAATCCTGACAAGACTGAGATGCTGTTGGTGAGTGCCTTCTCGGCCCAGATGGTGGATGTTCAACCTGTTCTGGATGGGGTTACACTCCCCCTGAAGGAACAGGTTCGTAGCTTGGGGGTTCTTTTCGATCCATTCCTGTCTCTCGAGGCTCAGGTGGCCTCGGTGGCACGGAATGCGTTCTACCACCTTTGTTTGGTAGCCCAGCTACGCCCTTATCTGGAAAGCGATGACCTCACTTCAGTCGTGTGTGCTCTGGTAACCTCTAGATTGGATTACTGCAATGCGCTCTACGTGGGGCTGCCTTTGAAGACAGTTCGGAAACTACAGCTAATGCAAAACGCAGCTGCTAGACTGTTGACAAGGACCAGGCGGTCCGCACATATAACACCTGTCCTGGCTTGTTTGCACTGGTTACCTATTTGTTTCTGGGCTAAATTCAAAGTGCTAGTTTTGACTTATAAAGCCTTACACGGCGCGGGACCACAATACCTAGTAGAACACCTCTCCCGATATGGACCTACCCGCTCACTACGTTCAACATCAAAGGCCCTCCTCCGAGTCCCGACCCACAGAGAGGCTCGGAGGGTTGTAACAAGATCCAGGGCCTTTTCAGTAGTGGCCCCTGAATTATGGAACAGTCTCCCCGATGAGGTACGCCTGGCGCCTACACTTTTATCTTTTCGGCGCCAGGTTAAAACCTTTTTATTCTCCCAGGCATTTTAACTTAATTTATTTTTTAGCTTTCAATTTATACCAGGCTGTTTTACTGTTTAATATGTATGCTTTTTACTGACCTTTGTGATTTTATTGTATTTTACTCTATGTTGTGCACCGCCCTGAGAGCCTTTTGGCTGTGGGTGGTATAGAAATCGAAATAAATAAATAAATAAATAATAAAATAAATAATAAATATCAGAAATAACAAGATTAGTTTTAGAATGTTTCACAAGCGTATGGTTTCATCTATTCCTGTTTTGTACTTGACTTATTATTAATCAGAACTCCAACTCCCTCTTTCTCCACACTCCTGACCTCCACCCTCAAACACCTCTTTCTCCACACTTCCAACATCCACCCAGATTCAACTGTCATTCTTCCATTTATACTCCCAGCCATTCAAACGCTCAGCCAATCATCCAGCATTCTACTGCTCATGTACTCCCCCCTCCTCTTTCACTCCACTTACCATATGTCTTCTATATAAACAGCACTTACCATATTTACACTATAAGCAGGAACATCACACCGCCCTCCCAATAGTGGGGTGGCTGCCACTTACCTGAACTGAGGAGGGATGGAGCAGGATGGCGTGAAGTCAGGGATGTGCAGGGGTAGGCAGAGCTCTGCCAGTGCACCCACACAGCCCTGACCTTGACGTCAACCTATCCCATCCCAGTCCTTCCACATAAGCCACAGCAACATTGCTTTCTGAAGGGCTGCTCTGCACCACTACCATGCCAGCCACTCCTGTTACTTCATAGAATCATAGAATAGTAGAGTTGCAAGGGGTCTATAAGGCCATCAAGTCCAACCGCCTGCTCAATGCAGGAATCCAAATCAAAGCATTCCCAACAGATGGCTGTCCGGCTGCCTCTTAAATGCCTCCAGTGTCAGAGAGCCCACTACCTCTCTAAGTAATTGATTCCATTGTGGCATGGCTCTAACAGTTAGGAAGTTTTTCCTGATGTCCAGTTGAAATCTGGCTTCCTGTAACTTGAGCCCGTTATTCTGTGTGCTGCACTCTGGGACGATCGAGAAGAGATCCTGGCCCTCCTCTATGTGACAACCTTTAATATACTTGAAGTGCTAACATATCTCCCCTCAGTCTTCTCTTCTCCAGGCTAAACATGCCCAGTTCTTTCAGTCTCTCCTCATAGGGCTTTATTTCCAGTCCCCTGATCGTCCTTGTTGCCCTCCTCTGAACCTGTTCCAGTTTGTCTGCATCCTTCTTGAAGTGCGGAGACCAGAACTGGACACAGTACTCAAGATGAGGCCTAACCGGTGCTGAATAGAGTGGAAGTAATACTTCACGTGATTTCGAAACTATACTTCTGTTAATGCAGCCTAATATAGCATTTGCCTTTTTTGCAAATATTGCAAAAAAAATTGCAAAAAAAAATATTTTGCTCATATTCAGCCTGTGATCAACGAGAATTCCAAGATCCTTCTCACGTTGTATTGCTGAGCCAAGTATTCCCCATCTTATAACTGTGCATTTGGGTTTTTTTTCCTAAGTGTAGAACTTTGCATTTATCCCTGTTGAATATGAATGACAAAACTAATCTGGAAATACGGAGAACTGAACTGAAGCCTGGAAAAAACCAGAACTTCTCTGCCATACATAATAATTGCTGTCTTGCAACAACAATAAAACCATTACAGTATAAAACACAACACAACACAGTTAAAGGAATAATATTAAGGTTGTTATGGAAATACATATGCAGAGTGATTCAGCGGTCTGAGCTGTGTGTGTGCCAGTGTGTGTATTTACCTAAGTAGCAGGCTTTTACCCTGCATTTAGTTCACTGAGACATAAGCATTAGTAAAAGAAGAAAAGCTACTTTATTTATAGAAATACATAGTAGGTAGGAAAGGCATACCTGGTTCTAACTAAGTTGGAGGCACAATGCTCAGACTTGGGCATTGCCCTCATGGCTCAGGGGAGACAGCAAAGACAAAGATGTCTCCTCTGTCCTTGGACAGTTGAAGAAGAAGACAAAGGAAGGAGGGGCAGGTCAGCTTCCCTGAGCATATCAGTTTACAATGGAAGGAAGTTAGGTAGAGAAGAGCACAGGTAAAGGTAGGCAAGCCTAGCCAGCTGGAGGACCCTAACTTTATCTTCCTTCTGGAATACAAACAAAAGAACCCAAACAGGAGTTGCTCTTCCCCCACTTCCAACAAAAGTATGACCTAATGTTCATAAACCTGTGTGTGGGCTGTACTACTTTAGGCAGAAAGTGGAAGCTCATGTGATTAAATGCTCCTCCATTAAAAAAAAATCCTTCGACATAGAAAATTAGGTGTTGGGGAAAGTGTTCTAGAAAAGTATATATTGTTCCCAATATCTAATTGTCTACCTGCAGGAGATTATGTACAGAGGGGCATTCAGTTACGTAAGCCTCACCATTCACTCTGAAATGGTACAGTCCAAACACAGTTTTGTCACATGACAGAGAACTTAGCATAGATATCCTTAAATTTCCTTCTCGGCATTGCTGACCATTACAAATAACAATTTGCAATTTAATGTGAATTTACCAAATTTGCACTTCCACTACCAATATGCAAAACAAAACACAGCTCTCCTTTGAAATTATTTTTCTCCAAATTCTGCAATGCAGTTGTCGAACCAAAGAATGCATTCAAAAATATGCATATTAGTGAAAACGTAACAAAAATGTGAATATTACTGAAAATAATGTACAATAATGCATTCTAATAGAAGAAAATTGCTTGCAAAACTGCATGTATTAGGCAAAATTATGTGCGATAATTTATATACTGGGAAAAATACGCATGAATATTTTCATGCAGACTTTTTTTAAAAAAAACCCACTGTCAATGAGGCAAACCAAATTTAAGATTGGGAAAATGAGAAACAGAAATTGACAGGTAACATCCCTAGTTCAAAAGTGCTTATAAGTCTCTAGATGGATTATGCCTATAAAATGTGATGTGGGAGATCACAGACTGGCAGGGGAAAGAAATCAGGACCTGATAGGAAACATAGAGTTGGTCAGGTCTGTCACATCTAATTGTGGGGTGGAGCGTGCCCCAGGCAGTGACGGGAGGGAGGAGTTAGAATCTTTCCATCTATGACCCGGCTCTCATGAGATCACCCACAATCCTGGGCAGTCTCACGAGAGCAGCCAAGGGGTGGAGCCAGACCCAGGCCGTTAAAAGCCCCAGTCTCCTGAGACCCGGCCTCTTTCTTTGTGTGCTGGTTTTTCCACCCACCCTCCCTCTGTCTTAGGGCGTCACTGAGCTGTGTTTAACTGGGTTGCTGGTTGACAGGACCGGATAGGAATGTTTCCTCTCAACGAATCTGACCCCATGGTTGAGCAGGTTTTTTCGCCTATCCCTCAGTGGTTCGCTGTGCAATCGTTAGGCGTTCACTCACTTCTGTCACAACTTTAGGCGGAAATGGCATTGGGCAGGATCAATCATAAGGGGGACTCCCATAAGGAGTCCAGTGGGGGTACACGATGGCCATGCCCCTAGCTTGGGAGGGGTGCCACCTCATCCAGCTCACAACCCCTCTCACTGGTTAGTCAGTGGGACCATAGGTGCCTTGGGTTCATACCCCACTTGGGTCTAAAGCAAGCCAACTCCCAAGGGTAGTTCCCAACTGCTTATTGGTTGATTCAGCATTCCACCAGCATGGGCTGCCGGAATGAAACGGATCCTTGCCCTACTGCCATGCCAACCCCGCTTTACTTGCTCTTATCAATAAAGTTGTGGCCTTACTTCACCCATAAACCTGTGTCTGGCTGTGTTATTCCCTTTGCTAAAGGGGGCACAACATGCTCCTACCACACAATCCAGACTGCACATTATGCTTGTGTAAGTCTTTGAGTTAAAACACTGTACAACAAATTCTATGTCCCCAAGAGTACTTTGGGCTTATGCTTTTTAAACAAAAGCTTTCACCCTATGCCGCACAGCCATTAAAAATACACATGAGGAGAATCCAAAGAGCAACTTGGGAGAGGGCAAGACAGACAGCTTTTCAAAGGTTTCAAAAGTATATCTGAGCATGTCCAAGTCCTTTTGAGCTTGGCCTATGAAGGCACATACCAAGGAAGGCCCAAACTGTTTCCATGGGCAGGAAATAGTTTTTCTAAATGGTCCTTAGACTAGATGCAATAACCTGGAAATGATGCAAAACCTCAGAGACAAATTTACTTAACAAAAATGTCTCATCATTAGTTTTTGAAATGGATCTTTTGTTAGTATTTAATTTGCCATAAAATATACACTTAGAAAATCACACCTCTCATTCCTGTCAGTCTTTAACTCCATTAAAATGCTCTTTTTTCTATATAGCTATGCATGCTTATCACAAGTGACTTCATTTTACTCAGATATAAATACAGCTTATAATAAAAGAGCTTTTAATGTGTCATCAAGAGTAGTCAATGTGTTTTGTGTGAAGTGCCAGGCAGAAACAAAAGAGGATATAAAAATTAAAGATCTAACTCTTGCACACATTACTTTGACTGAGGGGGGGGGAATCAAGCATGCGCACACACAAAATCAAGTGTAATGAGACCATTACAGAAGAAATAATGAGGCGATCAATTTCTAATACAGAATATCACTGTACTGGAATTAGTTATAATTTCAACCACATAGTCTGCTTTTGCTAGGTATGTAAAATGCAAATGAGACATTTCACTCATGCCCCCCGTCTCCTTCAGAAGTCACAAGTGGGCTATTAATGAAGAGACCATGGGATTAATAAAACTTAATTTTATTAATAAGCCATTAATTTTCTAAAGAAATAAAACAATCAGTTTTATCAAAACTGGTATGTCAATTTTTTTTTTTAAATAGCATCGGGGGGGATCCCTCTTCTTTGTACTTTATAATGTCCTGTGAACAGAAATCTTGTGACTGAAAGTGCAGTGGCATATTGCCATTACAGATCCAGTAGTACAGGGAAGGAGCAAATTGTTGCCTGCCAGATGTTGCTGGACTTCAACTCCCATCAGCCTCAGCCTGCATGGTCATTAGTCAGGGATGATGAGAACTGAACCTCAACAACATCTGGTGGGCCACATGCTCCCCATCCTTACAGCAATGTGCTTTGTTTTATGAACATTACCTGACACATCAGCAGTCAATCGTTCTTAGAATGCATACACAGATTTGAATCCCCATTGATGCTGCTAAAGAGGTCCCATTTAGGGATGGGGGAGAAATTCAATTCAGTTTGCATTTAAAGCAGAATGTATCAAGCTTGCACTTTGTGAGACAATATGAGAACCAAAACGCAGCCATCTTTCAAAATTCACATGTACTTGGATTTTTCAATGCAGTTCTCCAACCAACCAGCATTGACAAAATGAATGCATTAGGGGGAAATGCGCATAGAAATGAGTATTTTAGTGAAAATAACATACAGTTTGACAGATCTTTCCCTCCCTAGTCCCATTAAACCCTAACCTACCTTCTGTGAATATTGTACAAAGAGGACAGTGGGAAGGGGGATTCATCACAGAGAGGCTTTGCACATTTACTTTCCCCATTTTTGAAGAAGAAAATAATGATGAAGGAATAAAACCTTTTCATCCAAAGTTAGTCCTATTTAGAGCAGACCCCCTGAAAATAATGGACATAACTAACTTAGGTCCATTGATTTCAATAGGTGTACTCTGATTATAACTCGGATACACATGCATACACCCAAATTGAATGCTATGGTGTACAGAGGCCAACAAAGGCAAAAAACAGTGTGCTGGCATGTCCAGTAACAGGGAAGGGAAAGGACTCAAGGGCTCCCTCTAGTTTAGGGTTGCCAGGTCCATGGTCTGAGACTGATCCTGTATCTTTAGGAGAAGAGGTCAGCCAAGTGCAGGTGTTCTTGCAACTCTGTAATGGGAAAAACCACAAGGTGGAATTCTCCCTCCCTCCCCTCTCCACAACTTTTAAAGATACAGAAGACCTCTTGGAGGCCGGGCCTGGCAACCAAGAGGTCTTCTGTATCTTTAAAAGTTGTGCAGGGGGAGGGAGAATTCCACCTTGTGGTTTTTCCCATTACAGAGTTGCAAGAACACCTGCACTTGGCTGACTTTCTCTTCTCTTAAAGATACAGGATCAGTCTCAGGCCAAGAACCTGGCAACCCTACTATAGTTTATTCTCCCTGTTATAGTTTAGCAAAAGCTGAACTTCTGAAGTTTTTAAGAACTTAGAAGTCTGATTCTGAACCTTACACCTTGTATGGATGTAGTATACATTAAATTATTGATTGGGTTGAGATACAGACAGGGGAAAGGCCGTAGCTCAGTGGCAGAGCATCTGCTTTGCATGCAGAAGGTCCAAGCTTAATATCCAGCACCTCCAGGTAGGGAATGGCCCCTGCCTGTAATCCTGGAGAGCTTCTTCTGGCAGTCAGTGTAGACAATGATGAGCTAGGGGGACCAAAGGTCTGACTTGGTATAACACAGTTTCCTATGTTCCTACTTAGGCTGCAATTCTGTACAAACTTACCTAGGAGTAAGTCCCATTGATCTTAGTGTAGCTTACTTATGAGTAGACATGTCTACGATTGCACTGTACATTAGCCATTGAAATCACAGTTAGCCATGACTTAACTTCACAGACATTGATTTCAATAGGAATGACATTCAACCAGCTTAGTCTGGATCTAACCCATTACTTCTTATGATAGGTTGAATCTAGCCTTTAAGGTATTTTTGAAGCCATATCTAGTGTATGGCTGGTTTGGGGTATGGGAAATCTTGCAGCAGATAGAGGAATTTTCAGATCACTTGACACGGCCTTTTCATGAAAGCCCCCAAAATAACAAATAAACCCCAGACCTTTGCTGAGCTGGAAAACTGTGTAGCAGAAGAAGGATGGAATTACCTTTGGTATTCTGGTTTTCTACTCACTGGAAGGGAGGGGGGAGGAAACAGAAACAATAAAGAATTACATCTCCCCCATCCCCAGCAGCAGCGGAATGTGAGGTGGAAGAGATCCATGGAGCCACTCTCTGAACAGTGGTGTTGCTGCTGCTTACCTGAACGGGGTTGGGCAGAGCACTGGCAAGGGCAGGGCTGTGCAGGTACATTAGCGGGTAGTGGTCCCACTGGCGCAACTCTGCAGCCCTAACCTTGCAGCTGCCCCAATCCTGTCCAGCTCAGCAGCAGTGATGCCGTGGTGGTGGGGTGTGTGTGTAGCTTCACCGCTTTCCTCCACCACACACACCTCTACTGCTCACCAGCGGCCTGAAATGGTACATTCCACTCCTCAGGTCATCCCCCCCCTCTTAAAGTTCACCCTCTTTATTTGCTGGAGGTGTCTCCTCCAATCTGCCTGTTAACAGGGGCCAGGTCCTTTCTATTACTATACATTATAAGGTCACCAGTGGTGCTGCTCTGTCTTTTGACGTTTATATTTGGTTTGTCACTGGAACTTCATTTTGTTGCCTACATGAGAATCATCTACCAGAACTCATCCAGGGCTTTCACAGATTGATGCTGATAACTATATTCCATGCTTTTGTGACCTCCAAGGTTAGATTATTGAAGGGTATTAGTTTACAGCCTCTCATAAAATGTTCTCTGTACGCCAAGTCGCACAAAGGACTTTGAGTATAAGCCTGGGAGAGATGCCTTAACCTTGCCATGCAAGCCTTTGGGGAGTTATACTGATACTTGTCAAATGTTTATTAAATGTTAAAGTTTTCTTTATTACCTAAAAGACTAAACCTGATCTGGAACATGTTCTTCTATAAATGAATGTCTCAGGATCCTCTGGATACTCAGACAAATAGAGGATCCAAACAAGGCAAAGTTCTGAGTTTAACATCACATATGTGTGTGTGTGTGGGGGGCATTCTGAGTAGAGTTCTGCACAAATGGACCCTCAAAAGTTTCCATCCTATTTGTGGGCAGACAAATTGTGGTGGGGGGTGTTCACCAAATTTCTCCAGGGCAAAGATATATTTTTTTCCAAGTTTCTCAGGAACAAACCTTGGTATTAGCAGTGGCAGTAGTACAGCTTCTCTTTCTTCCTAGAATTTTTTGGGGGGGAGGTAGGGTGACAGCACCTGTTTTGGCAGCCTGACCACCATCTTGCATCCTCCACGGTGCCATGGACCTAGCACCATTTCAGTGCATTGGGGGAGGGAGGAAATTACACAAAAGACTATGGAGAATATTCTGAGAAAAATCTGCAGAGTAGCCTTCTTTTCCTAGGAGAGCAGGTGATAAAACATCTGAGAAATTTTGTCTGAAAAATAATATTCTAGAATTTTCTGCTTCTGACATAAATACAGAGGGATACACCAATCAGCACAGTCAGAATCCCCCCCCCCGCTGTGGAGGAGTTCTATGCATGCTCATTGGTATACTCATAGAACCATTTCTCATGTGTTCTGAACATGAACACGTAGAGGCATGGCTATTGGGTGTAGCAGGGGGGTAGGGCTAGCACACACTGCCCTGGGACCCCTCTTAAATGCATTGTGGGAGAGAGGGTGTCTGAAGATGCTAGTGTATTCTGGGGAGGACTGTGAGAACCTAACCCCAAAATCTTGCCTGATGTTTTAAGGCAGGGGTTGAGAACCTTTTTCAGCATGAGGACAATACTTGGGAAATCTTCTGAGAGCCACATGACAATGGTGAATGGGGCCAGAGAAATAAACGTTATCTTTGTACAGTAGGCTGCATTCCACAGACATTCACCCATCTCTCTATCCTCCATCCACTCAAGCAAGAGGCATTGTTCAAGTTCAAGGACACATTGCAGTCCGGCAAAAACACTCAAGGGGCAAGTGAAGTCAGGCTGGTGAAAGGTGTGGCCTGGGGAGAGTTCTGGGGGTCAGTTAGTAAGGCTTGGAGGGCCACATTTGGCCTCTGGGCCTGTGGTCCCCCACTCCTGCATTTTAAGGGTCCCATAGGAAGAGAAGAGGATGTATCTGCTATGTCTTTTGCCCACCTTCTTTCCTTGACTGCTGAAGCAAAATGTGTTCCATTTTTACCCAACAGGAGGCAAGGGAGGAGTGCAGGCAAAGGGGCCAGGGCAGCAATGGAGTGGAAGAGGGAAATCGAAGGAAACCAGACAGTGTTAATCTCAGAGGACTGCATAATATCTCCATAGGTTTTAGAATGGGGTAGAACTACCAGTGCATCCAATATTCCTGGATTCTACAGCAGCAAGTATCACAATCTGACAGCTAATCACCCTGAATAAACTTGCCTGTCCTGTTAGACAACATAGACAATGTGCAATTTAAAAAGACAAAGTGCCAGAACATTTGAAGCTGTTGACATTTGCTGTATAAGGTACAGTTCTAATGCTTTGAATTTTGTATGGTCCTAAAAGGTAGCTTGAAGTTCACTCAGAGGCAATGGCCAGGATTGAGTGGGAAGGCTTTTTTTTTTATTAAAGAAACTACATTTTGGTCTCTTTCCCCACCCCTCACCCCACCACACACATTATTTTCTTGACAAGGCACTCTTATACACTGTACTACATGATAATGCACCTAGGGAGGAGTTTACAGCTCCATTATATTTGATATTTGATTGTTGGAATTCCTGACTACTAAAGCAATCAATGAGACCAACGGGATTCTTGAACTCATCTTTTAGTGCCATTATAGTAATAGCTTCAGTGCCAAGACACCATGTAACTAGACATGGCACAAATTCCTTCCCCTCAGGGTGACCGTAGGACTGAATAAGTCTAGAGAAAGATGAATGCCATTTTCTTTGACATTTCATGCTAGGCTTCACCCTCTTACACCACATTGACTGGGAGAAACCTCTGTGGCATGTGTCCCTTTAAAGCTTTACTTCTGGAAAGATCTTTTTCTTCAGGGATGGGAAATGAGCATGCCAGGGGATATCTAAACTGATGCTGAGGACCGAACTCCTGCTTCAAAAGGCAAGTCATTGAGAAAGGTCATGAGGTCATTAATGTAGCAAAGTGAAGCAAGTCACCGCACACGTGCAAAAAGAAACAGTTTCATAGAGCTCAGCAGAAAAGAGAGAACTTTTTGAAAAAGAAATACTGAATGGTGTTTTGCATTGTAAGTTAAAAAAAGAGAAAGGACTTATTTTTGAAAAGTAGGTATTTAGTACTTTTTTCTTCATTCGCTCAAAGCCTAAATGATAATGGAATGAGAAGGAATAGAAAGAAAAGGGTCTTCGACCCAACAAAAATTTCCTGGTCTCCCTGGCTGCATAAGCTCCCAGTCTAGGGTTGCCAGGTTCAGGGCCTGATCCTGGTCCTGTATCTTTAGGAGAAGAGAAAGTCAGCCAAGTGCAGGTGTTCTTGCAGCACTGTAATGAGAAAAACCACAAGGTGGAATTCTCCCTTCCCCCTGCACAACTTTTAAAGATACAGAAGGCCTGTTGGTTGCCAGGCCTGTCTTCCAGTCCATTCTGTGTCCTGGAGCCTCCAGACCCTCTCAGTCTGTTCTAATTAGACTGCCTTTATTCATCCTCTCTTATTACATCTTGTTGCATCATCCATTCTGATACAGGATTAATTCTAAAGCTTATACTTTTTACTATGGCATATGTTCACATTACATAAAAGCCCATTATTAAGCAGTTTCAGACCTTTATCTAGGCTTCAGATATGTCATTAAAGGAACAATTGCTGGATTCCACATATCTCCATTTGACAATACTGACTGCAGTGTGAAACCACTGAACAATAAGAAGTTCAATGCTATTACTTGTGGAGTGAAACAGAATAAACTTAAAAAAAAAAAAAAC
Source organism: Rhineura floridana (assembly GCF_030035675.1). Lineage (NCBI taxonomy): Eukaryota > Metazoa > Chordata > Lepidosauria > Squamata > Rhineuridae > Rhineura > Rhineura floridana. Next base: position 37,638,745 of record NC_084488.1, on the reverse strand, counting down.
ACATACTACATATATTAATTGGCTTACCGATGCCAGGCCGCCTGGGCTATCAATAAAAACTGTTTTACGGAATGTCCACTGTTAATAAAATAATTATCTGCATGTTCTGCATTTTATTTGCTTCTGATCACAATGTTTACAATCTCTCACCTGCACTGCCAATCATGCATATATATTCCTCTAACTCAGGATAACACTTCATGTATCTAATGAAGTGGATTATGGTTCATGAAAACTTATGACAAAACTATGTTTTTAGTCTTTAAGGTGTCACAAGACTCTTTGTTGTTTTCATTGTGACAGTCATACCAGTGTGGTGTAGTGGTTAGTGTCAGACTAGGACCTGGAAGACCAGGGCTCAAATCCTCACTTAGCCATGAAGCTCACTGGGTAACCTTTGGCCAGGCACTGTCTCTTAACCTAACCTACCTCACAGGGTTATTGTGAGGATAAAATAGGGAGGGGGAGAACCCGGAAAGGTAAAAAAAAATCACAAGCAGGGAATATATATAAAGAATTGGGGGGAAAGGAGATAATTTTATAGATGTACTTGATTAGATTTCTTCCTACTTTGAAATTTCTGAGACTGAGGGAATCATAAGATCTGCTTGCAATTTCTGATACCATAATTGATTAACAAGTCTTCAGCATGTTCTCATCATTAAAGCAAGAAAAATAACCTACTCGTATAACAGTACTAGCAACACAGAGTTTTATATATGATGATCAGAAGTGCATGACAAATTTTAGTTAAAAGGTTCACAAATGCAAACATTTAAAAAGTGAATAAAATAATACAGATCTGAATCCATACCTGTCACTGACAGCCCAGTTTAAGCTTCTTACCTCAGAAGTAAATCCCGTCGGGCTGAATATGACAGATTACTTACAGTGCCTTGCAAAAGTAATCAGACCCCTGCCCAATGCTCTTATATTACTGAATTACAAATGGTACATTGTAATTTTGTTCTGTATGATATTTTATTTCAAAACACTGAAACTGAAAATCAATTATTGTAAGGTGACATTGGTTTTATGTTGGGAAATGTTTGTGAGAAACATAAAAAACTGAAACATGTTGCTTACCTAAGTATTCAACTCCCACAAATTAATATTTGGTAGAGACACCTTTCGCTGCAATAACAGCTCTACGTCTTTTGAGGTAGGTTGTACCAGCTTTGCACACAGTGTCGGAGGGATTTTGGCCCATTCTTCTTGGCAGATTTGCTCCAGGTTGTTCAGGTTGGTTGGATGTCGCTTGTAGACAGCAATTTTCAAAGAATGCCACAGATTCTCAATGAGATTGAGATCAGGACATTAACTGAGCCACTGTAGGACATTCACCTTTTTGTTCTTGAGCCACTCCAGTGTTGCTCTGGCCTTGTGCTTGGGATCATTGTCCTGCTGAAAAGTGAATTTCCTCCCAAGCTTCCACTTTTTAGTGGACTGAAGCAGGTTCTCTTGCAGTATTTCCCTCTATTTTGCTGCACCCATTCTTCCTTCAATTTTAACAAGATGCCCAGTCCTTGCTGATGAGAAGCATCTCTCAGCATGATGCTACCACCACCATACTTCACTGTACGGATGGTGTGTCTTGAAGCATGGATAGTGTTAGGTTTGTGCCACACATAGCACTTTGTGTTTTGGCCCAAAAGCTCTATCTTGGTCTCATCTGACCACAAAACGTTTTCCCACATCACAGCTGGGGCTCATGCTTACTTGCAAACTCCAGACGTGCTTTCAGATCAGGGCAGGTTCTAAAGGGTGGCCAGGTGGGGCACTGGCCCAAGGGCCCCGCAGCTACAGACGCCCCTGAGGGGCCCTCTGCTCCCCTTCCACGATCTGTGGCAGGAGCCATGGATCACAGGACAGGAGGAGCTTCCAAGCCTCCCACCATCCTCCCCGCTTCACCTACCTTTCTCTACTGTTCTTTGCAGCTGCGCACACTGAGCACACAGGATTGCCATCAATAAAGATGGTGGCTGAAGTTTCTGTAAGGTACTGAAGCCTCTGCCAACATCTTGGTTGATGGCAGCAATGCACTCTGTGTGCCATCAACCAAGATGGCGGCAGAGGCTTCAGTCCCTTATGGAAACCTTGGCCACCATCTTTATTGATGGCAACCCTGTGTGAACAGCAGGGAAAGGTAGGTGAAGCGGGGGGGATGGCGGGTGGCTCGTAAGCTCCTGTCTTGCGATCTGCGGCATGGCTCATGCCACGGATCACAGAAGGGGAGCAGAGGGGCCTGGGATAGGCTGATGCCCAAGGGCCCCGGCATTCCTGGACCCGGCCCTGTTTCAGATGGTACTTTTTGAGTAACTGCTTCTTTCTTACCACTCTCCCATATAGGCTAGTGTTATGCAGAGCTCTTGATATGACTGATGCACCATTACTCGACTCCCAGCCACTGAAGTCTGTAGCTCCTTCAAAGTGATTGTTGGCCTCTCTGTGGCTTTTCTCACAAGTCTCTTTCTTGTTTGAGCACTGAGTTTTGAGATTACTTTTGTAAGGCACTGTATATGTGCGATTAGGATTTCAGCCCTTCATCCCAAGTCAGTATGGCCAATGGTCAGGGATGATGGGAGTTGTAGTCCAAAATATCTTGGGGAAGGGTGCTGTAGGATAAATATCCAAGGGCATCTCTTTGACCCACAATTCCATTGAAGACACAGAATCCTACAGACACATAACCAAGTGTGAGATTGCATCCCACATTTACCCAACACCCTCTCCCACAAGCAGATGTTGATAGCAGGAATGAAACTAAATTGATGTATAAAAATTTCACAGCCCTCAGCATGCCATGTCCATTGACCCACATGGAGGCTTGCCATGCCCAGAAACGGAAGGAGCGCAACACATTACATGATCATCCCTGGCTGAATATGGGACATCTCATGTTAAATAGAGGCTGGTCCATTTGTCACTATGGGTTTCAGGGTGGCTCAGAGATGACCAACTATTGACCTACCACAGGACCAATTCAACTTGCATAGCAAGTTCAAGCACCCCCTGGCAACCCTGCCAAATTTTAAATAAGCTGTTGAAAATATTTTGTCCACAGTTCCAGGTATAAGGAAAGGAAAATTGTCTTCATATGACATCCTTTGCTCTTTGTGTGTGTGTGGTACATACAGTGCCTTATCCACAGCTGAGAGAGTGTTGGTGCTCTATAACTGTGAATACTTTACAGCTAGAGAAGGCAGTGGCTTCATTATACACCTTAATCTGCTGTGAATGAATTCATTTGTGTTCTAAAAGTAGGTTGCTTGAATGTGTCTTTGTCCAATCTGACATTCTGAAATAAACCAGAACAACTGGTGTGACTTTATGCACTTCTCCATATGGATTAAAAGGCTGCATTCCCTTCTGTTCAATTCCTTCTCTCATTCCTCAAATATCCATTAAATCAGAACCGATTGGTCTTTCAGAACACTGCTACACTCAGGCTACAAATACCATTCTGGACACCGTATCTTAAGCTAGATTACTTTTACACCTCTATTGCTGCAATTTTTTTCTTCATATGACACTCCAGGCACAAGCCTTTCATATTACTGCAACTATATTTTCCTTCATCTTCCCTGGTAAAAAGCAACACTATGCTCACTTTTGTTGTTCTTTATTTTCCCTCTGGGGGCTGTAGCTAAACTCTTAAGTGAAGCATTTCAGGGGCTTCTCTTCATCTGCACAAGCCTTTCAGCAACTCTAGGAGCTAGCATATTCTTCACAGTAACTCTGGTGTTGAGGCAAATGCTTCCTATTGGCCCTAACCTTTAAATTTGGGTACATCTCAGGACAGGTTAGTGAATGACAAATACCATTTGACTGAAAAAGGAGAGTATGTGTCACTTTCCTATGCATGTAGCCTTAAAGTGAGAAGGGACACACACACAAGACATGCCCCCAATATCCCACATGCACCAGCTCTGGTTCCAATCTTAGCAGGAAAGCTGAAGAGGGGATCTAACCAAGTTCAGTTGAACATCAGCCACATTGGCAGAATACATTTAAAACACCATGATACCATTGAAACAGTCATGCTTCCCCAAAGGAATCCTGGGAACTGTAGTGTGTTAAGGGTGCTGTTAAGAGATCCCTATTCCCCCACAGAGCTACAGTTCCCAGAGTTCCCTAGAGGAGAGTTTGATCATTAAACCATATTGGGAAGTGTAGCTCTGTGAAGAGAGCAGAGGTCTCCTAACAACTCTCAGCAACCTTAACAAACTACAGTTCCCAGGGATTCTTTGGGGAAAGCCATGGTGGTTAAAGTGGTATCATAGTGCTTTAAATGTATGCCCCAGATGTGGCAATAATTAGAGTCCTCCATGCTAGTGGGAACTCTGAGCAGACATGGCACATGATCCAAGGGAGGAGTCTATTTGTATTCACCTAAATTATTTAATTAATTAATTTATATACCACTTCATATTTCAAGAGAAATCTGTAAGAGATTTACAAATCCCCCCAAAAGTAACCAATATCAGAAATACAGTAAAATTCCACATTCAAAACCAAGCAATATTGATACTACTACTATATTTTAAGTACATTAATTAAATAAATATCTCTATACAACATACATAAGTAAAACTACTGAGAATCACAAATGCAAATCATATACAAAAAATCAAAATCCATTAAGAGACATCAAAATAACATTACACTATATCATAAAAACCTCATAAATATTACAGAATACATAATTGTATAATTAGAATACAGAATACAGATTGTATAATAATAATACAATCACAATAACCAATCATCTACACATTCATGTTATACAAAATGAATCAAACACACAACCCCCACGTACACAATCACACACTCCTTACACCCATCACATCACTCCATCGATTCAATTCTTATTTAAGTAAAACTGTCAAATGTTCAACTAATCAGAATAACTAACTAGTTAAGACTCTTCCTTGAAATCCATTACACTTAATGCACAACCCACATAGGTCAAAAGAAGAGGGAAAAAGCCAGCATGCATAGGGATATTGGAGGCAGGGGCAGCATATAGAGCCCCTCACCTAAAAGCAAGTGTTCCAAAATTCACAAAGGAGAATAATACCAATTTACAGTGGCTGTTAATAATTGCAAGGTTAGAATTTAGGAAGTACCCAGTGATATTGAACAACTACAAATTGTCAGGGGTGGCCTATATTTTATGTGATCTTCAAGACAGTAATATAGGGAAAGCATTTTCCCTGTAGTGTAATCCTTAGCACCTGCTTGGGTGTTGGCTCATTTACTGTCTTGCAAGGGAACAGTTCCACGTTCTGACTTGCCATCAATACTTTCAGCATCAGCTAATGTTCTTTGGAGGTTTTGCAACACAGCACAGCTTGCATTCATTTCCTGACTTTGCAAGCCCCAACAAGATCACAGCAAAAGGGCTACTGAGGAAGATGCCATCACAGTAAGTCATGCTACTGGTTCTAATTCTGCAAAGGCCTGAGCTGCTCAATCAGGATATTGAAACCCCTAATTTTCAGTTACTGCAGTGGCCTAGAGGGCACTCGGAACTTGAAAGCAGAGAGGTTAAAATTACCGTGCTTTAATACTTGGAAATATTAACAGTGCAGCTGTTGCATAAATTCTTAATCCTGATACTGAATCACAGCTGAAATTTCACCTAGTTTTAGCTTTAAAATGAACATATGCCCATGTTATGTGTGTGTATGGATGAGAGATCTGGATAGTGATGAAGGTAACAAGGATTAGGGCACGAGGATTCATGTGGTTCACATTTTAATGCGAACGTAATTCGAACTTCCAAAATCAATATACAAACTGAAATATAGCTATCCTTCAAAATCCACACTTTTCTGAGTATTGTGATGCAGTCTCTCATCAAACAATGCATACAAAAAAGGCATATATGTTGTGCACCCACATGCATATATTTGTAAAAAAACAGCACACAAAAATGCATATAAAATGTATATTATACAGCCACAAGAGTGGCTGTATACTATAGCCAGCATGGATTTTTCACATTCTGCAGTGTTAAATTGAAAATACCCCCCATGCCATTCTGTTGCTTCCCATAAGCTCATTTCAAAATAAAACCTTACAAAATTATAGTCCTGAACTCAGAAACACTTGCTTAACAACCCTTTCAATTTTCATGGCGATACACAAAACACTAGTCAGAGAGAATAGAGAGTTCAAAGTCTAAAAAGAGAGAGAAACGCCCAGAGTCCTTTTGGACTTTCTTCTGTCAGAGTTCTCATAATCTGATGAAGTTCATTAAAAATCAGCCATGTTCACAGAGTACCTGCAATCCTATTACTGACCTTGCCTCATACTCTGACCATCTTCTGCAGTTTAAAAGAACTATACTTCCCAGATTCCTTGAGAGAAACCATGACTGTCGAAAGTGAAATAAAGGCCTGGTGTGGATGTGGCCAGGGACAGCTTTGGTTTAAATTTGGGTGGGAGGCAACATGTGCCTGCCGTAGAATAAAAATGTGGGGAAATGCTGAAAAGCAATGATACTGTTCACAAGCTTTTCCTTTTAGAAAGGAAAGGGGCTTCCCCTCTACCCAGTGCCCACCCACCTAATCCTCTCCCCCCTCCTCCTTCCCTCCCTGCCCCTCCACTGGGTCAGAGTTGGACTAGGACCTGGGAGACCAGGGTTCAAATCCTCACATAGCCATGAAGCTCCCTGGGTGACCTTGGGCCAGTCACTGCCTCTCAGCTTCAGAGGAAGGCAATGGTAAAACCACCTCTGAATACTGTTTACCATGAAAACCCTATTCAGAGGGTCAACATAAGTTGGGATCAACTTGAAGGCAGTCAATTTCCATTTTCAAACATGATTGCACAGAAATAAATCCCATTGAACTCAAAAAGTATGTAAATGATCAAAACCACCTTACCTTCTCCTCCCTCCTATCCCCTCCCTCTTGCCCCTTTCCTCCCCTCCCCTTCCTTTGCCCCTCCCTCCCCATCCCCATCGCCTTCCAATCCCCTCCTTCCCCTTCCCCTCCCCCTCCCCCCTCCTATCTTAAGTTTGATTGCATGGGAATAAATACCATTGAACTCTATAAGCATGCAAATGATCAAACCTGCCCTCCCTTCCCCCTTCCTTTGTCCACCTACAATACACTCCTTCCCCTTCCCACTCCCCCTTCTCCTCCACCATGGTGAGTTTTACCTATCCTAACTATGATTGCAGATGAGTAAATCCCATTGAACTCAATAGGCATGCAAATTATGAGACCTGCCTTCCCCCTCCTTCCCCTCTCCTCTCCTCTCCTCTCCCTTCCTCCTCCCCTGCCCACTCCAGCCTTCCCTCCCCCCCAGTCAATTTTACCTATCTTAAGCATGAGTGCACGGGAGTAAATCCCACTGAACTCAATAAACATGCAAATGATCACACCTGTCCTTCTCCTCCCCTCCCCCTCCTCCCCTCCCCCTCCTCCCCTCTGCCCTTCCTCTCCTCCCTCCTCCTCTCCTTCCCATCCCCTGTGGTCAGTTTCACCTATCCTAAGCATGATTGCAGGGGAGTAAATCCTACTGAACTCAATAAGCATGCAAATGATCAATGCATTCTCAGCAAACTTGCACATGATCCCATTTCTTACCTCTTGGATTAAAAAGCAGGGAAATTCACTAATAGGCAAAAAAAACCTTGCAGTTTAAGGACATACCTATAGCCCACAGGTCTTTCTATCAAACTTTAAAAAGCAGGGAAATTGGGCAGCTATAGTGAATGCACCAGGGGAGCAGGAGACCTGAACTACTCTCTGAGATATTGGACTGCCCTAAAAATTTGTCAAAATGCAAACACAATTTGGGTTGGTCTTTCACAGTCCAATCCACTTCCTGTGTAGCTTGGAAGAATTTGGTAACATGTGCCTCTGAGGATATAGTTAGTGGTGGCAACACCTGCAATCAGCCCAAATAATAGAAACAAGACATGTGTTGTGCTGATCTTGTTTTAGCAGGGATGAAGCAACATTATTAAGGCAGTTGATATAGTTACTTTAAATATGTTTGATTTACTTTTCAATTTTAGTTAAGTTTCCTATAGGAAATCATTTTCTTTTGTTTCTATTTCTGTGGATATGTGAAGTACAGCAACACTTTGCAAAATTTACACTAAAAAACCTCCAAAAATAATTGTGGAATAATGGCACTGACTATTCTGCAGAATAGTCTCCAGTGGACACCAGGAGTGTCTCAATTTGAGCAAGATAAAAGAGTGGGAGGTGAAATATATTCTAGCAAAATCCTAGGTGTGTGCTGTGTTTTTAATTGACCATGCCCACCTTGCCTTAAATGAAGTGGTTGAAACATAGCAGGCTGAAAACATGCATCCTCTTTTTCCCAACAGCTAGATTCATTGCTGAAGTAGCAACATATTGTAATCAGTCTGATTTTACAAAACTGCAGTTTCAGATTCAATTGTTAATGCACCCAAAATAGAAATAGAACGTAACCTCCAATTTGAAACACAAAAGGCTGTCTTCACCATCATATGACATTGACCAATAAAAAGGCATTGGAATTAATTAAAGATAAATTTGACACAGATTTCTAGGATGAATAATGAGGGAAATAAAATTTTGTAGATTAGATTCTCCGTAGAAACATTAGTAATACAGGAAAGAAGCAAAGTACAAAGAACACCAACAAACATTCAAAAATATAATTCTCCATCTTTGGAGATGGCAGGTGTTGCCACCACTCACCATATGCTCAGAGGCCCATGTTACCAAATTCTTCCAAGCTACACAGGAAGTGGATTGGACTGTGAAAGACCAACCCAAATTGTGTTTGCATTTTGACAAATTTGTAGGGCAGTCCAATATCTCAGAGGGTAGTTCAGGTCTCCTGCTCCCCTGGTGCATTCACTATAGCTGCCCAATTTCCCTGCTTTTTAAAGTTTGATAGAAAGACCTGTGGGCTATAGGTGCATTATTTTGCTACCACCATTAGATCATCCCTTTGCCGCCCAGCGGAGCTTTTTAGGGTGGTACGAGGGCTCCTACATTCTGGTCCTCATGATACTAAGGAAACATCGGAAGCCCGCTGCAACGAATTTGCGGAGCACTTCCAGGACAAGATTGCATGCATCCGTCGGGACTTAGACTCTGATGTTATGACAGATGAATCCATTGAAGTAGAGCGCGGCCTTGTCCTTTATTATTGGATGAATTTCAGTTGGTGCAGCTCGAGGAAGTGGACAAGGTGCTTGGAATGGTGCGGGCGACCACGTCTGCTCTGGACCCCTGCCCATCTTGGCTGGTGAAGACTGGCAGGGCTGTAACCACCGGCTGGGCCAAGGAGGTAATAAATGCCTCCTTGAGAGAGGAAGTAGTCCCTGGTAGTCTCAAGGAGGCAGTAATAAGACCTCTTTTAAAGAAACCTTCTTTGGACCCAGATGTTTTGAACAACTATAGACCAGTGGCGAATGTCCCTTTTTTGGGCAAGGTTTTGGAGCTGGTGGTCGCTGGCCAGCTCCAGGCGCTCTTGGATGAAACCGATTATCTGGATCCGTTTCAATCCGGTTTTAGGTCCGGTTTTGGCACTGAAACAGCCTTGGTCGCCCTGTATGATGACCTTTGTCAGGAGAGGGACAGGGGGAGTGTGACTCTGTTGATTCTCCTTGATCTCTCAGTGGCGTTTGATACCATCGACCATGGTATCCTTCTGGGGAGGCTCGCGGAGTTGGGAGTTGGGGGCACTGCTTGGCAGTGGCTCTGCTCCTACTTAGCGGATTGTCGCCAGAAGGTAGTGCTTGGGGAACATTGCTCGACACCCTGGACTCTCCATTATGGAGTCCCTCAGGGGTCGGTTTTGTCCCCCATGCTCTTTAACATCTACATGCAGCCTCTGGGTGCGGTCATCAGGAGTTTTGGAGTGTGTTGCCATCAGTACGCTGATGACACGCAGCTCTACTTCTCCTTTTCACCTTCTTCAGGTGAGGCTGTTGATGTGCTGAACCGTTGCCTGACCGCGATAATGGACTGGATGAGAGCTAATAAACTGAAACTCAATCCAGACAAGACTGAGACACTGTTGGTGAGCTCTTTCCCTGCCCAGATGGTGGATGTTTATCCTGTTGTAGATGGGGTTACACTCCCCTTGAAGGAACAGGTTCGTAGTTTGGGGGTCCTTTTTGACCCTTCCTTGTCGCTCGAGGCTCAAGTGGCCTTGGTGGCACGGAATGCATTTTACCACCTTCGCTCAGTAGCCCAACTACGCCCCTATCTGGACAGTGATGATCTCGCCTCTGTTGTCCATGCTCTGGTAACTTCTAGATTGGATTACTGTAATGCGCTCTATGTAGGGCTGCCCTTGAAAACTGTTCGGAAACTTCAGCTAGTGCAAAATGCGGCAGCCAGGCTGTTGACGAGGACCAATCAGTCCGCGCATATAACACCTGTCCTGGCTCGCTTGCACTGGCTACCTATTTGTTTCCGAGCCAGAGTCAAGGTGCTGGTGTTGACCTATAAAGCCTTACACGGTGTGGGACCGCAATACCTTGTGGAACGCCTCTCCCGCTATGAACCTACCCATTCACTTCGTTCAGTATCTAAGGCCCTCCTCCGGGTACCAACTCACCAGGATGCCCGGAGGACTGTTACTAGATCTAGGGCCTTTTCTGTGGTGGCCTCCAAATTGTGGAACAACTTACCGGAGGAAATACGCCTGGCGCCTACGGTTCTTTCTTTTAGGCGCCAGGTTAAGACCTGGCTATACTCCCAGGCATTTTAATGTTTAATGTTTTATGTTTAATGTTTTAGTTTAATGTGTTCCTCTTTGTTACTGATTTTATTCTATATTGTATTTTAATCTCGTTTTGTACACCGCCCAAAGAGCTATTAGCTATGGGCGGTCTAGAAATGAAAATAAATAAATAAATAAATTCTTAAACTGCAAGGTTTTTTGTCTATTAGTGAATATTAGGATAAAACTGCATGAAAATGCATAATAATTTTTGTGTCAACTTTAAAAAGTTGCAAATTGATGCAGAAGTGGAGTAAACTGAGAGAAGTCTAATTGTCCATTTCTTATGTAGGCTTACATGGCTTTAAGGGAAAATTAAAGGATAGGTCTATGATTGGCTGTTAGCCACGATATCTCAGTTGAATCTCCAGCTTCAGGGACAGTATACCTTTGAATACCAGGTTCTACAGTGGAATGCTGCCTCCATGCCCTGTTTGTGGGCTTCTTTGGAGCATCTGCTTAACCACTGTTGGGTCTTCTTTTTGTTCAAAACAAACTTCAGAAATGTTCCCAAGCGAAACTGAGAGTTGCTTCCAGATAGCATAAATATTGAGCCTATACTTCAATTGTTTATTTAAATGACTTTTAACTCTCGTGGCTTTCCCCTGAACTAGGCTGAGAACTGTAGCAAGGTGAGGTGTAAAGCATACCATTAGAGCAGGAGTGGCTGACCTATGGCCATTTAGATGCTGCTGAATTACAGCCCCCATTGGCCCTGGCCAGCATGGCCAATGGCCAAGGATATTGGGAATTGTCATTCAATCACATTTGGAGGGACACAAGTTAGCCACCACTGTGTTAGAGATCCCTACATAATTCACACAAAGTTCAGAACTGCTTTTCCCATGATTCCTTGGGTAGAAATAATATGTATTATACCCACTGAAATCTGTAGCGCAGAGGCCGTTCACAGATGTTCTCTCGAAGGTGTATTTTTCTTATTGTTCACATATTACATTTGTGCATTTTTTCAAACATAGAAGTGACTTGGGAGAGTGCCAATGCCTGCAAACTAAACTTTAAGAAACAATTAGAACAGCCAAATACTTACAACTGGTATCTTCCCTACACCAACATGATGTCAGATGATTTCCCACGATATCACTAACTGTACCTAGTGAGGTTTGGGAAGTATTCAGCACAAGTGATTTCATAAAATGGGGCAGGTTGTGCTGTGTGTGGTGGAGGGGGAGTTGACATGGTGCTTCCAGTTTGGGGTGGCATCCCTGTGTTTCTCCCAATGTGCATTTGTACCTATAGCAAGATTTGCTAATGTGGTATCTCCTATGGTGCCTACGAAAGACCTCAGTAAATATCCTCTCCAAAATCCACAATGCCTGGCCTCTCCTATGTTGAATGATCCCTTAAGAGGTGCCAGGATTGCATACTTACTCTCCCTTCTGTTCTGAACAGAGGGGAGGTACAAAGAGCTTCTCTCTGCAAATGAATGTGGCTGTGGCTGATGTAGGCCCTTTTTTATTGATGGGGCAGCTGATGGGAGAACATGCCCACACCATTTTGTGGCCCTGCCTCTTCTGTTCTTTTAGATGTGGCAGCCATTTTGTGTTGTGCTACACCCCTATGGCAGTCATTTTGTGACTGATACCCAGAATATTTTTTTCAAAATTCCCAGTGTGCCAACTTGCCCAAAAATGTTGGTGACCCCTGACTTACAGTCTTGCTGTGGAGAAGGTCAATTATGTTTACCATTTTATATAGCACAAGACATGCCATTTCTACAGTGCTAGATGAACAATCAGAGAGAAGCATGGCATCAAATAGATTCTGGGAAGAAGGGTTGTAACGCTCCGGAGTAACTTGGTTTCTTTAGATTTTACTAAAAAAAATTTAGTTTATATTTGAATAAAAAACACATTTGCTTCTAAACTGTATTTCAAGCAGCTACAGGAGAAGGTGACACACATTTGTGTACTGATTCCATTTGAGAGTAGAGTTGAAGGCAATCCAATTTCATATGTATACAGTCTTGCCATTAGCAACAAATAACAGCAATGCTAACAAGAGCTGGCAGCAGCAATCATGTTTGCAGATATATTTCTCCCCCTCACTTTTTATTTAATAAAATGCTGTGGAAACAGCTTTCTGGGTTCAGTATTTATTATTTTTTATGAACCCTTGTTGAAATGGTAACTGCAAGTATGGCATAAATTGATTGATAAGTTGTCTACAAATATCACTATAGATCTGTAACATCTTTGAAACCGTTACTTAAGATTTCCTTGCACCAACAACATTCACAAACAACATTCACAGTAATCAGTGTTGGTGTAGTGGATGATAGCGTGCTTGGACTGGAGAGATCTGGATTGAAGTCTTCACTCATCCATGAAATTCACTGGTAAATTGGGGTCTCTCATGATCTTTCTGCCTCACCGGCTTCAGGGCTGTTGTGAAGATAAAATGGAAGGAGCCAAGCCTCTTGCCCTGACACTCTTGGACTAAGGTAGAAATAAAACAAAATGCCAAGATTCAAGTGGTAGAGCAACCCTTGCGCTGGGCCGGGCATGGTGGTGAACTGAGCATGGTGAAGGTGTCCCTCCACCTAGATCTTCCAGCGAAGCTGGGCTCCCCCTGGCTCCTGCTAGAGTGATGTTCTGCTCATCAAATGCAACAGCTAACATCAGACTCTGAAATGGGACATTCCAGAGGTGGGGAGGGTCTGTGCTGACCATGATCTGTTTGATTCCAAGCCAGGTTCAATGCATAGCATGATGGAATCAGGTCCAATCCAGGCCTGATCCCTGCACCAGCTCAACTGGCACTCTTACTGCCCCCTTTTCCTTACCAGCTGCCATACACAGCAGCGTTGCAAATGCAGTGGTGGCCTTCCAGTGCTCCATAAGCCCCACTGGCAGGCAGAGGGGTGGTTTGTATTCCCTCCTAAGCCATCAACTAGTGTTGCACTCCAAACTTGCTAGGTTTTGTAACCTTTGCAGAAAGTTCACAATCCAAGCATGTTCATCTTCATTCCATTTCTAGCAAAATTACAATGCATTAATTTGGGCTAACAAAAGCTGGGCCTGGCCTGTCACCATCAGCACTGCTGCTGTTTCTGCTGCTACTGCCAGCAGCAGTGGTGGTGGATACTACATAAATACTGGCAGATGTACCACCTAAAGCAATCAAATTCATGGTACATCAAACAGTAACCAACAGCATGCCATACAATAGAGCAGAACATAACAATATCATTACTTATTGTGCAATCACAGCACAGTCTTTTTGAAAATCTGCAATATATTGACAAAGGGAACAAAAGTGAACAGAAAAGCCAGTGGAGATACTGCATCAAGGATTTTAAAAAGCAGCAGATAAACAATTGATATTTCAGGGAGTGGGAGAGATTTTAAAACAGGTTTAGCAATGAAACATAAGAAGAATTAGGATATGAAAATAACATGGAAAAACACATATATCTGTATCTAGTGTAGACTATTTTCCATCTTTAAAGGTAAAGGTGTCCCCGCACTTATAGTGCAAGTCATTTCTGACTCTTAGGGTGCCGTCTTGCTACGTTTACTAGTCAGACTGTATATATGGGGTGGGATTGCCTGTTCCTTCCCCAGCCTTTCTTTACCCCCCAGCATATGCCGGGTACTCATTTTACCGACCACAGATGGATGGAAGGCTGAGTGGACCTCGACCCCTTTTACCAGAGATTCAACTTCCTCCTTCCATTGGAATCGAACTCCAGCCGTGAGCAGAGCTTTCGGCTGCTTTACTGCCGCTTACCACTCTGCGCCATGGAGGATCACTTTTCCATCTTTAGCCAAGGCTTAATAATAAAGACATTTGTATCAGCTTGCCCTAGTCAATTGGCAGTGCAGCTTCCATCCTTCTTTCAGTTCAGCTTCTTTCATCCCTGGAGTCTGAGTCCTCTGCAACACTCTCTCCATCCTGATATCTTCTGATTCTAGCTCTTTCTCCCCTGAATTATCCAACAATTTTCTAACCCTAACACTGCTCTTGCCTGTTTCACTTATATGCATTATTTTAATCCCCCTCCCAACCTCTTGGCCAATCAGAAGGACAAGATAGGTTCTAACAAACTAGGTTTGTCTTTCCCTCTTATGTCTCAGTTCTTTGTCTGAGCTGGCATTTTGAACTTCCTATGGCTTTCTGAGCATTCTGGCAAGAACAGATTCTAAACAGAGCAACCATTTTGGAAGAACCAAACATAAAATGTCTCAACTGTTTCATTCTATCACACACTGCTTTCATTTTGTACAAGTTGGGTTTTGGGGAATCTTACTGACAGAGCAACTTTCATAAATGCGGCTTTATGGACTTGTTTGAAAGGAAAATAATGGAGCAATGACTTCATTGATCAACTATATAAGAAGAAAAGTAGATGGTACCAAATATATAAAAACGTGTTCACATCATCAATAAAATATTAATAAAATACTATTCTGAATTTAACTTACTAAATTAGTAAAATGCTATTCTGTTTTTGAAAAGACACAGTCCAGCAATGAGAACAAGTTAAGCATGTGTTTAGATTTTTCACACTGAAATCAGTGGGATTTTGATGTGCTTAAGGTCAGTTGGATTACACCCTAAATGGTTAAAAATCCCATACTGAAATAAGATGATGCGTGCTCAGGGAAGTCCTTCTGATTTGGGACACTGTTTCTTTGAGATAAAATGATGTTAAAAATAAAAAGCAAATCATCTTTCAAAGATAAATGTCAGGAGAACAAAATATGAAAAATACGTACAAAGACTAACACACTGGATTGTAGTTTAGCAAATAACCTCAAAGTTTAATAAAAAGAAAATGAAATGATCATACACACAAAAAGAGATGAGTCAGGAAATCCTAATAATTCTTTTATTATAATGAATCAAGCATCCCTGAAAGTGTATAGGCACAAAACTGTATGAATGTGCCATCCAATCCTGCCACAGAGATTTCTCTTTTAATAGCATCAAATGCTAAGAGTAATAAAGCCATTTTGTCTTGGCTTCATGATGAGGAAAGGGAGTGAAACTTCTAGCCCTTAGGACCATGACTGTGATATATATAATAGCATCACACTGTTGTCCTTGCACACATTCTTCCTGGGCCCCAGTGAGTAGTGACAGAGAAGGCTTGCTATATCTTCTCTCTCTTGTGGCTAGGCATGCATTCGGCATCCCAGATTAGTATTTGCTAAATGCCATTACATCAACTCGTGTGAGAATCCTATAGATCAGTGCCTGATCACTGCCATTCCTAGTGAGTTGCTCAGTTATGCATTATATGCAAAGCAGGTGACAAGGGATGAAGTTATAATGACAAACAAAATACATTAGCCTAGCTTTATTTAAAAACTCAAATATGAAAGTGCTTATCTTTAGAATAAGCATTATTTTTATCATTGAAACCAGTCTCCTTACTAGAGGATTAGAAGGTAGCACAAAATGTCAAAAAGGGAACAAGAAATGGTTTGTTCAGACCTCTGTAAATGGCAGGAGGGCACTGCTGGAATATGAGAGCATATACTGCATTAGAACAGGGTTGGAGAACCTGTGGCCCTCCAGATTTTCTTGGACTCCAGCTCCCATCTGCCCCCACTAGCATGACCACTAGTAATGGCTGATGGGAGTTGGAGTCCAGGAAAACCTGGAGGGCCACTGGTTTCCCACCCTTGCATTAGAAGATGAGCTAATGTTTGGAGGCTTGATCATATGGATGATGTTTTGGGGTCCCAGAATATGGAAGCACAGAATTCATAGTTAGGTTGTGGGGAGGGGGGTATCAATTAACAGCAACAGGTAAGGATGGGTGGAAATGGTCCATGTCTCCTCTGAATGTGCACTTTCATAAATCTGTTCCATTCCATTTTCTCATTAATCTGCAATTCTTAACAAAAAATCTGCAAAAAAAATTGCATTCAAATGCATGTTTTTGAACTTATTTTCTCACAATACACACATCTCTAAATGCACTTTTCTAAATATATTTTATCAAAAACGGGTGGGGAAGTGGGACCGGCTGGTGGGCTGGACCCTCACCCTCAGCAGACCATTTTGACAGATGGGCAGGGGCCATCCACTTGTCAATCACCTGACATCACTATGACACCAGTTGACCCATTTCTCCTTTGTAGTGCAGCACCGCCAATCAGCTTATCAGTGTTGACTTCAAGCTCCCCTTTGTGCTGGCACTGCTTGCTCTACTAAGTTCCTGATGGAAGCAAATACAAATACAGAATATATCAACGCACACACACCCATATACCATCATCTTAAAGCTTCTAAGCAGGCAGCAAAATCAGTAGGTTTAGTCAGCTCCTGGTGAGCAGCCAGCCTTGCATGGTTGGCAGACTGGGTTTACCTTGGTGGGTCACAAGCTGTAGGGGCAGGGCTGTGTGGGAAACCAAACTATTTTGTGCCTGCTGTGAATCAATGTTTCCCCATCCCCCTGGATGTTGAGATGCCACGGAGATGAATTTGCTGTGGAAGGCTAAGGAAAGAATGTCGGAGAATACAAAACAAAATGGAATGCAATTATTTCAAACTGCACTTTAAAGCAATTGGGGCATTCTTCTTTAATAAGGCAATTAGCCCTGGTTAGGAGTTGTTCAATTAGCTCATGGTTGAGTTCTTTAGCAGGCCTTGAAAACAAGGGCAGATACCAGTTGCATCTTCTCCGCTAAGTGACATATTTTAAGCCTCATAAACCATTATGGGGGCCAAGCCGATACAATTCCTCACAGTAATTAAGCACATTTGAGAGGCACAGGGCATATTCAGATGGCTTTTTCATGGCTTTTGTGCCCTAATTCAATACAGCACGGAGCTGTGGTTTCAGAGAATTCTAAAAAAGGACAGCCCTTACCATTTCCCATCTGCTACTAAGTATAAATAGGGGATTACAAGTTAGGCAGCATATTAAGACTGTATTTGTATCACACTAATCCTGTGGGTTTTCAAAAAGCTTGGAGGTTAGATATAATTGGGCTTCCACTGAACTTGGCCATCACATAAACCTGAGCTGCCGCTATTAGCTATTTTCCCCTCTGTCTGCATCAAATTCAGAAGGCTAGCATACACCAGTCAACAGGACTTGAAATGTTTTTCATTCCACAACTAAATAAATGAGATAAATTCATGCCTTTTCTAACCCTTCTGTATTCAATAGCTAGGCCATGAAAAGCAGGGGAATCCTGTGGGTTTGTCTGTGTTGTTCATTACCAGTGTATGAGTATATTTAACACACACAAATGTAACAAGGAATCAACTACAAAAGATAGGGAAAGTTTGTTTGACTTTCCTTCTGCCTTATATGGTTATATAATTCATTCCCAAGGTAAACATGCCCCCTAATCAAAGGATTTCACATGTTGGAAGCCGCAGAGCAGTACAGCAGCAAATCCTGCTGAATGCAGTCAAAATGTATTTCAAATGTCAGTGTCAAAGTACTGAGGCTCTCTCAAGGTCTCCGGTATATTTCTCCAAAATGATATGAAATGCATTTCATATAAAAAAATGCATTGACTCATTTGCTAGACCAGGAATGGAGAAACTGTTGTCCTCCAGATGCAGTTGAACTCCAACTCCCATCAGCTTCCCTGGCCAGCAGGCCCAATGGTCAGGGATGGTGGGAGTTGTAGTTCAGCAACATCTGGAGAGCCACGGGTGCCCCACTACTGTGATAGACGATGCTTTCAAGTGTAAGCAAGCTGAAATGCAAGTTGACTATAGGGGTATGGACAACCTTCACACATCTGCATCTGTGTTGGAATTGCTTTTTAAGGTGTTTTAAAAGTTTTTTAAAAAATATGTTTTTAATATGTTTTAAAGATGTTTTGTTTTAATATATTTCAAAGTCTGTTTTTTAAGATGTTTTAGAGTGCTTTTAGTGTTTTTGTTTGCTGCCCTGGGCTCCTGCTGGGAGTAAAGGCGGTATATACATTTGATTAATTAATGATGATGACGGAGGAAGGGGTGTTGTGCCTGGTAGCGACCCACCCCCATTGAATATGCTGACTACATACTCCACTAGCTATGCATTTTCAGCCAGTGTGTGAAAGGACTCTATGTATGTGCTGATGTATATGTTCATAGAGATCTGGTATGTGAGGGGGCATCTGGGGCCAATCACGATCCCCTCTCCTAGTGTGGAAGATCTCTATGTGTATGGACAGGAAGCATGGATGGCTAGCCTGCACACCCAAATGACCTTCTTCTGACCTTCATATATTTCTTGGTATTAAAAACATGATGGTAAAAGAAAAACCTGCTGTGAAATTAGTGGGATACTCTTCCCCATCATGAATTTAGGGCTTGGCTGAAAGACTACTCACTGTTCCTATATCTACAACAGGGGGATAACATTTTAAATGTTTTTATGTTGCTGTGGACCACCCTGATGCTTTGCTAGAGGGCAGCCTATCTATGTACACACATAATATTTTTGTAACCATTATGCTACAATTTGCTTGGCCACGAACAGGTGACACTAAGCAAACTGCAGCATGATCCAAACATGCTGGGCTCAAGGGTGGCAGGGGGGAGACAGGGAAAGAAGGCAAGCAAGCATGCGGTGTAAGGAAGGTGAGTGACGAGGCAGTGGGCCAGGTGCACTGCTCTCAAAGATGGGAGAGGGGAGGACAGGGAACAAAGGTGAGTGAACGTACTTTGGCCCAGATGCACTAGGGTCAAGGTCACCATGGGGAAAAGGAATGGGAAGGAATGTGCGTGAGCAGCACCCTGTGGAGCTGCTTCATGGAAGGCCTTGGTGTTGCTACCACAGGACCTCCCTTTCCTCCAGATCTTGTGCTGGGGAGAAGGATGGGTGACACCAGGCACACAGCAGGGGCTCAAGGGTGTGGAGGTGCTTTAGTGACCTGGGGCATGAGGAGGGCATGGAGGTGCTTTAGTGACCTGGGGAATGAGGAGGAAGGGAGGTGCTTTGGCAACCTGGTGCATGGGTTGGAGGGGGATGCCTTGGTGACCTTGTACAAGGGGAGGGGGGCTTGGCAACCTGGGGCATGGTGAGGGAGGGAGGTGCCTTGGTGACCAGGGGAGAGGGGAGGTGCATCCCTGTCACCTGGGTCACAAAGACATTTTTCTCCCTTCCCCTGCCAAGGTGATCAAGGGGAGGGGAGAGATGACTTGGTGACCTGGGGAAGGGGGAGGGTCCCCAGATAGCCAAGGTACCTCCCTCCCCAGATCACCAAGGCACTTCTCCCCTCCCCTTGACCAGGGGAAGGGGGGACAGTGCCTTGGTAACCTGGGGGATGGGGACAGGGGAGTCTATTGGCAACATAGGGGAGGGGGAGGTGCCTTGGCCGCCTGGGTGAGGGATTGGCATACAAAGCGTACAGGGGCAGAGTCCCTAGTATATAAATACTTTTATAAATAAAAATTGTTGCATTGGGATGTAAGATAGCTTTCAAGTATCCATTTACATTAGAAATTCCTTCTTAGTATCATTCTCGTTGTGGTACTTTGTATAGTGTTAAGTTGCTTTCAGCTGCTTTATATGGGACAAAATTAATAAACAAAATAAATAAAAGATTGTGTATATTCAGGGATGGGACATGTGTAGCCCTCCAACAGTTGTTGGGCTAGAACTCCCATCATTCTTGTCCATTTGCCATACTGGCTGGGACTGATGGGAGTTGGAATCCCATCTGGGGAGTACCTCAGGTTCCCCATCCCTGCTGCATGTAGTAGTATTCAGTTAACTGTAGTGTCCTGAGAAATACATTTGGCTGTGAAACTGGGAGATTCCTGGTTCAAATGCTGTCCCCTGGTTCTGAACTCATGGCCTTAGGCAAGCCAGCATGTCTCAGTCTCAGACACTGTCCACCCCATGCCCACACCCTATGGGATAATAATAATAAGGGCCTACCTTGCAAACTGGTTGCAGTGATGGCTATGGCATGAGCTTTGATGAAGTGATGTGATGATGATGTCATTAGAACAATGAGGAAAAGTGCTACCCAGATCCTAAACATTATTTGTGGGTCAGAAATCATTGTGGGTTATAATGCAATGCTGATAATACACCAGACACAGACCTTGCATTTCAGAAGCATACTTAATGTCAGCAACAAATAAAAAGTGGAAAAAATGGAAATGGACTGCCTTCAAGTCGATTCCGACTTGTGCAGACCCTATGAATAGAGTTTTCATGGTAAGCGGTATTCAGAGGGGGTTTACCATTGCCTTCCTCTGAGGCTGAGAGGCAGTGACTAGCCCAAGGTCACCCAGTGAGCTTCATGGCTGTGTGGGGATTTGAACCCTGGTCTCCCACGTCATAGCTCAACACCTTAAGCACTACACCACACTGGCTCGTACTTTAAAAAAAATCAAGGATTATGAATTTTGTCCAAAAAAGAAGGAAAAACATTTTTCGCAGTATGGCCTAATTAGCATGGGTAAGCACAAACTCATGGATAAACCTCTCAAAGTCAAACTAGTGGTGGATGTAATTAGTCGTCTCTCATTTCTGAAAACAAATTAATTTTAAAAATGGAGAAATAAAAGATTGCCATTCAACATATTGCTCTTTGAGCTCCAGGATCTCAGTGTTTGTTATGTGGCCAAAATATTCTGTGATGCTTATTTCCTTTCCTCTTCACAAAGCAGGAAAGTCAGAGTAAATTTTGTACCTGAGATGGAAGTAGACACTGCATTAAACAAATGCTTTTTTCCAATATAATCAATCTCACAGGGCCCATTAAATCTCTGCTAAATCAATTGACCGTGAAGGGCATGTGCGAACTCTGAGCAATTTGATGACTATGGTGACTTTAAGTCCCGCTTCTTTAATTTGCATTGTGATGGAGCAAATACCACAGAGCCATAGAAGGTTTCAGTTAATTTGAATACCTCAGAAGATATAAATCTGGTTCCAGCTAACTCAATTAAGGGAAAACATCTCAGTAAACAAATGGATACCTTCCAAGTTGATTCAAAGCATCCTGTATACAAAAGAAATGATACAATGTCAAAGACCAGGAAAAGGTTGCCTTTGTTTACAATGACATCCCTTTGGACAACAACTTTTGAACAGCCTGTAATCTGTTAATAAGCTGTTTAATGAATAAATGACCTTTGAAACTGATTGGCCTTTAACTTTTGGAATCACTTACACAAATGAAGACTGTCTGTGACAAATTAGCTCCAGTTTGCATAAGTGGCTGTGCATAACTTAATATCATTGCAGACATCTCCACTGGTTCTTTGCTGTGCAGAGCAGACTACAATTGTCAGAGTACAGTGCTAAAATTATTGAAAGTCTCATATTGACAGAGCAGAGTCAATAAGCAGTGTATCTTTGAAGATGCTTTTCAGTGTGTGGGTAGGAGAACCACCAAACTCTTTCCTTCCTAAGATCCTTTACATTCCATTTACTCTGCAGACTGCAATGCAGGCAAGAATTTGAGGGAGGGGTTATAGCTCAGTGGTAGAGCACATGCTTTGCATGCAGAAGGCCCTGGGTATCTCTGGTTAAAAGGTCTTAGGAGGCACGGGTGGGAAATACCTCTTCTTGAGAATTTGGAAAGCAACCACCAGTCAAAGTAGATACTACTGGGATAGATAGATTGATGTGTTGGAAGTGGGGCAAGAGCAACTCCTGTTTGGGTTCTTTTGTTTGTATTCCAGAAGGAAGATAAAGTTAGGGTCCTCCAGCTGGCTAGGCTTGCCTACCTTTACCTGTGCTCTTCTCTACCTAACTTCCTTCCATTGTAAACTGATATGCTCTGGGAAGCTGACCTGCCCCTCCTTCCTTTGTCTTTTTCTTTGACTTTCCGAGGAGAGAGGAGACATATTTGTCTTTGCTCTCTCTCTTGAGCCATGACAGCAATACCCAAGTCTGGGCATTGCCCCTCCAACTTAGTTAGTTAGTTAGAACTAGGTATGCCTTTCCTACCTACTATGTATTTCTATAAATAAAGTAGCTTTTCTTATTTTACTAAGTCTTAAGTCTTAGTGATCCAAATGCAGGGTAAAACCCTGTTACTTAGGTAAATACACATACTGGCATACACACACCTCAGATACTGAGTTACTCTGCATATTTCCATAACAAAGGGTTATGGTGGCCCAGTAAGCTAAATTGAACTGCAAGTTGTGCCTGAAAACTAAAAAGACTAGGTACTGTGTGTGTTTTACAAATCAAATCAAAAGGAGACTAGGTTACAAAGAAAAGCAGAACAAAAGATAGTAAAACATGGCTGAAGAAGAAACACTTAAGACAAGCAACCCAAGCCTGGAGAAGGACAATTATGTGATTTGGAGTCTCCAAATGATGGCACTTTTGGAAGGGGAGAATCTGTATGGAGTCCTGAACCCTCAGTAGTGGATGAGGCAGCCACTGCATCCTGGAAGCATAAGCATGCCAAAGTGAAGTCTCTTCTTATTTCTGCTTTATCATATGAGGCACTAAATATTTGCATGGGCTGTAGGAATGCTAAAGAAATATGGGAGAAGCTTGAAAAGGTGTATCATAGAAAATCTAAAAATCATGTGCTGCTTCTCTATAAGTCGCTGTACATGCTGAAACAATCTGACAGAGAAGATCTGAATCCACACCTGGATTTACAAGTCTGCTCTGAGAATTAGAAAGATGTGGAAGATTGGACAAAGATTTACAAAAGATCATACTCCTGGCCTCTCTAAATCAATGTCATTATACAACAGCTTGCATACTTCAACAGACAGATCCGAATTTGGATCAGATTATGACATATTTGAAAGATCAGGACTATAAAGAGAGACAGGAACAAGCTCTGTCTGAAAAAGCAAATTTTACTGTAGGCAGAAACAGCAACCAAAGGCAGGATAGAGAGATGAGTAGGGTACTGACAAACAAAGGAAGGATTGCTTCAAATGCAAATCTCCTGATCACCTTCAAAGAAATTGTTCTAGAAGGGAAAGAAGAGAAACAGTTGATTTGAAACAGAAGCAAGCTGAAAGAAAAACAAATAGCCAAACTAAAGTGAAGCATTCCAGTTACTATGTATCTGATGGAAAGAATGATTATAACACCAGATTTTTAATTGACACTGGTTGTACCGCACATTTAATAAATTATAAGATTTTACCACCGTACACAGAATGTAATTACAGCATCAGGAGACATTTTCTGTTCTCAAGGAATAGGCATGGTGGAGGTGCTTTGTAAAATGCCAGAGGGTGCCAGGGAGCTTGAACTGAAAAATTGCCTATTTGTTCCCGCTTTTAAAGATAATTTAATGTGCCACTAAAATAATGGAGCTTGGAGGTGAACTTTTTTTAAGTGACAAAATTTGCCAAGTTTTAGATGAAGGAGAAGTATGTTGTACTGAAAAACTGAAAAATGGACTTTTGCATTTGGAATATTTTGAAACTATGCATGCAAATACAGCCAAAGAAACCTGTGATTCTGGATGTTTACATGTTTGCCATCGAAATATGAGACATGCTAGCTTAGCCAGAATCAATGCTCTAGAGAAGGAAAATTTGGCTAGAGGCATTACAATTGGACATTGTAAATCCATAGAAAAATGTGAATGTTGTATAAAGACAAAAAGTGTGAAACCAAAATTTCCTAAGAAAGGTGAAAGGAAAACTACAAAACCTCTAGAATTAATTCACACAGACATTTGTGGACCCATTAGAATGCCATCACAGGGGGGAAATTTATACATGCTCACTTTCCTAGATGATTACTCAAGGTATACTACAATGTACCTACTGAGAGAGAAAAGCCAAGTACTTCAAAAATTGAAGGACTATGTCAGAATTGTATCCAACAAATTTGGCAGAATGCCACAAACCACAAAGTCTGACAATGGAGGAGAATTTGTGTCCAGGGCTATGGAAGGCTTTCTACATGAGGAACGCATAGGGCACCAGACTACTATTGTTTATACTCCAGAACAAAATGGGGTCATGGAATCCATGAACCAGACTCTTCAACATATGATTTGTTCCTTATTTGAAGATGCACAGTTACCACAGAAATACTGGGGGGAAGCAGTGGTTACTGCCACCTATCTGCAGAACCGACTTCTGGCAGCTGCAACCAACAAAACACCTTTCGAGCTATGGCATGATTGGACACCAAGTGTGTTTTACCTTCGTGTATTAGCGGCAAGGCTTTTTATACACATCCTGAAACAAAAGAGGTCAAAATTTGACAACACCGCCAAGGAAGTAATATTTATTGGATATTCTTCAATGAAGAAGGGATACCAAATCATAGATCCCAAAACTGGTGAAGTTGGAGTATACAGAGCTGTCTCCTTTGATGAAGAAAAGTGTGCACACCAACCAGCAGGGGCACCACACCAAACAGATGACAGCAAAATGGAAGAAGTAACTGAGCTATTCTTCCACAACAGAAAGTATCACAGTAATACACCTACAGAGGAAGATGATTAGTCTGAGCCAGAAGAGGCATCAGAGCCAGAAGGGGCAATTGAAGCACCAGCACCCAGACTCTCTGAAAGCACCAACAGAGGTGTACCACCAGAAAGACTTGCTTACCTCATGAGAGATGAACTTCCAGAGCCAGAGACCTGGAAAGAGATTGAAGCCTTACCCAAAGCTGAAGCTGAGAGGTGGAAGCAGGCAGCCAAGGAAGAGCTGGAAGCTCTACACAAGAATAAAACTTGGACATTGACCAAGCTTTCTCAAGGAAGAAAAGCTGTAGGCTGCAAGAGAATATTCAAGAAAAAGTCAGATACCGAGGAATCGTTTGAAGCCATTGGGAAACCTCTATATATCAGCACTGTTACCAGGCCAGATGTGGCGGCACCAGTGGGACACCTGCGCAGAAAAACCAGATCACCAACCAAGAAGGACTAGGAAGCGATCAAGAGAGTCATGAGTTATCTGAAGGGGACTGCAACCATGAAACTGAAGGTAGCGGCTACCTGAGATCCCATACTAATGGATCTTCTAATACAATGCATAACCTATGTAAAAGATAGTCAATGACTGCAAAAGATTTCTACCCATTAAGTTGTTATGACCCTTAAAGGAACTTGAGGAAATGAAGGTGATAGATCTCACTATATTTTGTTTAGCAGTAAGGAAAACAAAACAAAACAAAGAAACAAAAATGAGAGATTAGTCTTTCTACCACATTGACCTTTTCTTTTATTAAATTCCCAGGGAGGCATCTATCCAGGTGTATTATATATTTTTAAAGTATTTACATGGCACGCACTAAGATGCTCCTAAGCTACAATTATTTTCAAGCTCAGGCACAAGTTATGCTCATAATGACAGTGAGGAGGGGGAAAAAACCTTCAGCATAATTCTTGGGATTCTGCTTGATTGTCCTTGTGCAAGGAGAACAGCTGATCCACATGGAAGAGCGTTTCTCTGAATCCCAGTCCATAAGCGGTTTTTCAACAGTCAGTTGTATTTTAAAGATTTTGTTTCTCTCTTTTTACAGATTGCAAACCACTTAGAATACATTGCAATAGCTTATAAGCAATTTAGCTTATAAGTGCTTTCTCTCTATTTATAGTGGGAAAGTGCAAGTTTACAATTTGCCCACTTAAGAATACCTATGTAATGGAATAGAGGCATTAATAATGTATGGAGGGAGGGGGAAGTGTAGAAGTTAAATGAGTGCCTTTCTCACCCCCTTAACACCTCTGAAAGCTGCTATTTGTCCTACTGTAGCTGAGTTCTAATGTTTGGTAGAAAAAAGATAACTAAATACAAAACACCATGTTGTGATTTTTAACTACTTTCCCCATCCTCTTTAGCTCAAGGCTAACACAAGTGCAACCATTTGATTGAGATTTATTTTCCAACATGCAACCGCAGGGGAAATAAAAGTTTATTTGAAACGACCTTTTCCTTGTAAAGTTTAATCTGTTGCTGCTCATGGTGCCATGTCTTTTCAACCACCTGGCATGTCCTTCTCAATGCTAAAGAGGGCTCCCCAGAGGGAAAGAAATCAAAAGAAGACAAATACCAATGCTCGTACTTGCAAATGCTCTCTTCGTATCACTTGGGCTTGCAGTGTATTAGATAAACTACCAGCAACTTACAATGTAGTCTTCTACTTGGGGAACATTAATCATTTATATTAGGTACCAGCTTTAGCTAGAAGAAGACTGTCAAATGCTCTGAAGGTAAATAGAAGTTGATTGCATGGTATTTCTTGTAGAAAGGTCCAGAAGGAGGCTTTAACAGATTCCCATACTCACTACCTGAAAAAAAAACACAAATAAACAAAGCCACCCATACAAACACAAAATTGCCTGATCCATAAATCTTTTTCTCCCCTTTTGTTTTGAGGTGGGGTGAGGTATAGTATGCATTACGTGTCAGCGTGTATGGGCCTCAATCTGACAAAAGCCCAACTCACACACCATGTGACAGGTAGGGACAGACAGATCTGTCTATTTCAGGAGAGTGTCACAGGGATTCAGTCATAGGTCCATTCCATCCGATTTCTGCATTTATCTGTGCATTTTTAAAAAGAAAAATCTGCACAAATATTCACATTTAAATACATGTTTCATCAATAAGTAATATCTCAAGAAACAGATAACCTTTTTTTTTAGGATATGTAATGCAATTGCATATTTTTGAGCCAAAAACTGCATTTCAAAATCAGGAAAGGAACAAGAGATTGTGCCACCTAAGGTGAACACCCCCTTTCCTGCCATACCCCTTTCTGCTTATGGCGGTGCCCCTCCTCACCCTCTAATCTACCTCCTATCCCCCTTGCCACTGTCCTCCCTCATTCCTGCCTCCCCATCCCCTTGCTGCTGCCTGCTTATCCTTTTCTTTTAATTTTGCTGTTGCGTTAGTGACAGCCATGTGGAAGTTTGTCTGTTGTCTCTTCCATCTCCTTCATAGCTCAATCTGACAAAAGACTGCAGGGGTCCTTTCTCAAAGGGAGCCATTCTAAGCTACGTGGCTGAGAGAACACTGACACTGCTGCTACTGCCTCAGAAGCAAGAAAGTCTGCCCCGATCTGCACCATACATTGAAAGTATTATTACACTATTTGGCTGAGTTCCCTGGGAAGAAGGATTGATTGTGGAACCTCTTTGGAAAGTATAGGTCTGTGAGGGGAATAGGGGTTTCCAAAACTTTCAGCATCCTTAACAAACTACTATTCCCAGGATTTGGGGGGGGGGAAGCCATGACTGTTTAAAGTGGTGTGATTTGAAGGAAGGAAGGAAGGAAGAAAGGAAGGAAGGAAGGAAGGAAGGAAGGGCACACCAGTGTTCATTTGGAATGAATCTTCAGCAACTTTGTGCGCCTGGGGAATAGCCTCTGGGAGAATGTTTGGTTGTGGATCATTGGGGTTCTTAAAATGGAGGTGTTTAAATGAATTGTGACTCGTATCTGATTCCTGTCTGGCATAGTTTGGTTGGCATTGTGGTTTTGTGGAACATACAGTGAAGCTGAATGTAGGAACTTGAAGAAACTTGTAGAAAGTATTATTAAAGACAAATTAGCCAAGCATATAGGAGAACAAGCCTTGCTGAAGCAGACCCAGCATGGCCTCTACAAGGGAAAGTCCTGTCTCGCCAACCTATTATAATTCTTTGACAGTGTCAACAAGCATACAGATAGAGTTGATCCAGTGGACATAGTGTACTTAGGCTTTCAAAAGCTTTTGACAAGGTACCTCACTAAAGACTCCTGAGTAAGCTTTGCAGTCATAGAATAAGAGGAAAGATTCTCTTGTGGATCATAAATTGGTTAAGTAGAAGGAAGCAGGAAGTAGGAAAAATGGACAGTTCTCCCAATGGAGTGCTGTGGAAAGTGGAGTTCCACTTAGGATCAGTATTAGAACTTGTGCTTTTTAACTTGTTCATAAATGATCTAGAGTTAGGGGTGAGCAGTGAGGTGGCCAGGTTTGCTGATGATACTAAATTGTTCAGGGTTATTAAAACAAAAAGGGATTGCGAAGAGCTCCAGAAGGACCTTTCCATACTGAGTGAATGGACAATAAAATAGCTAATGCAATTCAATGTAAACAGGTGTAAAGCTATGTGTATTGGAGCAAAAAAATCTTAATTTCACATATAAACTCATGGGGTCTGAACTAGTGACTGACCAGGAACGAGACTTTGAGGTCGTAGTGGATCGCTTGATGAAGATGTCAACCCAGTGTGTGGCAGCTGTGAAAAAGGCAAATTCCATGCTAGGGATCATTAGAAAAGGTACTGAAAATAAAACTGCTGATATCATAATGCCATTGTATGTTGTATGTTGCGGCCACATTTGGAATACTGTGTACGGTTCTGGTACCTCACCTTAAGGATATTATAGAGGTGGAAAAGGTTCAGAAAAGGTCGACCAGGTTGATCAAGGGAATGGAGTAGTTCACCTATGAGGAAAGGTTGCAACATTTGGGGCTTTTTAGTTTAGAGAAAAGACAAGTCAGAGGCAACATGATGGAAGTGTATAAAATTATGCATGGCATGAATCATAGAATCATAGAGTTGGAAGGGGCCTTGTAGGCCATCGAGTCCAACCCCCTGCTCACAGCAGGAAATCCACAGCTAGAGCATCTCCCGCAGATAGCTGTCCAGCCTCTGCTTGAAGACATCCAGCGAAGGGGATCCCACCACCTCCCTAGGCAGTCGGTTCCATTGCCGAACTGCCCTTACTGTCAAGAAGTTCCTTCTAATATCCAATCTGAATCTACGCTCCTGCAACTTAAAACCATTAGACCTAGTCCTACCCTCTGGGGCAGCAGAGAACAAATCTGTACCCTCCTCTATGTGACAGCCCTTCAGGTACTTAAAGAGTGCAATCATATCACCCCTCAGCCTTCTCTTCACCAGACTGAACATGCCAAGTTCCTTCAACCTTTCCTCATAAGACTTGTTCTCCATACCGGCTATCATCCTTGTTGCCCTCTTCTGAACCCGCTCTAACTTGTCTATATCTTTCTTAAAATGAGGCGCCCAGAACTGAACGCAGTATTCCAGATGAGGCCTGACCAATGCAGAATATAGTGGGACTATTACTTCCCTCGACCTGGAAACTATAGCTCTGTTTATGCAGCCCAAAACCGTGTTTGCCTTTTTTGCTGCAGCATCACACTGCTGGGTCATGTTCAACTTGCGATCCACTACAATTCCAAATTCCTTCTCACACGCACTACTGCTAAGCTGGGTATTTCCCATCCTGTACCCGTGCATTTTGTTTTTGTGGCCTAAATGCAGAATCCTGCATTTGTCTTTATTGAATGTCATTTTATTAATTTCAGCCCAATTTTCTAGTCTATCCAGGTCCCTTTGGATTTTATTCCTGTCTTCCATTGTGTTAGCTATCTCTCCCAGTTTCGTATCATCCGCAAACTTCATAAGGCTTCCCTCCACCCCATCATCTAAGTCATTGATAAAAATATTGAAGAGTATCGGCCCCAGGACAGAACCCTGTGGCACTCCACTCGAAACCTCCTTCCAGTCCGAAGCAGAGCCACCGACGACCACTCTTTGAGTACGGTTTTCCAACCAGTTGTGAATCCACCTGACAGTATTTCCATGTAGTCTGCATTTGACTAGTTTGCTAATCAAAAGGTCGTGGGGGACTTTGTCAAACGCTTTGCTGAAATCTAGATAGATGACATCTACAGCATTTCCACCATCTACTAAGCTAGTGACCCGATCAAAAAAAGAGATGAGATTAGTTTGACAGGATTTTTTCTTGACAAACCCATGCTGGCTTCTTCTAATCACAGCATTGTCATCTAGATAGTTGCCAATGGACTCTTTTATTATCCGTTCTAATATCTTTCCCGGTATTGAAGTCAGACTGACCGGCCTGTAATTCCCCAGATCTTCTTTTTTACCTTTTTTAAAGAGCGGGACGACGTTTGCCCATCTCCAATCCTCCGGCACCTCTCCCGTTCTCCAGGATTTCTCAAAGATGATGGCAAGAAGTTCCGAAAGTATACCTGCAAGTTCCTTCAATACTCTGGGATGCAGTTCATCAGGCCCTGGAGATTTGAACTCATTTAGGTTAACTAGGTATTTCCTGACTATCTCCTTATCAATCTCGAACTGCAGTCCCGACCCCTTACTGAGATTGCTACCGATGCAAGGTTGCACACTGTTCCCTTTTTGGGAGAAAACGGAGGCAAAATAGGTGTTGAGCAGTTCTGCTTTTTCCTCGTTATCTGTCAACATTTTGCCATCCTCATTGAGCAGCAGTCCCACCGTTTCCTTGGTCTTTCTCTTGCTTCAAACATATCTGAAAAACCCCTTTTTGTTGTTCCTCGCTTCCCTCGCCAGCCTCAGCTCATTCTGGGTTTTAGCTTTCCTTACGCTATTCCTGCAAGCCTGAGCTGCTCGTCAGTACTCTTCCTTGGTGATGTGTCCTTCCTTCCATTCTTTATACATGCTCTTTTTTACTTTTACCTCCTCCACCAGTCTTCCGTGTAGCCACATTGGCTTTTTCCGATGTCTTCCATTTTTCTTCCTCTTTGGAATTGTTTGCGATTGCGCTTTTTGTAATACGTTCTTCATGAACTCCCACACTTCTTGGGCTCCTTTTTTCTTTAGTCTATCTAGCCACGGGATCCTACCCATCATTTCCCTGAGCTTGCTAAAATCGGCTTTCCTGAAATCCAAGGTCCAAAAGTGGCTAGAGAAAAGTTTTTCTCCCTCTCTCATAACACTAGAATTCATGGACATTCAATGAAGCTGAATGTTGGAAGATTCAGAACAGAGAAAAGAAAGTATTTCTTCATGCAGCACATTGTGAAACTATGGAATTTGCTCCTACAAGAGGCAGTGATGGCCACCAACTTGGATGACTTTAAAAGAAGATTAGACAAATTGACGGAGGATAAGTCTATCAATGGCTACTAGCCATGATGTCTGTGCTCTGCCACCATAGTCAGAGGCAGTATGCTTCTGAAACCCAGTTGACAGAAGCCGTAGGAAAGGGAGAGTGCTCTTGCACTCAGGTCCTGCTTGTGGGCTTCCCTGGGCATCTGGTTGGCCACTGTGAGAATGGGATGCTGGACTAAATAGGCCACTGGCCTGGTTCAGCAGGCTCTTCTTATGTTGACCACTGTGAGGACAATATGCTGGACTAGATGGTCCTTTGGTATGATCCAGCAGGTTCTTACATTCTTATGTTTGACTAAATGCAGTCAGTATACAGTTCCCGGAAAATGTATGTAGATGCATTGTTGAAAATTCCTTAGTCGGAGCCATGGCATAGCATTAAGCTTCTTACAAACAACTTTGGAATGGCCTGCCAGCATCTCTGACTGTGATGGTGTCTAGCATATTACAATTTGGGAACTACCTTTGTGGAGAACTGTTGGAAGTTTCACTTCAATCAACTTATTGTCTGGCTGTGAGCTCTGAATCTATTGACCATTGGGGCAACAGATATAGTTAGTCAGATGAAAGAGCCCCAGCTTGAATTCTCTCCTTGATACTTTCCTCAAGTTTAAGCATGCCTCTGATTGGTTAGACTGATATTCTCAAGGCTATCATCACTTCCAGTTCCTCCTTCTCCTTCCCACAATTCTCTCTCTCCCTACCTTTTGAATTCAGCTAGTATAGATGATTAGGCTTTCCTATCAATGTGTACTTTTTTGAATAAAATAAGTTTATTTCGTTTAAGATAAACACCACTCTCTTTCATATTATTTTATATCTCCAATGAACTTTGCTGCATAAAGCAACTCTCTACAAGAACTAGGTATGTCCACTAGATATCTAGTGAAAGCCAGTGTGGCATGGTAGTTAGAGTGTCAGATTAGGACCTGGGAGACCAGGGTTCAAATCACCACTCAGCCATGAAGCTGACTGGGTGACCTCAGGCTGGTTGCCTAACCTACCTCACTAGGTGGTTGTGAGGATAAAATAAGGAGGGGGATAACCTGTGTATGCCACCATGAGCTCCTTCAAATATAAATGTAGTAAATAAATATTTGTGTAGATTTCACTCATAGATTGCCACTCATAGATCAAACACCACAGAAAGGATGTTTGAATCACCTCACTTCACCTCCAACTATATAATGGGGTGTTAAAAGAAATATCAATGGAGGCATAGTACATTCAGAGAGGTGAAACAGTTCAGTGGTGGAGCACATGTTTTCTACACAGAATGTCCCAGTTCAATCCCCTGGCATGTCCAGTTTCTTCCCTAAAACTCTGAAGAGTCACTAACATCTTTGAATTCTAAGCTAGGCAGACCCATGGTCTGATTCTCTACAGGGTAGCTTTATGTGTTCATGTGTTCAGATGGGACCCATCAAGACACAAGACATCGACTGCTTGTTACCAAATTTTGTTTAAGGTGAATAAAGCATCTACAAATACATAGTTATTGGTGATTCTTGTTAGTACAAGTCTATGCAGACCAGTAGGAGCGGTGTAGGATAAAAATATCATTACATCTAAAGAGCCATAGCACTAAACTCCCATAACAGGAAACTAAGTACTTCCTATTGCACTTCCTGTTTCCCTGCTGCAATTGCCAACCAAAAGAATTCATGGAAACATCATCATATTAAACCAATCATATTTACACTGAGAAAGCAGCACAACACAATGTAGAAACAGAATCAAGTGTCATCATTAAAAACAATCAACTATATGATAAGAGAATCTTTTATATCATATGATTGCAGGTCAGAGATTCACAGTTTTATCAGTAACAATGCAGTGAAATGTTTTATTATCTTTAAAATGATTAACAACACATAACAATAGAAACAAAAGAACAAAACTGTAACTGAAATGAGAACCAAAAACTTGGGGTCAAAGTGAACATAATATTCAATGCATATTTGAATACCATGCCTGAAATTCTCCTCCCTTAAAAAAACAGCTGGGGGGAGAGTATTTTAATGCTATTTTCACACTGAAAATTATCCCTGAAATAGCCATTTCTGGGGCAAATCTCAGTGATGGGGAGGGACTTTTTTTCCAGTGGGAAAATTAAGCAGGGGAAAGAGGTCACCCCTCCTCCATGCCATGGTCCCATATCTAAGGTCACATTTTAAAGTGAACCTACCAAATTCACACTTCACAAAATAATACCCCAAATGCAGCTGTCCTTCAAACTTTGCACTTCTCTGAATTTTGTGACAGTTTACCAACCCTCCAAAATGTGTACAAAAATGCATAAATTATGGCAAAATGTGCGTTAAAATGCACATATTAATATATAACTTACAAAAATGCTTGCAAAAGTATTACACAAAATTGCATACAAAACTGTGTATATCAGAGCAGTGATGCACTTTAAAAATGCAGACAAATTTTCTTGAGGACTTTCAGCCACTGCTGAAGTTTTACTGGGTCTCTTTATGGGTCATTGTAATGGTTTTATTATATATTATGTCATGTTTTTATGTGATGCCTTTGGCTCTTTTCTGTAAATCTCTAGAGACTTTTGTAATCAACAAATAATAACAATAACAATAATAAAAAGAAGTGTGTTTTTCCTGGTAAAAAATGAGATGCTGGTACTCATATTTTGTGTAAAAGGGCACAAATGACTGACACGGACAGCAAAAAAAGAGGTGCCAGTAATCAGTATCAATGAATACTGTAACAAAAAAGCACATCATCATCATCATTATGAATTTAAACAGAGTGATGTGGACATATGGCAAACTGAACTTAAGACTGGAAAAATGAGAAACTGAGAGAAATTGAAATGAACCGATTTGTCCATCCCTACTGTTAGTTTTTGAAAAAGAGAATCCTAGCAGTGGAGGCTGGTCCATTTGGCAAATGTGGCAATGCCACACCAACCTCAGTCTGCCCTCAGCCAGCCTCCACTTGCCTGTGTTCTTACTTATAATTAGTTCAGGGAGTGGCACTGCCATTCCGCTTCCTCCTTTTTAGTCTCAGCGTTGTCCTTGTCAGGAGAAGGATGGGGGCAAGTTAAAAATCAGTTGGCTCCAGCAGCCACTGATGCTGACTTCACCTACTGCTGATCTCTCTGCCTTCCACCTAGGGTTGTGCTAGAATCATAGATTAGTAGAGTTGGAAGGGGCCTATAAGGCCATCAAGTCCAACTGCCTGCTCAATGCAGGAATCAAAATCAAAGCATTTCCGACAGATGGCTGTCCAGCTGCCTCTTGAATGCCTCCAGTGTTGGAGAGCCCACTACCTCTCTAGGTAATTGATTCCATTGTCGTATGGCTCTAACAGTTTTCCTGATGTCCAGTCGAAATCTGGCTTCCATCTAATTCAGATTTGGTTCTGAATTTTCCATGAATTTGATTATTCTCTATCGTTGTGGATTAGATTTTTATGTAGCAATTTTCTGTGGCTATTTTTGAAAAATGATAAAAAATCATTCTGCCTCTAAAATATTGATATTAAGAATGATTTTATTGATATTTCCTTTAATTTATTGATATTTCATTTCAAATCATTGCTGTTTCCTTTCAAAATATTGATATCAATATCAATATTTTCTGTGAGGGGGAAAAACTAGCCACTAGAAGTGGCTAGTGGACAAAGAACAAACTACTCAGATCAATACCTGCCTGTTAGGTCAATGGCATTCTTTATAACTGGCACCAGCCAACAGATCCCATCCCTGCTTCCACACTACCAGTCCCACTGGAGACCAGCCACCAGTGAATTCTAGGCACGAGGTTCAATGTTTTAAAGTTCTGGGACAGTTATATGTTGTTCCTGTGGATGCTTAAGTGGTTCACTCCTGAATGTGAATGTAGAACTGATGGAAATAGTTTGTGAAGGAAGAAAGATTGTGCTTGTAGATGTAGGGAAGAGCAAAACAGAAGCTCAAAAGTAGCAGAGAAGGAAGAAAAACAAGTAAACTCAGAAGAGCAGGACATGTTTTAAATAAACATCCCAACAGTGATAGAATTTTTGAAGTAAATCATAAAGCCTGTCTATCTCAAACCATCAAATTGTCTTCCCTAACGTCAGTTAACTCCCCCACCCTGTTCCAACTCTAAGTTACTATCATGTTTTCTGGCAAGTCAACCTTTTTCAGCAATGGTATAGATATCTGATTCTATTATTGGTGCTATGCTGTCGTTTGTGGTAGGCATTGTAGACTGGAAATTAAACCTGTGCTCAGAATGCCTGGTAATACATTTTTCCCTCTGAATGATTTGTCCTGCCCTCTTGAATTCAGAAAAGTAATATTGTGAATGATGTTAGAGTTGATGAATAGACAAGATATTTCAAATAGTGTGCACAGACTTAACACAATCCTAAAGGCTGCACTCCTGGTTTTGTGCCCTTTTTTGCAGAAATAAATAACCCAAGTCAGTTAGAAGCAATATCTCATTGGACATATGTGTACCTCATTGAGGAGTCTCAATGTGGTCTCAATGTGGTATAATTAGCTGCCCCGCTTGTTTCAATAGAAAATGTAAATGCCATATGGATCTGCTTCCTCTCTTGACATGAATGAGGAAAATTTACTGGTGTAAACAGTCATCGGTGCCATTGCCCCTACAAAATACAACTGGATTGGTGAATAGAAAGACTTTGGAAACTTAATATTATGTGGTGATTTTTTAGGTTGAATCATTGTATAGATTTGGTCATATAGGAATGTGTTCAATGTAGTGCTAAGTAAATAGTTCTGTGGGCACAAGGATTTCTGTTTGTACCACATGCCCCTAAATCTGTTCTAGGAGTTTTCCCAAACCTCTGGAGCAACTTTGCAGAGAGGGTGCAGGGTGCACAGGGGAGGGGGGAAGAGAGGTAGAGGGATGAGTTAGTTGAATACTGCCCACAATATTCATAACAAAGTGGGCCATCTCTTCCAGGGTATGCCTCTCTCTCTCTCTCTCTCTCTCTCTCTCTCACACACACACACACACACACACACACACAAGCACTTCAGCATGGAAACCACTTCTACTGCTGAGGATGATACGCAAATATTTCAAACATGTGGATGGGGGCAATTGGATAGGCCTGTCCTACTAGCACACTTGACTAGTGCATCAAAATATTCACCCCTCTCTCAGACACCAAATGGTTCTCATGTCAGGAGGGGGTTGATGATTACTTGCCAATGTAGTCCCCATCCACAGATTATGAAAAATGTTTTAACCTAAATTTCTGTGGGGGCATATATCTGGTGAAATGAAGAAATCTATTTTAGTTGAGTTACTTTGCATTCATCCACAAGGCTCTGTGTGTTTCTGTGTAGTGCTTCCCCCCCTTCTTTTTTAAATGAGGTGCCGGTACTCATACCTTGATAAAGTGTTGTGTGAGTGCCAACACAAAATGGTTACCATGAGCAGCAAAAAAAGAGGTGCTGGTAATGAGTTCCATCACTGTCAAAAGACCCTCTATAGCATAATTTTCATCCTGGTAGGATCTATACAGGCATACCCTGCTTAACGTCGCTTCACTTAACGTCGCCTCGCTATAACGTACATGCTTCATACGTCCCCATACCCCGCTTAACGTTCGTGCGGTTCACAATAACGTACACTTTATTGGCATGACGCCGCTGCCATCTAGTGGTGATTGCGTGCAGTACAAGTGAAGACAATTGCTTCACTTAAAGTTTATTTTCGCTGAAAGTATACGCTCTGGTCCCGCTGCGAACGTTAAAGCGGGGTATGCCTATACTTCCTTCCACATTCTATTTGACCTTCTGATGAGTTCCTGCCTACTGACGCTGCTACCACTTTTTTTTCTTAGACTTTATAAAGTGCCAAAAGCGTATATGGCCTGTACAAAACAGAAAGTGACAAGATCCATACCATTGAGGACTCAGATGGACAAAACAGGGATGGGAGGGGGCAAAGGTCCACAATGCATTATGGATGAGAAGAAGGTTCAGGAGGCACATTGGCCAGGCACAGAAAGACCTTTATATGTTCCAGAAAGAAAATAACCAGGATAGTGATCGCAGGTTCCTCATCCATTAGAAAGTTGATCCTGAGCAGGGCTGATCTGCCTATGAGCAACCCTGGGACCTTTGCCTCCAGTGGCAAAATGTCCTCAGATTTTCCTGACCATTCCTTATCTGGCCACCCACTCATTCACTGCCAATAGTGTTCTAGAAGCACCACCACTGCTTTGCTGCTGGAGCAAAGTGGTAAGTGGCATACACCCACAGCACTCTCTGATGGCATTGGGTCACCCAAGTCTTTCTATGAGGAAAGGTCCTTCCTCAGAATGAGATGTTCTGGGTGAGGTGGCCTCAAAGATGTCCTGAGTCACTGATGCTTTGTCACAAAAAATACTGATTAAAGTTTAAAGTAGTAAGCATTTCCTACTTTCTTTACTTTGGCCATCTAAATCTTGTTCATATTTAGCAGATGCTTTGCTGCTTGTGGACCCGGTACACCTGAATGCCAATAGGTTCCAGAGGAAATGTCTACATCACTGACTAATGTCAGATCTATCTATGAACATTAATTGAAATCTCTATTGTGTGGATCAGGGGTAGTTAATGTGGTGCTCCATTGATATTGCTAGACTACAACTCTCATCATCCCTGTCCATTGGCTACGCTGCCTGGAGCTGAGTGAGATGGGAGCCCAAGAACATATGGAGGACATCACATTGACTATCCCTGATATAGGTCTATCAACAGGATTATGAAAACAGCTGTTTATAAAGTCAATATGAGCAGTTGTTAGACATGGCTCCTGTTGAATTAGGGTAGGGTGAAATGAGGGCAGCAGTGAAAACGGGGTCTTCTTGTTTTTTACACTACAAAGCAAGCCTGACCTGGAAGCTTTTAAGAGGTTCAGGAAAGATCAGCTGATCTACTATTGTAAAGAGGCTTGATTGCTTGTATGGATGGTATCTTTAATCAGAGCTGGATGATAGGTAGGGATGGTAGAGATTAAGTTTACTTTTAAAACTGAATTCATCAAATTCATGAGTCAAAACACAGCCACCCTTCAAAATTCACACATATCTGAATTGTGTGATGCAGTTGTCCAACCAAAGGATGTTTTAAAAAATGTATATATTAGGGGGAAGTGTGCATAACAATGTTAATAAAATAAATAGAAAATGCATTATAACAGGAAAAATGTTTGCAAAAACGTGTACATTACTTAAAACGGCATAAA
This sequence comes from Rhineura floridana, assembly GCF_030035675.1. Classification (NCBI taxonomy): domain Eukaryota; kingdom Metazoa; phylum Chordata; class Lepidosauria; order Squamata; family Rhineuridae; genus Rhineura; species Rhineura floridana. The sequence goes on along the minus strand of NC_084488.1, from coordinate 37,599,978 downwards.
AAACTGTGTTTATTGAAAGAAATTCACACTAAGATGCTGAAGAATTTTCATGAGGATTTTTAAAATAAAAAAATACAAATTGCTGAAGAAATGTGGAGAATTGAATTTAAGATTGGAAAAATGAGAAACTGAGAGAACTGAAACTGACAGCTTCTTCCATCTCTTAGGGCACAATCCCACTCACCTTTCTGTCGGGCTGGGGTGAGTTGGATACCGTGGAGTGCCGGCTGTGCTAGGAGGATGGTACAGGCTTCACTGGCCTTCACCGGCACCAGCCTGCCACCACAGCAGAGATGTAGCTCCTCTAGGGGCCTGCTGGCACCACTAGGGGTCTGCCACGGATCACTAGCCTGGTGGATGGAGGGCCAGGGGAAGCCCCGAAAATGGGACATTCTGGAGACATGGCAGGGGTGGAGATGCGGGGAGGACTTATGTGAGATCCTCCTCGCATTTAGATCCCTATCCCAGGTCCCAATCCCCCTTCAAACTCTGCCGTCCAAAAGGCCGGCACAGTAAATAACTTTTAAAATTTCCATTGAGGTCTACAGGGAGTGCTTTGTCTCCGGGAGGCTTGTTTGTCAGAGTGGTGTTTCCTGGCCGGCTTGTGTGCATGGCTCCTGAAGGAGCTGGAGTTCAGCCGGGATGGCAGTTCCCAAGCGGGAGAAGGATCCCGTGGAGCTTTCCACTGGCTCCTTCTCTGACTTCCTGGCACTTATTTATTTATTGTATTTATATACTGCCCCATAGCCGAAGCTTTCTGGGTGGTTTACAATAACTAAAAACATTAAAAACAAATATACAAATTTAAAAGCACATATTTTAAAAACAATTTAAAACACAATTTAAAACAGTTTAAAACACATGCTAAAATGCCTGGGAGAAGAGGAAAGTCTTAGATTGCTCTGCCCTTGATATAGTCAGTCAGCTAGTACTGAATTTATCCTCCTTTGGAGATATCAGATACATCTTTGCAGGTAGCTTGTAGGTATATAGTGATAGTCAAAAATGGTTGTTGCCCACTCTGAATCGGTAGCTTTTTCTATATGGCAGCCAAAATCCAAGATTGAGTCCTCCAAATGTAAACTTCAGCAATACTCTTGTTCTAAAGTCTAGGAAAGTGTGCTTGGTGTCTATGTATAGGTTTTGTTGGATGGGGAATTTAAATTTGAAGCTCCCCATAATTCCCAAATCACCTAAGATGGCTCCCATAACCCAAAATGGCCACTACCATAATGATTTACAAAGCTATGGGAACCATACCTTCTCCCCCTCCATAATGCTGGGAAAGTTATGTGATCACACAAAAATTACAATATTTATTTATTTATTTATTTATTTATTTCATTTGTATACCGCCCCATAGCCGAAGCTCTCTGGGCAGTTTACAACAATTAAAAACAAATATACAAATTTAAAACACATTTTTAAAAAGTGATTTAAAAACACATGCTAAATATGTATACATTTCCAATAAAAATATTATTTGGAACAAAAATAATAACAAAAATCCATCAATATTATGTACATTAATTGTATTTCTTGCTGTCTAATCATTTCCTTTTTCCATATTGTTGCACTTCATCTTGCACATGCCAGTGCACTTCAGCCCTGCTGTTAAACAGCAACACTTTTTGAAGACACATGACTTCCCATATTTACGTGCCAAAAACTCTAAATTCTAATCTGGTGCAGCTTTACTGCCAAGCCATTTGATTTTCAGGTAGTCATCACTGATAATCCAACCATGCCCATTCAGAGGGGGTATTTCAGGATTTGGAATTACAGAATGTCTCCAAATTGCAGCCTGATAGTTTGAAAATGTAGCAAGGATGCTGCATATTCAGCATCCTGCAAGGATGTATGGCATGGAGGCATAACTTCTGTCTGCATATCACCACTCTTTACACAATGTAACTCATATCATAATTGGTTAACATCACATATCTTCCTGCCATACAACTCACACACCTGTGATTCTATTGCTGCGAACATTTCTTCTTCTACATCCCAAAATGAGCCTCATTGCAGACATGCTTTAACATGTTTGAGTGATTTCAGCAACAACTTTAGAACTTTAAAATACCTCCTGCTGGGAGGAAGGGTGGGATATGAAACAAATAATAAACAAACAAACAAACAAATAAATAAATAAATACCCAGTTTTCTTTTACCACAAAATGCAGAAACTGAATCACATCCAGACAAAGCATGCATATCAGGAACTGCTGTTAAGAAATCATACAGAGGGATATTATCAGGAAGCTGATGTTGAATCTTCTGCATCACAAGATCAAAACTCAAAATGTGGGCTTTTGACTGCTTTCTGGCGTAGACATAACCACTTTTGTTTATTGAATGGTATTGGCGGAGTAAAATTACTGGAACTTTTGTGTCATCAGATTGCAAGACATACTTTTTTGTGTATTGCATGTGCAACATGTACCATCATCCTGGCATCAGCATCTTCATGTGCACAAGTAAGTTCTGGAATATGAGTGGCACCTCCTTTACAAATTTATCAACACATGTCGCCAAGTGCTACATAAAATTCTTTATCACCCAGCATGTCTCTGAATGTGTCTTTTTCCATTCATTGACAAGAAACCTGACAAGCTCTGTTTTGTTTTATGATTCTCGAATGAATAGTCACCATTCCTTGATTTTGTATGACCCTATAGTGATGCTGTAAATTTGCCCTGATGGTGCAGCATTCTCTGATCTGTGGTTTCTCTCAGTGTCTTTAATGGAAGACATGTTGTATACATTGAATATCACATCTACTCAGCTGCTTGGTACCAATGTGACCTTCTGGAACACCTTCTATGCCAATGAGCTAAATGTCTCTCCCTGGGCTGGTGATGTTTTCTGTAGAATAGTCATTCTGACAAACACTGATATGGCAAGCTCTGGATATTTGTCTTCAGCATAGACATCTTTGATGAGATAGTGAGGAGTTGTGCCTTGTTTGTCTTCCTGGGATGAGAAAATGCATCATTCAGAGACCAGGGTAGGGGTCTCAATGGGTATGAAGAACAGACTTCATATCATTTTTTCATTCCTGCCCCAAAACAGTCATTCTAGCAAAGACTGCACAGTTTTGTTTTAGTGGAAGGAGTCTATCTTTTGCATTGACTTTAATGATCATTGAAGATCTTTACATGTTTTAAGTCCCAGTTTAGGAAGAGGAGGAAAAAATGGTACATGCATTGAATGTACAATGGTCTTGAACAAATTTATTGAAGGCTTCTGTTCCCCTTTTCTCTGCATTAAGACATTATTATAATTATATGACAATATCCAACATAACATCAAAGTTTTATGGGAAAGCCAGTGTGTATGTGTGTGTGTGGGGGGGAGAGGACCTCTTGAATTACTATATCCATAATAACCATATATGATTACAACAGATCTCTCTTCATTTCTCATTTTGCACCTTAATATTAAAGATACAATTTTTGTTCTACAATTTTGTAGATCATTATGGCAGACGTTTTGGATTATGGAAGCCATCTTAGATTATTCTGGAGTTATGGAGATCTTAACATTTAAATTCCACATCCAACAAAACCTATACATAGACACCAAGCACACTTTCCTAGACTTTAGAACAAGAATATTGCTTAATTTTACATTTGGAGGACTCAGTCTTGAATTTTGGCTTGTTGTTGTTGTTATGTGCCTTCAAGTCGATTACGACTTATGGCGACCCTATGAATCAGCGACCTCCAACAGCATCTGTCATGAACCACCCTGTTCAGATCTTGTAAGTTCAGCTCTGTGGCTTCCTTTATGGAATCTAACTGAGCTGACAGAGGTAGTCTCGGAGGTAATGCTGAAGTCCCCCAGACTATTGGTACTGGGAGACTTCAACATCCATGCTGAGGCTGCTTTATCTGGGGCGGCTCAGGACTTCATGGCCTCCATGGCAACCATGGGGCTGTCTCAATTTGCTACTGGCCCAACGCATGTGTCGGGGCATACTCTTGATTTGATCTTTGCCACTGGACATGGAGATGGTGACCTGGAGGTGGGGAGTTTTTCATCGACTCCATTGTCATGGACAGATCACCGCTTGTTGAAGTTCAGGCTTACAACAACCCTCTCCCTCCGCAAGGGTGGGGGACCTATTAAGTTGGTCCGACCTCGGAGACTAATGGATCCTCAAGGTTTCCAAAGGGCTCTGGGGGATTTTCTGGCTGATAAGACTGGCGCTCCTGTCGAAGCCCTGGTCGAACTGTGGAACATGGAAATGACCCGGGCCGTGAACACGATCGCTCCTGCGCGCCCTCTCCCATGTTGAGCTCATACAGCACCGTGGTATACCCCAGAGCTGAAAGCGATGAAACAAGAGAGGAGGAGGCTTGCGTGCAGATGGAGGCGTACTCCTGACGGATGCAATCACGCCTTGGTAAGTGCCTCTACGAAATTGTATACAGAAGCGGTGAGGGCAGCGAAAAAGCGATATTTCGCTGCCACCATTAAATCATCTCTCAACCGTCCAGCGGAGCTCTTTAGAATTGTCCGAGGGCTTTTATATTCCAGCCCTCAGGATATTATAGAACCATCGGTAACCCGCTGTAATGAGTTCGCTGGGCACTTCCAAGATAAAATCTTATGCATCCGTCGGGACTTAGACTCCAATATTATGGCAGTTGAACCTAATGAGGTATCCGGAGCACGGTCTTGTCCTCATTTATTGGATGAGTTTCAGTTGGTACAGCTTGAGGAAGTTGACAAGGTATTCGGACTGGTGCGTGCAACCACTTCTGCTCTAGATCCTTGCCCTTCTTGGCTAGTGAAAGCTGCCAGGGTTGAAAGAGCCGGATGGGCCAGGGACGTGATAAATGCCTCCTTGAGAGAGGGAGTGGTCCCTAGTCGCTTAAAAGAGGCGGTAGTAAGACCACTCCTGAAGAAACCTTCCTTGGACCCAGATAATTTGAACAACTACAGACCGGTAGCGAACATTCCATTCTTGGGCAAGGTCTTGGAACGGGTGGTTGCCAGCCAGCTCCAGGTACTCTTGGATGAAACCGATTATCTTGATCCATTTCAATCCGGTTTTAGGCCCGGTTTCGGCACTGAAACAGCCTTGGTCGCCCTGTATGATGACCTATGCCGGGAGAGAGACAGGGGGAGTGTAACTCTGTTGATTCTCCTGGATCTCTCAGCGGCTTTGGATACCATCGACCATGGTATCCTTCTGGGGAGACTCACGGAGTTGGGAGTTGGAGGTACTGCTTGGAAGTGGCTCCGCTCCTACTTGGTGGACCGTCTCCAGAAGGTAGGGCTTGGGGAGCACTGCTCGATACCCTGGACTCTCCATTGTGGAGTCCCGCAGGGATCGGTTCTGTCCCCCATGCTTTTTAACATCTACATGAAGCCGCTGGGTGTGGTCATCAGGAGTTTTGGAGTGCGTTGTCACCAGTATGCTGATGACATGCAACTCTATTTCTCCTTTTCATCTTCCTCAGGTGAGGCTGTTAATGTGCTGAACCGTTGCCTGGCCGCGATAATGGACTGGATGAGAGCTAATAAACTGAGGCTCAATCCTGACAAGACTGAGACGCTGTTGGTGAGTGCCTTCTCGGCCCAGATGGTGGATGTTCAACCTGTTCTGGATGGGGTTACACTCCCCTTGAAGGAACAGGTTCGTAGCTTTGGGGTTCTTTTCGATCCATTGCTGTCTCTTGAGGCTCAGGTAGCCTCGGTGGCATGGAATGCATTCTACCACCTTCGGATGGTAGCCCAGCTACGTCCCTATCTGGACAGTGACGACCTCGCCTCAGTTGTGCATGCTCTGGTAACCTCTAGATTGGACTACTGCAATGCGCTCTACGTGGGGCTGCCTTTGAAAACAGTCCGGAAACTACAGCTAGTGCAAAACGCAGCAGCCAGACTGTTGACGAGGACCAGACGGTCCGCACATATAACACCTGTTCTGGTGCGTTTACACTGGCTACCTATCTGTTTCCGGGCTAAATTCAAAGTGCTAGTTTTGACTTATAAAGCCTTACACGGTGCTGGACCACAATACCTAGCGGAACGCCTCTCTCGATATGAACCTACCCGTTCACTACGGTCAACATCAAAGGCCCTCCTCCAAGCTCCGACTCACAGAGAGGCTTGGAGGGTTGTAACAAGATCTAGGGCCTTTTCAGTGGTGGCCCCCGAACTATGGAATAGTCTTCCTGATGAGGTGCGCCTGGCGCCTATACTTCTATCTTTTCGGCGCCAGGTTAAAACCTTTTTATTCTCCCAGGCATTTTAACATATTTTACTGTTGTTAATATATACCAGGCTGTTAAATGCTTAAAATGTATGTTTTTATTGTTTTTATTGTCATTTTATTGTATTTTTGCATTGTATTTACTTTATGCTGTACACCGCCCTGAGAGCCTCTGGCTTTGGGCGGTATAAAAATCAAATAAAATAATAAATAAATAAATAAATAAAAAAGTTACCAATTCAGAGTGGGGAACAACCATTTTTGACCATCACTACATGCCTCTAAACTACCTGCAAAGTTGTGTCTCTTATTTCAGAAAGAGGATAAATTCATTAAACTGCCATAGTAGCTGACTGGAAAACAGCACATAGACTGAATCCCCACCTCATATCCCTTGGATTGCCAATTCAAGAAAACCACTGCAGGCTCAAGTTCTGACAGCAGTAGGCATATTGTCCTCCACATCTTTGTATACCACCTTCCTCAGTGAAGAAAATGAATTGCTGTGAAGTACTGAATACAAGTCTAATTGATATTAATTAGGGACATGAATCTTATAAATGAAAAATAGAGTGTGTGTGTGTCTAGCATTCTGTCTCAATTTTCTTCCTAGTTAAGATCTCCTTCTTCAACCTTTAAGAAAGATGTCTCTGCCTCTCCTAATTACACCAATAAATGACAATCAATCTCTTTCTGTCCTGGGGACGCCAACAGAGGCATCACGATTTCCAAATCAGTCATCCTTTATTTTTTCCCCTTCCCATTAATGGTTGCTCTATTTGGAAGATGTCCTTTGGGAGGGGGGTAAAAATCTGTCACTTTTCTTGATGTCAATTTTTCTGTGGCTATTTCCCATAATGCAGAACTCTAATCATTCTCTGGATATCACATCGTATTAAAATATAATCACATTCTCTGCAAACTCTTCTCCAACATGTTCTTTGTGGCTACAGTACAGCAGAGTGAAAAGGACTTTTTTCACACTGTACAATACATTTCAAAGAGATAAAGTCAAAACAAGAAAATTCACTTGTCAGGGAGTATCAGGTTTTAGATATGAGACTGGCAAATATAAACCTCAGGTTCCAGATCTGGTTTTATCTTGTTGAACTTTCCAAACATTACAATGGCTGTCTCTCTGCAGAATGCCTGCAACATTCGATAACTCTATCTTGAAGAAACATTATGTGTCCTTTACATAAATTACTCCATGCATGAATTTGGGATTTCTCAAAAAGCATCCAGATCACGGTCTTGTCCTCTTTTATTGGATGAGTTTCAGTTGGTGCAGCTTGAGGATGTTGACAAGATTCTTGGACTGGTGCATGCGACCACGTCTGTGCTGGATCCTTGCCGCTCTTGGCTGCTGAAAGCTGGCAGGACCGGAACCGCCGGCTGTGCCAAGGAGGTAATCAATGCCTCTTTGAAAGAGGGAGTGGTCCCTGACTGCCTAAAAGTGGCGGTGGTGAGACCGCTCCTGAAAAAACCCTCCTTGGACCCAGATAACTTGAACAATTATAGACCTGTGGCGAATGTTCCGTTCCTGGGCAAGGTTCTGGAACGGGTGGTGGCCGGCCAGCTCCAGGGTCTCTTGGATGACACTGATTATCTCGATCTGTTTCAATCCGGTTTTAGGCCTGGGTTTGGTACCAAAACAGCCTTGGTCGCCCTGTATGATGACCTTTGTCGGGAGAGGGACAGGGGGAGTGTGACCCTGTTGATTCTCCTTGATCTCTCAGCTGCTTTTGATACCATCGACCATGGTATCCTTCTGGGAAGGCTCATGGAGTTGGGAGCTGGGGGTATTGCTTGGCAGTGGCTCCGCTCCTACTTGGTGGGTCGTCAACAGAAGGTAGTGCTTGGGGAACACTGCTCGATACCCTGGACTCTCCATTGTGGAGTCCCACAGGGATCGGTACTGTCCCCCATGGTTTTCAACATCTATATGAAGCCGCTGGGTGCGGTCATCAGGAGTTTTGGAGTGCGTTGTCACCAGTACGCTGATGACACGCAACTCTATTTCTCCTTTTCATCTTCCTCAGGTGAGGCTGTTAACATACTAAACCGTTGCCTGGCCGCGATAATGGATTGGATGGGAGCTAACAGACTGAAGCTTAATCCAGACAAGACCGAGACGCTGTTAGTGAGTGCCTTCTCTGCCCAGATGGTGGATGTTCACCCTGTTCTGGATGGGGTTACACTCCCCTTGAAAGAACAGGTTCGTAGCTTGGGAGTTCTCCTCGACTCTTCCCTGTCTCTTGAGGCTCAGGTAGCCTCAGTGGCACGGAATGCTTTTTACCATCTTCGATTGGTAGCCCAGCTACGTCCCTATCTGGACAGTGACAACCTCGCCTCAGTCGTTCATGCTCTGGTAACTTCTAGATTGGACTACTGCAATGCGCTCTACGTTGGGCTGCCCTTGAAGATAGTTCGGAAACTACAGTTAGTCCAGAATGCAGCGGCCAGATTGTTGACGCGGACCAGAAGGTCCGCTCATATAACACCTGTTCTGGCCCATCTGCACTGGCTTCCTATTTGTTTCCGGGCTAAATTCAAAGTGCTGGTTTTGACCTATAAAGCCTTACACGGCATGGGACCGCAATACCTGGTGGAGCGCCTCTCCCAATATGAAACTACCCGTACACTGCGCTCAACATCTAAAGCCCTCCTCCAAGTTCCATCTCATCGAGAAGCTCGGAGGGTGGTGACTAGAAATAGGGCCTTTTCAGTTGTGGCTCCCGAACTATGGAATGGTTTCCCTGATGAGGTGCACCTGGCGCCGACGCTGCTATCTTTTCGGCGCCAGGTGAAAACCTTTTTATACTCCCAGGCATTTTAAAGTGTATTTTACAGTATTTTAGCATTATTTTGTATTTTGACGTTGTTTGGTTCTTGTATTGTTTGTCTGTTTTTGGTTTTTGATTTATTGTACTTATTGTATTTATATATTGTACTTGTTTTTATTTTATGTACACCGCCCAGAGAGCCTTCGGGCTTAGGGCGGTATATAAATTAAATTAAATAAAAATAAATAAAGATCCTTCCTACCCTGACAAGTAGAGTAATTGCCCTACCTTGTACAATAAGTGTGTTTTCCCTGAGCTATCCCCAACTTTGTTATAGCTTAGAGAAACACTTGCCTTGTCCTGTCCTGTCCTATCCTGTCCAGGAACAAGAGGGCACAATGTAGCAAGTCAGGCTCGTAGTGAGAAAATAAGAAGCTGCCTTATACTGAGTCAGACCGTTGGTCCATCTAGTTCTGTATTGTCTGCAGTGATTCACAGCGGCTCTCCAGGGTTTCAGGGATCTCTCCCAGCCCTACGTGACGTGCAACAATATGCATTTTTTTGCAACTTTACTATACACATTTTTGTACACTTCACTTGGCTGGAGAACTGCATTGTAAATTCGTAAGGATGGCTGTTTCAGTTGACATATTGTTTCATAAAGTGCACACCTTTAAATGCAAACTGACTTTAATTTTTCCTCCATCCCTATTAGGGCGCATGACCCCACTTCCTCCTCACATTAGGGATGGAAATATCTGTCAATTTTGGTTCTCTCAGTTTCCCATTTGTCCAGTCTTAAATTCAGTTCTCCACATTTCTGCTGCAAGTGTGAATTTGATAGATTAGGCTTGAAATGCGAACTGGTTTGAGATACTTGCCCATCCCTACCTCACATGTTCATGAATGTGTGAGGGTGAATGTACAGCTCTTTGATTGGCTGGCAGCTGGTGATAGGATGTGGATATTTATCTATCTGTGGTCTGATAGAATCCTCACACATGGAACTGGATGAAAGAACTCCAAATTTACGCAGTTTCTTTTCTTTTTTAGTGACTTTGCTTTGCATAAACTGGCTATTTGCCTCTTTGTGGCTATTATGGAAATTTATTAGAGTAGTGCTGTGAAGTAAATGACAGAGGGAGAACAGGTGTGATCAGAGGACACTAAAATTGTGGATCCTATAAAGTCATCCCTCTGGTGGTCAGTTTCCAAAGGTGGGAATGACAAGGGGGTCTTTGCTAGTTCCCATGCCTTACTTCTAGCCTTTCCACTTGAATCATCTAGGGTGGGAGAAAGCATATAAAATAATTCCGAAATCCTAACATTCATTTGCCCATGGGTGACTGCTACAGTTGCCATGGAGACCAGCTGGGCTGAAGCGGTCCATGAAACATTGTCTCTTTTCCAGTTTCCAGTCAACACTAAATAAGTTTGAGAATCTCTTTCTCCCCTAAGCAGTGACATCAATGAAGAATCATTAATTCTCTTAGCAAAATAAAAGAAGACTGCAGCAGCTAAGCATTTGGAATGTCAGTGAGAAGGACAATTAATTAGGGGGTCTCCATAGCAACAGACAGGTGCTCATTTTTAAATCACATATATTATTGTTTTGCAGAGCTCTTGTCCTAATGCAGCCAAATCTCATCCGATAAATAACAAATTACAAAGCATTACCAGTCGTTCAAAACAAATAGACACTTGGAAACCACTGGAGAGTCAGGAAATTCATAGAGAGGCATCCTCAAACAAGATATTACTGACAAAAGTCTTAACTTCTACAACCACAGTACCAGATTCCTTGGGAGCCACAATTAGAGTTGCCACCTTTTTTTTGTTTTCTGAAGTTATAGTGTTTGGTTTGGATTGCCTTTTAGCATGTGCAGAGTTCCTTTCTGCTACTAAAGGGAGCAAAGTATTTTAAGAAAAACTTTTGGAGGAAGGATCATAGTTCAGTAGTAGAACATATTTTGCATGCAGCAAGTCTGAGGTTCATTCCTTGGCATCTCCAATTTAAAAAGGATCACTAGTTAGCATGTAATCAGAAAGATTTTTGTTTTGAATCCCTGGGGAACCATTGTCAGATGGAGTCAAAGAGCAGGTCTAGATGGACAAATAATCTGAACTGGTATGAGGTAGCTTCCTGTGTTCTTGGTGAAAAGTGCAAAGATTGCAGGCATAGCAATTTTCCTTTGTGAAGGAAATGTTCCTTTGTCTGTCTAGAGACTATCTGGGTCCACATTCAAATCCAGTGCCTTCTGTCTGGTCCTCAGCCTTGGTGGAAAAGAGGCTTGGACTTTGCTATGGGCTATCCGGCTTGTCTATACAACAGTCACTAAGGCCATTGCACTAAACATTTAAAGCAGTATTATACCACTTTAAACAGTTATGGCTTCCGCCAAAGAATCATAGGAACTATTATTGAAGGGAGCTGAGAGCTGTTAAAAGACCCCTATTCCCTGTCAATGAGCTAAATACACAGAGTAGCTTAACAATCAATCCCTCTTCCCAGGGATCTCTGGAAATTGTAGCTCTGCTAGGCTGTCGTTACTTGCCCACACTTTGGTCTGGGCACCTGATACAGGACAATATTCATTCATTCACAGTCACTACAGACTCATGCATATTACACTACACATTTTGTCCACTATTCCATTACACAGTGTGTGTGTGTGTGTGTGTGTGTGTGTGTGTGTGCACGCACGACTAATCAGGAACCCAGCACAGCACTAACATGAAAGTAACAAAGTTTTGACTCAGCTGGATCAAATTCCATCAAATATCCAGATAAAGAATGAAGTCTTATCCTGGTACCAAAAATATGCCAGTGTTGGTGCCAGGTGGGCCTCACGCTGGGGAGCATTCCACAGGTAGAGAACAGAAACAAAAAAAAGGCCATCTCCCTTTTAGCTACCCTCTAAGCCTCTCTTTGAGAGAACACATGGAAAAGGGCCTCAGATGATACTCATAAGGTCTGGGTATATTCCTACCAGGAGATACAGTCAGATATTGTAGCCCCATATAAGGTCCACACATACACTTTGGTTTTACTATTATTGCTTCAGATTTTTAATGTTTAATGTATTTGTACATTTTATTTTGTACGTCGCCCAGAGTGGCTGGATAACCAGCCAGATGGGTGACTAATAAATTTAATAATCATAATAATCATAATATGCAACAGGCATCCTCATTTTTTTCTCTTCACAAGGGATGGGAAATTCTGTGTCCTCCAAATGTTGATGGACTACAATTCCCATCACCCTTGATCACTGGCCATGCTGACTAGGGCTGATGGGAGTTGGAGTCCAACAACATCTGGAGGGCCACAGGTTTCCTACTGCTGCTCTGCACAGAGCCTGTTGTCATAATTGGCAATTGTGCAAATGGAAAATGTACCATATTGATCATTACAGCTTCCATGGACTGGTGCTGAAGCTGAAGGCTAGAACATGGACATTATTTCAGGTGAGCAGGGAGGGACCATTTAGGGAGGGAAGAACCATTTAGAAGCCCTCCTCTCCATGTTTCAGATCACAAGAGTATCCATAGCTGTGATTATTATGATACATTAAAAAAGCACAACTACTACTCTTAACATTAGTTACAGTATTTTACCATTTATTTTTTATGCTATAATGTATTTGCATTTATGTTTTAAAATGTATTGTAACTTTCTTGGAGATCTTTGGGTACCCAGCAACTAACAAGTCAAATAAATAAATAAACAAATAAAAGCTTGAACAGACCCAAGATCTGGCCTTAGGTCTTTATCACCATTTTCACCAGTAAACCCTGAAACTGATGTACCCAGTTCACCAGACGATAGTCTAAATATAACAGGGTCTTGGAAGAGACCAAATGGAAATGAGATGAAGGATTTGTTTAGACATGGGGCTGTGGTTTATCACCCCTTTGTTACCCATGAAGCAATGCTGGTGGTGCCTGCCATTTTTTATGTATTTTAAACTATACATGCTTTTTCTTTTCTTTTCTACCAATACCATTCTGATACTGGCATGGCATTAATCAGAGTGAGCTTTTATTATGTGCATTTATATGCATAATGTCTTTTGAATCCCAAACACTAAAGTGATGAATTCTGATAGCTTGAGATGGCACCAAAATATGACAATTTGTCATGCTCTGTAGCACATCTCAAGGAGTATTCACTAAAATATTAATTTCATGGGGAAAACAACTCCATGACTTTACACGTTTATTTTCAAGACCAGGAAGTTGCATTTGTTATTGCTAACAAACTATTTCAGGCTAATCTATGCACAACACAATATCGCTGTGCTTCTAGAAACAACCAGGGGGGAAATACCCAGCATTGATAGAAACGGCAGCTTACAAAAATATGCAAACAGAAAAACAAATTCAGAACCCGAAGTATCCTCTTGCCACAATGAAACAACATAATTGTGCTTTGAAACATTTCATACTCCATTCTGAAGCGTGTCTTTGAAGACTTATTTATGACCACTTGCTTCTTGAAATCATACACTGAAGTAGACTCCATCCTCTTGGAAAATAAGTGGTCTTATGCTGAATCAGAACATTGGTCCATCTAGTTCAGTATTGTTGACACTGACTGGCAGCAACTCTTCAGGGTTTCAGGTAGGAGCAGTTTCCAGCCCTACCTAGAGATGCCAAAGGTTGAATCTGGGACCTTTGCATCAAAACATGTTCTCAACCATTGAGCTATTGCCCTTCTCTGTAAGATCTGCTCACTAGGCATCAATTTTTGTCCATGTTTCAGCAAGAAAAACTCAAGTCAGCTCCATGGCTTCAGTGAAGGTTGCTTTGCCCCACCTGCCTGACGGAGCTGATTATGAGAAAGTAACACCTCTCATGAGGCTGGCATGCCCACATGGATGTGAACACACTGGCATTATAAGTGTCTTTACTGGCTAGTATGTCACAGAGATGAATGTCTGTGCCAGCTCTTCAGGCCATTGATTTGGAACCACATTGTGGTTTTGGCCCTACATTGTATATTCTGCTTCCTTATGGTAATTGGTGCCACCATCTCCCAGCACAAACCAGTGGATTGCCAGGCTGGAACCTCCATAGACATGTACTTGCAGCCTTGTCATTGTCTCCATTGCTTTGGCATAGTGCTTCCTGTTTGTGACAGGGCCAATTAATGTTTGGCTTCAGTCTAGTCTCCAAGGCCCTCCTTGGCTTTCCCTCTCAGCATGGCGAGGGGGAAGCATCCTTTTATTTGATCGGTCTCATGACTGAATAACAACATCCTCACTAACTAGGATTGAAGCTCTTGAAAACTGGGCATCAAGGCATAGGATCTCCCTGTTTTATATATGCTGAAGTCAAGCGAAGACAGATAAATTGTTGTGATGGAAGCTAAGAAGGCAACAGGTAGAACACCAGATTCTGAAATCCCTTGTGAAGAGTCCCCACTGGTGTAATTCACATGAGGCTTATGATACAATGTATCATTGTACAAAAAGTGTCTTTAGCACCTCAAAATGCTGAAGGCCTTCACTTCCGGGAAGGGTGACTTAGCCTGTGCCTGCTTTTGAGACGGGCTCCTGCCTCAAAAGAAGCTTATTCAGATATATCAGTCAGTTTTTTCTTTTTTTTTTTTGACTGATTAAACTTCTCCCGGGTAGGGAGAAACGAAGAGATTAACCTCAAAGCCTATTTTTGTTGGGACGACCAGATCTCATTAATTTATGGGACGAGGTCCAGCCGACGAAGGTGGGACGGATTTTCAACAGCAAGCTCTATCTGTTAAAGCGAACGTTCATCTTATCTTCTAAGAGAGAACGCACTAACAGGCAAGCACCCTTCTTTCTATATTTTTCTTTTACTTGACTTAAATTGTTGCTGTTTAAAAGAGATTTGCCAGATTGATCAGTTTTTGACATCTCACTGGGGAGCCATAACTTCTCTCTGCTACGCACTAATTAATAGCTTATCTCTGTTTTTGTTGCAAAAAGCTGTCCTGGATTTGCATTCTAAAGATATACACAGAAGAGGGATTTCTATTCCAGATTTTTATTTTGAAAAATATTATACTGTTTTGAGACTACTCTCTTTTTGGTCTATTTTATTTTGACGAATCTGTTTCTTGACGATTGCCATTAATTGTTTCGATCCTGGGAACTGCATTTTGTTTACTTAACTATTGGAGAGATAAGGCTGTCTGCTCTGTTTATACTGTGATGTCACCAAGTTTGGAGTATTAACCCAATTGTTGCTGAAATAAGAAGTGGTTTTCCTATATTTTTCTTTTAAAATGGCAATTAAGAAAGTGGCTGAAAATCTGGAAATAACTATGTTTCAGAAAATAATGGATGAGATTGAGATAATGAAAATTGAATTGAGTAAAATGAAGCAGGAGATTAAAGATATAAGGGTCCCTGTGAGAGAGGTGACCCTGGAAGGGGTCCCTGTGAGAGAGGAGACCCCGGAGATTGGAACAGGGGTCCCTGTGAGAGAGGAGACCCTGGAGACTGGAATAGGGGTCCCTGTGAGAGAGGAGATCCCGGAGATTGGAACCAACGTGGAACAGGAACAAGATTTGGAGTCTATGGACTTTAGAAATAAAATCTATTGTTTGGAACTCAATGTTATCTCTGAAGAAATGAATGAAGATTCTAGAGATAAAGTTATCAATGGCATGGATAATCTTCTGGACTGGAATGATGTGATGGAGCCCAATATAGAGAAAATCTATGGAATTAACTGCAGCCATGTGACAATGGAAAAACTTTTAAGAGATGACCCAGTGTATTTTGAAAAAAAGAACAGAGATATGATTTTACAGCAGTATTTCAGCAACCTATTCAGAATGGATGGCAAGAAAATATTTGGGATAGAGGTAATTCCCATCAGACTCTTACTATATGACTATGGCTTTGACAGCAAGATTATTATGGAATACTGATAATGGAAGATTGGATATTGAAATTACTGGACTTAACAAGACTACTGAAGATGGAAGATGGAAAATGGAACTAATAGAGATAATAGAACAATGGCTACTGAAATTATTGAACCTAACAGATTCTGATGTGATGGATTAATTGAAATGTTTATTTTGACTATGGTTATGACAATAAGATTATCATAATTAGTAATGAGATGGATTAATCGATATGCTTATCTGGAAAAAAAAATTGATAGATATATTTCTTAAAGAATTGAAACCTCTCTTTGACTTTTTGTGGAAAGAATAAAGTAATGTTTATGAGATTTGATGATTAAGTAAGATAACTACTGGAGGAAAGTGATTTTATAATATGACTTAAGAGACAGGATTGTTATATATTATAGACTTATAACTGATTTGATCTTTGACAAATGGGAAGTCAATATTTTACTCTTTATTTTTTATTTTTCTTTTTTTTTTCTTTTTTTCTTTTTGTTTAACTATTTTTGATTTTGTTTTTTGTCTTTGAATGTTTTATGATTTTGTCTTGTATGTTTTATGAAAATCTGAATAAAAATTATTGAAAAAAAAAAAAAATGCTGAAGGCCTTGGAGTACATGCAGTGAGGTCAGGACATCTCCCCAGGATTCAAAAGGGAAATTCAGATACTGCAAATATGTGATGCCATCTAATATAAAAGGCATGGGGGGTATTGGTAATTTTGGTATGCCTACAAATGGAATAGCAGACACTCAATAACCTTTATCTGTGGAACACCTGAACTCAAGTGGTTCAAAGAAGACATGTTCATTTTATGGTGTTGAGTGACATTGCTCATATATGTCCAAAAGAGGAAGAATACACAACCTTCTTGAGATGGGGATCTATTAAACCTATACTGTTCTCAGGGAATAAAAGCAACAACTAAAACAGCCCATTCCACCACTGGCCACTCCATTGCCACTAGCACTTAATGAGCCCCTACATCAAACTTGCAGAAAATAATGATTGGATGGATAAAGGCATTTCAGAATATTCTATCACCAGAGTGACACTTTCAATAGCTGAGATGAAATGGAAATAACACTGTGCAATATTGAAGATAAGAAACTCAACATTGATAGGTAAGAAGAGAAGGGGAGCAGGTATTATCAGAAACCTGTGTTTTCTATTTACACTGAAAAATTCTCTCTTTTACCCCCTTTGTGGAACTTCAAAGAGGAAGATCAATACTCACATTCCTTTGCGGAGCTAGCTAGTAACAGATATATGCTGTTTATACATTTTTCCCTGCAAGTTCAGAAGGTTAATTACACAAGTAAAAATATAAATTGTCAAGAGACTATTGAACTGTATAAATAAACACAGTATTTTACAAAGTGGATGTTACTATTGCTGCAATTTAGTTTTCATTTTGCCTTACTGCTGAAAGAATGGTAAGGATTTATTCCACAATTTGCCTGGCTTTATGCTTGGCAAAATCGAGACAGTTGGTCATTGTATGGGAGGTTGATTATTTATTTATTTATTTATTTATTTATTTATTTATTGCATTTATATACCACCTCATAGCCGAAGCTCTCTAGGCAGTTTACAATAATTAAGAATATTAAAAACAAGTATACAAATGTAAACCATACCAAATTAAAACCCATAAAAACCGACAGGCAAGTTAAAACACATGCTATTCAAATGCCGTTAAAATGCCTGGGAGAAGAGGAAAGACTTGACCTGGCGCCGAAAAGATTAGGATGAAGCCGAGAGAGTTCACAAGTTCTGAATGGTTTTCAAATGTGTTTTGCTTACAGGCTGAGAGAGACAAATATTCATTGTGAATGTTTTGTCTCTGAAATATTTCCTGAACTTATACATAGATGTGTTGAGACTGTTTATCAAGAATGTTTATTGCAGAACCAAAATAATAAAGTGACCTCCAGTACCCAGTCAGGTAATTCTTGACAATCTTGGTCAATTAAACTTTTACACTTCTTCATTGTTAACGTCTTTATTTTAAACTTGATGGTGGTGGGCAGGGGAGTATATGCCATGACGGTAGTGGGCAAAACATGACCAACAACCTTTCTAGAGGAATCATATCATGAGAACATATCAGAGCTATTAGGTGGTGGGGGAGAGAAAGGGAGTACATATGTCATTGGGAGATCTGTAATCTGTAGCAATAAAATGGTGCAGGGCTTGGGGTAATTCCTCCTGCTCCCTAATGCCAAGATCCCAACTTTGGCTCTCCAAAGCCACATTTGGCCTTGAGATAGTTGGTGATTAGTTTCTTTTTCAGCTTTTGTTTGTTTACAATATTTTTAAGTGACCTTCAGGGCAACACCCATCCACCCCTGGCCAATGTGGCCTATATGAATATATAAAACTATAATGCATAATAATCAAATAAGACATCTCAATTTAAAACTGCCTACAAGCCTGGCTCATAGAAAACCAGAAGAAGTCCTCTGTACCCAGTGATGGTGAGACTGATGGACTGGCAAAAATGGGCTAAGTGGAAGCTAGTTCTCCACGTATTTAGAGGAATCAGGAGAAACAGACCTGGTAAAACGATCAATATACCTCTCCCTTCCCCCAAGAGTCCCTTCATAGCCTGTAATCTTATACACATTTCCCTGGGAATGAGTCCCACTGAACTCAGTAGGGCTTACTTATGAGTAGACATGCATGAGAGTATACTGCACACTATTTAAAATAGTTTTAAACCCGCAATACAATAGCCATTAATAATCCAAATTCAGCTGAAATTCTTAAATAACTACATAGGTTGCTTGTTTTCAGACAAATGTTCGTACCGTTTCTATTTCCCACCATATTTCCCACAATAGCAGTAAATACAAATCCTATTTTTGTAGATTTGTATTTAGTGCTATTGAAAAATCTACTTAAAAGCAACAGTTTCCACAAATTCCCAAATTTGGGGAAATCTAAAATTTTGTTCCAGACTTTTATCATTATCAGCTGAAGTTTGACCTCTACCCCCAACAATGTAAGTAAAGTAGCCTTTACTTTCATGGCTATAAGTATAATAAAACTAAAATATTGTCACATAAAATACAAGAACAATGCTTACAACAGCGCAGGTCCTGACAAGAACTATGGTTATATAAGCAACACGGCCGGCCCCAGGCATGCCAAGGCCCTTGGGCACCAGCGTGCTCCGGGCCCGGCACTTCCCTTCTGCGATTCACAGCAAGATTGGTACCACGGATTGCAGGGCAGGAGATCCCAAGTTGCCCGCCATTCCCCCATTCTACTTGCCTTTCTCTTTGCTGATTTTTCAGTGGCGCACACTGCACGTGCAGGTTTGCCATAAGTCAAGATGGCGGCCGAAGTTTCCCTAAGGGGCTGAAGCCTCTGCTGCCATCTTGGTTGATGGCATGCATGTGTGCTACAGCCGCAAAAAAACAACAGAGAGAAAGGTAGGTGAAGCGGGAATGGCAGGCGGCTCTGAAGCTCCTGCCCTGCTATCTGCGGCAGGATTGCTGCCACGGATTGCAGAAGGGGAGCGGAGGCACCCCTCAGGGGCCCTCGGGCCAGTGCCCCACCTGGCTGCCCTTTAGAACCGGCCCTGATATGCAAGATATTCACAACAACATGGTTTCTGGTGTTAAAACATTCATTGCTTGCTCAAGTACACACACTTCATATGAATTTTGGGTAAAAATTCATTAAAATGCTACAATTTCCACAAAATGTGGGTGGCACCCCTCCATTCTGGGAAATTAAAAAAAAATATTTCAAATATGTATGTGTTCATATCTGAACATCCTGTCCAATGGATTTCGTAAAAAAAAAAAAAATTCAAGCTGCTTTCTGAAATCTGGAAGGTACATTTATATTATATAGCTGCCATAATTTGCAGTATCACATATGATTGAAAAAGCACTGCTAGAGCTGCACAAACAGAGGTAACTGCATATCCAGTCCTTCATGTAGGCCAGGTGTTGTTGGATTATAACTCCTATCCTCTCTGACTATTGGCCAAGCTGACTAGTGTTAGGGATAAATTGAAACCCCCAGTGCCAGTAAAACTATAATTCACTTGTCTCACCTAAACCAGCTTGGGCTTCATGGGAAATAGAACCAAAGTGGCCTTTATATGACTCTTGATATAAAATGTCGGTTTATTTCCTGGTGACCTGACCCTTACCTACATTCCAGTGGCTCGCATAATAAAAGCCGGTTTAAGCTGGAAACTTCCCTACTATGCATTTCTGTATCACATTTATGCTTATGGCCTTGCTTATTGTTACAAACGTGCATTGCATAGAAATGTCAAACGCTATTCCAATGCCCCTCATATCCTTGACTTGTAATACTCCTTTGATATGTAAGCAGAGTAATATCATGTCTGTCTCCAGTTTAGGGGGCGCCCGGTTGCAGCTGGGCCTCCCCTCAATAGTTGCCTTTGTCTGTTCCTGCATAGTGCTTATCTCAAGGACATGCGAAATATGCAGACATAGAGTCTGAGAGATAGTCTTGATGTTTCTACTTTGTCCTTCCCCCTGTACCCCTTTACCTCCTTACATATGCCCCAAAGCTATGACAGTTGGCAATTGCTTCTTTTGTATTTTATGACGTGAACCCGATATTGTAAACTTCGGGGTAAGCCTATATAAACCCTTGAACACCAATAAACGAGGTTCCCATGCTGGCCTGCTTCGGCTTGTAAGTATTGGGTCCCCTTTGCAAAGGTTTTTGTCTCGTGTTACTCGATCTCTGATAGTGGGTTCATTTGCACTCAACTCCGCACTCTTCCCGGGTAATAAGCGAGTTGGGGTAGACATGGCGGCTTGCGTGTTGGGTTTGGACCTAACACTAGGGTTGGTGGGAATTGGAGTCCAACAGCATCTGGATCGCCACAGGTTCTTCATTCCTGTCCTGGAACAAAAATAGCTCTGAAAAACTGCAGTGGCAAGCTCTCCAGACCTAGCATGAAAGGGATCTTCCCCAACATGCCCCCCCACATCACATAGTGTATTTCAGTGACACTTTGTACAGGCACCTCTACATGTCTGGACTTGATGGCCTTATAGACCCCTTCCAACTCCACAGTTCTATGACCTATAGTACTGATGAACTAAAAATCAAAAGAATAGGAACAGGTAGAGACTGACTCTAAATTAAAGAAAATTCCCTTCACTCTTTCTGCAATTATCAGATATTTGTGTGAACAGGCCTTTTTCCAGGACCAATTCACAAAACTGCAAATAAATATGAAGACTGTCAAAGCAAGGAGGAGGATGCTGTATCTGTCCTGAAGCCAGCTAATCTCTGTATCATCACAGCTATAGAAATGTCTTCAGTTAAAAGCAACACTGATGATACAGCAGTAAAAATATCACCAGCTTTTTAATCAGAACAAGTCATGGAAAATTCCAAATTATACTCAAGGGAATGAAACAAAACCAACCATTCTTCTGTCATCATAGCAGATCTCCCTTTCTACATGAATAAACCATCCAGAAGTCATACCCTAAATCTGATTTATCTTTTATTATTATTGATCCTCAGGTACAAAAAAAAATATCAACTGGAAATAAAACAAACAAAAATTATGATAGTTATGTATACAATAGTTATGTATATCTATAGGCATTCCAGTATAGTCACAGATGGTAATAATCCATTTTTTCTCCATTAAGAGTCCAAAGCAGACATTTGGCTAGCATGTGATTAGCCAAATGTGACTAGCATGCTCAGATATAATTCCTTCTGGGTTTAAAACTTAATCGTGTCAGGAACTAATCTTCTCTCTTACATTTCCTGAAAGCATAAGAGTTACCTATTATTTTGATACAGTGGTGGATCTAGTTGGGGGCCCTAAGTATTTCTGTCAGTGGCTACTAGACATGATGGCTATGTTTTGTCTCCATAGGCAGAGGCAGTATGTTTCCAAATACCAGTTGCTTGAAACCACACAAGGCGAGGGTGCTCTTTGCACACATGTCCTGCTTGTGGATTTCCCATAGGCAACTGGTTGGCCACTGTGAGAACAGGATGCTGGACTTGATGAGCCATTGGTCTGATCCAGCAGGCTGTTCTTAAACCTGAATCCCAACAGGAAGCCACACTATTTTGTGAATGGCAGGGAGGTGGAGATCTCAGAGCTTTTTTTAAAAAAAACTGACACTGGGTATGTCATGTGGGATTAGAGATGGTGGAGGAATATATCTGGTCCACATTTTGCAGCAGACTGACTGAATATGATGCTCTCAAGCTTGCTTGTGAATTAGAACACAACTCCAAGCCAGACTTCACACTTCTGCAGATTTTGCAATGCAGTTTTTGTGTGCATGAAGTCACACAAAAATACACACTTTTATGGAATATATGTGTACAAAATGCCTATTTTATGGATGAATGCATTGAAAAGCATTTCTGTTTGCATGCCTGCCTGTTTGTTTTGAGATGGGGAACTGTTTCTCAAAGCATCACCTGTTTTCCTTATGTGGAATAGGTAAGAATATTGCCGCGCGCCTCCCCAGTCTCTGAGTGGTGTGAGACTTGCAGGGGTTCCTGCACTTTGCCAAGGTTTGGTTTCCTTGGAAAGAAGGTCAGTGGAGACTATGGTGTCTTATACGGTATATGGTTTTGTTTAGTATTATAAAAATACCAGAGAGAAATAGGAACTAATTTGGTTGGTCCTATTTCTTAGCAGAGATATAAAAACACAAGCAGCAGAATGAGAATGTAACCAGCCCCACCTTTCTCTATAAAAATAACAACAGACACAATCTTCTTAGGTAAAAGATAAAAACATTTACTCACGACCTCTTCATATGTTAGAAACACAGGCTGTAGCTTAGATGAAAGAAAATAGACGGTATTCAGTCCATCTTTAGTCTTTGGTATTGATGCTCTCAGCAGAGAGCATCATTTGCCATGCGGCCTCTCTCAATGATAGATTGATCAGCAAAAGAAGAATATGCAAGAAATCCCCCAGGACAAAGGAGGAGGAAACCAGGTAACTATCCCCACCCACTAGGAAGTTACATCATGGTGAACAGGTGCATGGGATATGCCCCAAATATCCCTTAAAGGGAACATGCAACATTTGCCTATTCCAACAGGTTTCACATTCCAACCTGAGCTTAAGATGGGAGGGTTCACAGCATTATCAGTCCATCCGATCTTGCTCACCTTTTCCCATAACTGTGGGGGTCCAGAAAGCAAGCAAGCCTCTCTGTCTGTCTCAAGTTCCCAGCCTTTTCTCCCATTCAGTTAAAAACACAAGCTTCTCCTTGGCTCCAGGATGGGGGAAGGAGGGCTCTTCACCTGAAAGTATTCTAAATGACCTACATTTCCTCTCTGGTCCCAGATCTATTCACCTGTTAATGGGCACTTGACAGACCCATTAGCTCACCTGGCCACTCTAACAAAGGAGACCAGTCTGATCAGTTGTGCAAATGTCTTCCTTTGCAGATTGTATCTCTTACAAGAACACAGTTATAAAGTAGAAAGGGTCTCACAGATATCATCCAAACCCACCCCCATAACACTTCCCCTTCCCTCACAAAGGTCTGTCCCAGACCTGCAAACAACAAACAAAATAACAGCTTTTCCTGCAAAGAAATAACAGATACAGGTTAAAGGCATTGACAAACATACATCGTCAAGAGCAAATATTCACTAACAGGCGAAAAACCCTTACCGTGTAAGAATATACCTATAGCCAACAGATATTTATTTATTTATTTATTTATTTATTTATTTATTTGTTAAATTACTATACCGCCCGACTAGCATAGCTCTCTGGGCGGTGTACAACAGAGAAATAATACAACAGAGAAATATAAATATACACAATATATAAGTAGCCAAACAGTAATAATAAACAACAAACTAATAAAAACATCTCAATAAATATACAATTAAGTTTCTATCAAACTTTAAAAAGCAGGGAAATTGGACAGCTATAGTGAATGCACCAGGGGAGCAGGAGACCTGACCTCCTCTCTGAGATATTGCACTGCCCTACAAATGTGTCAAAATGCAAACACAATTTGGGTTGTGTATCCACTTCCTGTGTAGCTTGGTAACTTTTTTTTGCCTATTTGTGAACAAAAATACCTGCATTACATGTATGCAATGCTTGAAGGGGAATATTGATCAAGCAAGGCCTACCCAAAGGGCAGCCTCAGACCGGTCTATTTAGTGGATTCCAAGTCAACTTCCTGATGTACGTCATTCTAAATCACCACATCTAGTGCAAAATTACTCCATAATTCTCTGGGTGAAGACATATATACATTATAAATGTGGTGAAAGTGGCATGAATAAACATATCACACCATAAAAACAAGAAATGCCTCAGAATGCAGCAAATATGCATTCAAACCACTCTCACCAGGCTTTAGAACAGCCTGACCCAACCTGGGGCCCTTCAAATATTGTAGACTACAACTTCTATCCGCAGTAGCTAGCATGGCCAATGACCAGGGATGGTTTGAGTTGTGGTCAAAACAATTGGAGGGCACCAGGTTGGGAAACACTGCAAATGTATCTTCATCCTGTGCTGATGAGGACAACACATCAAGGAGACAGTTGAGGGTGTAGTGTTACATACATTGTGGGTGGTGATGCTATCATTAGTTCTGCTAAAGCTCATAGCAAGGGACAAGTTGTTTTCCAACAGTGAGATTATTCTTTAAAATGTGTGCTATCTGGATAACCAACTCATACCTAAAATGCCATTTCAAGTAGTGCCTGAACAAGTAAACAGATTTAGTGACCTTTGCATACATGCTTCCTTGCAGCTCCCTGTAACAACACTATTAACTTATTTTTTTATCCACATTAATCTCTGAGCACCAGTCAAATATGATAACTAAGTTTTTACTGTTGAATAAACAATCTGCAGCTGCAAAGCGTTAGACAATTACTGAATCAGTAAGATTATATGACTCAGTGTGAAAGTTCATGTTTAGTTTTCTGATTAGCTTTTATGAAAGATTTTAATTAATCTCCTTGATATCTTTGCTTTTACTTCAGTTAATATTTATTTCTTCTCCGGTATCTTTTAGAGGATCTTAGTTAAAAGGGAGAGCACGTTTTACAAACATTTTTGGCAGTGGTGAAAAGCACTCGCATTTACATTTAACATATGTTTGGGTAAATGCTGCAAAATGGCTGTAGAGTGTTCACAAATTCAGTTATTAATGCCCTTGGTCTAAAATGGTTTCATTTGCTATTAGTAATATTGCCACATAGCCAAATCTGTTTAGGTACATAGCCTTATGATATTATCCCATTCACCATGGGAGTCCTTCTTGGCCAGGATCATCATATAAGTACATGAATCATTACCCTCCTTCTCAGTTGGGTTTGCTTGCCTTCCCAGTAGAGTCATCAGATAGTAAAATCTGATTGGCTGCAGAATATCACGATGTCATCCTATTCACTACATGATTCTCAGTTAGCTGAGATCTCCCATGTTATGATTCCTAGGAAGAAGATAATTATAAGAAAAGCGTCAGAAAAAACAGCAAGAGATATAGGAAACAGTGGCAATGAACCAGAGCTTGGAAAAGTTACTTTTTTTAACTACAACTCCCATCAGCCCAATCCAGTGGCCATGCTGGCTGGGGCTGATGGGAGCTGTAGTTCAAAAAAGTAACTTTTCCAAGCTCTGCATGAACAATGACACATGGAAGGTGAATATCCACATAACTTGGGTCCCCTCTCAAAAAATTTTCTCCCCCACTAAAAGCACTCTTTTTTTAACTTGAAAACAGGACAACATTCAGCCTCACCCTTTTCTTGAATTATACATGCAATATATAATTCATGCTCAACATGAAGGATAAAATAGTGATTAGGACACTGACCAGGAAGTGGCCTTGCATGTAATGGAAATATGAGAGAACTGTGGTTCCTGTATTGGCATAGGTCTGTCAAATATATACAGTTCCCCAACTAACCCCTTTATGGGGATCTCAAGCCTCAAATAAGGGCCTGACATTTCTTGTTGGTGGCTTAGAGCGGCGAACTCTCTCCCAGAGCATGCACATTCTTTCTTGTATTATAGACAACAAGCCTCAGCATGTACTAGGGATGGAGGAAAATATCCATTAAATCAGACTTAGTACTGGATTCCGACTGAATTCAACAGTCCACTATCTTTTGGACCAGCACTGATTTCTTGTGGCGGGCCATGGCTGTAATCAGCATGGATTTTTTGTGGCGGGCTGGAGCTGTAATAGCCACATTTTTTCAGTCACCCCCAATTTTACATAATTATCTTCATAATTTCATTTAAGTTGATGCTACATTGATGGTCATAAGTGTGTAGGTGTGATAAACAGGAAAAAAATAAACCATGTGGAACACTGTGATCATTCATATAGGCATTTGCTTTAAAAATTACACAATTTTTTTCACAACCGAAACAACAGCAGCAGTGGATCGAATCGGAAAACACCAAAGCAAATGGGAATAAAAAAGAGTGGATCTGGATGGAATGATGGACTATCACACAACAAGTGAATCGGAACTAGGCAACGAACCCCATCCCTAGCATGCACTAGCTATCTCCTTTGAGGCTCATGATACATAAATCACTTTACTATAAGCAAGGAGATAACTAGTCCAAGAGAGTATATGAGAGGAAGAGACAGCTCTTGCACAGAGGCAAAACTCACTGGACATCAGACAGTGAACATCGATAATGCAGTATACTGAAGGCTCCTGTCTCTGTATAAGAGGGGGACTTCCCTAGTTGCTGAATCAGTTCATATGTTACCTGTGATGTAGAATTGTAATCTGTTAGCAGAATAAAAGCAACTAATTAGCACAATTGGTATAAAATCCTTTTAGTACTTCTCTTGAATTATTCTGAAAGAACCCTTGCCCCCTCCCCAGTATAAACAGGGTGTGTCAAGACAGTTGCAAAGGAATGTGTGAAGCAGAAACTTATTCATTTCACCACAGAGATGATAAGTCTACATCACCCCAGAAATATGGCTTCCTTGCACTTCCTCACAATTTGTGAATAGAAAAATCTTGATAAAAGCGTCTCCCCCCCCGCTATATTTTGGACACTATATACCATCACAAGGATCTTGACAGGCCCACGTACTCAAAAGAAAAAAATATATAAATTGAGAGTAGTGGCTAAGATTGGGCTGTGAATGAAGATCTTAGCTTGTGGCCTTAGGCAAACAAAATAATAATGGGATGATGCCCCATCTCCCCCCTTCTGTGTATCATGTCACTGGAATCCTCTTCACAGTTGTTGCAGCAGGGGGGACAGGTTAGAGGCCATGTGATTGGAGAAATACATTTATTAAGTATGGACACTGCTGATACCAGCCTTGCTTCTCTCCCATTCCCAGGAGGATCTGCCAGAAGCAACACATCATCTGGAAGATTTGAGTAGAGTGGCTGGCTTGAGAATACATTATGATAAGTCAGAATCTATGTACTTGAACATATGCCCAAAGATACAAAAACTACTTTAGAAGGCTTTTCATATTAAAATTTGCCCTAAGGTTATTTAGTATCTAGGGGTGCAAATCTCAAAACCTTTGCACAAAATATTACACAGGAACTATAATCTGCTTATCTGGAAAATTAAGGTAGTATTTAAGAAATAGTCCAATCTTAATTTATCTTTATTAGGGAGGATTCCATCAGTGGAAATGATCCTTTTCCTAAGGTGCTCTTTCTTTTTCAAGTGCTTCCAATTATATTGGATGGCCATATTACTCAGCAGTGACAGGCTATTTTACTTAAGTCCATCTCCCAGGAAGGAAAAAGTCAATCAGTATAAATCTCTTGTACAGGGAAAGCAACAGGGGTGGGGGTTCCCAGTGTTAAGTTATATTAGGGTCTTTTCAATTAAAGCAGTTAGTTTGCCTGATTTCTAATGAACGTTCAAAGGTTTGGGTTGAACTGGAATCCTGAGGGTTGGAAGGGCCACCAGTAGACATCTTGAAATCACAGTGTTCTGGGTGAAAAATATTTAGGAACTCTTTCCTCAATGCACATTTGGATGCTGGATGAGATGGCAACATAAATTGGCCCCTTGAAACTAGGAATGTGTGAGAAATTAGATAAAAGTGAACTGTACATTGGACTACATCGCACTTTGCAAGTTCACTGTTGACCAGTCTTGTTTGCTATGAGCTTCTGTGGCTTTTCTTGTTACTGGATTTTTTCTAAAGCAGCAAATATTACAACCTTGTTACTGATGATATCTTCAAACTGAACTGCTGAAACGTGTATTCCCTTTAACTTTTTTTTATCATTGAGGTGATGATGGTAGCCATTAACATTCATTGTCTGATTCTTAACCTCCCTCCCTTGTATTTTTTTTTAATCTCTGTGACGTTAGTAAAGAACTTTGAGTATGGCTAGTCTGTTACCTCAGGTAGACAAAGAGTATCTTGCCATCAGCACCCTGAAAAACTGACCAAGGTGTCTGTGTGGTGGAAGCAAAATAAGTTAGTTAAGTTCAAACAGGCTAACTTTAAGTTCAAGAAATCAGCAGAAAGCACCACTCAAGGCTTGCAGATAAATTGGGTTCAGTTTTTAACTTTCAAAATTACATCACATAGCTGAGCTGGAAACAAAATCAACTGCACAAGCCTCATCTAATTGCATGGGGGGGCTTCTCTCTTCCAACAAAGAATAACCCCGAGGCAAGATGCCTATGTGATGGGCAATTACCTGGCTCATTTACTTTTGAATAAAAAAACCCACAGGCCATAATTCAAAAAAAACTAAAACAATATCAATTTTCGGCAATGGAAAATGTTCACACGGGAAAAGCAGAATATAATGAAGAACTATTTACAATGGACCATAGCCAGCTGCCAGTTCGTTGAAATGACTGTCGAAATGCCACCAAACTGCGAACCACCCTTATTTGAAACTCACCATTATTATACAGCCACGAGAGTGGCTGTATACTACAGTCAGCATGGATTTTTCGCATTCCATAGTGTTAAATTAAAAATACCCCATGCCATTCTGATGCTTCCCATAAGCTCATTTCAAAACATACCCTTATAAAAGTTATAGTGCTGAACTCAGAAACACTTGCTTAACAACCCTTTAAGTTTTCATGGTGATGCACAAAACAGTCAGAGAGAGTCAAGAGTTCAAAGTGTAAAAAGAGAGAGAGAGATAAACCAGACCACTTTTAGACTTTTTTCTGTCAGAGTTCTCATAATTTGTTGAAATTAATTAAAAATCACCCATGTTCACAGAGTACCTGTAATCCAGTTACTGACCTTGCCCCATACTCTGACCTTCATTTCTGCAGCTTAAAAGTTAAAAAAAAATAATGCCTGGCTGATTTTTAATTAATTTAACAAATTTAGCATTGAACTCAATGATAACACTAGGCAAGTTCAGTAAGAACCAACTGTCAGTGTTCTAAAAGCCAGACTCACAACTGCTTGGCTTGGCTAATCAGGGGGCCACACCCATGCCAGACTTTTATTTTACTTTAGACAGGCATGGCTTCCCCCAAAGAATGATGGGAAGTGTCATTTATGAAGGGTACTAAGAGGAGACTCTTATTCCCCTGACAAAGCTCCAGTGGCCAGAGTAGTTCAACAGTCATCTGCTCTTATTATAGCTCTGTGAGGAGAATAGAGCATCTTCTAGCAACACTCAGCACTCTTCACTAACTACACTTCCCAGGATTCTTTGGGAGAAGCCATGACTGTCTAAAGTGAAATAAAGGTCTGGTGTGGATGTGGCCATGGACAGCTTTGGTTTAAATTTGGGTGGAAGGCTGCATGTGCCTGCTGTAGAATAAAAAGGTGGGGGAAACCCTGAAAAAGAATGATACTGTTCACAATGTTTTCCTTTTGGAAAGGAAAGGGGCTTCTCATCTGTCCAGTGTCCTCCCACCCAATCTCCTCCCCTCCTCCTCTGCTCCCCCTTCCTCCCTCCCCCTCCCCCTCCCAATCCTGCCCTGCCCTGCCCTCCTCCTCCCTCCTATCCCCTTACTCTTGCCCTTTCCTTCCCCCCTCCCCTGTGCCCTCCCCCTCCCCATCTTCAGTTTTACCTGTCCTAACCATGATTGCACAGGAATAAATCCCAATGAACTCAATAAGCATGCAGATGACAAACCTGCCCTCCCCTCCTCCTCCCTCCTATCACCTCCTTTTGTCCCTCTTCCTTCACTCCTCCCCCTCCCCTTTGAATGCCCCCCTTCCCCTCCTCCCCCCTCTCCCTCTTCCTCCTTCCCTCTCCTCTCCCCTCCCTCTCCTCCTCCCCCATGGTCAGTTTTAACTATCCCAGCCATGACTGCATGGGAGTAAATCCCACTGAACTAAATAAGCATGCAAATAATCAGACCTGCCTTTCCCCTCCTTCCTCTCTCCTCTCCCTCCCTCCCCTCCCTTCTTCCATTTCCCCCCTCCTCTGTCCACTCCAGGCCTCCCTCCCAATGTTCAGTTTTACCTATCCTAAGGATGATTGCAGACGAGTAAATCCCACTGAACTCAATAAGCATGCAAATGATCAATCAATTGTCAGCAAATTTGCACAGGATCCCATTTCTTACTTCCTAGATTTAAAAGCAGAGAAATTCACTAATAGGCAAGGAGGCACATGTTACCAAATTCTTCCAAGCTCCACAAGACATGGATTAGACTGTGAAAGACCAACCCAAATTGTGTTTGCATTTTGACAACTTTGTAGGGCAGTACAATATCTCAGAGAGTAGTTCAGATCTCCTGCTCCCCTGGTGCATTCACTATAGCTGCCCAATTTTCCTGCTTTTAAAAGTTTGGTAGAAATATCTGTGGGCTATAAATACATTCTTAAACCGCAAGTTTTTTTTGCCTGTTAGTGAATTTCCCTGCTTTTTAATCCGGGAGGTAAGAAATGGGATCCTGTGCAAGTTTGCTGAGAATGGATTGATCATTTGCATGCTTATTGAGTTAAGTGGGATTTACACACACACACCAGGCAATCATGTTTAGGATAGGTGAAACTGACCACAGGGGATGGGGAAGGGAGGAGGGGGAGGAGGGAGGGGTGGAAAGGCAGAGGGGAGGACTGTGATGGGAGCAGGCAGGAGGGGGAGGGGAGAAGAAGGACAGATGTGGTCGTTTGCATGTTTATTGAGTTCAGTGGGATTTACTCCCATGCAATCATGCTTAGGATAGGTAAAACTGACTGGGAGGGAGGGACAGAGGGCTGGAGTGGGCAGGGAAGGTGGAAGAAGGGAGAGGGGAGGAGAAAGGGAAAGGAAAGGGGAAGGAGGGAAAAGGCAGGTCTGATCATTTGTATGATTATTGAGTTGAATCGGATATACTCCTATGCAATCATGATTAGGATAGGTAAAACTGACCAGGCTGGGCCTGCCAACCAAGACGTCTTCTGTATCTTTCACAGTTGGGCAGGGGGAAGGGACAATTCTACCTTATGGTTTTTCCCATTACAATGTTGCAAGAACCCCGGCACTTGGCTGACTTTCTCTTCTCCTAAAGATACAGGATCAGGATCAGGCCCTGAACCTGGCAACCCTACCTCCCACCCAAATTTAAAACAAACCTGTTCTTGGCCACATCCACACCAGGCCTCTATTACACTTTGGACAATCATTATTTATTTATCTATTTATTTAGTGTATTTATATACCGCCCTATAGCCGAGGCTCTCTGGGCGGTTTACAATAACTAAAAACATTAAAAACAAATTTAAAAACACATCTTTTAAAAACAATTTAAAACAATTTATCATGGCTTCTCTCAAAGAATCCTGGGAAGTGTAGTTAGTGAAGGGTGCTGAGAGTTGCTAGGAGATGCCCTGTTCCTCTCATAGACCTTCAATCAGAGTGGCTCACAGTTAACCATTCTCTCAAGGGAATAGGAGTCTCATCTCAGCACCCTTCACAAACTACACTTCCCAGGATTCTTTGAGGGAAGCCATGACTGTCTCAAGTGAGATCAAGTCTGGTGTGGGTGTGGCTCTCTTATTAGCCAAGCCCAGCAGCGGTGAGGCTTTTAGAACACTGACAGTTGGTCCTTACTGAGCATGCTCTGCGTTATAATAGGCTTCCAGCCAAAATTTCTTAAATTAATTAAAAATCAACCAGGCATTTTTTTAACTTTTAAACTGCAGTAGATGAAGGTCAGAGTATGGGGCAAGGTCAGTATTAGGATTACAGGTACTCTGTGAACATGGCTGATTTTTAATGAATTTCAACAGATTCAACAGAAAGAGTCCAAAAGGGCTCTGAGGTTTCTCTCTCTCTTTTTAGACTTTGAACTCTCGTTTCTCTCTGACTGTTTTGTGTATCGCCATGAAAATTGACAGGGTTGTTAAGCAAGCGTTTCTGAGTTTAGAACTATAAGTTTTGTAAGGTTTTGTTTTGAAATGAGCTTATGGGACGCCTCAGAATGGCATGGGGGATATTTTCCATTTAACATTGCGGAATGTGAAAAATCCCAACTGACTATAGTATACAGCCACTCTCATGGCTGTATAATAAGCAGAGTTGGGTAACCTAGATATTGCTGATCTACAACTTCCATCATCCCATGCTGGCTGGAGCTGATGGGAGTTGGAGTCCAACAACATCTGGAGGGCCACAGTTTTTCCATCCTGGTATACAAGTTTGCAGACTTAGTCTGTGTTATTGTTCACAGTGCTCCACATCCAGTGAAAGTCAGTTGTAACTAGTTGCTAACACCTCATACCAAAGCTGTATCTGGACTGTAGCACTTCAAACTGCAGGTGTGGGCTCACAAAACTGAATACAATACAATACAATAAAGTAAAAGAAAATAATACCTGCATATGGAAAAGCAGCATCTCAGGAAGGAACATTCTTATTTTCCATGTGGAAGGTTTGGCGTTTTCCATGTGGAAGATTATTTGATTATGTGCGCCTCTACTTGCAGTCTGAAATAATAGGAGTCAAGACATCTTAATGAGTATAAAATAGGCCTTTGCCCTCTTGAACCCAATGAAACAAGTTAGTCATGATGACTAATGTGAACCTTCCTAATTTGCACATCCTCTAATAGTATGCAAACTAGAATGTAGCTATCTTTTAAAATGTGCAGTTTCCTGAATTTTGTGATGCACTTCTCCAACTGAATAATGTATGGAAAAATGTGTTTATTAGAAGAAAGTGTGCTTTAAAATGTACATATGAGTGAAGATAACATACAAAACTACTTTATATTAGAGAAAATTGCTTGCAAAATGTGTTTATTAGGTTACATTGCAGTAAAATGTGTATATTAGGGCAAATGTGCTCTAAAATGCTGACAAAATAAATTTAAAAATTGCAAACTGAGATGAAAATGTGGCAAGATGAACTTAAGGCTGGAAAAATGAAAAACTAAGAGAAACAAAATGGACTGATTTGTCCATCCCTAAACTAACTTGTACTGGGTGGGATATAAAACATGAGTCTGAAGGTGTGCAGTGCACTGAATACAAGATTCCATTCAGAACATGCTTACGTACTTTGTAAAATGGGCGGATTCAGATTGGATCAGTTCCGACACAATCTGCTTCACCCCAAGTCCAAGTCCAAGTCCAAATCAAGCCTTGTTTCAGAAAACTCAAAACTTCATACATCTCCCCTTGACTTACATGGTGGAATGAACAAATGACTATACCATTTTCAGTTATTGACAGATTTCAGTGAAATGTGCAGGAATTACCAGTCCTTTCTGACTACAGGGGTTTCTGTTTGAAGTTCCTTTATATTTTAAGGAGACACCTATAACTTTCTTTTCTTTCTTGGCAGCATTGGATGAAATCTGCAGGGATAATTGCTGCCTACTGAAGAGATGAAGCCTGCCAAATTTCAGACAGATAGATGTAGGGGGCTGTGTAAGATGAGTCTTTGGGGAATGGATTCCTCTGTGGTTTGGGGGGTGAATTTGTGTTGAAGTAGCATACAATGTAGAGGTGCCCCTAGATAAGTAACCTGCAAAATTTCAGAAGAAGTTCAGGTGTTACTATAAATTAAAAAAAAAAACAGTTGGAGGCTTTATTTTTGTTTTCTGGTCATTCGACACAAACTGATAAACAGTAGTGGCCAGTGTGGTATAGCAAAGTGGTGAAACTACCCTTCCAACACTGGCATTGTATAGCTTACCTGGATAGGGATGGGGCGAGGATGAACTGGACAGGGTGACAA
This sequence comes from Rhineura floridana, assembly GCF_030035675.1. NCBI lineage: Eukaryota > Metazoa > Chordata > Lepidosauria > Squamata > Rhineuridae > Rhineura > Rhineura floridana. Next base: position 37,565,914 of record NC_084488.1, on the reverse strand, counting down.
GGAAGTTGGGATGCACAGGCTCACTGGTGGGGTGCCAGATTGGTTCTCCCAGTTCGTCCATGTAACCCCACAATCATTACCACCCTGCTCCACCCTGCCCATTCCTATCCAGATTAGCTGCAGCAATGCTGGTGTCAGGAGGTCAGCTCTATGGCTCTGCCCCACTACACCAGTTTCCCAAAGCACAGTAGGCAAATAAAAAGGAGAGCCCTGGTAAATTATTCCCTGGTTGGAAGCTAGAGCTATCAGTCACAAAACTATGCCTTCTCTGTTCCCTTTCCCTGACTACTATTTTTTTGTTATGGAGAGCCTGAAGGAGAAATGCAACCATCCTGGTCAGTGCCAGGCATGAGTGGGCCCGTGGGCACCAACATCCCCCCATACAACCAGCACCAGCATAAATAGGCCTGACCATTCCACTTCCTATATTATCACTTCAGCATGTTAACACTCTGCATGTGCATACATTGTATTTTGAGTAGGTTTGGTCGGTGTACCCAGAGCTAAGAAGATTACCTTTAAAAAAGGAATAAATTACAATTACTGTTACATGGCCCCCATAAGGAATAAATTACCATTACAATTGTTCTGAAAGGAATTGATTACTTTACCATTACTCAAAAGTAATCACTACAATTACAGTTGTTACTTTTATAAAAAAAATTCTAGAGTGCCTACAAGGTGCTGGCGTTGGCTGCTTCATACTTAAGTAGACTAAAACAACATTAAAAATAAAACACACACAGAGAGAGGTAGTAGAATCTTTCTTTTTATCTATAAGATAGCAGTGGCAGTCTCTCTACTGGTAAGGGACATAGGGAGGGAGGCAGAGGCCACAGCTCAAATCTTTGCACATCAAACCAAGTGCAACCCCCCCACATACTCTCTCTCAACCAGAAAGCATCATTTCTCTCATTCATCCACCTCCTGGACCCTAGTCTGCCACCAATTAAGGCACACTGAGCCAAGCAAACATTTTCCCCTGGGATGCAAAAATGTTAAAACACTGCAAATGCAGCAAAGTAGCCAGGGACACTGGGGGAGGCTGCTTTGCACACACATACATCGTCGTCTCTCACCACCACAGTTCTTTATCTCCATTCCACTGCTGCCTCCTTCTTCTCCTTCATCTACATTCTTGCCCTCCAGCTCCTTTCTCCCTCCACTTCATTCTTCAACACCGTCCATTTTTTTAACAATTGTTTTCTCCACTGCACGCCTTCTCGCTCTCCACCTCCTTCCTCATCACCTCCTAAACACCCACAGAACACGAGGGAAGAGTAACGCTGCACAGAAGCCCAGTGTGAGGCACATGATTTTCATCCACAAATCCTTCCCCTGCTTCCCCCCCCAAGTAATGCCCAAAAGTAATGCTGGAAACATTACAATTACTCCTCAAAAGTAATACAATTACTCCCCATTCTATTACAATCAAAATGTAAAGAAATTACCCACTCATTCCTCAAAAAAGTAATAAATTACATGTAATTCATTTTTTGTAACTACAGGCGGGCCCCACTTATATGGCAGGTTCTGTTCCGGACTGCCGCCATAAAGCGGAAATCGCCGTAAAGTGGAACCCGTTGAGTATAATGGGGCGCGTTGCGCGAAAATGACGTGAAAATACTGCAAAATGCTGCAAAAGTGCAAAAACAGCTTTAAAACGGGGAATTTCCCCTAATTGAAAGCCACCGCATTAGCGGAACGCCGGAATGTGAAGCGCCAGTAAGCGGGGCCCTACTGTAATTACTTCCAATCTCTGGGTGTACCACACTTGCTCCATTCATGCCTAGAGATCCTTTCTGGGCCAGAATGCCTTCCTGGTTGATGCCTGCCTATAATACTTATTACTTTAGAATATTCTCTGAGCTTGAATCCATGCTTCTTAGAAGCCATTACATGAGGCTTATAGTGGTAACCAGAGTTAACAAGTAGAAGGCCTTCAGCAGCTAAATTAGCTTTCTTGAAGTTCTCACAGAGCTATGCCATAAGGTGCAGGCTCAGAGCTTAGCATGAGAAACTGCACTAGGTCACAGGTGCCTTATCAGCATGAGAACTGCTGAATACTACTAACAGCCAGGGAATGTGTCCCTCTGATGTAAACTATTCAGTCTTCTCACATGGGATAAGCTCATTGTCTCATGCTCTGCACCTGTTGTTTAGAACTAGAGAAACTCATTAGTCAACTATAGACCTTAGCTATTTCTCATGAGTTCTGTCTACTAAGTGCTGCCTAAGCTTTGTGAAAAACAAACATCCTTACCCATGTTGGAACTCAGCATAGACTCAAGCTCATAGGATGATGTGCTGTGTAGCAAACCTCTAACAGGGGTCCATTTGTTGTTGATCTGAAGGGTTCCCCGACAATAGAAGGAACATAAGGTTAACTGGTTTGCTTCTTGTATCTCTTATACTTTGCTTAGTAGTTAATAAATCTGTGACTTCCCACCCCATCTGTGTTGTTACTCTATCCAAGTTTGTAAAGAAACTTAGCCTTTGACACTATAAATTTTTGCTGGCAAAACAACATGCTGACATGGCAATGGAGGAGGCAGGCTGGCCAGGCCTATTTAAGCCTGCACTGGCTGCATGAGAGGATGGACTTCACCTCCCAGCCTATAGGTTTAGGTAGGGGCCCTTCTGAGCTGCAGGGGTCCTCGGGCCTGTGGCTGACCTGGGTACCCGCTGACATCGGGCTTGGCGACTGTTTTTAACATTTAGAGAGTCTTCTCTTGCACAGTTTGAGTCTGCTTGCATCCTCTAAATCTCTAGGTCAGCCCCCAGAAAGAGAAGCCTGATTTGCTTTGAGACACTTTGGGAAAGCCCTCTTTTATGCTGGACAGAGCCCAAATCACTCTGATGCAGATCACATCAGTTCTAGATCCAGGTTTCATCTGAAGCAGATGCACACCCCTAATTTAGATACATATTTTAAATATATTTTCTTTAAAAATATACCTTTTGATACATTTTTGAGCCAAGAATTGCATTAGAACATTCAGGAAGGGCAGAAGCCTGTGGATATTAAAGTTCTTCCCTACACATAAGTCTGGGAGGTAAGTTTGGCTGCAGACACATCAGCTGCTTCAAAAGCAGCCAGACCATTTTCTCTAGCTTTGGATTAAACTGTGTTTAAACTGTGTTTGCTTGTGGCTGAAAACATCTCCCCGCCACCCACAGCAAAGCATTGGGCCAATCACTGCCCAACCGGCAGCAAAGTCTTTTCTTTCTTTTTTTGGACATTCCACCAAGTGGCAATGAGTTGATCTACCAAACACTTTTAGTTTCTATGTGAAGCTGATTCCACAGAGAAAATGCATTGGAGCTGCGTTTCCCCAGGTTTTGAAGTAAAAAGGTGCTGAGTTTGACTAGCATGAGCATCATGTGTCTCTGACTTCAGAAAACAGTGCTGGGGGTAGTCTACCTTTTATATTGGAGTTCACAAAGATTGAATTATTCAAGCATTCTTACTGTTTAGTCAGAAACATTAATCCTGCTTGTTTTGTGCCCCTTCCCCCAGCAAGTGTGTATGGGACCTTTAGCTGGCCCGAGGCAAATGTAGTGGTTTGAATATTCTTTGTGTTTAAGTGCACAGAAAGCAACTGTGATGAAAGATAGAGAAAGCAGTTTTTCAGGGAGGAGGAACTGTCTCCAGTGTCAGCTGCAGTATGCCTCTGAATACCCCTTACTGGGAATCAGAAGCAGGAAGAATGCTTTTGCGCTCATGTCCTGCTTGCAGGCTCTGGTTGTCTACCTACCGTGTGAACAGGATGCCAGACTAGATGGACTTTTGGTCTGATCCAAGAGGGTTCTTCTTATGTACTTATGTACCTGAGTGCTTTAGACTATCCAAGTCAAAGCAAGCACTTTGTAATCTATATTGCAAAGATCACTAAGACTTGGCAATACTGGGGTAAAGGGTTCCCGAAATCTCGGGGGGGGGAACGTCACAACACTTTGTTGATAACGGCAACAACAATTAGAAACAAAACAACTTACTGAATACAATGGAAGTAGGTCACTTTAATTCTCCAAGATAAATCTTATTGGGAGGATCTTCATCTAGTTCACAGCAGGGAATGACGCTTTAAAACACACCGCTAGTGGGTAAAGAGTGCCATCCGTTTCTGATGCAGCCAAGATGTGTAAACATGTGACTGATGCTTCTTGCAATGGGAAGTAGATTTCAACCTAATAAAAAACCTGTTCTGCTGAAAATGTACCCATTATTCCATTCCTCTGGGATTCATTCAGTGGAGCAAAATTACCGCTGTACAAATACCACCAGAAAGAAATCCAAATCAAGGACCACATTGTAAGATGCCTGAGTAAGATTCCAGCATTTTCAACATCTCTAGACAGTATGCTTTCCCAAGTTTACTGCAGAGAGTACTTTATTACTAAGAGTGGTTTATTAGGGGTCCCATGTGTAGTTATAGCTTGTATTTACTTAATACATAAAAGGTCTGATATTCTTATGGGAAAATGCTAGCATACAAGCATTCTTTTTCCAAGAGAGAGATTTTATAAAATAGCCCACATGAGAAACTGATGAATATCCAGCTGAACTACTGGTGAATGTAGAGATATTTCACTAATAGGCAAAAAACCTGGTGGTCTTCACCATCATATGACATTGACCAATCAACAGGCTTTGAAATTAATAAAAAAATAAATTTGACATACATTTCTAGGATGAATAATGAGAGAAATATACTTTTCTATGTTAGATTCTCTGTAAAAAGAGTAGTAACACAGGAAAGAAACAAAGTAAGAAGAACACAAACATATTGTTGCGAGCCACCCCAATCTCCGAGCGGTGAGATTTCCAGGGGTCCCTGTGCCTGTCCTGGGTTTGGTTTCCTTGGGAAGAAGGTCAGCAGAGACTGTGGTGTCTTTATGAAATATGGTTTGTTTATTTATACAGATTCCAATCTGAGTTTACGGTGGAGGGGTTCAAGGTATCAGCCGTCCAATATCCAGCTGGCACACAGGGGGTGAAGAAATCCATCCACAGCTGCTCTTCTCCAGCCTGTAGCTCAGCTTTCTCTAAGGACTTTTCTTCCTCCTCCAATCTGTCAGCAGCATCTCTTGTCCAGCCTCTACCCCACTTTCTTCCAAGGCATCTTCCTCTTCATTTTCCAGCCTGTTCTTCAACTCTTGGGGCTTTACTTCCAGCTTTCTGGTGTCCTTCCCCCTGGCAGGCTCCTGGACAATCAAAACTTCCTCTTCTGCTACTGACTGCAACCCCTTACAGTCCAAGCCCTCCAGCTGCCCATCCACTTTCTGGATCTCTTTAGCCACCCCATCTGGGTGCTCTGCAGCTGGACTCCTGGGTCACTCGCAACCCCTTGATCATGGCTGATCAGGCAGGGCTCTCACCTCCTCACATAGGGTTTCCCTTTCCTCTCCCAAGAAGCTTCCAATGATCTCCCCCATTTGTTGCCAGTGCTCCTGTTCCTCTTGGTGCTCTTTGCTGCCGGTCCCATTGCCTTTGCTGCTGGAACATCAATTTCATCTGTTCCAGGAGGGTTGCTGTTTCTCTCTCCATTTTAACTCAGGCACACCTTGCTCCCAATGCCTCTTCCAGGAAACTCAGTCCCACTTCTGTCACCAGTGTTGCACACCACCACAATCTCCAAGCGGTGAGATTTTCAGGAGTCCCTGCGCCCGTCCTGGGTTTGGTTTCCTTGGGAAGAAGGTCAGCAGAGACTGTGGTGTCTTTATAAAATATGGTTTATTTATTTACACACATTCCAACCTGAGCTTAGAATGGAGGGGTTCAAGGCATCAGCCGTCCAATATCCAGCTTTTCCATCAGGGTTACAGGAGGCATCCTAAAGCCCCAGGAGGCAGGGAGGCTCTCCTGAAGGGTTTCAATGACAAAAAGATCTTCCTGGCCCATTCACCAGTTACTGGGCACCTGATAGACCAATTAATAAACCTGGCCACTCTATTAGCTTAACAAAAGAAACTCATCTGGCCAGTAGGCCCAGCCCCTCAACCCAAGGCACAGGATTCCAAATCAGAGGCTGGAAGGGGACTCATAGGAACTATTCATTCCAACCCCGAAACTCACAACAATATTGTAACAGAGCTTCAATGGCCAGAGAGGTTTAACAGTCAACTCTTCTTCCCAGAAAATTCTGGGAAATGGAGCTCCATGAGGGGAATAGGGCATCTCCTAACAACTCTCAGCACCCTTCACAAATGACACTTCCCAGGATTGCTTGGGGGAAGCCATGACCATTTAAAGTCGAATAAATGTCTGGTGTGGAAATGGCCAGGGACAGCTTTGGTTTAAATTTGGGTGGAAGATAGGGTTACCATCATTTTGTCATTTCAAAAAAAGTACATTTGGCTTCGATAAGTGAAAAGTAAGAGTATGCTGTTGCACCATCTCAAAAAGAGTACATGTACTCTTAAAAGAGTACGGTTGGTAACCCTAGTGGAAGACTACATATATCAGCTGTAGAATAAAAAAGTGGGGGAACCTCCTAAAATAATGATAGTTAACAGTGTTTTCATTTTGGAAAGGAAAGGGCCTTTCCTTCTGCCCAGTGCCCACCCACCTAATATCTCCCCTTCCCTACCCCTCCCCTTCCTCCCCTTCCCTCCTCCCTGCCCCTCCCACAGGTCAGTTTCACCTATCCTAAGCATGACTCCACAGGAGTAAATCCTATTGAACTGAATAAGCATGGAAATTCTTAAACCTGCCCTCCCATCCTCCTCCCTCCTATCCTCTCCCCCTTCATTCCCCCAACCCTCTCCCCTCCCATGTCCCCTTCCCCTCCTTCCCATCTTCCTCCTCCCCTATCCCTCCTCTCCCCCTCCACTTCAGCCCTTTTGTGCCCCAGGCTCAAGGGGAGTTAGATCAGGGAGAGGAGTCAGATGAGCATGAGGTCCCTGGGGGCGTTGAAGGAGAGGGGACTCTGCTAGCCTGAAGACTTCCTTGGCCGGCACTCCCATAGAGGCAGGTCCTGCCCCCCTTGCAAACTCCCCACCTGAACCATTAGAAAGTGACATTTCATGTGCGCCAACCCCACCCACACAGAAACCCCTGCCTGGCACTTCAAACACTTCCCTGCCAACCAGCTTCCTGCTCCCTGAGGTCATGCTGTCACCTAGTGAGGCCCTGGGCTCTAGCGCTGAGTCAATTCTCTCCACACACTACAGAGACTGTTTAGGTAGGCTAGTTAGGGAAAGTAGTGAGTCAGAGTAGACAGGTTTATGAAGAGCACTGCTTTGGATGTAACCATCACACTAATAAAATGAGAATTAGACCAAACCTCGCCTCTGTCTCATTTCTCAGACTTTGGGTGGGACAAGCCCTGCCTTTCCCCTTCTCCTCCTCACCCGTGGTCAATTTCACTTATCCTAAGCATGATTGCATGGGAGTAAATCCCATTGAACTCAATATGCATGCAAATGATCAAACCTGCCTTTCCCCTACCCCTTCCCCCTCATCCTTCCCTCCTCTTCCTCTCCCCCCTTCTCCTCCCCTGTGGTCAGTTTCACCTATCCTACGCATAACTGCAGGGGAAGCAATCTCACTCTGCCCTCCTCCTCCCCTCCCCTCCCCTCCTCTCCTGCTGCTCCCATCCCCCCTTCTCCCCTCTGCCCTCCCTACCCCTTCCCCCTTCCCTCCCTCCTCCTCCTATGTGGTCAGTTTCACCTATACTAAGCATGATTGCAGGGGAGTATACATCCTGTGTAGCTTGGAAGAATTTGGTAACATGTGCCTCTGAGCATATGGTGAGTGGTGGCAACACCTGACATCTCCAAAGATGGAGGTGGAGAATGACATTTTTGTATGTTTGTTGGTGTTCTTCTTACTTTGCTTCTTTCCTGTGTTACTAATGTTTCTACAGAGAATCTAAACCAGAAATTTTTATTTCCCTCATTATTCATTCTAGAAACCTGTGTCAAAAAACAAAAGCCCCATCCTATAGGGGCAATGTGTAGGCAAGAGAATTCAAGGAACAACAGAATCCTGGCCCTCCTAATATAGGGGGGGGGGAGATTTATCAAGCCTTCTGTGATGATAAAAGGTAGGACTGGCAGCCCAGGCTCTGGCTGCTCCTTCCCCTTTGGGGACAAAGTGGGGTTATTACAGGAATGCTTTATAAATTCAGCCTTTCATTCCTCATGCAAGACAAGAGATCCTGGTAAACAACACTCTCACCAATCTGCAAGGATTCCCTTTGGACCCCAGGCAGACACCCGCATTGCCTTGATAATGATGGGATTGTGAACAATCCTTCATTTCATAATGCAACTTACAAAACGTGGCAAAGACCCAGGTTTGCACTTCACTGTGCTAGATTTTCTAGCTATGCTTCAGCATATTTTCACTACAGAATGTTCCCAATAATTTCTGTGCATTCAGTTTTAAAAAGAACGAAGACCATTATGGCAATCAACATGATACCAACCAGATGAAGCACATACCAGGCAATTGCAAGCTAAGATTGTTGCTGTGTCCTTGCATGACTCATTTGGGTCTCATCTAGCAGAAGTTTTCACCCTCTGCAATGAGATTCTTGAAGTTTTTATGCCCAGAAGGATGAGTTAAATCCAGAGGGAAAGAGTCATGTTCCAAACCCCAACTTCTCTTACTGATTTAAGGAGAGCTTGTGTTATTATACAGGTGTATAATAAGAGTGAGAGGTAGCAGGAGAAATGCAGAACTCTAGAAGGTGAGAAATAATTTGGGTGGTGATAATACATGCTTGTATATTTGGTGGCTGGGACTGGTTGTCTCTGCAGTAATTCCATATTTTGGATCTGCTAGCAGTTGCCATGGTCCCCATAGGTTAGCTGTTTGTTTATATTGATGTTTAAGAGGATATCTTGTCTAATTGCTCTGTTCTGCTCTCAAACATGGGATTTCTATTGTACTTTTTGGTTTTGGCTTTTATTTGTGATATTTTTAGGATGTTGTAAAGTGCTCAGAGATTTCTTTGAAATATGAAGCAGTCTATAAATTGGCATAATAATAATAATGACTCAAGATGCTGTAACAGATAAAAGATAAGCAGACAAAAACAGATAAAAGAGGCCTGCAAAGTTAAGAAACATAAGAACACAGAGAGATTGTAACCAACGATAGAATGGAGCCTATTGTTGTTGTTACTGCTACTATCACTACTACTACAGCTACATTAGTAGTGTTAGATACCTTTCTCAAGGAAGGCCCAAGGCAATTTTACAGGAGTATAAAATATACAAACTTCAAAGCCAACGAAAAGAGTAATCCATCCATGTAAACAGGGCTGATCCAAGAAGGCGAAGGGCAAGATGGCATGAACAGAAGTCAAATGGACTGGTAGTCCAATCCTATGTCCGCACTGGTGATGTGACAGCTGTAATGAGGGGCAGCAGGCTAGCTTAGAGGGTGAAGGGCAGGCTGCATGACATATACAGATCTGCCTCCAATGTCTTACTGCCACTCTGCCAACTCCTCAGTGCCCACGCCCAGCATTTGCCACCCTGGCTCACTTTGCCTAATTGTATAGCAATTAATGTAATTCACACCAGCCGAGAAATTCATTAACACAAGAGTGGCTGGTGGGGCAGGACGGCATTGCTCACCTGGCTTCTTAATGCTGCACATTGCTGCCAGTTACCGAGAGGGAGAGGGGGAGAGACGAGGCAGTGGGGAGCTCAGTGTGGTACAGGCACAGTGGGGGAGCCAATCTGGCACTGCCACTGCTGCACCCACACAGCACTGAGCTCCCTGCTTCCTTGCCCCTCCCCTTCTTGGCAACTGGCGGTGACACGCAGCACTGGCAATCCAAGTGAGCAACACCACCCTGCTGGCCATTACTGGATTAACCCAAGACACATTTTAAAAACCAGTAATGAATAAAAACATATGCCAACAAATGCTGGGGAGTAGAGGAAAGTTTTAACTTGGCACCAACAAAATGACAATGTTGATGCCAGGCAGATCTCACCTAGGCCTAAGAGAAAAGGCATGTGGTTATGTTATCTTTTTTAAAAAGTATTTTTGATGTGTATACTCATGCATGCGGTTAAGTAATTGATGCACTCATGTGCGTTCTTCCATAATAATAATAATAATAATAATAATAATAATAATAATAATAATAATAATAATAATAATAATAATAGGTGGCCTTTAATGCCTCTAGGCAAACTGCTAAGTATAAACTCTGAATCTCTTCTTCATAAACTGCCTTTGCATGTCTACAATATTGTAATATGAATCAGTTGTGAATTGTATGAGGAATGAATGCTTAGCTTAGAAAAGAACACACTGCTACCAAAAAAGAAGGAACAGATGTTTGCTTCATTATAGGACTTGCTGCTTCACAGTTGCCTGTATATAGTATGCATGAGCATTTGCTACATGCATTACAAAACCAAACTGGATGAAGCCCTTTGGGCAAGGTGCGGGGCAAGAACACTGCATCCCAGGAGCAGTGAGAAGCTTCCACCATAGCCTGGCTCCATCCGTCACTCTGTATGACTAGACTGGCCATCTAGGTAATAAGAGCACAAACCCTTGATAACTATATCCCTGCAAAATATGTGTGAATGCTTTTTGATTTTCTGAATTGTATTCAATAAATGTGGTATTTCTACATCCCCCTATATAAACTGTTATGTGTTTAAATTAAAGAATGATTTGAAGTGTTACTGCCATCTAGCACCTATATCTTTGCTTTTGCTTTATTTACTGTGGTGATACCTAATGTTGGTTATATTCATAATAAACTAATGTAGGTCCATTGATTTCATTGGGTCTACTCTGACTACCAATGGATAGTCAGGGAGGGGGACCCTCTGGCCCTTCATGTAGTATTGGACAGCATCTCCCATCATCCCTGGTCATTGGCCCTGTTGGTTGGAAGTTAAAGTCTACCAACATCAAGATGGCTACAGATACCCCTCTGGGTTGGATCCATAGTTACTGAGTCATACTTTGAGCAGACAAATTGAAATAAATGGAACTTATTTCAGGACTATTTATACTATTGATTTTAATGTGTCTGCTCTAAAGTATGATTAAGTCTGAATGCAATGCTGTTTTCCATCAAATTGGATCCTGAAGGTGACTAATTAAATTTAATACAAGATACACCTTTACAATAATTTAAAAACTATTAAATATACATAAGAGCAGAAAGCCAAAAATCTATTAGGCCCGACAAAACAGCAAAAATCTGGACTGGGGGACAATTAGCACCATGGGCTCATTTGGAGGGGGTGTATATCTCAAGTTAGGGTGCTACCATTGAGTAGGTCCTGATGAGGATATCAGCCTCATCTCACTTAGGGGAAGGCATCTTAGTACAAAGCCACAACAGAATCTTGACACCCAATTCTAAGCAGTAAGTTCATCTACTAGAAAGTGGGATAGAAAGATCTGCCCATTTCAATTATCTCAGGCCACATTCACACCATACATTTATTCCACTATTATTCCACTTAAAAAACATGGCTTCCCCTGAAGAATCCTGGGAAGCACAGTTTGTGAAGGGTGCTGAAAGTTGTTAAGAGGCCCCTATTCCTTTCATAGAGATATAATTCCCAAAATGATTTAACAGTCAGTCCCTCTTCCCAGGGGTCTCCTAACAACTCTCAGCACCCTTCACAAACTACTTTTCCCAGGATTCTTTGAGAGAAGCCATGATTGTTTAAAGTGGAATAAATGTATAGTGTGAATGTGGCCTCAGTTTCTCATCTTCCAGTTTTAGATTCAGTTCTCCATATTTCCACAGCAATTTGCTTTTTTTAAAAAAAATCATAAAAATGATAAGGGGGACATATTAATGCAAATGTCTCTTAATGAATACATTGTGGTATGCATTTTTCCTAATATACACATTTTTCTAAATCAATTTTCACTATTGCTATTTCACTATTATATGCATTTCTATTAGATATTTTACAATATTTTACAATGCAAACATTTTTAGGTTAGAGAACTTCACTTCAGAATTCCAAAGCATAGCTGTGTTTGGTTCGCATATTGTTTTGAGAAGTACAAATTTGGTAGATTTGCCTTTAAATACGAACATAATTGAATTTCTCCCACATCCCTGTTAGGAAGTAAGTTCCATTGATCTCAGTGGGATTTGCTTCTAAGTAAACATGTTTAGGATTGTGCTGTTATTGTGTGTGGAGATTAATGGAGGAGGCACTGCACACTGAGCAAGAAGCAGGCATGAGTTGGGTTGCTCTAATGTTACTTTGTCTTCAAGTCCATAAAACCTGAAGCTTTGTATCTCATTCTCCAGAGCAGCCTCACTTAGGTTTCTCATCCTGGTTGATATGGTACATCATAGTGTGGATCAGAATCAATGGTTCATTATTAAATGACAGTACATGACCAAGGGATTGCAGTGTACATATTGTTGCATGCACCCCAGTCTCCGAGTGGTGTGAAACTTCTGGGGTGCTGGCACTTATCCAGGGTTTGGTTTCTTTGGAATGAAAGTCAGCAGAGACTGTGGTGTGTTTATGAGATATGTTTTATTTAAACATATATACAACCTGAGCTTAAGATGAAGGAGTTCTCAGCATTAACAATCCAATGCTCCCCCAAACCCTCCAAAGACCATCACTTTGGGGGTTCAGACACCATCACTTTGGGGGCTCAGACACAGAGAACAAGAAAGCTTCTCTGGCTCTTTTCAGTTCCTAGCCCTACCTCAGACTAACTCTAACACAGACACAGAAACTACTTCCTTATTTTGGGGGAGGCCTCAGAAGAATTCTGAAATAATTCTTAATGGTTTGCTTTGCTGGCCAATTCTTACACTTGTTAATGGGGACACTTGACAGACTTGGCTGAATCCATTAACTTATAAATGGAACTAGTCTGACAAGTAGAGGAGGTTTCTTCCTTTGCAGATCCCCAAATCAGAGGATGGAAAGGGGATTCATCCATCTCAACCCTCAATCCCATAACACTATCTTAGGTCAGCACTTGGTGAAATGATACCAAAGAAAGATTCAGGAATCATGTTGTAGGTTAAAATGCAACACAAGGAATCTGCAAGTTAGAATCATAGAACCACAGAGTTGGAAGGGGCCTTGTAGGCCATCGAGTCCAACCTCCTGCTCACAGCTAGAGCATTTCCCGCAGATAGCTGTCCAGCCTCTGCTTGAAGACATCCAGCGAAGGGGATCCCACCACCTCCCTAGGCAGTCGGTTCCATTGCCGAACTGCCCTTACTGTCAAGAAGTTCCTTCTAATGTCCAATCTGAATCTACACTCCTGCAACTTAAAACCATTAGACCTAGTCCTACCCTCTGGGGCAGCAGAGAACAAATCTGTACCCTCTTCTATGTGACAGCCCTTCAGGTACTTAAAGAGTCCAATCATGTCACCCCTCAGCCTTCTCTTCACCAGACTGAACATGCCAAGTTCCTTCAACCTTTCCTCATAAGACTTGTTCTCCATACCGGCTATCATCCTTGTTGCCCTCTTCTGAACCCGCTCCAACTTGTCTATATCTTTCTTAAAATGAGGCGCCCAGAACTGAATGCAGTATTCCAGATGAGGCCTGACTAATGCAGAATATAGTGGGACTATTACTTCCCTCGACCTGGAAACTATAGCTCTGTTTATGCAGCCCAAAACCGTGTTTGCCTTTTTTGCCGCAGCATCACACTGCTGGGTCATGTTCAACTTGTGATCCACTACAATTCCAAGGTCCTTCTCACATGCACTACTGCTAAGCCGGGTATTTCCCATCCTGTACCCGTGCATTTTGTTTTTGTGGCCTAAATGCAGAATCTTGCATTTGTCTTTATTGAATTTCATTTTATTAATTTCAGCCCAATTTTCTAGTCTATCCAGGTCCCTTTGGATTTTATTCCTGTCTTCCATTGTGTTAGCTATCCCTCCCAGTTTCGTATCATCCGCAAACTTCATAAGGCTTCCCTCCACCCCATCATGTTGAAGAGTATCGGCCCCAGGGCAGAACCCTGTGGCACTCCACTTGAAACCTCCTTCCAGTCCGAAGCAGAGCCACCGACAACCACTCTTTGAGTACGGTTTTCCAACCAGTTGTGAATCCACCTGACAGTATTTCCATGTAGTCTGCATTTGACTAGTTTGCTAATCAAAAGGTCGTGGGGGACTTTGTCAAACGCTTTGCTGAAATCTAGATAGATGACATCTACAGCATTTCCACCATCTACTAAGCTAGTGACCCGATCAAAAAAAGAGATGAGATTAGTTTGACAGGATTTTTTCTTGACAAACCCATGCTGGCTCCTACTAATCACAGCATTGTCATCTAGATAGTTGCCAATGGACTCTTTTATTATCTGTTCTAATATCTTTCCCGGTATTGAAGTCAGACTGACCGGCCTGTAATTCCCCGGATCTTCTTTTTTACCCTTTTTAAAGAGCGGGATGACGTTTTCCCGTCTCCAATCCTCCGGCACCTCTTCCATTCTCCTGGATTTCTCAAAGATGATGGCAAGAGGTTCCGAGAGTACATCAGCAAGTTCCTTCAATACTCTGGGATGCAGTTCATCAGGCCCTGGAGATTTGAACTCATTTAGGTTAACTAGGTATTTCCTGACTATCTCCTTATCAATGTTGAACTGCAATCCCGACCCCTTACTGAGATTGCTACCGATGCAAGGTTGCACACTGTTCCCTTTTTTGGGAGAAAACGGAGGCAAAATAGGCGTTGAGCAGTTCTGCCTTTTCCTTGTTATCTGTCAACATTAGGGTTTGGAACTAACAGGCATGCTAAAAAAATAAAAAATAAAATTCAGCATTTGATTCCTTCAGAAAGATTTTGGGAGTCAGAGATTTATTTGGGAACTCCCAGCCTTATTGCAGTTTCTCTAGCATCCATGAAAGAAATAATATAATCTAAAAAGTTCCTCAGCATGTCTCCAACTCCTGTTGGCCAAATAGGGTAAAGGTTCAGGATACAACTGGTTGGCATTATGGATGCAATCCAGTGGAAAAATTCTGTGGCAATGCTCTCCTGAAGTTCCCAATGATATCCACAGGGCTGGAACAGGACAACTTCGAAGCCAATTGTGCCCTATATCTGGGGTGAAAACAAATTATGGTCATGATGAGTTTTTTTCCTCCAGTCCTAAAACTGAACAGCATGCATGATTCTAAGTCATGATGAATGAGGTTAAGTACACAGACAGAGGAAAAGTGAACATCTCCCACCTCCTAAACATTTCAGAGCATTTGATAAATAATTTATAGAATACTTGAGGGTGATGCCACAGTGACCAGGGCTGGTGTCTACTATGGAAATGAGAGCTCTTTAATCATACCCCTTTTCCCTCAGCAGACAGAGATTAGCATTGAACACAAAATCATAAACTAAGAACAGAAATGGTATTCTGATTATAAAAGTGGGATCTCCCGTAAGCTTGAAATATTCATCATTTACTGTCCTTGAGAGGATGAACATTTGGCACTAGGCTCAAAGGCCTGAATGTTCCAAATGTAACTGTTTATAGAGCATATTCATCAGTGCTGGGAGCACTGATATAATATACCAGGGCTTCAACCCTGCAGGGCCTTTTACATTTCTTTGTGGCTTCTGACTTTTTTGCACACCTCCAAGGGATTTCTGTGCTGAGGCCTTCAATTTTGTCTTCCAATGCAAATGCATTTGGTCATTTTTATTAAACTTGTGTTCTCATTAGGAGCCTAATGCTACATTTTCCATGATCAAAACAACGTGCATTATGCAGCCTGGCAGGTCCATCTGACTGCAGGCAATGTATGCCTCTGCTGAATACGCCAATGTGAGATGTCAAACTTGTTTCCACAGGGAATAGCATACTTGGATTAAGAAAGGGAAATTGGAGGAGTTGGCTCAGAGTACTTGCCTAATGATCTCAATTTCAGGGAAGGTTAATTAATAACAACCAGTTCCCCCAAAGAAAGAAAATCACAGTCTCTTCTTCCATAGACTTTCAGCTGGAAGAAAAAAAAAAACAGTGCCTTCATTGTGGTCCACAAACTAGTTAAGCTGCAACACATGAACTTTAAATGAGTTATGCACTGAATTTAACAGCTTTAACTGACAGTAATTCTCCTGAAAATAAGGGCTATCCATTTTTTATTTTTTATTTTTTCTGTCAGAAACCCTATAACTTTAGCAGCTCCATGGCAGACATTTATCAGGTGAAGCCTTTGCTGGCTCGGAGGTGAAATGATGGAACAAACACCTTCTGCCACATTTCTTCTTGGTCAGTTTCTGTTGGCACAGGAATCAAGCAAAAAGTTGGCTCAATTTCAGTGGAAGTTATTTTTCATTTCATATATCGGGAGATGTTTCCCCATGTTTTCTCATAACAATCTTGGTGCTCACTTTCCCTTCTCCACTCTGCATTTCTCATACTCTTTTTTAACTGATTCTCCTTGTTATTCAAATGAACAATGGTTGTTCAACCCATTTGTCAAGCTGAACTTTAATTAAGTTCTCCCACACAGCCCTGAGAATTGTCAGGACCCTGTGATTCACTGGAGCTGATTAGCTAGCACATGTGAGTCAATGTCATGCATCATTTGTGAACAGCATATATAAGGCACCTGATCACATTACATGTTGAGCTTTGACATGACTGATGCACCTTGCCACAGTGCCAGCCAAACCTAAATAACTGTCAGATTAATGGTTGAACTTGAAGGGTACTTCTTTTACATCAAATACATGGTTGACATGTAGAGAGATGCCAAGATGCAATACTATAATATGAAACCAGTAAAATACACTGGAAGTAAATGTCTTAGTCTCTTGGCCACACTCAGCTAGCCAGATTGCTCTTTGCCTTTTCAGACTGGAATCCAATCTGTAACATGATACCCACCTTTAATTGTTTTTGTTTGCATTTGGGGCTTATTAGTTTCAAAAATAAGGTAAGGGGGGAAGACACAAGAGAGGGTATAAGTGTATGTATGGTGTGGAGAAAGTGGATACGGAGACATTTTTCTTCCTCCCTCATAATCCTAGAACTTGGGGCCATCTAATGAAGTTGAGTGTTGGAAGATCCAGGATGGACAAAAGAAAGTACTTCTTCACACAGTGTACAGTTAATATGGAATTGATCCCACTTCATCCAATGATAGCCACCAATTTGGATGGTTTTAAAAGAGGATTAGACAAATTCTTGGAAGACCAGGCTGTCAATGGCTACTCGCCACAATGGTTTTACCTTCACTGTCGGAGGCAGTATGCCTCTGAATAGCAGTGGCTGGAATCACAGATGGGGAAAGTGCTGTTGCACTCACTTCCTCCTGGTGAGCTTCCTATAAGCATCTGGTTGGCCACTGTGAGACCAGGATGCTGGACTAGATGAGTCTTTGGTCTGATGCAGCAGGGCTCTTCTTATCTTCCTGTGTTTTTCTTTCTGTTGTCTTTCTTCCCTTTCCTTCCACAATCCCTTACTATGCTCTGTTCCTTCCTGTCTTTCTCCATTCTTCTACAAAAACCTTAATCAGCAACAAATAAAACTGATGATGCAACATCACTTAGGAGTCATATGTGATATCTGAGGACGTTGAAGCTGAGAAGGGCCACTGGGAAAGGAGTGCTTAACCCTTTCACTGTCAGCCCTTTCCCTCTGAAACTCTCCTTCCCTCTACTTTGGGATTCAAGGCCAGTTTTTCAGAGGTAAACATGGTTCCAGGATGCTTGCAAGACAGATTTCAGAGGAAAACATCTAGCAGGAGATTACACTCCCTTTACCTATTGCTTTTCTACAGAAAAATTTTCAGAGGAGCAGCCGTGCTAGTCTCATGCAGCAAAAACAGAGTGTCTCGTTTATTTGTTTAACAAAATGTGTACACAGCTTGATTGTAACAAAACCTCCACGTGGCTTACAAGTGATATTAAAATGACCAATCAAAACATTTAAAAGACATTTAAAATCAGTAGTAAACTAAAAAGAGATTAAAACACATCGACATATATGTCTTTGGATAGGCTTGCCTAAACAACAAAAATAATGTTTTAAGCAGGTGCCAAAAAGAATATAGTGAAGGTGGCTGCCTGATGTCCATAGTCAGGGAGTTCCAAAGTGTAGATGCTGCCACACTAAACAAATTATTTTTTACAAGTGCAGAACAAGCATTATGTGGCACCTGTAAGTGCCAGTTCCACAGATCAAAGTGGTTAAGTGGGCACGTATGGGATAAGGTAATCTCACATGGAAAATGGTCCAAAGCTATTAAGGACTTTATAAACCAATAGTATAACCTTGAACTTGTCTCAGTAACAAATTGGCAGCCAGTACAGATGTCTGAGCTGAAGTGTTATATGTTGACAGGGTCTCGCTCCTGTCAGCACCTGGCTGCAGCATTCTGCACCAACTGCAGCTTCCAGGTCAAACACAAGCCGACCCTCACACAGAGTGCATTACAGTTATCCAATCTTGAAGTTACCAAGATTGTAGCATCTTAAACACTAGCATATTTATTATGGTATAAGTTTCCATGGATTCAAGCCAATTTAGCCAAATGCCTAAAGTGAAATCTTACTTGGCAGATGTATTGCATCCTTTTCTGTGTGTGTTGGTAAAATGGAAGCTTAATGGCAATGAGATGCATGGATTTTTATGGATTTTCCCAGAATTATCCTGGGGGGGGAACCACACAGGAAAGGGGCAGAAAATACTTTGATATGTACCTACATGAGAACAGGATGGATTGGGACAGATTCTTCCATCTCTAGATGAAGTCTAACTAAAATCCCACTGTTCCATAGTTCAGGAAAGTTATTATTCTAAGACTAAGACCTTCAATTTAAAATAAGAGTTAAGGGGCCACAAAAAAGAAATTGTAAGTTGAAGTGCCTGCCTTAACTTCTGTACCATGTAGGCAGGAAATAATAACAACAACTGAAGACAGGTTTAAAAGCAACACAAAATGAATACCTAAGGCACAGAGCTTTTCATCAGCTGGAAAAGCTTGTCAAAACAGAAATGTCTACAATTGTTTCCAGAAAGTACATGGGTTCCTGCCTTGTCTCAACAGGAATGCTGTCCAACAGATATGTGTTATGCTCTATAGTCTTGCATTTTGAATTCACTTATAGCGTAGCCTGTGTGTACCCACATGCTTCCTCCGTCTTTTCTTCTGCTAGGAAGTTGAGATCCCACTTTCTCAGTCACTGCTCAGCAGCAACAATGGCCAAATACTACTTCCTGGCCCATGCTTCACTCACCATGTCACCAACTTGAAAGGCAAAGCAAGCCAGTAGGTTGCCAATCTGGAAATCCTGCTCATGGGTTTCCAATAAGGATAGAGGAATCCTGGAATTCGATTCAGTTTGCATACAAAGCCAAATCTATCAAATTCGTACTTTCCAAAACAATATGAGAACTGAAACACGGCCATCCTTCGAAATGTTCACGTATCTTAATGTTGCAATACTGTTCTCCAACCAACTAATGTTTTTAAAAATGCATATATTAGGGGAAAGTGTGTGTAGCATTATATTAGTGAAAATAACATAAAACATGCATTATATGAGAAGAAAACTGCTCACAAAATGTGTACAGTATATTAGTCAAAACTGCCATTAAAATGTGTTTATTAAGATAAATTCGCGCTAAAATGCTGATGAATTTTCCTGGGGATTTTTTTAAAAAACAGCACATTTCTGCAGAAATGTGGAGAACTAAACGTAAGATCAGAAAAATGAGAGAATCAAAATTGACAGATTCTTCTATCCCTAGGTTCCTGTTGACTATCTTTATTGTTATTGTTATGTGTATACTGCCTTAAAGTCGATTCCGACTTATGGCGACCCAGTGAATAGGGTTTTCATGAGGCTGAGAGGCAGTGACTGGCCCAAGGTCACCCAGTGAGCTTCATGGCTATGTGGGGATTTGAGGATTTTGTTGACTTTTACCAAGATTAGATATTTTTTCCAGATTACTGCTTCTGCTTCAAACAGTGCTTCACTTTCCCTTCTTTCTAGCCATGCCAGGCTTGAAGATGCATTAGTTTCCAAAGAACAATGCTTCTCCCGAGCTACCCAAGCACATTAATCACTTGAGCATCTTGACTTGATCTCATCCAGGATTGTGCATCCACATCAGATTGAATTTGCTAAAGGTCCATCCATTACATGTTCTATGGTACCAAGGGCCTTACTAATACATGAACTAAAGACCATTAATTCAAATGAGAAATATTAAGTAAAATAATAAAAGGTGAATACCTTGACACGCTAATTATTACAATTTCAAGTACGGTAAGTATTTCAGATATTATTTATTATTTGTATCCTCTACACACAGCTCCTGTATTTCAAACAGAGAAGAGAACATCCTCCACTGACAAAAAATAATTTTAGTTTAACTACTGTATTACTCTAATATGGTTGCTAGTTTATTTAGCTTGTTCTCTGAACTAATCATCTTCCTCAAAAAAAAATCCTTTTATTTATTTGAAAATAAATGCATGTATATTAGTTTTTATATATGCAGTCTTTTTTGGCTGCCATTGGCAACCATTTTGTGCTGGCACTCACAGAGAGAGAGACACACACACAGAGTATCAGCCAGCTCTCGGGTCTCCGGATGCTGCTTTTAAATGCCAGATCGGTATATAATAAGACCTCCCTCATCCATGATTTACTTCTGGAAGAGGCAGCCGATCTGGCTTGTATAACTGAGACGTGGGTGGGTGAGCAGGGGGGAGTTGCTCTCTCTCCCAGCTGTGCCCACCGGGGTACTTGGTTCAGCATCAGGGTAGACCTGAGGGTCGGGGAGGGGGGGTTGCTGTAGTCTATAGGAGTTCCTTTTTCCTTTCCAAGCACCCTGTCCATATGACTACTGGTCTGGAGTGTTTACACCTTGTGTTGGGTCAAGGGGACAGATTGGGCATTCTGTTGGTGTACCGTCCACCCAGCTGCACAACAGACTCCCTAACTGAGCTGATGGAGGTGGTCTCAGATGTATTGTTGAGATCCCCAGATTGTTGGTACTAGGGGATCTCAACATTCGTGACGAGGCTACCCTATCCGGGGCGGCTCAGGACTTCATGGCCTCCATGACAACCATGGGGCTGTCCCAACATGCCACTGGCCCAACTCATGTAGCAGGGCATACTCTAGATTTGGTTTTCGCAACTGGACATGGAGATGGTGATCTGAATGTGGGGAGCTTTACATCAGTTCCTTTGTCATGGACAGATCACCGCTTGTTGAAGTTTAGACTTACAGCGGCTTCTCCCCTCTGCAAGGGTGGAGGACCAATTAAGATGGTTCGCCCCCAGAGACTAATGAATCCGGATGGTTTTCAAAGGGCTCTGGGGAGTTTTCCGGCTGATAGGGCTGGCGCTCCTGTCGAAACCCTGGTTGAACTGTGGAATACAGAAATGACCCGGGCAGTTGACACGATCGCTCCCATGCACCCTCTCCTATGTAGAGCTCATACAGCTCCATGATATACTCTAGAGCTGAGAGCGATGAAGCAATATAGGAGACAGCTTGAGTGCAAATGGAGACAAACTCCTGATGGATGCAACTATGCACTGGTAAGTGCCTATACCAGGTTGTATTTAGGGGCAGTGAGAGCAGCAAAAAAGCAATATTTTGCTGACACTATTAAATCATCTATCTGCCGTCCAGCGGAGCTCTTTAAAATTGTCAGAGGACTACTACATTCTGGCCCTAAGGACACGGTAGAACCATCTGAGGCCCGCTGTAATGCCTTTGCTAGACACTTCCAAGATAAAATCTTTTGCATCCATCGGGACTTAGACTCCAATGTTATAACAGTTGAATCAAATGAGGTATCTGGAACACAGTCTTGTCCTGATTTTTTGGATGAATTTCAGTTGGTACAGCTTGAGGACGTTGACAAGGTGCTTGGACAGGTGTGTGCAACCACTTCTGTATTGGATCCTTGCCCTTCTTGGCTAATAAAAGCTAGCAGGGATGGAACAGCCAGATGGGCCAGGGAAGTGATTAATGCCTCATTGAGAGAGGGAGTGGTCCCTGACTGCCTAAAAGAGGCGGTACTGAGACCGCTCCTGAAGACATCTTTCCTGGACCCAGAAAACTTTAACAATTATAGGCCGGTAGCAAATATCCCATTCCTGGGCAAGGTCCTGGAACGAGTGGTTGCAGATCAGCTCCAGACACTCTTGGATGAGACCGATTATCTGGATCCATTTCAATCGGGTTTCAGGCCCGGTTTTGGCACCGAGACAGCCTTGGTCGCCCTGTATGATGACCTTTGTAGGGAGAAAGACAGGGGGAGTGTAACTCTGTTGATTCTCCTTGATTTATCAGTGGCCTTTGATACCATCGACCATGGTATCCTTCTGGGGAGACTCGCTGATCTGGGAGTTGGAGGTACTGCTTGGCAGTGGTTCTGCTCCTACTTAGCTGGTCGCCTCCAGAAGGTAGTGCATGGGGAGTATTGCTCGGCACCTTGGGTCCTCCAGTATGGAATTCCACAGGGGTCAGTTCTATCCCCCATGCTTTTTAACATCTACATGAAGCCACTGGGTATGGTCATCAGGAGTTTTGGAGTGCGTTGTCACCAGTATGCTGATGACACACAGCTCTACTTCTCCTTTTCATCTTTTTCAGGTGAGGCTGTCAAGGTGCTGAACCGGTGTCTGGACGCGACAATGGACTGGATGAGAGCTAATAAACTGAGGCTCAATCCAGACATGAAATGCTGTTAGTGGGTGGTTCTTCTGACCAGATGATGGATGTTTGTCCTGTCCTGGATGGGGTTGCACTCCCCCTGAAGGAGCAGGTTCGTAGCTTGGGCGTTCTTTTCGAACCATCCTTGTCACTCAAGTCTCTGGTAGCCTCGGTGGCACGGAATGCTTTTTACCAACTTTGGTTGGTGGGCCAGCTACGCGCCTATCTGGACAGAGACAACCTTGCTTCAGTTGTTCATGCTCTAGTAACCTCTAAATTAGATTACTGTAATGCGCTCTACGTGGGGCTGCCTTTGAAGACGGTTTGGAAACTGCAGCTCGTGCAAAATGCAGCAGCCAGATTGTTAACAGGGACCAGGCGGTCCGAACATATAACACCGATTCTGGCCCGCTTGCACTGGCTGCCTATATGTTTCCGGTCCCAATTCAAGGTGCTGGTCTTAACCTATAAAGCCTTACATGGCCTGGGACCACAATACCTCATGGAACGCCTCTCCCGATATGAACCTACCCATACACTTCATTCAACATCGAAGGCCCTCCTCTGGGCGCCTACTCAGAGAGAAGTTCGGAGGGTAGCAACAAGAAAAAAGACCTTCTCAGTGGTGGCCCCCGAACTATGGAACGATCTCCCCCTTGAAGTACGCCTGGCGCCAATGTTGTTATCTTTTTGGCGCCAGGTTAAAACCTTCCTCTTCTCTCAGGCATTTTAATCATGTAACATTATCACATCTTCGTACTTTTACATTTAATAATTTTAGTATTTTAGTATATTAGTATTTTAATATTTAGTATTCCTGTGTGTTTTTGAATTCTATATGTGGTTTTAATTGTATATTGATGTTTTATCCTGTTGTGAACCGCCCAGAGAGCTTCAGCTATGGGGCGGTATAGAAATTTTATTATTATTATTATTATTATTATTATTATTATTATTATTATTATTATTATTATTATTATTATTATTAATAATAATAATAATAATAATAATAATAGAGTGTACTAGATATATCACACCTAGCAACCCTTGTGTAATGCCATATATGTGTAATTGTTTAGGCTTCACAGTAATAATAATAATAATAATTTAATTTTTGTGTCACCTATCTGGCCAAGGCCACTCTAGGCGACGTACACAATTAAATTCCAGTAAAATACAATTTAAAATACGATTTAAAATACATAGCAATACAATACAGTCGACAATAAAGGATTAAATTACAGCATAAAACAGTATGTAAACAACGGGCGTTCAGTAATAGTGATAAAAGCTTAGCCCACCCCGGAGGTCCCGAAGGCCTGTCCAAAGAGCCAGGTTTTTAATGCTCGACGGAATGCATCCAGGGAAGGGGCATGTCGAAGATCGAACGGGAGGAAGTTCCAGAGAGTGGGGGCCGCCACTGAAAATGCCCTCTCCCTAGTTCCCACCAACCTAGCTGTTTTCGTTGGTGGTACTGAGAGAAGGCCCTGCGTGGCTGATCTAGTCAGGCGGCTAAGTTGATGGTACTGGAGGTGCTCCTTCAGGTTAACTGGGCCGAGACCGTATAGGGCTTTAAAGGTTAATACCAACACCTTGAATTGGGCCCGGAAAGCAACTGGAAGCCAGTGTAGATGAACTAACACCGGCGTAATGTGATCACGGCGGCGGCTATTTGTAAGTAAACGGGCCGCCGCATTTTGTACCAGCTGTAGTTTCCGGGTCGTTTTCAAGGGTAGCCCCACGTACAGCGCATTGCAGTAGTCCAGTCGAGAGGTGACCAGTGCATGCACTACCAGTGGGAGCTGATGAGCAGGGAGGTAGGGTTGCAGCCTCCGTATCAGGTGTAACTGATACCAAGCTGCCCGGCTCACTGCCGAAATCTGAGCCTCCATGGACAGCTTGGAGTCAAGAATAACCCCGAGGCTGCGGACCTGATCCTTCAGGGGCAATCTTACCCCATTGAGTTCCAGGTCAACAATACCCAACTTTCCCGTCACCCACAAGCAGTACCTCGGTTTTATCAGGATTGAGCTTCAGCCTGTTTCTTCCCATCCATCCACTCACGGATTCCAGGCACTTGGACAAGGTCTCTACAGCCAACTCCGGTGAAGATTTAAACGAGAGATAGAGCTGCGTGTCATCAGCATATTGGTGACACCGCAGCCCAAATCTCCTGATGATACCACCCAGCGGTTTTAAATAGATGTTAAATAGCATGGGAGAGAGAATAGAACCCTGTGTCATTATCAGTATAGGTTCTGACCTAATAAAAACCCCTAGGTTTTGCCTAACACTTTAAAATCCTTTTACTAAATATTTATTTGCATAGGGTAAAAAAATACTGACTGTATCTGGTATATAAACTCAATACTGTTGCTGCTTCATAAGGCTTTACCTTTGAAAGTATCAATATGATGCTCAGCAGATTAAATTGTATACATATGACTCATGAATAAAAGGAATAACCATTGAAGCAATCTAGAATAGCTAAATTCAGAATGCACCTGAAATTAATTTTGAAATTGCATTAAGAGACTCTGCTAAAAGAGCATTATTTGGATGGGTAGCAAGGAAAGTTCAGTATTCAGCTCCTATCAGGCATGTCTGTTTCCCTTTTTTATACACAACCAAAGGTACAGTGCCTGCTTGTTGGCCTTTTCTGAGAGATGGGCAGAACCACATAATTCTGCTCCACAGAGCATGATGGGTAAATGAATGAAATTATTCCACTCCACCAAAAACCCACATTCTATTTGGAAAGCCAGCTGCAGTTCATTCTGGGCATGTAGAAAGAGCAGTGTGCATGTACTAAAATTTATGATGCAACCACTTATGCTGTTTTGTTTTAATGTATTTTAATGTCTGTTTTTATGATGTTTTAAAGTATTTTTAGTACTTTTGTTTGCCGCCCTGGGCTCCTGCTGAGAGGAAGGGCAGGATATAAATTAAACAATAAATAAATAAAATAAATAAACAAAGCTTTAATAAAAAACAATGCATCATTGCTACATTGAAAGGCCATAGCAATTGGCCATGCAAGGATCTGTTTCAAATGATCTCCAGTAACAATGTTTAACTGACCCTCAGTTTGTCTGAATCTTTCACACATAGAATGCAAGCTCCTAAAAGACCCAAGGATGTAGAAATGGAGCAATGTGTTCACCAGCCCTTTTCATCCTAGAGGTCACAGTCGTGTAAAGTTCTAAGCATGGATGGGGAAATTGTGGCCCTCCAGATGTTGGGCTACAACTCTCAGGAGCCTCAGCCAGCATGGCTGATGGTCAGGGATGATGGAAGTTGTACTCCAGCAACAACTGAAGGACCACAGGTTCTCCATTTCTAGTTACACACAGTGGACTTTGCCAAGCTGGGGACTTCCAGATGTTTTAAACTGCAATCCCAAATGTATGCTGGCTGGGGCTGATGGGAGTTGTAATTCATTACATCTGGCAGAAACCAGGTTGGAAAAGGCTGCATGCCACTCTCACTGTGAATGCTTCATGGTTGTTAGGGAAGCGAGGAGAAAGCAAAATCCCTTCCCCTTCCTCTACTGGAAGCCACCATTTATTTCCTGAACCCATCGTGAGTCCTGGGCTAGATCTAGAAATTATTCGGCCTCTACAAAACTGTACAGTTCCAGCCCAGATACCACTATAGGCAGTCCTCGGCTGCATCCTTACTGTAAGCCCCTTGTGAAGCATTCCCAATATCCACACATATTGGATGGGAAGAATAGCCTTGGTTTGAGGTTGTGGTATGGAGACATAATCATGCTGGAATGTAGCAAGAAATCCTTCCTTCTGTACAAACTATCCCACCTCACCCTCTGAGTTGCTTGGATTCTTCATTCACTGTAGCCTTTCAGTGGCTCACTGAGATGGGCTTTCTGGAGGGTTTTTGTTTTCCCCACCTCTTAATTCAGCTTTTGTGATTTTCTGATGAACTGTTGCCAAGCCCGGAGATGCTATGATGGCTTAAGTATAACCTGCTGAAATGATACCCAATACAGGGATCAAATGACAGAGGGGACCTGACAGCGAGGGGAAGTTTTCAGTCCTAGGTCAGAGGAAAGGCTTGCAACTGCCAGTCTGCAGTTTCCTAATCCTGCTTTCCCAGTTTTCCTTCTCGTCTATGTTGTAAAAGTGACACATTTAATAATAAATTAAAAAGGAAGTTTGGCTGAAGTAGCACGTGAAAGAGATGGTGGCTGATTAGGCTAGAAGGGAATGTGTCCAGCTGACCAGGATTAAGGGCACATTAAACAAACTCTGTGAACATAAAGGCTTCGTGTTGATGGGATGTTCACTTCCAGACTGAATTCAAAGCAAGAATGCAGATTAGTCCTGAAAGAATGCCTTGAATGGTGGGAGTGGGGGGTCCCCCTTCCACTGTGAAGTCAACTGTAAGCACCAAGGGGGGAAACCATTCTGAATCTTCCCAAGTTTTAAGCCCTCTTTTATAATACAGGCTGGAACAACTTGTGTCTTAAAAGCTGCAATAACCCACCAGGCATGTGTTGTAGTCTGCCAGGTGCCTGATAGTCCTGCTGTTTGCGGTGTCCCAGGCAGGCAGCAAAACAAAACAGAACAAGAACAGCAGGTTCATTGAGCCATACATCACTGATAGACTGTGTCCAGCTTGGTAGGACACAAGTTGTCCTAGCTTCCTGGAAAACTGTATGGTATGAAACAGGCTAGTTGATTTTAAGAACATTTGCTTCTTCCCAAAGATGAGGAAAAGACCTCCAGTGGAGAAACTTATGTAACTAACAGTGCAATCCAATACATGCCACCTCAGAAGAAAGCACCATTGGATTCAATAGGACTTATTCCCAGGCAAGTGGATTTCAGCCTTAGGAGATCAAAAACATTTGCCTAAGGTCAGCAACATTGCTCAGATTATTAGATATGTCCCCCCCATTCCACGTCCAATATACTCCATTGTGGAGTATGACATTGTTGGGGTTATTGATTAGACCATGCAAAGCAAAAGGATTGATAAGTAATGTTTACTCATTATTAGATTTGGGGGGGAAACTGGGAGAAATACTTCAGTTGTATTATATTAGATGGGGAATGAAATTGGTGTGGGTTAATCTATTCTCTAGATCAGCCTTTCCCCACCGGTGTGCCTCCAGATGTTGTTGGACCACAACTCCCTTCAGCCTCAGCCATTGGCAATGCTGGCTGAGGCTGATGGGAGTTGTGGTCCAACAACATCTGGTGGCATGGTGGTCGGGAAAGGCTGCTCTAGATATATTTCTCTTCCCTAACCTGATGCCCTCCAGATATTGTTGGACTCCAGCTTCCATCATTCCTGATGATAGGCCATGTCAGCTGGGGCTGATGGGAGCTGGAGTCCAGCAGCATCCAAAGTAGAGTAATATATACTTATTTTAAAAGAAAAGATATTAAAAATACAATTGAACTGATTTTTTAATCATTTGATACAAGATTCCTGTTGAGGGTGCCAAGCTGGAGATTCTGGCATCATTCATATGCTTTGGGTATGTCTTGCTGCTCTATATAGACTTTTTAGAGAGAACTACTTTAATTGTTTAATACAATGAAATGGTGAGTTATTTGATACCATATGATTCTAAAATACATTTTATTACTCATTATTATATTTATATCCCACCTTTCCTCCATGTTTAGTGATTGTTACTGCTCTAGAATTGATACTGAAAAATTGTTAACTCTGGCTCAAATATGTGTAGCTTTCTTTGGAAAAGCCCAGCAATATTATGTTTGGAATATAAAACTGGGCTACAGCTCTCATGTCAACATTGATTTACTTAAAGTAGTTATTCCTTCAGTAATTTACAAATAAATAGATTGTGCCTGTAAAGTACTGAAATAAGAAATTTCAACATAGCATCCATCCATAAGTCTTATTTTCCCATGGGCCACTTCACCTGAAAATTTTTGATGATCTTGGTGGACCAATTACTGGTTTTTCTGTCTGTTTTAGCAATTGTAATGTGCACTGTCAGTTGTTGTATGATTTTAATTGTATTGTATTTCTTTTATTATTTGTATTTGATTATATTGCAATTTATATCCTGAGAATGCTATGCAAGAAAGATTGGTTTGCAAATAGTTTGTGATCAGAATCCTCTTCAGAACCTGCCCTGCCCCCTCCCATTAATTCAGTGGATGCCTGAGGAGGGTAGCAGGATTGTGCCACTTGCCATGTCCAACAAAATCATGCCCACAACCACTTAGGTGTTGTTACTTTCATTAACTGCCTGTTAATCTCAAGGCAATTTCCTGCCTGCCATCTCAAGGCAATTTCCAAACAGCTAGGAATAGTGTTAAAATGGTACAAAACAACAACTAAACTAGGTTTTAAAATAATACAAAATGGTACCTAAGAGAGACCTTTTTATCCAGCAGGAAAAGCTTGTCTAACAAAAATGTCTCCAGTTGTTCCCAGAAAGTACAGATAGCAGACATTTAGCAGTAGTGCAAAGGGAGTCTATGCAATTACTGAAGTATGCACCTCCACATAAGCAGCAGCCCTGCTTGGTCAGGATTCTTGTTCACAGGAAGTCTACCTATATCTATATGTCTGTAAGCACATAGACTCGCTTCACACAACATGAAACATGCAGCTGCCATACTTCCATCAATTTCATATCCCTTCTTTCCTCTCCTCCAATATTTTTTATTGGCTTTGTTGCCAGATGATTACAAGTTAACAGTTCTGTGCCTAAGGCTTAGACAGCTGTCATAGGAGCTGCTGTTGGATTCACATCGGACAGATACAAGATCACAACATAGATGATAAGGTCACTCTCAGGTGCCAAACCAAGAAGTTGAAGCCAGAGAGTGTATTTTTATGTGTTGGTTTAGCAAACCAGCCATGTACATTCCACTGTACATAATAAACATTGCAAATGCTTGTTTGAATTTGAATTCTGACAGTAGGGAAAGCAATAGTGGAAGACAGGAGAGGGGGAAATAAAGGTTAACACAAGCAAAAGATTTCTCCAACAGAGGAAGCTGCCTTCTGCAGAGTCAGACTATCGGCCCATCTTGCTCAGAAAGTCTACACTGACTAGCAGTGGCTCTCCAGGATTTCAGGGCTTATCCACATGGGAGCATAACTTCATGCTAAAGATGCTGTTTTTACCTTCTGTTTGCACCGTCCACAATAAGGGCTCAATGCCAGCTGCAAACACTGTTTTCTAGTCACAGTTGAGAAGAAGCATCAATCATGCAGTTTCCTAATGACCACGCCCTCTAATTTAACATTTCCACTCCCTCTGGTTGCCTGCAACTGAGCATGCTCAGTTTGTTCCACCAGTAAGTTTCATTTAAAAAAACAACAACCCACAAATGTGGTTATTTCTATTTTCACTGGTACAATACAGCTGAAATACAAATCTTTGTTTGAGCAGTGTTATGCTTTTGCACACAAGTTAGGGAGGGGGAATAAAATAAAGGCACCATATGCAGCAACATAAAAGGCTTGCAGAATGGGAGAGAGCAGTGGAAGTTTCTCTTCAGCCCACAGGAAATTAAATGAACGAGGGGGGAGTGGCTGTGGAGAGGGGAGCGAT
The DNA here is from genome assembly GCF_030035675.1 of Rhineura floridana. Lineage (NCBI taxonomy): Eukaryota > Metazoa > Chordata > Lepidosauria > Squamata > Rhineuridae > Rhineura > Rhineura floridana. Next base: position 37,535,707 of record NC_084488.1, on the reverse strand, counting down.
TGACACACCTACCTAAAGGCATAGGAGCAAAGCATCTGCAAGCCCTAGAGATTCGAATTGAAGACGTTTTCCCCTTCCCTTTTCGTATTATCAGAAGATTGGGTTAGTATAGATTTACAGGGGGAAAACTGCATGATAGCTTCTGTTTGCTGGTAACATCATGTGAACCATGCAAATTAAAAGGGGATGCAAGTAGCACCAGACACTCAGTAACCCCCTGTGTAGATGAGCCCTCAGACTGTAGTCTTCCCCAGTCCTACTTGGAGATGGCAGAGAGTGATCCTGGGATCTTCTGCATGCAGCTCTGATGCTCTACCAATGAGGCACAGCCCTTCCCATTGCTAGGGGAAGGAGGCTAGTCTCCTATTCATCTACTTAGGCTCCTTTTCAGGGAAAACCACAATGTCAGGTCTAGTTTCATGCTCTCCTTAGGTATCTTTCCTCTAAGTTGGATATTTTCTAAAGCAGGGATGTGGCCCTCCAGATGTTGCTAGATTCCAACTCCCATTCACCCCAGCCAGCATCATGCCAGTGGTCAGAGATGTTGGGAGTTGTAGTCCAACACAGTCTCCACCCCTGCTCAGTATCCACTGCTATTACAACTGGCCTAATACTCTTGTGATACTCTTGTAGTCTTCCTACCCATCAGCTTTGGTGCTGTGCTTAATAAGAAATGTTTATGTATTCAAATGTTTCCACAATTACTCTCCCGCTATCTCACTAATGTACATTTCACCCATTGCCCATTGGGTTGCCTTCTACAGATACATATTTGTTGTTTATTTAAAAAGCTTTATTAGCTTTGAGCAAAGAATAGATCTGATTTGACAGAGTTCATTAATCACTCAGGCTTTCTGATGGTATTTGTGACTGGAGCTCAGAATCAAAATCAGACAGCAATTGGTTAAAGTCTATCCCTTATTACAGGTGCAATCTAGTATTTTCTAGAGTCCTGGGCCTGGTCTAGGCATTTAGCTGGAATATGCTGAGGTGGAAAAATGGACTGCACCACTTTAAAGGGTGTGTGTGTCACATTTTTAAATGTTCCTGCATAAAAACAAATAAAAAACGCAGACTGCTAGAAAAGGATAGGCTATAAGCTTTCTCCCTGCTTTCATTCAAAACTATGATTTCTCATATTCATTGTGAATTAGGACAGTCGAAATGAACTACATCGGCATTCTTGTTATGTGCCTTCAAGTCGATTACGACTTATGGAGACCCTATGAATCAGTGACCTCCAAGAGCATCTGTCATGAACCAACCTGTTCAGGTCTTGTATGTTCAGGTCTCTGGCTTCCTTTATGGAATCAATCCATCTCTTGTTTGGCCTTCCTCTTTTTCTACTCCCTTCTGTTTTTCCCAGCATTATTGTCTTTTCTAGTGAATCATGTCTTCTCATTATGTGTCCAAAGTACAATAACCTCAGTTTCATCATTTTAGCTTCTAGTGATAGTTCTGGTTTAATTTGTTCTAACACCCAATTATTTGTCTTTTTTGCAGTCCATAGCATGCACAAAGCTCTCCTCCAACACCACATTTCGAATGAGCTGATTTTTCTCTTATGTGCTTTTTTCACCGTCCAACTTTCACATCCATACATAGAGATCAGGAATACCACGGTTTGAATGATCCTGACTTTAGTGTTCAGTGATACATCTTTGCATTTGAGGTCCTTTTCTAGTTCTCTCACAGCTGGCCTCATAGAAGGTGTTAGCGCCCTCATCCTTGGGACTCCCTAAGGGGCTCCCCAAGGGCAGCCAGGCTATTATGCCCCTCGACCCAGCCAGGAGCTAATGCAAGAGCCTGCGAGATTGGCTGCAGCTTCTCTCTGGAGTCAGGGTCAGGCAGGGCATCCCAGTCCTTGCAGCACTTACTAGGGACATCAGCTGTCTCAAGAGACAGCAACCCGGAGGAGAGAGCAAGCAAGCACCCAGATGCTCAGGTACTCACTCCAAGGGCAGGTCTTCTCCAGTCCCCCAGTGCTGCAGCTGATATAAGGTCATTTTGCTGGTTTGTTTAAGCAATCCCTTTATGCGCTGCAGTTGATTACAGAAATTATACATTTCTCAAATTTCTGCAATTATGGATCAGCACATTTTTCAGAGAAACACTCAAAATGCCAGGTTCCCTGGCAACACATACATTTAACAGTGCAAAGGAACTAAACAGCAGTTATGCCAGATGATTCTGAATAATTGTATGCTGTTATATGCTGAAATTCAAAATGCCTAATGTAAAATGTAATGATTATTTTCTACATGGAAATAAATTGAATTAGGCTAGGAAATTAGGCTGTATTGATCTGTAGCTAAATTTTAGTTCAATGTGATCTGAGTTGTCCTACTCTTGTTTGGAAAAAGCAACAGTGCAGGGCATTCCTGTACTGAAACAACCAGGCAGTGAACCACTCTTCTGGAACAATTTCCAAAGGACACTCTCCTGGCAGAAGCAGATGTGTAAACTTTTTCATGCCAATGCAGAGTTTAACACAAAGCAGCAGCTGCTGCCTGCACAGTTCAGAACGTAATGATGGAAAAGCTATTTTTAATGCTCCTAAAACTTAATAGTGAGACTTGATGACAATATATAATCCAATCAAACTTCAAAAGTTGGCAGTGGACAGCTGTGTCTTAAGGTATTGATGTGTAGAAGGGTATAGTTAAACAGAAGATAAAGTTCTTAATGTTTGAAACAGCAACTGAGGTTCTGAAAGACTCTAACAACAGGCAGGAAGTCAAGTTAAGTGTGGTGCTTCCTTTCAGCAGGCATGACAGATGTCAAAACACCAAACAGTCAATGCATGTGCTTTATTAACAAGTGCTTCTTAAAGTTGGGAAGGGATTTGACTCTAGGGGTTATATCCCACCCTTGAGATTTTAAAAAAGAAAGAAGAATTTCACAATGAACATAAGAGAGAAAAGCTTTCATAATTTCAGATCTATCTAATTTGAAATCTATAATTACAAGCATGTGTATGAGTTTGTGGAGATTCATTACTGGAACTAATAGGGACGTAGCTGGGCTACCAACCGAAGTTGGTAAAACGCATTGTGGCCCCTAAAAGATTATCCCTTTCTTACAGTATGTGGTACACAGAAAATGTCATATATTTTACATGCTATTCATTTTATTTAAAACCTTTCTGTCTTGCCTTTCAATAAAACCATAGTGTAGATGAGCCCTCAGTCGGCAGTGAAGAGTTTTATTCCAGCAAGTGTTCTCTTAATTTTACCTCTTTAATGTTTTAACTGCTACTTTTTATTGTTTTATTGATGTTTCTGGATTTATGAGTTTGTTTTTATGATCTATAGTTGTTGTTTTATTGTAACACACCTTGATTACAGTTTATGTACAGAGGCAGGACAGAAATCATTTTAACAAAATAAATAAAGCTAGAACCTTGTGTGCTGATGTGACCTTTATGTTTGATGTATTTGGTTTTTGTTAACAGTTTTGGAAGATGTTTTATTGAAAGGCAAGACAGAAAGGTTTTAAATAAAATGAATAGCATGTAAAATATATGACATTTTCTGTGTACCACATACTGTAAGAAAGGGATAATCTTTTAGGGGCCACAATGCGTTTTACCAACTTTGGTTGGTAGCCCAGCTACGTCCCTATTTGAGTAAAGAGGACCTTACATCAGTGGTACATGCTCTGGTAACCTCACGTTTGGATTACTGTAATGCGCTTTACGTAGGGCTACCTTTGAAGACAGTTCGGAAGCTACAACTAGTGCAAAATGCGGCGGCCAGATTGCTGACAAGGACCAAGCGGTCCGAGCATATAACACCTGTTCTGGCCAGCTTGCACTGGTTGCCAATATGTTTCCGGGCTAGATTCAAAGTGTTGGTATTAACCTATAAAGCCTTATACGGTGCGGGACCACGATACCTTGCGGAACGCCTCTTCCGATATGAACCGGCCCGTGCACTACGTTCTGCTACGAAGGCCCTCCTCCGGGTTCCAACTCACAGGGAGGCCCGGAGGGTGATGACAAGATCTAGGGCCTTCTCAGTGGTGGCCCCCGAACTATGGAACAGTCTCCCCGAGGAAGTACGCCTGGCGCCGACTCTGCTCTCCTTCCGGCGCCAGGTCAAAACCTTCCTATTCTCTGAAGCATTTTAAGTTACACTGATTTACTTTTTAAAATGTTTATTGTATTGGATTGATGATTGTATTTTAGTATTATTTTGTTATTCATTGTATTTTTATGCTATTTTATGTTCACCGCCCAGAGAGCTATTGCTAGTCGGGCGGTATATAAATTTAATAAATAAATAAATAAATAAATAAATAAACTATGGAGAACTATTCAATAAGAATCATTGGCAATGATTTAAGTTTATCCATAATGCAAGCAATCAAGCAATTTGTTAATTCCTGATTAATTTACTAGTAATTGTGTAATAATTCATCCAATCAAATTACAAAAGAATAAAGAACAGAGGTGTTTACAGCAATGGATAAAGGGAGTATAATATTTCTTGAAAGTCTATAGATTTTCCACCTCTAATTCTAACACATAGATTTCATTATACGGGCAATATCACTGATCATATGCATCTGTTCACCCGAAGAAGGACTTTTGGAATTCCTCCAGTTTCTAGCAAGGACTTTTTTGGCAGCAGTTAATTTATCTGAAAGATATTTGAAAATAATTTGCAACCCAGCATAAGGTGATGACTTTGCCTGTATTCATTTTATGATTTGTTTGTTGCACTACAATGAATTCCATTAACTCCATTTATGTATATCACTGATATATGGACAGAAGAGAAATATTTGCAAAATGATGAATGGGCAAGATTGGGAAGGTTTTCATCAATGTGAATTACCTCCAGTTGACCCGGGTCACAATGAAATTGCTGCAGAATAAGCCAACGCCCATTCAAGAGAATGAAGAGTGACATTCCTTTATCCCCATCCCACTGCTGCTGTCATCATGTCAGCTAGCCCTGGGTTATGACAGCAGGCAGAGCAATCCAAAGCCCCACCCTGGAACAATGGGGAGGAACTACCACCACATTTACAAAGCCTTGCTTCTCACTCTGGTCAGGACAAAAGGTAGTTATTTTCCTCTTTTTTTGGTGCTCTAGTTCCAGGCTGGCACCGACTAGCTTCACTCCATCCCTGTAATGGCCCATTTCAGGGTGTTACACCAGCTACTGCCAGCAGTAGCTTCCCAACCACTCATGCTTTTGGTGTGTGCAGTTGGGCCCTCCACAACAATGCTCCCCCCAGACCGGGGGTTTAGGATTGCACTCTTAGAGGACTTCTGATAACTTTTCTGGAGGTTCTACAAATAGAAAATTATAAAGTTAAGGCTTCATAGTTTGGCTCTGATAAAGCAGTCTGTTCAATCTATTTACAAGAGCTAACTCATCTCACACAAGATGATCATTTTTCCATTTTCAGCATAAAGATCCAGTTTTTGCAAATGTGATAGTTTTTGCAAACCCAGCAGGGAAACAATATTGTTATAATGGAATTCATTTCCATGAGCTGTAGACCACATCTAATCCATAAGATCTTGTCCAAGCTACCCTAAAAGCCTCATAAATACAAAATAATGATTTTGCAAAATATTCTGTGCTCATTGTTCTTTGTTATGGACACGCACACACACACACAGAAGCAAAAAACTCCAACCCAGTATGTAATCCAAATTTGTGTGTAGTAAGTACAACAAACATTTTCTTCTGTGGGATTGATAAAAGAGGGCAACCTACAACTCCCCCAACAAAAGTAAAGCTAAATCTAAAAACCAGAGTGATACTTGAAAATCTCTCATTAATAAAAAAAAAAGCCAAAAGATTATAGGATGAAGTTTTCCTTGCATTTCATAGCTACAGAAACCCTAGGCTCTCTGGGGGCCAAACTAGCTCAAGCTAGATGTACTTTAATTGCATGGAAGCTTTAATTACAACCCCAGCATTTTTCTCCTAGATGGGTTATCATCTGGGTAGGAGAGTAGCTGCTTTCACACATGCACAGAGAGAAAGAGAGAGAGACAGAGAGAGGCTGTTGCTCCATCATCAGCTGCAGCTTCTCTGGGAGAAACAACGGCAGTGGCGGCAGCAGAGAAGGCAAGAAGGAGAGATATTTCTCTCTTTCTCCTTTATCCTCTGCTTCCCCTTCCTGGCACCTGGAATATTTGAAAATGTAATTTTCCCAGGGACACTAGACATATGAGACCTTGGGATAATTACATTTCCCAACATTCCAGGTACCCAGGAAGGAAAGAGAAGAGAGAGAGAATGAAAAACAGAGGGGTAAAGACAGAGGCCCTGAACACCCTTCCATCCTCTTTGCCATCACAGATGAAGCAGCTGTCAAAAGGAAAAGGAGTGAAGAAGGGGAAACCACTAGGCAATTGACAGCTCGCAACAGGGAGACATTTACCTGTAGATCTGGAAAGATCTGTTGATTTCAGTTCTCTCAGTGTCTCATTTTTCCAATCTTACATTTAGTTCTGCAGCAATTGGCAATTAAAAAAAATCCTCATGAAAATTCATCATTTTAGGGCACATTTCTCCTAATAAACACATTTTTATGTGCAGTTTTGACTAATGTACACATTTTTGCAACTAATGTCTCCTAATATAATGCATTTTTGTATATTACTTTCACTAATATATTCATTTTTATGAGCATCTTCCCCTAACATATGTAAAGATTGGTTGGTTGGAGAACTGCATCACGAAATTTGGATGCACAAATTTTGAAGGATGGCTATGTTTCTGAACTTGTATTGTTTTGGAAAGTGCAAATTGGATAAATTCAGCTATACATCTGAATACTGAATTGAATTTCTTCCCCATTCCTACTTACCAACAATGTTGAGGAATTTGGGAATAGGAATGTAAGGAGGCAGTGATTTCCATCCCATCCTGAGTTTGTGGCTGTCAGTGTTGCTGTTTCCATTCCACTACAATATGGCTTCTGTTAAACCCTATGTTATTCCACTCACTATCTGCTATGGATGATTACCTAATTACATAATTAATTTCAGTGGAAGGAAATTGGCATTTTTAAATGCCCAAACAATGTAGAAAATAACGTAATTACTTACACATTGTTTGCAGACTAAAAGAACTAGCATACCGAATACACCTCATATTCACTTGCCTGATTTCCATTCCTGACCTTTGGTGAATATGCAAATTGCAGGAATTTCTGCTCCTATTTCCATTGGAATTCTCTGGCATCCCTAGTGGGGAATAACTGTTTCTGAGAGTTCTTCACTTTTGCCAGTACTTACAAGTCCAAATCAATCCTGGAGAACATGCCCATTTTTGTTTTAAAGCTTTTTTGGTTCTGATGTGTAAATATCATGGGGGATTAAAAAGAGAATATTAAAAATGGCCTTTGCTTCTAGCTATGAATGGTAGCTTTGTTTCTTAAATTGTAACTTGTCTGTCAGTGCTTTCCATATTTTTGAAACAGCAAATTCCCAAAGAGTCTTTAGAAAGATGCAAATTTATTTCAATTTAGCTGATTAATCAATTAGTTAAAGGTCAGATGACTATAGCTGAAATGAAAAGTAAACTAAAATGAATTAATTTGATAAGAGCCCCATGAAAAATACACCCCCCCCAAAAAATATTCAAAGGTATTAGAAAATCTTAGGGAAAGCATCATGGGTTCCACCCTTTCCTATCCTCCCGGCATTAAAGCACAAGATATTTTAAAGACCTACTGATAAGGTTTGAGGCAAAGGATTTCACCAAAATTGTGTCTAATCTGTCTGACATTCAAGGTCATCAGCACTTGTCATCTTATTTTTATATTTATAAAGTAGTGATTTGTAGTCTACTGAAGGAAATTCACCGTGATTATCCAAGCTTTAGCATGATTAAGAGACTAAATACATAGCACCTCTTGACTAATCAGTGTGATTATTCAGAAGGTTGCTGTATATTATAAAAAATGCTTTTTCTAATGGCTGAACATATATGAGGCTACTTCTTAAATTACAAGAACAGCAGCTTGTATTATCCTGAGAAATGTTAAGACTGCAATGTTATTCAATATTGACAACTCAGTTTTATGCCATATTGACAGACAAATCTATCTGGACCAAATTTCCATGATGAACTTGGAATTTCATACAAGAAGGCATTATAATAAGCATCTTAAAAACATAATGTGGCTCTTTGCATAAGCTGTAGTTTAAAAGTGCAGTAGTTCCTCATGCATTCCAGAAAGATGTGACATGGGAGTAGGATTGCACCTGGAACCTATGACTCTTGATGCCAATGTGTCCAGCAACCACACATTGGGCAGTAATGTGAAGGCATATATGCATATGTGGAACAGTGGTGTGTGGAGAACCTCTGGCCTGCAGGTCTCATTGGGCCAGGAAGGGGTCCTATTTTAGCCCATGAGGCCATTTCCTCCAAAACATACCCACCTGCCCTGGCAAACTTCATTTATATTAATTTTAAAATGTTTAATTGTGTGTTTTCCATTTTTATTCTATAACCAGATCTTTTTTAAAAAAAGAAAGACCTTTTAAAATGTAGAGTGAGATTTACGTGGTGAAAAATTTGTGCTTGAAAATATTCAACTATATTTTCAGAAGGTATACTGCTTCTATTAAAGCTATCATTGATAATAAGTTTGCAGAGGATTTGGAGTAGACAGAGCATTAAGCCAGCTTAAAGAGATATTAAGGAGATGTTGTGGAGAAAACAGTAGAGATAAGCCTTCTGGAGCAATATTGTAATAAATCAGAGAAAAGAAATAAAAAAAGTGGGTAGGGATCGAGGGAATCATCCTCACAAAATTTAACAGAGGGAAATTGAAAGGAAGAGATAAAAACCATTTCTCAGCCAGTATGTATCGCAGCTATGAGGAAATCTATAAGCCCTAACCCTAAACTATGAAAACTACATCACCCCCCTGCTTGAAAAGTATGGAATCATAATTGCTTCTCAGAACAGTGGTAGGTATAGAGTGGAGGCTGATAATCCAACTAGGTGCAATTGGTTTTCCAGAAATTATCAATGGTCTAGTGGGCGAGATTTGAAAGAGCAATGCCTGGGAAATGCAAAAGGACATCATCTCGAGTCTTCTTAACAGTAGAAGAGAAAATATTCCTTTGTAGGTGGAAGGAATTAACTTTTTAATATTAATTCTCAATGGACGTAAGGCCATACCCATGGCAATTGCGAGTTGCAGGATTTTCTAGGCTATTTCCCTTGAATGTTCGAATTTCATTTTTTTAAAAGTAAGTCTCTAATCCTTTAAATACAGGATCATGTGCAGGCTATAGTCTACCTGATTGCTCAGTGCTCAATGTACTCAATTCATTTATGTGGGAGAGCCTGTGGGGACCTGCCTTAAGGATAGTCATTTGCTGAATGTTTAATTTTCAGTTTGAAAAAAGTTTCTGCTCTTTCACTTATGGAAAGAGATTAGAAAAAACTTGCTGGCAATATGATTTCTACCTAATTGCTCAGACAGATCTTTCTATGCAGCTACACACCTACATAAACAAAGCTCACATTTAAATATGTATATTAATGTGTTTTCTTTCTTCTGTGTTTTTACGTTGCTTTTTTCACCAAAAATCTCACATAACCAAATTAAATATTTTTTTTAAGCCAAGAACTGAATCCGCACATTTGGGAGGTGTGAAATCCAGTGCATAACTTAAGTTATAATCCTCACATTAGTTCAGGAAATATGGATCAGGTTAGGTCATGCAGAAATTTACAAAAATTGAGTTCCACAAGCATCTACTGTCATACTTGTGGCAATGTGCAGCTATGCAGAAAGAAGAAGGCAAGACTTCCAAGCAGAAATCACTGAAGGTTATAACTTGGAAGACCATCGTGGACAGTGAGGTGGAGTCATGTCACTCACCTGACCTCTGGTCAGTTGGGTTGCTGCTGCTTATTGGGAGGTAGAGTGGGAGGACAAGGCAGCAGAGAGGTCAACATGGTGCAAACACACTGGAAGGAGCATCAAAAGAGTTCCACCATTACATTTGCACTGTGCTGACCTCACCACTGCCTCACCCTCCCCTTCTACCTCCTGATAAACAGTAGCAGTGCAGCTAAATGGTGGCCACATCAGTGATGGCATCACACCACAACATCTGCTACTGTGGGGTGATCTAAAGGGAGAGAGAGAGTTGAAGCCGGATTGTCAGTTGATAACATTGGTCTACAAAAGGCAATGAGTCTGTGACAGGAAAGAAGACTTGAGGTAAAGTTCTCAGTGAAGTCTCAGTGAAGTTAACTGGAGTGATGAGAAGTCCGACCAGAGAGAAGACTTCAGGTGAAGTCCTCTATATAACCTGTGAGTTAACTGGGGGAGGAGAACATAGGAGCAATTGGCTATTGGTTTAGATTAGGGAAGATAACTACGGCAAGGAAATAGCATTATCCTTAAAGTAACTGTGTCTTAAAAGTAGCTGTTACATCTTAAAGCAAATAACTACCAAAGCATTACTTTGCATCTTATTAGTAATATCCTATTTATAGGTTACATGACAGTATACTTGTCTGACTTTTAAACATAAGTCTCCAGGTCTGTTCATCTCATGCCTAAATCCTGTTACTGTGTTTGGTGAAAGGGAAATAAAGGAATTTGTTGGAATTAAATAGTGTCAATGGCATTATAACCAGGTATCTTTATTATCTAAGGTGTATGCGGTGGTAATCCTGCAGGTGTTAATGTAAAGGTGAGGTATTATACCCAGAGATAATTAAATAATTAAAAAGTAAAACAGGGACAGGCCACTACTTTGTGGTGGTGGTGCTGGGAAAGTAAAATTCTGGCTCTCCGCATACCTGAAGAGAAAACTTTTAACAATGCAAATGCTGTACTAAATAGAATGCCAACCTTCTAAATACAAGGAGTGAGCTGTTCAAGCAGGATTTTTTAGGCAAAAAAAAAATCCATAGTGAGGTTGAAATACAGTTCCCACTGTCTGAACCTCTGATGATGGGTGTGTACAATGGGTCTCACTTGATAATCTTAAGGCACAAAGGAGGGCATATGGGAGGAGCTGAAAATACCCTGAGATCAGGTTGTTTGCAGCTTTAAAGGTCAACACCAGCACTTTGAATTGGAAACAAACTGATAACCAGTCCAGAATTCCAATCTTTGAGAATATCCTCTCAAATGAACTCTGCAAGTTTTCACATTCACTGCTACAGACCTCACACCATTATAGCACAGGGATTGTTCATTGTGCTCATTAACTATGTCAACCCTGGGATGCGCTACTGGCCAGGCCAACAGCCCAGAGGAAAACTAATGACTATCGATACAAAGGCCTATTGCCTTTCTCCAAAATGAAAATAACCTGAAGGTTAAATCGAAAGACCTTTCTAGCAGTTGTCATCTCAAAAACTGTTAACTGTTGGGTTGTTGTTTTAAAACACCAGTGTCACAATCACATCTCAGCTTGTTCTCAACTTACTCTGAACTCCATCTGGTAAGAACATAAGAAGAGCCTGCTGGATCAGGCCAGTGGCCCATCTAGTCCAGCAGCCTGTTCTCACAGTGGCCAACCAGATGCTTGTGGGAAGCCCATATGCAGGACCTGAGTGCAAGAGCACGGTCCCTTCCTGCAGTTTCCAGAAAGTGTTATTTGGAACCATACTGTCTCCGACTTTGGAGGCAGAGCATAGCCATCACAGCTAGTAGCCACTAATAGCCTTATCCTCCATGATTTTATTTATTTATTATTTATTAAGTTTATATGCCACCCTTCCTCTCAGAAGAACAACAAAATACTTAAAAGTCTATACAACATCTTGAAAACAAAACATTTTAAAAACATCTTAAAGCATCTTTAAAAAAATCTTTAAAACTAAATTTGTTTAATCCTCTTTTAAAGCCATCCAAGTTGGTGACTACCACTGTCTCCTGCGGGAGCAAATTCCATCGTTTAACTAAGCACTGTGTGAAGAAGTACTTTTGTCTGTCCTGTTTTATGTTTGTTCACTGGCCAGTTATCATGTCCCATGGAATTTGAACGCAGATAGCATTCAGCTAGTGTGCATGTTACCCTTGCTATGGCCGTGATACCAAATGGCACCAGTGTGGCGAGTTCCTTTCCCCACTGTAATACTTAAACAATTGTTTCCATGTAAACTCTCCTCTCATTGTAAGATTTTGCTCTACTTTCCTTGTGACTGTTGGAGTGGTTGGCTTCTCAGAACTCAGCAGGATTGATCCACATGGGAAAAAAAAGTTTCACCATTATGGTGGAAGGTGAATAGAAAACTCATACTGGCCCTGGGGGGATGCATGACTTATCTTCAGAGCAGGGATGCCGATGTTTTTCAGCCTGTGGGCAAAATTCCCCTCTGGAAACATCATGCAGTGGGTAGGCAGGGCAAGTGGCAAAAGTGAGCAATGAATGCAAATTTTACTTTTGTACAGTAGGCTAGTTTCTACACACTCTTGCTACACACACACACTAGGCAACTGACAGTCATCAGAGTTCAAGGACATATGTCAGCCAGGCAAAAACACTCATGGAGGGTGTGAAGCAGCCAGGGTCAGTGAGACGTGTGGCCAGTAGAGAGAGAGTGCATATGGGAAGGGGAGGTGCTCTGGTGAGAGTTCCAAAAACCTTATCGAGAGTTCTAGAGGTCCATATTTGGCCCCTGAGCCTGAGTTCCCCACCTCCACTTTAGAGCCTGCATGTCAGTCCTTCCTGTAAGAAGAAAGGAAGAGAGAGAGGCATCCTCTGTTCACTAGTGTCTCTCCTAAACAGAGAAGCCCAATCAATTCACAAGCAAGACTTGTGCACACATCTCTCCAACTTTTTAAATTAGATTTTTTTGAACAACAAGGCAGAAGTGACATTGCTTTTAAAAATGGAATCTGAATGTTGGGAAAGTGTATCTATCACTCTGATTAATACTGTTTGTTTTTGCATGCAGCATCAAACCATTTACTGAGGTTAGAGTTGCTATGAGGGTGATAACTGTGCATGCAAACTACATCTATGATGTATGTTCATGTCTGGAAAAACACGGCAAAAACCTCAGTCCCTATTGGCCCCTGCAGTCACCCTTGACACCTTGGGGATATCACAAACTTTAGAAAACCCAACATAGTGAAACCCCAAACAGAGGCAAAGAAAATGGTCTGCAGTTCATGGGAAATATTCTGTATTCCTCCAGAAACAGTTTAGGATTTTCCAGCTCTAAACATTCATTTAAAAGGCAAGTCACTGGGAAGCCTCACAAACAAAGAACACCATATTCTTTTTGTATAAGGATCACTGTTTCAAAACAGATGCTTTTTTCAGGTCGTAATATTCTGTTACTGTATTGATGCATGATTGTTTCCTAAACACTGTATTATTGCTTGATTGAATCTGAACCCATCAACTTCCTATTGCTATTCATGTTAAGTCCTGTGCTGTTGCATTGTACTATTGATTTGCCTCAGTTCATATAGGAAGTGTTATGTAAATTACCCATCAAGGCAAGAAACAGATAATTTTCAATTTACCTATTAAAATATCTTGTCAGACAAAAATAAGTCTCCTTTATTTTAAATTTAGGATGTGACTCAATCCATGTTCTCTGGGTTTCTCATATTCCTGACGTAACATAAACTGCATGAAGAGGATGGACAGAATAAAGCAGAATGCAATAAATCAACTTCCTCTGAAGTATTAGCATAGGATGGGAAGATTCCTCTCACCTGTGTTCTGCTACAATACTTCGGGGAATATCTCCTCAAGGGGATTCCTTCCCTTTTAGGGGAAGAGTGTGGTTCAGTAGTCAAGCACCTGCTTTGTATGCAGACGCCCTCCAGTTCAATCCTAAGCACTTTCCCACTTAGACAGAACTCCATATGGAAGGGGTAGAAAAGTCCTATACTTGAGGCCTTAAAAAAGTGTCCACCACCTTGGGTGGGAGTGTTTGGTTGTGCAGGATTTTTGGACTGAAGTGCATCAGGAAATTTCCAACATAATCTGGAATTCTCTACAAGTCACACCACAATTATCATTACTATGTTTTTGAAGGCATATATATGGATATTAAATGTAAAGACCTCTTAATATTCCTGTTAGCTGCTTCCAGACTGTCTATTGCATAAAAGTCGAAAGCACTGCAGGACTTGAGCATCACTCTTTGGTATAATGATATTTGGAACATTACTATCTCTGAGAAGATAACACATGAGTTAAGAGTCTCAAAAGGTAATTTGACACCACAAACATTTGATGCGATCTCGTGGAACTTTATTACATATGCCAACAGTGCAATGCATGAATGGGATGAGTTTTCTGGAGATCTCCTTAGATCTCCTTACCTTCCTGATGCTTATGATATAAATTTCTCTATATATTATTTTCTTCAGAATGCTGTGTGGACTTCCCAAATGCCATATTCCCAGTTGGTATGATATTGTATTCCTTGTTCTTCATAATATATATACACACACACGCATAAACGTTTTGCTACCTGAGGTGAAGAACACCCCTCACCTCATTCCACATTAAAAAGCTGACTGGACTTACATTTGAAGGTTTCATAAACACTGGTGACTGGACAACATCCTCCACTGCATCTGAGAATAGCTGGCTAGCTTAGGGGGTACAAGGCAGACCATGTGGCACACTCTGCTGATGCTTTTTGCCCCCCACATCTGCTGCCTGAGGTGGCTGCCTCATTTTGCTTAATGATAGATCCAGCCCTGATTACATCTCCTGATCTGAACTGCAGAACACGATGGCTTGTATCAAAAGCAGCATCAACAGAGTTCTGCTGCTGCAGTGGCGCTTCCATATCATTTCCTCCCCTTGCCCCTGAAACCTACAGAGTTGATTTTAAGGGTGCATGGAGGGCTGCAGGGGACAGCAGAGGAAGCGAACGTTCCACTCCACTAGCACAAGTCTCTTGTAATGTGAGTGATGGATACCGCCCTGCTTCTCTAGTGTAGCTGCCTTTGTGAAAGTGGGCATCTTAAAGATCTACAGAGGTGCTTCATCAGTTTCTTTACTTCAAGTGTGATATGTAGACCAGCAGTAGCCCTCCAGATGTTGTTGGACTCCAACTTCTGTCAACCCCAGTTTGCGTTGCTGATTGTTGCAGTTCAATGACATCTGAAGGGCCACAGGTTCCCCATCCCTGATGCAGAATGTGCTTGTGCCATTCGTATGAGCAGAAATGGCTGCCAGAACACAACTGCACTACTGGAGCACTGCATGCTCCCACTCTGATTTAGTATATGAAGACAGGATACCGGCGTTTTCAAAGCTCTGCATACTTTACATGCCAGCATCCCTGCCAATGTATCAATATATTCTCATCATTTGCTCAAGCCATTGTCGAGATAAGCAGCCACAATCCTCCTAGAAATGGCAATGGAACATATAGCCATGCTAATCTTCCACCCTGGTCCTACCTCTGACAGATTGTCTCAAGCAGAAACTTCTAGTAATCAGCCTGGGACAAACATATTATTGTCCTGTCCAAACCCACTGAAGTCAGACACAAACACAGAAGTGTGTTTTTCTTCAGTAGGTTTAATGGAAAGTTTCAGCTTGGCATACAGGTGATGCTCCCTCAGTCTCTGCAACGCTGCCCCCACATGTGCCTCATGCTGCTCTGGGCAGTCAGAGTAAATAAGGATATTATCTAAATAAACAATCCCAAAGCAGTCCAGGTAATCTCAGAAGATGTCGTTCATAAAATGTTGGAAGACTGCAGAAACATTTGATAGTCCAAAAGGCATGACCAGGTATTCAAAGTGCCCATACCGGGTCTTGAAAGCAGTTTTCCACTCATCCCCTTCCCGAATGCTGACAAGGTTGTAGGTTCCACGTAGGTCCAGTTTGGTGTAAATTTTCACTGGTCACAGTCACTCCAGCATCTCATTGATAAGGGGGAGTGGGTAGCTGTTGGGGATGGTGATCTTGTTCAGCTTCCTGTAGTTGCGGCAGGGATGGCGCTTGCCAGTCTTTTTCTTGATTAAAAGCAAGGGGGCCCTGGATGGGGACTTGGCAGAGCAAATGAATCCCCACTTCAAGTTGACATCAAAGAAGTCCCTTAGAGTGGCCAGCTCTGGCTTGGACAGTGAGTAGATGCAGCCAGAGGAAATCTGGCTCCCCAATGGTGCAGTCATATGGTCTATGGGGGGGCAATTGGTCACCCTCCTTCTTGTCAAAAACATCATGGTAGTCCTGGCACTTCTCAGGTATGGGAGGCAGTGTGGAGGGAGGGAGGGCAGTCACTGCTGCCACTGCTGCAGTCTCGACCAGCTGGCAGTGCCATCTGTAGTAGTCAGACTGGAACATCACAGAGGTTTCCCCCATGTGATTGTGGGTTCATGTTGTGCAAGCCAGGTTATCTCCAGGACCACTGGGAAGCGAGGCAAGGTGGCAAGGTAGAAAGACAACTGCTCTAGATGCTTAGACAGCTCCATAGTCAGTCCCATGGTTGCCTGTGTGACCGCTCCTGAAGCTACAGACCATCCATCAATAGTCTCCATGGCTAAAGGCACTTCAAGGATAGTAATGGGAATATTGTGTTGCTTCAGGAAGCCCAAGTCCATAAAGTTACTGGATACCCCCGAGTCTACCATGGCTTGTACTTGGATGCTCTGCCCTAAGGGTAGACCTAGGTGAATTGGGAGGTGCAGAGCTGGCTTGGGTGGGGTGGGAACATTGAGAGGTCCCTTGCTCATAGTTGATCCCAGCCTGTGGACCTCTACAAGAGCTGGATTTGTAGTTTTCCTGTGCCAAGACTTTCTCTGACTTGGATGAGCAAGCCTTAGCCCACCTTCCCACAGTACAGGCACAGCCCCTCTCAATGATGCTTCTCCTTCTCCTCCATCAGTCATGGATGTGCCCCTCTGATTTGCATGGGCTCCTCCCTCAACTGAGGTGAGGCTCCCAAGACGGGAGAGAAGTGTGAGCAGGGGAGTGGGATGGGAGGTAATGGTCGAGCCAAGGAAGCCCTGCATTCCAAGCTATGACCTTCAAGTCGGCTGTCATGAGCTGGATGAGCTCTCATAAGGTGTTGGGGGCTGGAGCTCATGCCAGTTCATCCAGTATCTCATATTTAAGGCCCTTGTGGTATTGGTACATCTGGGCTGACTCGTTCCAATCCACTTTCTATGCCAAAATTCTAGAAGTATTGGTATAAGTCCCAAATGAGTTCTTGCCCTGATGCAGATTTCCCAGTTGGCGGGCTAATGTAACTTTCCTCTAAGGGTCTTGAAAGCTCTCCGCCATGGCGGCAATGAAATTATTGTATTGTCCCAACACAGGGTCAATCCGAAGCATTAGAGAGGTAGACCACTGAGCCACCTCCTTTCCAGCAGGCTGTTCATGAAGGCTACCTTCAACAAATTGTTTGGAAAGTCTGACTGCCACAACTGCATAATGAATGTTGAAAACTGCTCCTACTTTCTGCTGTAATGGAGAGCCAGTCCCATGGGTATCTTGATGTGAGGTGCAGGCACTTGCTGGGCTGGAGCAACCCCCCCCCATTGCATGGCTGCCACATTGTTTCCAAGATGGGCCAACTGGATCTGCAGGTTCAGGTTCTCCAGTCGCAGAGTCTGGGTCTCATTTTGAAGGGTTTGCATCTCAGTGCACAATTCCTATAGATTGGCTAACACGGTCTCTAGGGCATTCTGCATGCCCTCCTCCATCCTGCCGCTTGCTTCCATCTCATTCATTGGGTCGTCGGGTAGAAGAGATAGCGGCTGCGACAAACTGTCCTGCCTGAACCTGCTGAAGTCAGACATAAACCCAGATGTGTGTTTTTCTTTATGGAAAGTTTCAGTTCAGAGCGCTTCATGCATCAGCTTACAGATTACACAAGATTCAGCTTCATTATTAGGAATACCTAGGCATGACTACTCTGTACTAAGATGTTGTCACACCAACTAGACATGCCTCCTCACTGAACTTACATAAGGATGGGCAGGCACCCTACTTGCGTAGGGCGAGTGTCACTGTGGAGAGCATGCACGCAGACTAGCGCTCCTTCTCAGAAGGATAGTGAGAGCCCATTGAGATTGCTGACACCACCTCCTATGAATCTGGGGAGAGGGAAGCTGAAAATGAAAAAAGGGGGGGGAATCCCCAAATGCTGGAAAATGTGATGTATATTTTCAAAAAAAGCCCAACGCATTTCAGCCACTATATTGTCTGGTCTTTGTCAGGGGCTGCTGCCCAAGAGTCCCCTGCAGTCAATTCGCTGTCCTTGTCTCAAAGACTCCAATGAGAGAGAAGCTGAACTGCCTCAGTGAGGTCCTCCCCAAGAAGAGGAGGGGGGCTGTGCGGTGGTGATAGTGGAGCTGGCAAAAAAAGGGGGTAAAAGGTAGATGGGGAATCATCTTCCTGACTGGAATGGGCATCCTTGCTGATAATTGGATCTGAAGGGGCGGTACTGTCACTGGCTATAGTGCGGGAGCTTGCAGACTACTTTTGATGCCCTATGTAAAATGTAAATGTACCGCCTTCAAGTCGATTCCGACTTATGGCGACCCTATTAGGGTTTTCATGAGGCTGATAGGCAGTGACTGGCCCAAGGTCACCCAGTGAGCTTCATGGCTATGTGAGGATTCGAACCCTGGTCTCCCAGGTTGTAGTCCAACACCTTAACCAGGCTTAGTAGTCTAGTTGAGAATTCTGGCCAGGTAGCAATGTTGTCCAGTTGCCTCAGTTGTAGTTAAAACCATCCCCTTTGTAGTAGCCCCTGATTCTTGCACCCTAGTATGTCAAATAGTCATATGTTTTAAAATGGGAAAGGAGTCTTGCTCCAGTGGCTAGCCTAGTTAACAGGAAAATATTCTCCATGGATTTGTTTAACATATATATGTACTATCTATTCCACCTTTCAGAGCAAACCCTCACAAGGCAGCTTACAAGAAAAATGTTAGAAACAAAACAACTGAACAAACATATCAGATTAAAAAGCAATAAAAAGTTTGGAGAATAAAATTAAATATTTAGGGACCACTTAAAGGTCACAAGAAGGTCAAGCAGAGTTCTCAGGGGAGGAAGTTCAATGAATGTGGAGCACCACCACTGAAAAGATCCTGCTTTTATTACTTGCCAACCTGATTGACCTTAGTGGCAGATCATAGTTCAGGGCATTCGAGGCTAACACTAGGGACTGAGCAGGTACATATGGGTGTAGCCTGGCATAAATAGCAGGACCATGCCTTTAATGCCTCCATCAGGATAGATAATATTTATCTACACACACAATAATTTTGAGGGGCCATTTATGCTCTAGCTGTGTAGGGATGGTTGGGGAGTACCTGTCTGATGTTCTAGGCCAGGGACAATGAACCTGTGGTCCTCCAGATACTGCTGGACTACAACTCCCAGTTGTGGCTGGCCATGAAGCACAGGCAGGGGGGCATTGCTTACCTGGCTTCCCAATGCCGCTTGTCATTGACAGTTACCAAAAGGGGGAGGGGCAAGGCAGCAGGGAGCTCAGTGCAGGTGCTGTGGCAAGAGCATCAAATTGGTCGGCAATGCCACCCAGCCTGCCCCACCAGCCACTGCTGGTTCCATCATCCCTGACCATTGAGCATGATGGCTGGAGCTGATAAAATTTGGAGTCTAACACCATCTGGAGGGCCACTGATTCCATGGTGCTGTCATTGGCACACTCCCATCAAATGCCTGTTTCACCCACTGAAACAGTAAATGATGCTCTGGTTTGAAATTGGGTTTAATGAGCCCCGATGTTGTTCCAAAGAAGCACAATAGAAGTGTGAGGCAGAGAAAAGTCATTTGTATAGTCTCCAAGAAAATGGATCACCCTCATTTTCACAAATAATAGTGGCCTGCCGTATGAATTCCTTGCTATTTAAGATGGATTTGGGTGAACTTTTATATCTGCTCTAATTAGGTAACATTTTTCTGAAATTCACCAGATTATCTGAGGAAATCTGTGACTGGCTAATAGCAAGAGGCACTACTGGTAAAATTCCTTGGCCATTTTTGTTGTCCATCTCCAATTCCACAGGTTGATTCCTCAGCACTTTCAGCTTTAAAATGATTATCACCCTGCAGGGTTGGTTCCCTCTTCTCCATGGTCTACCTTTCTGTGAAATGAAAGCTGACTGCACTATCAACTGAAGAAGAGTCATTACATCAAAACTGCAGAGCTATTTAAAAAGATAATAAAGCAGCGTAAATAAAACAGAGGTTCTCGGCACTGCTAGCTCAGCCTGAAAAACAGGAAGTCTTTTCGCTGCATGCATCATATCACCTTCAATATCAAAATCACTTTGTAACAGGCTCAGCTATATAAAATATTAGCTCGAGAGGCTGATGACATAAGCCACATAGTTTACTGTCCTTCTTTCTTTCCAAAATTGATCTGGGAGGTTTATTACTTATGAAATGTGCTGATTTGACAGGATTGCAGTATAAGCCCTTGGGTTTATGCTCTGCTCAACCATGGTCACCTGGAGTGCATATATCCTTAGTCACCCCTTCCTGTGTGTTTTTGTAGGGCCAGACAGTGGTGCTTTCCAGACCTGGTGGGGCTGCTGAGAGGTCACAGGGGCTTGGCCAGTGAGAGGTCATGGGACATGGCCAGGTTATTCTGGTTTTCTCCCATCCTCTTTTGCAAAGATACTGTGGACACTTAAGCATTGCTGTTTTACAAATAGGTAGCACCTAACTTAGCTGAAAAATGTCTTACTTTGGTTCAGAAGGGGTCCCTGCTGTCATAGCTGCTTCTCTGCTGCGAAAAAAAAAGGTGTGTGGCCTGCACCTGTTCGGGTTCTCTTCCTATCCTCCTCCTTTGGAAAGAACAGTGGACACTGAAGAATTGCAGTTTATTAATATTTAGAATCTAAGTGCCTTATCTTGGTTGAGAAGGGGTCCCCACTGTCATTATTTCTAGTGTGAATTCATGCCACCATAACTGTACATTACTCAGAGGTAAGCCCCCAGTGAATTCCATAGTGATTGCTCCTTGGTAAGTATGTACAGGATGGCAGCCTGAATTGGTTAGTAGGAAAGGTGCTGCACAAGACTGTTAACAAGGGATCCCATACATTTCAAGAGCTATGGGAAAAGATTGTCCCCTTTCCTCACCCCCCCTCCACCACCTTATCCATGTCTACATCTTTCCAGAATGTGCAATAAAATGCAGGGAAATAAAGTGGACTAGGATCTGGGAGACCAGGGTTAAAATCACCACTCAGTTATGAAACTCACTGTGTGACTGAGGGCCAGTCACTGTCTCTCAGCCTTACCTACCTCATAGGGTTATTGTGCGGATAACATGGAGAAATGGAGACCTGTGACTGCTACCTTGAGCTCCTTCAAAGAAAGCTGGAGTAAATCTAAATTTAATACTGATAAATAAGTAATCATTAAAAAAAAAAAACTATTTGCAGCCTGCTTGTCCCAGATGTTGAACTGGGGTGGGGGTGCAGGTTTGGAATTGTAAAAAAAACCTAAACCCAAGCTAAAAAACAAGCTCTGGTGCAGTTTCCAATATAGGGCCCCCTTCTTCGAGAAAGGAACACATGAAATTTGAAAAAGACTTATTTTGTGGTACCTATCTTGAACACTAACAAATTCATTACGCTAAAAGCTTTCATAGGCTACAAAAGATATTCTGAGCATGTGCAGTTTAACATATGAAACTCACTTAACACATTATTTTTCCTTTCTTCCTGCCTTGGGCCAGTTTCCAAGAATCAGCCTTATTTTTTATATGTAGAACTGCACTGCAAACTTTACTGATGCAGATAGAAATCTGAAAAGAATACAACAGTTTTTAGTTGGTCAAGTCACCAGTTTATAGTGTAATCCTAACCATGTATACTCAGAAGTATGTCCAAAAGGACTTATTCCCAGGGAAATGGGATTAGTATTGCAGCCATAGCAAGGGGAGCAAAAACTGAACTGGGACAATTATTCCTCCTAACTTTCCAATGGCTCTCCCAGGCAAACAAGCTTACAGGGGAGGAAGGCACCCCCCCCGAAAACCTAATGGGCGGGCAAACAAACATGCAGAAAAGGAAGGTGATGGGACATGGGACAGTTGAGATTAATGTCCATAATATAATCCCCCTTCCAACTTTCTAAAAGCCCTTGTGAGCAAACAAACTTGCAGGAAGAGCAGTCCAAGGGGGACTTCAAGATATGTACTTACCACAACCTCCACCTAACTTTTCAAAAGTCTTTGCCACCACACAAGGAAGACTCGTGACACAAGATTGGAATAATGTTATATTTATTAAATATAACATACTAAATCCAAAGCAAGACAGCCAATCATTCAAATATAATTACTTCGGGCAGGTGAGGTTAATCCTAACTATGTGGGACTACCCTCCCACCTTCAAAAGGCATTAATTCTAATTATTGCATAACTCCAGAGTGAAGGACGTGTGTAAAATCCTCACTCCTTGCTCTTGGAGCCATGCGCGTGGTTCCAACCTCCACACCATGGCCCCGCCGTACAGGCGTTCACCATGATGCGCAAGCCGGTCCCATAAGGACACCACCCAGATCCCCACCAGAGATGAACCCTGATGGTTCCCTGGGAAGTGCTCCTTTTGTGATGCCTTAACCACCTAAATATATAATCCCCCACTATACCTCACCTGCCCGAATTCTATGCCACAGGAGGGGATCAGCTCAAGCTTGGTCCACTCCACCCAACGAAGACAACAAAACCCTTAAACCCTTCATAATATCCTCTAAAAATAAATCACACCCCTGGTCCGAAAGATGAACACCATCCCCACAAAACAAATGTGGGGCATGGAACCTAATCCTGTTGTGGGGAATGAATGCCCCCCCAAGTGACAGGACAAGAGCCCTGATCTTCCTATTCACCCATTTCCAGGATCTATCAATCCTGTTGGGATGAATAGCACCCCTCCACACCCTTCTAACAAGCATATCAGACCACACAATTATAAGGCGTGGATATGAATTAATAAGCCACGTGAGATCGCGAGTAACCTTAAGAAGCAGGTCCACACCAGGACTCTGCACTAAATCATTTTCCCCTAAATGGATTAATAATATATGTGGCCGATCCATAGAAGACATAATACGGCACACAGAAGGCAAAAACGCGTCCCATAACATGCCCCTCCGGGCTACCCAGTGAACTGTAGCGGTAGCAGAAAGCTGCAGCTGGGTCCCAGGAGCAGACGAAGAAGCCCTCCGATGAGCCCAAAACAAAATTGAGTGGCCACACAAGGCAATCCTCACGGGAATAGGGATGCTTAGCAAACCTAGGGAAACAAAAACAAAACCTTATTATTAAGGCCTGACATAAGATTTGAATGCATCGGAATGCCATCTTCCAATCGCCTGTATATCGCTAACGCTCATGCCCACGAGGGCTGCGGCCGTAGCCACACCAATCCGGAAAGAATGCAGCCCATAGACTCCAGCTTCACGACCACTGGCCAACAAGGCCCGCTGAACAACGGCCCAAAATTGAAATTGAGTCAGGGCAGAACCATCAGCATGAATGAAAAGATAACACTGGCCCACTCGCCGGAGAGACAGAAATTGTCGCATTGCAGCCACAGGGCACAATTCAGAGACCTGGCAACTGCGTAAAAACACAATAGTGCCACGGCCTTTCTGATCGGTCTTAGACACCCGCAGGGAAAGCCTCACTATATCGGCACCTAATGTGCAATCGCCTATGCGTAAGGCACGATAGGTCACGTCGCGCTTGGAGGGGGCCAATACTTCACTAGGGCGAAAAGCACCGTAAAACATCGTCAGAGTTACTGCGCCGAACAGGTGCGACTCATACAGGGATGAGCACAATGAATTAAACAATGCCAGGATCTGGAGGAGAACATCGGGCGTGATTGGCCTCCTCCGGTCAGTGGACCTGGGAGTGGAACGCGACCAGCCCTCAAGGACCTTTCTGACCCTAAAATCTACAGAATGATCCGGCAGCCCCCGTTCCTTAGAGATAAAGGCAAGCACGGAAAGGTGACCGGCGATAGCAGAAACAACATTGTTTTGCCCTTTTAAAGTTATCATAAACTGCAATAGATGATTCACAGGAATAGGCCACGCCAAAGGCAGCTCCTTGCTGATGCGGAAAGTCTGGAACTTAGCAAATGAATGCTCGTACGCATTTCGAGTACTGGGAGCCAGAGCAGCTGCAATCGCAACCCCAACTTCTAGTTGCCAAGGTTCCACAGGAAAGGTGGAATTGGCACAGGATCTAGTGCCGCTCCAGGTGCAAGCTCCCGAAAGCGCGCCATCTGTAAGCGGGAAAGGGCATCAGCAACGGAATTTAGCAAACCTGGAACATGCCTGGCAAGGAATAAAATATTAAAGCGCAAACATTGCAAGACAAAAGCCCGCACTAAGCGCATAACACGGGAAGACTTTGAAGTTTGTGCATTGATAACGCAAACCATGGACCAATTATCACACCAGAAGCGCACTGTGCGATTCTGAAATGACAAAGGCCAAATGTGTACAGCTACTACTATAGGAAAAATTCCAGGAATGTCAAATCAGAAGTAATTCCATTGGCCAGCCAAGAGGCAGGCCATCGCTCAGCGCACCACTGTGATCTAAATATTACTCCAAAACCAGTTCCCCCAGCGGCATCAGAATGCACCTGCAATTCAGCTTCCAATAACAATTCCTGTCTCCAAAAGGAAAGACCGTTGAATTCTGTCAGGAATTCAAGCCACATGTGCAAATCCGCTCTCATTCCTGCTGTAATACGCAGAAAATGAAAACGAGAGCGAACACCCTTCATGGCATCACATAGCCGCCTGAGAAATGCACGCCCAGGGGAAATAACTTTGGAAGCAAAAACTAAATGTCCTACCAGCTCCTGCAATTGACCCAGTGTAAGTTTCTTTAATACAAGCACTGATCGAAGCAGTTGTCGCAGTGCAACCAATTTATCCAACGGCAAACGTGATGACTGTGCTACCGTATCCAATTGGATCCCTAAGAAAATAAGGGAAGTAGCAGGGCCCTCAGACTTCTCAGGAGCAAGCAGAACTCCCAATTCCTCAGTTAAGGAGGTGAAGGATTGCATTAAATAGAGGCAGTGCGAAGTCCCAGCCAGCCCAACAAATAAGAAATCATCAAGGTAATGAGCAGAGAAGGAGGAGGAAGCTTTCCTCTGCAGTGCCCATTCCAAAAATGTGCTGAATGCTTCGAAAGCAGCACAAGACACAGAACAACCCATTGGCATGGCCCTATCTACATAAAACTGGCCCTGAAATTTAAAACCCAATAAATCTACATCATCAGGATGTACAGGCAGGAGGCGAAAAGCGGATTTTATATCACACTTCGCCATTAAGGGACCCCTGCCTGCCCTCCTAACTACTCTCACTGCCTCATCAAAAGAAGTATACTTAACCGACGTGTGTAAAGGTGAAATGCCATCATTAACAGAGGCACCTTTCGGGTAAGATAAGTTATGAATAAGCCGGTATTCGCCAACCTGCTTCTTAGGCACAATACCTAACGGGGAAATCCTCAAATTTCTCAAAGGAGGACAAGGAAAAGGGCCGGAAATACGATCGGCACTTATCTCCTTATTAAGCTTAGCTAACACAAAAGACGCTAAATGGCTAAGAGAGGGCTGATTGACTACTGATGTAGCAATCCGTGGACCCTCAAAGGGAATACGAAAACCATCAGTAAACCCTTGCAGTATAAAACTAGCAGCCTGTCTATCAGGGTAAAATTCTAACAGCTTAGCCAAAGGAGCCAGCTTGACCAGGCTACTGGCCTTGCGACGTACTGCCGCTGTTGCCAGAACCACGTTTGGGCTGGTGATGCTCCCCTGTGCCCTGGCGAGCCGTACGTGCACGCTGACAGGAGGAACTGGGGTGGGTGCCACCGCACATTGCACAAGCATGTCTGAACCTACAGGGACGTCTGAAGCATCTGCCAGTGCTGTTGAATGCCCAGCAGACTTGCTGGGATTGAACCCAGTGCCCGCCTTGGTTGGAACCAAAGGCGGCAGTCTGCGCTCGTGCTAACAAATGCCCACTATCAGCTTTATTGCCCAAGGTGGGCCTGGCGGGGGTCATAGATTGGAGCCAAAGACCAGCATGCTCAACATCCCAACGGAGGGTGGGATCCAATGCCGCCCTCTGCCTGAAATTCTCATCATACCGAAGCCAAGCGGTGCCAGAGAATTCCCGGAAAGCTTGATGAACAATGTCCTGATACTTTTTCATGGACAAAGCTCTAGAAGGATATGCCTGAGTCATAACCCCCATATAAATTGTGTAGGCATTCAACCAGTTAGGCGAAATGCGATCGACCCTCCGCTTAATAGCGGCCTCACGCTCCTTAACCTCCTGACCATCCTTAGGTTTTGTTTCATTTTCACGAAACAGGAGAGAAAACAAATTGATGTACTCTCCGCGCCAAATTTTTTCTTTTGTCCCTGACAATAAATGGTCCCCCAAAGGAAGAGATGTGTCACCCTGTGGATAAATTCTTTGAGGAAGAGGCAAGTAAGCGGGTGCCAGAGAGGAAGAATTGGCAGAAGGCTGCCAAGGAGATACTGCAGCAGCAGGCCAAGGGAGCTGTGGGTGCTGAGGCACCAACACCCCCCCCATAAAAACAGCAGGGTGCGTAGAATCACCCAGCACCGGGGAACCATCAGCAGAGTTATCCTGAAGAAGGGGACTAGAGGCGTGTGCTTGTGTAGCGTGAGGGTGTAATTGTTGCCCACCTGTATAAGTTGCAGAAGAAGCAACGACCGGCGGCATGGTGAACCCTGGAGACCCGGGAGTGAACGTGGCGGGTGTTGGAGGGACAGTCATCTGTACATCCCGACGCTCAAGTTCAGGCAAGGTAAGATTTGTGGGCAGAACAGCAGGCAAACCAACTGGAGGAGTATGCACCAAAGACCCCTCCATGGGCGTAGCATCTTCAAGCACACCAACTCTAGAAACCAAGTCGACGAGAAGACGAGATTTAGTCATTTTGGAAGCTAACCTAGCAGATTTCTTACCTACAGGTCCGGAACTGGGACCCGCATCAACGTCCTGAGTCTGCCTGCGTTCCCTTTCCAGTGCTTCAACTCTAGCCACCAAGGCACGGATGGTCCCCAAATCCTCCTCCTCGTCAGAAGATTGATGCTGCATTGAGGAAGGGCGCTTGGTGGCCTGCTTCAGCACACGAATCCCTTTCTTCTGTTGCACCTTCTTGGGAGGCATGGTCAAAAGACCGGGATAAACAAATACACAATTAACAAATTGTATATATACCACCAAATATGAACAAGTTCTGCAATTTAACCAACTAACACAATTGCCAATTATAATAGAAAATCAAAAATTAAAATTATTTTAATTTTATGCTAATTAAATTTATTTATATATATTTTATTTATTGTATTATTATTATTAAGTGATTATATAAATAGTTATTATTTATTATTTGATAATGAATAATAGAATTAATACTATACTATAAACTGTGGGGGGGGGAAGGAAAAGGAAGGGGGGGTGTTAAATGTCAATAAGCTAATTATAGTTAAAAAGCAACAACTGCAGAATAACTAGCACTACACACAAATTTGAATTATGAGAAATAAAACTATTAAATTCAATAACGAGACTCCGATAAATTAAAAGATCAATGATCAAAATGCTATATACAGCGATTACACAGAGAGAAACGGAAATAAAAGGGGGTTAGACGAGGACAAAAACGAGACTCAGGCAAGAACGGAGAATTAACTTCTAAATTAACACAGGAACGACTACTCCACCAACTAAACTCCAAAATTTGGACCAAAGAAATTAAGAAAACTGAAGCTGTACGAGCTGAAGAGAGGGGGGGGAACGAACGGGAAAAAAGAAAAAGAAAAAAGCCGCTAGGCGCGCTGGCGGTTGCCCGCCGCCCAGCTGTTCAGCAGGGAGGGAAATTCAAATTGGGTAAGAAATTGAGGATTACAACGATCGAATATAACTTAGGAGAAAGAGAACAATCAAACCAATACGCCGACGGAGCCACGGGAAGCACCAACCAACCGCATATGCCGCGAGGCGAAAAAGGCAAGAGCGGGAAGAAGAAGCAGCCTTTTATATGCTGCTCAAACACCCTTCCTGATTGGGTGAACGATCTCACGTGGCTCTAAAATGTTTGTATCGCGAGCATTCATGAGTCCTCCCTTTAATAATGGCGGCGGCAAATCCGTCCCTAAAAGGAACGACATTGTGAGCAAATACATTTACAGAAGAGTCTTTAATTCAGCAAGTCACCACCTTACAGTGAAATCCTAACCGCTTAGAACTAAGTCCTATTGATTTCAGTGGGCTTAGATCCATGTCAATGGAGTTCAGATTTCAACTTTAGTGAGGGAGCAAAAGCTGGATTGGAACAATGATCCACTACCTCCTACCAACTCTCTGACAGCAATCTCTTGGATCTCTATAGAGAATAGAAAAGTGGGTAGGACATTAGGAAAGCGGAGACGTACTGCAGCCTCCTGCTCCCAACTTTCCAAAAGCCTTTGGGAGCAAACACACTTGCAGAAGAGGAGGACAACTGCCAAGCATCTGGAGGGTGAACATGCAGATAAATAGGAAAACAACTCACCTTCACCAGCTGTAGGGTGGCCAGGTTCCTGGCCTGAGACTAATCCTGTATCTTTAGAAGAAGAGAAAGTCAGCCAAGTGCAGGTGTTCTTGCAACACTGTAATTAGAAAAACCACAAGATGGAATTCTCCCTTCCCCCTGCACAACTTTTAAAGATACAGAAGACGTCTTGGTTGCCTCCAGGAGGTCTTCTGTACCTGTACCCTGAATATGTGCTATAGCAAGTCCTGGATATTAGAAACATTGGGCTAGGTCTTCTCAGTCAGGTCAAAAGTGTGCCTGGAGGTGAGTGTGCACAGCCCCTTTCTGCCCATTTGGTGCTTAATCCTTGCCTCCATCATTCCCGCCAGTACATGCAGGAATGGATCGTCTAAGTGCCCCTTATGTATGCACAATTCAGTGTGCATGAATAGAAACAATGTGGCTGATTTCCTGATTTGGAAAACTACTACTTGATTCTGACCTGCACACATTAAATTGTATGATACAGGCAGCATTTGGATGATCCATCTGTACATGAACAGATAGAGATGACACAGTTAGGGGTTGCATGCTGATAGCCAGGGAGGTTCTGCATGCACTCGGTCTCCTCAACACATTGGGCTGGGTAAGGGAAAATCTTCTGATGTGGCACTACTTACTACTTCATCGACTGACAACATTTGAGCAATTTCATGTTTTAGAAATTAATAATGGATAACTATAAGAAGTCTATGGACAATGTTTAAATCTGTTGAACCAAGATAAGGAGTAGGTGTTCTTGAGAAAGCTCAGCAATAATTTGGACCCAGAATAACTCACCAAGAACATTTCTTTATTCTACTTCAGTTGTTCTGTTAACTTTTCAAGCTGACTGAAATTTGAAATCCCATTTCAAAGTTCCCCTGACCAGTCATCAAAACTGAGATTCAAATGAATGCTTAACAAGCTCAACCTTTATAACAAGCAAACTCAAAATGTGCAGAATGAATTTTAATCTAATGGCCCATTCGTGACTCTCTGTGGCAGGAAGGAATCATTTCTACATGATCCCTACCACCACCAGTTTTGAAGAACAAGAGTAGGTCCCAAAACAAAACAAGTTACTAGAAAAAATGGAGTACTGCATTCACGAAGTGCTGCTAATTGATCACCATGATAGAAGCTGGGAACATATGTTCAACATAGTCATTGGTAAATAAATAGTACAAAGGCCAGTCATTGTAAAGCAGGGGTAGCCAATATGGTGCTCTCCAGATGTTGGACTCCAGTTCTCATCAGCCCTGGTCAGCATGGCCAATGGGAGTTGGAGTCCAACCATACTTGTACAGCATCATGCTGGCTACTCTGCTGTAAATGAAACCAAACCCAGGAACCCCTGGAACATCATCCCTCGAACAACTGGGGTTCACTTAACAGTATAGAAGTGAAATTCTGTCTTGTAGCTCTTAGTGAAGAGTTTTATGAAGATGATCGGAGCCTCCATAAACTCATTCTACTAGCAAGGCTTCTACTGATAATAAATGGTTTTTTAAAAAAATTATTGGTATTGACTGCGGTTTTATTATTGATATTGCTGATGTTGATGTTACTGATATTTTATTATGTTAATTGTGATTGGATTTCTAATTTGTTCTCTGATTTGTAATATGATTTATGTGTATGTAAACCGCATTGGGGTCACTCAGATGTCAGTGAGATTTTCTAAATTAGCCTTATTTCCAACATGCCAGATTTCTATGTGGAGCAAAATATGAGTTGCATTCAGAACATTTGCTTGATAGGATCCCCCAACCCTCTTGAACAGATTTTGAAGGTGTGCCAGGGGTGGGAAGCTGCAGGGGGAAGGAAAGGAAAGGGAATGGGTTCTTGGAAATGGTTTCAGTTGATGTGGCCTGATGACGTAAACAAGGTGCTTGTGTTGATGCGGCCAGTAATGTGTCCTCTCGACCCTTGCCCTTCTTGGCTTCTTAAAGCTTGTCGAGGGGGATTGACTGAGTGGATCCAGGGTGTGGTCAATGCATCATTGCAGGAGGGAGTGGTTCCAGCTGCCTTAAAGGAGGCAGTGATCCGACTACTCCTGAAAAAGCCCACCCTGGACCCATTGGTTTGTGACAACTACCGACCGGTCGCAAATACCCCCTTCTTAGAGAAGGTGATTGAGAGGCTTGTAGCGCAGCAATTGCAAGTACTCTTGGATGAAACAGATGATCTTGACCCATCCCAGTCTGGGTTCAGGCCTGGTTATGGGACTGAATCAGCCTTGGTTGCCCTGATGGATGACCTTTATCGGGAGAAGGACAGGGGAAGTGCGACTCTGTTGTTCTTATTTGATCTATCAGCAGCTTTTGACCATTGACCATGGTATCCTTCTGGGCCAACTTGGTGAGACGTGTATCAGAGGCACTGTTTTACAGTGGTTCCGATCCTATCTCCAAGGTCATTTTCAGAGGATAGCATTAGGTGACTGACTTCCCCCCACCCCCCGGCAGTTGTGCTGTAAGGTGGCACAGGGTACCATCTTGAACCCCATGCTGTTTAACATCTATATGAAGCCCTTGGGAATGGTCATCAGGAGATTTGGGGCAAGATGTCAGCAGTATACTGACAATACCCAGCTCCATTTCTTCATAACAAATGAATTGGGAGAGGTCATGCAAAACCTGGACAGCTGCCTGGACTTGGTGGTGGGCTGGATGAGACCAATAAACTGACTCTGAATCCTAGCAAGACGGAGGCACTGTGGGTTGGTGGTTCCCAAGTTCCAATAATTGGTCAGTTACCTTCTTTGGATAGGGTTGTACTCCCTCTGAAAGAGCAGGTTTCTAGTCTGGGGGTGCTCCTGGATCCATTTTTGTTGCTAGAGGCCCAGATGACCTCA
Organism: Rhineura floridana; assembly: GCF_030035675.1. Lineage (NCBI taxonomy): Eukaryota > Metazoa > Chordata > Lepidosauria > Squamata > Rhineuridae > Rhineura > Rhineura floridana. The sequence continues at coordinate 37,504,280 of NC_084488.1, read as the reverse complement.
GTGGCTAGGAGTGCCTTTTACCAGCTTTGGCTGGTAAGAGCTGCGGCCATTTCTGGACCAGGATAGCCTGACCACTGTTGTCCATGCACTGGTAATCTCCAGGCTGGATTACTCTAATGCACTCTATGTAGGGCTGCCGTTGAGGTTGGTCCAGAAGTTGCAGCTGGTGCAAAATGCAGGGGCGAGACTGCTCACTGGGGCAGGGTATCGCCAACATGTCACCCCACTGCTGAAAAATTGCACTGGATGCCCATTTGCTACCAGGCCAAGTTCAAGGTTCTAGTTTTGGTGTACAAAGTACTATACAGCTTGGGACCAGGATACTTGAAAGACCATCTTATCCCTTATATACCCAGTCGATCACTGCGCTCTGCAGGTGAGGGGCTCCTGCAGATATCATCTTATCAGGAGGTCCGTTCTGCACAACATAGGAAATGGACCTTTAGTATGGTGGCACCTACCCTGTGGAATTCCCTCCCCTTATATATTAGACAGGTGCCATCTCTGTTATCTTTTCAGCGCCTTCCTCTTTCAACAAGCCTTTTAAGTTGAGACCTATCCCAGTCTGCGTCTGTGTTGGAATTGCTTTTTAATATATTCTTAAACCTTTTTTAAAATGTTTTCAATCTTAGATGATGTTTTGAAATCTTTTTTAAGAAACATTTTTAAAGATGGGTTTTTTTTACTGTGTTTTAAAGTTTGTTTTTATGATGTTTTAAAGTTTTTAGTGCTTTTGTTTGCCACCCTAGACTCCAGCCAGGAGGAGGGCAGGATAGAAATCAAATAATTAATAAATAAATAAATAAGTTTGATTGCACAAGTGGAAGTCAGTTGAATGTTAGATGTAACCTATAGATTTATAGAGAAACATTCAGACATTTGCTCCCTCCCAGTCTAAAATGGCATAGCCTACATGCAATTTAACCATCTCATCTGCTACTTGTGAGAACCAGGCCATAGTTGCATGACTTTTGCGTGATTCTTCAAGTGCAAAGGATATGAATTTTTCCTCTGTTTCTTTCCAGTCATTCCTCACATGCTGTTGTGCCCTTGCTATTTTAGGGTTGCCAGGTCAGAAGCATCCCAAAGCCTGAGATTTCAGGGTCGGGCCCTAGTGATGTCATGGGGGCAGGTCATAGTAATGTCATGGGAATGGGCCATAGTGATGTCACAGGGTCAGGCCCAGGTGATGTCACAGGAGCAGGCCCAAGTGATGTCATTAAGTATGATACATTAAGCATCAACCATAGTTGTTGCTTGGAGCATAAAAATCAAACAAAACATTTCTTTGATTGGAAATTAAGATAGAAATCTTATCTAAAGATGGAGCCTTAGATAGGGAACATTTAATCTAGCCTACCTGATTCTGGCAAGAAGGATTTAAGTGCCCTCAGGGCAGCCCAGTCCCCAGAAGGCCACTGTAGGAAGAAAGGAGCCTAGTGTTGTGGAGATGTTAGATAGACAGGAGCACTAAGAAGTAAAGATGGATGCCACTGAAGGCTGCAATTCTAAACACACTTACTAAGCCCCATAGAACTCAATAGGCCTTACTTTTGAGTAGATATGGTTTGGATTGTGCTATTGGTAAAGCTTGACTAGGGATCCTCTGAAAAGATATCCATATCCAAGCAGGGTTGGCAACCCCCTGCCTGGAATGCCCTGCCCATACCTTTCAACATGGTTGCTCCAAACTTCTTTATAGATTTGACCCTTCACTTCCGAAATAGGTCTGAGAAATGAATAAGAGCAAGAAGATTCTCTATCCTTTGCTGTCTACTTTGTGGGCTGCTATAAACTCACTTTGACAGTTAATCCAATTCCAGTGAGTAATAACTGACAGAGAGAAAACACACATGGTTTGACTAGGGTTGCCAGGTTCAAGGCCTGATCCTGATCCTGTATCTTTAGGAGAAGAGAAAGTCAGCCAGGTGCAGGTGTTCTTGCAACACTGTAATGAGAAAAACCACAAGAGGCACCAAGAGGTCTTCTGTATCTTTAAAAGTTGTGCAGGGGGAAGGGAGAATTCCACCTTATGGTTTTTCTCATTACAGTGTTGCAAGAACACCTGCACTTGGCTGACTTTCTCTTCTCCTAAAGATACAGGATCAGGATCAGGCCCTGAACCTGGCAACCCTACTTAGTACTGATCACATGAACCAGCATTGACTCTCCAGGATTCCAGGCAATAGTCTTTTCCAGAAATTGATTTTTGGACCTTTGCATGCAAAGCATATGCCCTGCCAGTGAGCGACAGCCCTTCCCCTGTTTAAAGAAGTATATTTTTTAATTATTCTTTTCAATTCACTAATGAATGCACAGCATACCTGGGCAGATCAGCACCATTCATTTAAAGCACATTAAACACACATTTGAAGGACATGAATCCCACCACTGAATCATGGGAACTGTAGTTTGTTAAGAGTGGTGGGAACAATAACTGTGAGGGGGAAACTACACTTCCCAGGATTCTTTAGGGGAAGTCATGTGTTTTAAATGCAAGTTGCATGTGCTTTAAATGTATTGTGTGGATCTACTTAATAAACTTTGCCTGCATGTAAATCGCTTTAATTAGTTTTTTAAAATCGAGAATTGGTATAAAGTTTACTGGGTGACTGTGATGTTCCTGCTTATATTGTAAATATGGTAAGTGCTGTTTATATAGAAGACATATGGTAAGTGGAGTGAAAGAGGAGGGGGGAGTACATGAGCAGTAGAATGCTGGATGATTGGCTGAGCGTTTGAATGGCTGGGAGTATAAATGGAAGAATGACAGTTGAATCTGTGTGGTGTTTGAGGGGTGGAGAGAGAGGTTGAGGTGGTGTTTGGAAGTGGTGTTGTTGAGAGTGAGTCGGAGTTCTGAGGCAATTAGTAAGAAGTCAAGTACCTAACAGAATATAGATGAAACCATACGCTTGTGAAACATTCCTTCAGTAATCTTGTTATTTCTAATATTAAATAAATACTTATTTGGTTTACCAAAGGCCTGATCCTTGGCTGGGGGAATATACAGACCAGAAGGGAGGGCAAGGTAATTACCAAGGCTGAACAGAAACTGTATCTAATGGTGGCAGTGGTGAAGGGAGATATTGTAACAAGTCAAGTATCCAGAGCAACCCAGAGTTGTATGCTTTAAATATAAAGATACAAGGGGGTTGGGAACAGCATAGGCACACAGTCACAAAGTAACAAGCTATAGAGAGACTGAGGCAAAGTCTCTGGGAGTTTGGGTTACAGAAAGTGACTGGTGCTGCTGCCTAGCAGTGGGATTTGTTGAAATCTGTGCTAGAGCTGTAAAGGGTAAGAAGAAAACCTGACGTTCCTGTTTGCTGGTAGCCCCAAGTGAGAGCTTCACAGGTGGTGCTGGGGAAGGACGTCACAGTGACCATGGGCAACTCACCATCTCTCAGCCTAATCTGCCCCTCAGGATGAAAACAGGAGAGGGGAACCATGACAACCCCAAAGAAGAAGGGCACACTTACAATTTTATAATGCACAAGCATAAAGTGAAATCAAATACTTATCAGGACCTGGTATGAAGAAATATTTATATAAGCATGACTGTCAAGGTTGTTTATTATTTACACAACCTGTAAAGATATTTGTAGTGCAATCCTTTGCATGTTTACTCAGAAGCAAGTCCCAACATATTGCTTACTCAAACAGGAAAGTGTGCACAGAACTGCAGCCTCAAATGATAAGAACATTCACCCAACTGAAATTCAGAATCATGCCACTTTATGCTGTTTTGCAACTGTTTATACTTTTTATGGTTATTGGATTTTAAAGAGATTTATTTCTTGTTGTGAGCAGCCTTGTTTTCCAATCAGCAATTCTACCTCACAGGGTTGTTGGGAAGACTCTGTGCACACACTCATGCGTGCGCACGCGCACACACAGAGGAGATGTAAAAATACATATACCCCATGTAATATTTTATTGTCAAAATGAGTTGGTCATTGCAGAACATTTTAAAAATAAAGTCAGTATTAGTTTCCTGCATAATAAAAGCAGTGATATCTATGTAAACCCTGCCTAATTGCTTTAAAAAATAGGACTGGAGGGGGAGAGAAAGATTTACAACACAAACACAATCCTTTGATGTGTTCACTCAAAAGTCCCATTAATTTACAGCACAATCCTGACCATGTCTACTCAAAAGTAAGTCCTGTTGAATTCAGTGGGGTTTACTCTGGGTATGTGGGATTAGCATTGCAGCTTTACTCCCAGAAAGCAAGTACTGGATTAAAGTTTCATATTGGGAAGGTTTTAAAAACACTGCTATCTTCAACATCTGAGGAAAATTTAAACTTTTTTTACTCCTGAACATAGGAGAAAAGAAGACTTTTGGTACCGCTGAAAGCCATATAGTTACTCAATTTATGAGATTTTCAGATAAACAGGAAAAAAACAATAGTTGTCTACCTTTGCAATGGAGTCTAGGTACTGCCCGGAGGCCCAGAAATCCCTTGTCAATCACAACCCTGACTTCACTTATTGGCTACAAATCTGAAAGGGAGGGGTTAGAGCAGCCAGCCAAGAGATCATTTCATGGAAGTTGTGAGGGGGAGCTAATGTTTTGGTGTATATCTCGTGAACCAGACCACCTAGAAACTTAACTTTTTTTTAAAAAAAACAAAAGCTGAGAGTCCAGGGATTAAGCTGACTCACCCAGAGAGGACCCCAAAAATCCAGAGTTTCCAGGCAAAAACCGGACACCTGACAACCCTATTTCATCTCCCCCATCTTAAGTTCTCACAAGGTTTGGCTGCTGTTCTGAAAGTCTGTATATTGACATGCTCTTTTCTCATTTGCAACTGCTATACAGATTCAAACCCACTCCATTTCACAAAACCGTTGATTCTGAAATATGCATTTTAAAAATGTGTGTGTATATTAAACAACATTTTGTTGAGGGAAATTACATGCATGTTCACAAGTCATTTAAAATTATTTATTGCACAGATCGCATACATTTAGGGCCCATTTACATGGGTGCATTTCTTTGTAGGAAATACACTTCTTTTACCTTTGCTTTCCATTTTCATTGTCCACAGTTCCTGCTCAATGTTAGCTGCCAATTGCTTTTTTCCATTCACAAAAACAGGCATTCCTCTTGGGAGGAATACCCTCTAATTATACATTTCCACTCCCTCTGGTTTCTAGGTGACCAATCCTGCTCAGTCTGTTCTACCAGCTGCAGTAGGTTCCTTTAAAAAAAACCCAAAAGTGTGAATATCTGTGTTTTGCCTGGTAGGATACAACACATACCTCTGTTTGAGCAGTGTTATGCTTTTGTACACAAGTTAGGGGGAAATGAAAAGAAAGGTACTTTTTGCAGCAATATAAAAAAGGCCAGCAGAATGATGGAGAACAACTGGAAGTTGCTTGTCAGCCTACAGGAAATTAAATGATCAAAGGGAGAAGGAGGGTGTGGGCATGTAGAGGAAATAATTGACACACCCACCCAAAAGCATCAGAGCAAAGTGTCTACAATCACTAGAGAAAGGGAGTAAAGATATTTTTCTTCCCTTTTTGTATTATCAGTGGATTGGGTTAGTACAGATTAACAGGGAAAACTGTGGTAGTTTCTGTTTGGCAGTAACGTCATGTGAGCCATGCGAATTTAAAGGAGATGTGAGTAGCACCAAACACACGGTAAACCACCGTGTAGACAAGCCCTTTGTTTTCATCCCATTTCCAACATGGCAAACGAGCTTGGCATTCAGTGACTCCAAGGTATGAAGTGTCATTAAATTTCTCTAGTAAAGCAATTACTCTCTTTCCTTTCCTCTGTTCTGCAGATATGCAGTATAAAAAAAGAAGTCACATTCTCAAATAAATGAGCTGCCATCATAAAAAACTGCTTTAAAAAAACAAAAAAACCAAGCCATTTTCATTCCTCATCCCACCTTGCATTAATTAGATGCTGTGAAAATATACAACACATGAATAAGTCCTCCTTGATGGGCAAGTAAATGCAAGTAATTTCTCATCTAATAATTGGGTCTATTATGAATGCAAAATAGGATTTCCAAAACTGGATGAACATAAGTTTGAAAAATTAGCTGTAGATTCATGGTGACTAATTTCATTTTACACTATCAGTTTCTTACGATATTTGAAAGTAGTGGTGCACATTTATACTTCAGTTATATGTGTATGTATACATATGCTGATGTCACTCAGCTCCATTTCTCCATAACATCTGAATCAGGTGAGGCTGTGAACACTCTGGATCAATGCCTGAATGCTGTAGTAGACTGAATGAGGGCCAATAAACTGTGTTTGAATCCTAGGAAGATGGGGGCTCTTTGGAAGATGGAAGATGGAGGTGATTCCCATGTCCGGGAAATAGGCAGGTTCTGCGTGGGATCACACTCCCTCTGAAGGACCAGGTCCATAGCATAGGGGTACTCCTGGGTTCATCTTTGTCACTAGAGGCCCAAGTATCTTCTATGGCTCGGAGTTCCTTTTACCAACTTTGTCTGGTTCATCAGCTATGACCATTCCTGGACAGAGATAGCATGACCTCTGTAGTCCCAGTGTTGGTAACCTCGAGGCTGGATTACTGCAATGTGCTCTATATGAGGTTGCCCTCAGCACTGATTTGGAAGCTCCAGCTGGTGCAAAATGTGGTGGCCAGATTGCTGATGGGAGCACATGGCGGATAACATGTGACACCACTTTTAAAACATCTGCACTGGCTGCCCATCTGCTACTGAGTAAATTTCAAAGTCCTTGTATTAATTTATAAAGCCCTGAACAGGTTATGTCCAGGGTATCTCAGGGACCGCCTGAACCTTTATATCCCAGCTCAATCGCTGAGATCATCTGCAGGAGCAGCTTTGATCATCCCCTGAGTTGGGGAGGCTCACTGAATATCGACACAGAATCTAGCCTTCAGTGTCATCGGCCCAGTTCTCTGGAATGCTCTGCCAACAGATATCCAGCAGGAACCTTCTGTTTTAACTTTTAAGCACCTGCTGAAAACGTTTCTGTTCCACCAGACTTATGCAGGCAATGAAAAAGATGCTTCTTTCACAACAGTTGACACTTGTTTTTATTGTATTTTTAATATTTTTTATTCTATGGTGGTGGTGCTTTTAATGTAAACCACTCTGATGTTTTTCATGAAATAGCGGTATAGTAGTATACAAATATTTTTATAAACTGTTAGTGAGAGCTGTGCTTAAGCCACCTATCAGCAATCCTGGGTCTCATCCTTCTCACTCCAAACACTGGATCACCTGTGTGTACCTCATGGAGACAGCTACTTTCAAAAGCACTAGGACAGGCAGAACATATTACATCAAACAGAATATCACCTGCAGGGCCTGCAATATAATATATGTCATTGAATGCAAAAGACCAGGAGGTCATTGTGATGTTTCTGTATTAATGTAAATATGGTAAGTGCTGTTTGTATAGAAGATACATGGTAAGTGGAATGAAAGAGGAGGGGGGAGTAGATGAGCAGTAGAATGCTGGATGATTGACTGAGCGTTTGAATGGCTGAGAATATAAATGGAAGAATGACAGTTGAATCTGGGAGGAGTTTTAGAGGTGTTTGAGAGGTGTTTTGGGTTGTTTTAGAGGTGTTTGGTGGGTGTTAGGTGGTGGATGTCAGGAGAGTGTGGAGAAAGAGGGAGTGGGAGTTCTAGTTAATGATAAGTCAAGTATCACAGGAATAGATGAAACCATATGCTTAAGTACCATTAGAAAAGTAATCTTGTTATTTCTGTTATTTAATAAATACTATTTTGGTTTACCGAAGGCCTGATCCTTCGCTGGGGTTTCACAGACCAGAAGGGAGGGTTACCAAGGCTGAAGGGCAACAGTAACAAATGGTGGCAGCGGTGAAGAGGAGAATAATAACATTACAAGTATCCAGAGCAACCCCGAGTTATATGAGTTATCTACATTGATACAAGGGGGTTGGGAACAGCATAAGCACGCAGTCACAAAAGTAACCGGATAGAGGGAGACTCAGGCAAGGTCTCTGGGAACATTGGTTATAGAACGTGACTGGTGGTGCTGCCTAGCAGGGGGATCTAGTGAGATCTGTGCTAGAGCGGAGAGAGAAACCATAAAAAAGGACAGTCCGGACTGGTGGAGTCCCTGGTGGTGCCTAGAGAAAGGCAGTAGCCACAAGCCGGTAGGAACCTGACAGGGAGAGCCAGGGAAGGGCGTCACAGTCATATCCAATACGTAGGAAAAACTACAACTGACCTACGCACATGCCTCAGAAAAAACAGATCTGCAATCTTGACAAAAAAAGTGGAGCAACCAGTTGCAAAACTTTTCAACACTGAGGGCCACAGCCTGTTGGACTTTTCTATAACAGCTATAGAGATGCCAACAGATCCAGCAACACTTACTAAGAGGGAGAACATTTGGATATACTCTCTTGACACATTGGCACCACATGGCCTAAACCTGGAGGACAGTATCACCACTACTTAGCTTCTGCAAATGAAGCCCCTCTGAGCATTCCATCCTGAAAGCTCTATAACTGCCACCTTGGTAACAGCATTTGTATGTTAGCACTGATGAAGGTGGAAGCTGAAATGTCTTGGTAGAACAAGAAAAACCTCTGTTTTGTTAATCACAATTATGGGCTTATAAAAAATTCAAAAAAGAATTCCAACTGTCTGGATGGAGATTAGTGCATTACAAAAAGAATCACTGAGGATCTAATTTATTGACTTGCCTAAACAGTTGCAAATGTTTCCAAAGACATTCTTTGAATAAAAGAAAAGTATGGTTTTTGTTGTTTGCATTTCTTAATTCAGTCATGTTTTGTGGAGATTGTGCTTACACTGAATATGGAATGTAATGGGAATGAAGTATACATGTGGGAAAACATTCTACAGAACTATAGCATGACTCATGGGACTAGCCAGAAATGAATGGGCTTTGCTGTTTTTCTGCAGAAATCTGCCACTGAACAGGGCCTGCACCAAAGGGTGGCTAGGTCGGGCCCTGGCCAAGTGCCCCTGCGACTGAGAGGGGCCCCTCTTTAGGGTGGGAGAGTAGTGCTCCCCTGCCACAGATCACAGGGATAGAACTTCCAGGCCACCCACCCATTCACTTGCTCTACCTACCTCTCTCCTGTGTTCTGCTGCTGCGTGTGCAAGTCTGCCATCAACCAAGATGGCAGCAGAGGATTCTTTAAGGGGCTAATGCTCCTACAGCCATCTTGGCTGATGGCAGGCATGTGCATGCACATAGTGTACCACACATGCGTGCCATCAACCAAGATGGCAGTGGGGGCATCAGCCCCTTAGAGAAGCCTCCACTGCCATCTTGGTTGATGGCAGCCCTGTGCATGCAGCACATGCAGCAGCAGAACACAGGAGAGAGGTAGGTGGAACATGCAGGAGACGCATGCCTGGGGCAGGCTGGTGCCCAAGGGTCCAGTCATGCCTGGCTCCAGCCCTGCCACTGAAAAAGGTAATATGATATCATTACAAATTTAATTCACAGCCCCTTCCTACTGATTCACACCAGCCTTTTTTCCATGAGGAATTTAACTACTACAACAAAGACAATCTCCCCCACCCTCAGGTGATTTTGATATGCTGAATGGGACCTCATCATGATGGTGAGTTGAACTAGGTTACGGGAAACTGCAATCCGGAGAGAGTGTTAGCGGGAGCATTCTCAAAAGGTGTTGTGAACCGCACAGAGAGCTTCGGCTATGGGGCGGTATAGAAATTTAATAAACAAATAAATAAATAAATTCACAGCATCAAGATCCATTGACAGATTCAGACAGCTATTTTAGATAATTTATTTTATATTATTTAAAAACATTTTAAACCATTTAATATTTCAAACTCTCTAAGTGATATAAAAATACAACAAAAAATCAGTAATAAGGGTCCAACCTTAGGAAAAGTCTGGACAAAAAGATATATATTTACAAAACATCTGAAGTAACTGATGGATGATGCTTCATGTATAGCAGAGAGAAGGGCATTTGGGAATAAAGCGACAATTTCAAAAAATGTCTTTTTTTAGGTCATTACCCTGTGATATTCTGTAGGGTGCAGTGCCATTAATAAAATTTCCCCAACTGATCTAAGTATTGAGTTAGGATCTCTTGGGCAACCTGGTCCTGAGTTGTTCAGGATTTTATTTGTTAGCAACAAGACCTTGTAGATGGCCCAGTGGCTAATTGGCAGCCAGCGCAGTTTCCTGGCCATATTAGGTTGACTTTGATTGGCTTCGAACATGTGGGGATTGCTTTACAACTTCCCTCTCAGTCCCTCCATCCCTTTCCCTTTCCACTTCCCCCACTCACAGTCGCAGTGTAGGAATAGCTGGTCACATAAGGGCTGAGCATGCCAACACAATGGACTGAAGAAGCTGGGTTTTCCCACCTCCTCTACACTATATGCATTGGCAGGAATGACAATTGGTGCCAGGGGGGTGAATGATAGTAAATATGAGAGGGAATCCAGTCACAACAGGCAAGAAGTAAGCTACCGGGACAGTTATTGGTGAGCAGCTAGAAGAGATCAACAGTGGGGAACCTCAGGTCCAGGAACTAAATCTAGTCCTCCAAGCAGCTCTGTAGCCAGGGTGGGGCAAATGGGTGCACCCTCCAAGCTATGCTTCACAGCCCCAGGTTTTTTGTGGGTTTTTTATATGTATTTTTAATTTGTGATATGACAGACAATGATAGCCTCCATTTTAAGAATGACAGCTTGTTTTAAGAACAGGAGCGATTTAAGAATAGGATCCTCTATTAATAAGGCAGGACAAGTGCACAACAAAAGCCTAATCTGGAAGAGCCCCTAAAAGTCTGCTCACTCAAGACCTTTCCTGACTGAGGGTGAATTTTTCATTATCACAATCACCCTATAAATACTTAAGTGATCCTGGAACAAAAAACCCAGCCTGTATAGTAACATAACCCTTAAAGAGTTAAATATTAGAACTTTATATTATGGGCTAGAGTTAGACTATATCCCTTTGACTTTCCTTTGCTCTGCTTTTCAGTTCCAGTTGTGTTCTCTACCCAGCCAGCAATAAAGAAGTATGTTTGGCTACAGTAAGTAGTAAGAGTCTGTTCATTCTGCAGTGAATATGGTGAGTAGAGCAGAATTGGGTGCTTATTGTTAAAAGGTGAAATACAGACATAACTTAAAGTGATCTGAAAGAATATATACTGTAAATTACCCTTTATTCTTTTAAAGCACTCTACTCACAATCATAGTGGCTATTTTTCTTCTTTTTCTTGCTTGATGGCAAAGTATGAAAACAGCCCTAGAGGACCGCTGTGCACACTACAGTTAACTGGCTGGCTTGGTACCTATGCTGTAACTTAGGCTTAAATTGATTTTCCCAATGTGTGAAGCTCAGCATGAGGCCTTTTCAGGTTTTCTGGGTGAACAAAACCACCCAGCAACCAATAAAAAAGTTCCAATTGCTTTTCACAATTAGTTTCCAATTGCTTAGTTAGTCCTTTAGACAGGAACCAGTTTTCCCTTGCTTTTTCAAAAGGACGGAAAATCTAACAGTCAGGAACAAGAGTAGAAGGAGGGACCCTCAAGGATGAATTAACATGTTTTGGTATCTCTTTGTTTACTGTATCCTTAATATCAATTTTTCTTATGAGACAAAAAATAACTTGATCTTTACATAGCCCATTACGGAAGTTAACACAGTCTCCGCATGGAGATGGGGGGGAAGCTCATTGCCTTTCCCTTCTCTGGGCCTTCCCATCCTCTCCACCAGTGGGGGGGTTTGGCTGGCCTTGTGCTTCTCCCCCCAAAATACTGCCCCACCTAGAAATGTGGCTGCCCCAGTTAACAAGGAAGGCTGGCTACAGGGCTGCCTCCAAACCCCTCTGTGTCCATGGAATGTAGCCTACTGTACCAGAAGTGACTAAGCCTTTTTAGCCCACCGGTTGAATTAACAGTTAATCATCCCTCTGAGGGCCACATGCCAGTGGTGGCCATGACCAATGTAAACTTACACACATGGCACACACACACCTAAAACTTACACACATATATAGGTACACATGCACAGCACTTTCAGAGAGATGAGAAGTGCTTCCTTTCACTCTTCACAGAAAGACCTGTGATAAAGAAAAGGGCAGCATTTCCAGTCTTCCCCATCCTAGCACTGTCAAGAGCAGTCTGTACAGAGCAGGCACAGGGGTTTTTGTCTCCTGATCTCAGTGCTGAGTGCCATTTATTTTGGATTGCCAGGCCAGATCCAGCCTATGTGCCACAGATTAGTCACCCCTATACAAAGGTAACATACATTGCTTTGCTTCATTTTTGTCTCTGGTCCCACCCACCATTGGCATGCGGCCCCCAGAAGGTTTGCCTTCAAGGGAGTGCCCCTCTAAGACTGAACGAGAAGGGATTTCCTAGGTCTGTCACTCAGGGCTTTGGGACTTGGGGCTCTGCTTGCATGACACACTAGAATCTTGAGGCTACTAGAAGAGGTATAGCCATATGGGGTGGAAGCAGTCAGGACACTACTCCCAGTTCAAGGCCAGGTTATGCTCATTCTCCATTTGGTCAGAAAGGTTGCAAATAGGAATGGCGGAGAAATTTGGGTTGGTTTGCAAGCCTACCTAATTTGCACTTCCTGAAACATGAACCAAACTTAAATTAAATGAGGAGGGGGATAACTGTACACCACTTTGAGTTCCTTGGGGGAAAGGTAGAATAGGGACTAGAAAGGAAACCCTATGAGAAGAGACTGAAAGAACTGGGCATGTTTAGCCTGGAGAAGAGAAGACCGAGGGGAGACATGATAGCACTCTTCAAGTACTTGAAAGGTTGTCACATGCAGGAGGTCCTGGATCTCTTCTCAATCATCCCAGAGTGCAGGAGACAGAATAATGGGCTCCAGTTACGGGAAGCCAGATTTTGGCTGAACATCAGGAAAATTTTTGTAACTGTTAAAATGTATGACGATTACCTGGGGAAGTGGTGGGCTCTCCAACACTGGAGGCATTCAAGAGGCAGCTGGACAGCCACCTGCCGGGTATGCTTTAAGTTAGATTCCTGCATTGAGCCGGGGGTTAACCTCCATGACATTAATAGGCTCCTTCCAACTCTACTATTCTATGATTCTATAAATACAGTAAATAATAAATAAATAAATAAAAATAGCTTTCATTCAAAATTTGCAGTTCTCTGAATTTCATCTTCTCCACCTTCAGCTTTCACCACACAAATTTCAGAGCATAGACTACACTTTATCTGCTATACTGGCATGGTTTGTTTTCATATACCTGGACCTGATATGGTGGTCATCAACAAATAGGAATGTAGGATTTCACACAGCCCAGAATTACAGAATCTAAGGCTTGCTGCTCTGATATCAAGGATGGTGCATTCTCCCCTCAAATTCTCCAGCTGCATGCCTTTATCAAAAGGGAATTGCTTTTCAAGGACCTCCTGTAATTTTATGGCTGCCATCCTTGTTTCCATGGACGGTTAGAAAGACAGAGTTACAGCCTTTATAATGAAAGAGAATTAAGCTACAAGACTGGGATGGCACACAAACTATGTGCGGAACTGCATATATATCTGCTTTAATGAGTCAGACCTTTAGTTTGTGATGCTCCATCCTCATCTACAGCAGTATTCTTGCACTTAAGAACAATTCTGCTGCAATGGAAGCCCCTTTGAATTAGAAAATGAGCCAGCCAAACCCTGCTTTTTTAATATGTTACTATTCCGAAATCACACTTTTGTTCTAATTTCAATGATATACTGTAAGTGGGATTTCAGTGAAAAAGACTAAACTCACGTATCATTAGGTACTGAAGAGAAAACATTCTTTGGAATACAATTTCATGCATGTCTACTGAAAAAGAAGTCCCACTGAATTCTATGTGATGTACTCCTAAGCAAGTATGTATGTATATGATGGCAATCCCAATTAGGGATGGTAAAACAGTCAATTCTCATTTTTCCAGTTCTCCAGATTTCTACATCAGTTTGTGATTTATTTTTTAACTCATGAAAATTCCTCAATATTTTAGTGCACATTTCTCGTAATATACATTTAGGAGATTTAGTGATTTAGACATTGTTACAAAGCAATTTCCCCAAATATAATGTGTTTTTGTATGCTATTTTCACTAATATATGCTTTTATATGTAATCTTTATATGCTTTTATATGTAATATAATAATAATTATAAGTAATATCCCTATCTTGTCTCTTCCCCCAAATCGCAAAATGAGTGAGGCTTTTTGTGCTGGCATTCGATTTGGCAAGGGGGCACCCCCCTGGGTGGGTTGGTGCCACTCCTGTTTTGATTCAGCAGGTACTGCCTGCCGCTATAGCTCAGCAGCAGCAAGAGGGCAAAGGAGAGAAGTCCAGGGTTGACCCACAACAACAGGCAGCCTTCTCATGAGAATGCTCCAAAGTATATGCATTTTTGTCCACATGACGACGAGAAATGTATTACAAAATTCAGTGTGTGTATTATGTACCTTCAAGTCGATTACGACTTATGGCAAACCTATGAAACAGTGACCTCCAGTAGCATCTGTTGAAAATCACCCTCTTCAGATCTTGTAAGTTCAGCTCTCTGGCTTCCTTTATGGAATCAATTCATCTCTTGTTTGGTCTTCCTCTTTTTCTACTCCCTTCAGTTTTCCCCAGCATTATTGTCTTTTCTAGTGAATCATGTCTTCTCATGATGTGTCCAAAGTAAGAGGCTCAGTTTCATCATTTTAGCTTCTAATGATAGTTCTGGTTTAATTTGTTCTAACACCCAATTATTTGTCTTTTTCACAGCCCATGGTATCTGCAAAGCTCTCCTCCAGCACCACATTTCAAATGAGTTGATTTTTCTCTTATCTACTTTTTTCACTGTCCAACTTTCACATCCATCCATACAGATCGAGAATACCATGGTATGAATGATCCTGACTTTGGTGTTCAGTGATACATCTTTCATAGCTGTTCTCCCCAGTCCTAGCCTTCTTCTGATTTCTTGACTATTGTCTCCATTTTGGTTAATGATTGTGCAATGGTATGGATAATCCTTGACAAGTTCAAAGTCCTCATTGTCAGCTTTAAAGTTACATAAATCTTCTGTTGTCATTACTTTAGTCTTCTTGATGTTCAGCTGTAGTCCTGCTTTTGTGCTTTCCTCTTTAACTTTCATCAGCATTCATTTCAAATCATTACTGGTTTCTGCTAGTAGTATGGTTTCGTCTGCATATCTTAAATCATTGATATTTCTCCCTCCAATTTTCACACCTCCTACATCTTGGTCCAAACATGAATTTCAAATGATATCTGTGTTTCAATTCTTATAGTGTTTTAGAAAGTGCACATTAGGTAGGTGCACCTTTAAATGTGCATTTAATCAAATTTCTCCCCATCCCTAATCCTAATAGTGCAATCCTATACATGTCTACTCAGAAGTAAATTCCATTAAGTTCAATGAGTCTTCCAAATGGGTATTTGGAAGTGAAGCTTTAATGTGCTAGACAGCTGTAGAATGGACAGGTAATAGAAGAAGAGAGATAAATTGCAATGCTGTCAAGATAGTGTTGGATGTATGGGGTTTTTATAACCTATCTCCATTTTTTCACAGTCATATTAATAGTTTTATTCTTTTAATTTTTTCCTGATAAATTGTATTTTTGTTTTATTTGTGAACAGATGTAAGCCACCTTGAGTGTCTGTTTTGAGATGGAAAGTGTGGGGTAAAACTCTTAAATAATTAAAATGTTGGTAACATGGGGGCATTCATTTTCTATAGCCAAATATATTCTGCCCGTAAATATGCATGTGTATAGGTCTGATTGATGTGACTGACTCTTTGCATTCTCCAAAGAGTTCAGGGTGGCATATATTAGTCTCCCCCTGCCCACTTGATCCTCACATCTGATAATTTCGTGGAATTATATGTTAGCCCTTAATCAACAACAGATAGATAATATATGTGTTATTTGGTAATAGCCCAAATGTGATGCTAGCTTCTTTTTGAGATAGGACAAATTGTTAGAAAGTAATTTGCAGAATTATGGAGAGAGCATCTTAACACGCAGAAACAGCAAGGAAAGGAAAGCAAGCAGGGCCAGGAGGTTGGACTGGCACTGCAGTGACCTCCACCTTTGGAAGGTGCCCAACAGTCAGAAGCAGTGTGCCAGGTGGGGCACAGTCCCAACGCTACCTTGTCAGCAGGTGGGGTGCTATTGCTTATCAGGAGGGAGAACAGTGAGGCAACAGGGAGGTTGGCATGGTGCAGCCACACCAGGAAGCCAATCTAGCACTCCTGCCAGTGTGTTTGCACCGTGCCAACCTCCTCACTGCCTTGCCTATCCCAATAAGCAACTGCAACCCACTTGTCAGGAAGCTAGCATAGCAGCTCCAACACACCCGATAAGCCTCTTCTGCCAGCAGTGCTGCCCTATGATGCTGGCCTTGTTCCCTACTCCCATCCCTGGCATTCAGGGGGACTGAATCCTAGTTAACCAAAATGATGGGTGGGAATGTTCGGCACAAGACCTTGTAAAAAGGAGAACTGAGAGACAGCTCAACAACAGCAATAAATTTACTAGTAGATTACGTAAATAAAAGATGTTCCTCAACATGTACTTCAAAAAGCTACTTCTGAAAACTTAGACAGACTTCAGAATATGGTCTAGGACTCCTTGAGCAATGCCAGTAACTTAAATTGAGCTATTGAGAGAATGAAATCAAGAGGCTGCACTCTTGAGATCTGCAAAAGACACATTGATACCAAATATGGCTTTACAAAACTGAGAGAGCAACACAACAGCTAGAAGGGTGGAAACCATTTGGGGAGGAAAAGGTCTAAATGTTGTCATACTATTCAATGTGTACAAAAAGAAAGGAAATAGGAAACCTGCCATCCAAGCGATTTAAAGGCTGAAAGTGAGGAAAGTAAATACATTGAAAGTAACCAGAAGATGTCAGAAGGCTATGTTTTTGTAACCACATTTTGATACATCCATGCAGTGCAATCAAAGGGTGATGGCTTTGGCTTTGCTTTCACAGACCTAATAATGAGGGGTTGCTCCTCTTTGACAGTGACATTATTCTACTTCTCTTATCTTCTTACAGACCTCATCAAGGTTTTTCTTTTCTGGATTTAAGATTACTATAACGTCTGCATACCCTCTGATCGTACCTGTTTGATATTATGTGTGTTTACTGCATGCACATTGCATAGGCACAACAACATCTGTTTTAATTAGTACAATAATCATATTCTTACTGGTGTTACAAGAGCATGTTGGGGAGTTATGTACACACCCACAACAGAAACAAAGGAATTTGCCTTACACCAAGTCAGAGCATTAGCCCATCTAGAACGGTACTGTATACAGTGATTCACAGTGACTTGCAGTGACTCTCCACTGTTTCAGAAGGAGGTCTTTCCCAGACCTACCTGGAGATGCCAGGGATTGAATCTGGGACCTTCTACATACAAGGCATGTTCCCCACTGCTGAGCTATGGCCCTTCCTGAACCTTATAAACAAACTTCATCCATTTTGTTGGTGTGCACAATAATACTATTTGTCTTCTGAGAAAGAATTAGTGCGATAAAATTTTCATCGGGTGTGATCCAGCCAAAGTTAAGCACTTAGGTTGCAATCCTATATGCATTCCATGGGATCAAGCTCCACTAAATTCAGTGTGATTCAGTTCTGAATAGGTATGCATATAATTGCACTGTAAATCTCATTTTAGTGGAAGTGATTTAAATGTGAGATTAACTGTCCTATGGAAATCAATGGAACTGGACCTTTATTTATTTATTTATTTATTATTTATTTATTTAATTTGTATCCCGCCCTTCCTCCCAGCAGGAGCCCAGGGCGGCAAACAAAGCACTAAAACACTTTAAAACATCATAAAAACAGGTCTTAAAATACAATAAAGCAAAACAGCATTAAAACATTTTGAAAAATAACCTTAAAAGGGGGTTTAAAACATTAGTAAAAAACATATTAAACAATTCTGACACAGGTTGCATCATGGATTTGGCTGAATACTGACAATCTAATAAGTTTAACTTTTGGTGGGCAGAGCCAGAGGCAAAAGTCAGTGGAGTAACTGACGTAAAATTTACCTTTGCACAGTAGGCTAGTTTCTACATACACACACAAAACACACACCACTGTCCCTCGGAGCAAACAAGAGACATTATCAACATTCCAAGGCACACTCCAGCTAGGCAAAAGCTCTCAAAAAGGGTAAGCAAAGCAGGGCAGTGGAGGGGTGTGGCCTGTGGAAATTAGGTGTGGCTGGGGAGAAAAGATGGCATGGGGAGAGCCCCAAGGTCTAGACAGAGAGGCTTGGATTGCCACATTTGGCCCTTGGACCTGAAGCTGCCCCCACCAATCAGTATAGGTAGAAGTGAAGAATCCAAAAATTACTTGGCAGAACACAATCTCTCTCTCTCTCTCTCTCTCTCACACACACACACACACACACACACACACACACACCACATACATTTGTCACAATTGACTTCCTCCACAGACCACTTAATGCAGAGAAGCCATATCTGTAGGAACTTTAGGCATTGTTACAGCTTCTGGATTTTTAGTTCATTGTCTTAGCCACTAAATTACATCAATACAGGAACTGACAAAGAACAGATCTAATATACTGGGAACTTCTTACCTGTATACAATCTTCCTTTCACAGAAGTCTGTATTGCAGCAACATTTATGAGGTAAAGAAAAGTTATAGTCAACTATCACCAATGAACTGAAATATCCTTTCACTTCCTCATAACCTTACGAACAATAAATATTGGTAACAGACAAAAATATACTATTTTTGGTGCCCGCTCAAGCAAGCCTCCAAATCAGTTCTTCTAAGCAAGCTGTATGGTGAACTGAGATGTTGCACATTTAGTCTCACTGGCTTGCATCCTTACTAGCACCCTAGAAATTGAAGGGCTTCTTCCATTCATGGAGGGAAACTGGAATCCAGTAAAGGTTCCCATTGGAGTACAGAGTTGGCATGGCATTTTTTGCTCATCTCCCATTCATGCTGCTCCAGAGAGTACACCAACCCTTCAGGGCAGTTTTGCAAAGAGCGAGAGACTGCAGGGGAGTTGTTTGTCTAATGTACACATTTTAAAAGTAGTGTTTCTTAATATAATGTATTTTGTATATTATTCTCACAAATATGTGCATTTCTATGCACTATTTCCCCTAATACACACATTTTTGTGCATTGCAAAATTTGGAAATGTGTGGATTTTTTAGGATAGCTGTGTTTTGATTGATGTGTTGTTTTGGGAATTGCAAATTAGGTAGATATGCATTAAAATGCAAACAAATTTCTTTACTATCCGTAGCAGGGGAAGGGGAGTTTGGTGGAAAATGCTGCTTCCCTTTCCACTGGCAGGAGTGTCCCATTAGCAGAACTCTGCTCACAAGATCCTCCTGCCTCTGATCCCTTAGTTGGGATCTAAGCCAATATTTTATACTTTGCTGTTTAATATTTTAATATTTGACATAATTATGGCCCTCTGTTAATAATGCAACTGAATTTAGATTTTAACTTTCTCACCACTGAAATTTCAGCCTTCAGCTTTACTCTTGTGTTCATTCAAAATTACCAACACAATCATGGGAAAATTAGTTCATAAAATTGACAGAAATGTGTTTGGGAATGAATTAACAAAGGACTCTTAATGTATTCATTCTCTCTGTTACTACTTCTGCAGAATGGAAGGTAGCAGTGGAAGAGCATAGACTTTGCATATACAAGAACCCATCCCAGGGGTTGGAAGAACAAAAGAGCTTTCTTCTAATGATCATTACAATTTTGGCTAAACACAAGCCAAACAATGGATTACTTCCAGGCACTTAAAAAACATCTTAAACAGAAAACAAATATTATAACATCAGATTTGGTACATACTTTGATTTTATGTGGACGTGACAATGGCTCTCTGTGACTGTCCAATTTTATAAATGGATATAGTCATGATACTAAGAGAGCACCCAGATTTGATTTCAGGAATTGTGGTGGAAGAGGCTGTCTCAGAAATTGGTTGACCCAAATCAAATCGAATGAATGGTAACAGAATCAAAATGAAGATGCGAAAGATGTTGGCAGCCTCTATCACCATTGAAAAGACTGCTTCATATAATACCTGTGGAAAACATGTGTCTTCTGATCCAGGTACAGGCTTCAGAGAGCACCAGCCCACTGACACTCAGGAGGTCCTTATGGTATATATACCTACATAGGGTCCATTCTGGTTTTTGCATGTTTAATATACTAATGCAGGTGTATATCCCAAAATATAATACCCACAGGAAAGCAAATACTATAGGATTCAGATCTCTCTCACACTGCATTTGCTACAAGATTTGCTACAAGACTGTATTTGGGTGCCTAATGCCAGGCATATCAATAAATGCGTGGGCCCATACAGCATACACAAGGCCAACTTCTCATTTAAATTGTGTCACTTCAGTTACTCGTGTGTTATTGGGCATGCAAGGATCCATGGTCAGGGTGTGTGCTGCATGCTAATGCTGTACATGTGTTGGCTGTGGGCCTGATATGTATGAGACACCAACCCAGTGGTATGCTTCACAGGTAAATGGTGTGGCATATTTCATTTGACAGGTTTGACATCACATTTATATCCAGTCTGAAATTATGAAAATGGTTATCCACATATAGACAGTAGCAAAACTGGCAATCAGTTCCAAACTGGAAGTTCTGAACTAATGTGATGGATTAGTTCTCCTCTGTTCGACATAGGGTTGCCAAGTCCATTGCCTGAGACTGATCCTGTATCTTTAGGAGAAGAGAAAGTCAGCCAAGTGCAGGTGTTCTTGCAACCCTGTAATGGGAAAAACCACAAGGTGGAATCCTCCCTTCCCATGTACAACTTTTAAAGATACAGAAGACCTCTTGGAGGCCGGGAAGGGGGAATTGAAAACCAAGTGGGGTAAAAAGGTAAGTGGTTGGAATCCAAAACACCAGTACTTCATGCTGCAACATTTTCTTCCAGGCCCCATGTGTATTTATAAAACAGATTTTTTCCAAAAAAACCCTACAACAACACATGCCTGTTCTGATTCAAAGTGAAATGGCCTGCCTCTGCTTTCAGCTGTCTGCATCAACTGTGTCTGCTGATCTATATGCAAGTGGAAAGGACTGATCTTGCTCATCATCACCATGTTATGCATCATCCAGTGCATACAGCCTGTGCTGCAATGTAAAGGGATAAGCTTGGGATGCTTGTAGTTGTCCCTATGCGTTTAATTTAGAATACTATGTTCAGGCTTTCCTGGCTGAAAATGTGCATGGAATGGAAAGCCTGTCATTTATACTCCTTGCATGATGACAAGTGATGGACAGAAGGGGAAATATTTTAACAAATTACACTGAAAATCAAATTAGATTTTCCATCTCTCCCAATTCATTTTTTTTAAAATATATTTTTACACAAGTCATTTTAACTTTGGTTGTGGAAAACTGTTTCTAGTTTTTTGTTTTTAAAAAACTGAGTTCTTCAGTCAAGAAATCTCCATAATTGCAGGAGACAGGCGAAGAGAAGCAAAAAGGTATTTCAGAGAAGAAAAGGAAACTTCTTGCCAGAAAAAGAAATTGTCTCTACAGTTATCAGCTGTTGGGCAAAAAATTTACAATGTACAATGTAATCTCTGGCCAGCTTTAGGGGGGGGAAAGTTGATAATACAGAGTTTTGTCTGTTCCCTGAAGGAGTAACAGAGGAAGTTGCACTCCTTGAGAGAATTGCAGGGTTGCTATTCTTTAAAATGATGTCTGTGGATACTCTTTTTAAATGACATTTAACATAGATTAAGTAATAAATTGTATTTAATAAGATACTGTATTTGAATATTAAAAAGTAGGCATAAAGGATGAGATGTGACAGCTTAAATAAGTCCTTGCGAAGTTCATATTTTAATTAGTCTATTATAAAGACTATAAAATGGAGTTCTTCCTTAGGACAATGTCATAGCTCCTACTTAGTTTGATTATGTTTGTACTTTTTAGCCCCGTACTTATGGGAAAAGCCAACATGTGAGGAAGGAGCAAGCCTGCATCAAGTAGCCCTGCCCTGAAATCACAATTGCCAAGAATTTATCATTTATTTATTTATTTATTGCATTTATATCCCACCTTTTCTCCAAGGAGCTCAAGGTGGACTACATAGTTCTCCCCTTCCTCATTTAATCACCACAACAACCCTGTCAGGTAAGCTAGATTGAGAGGCAGAGACTGCCACAAGGTCACCCAGTAAGCATCATGGCTGAGTGGGGATTTGAATCCTGGTCACCCAGGTCCTAGTCTAACACTCTAACCACTATACCACAGTGATGTCTGCCCATAGGGCAAATGTCTTCAGGAGCTGCATGATCAAATTTGGAATCTCATGTACATCCACGTACGGATGTATGCGCGAAGGGATCCTCTCTGAAGATATTTGCACTGTGTATGCAGATGCCAAGGGGGAGGAATTATTTGGTGTACATGACAGAAGAGCTATTGGGTGTGACCCTGCTCCCATGTTTGTTTTTCCTGGACTCAGCAGAATGTCTGCGTTTGGAATTTTGTCTCTTCTGAGTGGTGTGGTCTTGAACCTTAGCCACCATGTCTTTGGCTTCAGAACACATTCTGCAACAGGAATAAGGATGAACTTCCTTGAGATCTGAAATAAAGGCTGAACAAAAATGGCCTCCTAAAATTCTTCATCCAAAAATGGGTGGCAAAAATGAAGAGGGGGCATTTTGCTGAATATTTCTCTCAAAACATTCTCTCCTGAGGAATTTCACCTCACTCTGGGTGTTCAGCGTTAGTCCTACTCAGAGCAGACCCATTGTTTTTAATAGACATTACTAAGGTTCATTAATTTAAAGGAGCCTGCTCTGAGCAGGATTTGGATGAATGAAACTCTTATTGTTATTTCATGTTGTTGGCTCATTGCTTAATATTCAAATAATATTAAAACTGAATCCTAAAAGTCATTGATAGCAAAATTCAGAAGGCAATTTTGCTGAATATTCTCCAGGGGAGGAATGAAATTCTCCAACAGTCTGGGAGAAGCTCAAATAAGAACTTTTTTTAAAAAAGTCAGAAAATTATTTTCTGGGAAATTTTGTCTTGGCCTTGATTAGTAACCCAGACAGACGAGGCAGAGAATCACACAATAAATTTCTGTTTAGTTTCTTATCTGCAGTGTAAACAAGAGAGGGTATCTTGATCAGAAGAATGGCAGTGTGGTCAGAAAGAAAATTTAAGTTTCTAGGAGTTGCGACAGGCCTTTAGAATAGAAGATGTTTAAGGATAGCGTTTAAGAGGAGTGCGGTATTGTTTTACTGCCTTAATTGCACTATTTTTAAACTGTTTTTGAATCATTTTAAGTGTATGTTTAAATGTTTTAATGTTGCATATAATTTAATTCAATTTAAATGCAGGTTTTTGTATGTTTTTATTATATGTATTCATTTTTATTTGTAAGCCGCCCTGAGTTCAAGCTTTGGAAAAAGGGCAGGGTACAAATAAATATAATAATAATAATAATTTAAATACAGTTTTGCACAATAGAGTCTTGATTTAGTAACTTACAAATGCACACAGAGGATAAAGATTTACAATTACATCTTAAGCTGTTCAGGATCATCCTGTGCCAATAGATTTGGGTGGCTCTGTGTTTTACTGAACAATTTCAGAAAGCTTCGGAACTTTAGGGCTACATAAACATGTTTAGGGAGCTGCCATTCCATCTCTGTAGTAGCTGTGAATTTACCACACACCTCTTTTTGGGAGAATACTTGAGTTGGTTTCCCGGGGGGAGACCATTTTGAGGATCTCATGGGCTGGAGTAGTTATTTAACTTACTCTAGATGTATGTTCTTATGTGGTCTGTTGGGCAGGTAAGGGAATTTAAGAACTTAACTGACTGACACCCCAAGGCATCATTGGGTTAAGGGCACTCTTGAGTTGTCATCATCTTTGGGGGTTTTGGGACTTCCATTTAGACCTGGACTGCACACCTTGGAGAACACTGGATAGTGGAACCCATGTGAGCATGTTGCATTCACATACCCAAGGCTCACTTAGCTTGGAGGGAGAATTTTCTCCCAATTCTTGGCTGGGGAGACACGGAAAGAGACTGTTGACATACAGAGGAGAGTGGAGTGATGCTGTCCTCATATATGTTAATTCAAACCCACCTGCCACACTTACATAATTCAGTTATTGTTTGGCATATCTTCTATTGCTATATTTGAATATATATGACATTTCCACCATTACTCTGACTCATGAGTCTTCTTCCACAGTGTGTTGGCAATGTCTCGTTTGCCTGGATGGAGGTTTGAGAATGGTGTGTGTGTGTGTAAAGCTAGCATACTGCGCAAAGTTAAACATTTCATTTGTTGCACCATCCACTTTGTCCTCTGCCCCCCCCACCATTGGCATGTGGCAGCTGGAAGTTTGCTCAGGAGCGAATGGGTCCCTTGGTCTGAAAAAGGTTCCCCCATCCCTGTGATTGTGTATGGCTGGGTACCTTATATTTATTTATTTATATTTAAAATGACCAGATTGACTCAACAGTATTGACATAACAGGACATGACAGTTTACTCCTCTCCAAATGTGCAAGTTCTTCACACACGAGCCCCTCTCCCTGCTAGTTATACTATTCAATGTGTACTTCGAATGGGGACTCTAGAATTTTAATATTCCTTAGAAGTTTTCTTTAGGGACAGTCCAGCCATCTTTAGGTTATATTGAGAAGGCACCCAGAAGCAATATTGACAGACAATTAGTAGCCTGCATATATGCAGGCACCATCCTGGAAGAAGTCGGTAAGATTGGAGGAGGTTCTTACTTTTCCATTTCACCTGAGGTGGAGAAAAGGATCAAGTCAGCCTTGCCTCTGAGGAGAAAGATTGACAAGTTGTCTAATATTTTTTAACAATAAATTGCAATCTGGATGGAGTTGAATAATAAGGTACTCTTTGTATCACTGGAGCAAGAGGACAGAGAATCCATACAATGTTGTACATCCTGTAGTACAAACTGCTTATCTTTGGTTTTAAAATGGGTAATTCTATTTAATTAAGGAGAAAAGCACAGTACTTTTCTATTTTTATATTGTTCCCTTTACCCTTTCAGTGATATCAAGATAGAGGCTTTGAGAGGGACCCTGTGCCAAAATGCCTTGTCATCATTTCTATAATGTTGGATTTTCCTCAGCTCATTTTGAACTATGAACTCAGAGATAGACTGAGAAAAACAATATATCCATAAAATATTGAACTGAAGGGACCCATGCCCTTCTTTCAGAAGTGTGTCCTAGCCAGATGGTTGTGAACTTGGGCTCAAATGCAAGCATATTGCATCTAGTTGTACTGCAAAATAGAGAGGGGGGGTGTTAGTTGAAGGGGGGAAATAGAAATATATTTTAAGATGCAAACATCTGTAAACATTTATCCATGGATGGGTGTTGTGCTACAAAAGCATAGTTTTCAGCCATGGGCATGATTCTGACTCATCTGGAAAATTCCTCTTCTTTCTCACCCTCCAAATCTACTGGTATAGTTTATAATTATTTTATTGGGTTAGATTCAGATTGAATTATGCTTACGGTAGGCCCACTGAAATCCATGGGAGTTAAGGTAGTCAATATTTAAGTCATTTCAATGGGTCTGCTCTGCTCTAAGCATAACTAAATCTAGATCCAGCCCGTTGTTTCTAATGGGTTGGATGCTCTTCTTGCTGGCTCTTGTTATTTATTAATTGTATTTATTATTGATTTTATACTGTGGATTTGATCATCAATTCAATTTGTAATCCTGCCCAATTCAATTTGTAATCCTGCCCTTCATCAAATGGCCCCAAGGTGGGTTACACAATAACAGAATAAATACATAAAATAGAAAATATAAAATATTTGACAGAATAACAGTAACACCTTATATGGAAAAACAAAAACATAAAATACAAAGTAAAAGCCAATGACTAAAACTCAACAAAGCACAATAAGCAGTAAGCTACTAGCACATTATTTCAGTCCTTGCAAAAGGCCTGGGCAAAGAGGGGCTCTATGGAAAAATAAGCAATGTTGGCAATAGAGGTCATTCCAGAGATGGAGCAGCACCCTCTGCGAGGCAGCCAGAATGTTCTGGTTAAGCCGTTAGGATTGCTGATCCTAATCGGTGAAGTTTTCCCAATTGTTTAAGAGTTTCTTAAGTTTAAGAGCTTCTTAAGAGGATTTGTAGACAGGCCCAACAGATGATTCAGTAAGCCAAGGCTAGGTATGTTCCATTTAATTCCTCTTAGCATTATTTAGGATCATGTACATTTTAATTTTATTCCACTATTGTCCAATTCATAATGAAGAAGTTGACGGAACTTCAAGGGGAAGCATAAGAGATTTTGAAAAATAAAGTGCCCTGCTTTTGGAGGGGATGGTGGGAGCACAAGTGCTAACAGTTATGATTTATTTAGTTATACATAGGATAACTTATTTGTTGAGAATACTTGTTTTGATCATGGTATTCAGACATTGTGAGCATTATCAATCATATTTTATTTATTTAACCCATTTTTATACTACCTTTAATGACAAACAATAGTCAGGCAGTATGTAACATGATTAAAAACAATTCAATAAAAACACAAAACTGTAACATACACAAAGTGATAAAACTGGTAAGGCTTCATCTTTTTGTATTTTTTGGATAGATGACTAATGACCTCTTAGCAAGAGAGGGCCCTGAATGAAGTTCCCTCTGTCAGGCACGCTACTCTGGGTGCTTTCACACTGCACTTTATTCCGTTATTCTGATGATTTATTTCCTGTTAATTTGCGCATAAAATTTGAGCTTTCACACGACATAACGGGTAGCTCCGGAATTCTGGTGGAATGTAGTGGAAGTTTAGCGCTAAATTCCGCAATAAATGATACCTGAACAATTCCAATAGCAAGGCCGGGACACGGAAGATTGCGGGAGTTTTGCGCTACTGCCGCTGCTCACGTGACAGGCATCCCAGCATGCAGTGCGTTCCTGCCCTTACCAACTGCCACCACTGCGCCTCCCAGCCTATCCCAGCTGCTCCTGGAGAGTAGCCTATGCTGCTGCTGCTTAACTAGAGCCTCTGCTGCTGTGCTGGCCCGTCTCTCAGCTGATCGCGATCATGATCACGCCTCCTTCAAACTCCCCCACACACGGAAAGAACAGGCCTCAAACCGGTAGGCTTTCACCTGTGTGAAAGGCTGTTTCTCAAAATGCTGGTATAACAGGTACTGCAGTGTGAAAGGGATTTTTGAAATCCGGAATAAAGCACTACCTTTTTAATCCATTAAACTAGCACTATTAGCCCCGTGTGTGAAAGCAGCCTCAGTCATGGCACCCTTGGGTGTGACAGATCCAGAGGCATTCACCTTGATGCAACACCAGATAGTTATTGTGAACTATTATATGATGCTTAGTGAACGATGGTTCCCCATGTGTTTTGTTTTTGTTTAATTATCTGGGTACTACATAGAGGAATAACCTGCCTGTTTTTAGTGCAGTTTCATGTGGCTTCTTTTTTCCTCCCAGAGCTGAAATGGAATCAATCCTCTTTTTCAATTATTGCATAGGTCAGAATAAACCTTTTTCTTTATTGATATTTCAGCATCCCTCCAGCATGTCAATTGTTGGACTATGTGTCTGTACACAGCTCTTTCCTTTCAGACGTGTTCCTCTAGGGGTGATTTGAGGGCTCTTCAAGGCAGCTTTCCTAGTAGGGCAGGGATGGGGAATCTGTGGCCTCCTGGTATAATGGGACTTTACCTCCCATCATTCCTGAGCATCGCCATGTTGGCTAGGACTGATGGGAGATGGAGTCCAACAAAATCCAGAGGGCTACAAGTTCCCCACCTCTATTTTAGGGCTTACTCAAGGGTTGCATTTTTTGAGACTAAAAAGTATCTGTCTCTGTGTGTGTCTTTCTCAAATGGGTGGATTGTTTGTTTCACAGCTAGCTCTTCCCCTGTTGTTGCATGGATGCTGTGGCCCCATCCCCTCATCTCCATGTGTTGGGTGTGAGCATCTGGAGAGGAACTCCTACACATGTGCAGCTGTTCACACAAAGGGGATGCTTTTCAGACATCGATCAATGCACAATGTGCTAATGTTGGGGGTGGGGGCAGCCCAGTCGCATGACATCAGGGCAGGGATAGATGTACATGCAACTAGCTCCATGCAAGTATCATGGAGAAGGGTTCTAGTTTAGCTGTCCTCCTAATATCTAGATTTCTACTGAAGAAAAAATTATCTGTGGTGAAGTATTCAGTTGTGCGACTCCTCACCTGCAGTGTGAAGTGGTACATTCCAGATACAGTTTTACTGCCTCATGGTTGGCTATTTATTTATTTAAACTATATTTAAATAAGGCTGCTCAATGACATTACAGTATTCTCGGAGAGGCTCACAAACATAAAATGATACAGTTAAAATACAATATCCCAAAATTAAGCTGCACATTATAGTGGACCATTGTGTTTCTTTTTGGATTGAACCATGGGGCAGCATGGAGGATTAAAGGGAATGATGCTTGTCTGAGAACGCAAAAAAACCCCAACATCAAAAAGTCTCCATTTCATCCCTATCTTGCTCACTATGGAGAAACTGTACTTTTGTAAAATATTGACATAATTAAAGAAGAGACTGTGCTCTTTGGAACCATTTTCTTATTGCACAGTTGCTTTTTTATTGTTATCACATGGTAAAGTTTAAGCAGAACAAATGAAAAGTCACAGATGGAGCCCTTCATTTCCCCCACCTGTTTTCTTCTCTTCCCATTCACTCGCTCCCTTGTAGGGATGGAAATATCTGTTCGTTTGGTTCTCTCGGTTTCTCATTTAAGTTTACATTCAGTTCTCTACATTTCGCCAGCAATTTGCAAATATCTTATTAAAAAATCCTCATGAAAATTCTTCAACATTTTAGTGTGAATTTCTCCTCATAAACACATTTTTGTAGGCAGTTTGGACTAACGTACATGTTTTCGCAAACAATTTCTCATCATTTAATGCATTTTTCTATGTTATTTTCACTCATATATTCATTTTGTGCACACTTTCTCCTAAAGCATGCATTTTTTTGTCAACAATGGTGGGTGAAGTACATTGCAAAATCCTAAGAAGTGTGCATTGCAAATGATGGCTGTATTTTGGTTCTCATACTGTTTTGGAGAGTGCGGATTTGATAGATTCAGCTTTAAATGTGAACTGAAGCAAATTTCTCCCTCATCGCTACTGTCTTGTGCTCAGACAAAAATCATAGTGTATGCATGGCACAGAGAGGGCGAGGGAGGGAAGAGTCATATTTGCATACACATGCCTGCATTTTCAAACAACACAGACATGCAGCTTTCTTGGGTGTAACCACGCTCCACTGGCTGAGGATGATGCGTAATTTGCGTAATTTGACAGTGGAGTAGTTGGGTCCATTTTTCAGAGTCGTGCAGATCCTCTGATTGCTCTTTTACATACCATGAATTCTGACCATTCTTCACTGTATCTTACAAGGGCACATTATCACAGATGTGATATTATATTTACTGTAAACATTCTGTAGAAGATATGACATTAAACACTGGCAGTTAGAATGTAATTCTGACTGTGTGTTGCAGACTGTTAGGCTTCATTGGGGTCAGAATCACAGCTGCAGTTTGCAAAGCACAGCTTACCTTTAGCTCTTTAATCCTCCTCTTTGTATGCCCCGTTTCTATATTCCCATTAATGGCTTACTAAAAATTCCTTTGCTACCTGAACATTATTCTCATTATATTATTTCTGCTCTTAATCAGATCAAGTTTCATGTGCTGCATTAAGCATAGTGCATTTTCATTAACCATTTTTATAGATTGCAGCGTTTTGATCTAAAGGGAGTTTTTAAAAAGCCCTTTATCATATTTAATAATGGTTTGGGCATTTAAGGAAAAAGCCTGTACAACTATCTAACTATCTACAAGGTTTTTTCCCCCCTTAAACAATATATATATTTTAAAAATTTAAAAATTTAAAAATTACATCAACTCTATCCATCCCTCTATTAAGTTTACTTTTAATAGTACAAATGACAATCCGCACATCCCTTTTCTGGATGTCCTTCTTACCATTGAAAACAACAAAATAGCCACTGATCTCTACAGCAAACCCACTGATGCCCACACCTATTTAAACTGGAAATCCTGCCATCCTAGGCATATAAAGAAGAACATTGTGTATAGCTTAGCTCTGAGAATCAAACTTATTTGCAACACTGAAGATAAATACCAGAGAAGGATCAGTGAACTTAAAGAACAGCTTCTTTGAAGAGGATATTCTCCACATATTATGAATTGCAACATCCACGTAGCCTCCATTCTGTCCAGAGAAAACCTCCTCCATCATACTGAGATGTCAAAGAGCAGAGAGCAACGGATTCCATTTGTGGTAGATTTCCATCCAGCATCTCCTAACTATCACCGAGCAATCAAGGAGAGCTACCCATTGCTGGCAAACTCTGAACATCTTACCAGAGCCATCAGCAGGCCTCCTGTTATAGCATTTCGCCAACCTCCTAATTTGTGCAGACTGTTGGTGAGAGCTGTGCTTAAGCCACCTATCACCAATCCAGGGTCTCATCCTTGTCACTCCAAACGCTGTATCACCTGTGTGTACCTCAGGGAGACAGCCACTTTTACAAGCACTAGGACAGGCAGGACATATTACATCAAACAGAACATCACCTGCAGGTCCTGCAATATAGTTTACATCATCGAGTGCAAAAGACCAGGATGTCATATCCAATACATAGGAAAGACCACAACTGACCTACGCACGCGCTTCAGGAACCACAAGTCGGCAATCTTGACAAAAAAAGTGGAGCAACCAGTTGCAAAGCATTTTAACATTGAGGGTCACAGCCTGTTGGACTTTTCCATTACAGCGATAGAGATGCCAGCAGATCCAGCAGCATTGACCAAAAGGGAGAACTTTTGGATTTACTCTCTGGACACACTGGCACCACATGGCCTGAACCTGGAGGACAGTACCACCACTACTTAGCTTCTGCAAATGAAGCCCCTCTGAGCATTCCATCCTCAAAGCTCTATAACTACCACCTTGGTAACAGCATTTGTATGTTAGCAGCTGATGAAGGCGGAAGCTGAAACGTTTTGTTAATATAATAAAAACCTCTGTTTGGTTAATCACAATTACGTTCATATATATATATTAGGTGATTAACGGAATCCTTCTAGGGATCCAGAGCAAGCTTGAGTGAAGTTCTGTTTGTTGCTTTCAAAACTGTCTTATATATCATATATATATATATATATATATATATATATATATATATATGACAGTTCATATACGTTCATATATATATATATTATGTGTATAAATTTATAAATAATATGTGTACACCACCACCACTACTACCACTACTAACAATAATAAATAGATAGCTCTATTACAGCTCTACATAACAGAGCTATTATAGCTCTGCATATAAGCTCTACAGGCTTTTAACCAAAATGGAGACAATAGTCAAGAAATCAGAAAAAGGCTAGGACTGGGGAGGGCAGGTATGAGAAAACTAGAAAAGGTCCTCAAAAGCAAAGATGTATCACTGAACACCAAAGTCAGGATCATTCAGACCATGGTATTCTCAATCTCTATGTATGGATGTGAAAGTTGGACAGTGAAAAAAGCAGATAAGAGAAAAATCAATGCATTTGAAATGTGTTGGAGGAGAGCTTTGCAGATACCATGGACTGCGAAAAAGACAAATAATTGGGTGTTAGAACAAATTAAACCAGAACTATCATTAGAAGCTAAAATGATGAAACTGAGGTTATCATACTTTGGACACATAATGAGAAGACATGATTCACTAGAAAAGATAATAATGCTGGGGAAAACAGAAGGGAGTAGAAAAAGAGGAAGGCCAAACAAGAGATGGATTGATTCCATAAAGGAAGCCACAGACCTGAACTT
This sequence comes from Rhineura floridana, assembly GCF_030035675.1. Classification (NCBI taxonomy): domain Eukaryota; kingdom Metazoa; phylum Chordata; class Lepidosauria; order Squamata; family Rhineuridae; genus Rhineura; species Rhineura floridana. The sequence continues at coordinate 37,472,263 of NC_084488.1, read as the reverse complement.
AGAAGATCTGCACAGGGTGGTTCATGACAGATGCTCTTGGAGGTCGCCATAAGTCGTAGTCGACTTGGAGGCACATAACAACAATACACACACACACATACAATACATGCACACATGCATATTGTGTGTGTACCCATATCTATTTAGTTTGTTATTGTTCCTATTGCCTACGGCCATACTACCCTGAACACGCCTGATCTTGTCTGATCTCAGCAGCTAAGCAGAGTCAGGCCTGGTTAGTACTTGGTTGGGAGACTGCCTGGGAATACTGGGTGCCGTAGGCTTAGAGGAAGGCAATGGTAAACCACCTCTGAATACCTCTTACCATGAAAACCCCATGAATATATCCAAAAGATTCACAGGGTTGCCATAAGTCATAATCGACGTGAAAACATATAACAAACAACAAATTGTTGCTATTATTATTTTTATTATTCATACACATATTATTAATATATTTATATACATGCCTTCCCCCTATAAAGTACTTTATGACATGGCACAACCTCCACCCACCCACCCACATACATACTGAATAAGCAAAGAAAGCATATGATGTTTATATCTTTGGCTAAATCTGCATTAAAATTATATATACACATATATCACACATGTATGCAGATAGACAGAGAGAGAGAGAGAGAGAGAGAGAGAGAGAGAGAGAATCACATACATGCCCATGCAGACACCTCATACACATCACCCGCTCCCCAGTAGAGCGAGGAGGAAGGAATTTTCCTCTCCATTCCCATCTCTCTGCTCTAGCACTCTGCCAGGGAGGGATCCTTCCTCTTTATAGAGCACCCAGTGCTCCTAGCTGGGTGGGATGGGAGTCAGACCCTCTTTTTTTCTTCTTGTTTCAGGTATGTAGGATAGTCCCAGCTGTGCGGGGTGTGATGGCAGCAACTGGGAATCGGGATGTTTTTCTTGTTTGGGGAACTGGCACTTCCAGATAGGCAGAGCAGGGTAGTGGTGATGGCAAAAAAATCAACCTCTAACAGTGCTGCTGCTGCCACTAATGCCACCACTAATGCTGGATGCCAATGCCATGGGCAAATGCTGAGCCCCCCCCAAAATAATCATAATAAAAAAACAACTGAGGACCACAACACTGGAAAGGTCTTGGTTAAGAAGGTAAGAGTTGGAGCTGCCATCTTGCTTTTGTTATTCGAGAGAAATAGCCAGCGCGGGTGGGGGAAAGCTGCAAGAGATGGAAAGGAGAAGGAATGCTGATGTGTGATAGGCCAGTTCAGAACAGCATCAAGAGATGCAGATTGTTTTTTTTAAAAAAAAACCATTTCCAAAAATAGCTGCTAAAAATCACTATATAAAAATCCGATCCACAACAATAATGAACAAGCGAATTAATGGAAAATTTGGTACCAAATCTGAATTTGGCATAATTCTAGCACATCCCTATACCCTACACATGCTGCAGTCCCAGTCCTGATCTCCCCTTCCCCCCAACATGGCTACTGTTTCAAAAACAAGAGACAGAGTAAATGCATTCATACATTTAGCATGTCATCTAGTTTCCAGCTCTCTGAACTCAGCTGCCTTGTTGCAATAATAAATAGGGATGTCAGAAATTCCAACAAAAAACAGAAACAGGAGCAGAAATTGCTGATGTTAGCTTATTTGTCCCATGTCTGGAACAGAATCAATCCAGCAAATACAATTAGTATTCTTTATTATTGTGTCCGACTGAAAGCAACAACACATAATTACTTACTTACACACACACACACACACACACACACACACATGCATTGAGTTTAATCATAGAATCATAGAGTTGGAAGGGGCCTTGTAGGCCGGAAGGGGCCTTTCATTTGCATTGAAATGAAAGGGGTGGAATAACATAATAATAGCATAACTTTACCACAGCAGACAGTGAGATGATTTGGCAGAAGATGAACTGCAGTGGAATGGAAACAATGCTGCAGACAACAAATACAGGGTGAAACAGATAACAATGCCTTCTTACATCTGTAATTATAAATAAATCCACCCTCCAAATCTCCCACATGAGAAAAGCTTTTCTTCCCCCTAGCTCACTTGACCCATCCACTATGTCAGAGATTTTATTTATTTGACTTATTATTTATTTATTTGACTTATTAGTCGCTTATCTGGCTGAATTGTCAGCTACTCTAAGCGACGTACAAAGCAGAACATGCAAACATCAAAACATTAAGAGACTAACAATAAAAACTAACAATAACAGAAAAGCTAAAAAAACAGGAACAACAAACCAAAAACATTCATCTTCCTGGTAAAGGACAGTCCCCAAACAAATGTCACTAAGAGCAGGGGTGGGGGGCAAGGTAGGTGGAAATGCTTGCCCCTTGAAGGTCCCAGCACAGTTTCATCCCTGCAGCAACATGACTCAGCCTGCAGCTCCTCCTGATAAGGCCCAGGCAGAGGGGTGGGGCAAGGCAGGTGGAAATGCTTGCCCCTTGATGGTCCCAGCACAGTCTCATCCCTGCAGCAGCACAACTCAGCCTGCAGCTCCTCCTGATAAGGCCCAGGCAGAGGAGTGGGGCAAGGCAGGTGGAAATGCTTGCCCCTTGATGGTCCCAGCACAGTCTCATCCCTGCAGCAGCATGACTCAGCCTGCAGCTCCTCCTGATAAGGCCCAGGCAGAGGGGTGGGGCAAGGCAGGTGGAAATGCTTGCCCCTTGAAGGTCCCAGCACAGTCTCATCCCTGCAGCAGCATCCTTTGGTCCTCCAGAAGTTATTGGACTCTTAACTCCCCACAACCTCAGCGAGCATGGTCAATACTCAGGAATGATGGGAGTTGTGGATCAACAACATCTAGAGGGCCCCAGATTGCCAACCTCTGTCCTATGTTATAGTCTGAATGGTGTTTTTACCATTCCAAAGACATCATGGAATTAGCTAGTGTCCTAAATCTTGTGTTTATACTTTTAAAAAAGTAGAGCAGTTTTTCAAATACTATAAGATTTTTTTTCTTGGCTGCTCCCACATCCTTGCTCAGCTTTTTTTTCTACACTCTTCTTTTGCTTTCTCATCTGCATCCAGTGCTCCTGACAAAAATGAAGAAATCTCTCTCCGGAATGTGATATAACTTCCAGATAAGGTGTTTTGTGGCCATAAAACATCTCCGGCTCAAGAGCTAGTGTTTTCAAGCTCAACAAAAGAAAATCTTTCTTCCAAAGGCTCACAGCTCCCTCCTCCCTCTTTGGACATTTTAGATTTGTTATTGATAATTTATGAAGCGACCACTTGAGTTGGGAATATACAGTGGGGTTAAGCAGCTGAATATTTAAATGTACTCACAAGAATATGAATCAGCCTGAAATGTAAACACTGCAAGCCAAGATTTAAAAATAGAACTGGTTTCACACAAATAGAACAGCAGATTGTTCTGTTCCTCTGTGTGCTTTTATTAATAGAGTAGCAGTTTTGATTTTAGTCCAAAAATAATTATTTTGAGGCAGTGTGATGGGGGCAGAGGGAGAAACAAATATTTCCTCCCAAACTGCCCTTTCTTCAATCCTGTTTGCTGCCACTGTTTCCTTTATCTGCTGCTGCTACAGTGCATTTTTTTCCTTTTTCTGCTTACTGCAAATTTCTTCTTCTGGGATTAGACATGGTGGTGATCCTGGCCAATCAGAAATCATGATGACATCAAACTCCTTTGTAGCCAGTCAAATGTGTGCATACGATGTGAGTCAGTGAGGCCAAAGTAAATTAAGAGAGAAAGCAATGCTCCTTGGATCTGTTGCATGGGTGATTCAAGCCAATCAGGAATCACGTAACTAAGAGAATGACATCACTGCCCTATCAGATTCACCATGTCATGTCACTGAGGACAAATGAACCCAGGTAAGAGAATGAGAACGATACAACAATGTAAATGAACAGACATTTTCTCCAGCGTAGCAATAAATTATTTTTGACATTGCTAAAAATATGCCCCTTAAATGGTAACGTCAGTTCATTCCTAACTGTTCAGATATTAGGACTTCAGTCATAGATTTCCATACTAAACCTTTCTGGGCATGGGGGCAAAGTATATACACACAGAGAGACATTTAGCTTCAGAGTACAGTTTCTAGTAGATAGAGACAATGAGGCCAGGCGTCAGATCTACCAAGCTGGGTAGACCTTGCATCTGAGAAACATGACCACCATGTTTACCCTTCTGTTGTTTCTTAATAGGTTGATGTCCTTTTAACAAGTAGATCTGGTGTTTAGACATCTTTCTACCTGCAACAGAAAGCACCAGTTCTTTCTCTGGCTTCCTTCACCCCACCTAGCCCTTAATTAATTCCACTGCTGCTACAGTTAACTTCACACAAACCTAAAAATAACAACTAACACATCAAGAGATTGCATAACAATACCAGACTATACTGCAGGGTTATCACACACTACCCTAACCCTGCAAACTAGGTATAACAACACTGAGCTAATTTGCAGAAGTGGTATAACCCATACCCCAGTACAGATTCACCTCCTGCAACAAATCAATCAATCAATCAATCTCTCTCTCTCTCTCTCTCTCTCTCTCTCTCTGTGTGTGTGTGTGTGTGTGTGTGTGTGTGTGTGTGTGTGTGTGTGTGTGTGTGTGTAAAGGGTTGAGGGGTTCTTAAACACAACATTAACTCACATACCATCAATTGTCTAGATCATCAGGAGGCCAGGCAGACTAGACCTCAGGGCTGGCACCAAGTATGCAGGGCCCCTTGGGCACCAGCCTGCCCTGGCACACGCACGCACGACCCACCTATCTACCTTTCCCTTGGTGAATGCTGCCTGCTGCCATCAACCAAGATGGTGGCTGAAGCCTCCCTAAGGGGCTGATGCCTCCAGCTGCCATCTTGGTTGGTGGCAGCGCACATGCATCCCTGCCATCAACCAAGATGGCGGCAGAGGCATCAGTCCCTTAGGGAAACCTCAGCCGCCATCTTAGTTGATGGAAGACTTGTGCCCTCAGTGCAACCAGGATTTACATCAAGGGAGAGGTAGGTGGGGCATGCAGGCAGGCATTGCGGGCCTGTGCGGCAGTAGGGGGTTCCTGGAAGCTCCCTCTCATGATCCGTGGCAGGGTAGGGAGCCGATGCTGCCACGGATCGTGGAAGGGAATGCTACTCATCCACCTTAAGGAGGGTCCCCTTGGGACCCAGGGGTCCTTGGCCAGGGTCTGACCTGGCCGCCCTCTGGCGCCAGCCCAGCTAGGCCTTCAGTAAAAGAGTGCCCTCTAGGCTGCAGTTCCAGCTTGGAGAAAGTCCACTGACTACCCAGCTTAAATACAATCAGCTGACTTTCCAAACCAACTGCGACACACTAAGCTCTTGTAACCAAGCTAGCTTATCAAGCGTATTATACAGCCACAAGAGTGGCTGTATACTACAGTCAGTAGTGATTTTTCGCGTTCTACCATGTTAAATGAAAATACCCCCCACACCCCTTTCTGGTGCTTTGTACAGTCCCAATTCAAAACAAAAACTTACAAGTCTTGTACTGTTGGATTCAGAATCACTTGCTCTACAACTCTGGAAGTTTTCTTGGTGATACACAACACCCCCCACGGAGAATCCACAGGTTAAAGTGAAAAACGGGAGAGAGCAAAACTAGAAGCCATTTGGACTTTTTTCTTAAGAAATTGTCATAATCTGTTGTCGTTGATTACAACTCAGAGATGACTGTAAGGTATCCCTAATCAAATCCCCGAGCTTGCCCCAAATACAGTACTTCATCTGTAATAGGTTTAAATTAAAAAAACAGCATGGTTTATTTTTAATTAATTTATTAAAAATGCATTACAGTGGATCATAACGTACCGCATGCACAGAAGAGTTCTTTCGTTTCACTCTCCCTCCCCCTCCCTTTCCAGTTACTTGGAGGAAGCAGGGGAAGTCTGCTCCTGTGATTGGTGGGCAACAGACATGTGACTCACACTGGCCTTCTGCTGAGTTTGCTATGTGTGAGGAAGCATGAGAGAGAGAGAGAGAGAGAGAGAATGGCCGATGGAGGGAGAAAGCAGCAGCAGAATGGAGGTGAGTGGGAAAGAGTCAAAAAATGGGGGGGGAGCTTTGAAGGACTCTGCAATTTTTTAAAAGTCTACTCAGAAGTAAGTCCCATTGAGTGCAGTGGGGCTTACTCCCAGGTAAAAGGAGTGGAGGTTCTGTGTGCTAGCAATGAGCTTGAAGGGAAGGAAGGCGGTAAAATGTCTACTCAGAAGTAAATCTCACTGAGTTCAGTGGGGCTTACTCCCAGGTAAGTGGAGTGGTGCTTTTGTGTGCTAGCAGTGAGCTTGAGGGAAGGAAGGAGGAAAATTGTCTACTCAGAAGTAAATCCCATTGAGTTCAGTGGGGCCTACTCCCAGGTAAGTGGAGCAGAGCTTCTGTATGCTTGCAATGATTTTGAAGAGAAGGAGGAAAATGTCTACTCAGAAGTAAATCACACTGAGTTCAGTGGGGCTTACTCCCAGGTAAGTGGAGTGCTATTTTGGGAGAAGGGCAGAAGAGAGAGAAGGGGGAAAGATTCTGAGGGCTCACACTGTAATTCTAAAAATGTCTACTCAGAAGTAAATCTCACTTGTTCAGTGGGGCTTGTTGTTGTTGTTATGTGCCTTCAAGTCAGTGACCTCCAAGAGCATCTGTCATGAACCACCCTGTTCAGATCTTGTAAGTTCAGGTCTGTGGCTTCCTTTATGGAATCAATCCATCTTTTGTTTGGCCTTCCTCTTTTTCCACTCCCTTCTGTTTTTCCCAGCATTATTGTCTTTTTTAGTGAAATATGTCTTCTCATTATGTATCTAAAGTATGATAACCTCAGTTTCATCATTTTAGCTTCTAGTGACAGTTCTGGTTTAATTTGTTCTAACACCCAATTAATTTTTACAAAATTAAATTTGATTACATTCATAGTACAATCCTAACCCCAAACCTAGTCTAAAGCAAATCCGATTCAGTTCGGTGGGACTTAGTCCCAGGTAAGAAGGATTAGGATTCCAGCCCCTTAGAAGAAACGGTTGGGGGGGCAGAGAAAAGGAGGGGAGTTTGCCTATGTGTCTGCTCATGTTGTTCTGTTGGACTGCCTTCAAGTTGATCCCGACTTATGGCGACCCTATGAATAGCAGTATTCAGAGGGGGTTTACCATTGCCTTCCTCTGAGGCTGAGAAGCAGTGACTGGCCCAAGGTCACCCGCGCTCTCTCCCACTGCCTGCCTTCCCCACTCGCTCAATCAAGCTTGAGGGAAGGAAAGAGTCAAAAAAATGGGGGGGCAGCTTTGAAGGACTCTGCAACTTTTAAAAAGTGTACTAGGAGTTAACTCCCATTAAGTTCAGTGGGGCTTACTCCCAAGTAAGTGGAGTGGTGCTTCTGTGTGCTAGCAGTGAGCTTTAGGGAAGGAAGGCGGTAAAATGTCTACTCAGAAGTAAATCCTATTGAGTTCAGTGGGGCTTACTCCCAGGTAAGTGGAGCGGAGCTTCTGTATGCTTGCAATGATTTTGAAGGGAAGAAGGAAAATGTCTACTCAGAAGTAAATCACACTGAGTTCAGTGGGGCTTACTCCCAGGTAAGTGGAGTGCTATTTTGATTAAACCGTCCCCATCCTATTCCCTTCCCTGCCTCTTCCCTGGGTCAGTGTTGGACTACGATCTGGGAGAGCAGGGTTTGAATCCCCACACAGCCGTGAAGCTGACTGGGTGACCTTGGGCCAGTCACTGCCTCTCAGCCTCAGAGGAAGGCAATGGTGAAACCACCTCTGAATACCTTTTACCATGAAAATGCTATTCAAAAGGTCACCATTGGTGGGGATTGAGTTGAAGGCAGTCCATTTCCATTTTCAAACATGATTGCATAGAAATAAATCCCATTGAACTCAAAAAGTATGCAAATGATCAAACCCACCCTCCCATCTCCTTCCTCCAATCCCCTCCCTTTGCTCCTCCCTCCCCATCCCCATCCAATCCTTCCCCTTCCCCTTCCCCCTCCCCATGGTCAGTTTTACCTATCTTAAGCATGATTGCACGGAAGTGAATACCATTGAACTCTATAAGCATGGAAATGATCAAACCTGCCTTCCCCTCCCCCTTCCTTTGCCCCCCTCCAATACATTTCTTCCCCTTCCCACCCCCACTCCTCCTCCCCCATGGTCAGTTTTTCCTATCCTAACCAAGATTGCATAGGAGTAAATCCCATTGAACTCAGTAAGCATGCAAATGATCGATCCATTCTCAGCAAACTTGGACAGGATCCCATTTCTTACCTCCCGGATTAAAAAGCAGGGAAATTCACTCATAGGCAAAAAAACTTGCGGTTTAAGAATGTACCTATAGCCCACAGATATTTCTATCAAACTTTAAAAAGCAGGGAAATTGGGCAGCTATAGTGAATGCACCAGGGGAGCAGGAGACCTGACCTCCTCTCTGAGATATTGGACTGCCCTACAAATTTGTCAAAATGCAAACACCATTTGGGTTGGTCTTTCACAGTTCAATCCATTTCCTGTGTACCTTGGAAGAATTTGGTAACATGTGCCTCTGAGCATATGGTGAGTGGTGGCAACACCTGCAATCAGCCCAAATAAGAGAAACAAGACATGTGCTGTGCTGATCTTGTTTTAGCAGGGAGGAACCAACATTATGAAGACAGTTGATATAGTTCAGATGGTCACTTTCAATATGTCTGATTTCCTTTGCAATTTTAGCGACGCTTCCTATAGGAAATCATTTTCTTTTGTTTCTATTTCTGTGAATATGTGAAGTACAGCAAAATTTGCAAAAATTACACTAAAAAAACTCCAAACATAATAATGGCACTGACTTTTGCAGAATAGTCTCCAGTGGACCTCAGGAGTGTCTCAATTTGCACATGATAAAACAGTGGGAGGTGAAACATATTCTAGCAAAATGGTAGATGTGCTCTATGTTGTTAATTGACCGTGAACACCTTGCCTTAAATAAAGTGGTTTAAACATAGCAGGCTGAAAATATGCATCCTCTCTTTTCCAACAGCTAGAGTCATTGCTGAAGTAGCAACATATTGGAATCAGTCTGATTTTACATCAAACTGCAGTTTCAGATTCTACTGTTAATGCACCCAAAATAGAAATAGAACATAACCTCCAATATAAAACACAAAAGGCTGTCTTCACCATCACATGACAATGACTAATAAAAAGGCTTTGAAATTAATAAAAATACACTTGACACAGATTTCTAGGATGAATAAGGAGGGGAAAATATTTCTGGTTTAGATTCTCTGTAGAAACATTAGTAACACAGGAAAGAAGCAAAGTAAGAAGAACACCAACCAACATACAAAAATATAATTCTCCATCTTTGGAGATGGCAGGTGTTGCCACCACTCACCATATGCTCAGAGGCCCATGTTACCAAATTCTTCCAAGCTACACAGGAAGTGGATTGGACTGTGAAAGACCAACCCAAATTGTGTTTGCATTTTTACAAATTTGTAGGGCAGTCCAATATCTCAGAGAGGAGGTCAGGTCTCCTGCTCCTCTGGTGCATTCACTATAGCTGCCCAATTTCCCTGCTTTTTAAAGTTTGATAGAAATATCTGTTGGCTATAGGTACATTCTTAAACCGCAAGGTTTTTTGCCTATGAGTGAATAAAAACTCTTGTAACCAAGCTAGCTTATCAACCTGAGCAACACTACTTGTTTGTAGGAATGGGGAGAGAAATTTCAGCTACTTAATTTGCACCCCCTGAAACAATATGTGAATTAAAATGCAGCTGTCCTTCAAAATTCACCCTTCTCTGGATGTTATGATTAGATATGCGCTAGAATTTCACCTAATTTGGATTAGGTACTGAATTTTCTGTTAATTCACTTGTTCCCTACCATTGCGGATCGGATTTTTATGTAGTGATTTTCTGTGGCTATTTTCAGTATTAAAATACGGTATTAAGAATGACAATTTTATTGATATTTCCCATCATTTCTTGATATTTCACTTCATTTATTGATGCTGAAGATGAATTATTTGTTGAAGATGTTGTTTTGTCCAGTGGGTATAGCCCCACCAGCACTTATTGACATCTTCCAATCAAAATGGAGGAAGATGCTAACATTGAAATTACAAAAGCTGGGTTTTTCTTCTGATGCTATATTGGCATTAGAATACATTAAAGCCAAAGCAGTTATAAAGCAGAGTATTAGGGACACTGAACTCCAAGAACATCTAGGGTTGGCCACACTCTACCCAGATTTTAGGGATAATATGGTGGCATTTGCACCTGCAAATTATTTAACAAAACTGACTATCCCTAAATATAGGAAAGCTCTTATGCTAGCCAAGTTCAATGTTCTACCTTCCACTTTCCTGGCAGGCAGATACAAGAGAGTACCCTATTGAGAGTGTTTGTGCCTTTGTGGTTCAGGAGAGGTGGAGACAATTGCCCATATGTTATTTTACTGCTCTTTTTATCATGATTTTAGAGCTATTTTTATTACTCTGATATCAAAAACTCCCGGCAGATCTGATTTATTTTATCTGGAATACCTGTTGTCTTACCAGAATCCTCGGGTCACAAGGAAAGTGGCCAGCTTCCTTGCAGCTTCTATTGATTGTCGGCGAGCAAGGATTGAATAATAATTCCATAATTTTAACCCTAAATACTTGTATGCTTTATAAGGAAATATCTTATTGTGGTTTGCTTGGTTTTAATATGTACAAGAGTTATTAATTTTACTTTTTATATTTTGCATTTGTTGTACAATTCTGTATGGACTGGTCTTTGAACATAATAAAATAATCAATCAATCAGTCAATTATTTATTGATATTTCCTTTCAAAATATTGATGTTTCCTTTAAAATTATCTATATTAATATCAATATTTTTGAGGGGAAAAATGGATCTGTAAAAGCAGTGGCTAGTGGACAAAGAATGAACTCAAATCAATACCAACCTTTTAGGTTGACGGAATGCTTTCGAACTGGCACGGGCCAACGGATCCCATCCCTAAACGTGATGCAGGTCTTCAACCAAAAATGCACATATTAGGGGAAAGTGTGCAAAAAATGTATTTATAAGTAAAAATAAATAATACATTAAATTAGGGGCAATTGCTTGCTAAAAGATGCATATTGTGGAAAATTGCTTACAAAAAATGTGACCATTAGGAGAAATGCACACTAAAATAAGCAGGGTGAGAACATTCATAAACCAATTAAGCTCACTGTCTCTCTCAGCTTGGGAAAGCCATAAACAAGACCACCTGGGCAAGCAGGGGTGTGAGGTGAGCTCGTCTTAATTGTTTTGGTTAATTGAACAACTTTTCCCAAGCCCTGCTTTTGAACATAGGCAGGGTGAAAAATGTTCTCACCTTATTATAAACCATGTCAGAAAGCCTGTGCTTTGAGCTCTCCAGACTCCAGTATTATGCAATGACAGTGGACAACAGCAACAAGCACCTCATAAATCAGGGGTCCCGAGGCAAGAATTATGGACCAGGAGGAATGGGGCATGCCATACCATCTTCTCTGCCCTCACATCAAGATGTCTTCCAGAGATATTTGGTACTACACTGGTAGGCTGTGTTCAAATCACTGGGCTCTGTTGTGCAGTGCAGATTTACTGTTTGCCTTCCTTAAGCAGGGTTTGCAAAATCGTTTCACCACTCGAGTAACAAGGAGATTTTGAGAACCTGGATTTAAGAAGTGAAGGCAAATGCTTCCTTATGTTGCCCATTTAGTAAGCAAAGTTAGCTCTGAAGACAGATAGCCTAGATGGCCAGCTGAGTTTCTGGGCTTGAGTGGTGACTGTCACAGGTTGCCTTCTCAACTATCTGATCAGAAACAAATGATGCAAATGTTTTGTCTTTATTTATAGAACTGGAAGCAATTATCTGTGTGACCAGACCCAGCATAGGCTTAGACAGTGGTGGTTGGTTCCTGTTGGGAGAAATAGGGCAACAGGCAGGGAAACCAACAGTTGGTGGATCCAGAGCCAATGACAGGCAGAGTGATCTCCAGACTGGTTGTATGTAAGAAGGCAGGCGAGTGCTGGTGGAGGGCAGACTGAGGTTGGTGGGGCAATAGCCTTCACTTAGCTTAGATTATATGGTTGCCAGGTGTCTGGTTTTTGCCCGGAGACTCCAGATTTTTGGGGTGCTCTCTGGGTCTTTAGACTGATAGTCTAAAATAAAATTAGTCACCGTGAATCTACAATTAATATTTTATACTTACGTTCATCCAGTTTTGGAAATCCTATCTTGCATTCATAATACATCTAATTATTAGATGAGAAATTACTTGCATTTACTTGCCCATCAAGGAGGACCTATTCATGTGTTGCATATTTTCACAGCATCCAGTTAATGCAAGGTGGGATGAGGAGTGAAAATGGCCTGTTTTGTTTTGTTTTAAAAGCAGTTTTTATGATGGCAGCTCATTTATTTGAGAATATGACTTCATTTCTTATACTGCATAGCTGCAAAACAGAAGACAGGAGAGAGAGTTATTTCTCTACCAAAGAAATTTAATGACACTTCATACCTTAAAGAACATAAGAACATAAGAAGAGCCTGCTGGATCAGGCCAGTGGCCCATCTAGTCCAGCATCCTGTTCTCACAGTGGCCAACCAGGTGCCTGGGGGAAGCCCACAAGCAGGACCCGAGTGCAAGAACACTCTCCCCTCCTGAGGCTTCCGGCAACTGGTTTTCAGAAGCATGCTGCCTCTGACTAGGGTGGCAGAGCACAGCCATCATGGCTAGTAGCCATTGATAGCCCTGTCCTCCATGAATTTGTCTAATCTTCTTTTAAAGCCATCCAAGCTGGTGGCCATTACTGCATCTTGTGGGAGCAAATTCCATAGTTTAACTATGCGCTGAGTAAAGAAGTACTTCCTTTTGTCTGTCCTGAATCTTCCAACATTCAGCTTCTTTGAATGTCCACGAGTTCTAGTATTATGAGAGAGGGAGAAGAACTTTTCTCTATCCACTTTCTCAATGCCGTACATAATTTTATACACTTCTATCATGTCTCCTCTGACCCGCCTTTTCTCTAAACTAAAAAGCCCCAAATGCTGCAACCTTTCCTCGTAAGGGAGTCGCTCCATCCCCTTGATCATTCTGGTTGCCCTCTTCTGAACCTTTTCCAACTCTATAATATCCTTTTTGAGATGAGGCGACCAGAACTGTACACAGTATTCCAAATGCGGCCGCACCATAGATTTATACAACGGCATGATGATATCGGCTGTTTTATTTTCAATACCTTTCCTAATTATTGCTAGCATGGAATTTGCCTTTTTCACAGCTGCCGCACACTGGGTCAACATTTTCATCGTGCTGTCCACTACAACCCCGAGGTCTCTCTCCTGGTCGGTCACCGCCAGTTCAGACCCCATGAGCGTATATGTGAAATTCAGATTTTTTGCTCCAATATGCATAATTTTACACTTGTTTATATTGAATTGCATTTGCCATTTTTCCGCCCATTCACTCAGTTTGGAGAGGTCTTTTTGGAGCTCTTCGCAATCCCTTTTTGTTTTAACAACCCTGAACAATTTAGTGTCGTCAGCAAACTTGGCCACTTCACTGCTCACTCCTAATTCTAGGTCATTAATGAACAAGTTGAAAAGTACAGGTCCCAATACCGATCCTTGAGGGACTCCACTTTCTACAGCCCTCCATTGGGAGAACTGTCCGTTTATTCCTACTCTCTGCTTTCTGCTTCTTAACCAATTCCTTATGCACAAGAGGACCTCTCCTCTTATTCCATGACTGCTAAGCTTCCTCAGAAGCCTTTGGTGAGGTACCTTGTCAAACGCTTTTTGAAAGTCTAAGTACACTATGTCCACTGGATCACCTCTATCTATATGCTTGTTGACACTCTCAAAGAATTCTAATAGGTTACTGAGACAGGACTTTCCCTTGCAGAAGCCATGCTGGCTGTGTTTCAGCAAGGCTTGTTCTTCTATGTGCTTAGTTAATCTAGCTTTAATAATACTTTCTACCAGTTTTCCAGGGACAGAAGTTAAGCTAACTGGCCTGTAATTTCCGGGATCCCCTCTGGATCCCTTTTTGAAGATTGGCGTTACATTTGCCACTTTCCAGTCCTCAGGCACGGAGGAGGACCCAAGGGACAAGTTACATATTTTAGTTAGCAGATCAGCAATTTCACCTTTGAGTTCTTTGAGAACTCTCGGGTGGATGCCATCCGGGCCTGGTGATTTGTCAGTTCTTATATTGTCCATTAAGCCTAGAAGTTCCTCTCTCGTTACCACTATTTGTCTTAGTTCCTCAGAATCCCTTCCTGCAAATGTTAGTTCAGGTTCAGGGATCTGCCCTATATGTTCCACTTTGAAGACAGATGCAAAGAATTCATTTAGCTTCTCTGCAATCTCCTTATCGTTCTTTAGTACACCTTTGACTCCCTTATCATCCAAGGGTCCAATTGTCTCCCTAGATGGTCTCCTGCTTTGAATGTATTTATAGAATTTTTTGTTGTTGGTTTTTATGTTCTTAGCAATGTGCTCCTCAAATTCTTTTTTAGCATCCCTTATTGTCTTCTTGCATTTCTTTTGCCAGAGTTTGTGTTCTTTTTTATTTTCTTCATTCGGACAAGACTTCCATTTTCTGAAGGAAGACTTTTTGCCTCTAAGAGCTTCCTTGACTTTGCTCGTTAACCATGCTGGCATCTTCTTGGCCCTGGCGGTACCTTTTCTGATCTGCGGTATGCACTCCAGTTGAGCTTCTAATATAGTGTTTTTAAACAACTTCCAAGCATTTTCGAGTGATGTGACCCTCTGGACTTTGTTTTTCAGCTTTCTTTTTACCAATCCCCTCATTTTTGTGAAGTTTCCTCTTTTGAAGTCAAATGTGACCGTGCTGGATTTTCTTGGCAATTGGCCAGTTACATGTATGTTTAATTTAATAGCACTGTGGTCACTGCTCCCAATCGGTTCAACAACACTTACATCTCGCACCAGGTCCCGGTCCCCACTGAGGATTAAGTCCAGGGTTGCCGTCCCTCTGGTCGGTTCCATGACCAACTGATCTAGGGAATAGTCATTTAGAATATCTAGAAACTTTGCTTCTTTGTCATGACTGGAACACATATGCAGCCAGTCTATGTCCGGGTAGTTGAAGTCACCCATTACTACCACATTTCCTAGTTTGGATGCTTCCTCAATTTCATATCTCATCTCAAGGTCTCCCTGAGCATTTTGATCAGGGGGACGATAGATCGTTCCCAGTATTAAGTCCCTCCTGGGGCACGGTATCACCACCCACAACGATTCTGTGGAGGAGTCTGCCTCTTTGGGGGTTTCGAGCTTGCTGGATTCAATGCCTTCTTTCACGTATAGAGCGACTCCGCCACCAATAAGTCCTTCCCTGTCCTTCCGATATAGTTTATATCCAGGGATAACCGTATCCCACTGGTTTTCTCCATTCCACCAGGTCTCGGTTATGCTCACTATATCAATGCTCTCCTCTAAGACCAAGCACTCCAGTTCTCCCATCTTGGTTCGGAGGCTCCTAGCATTAGCGTACAGGCACTTGTAAGCAGTGTCTCTCTTCAAGTGTCTTTGGCACTTGTGGTTAGGCCTGTGGTAATTTTGCTCTTCTGAATTTATATCCTGTGCCCCTGCTCTCACAATGCCTACTTCTAGGCCTACCCCTTTTAAAATGTCATCATTTCTTTGGTTTTTATCCCAGGGGGGAGGTTTATTCCGAACCGGACCTTTCTCAGCTCCTGTCGGGTTTCCCCCCTCAGTCAGTTTAAAAGCTGCTCTGCTACCTTTTTAATTTTAAGTGCCAGCAGTCTGGTTCCATTCTGGTTCAAGTGGAGCCCGTCCCTTTTGTACAGGCCCGGCTTGTCCCAAAATGTTCCCCAGTGCCTAACAAATCCGAACCCTTCCACCCGACACCATCGTCTCATCCACGCATTGAGACTGCAAAGCTGGGCCTGTCTGGCTGGTCCTGCGCGTGGAACTGGTAGCATTTCAGAGAAAGCCACCTTGGAGGTCCTGGCTTTCAGCATCCTACCTAGCAACCTAAATTTTGCTTCCAGGACCTCACGGCTGCATTTCCCCATGTCGTTGATGCCAACGTGCACCACGACCACTGACTCCTTCCCAGCACTGTCTACCAAACTATCTAAACGACGGGCAATATCTGCAACCTTCGCACCAGGCAGGCAAAACACCTTGCGGTCTACACGCCCATCACACACCCCACTGTCTATGTTCCTAATGATTGAATCACCCACTACCAGGATCCCTCCACCCCCTGGAGATATATCCTCGGCACGAGAGGATAGCTGCTCATCCCCCAAGGAATGGGTCCCTTCTAAGGGATCGTTTCCCTCTTCCTCAGCTGGATGCTCTCCTTCCCCGAGACCATCGTTGTCCATGATAGCAGGAGAGCTATCATCGTTGGAGTGGAACACAGCTATAACGTCCCTGAAGGCCTCCTCCACACACCTCTCTGCCTCTCTCAGCTTTTCCAGGTCCACCACCTTGGCCTCAAGGAAATGAAGTCGTTCCCGGAGAGCCAGGAGCTCATTGCACCGAGAGCACACCCACGACTTCTGTCCAACAGGCAGATAGTCGTACATGCTGCAGGCGGTGCAAAACACTGGAAAGCCCCCACACCCCTGCTGGCTTCTTACCTGCATAGTTTTGTTTAAGGTTTATTACGTCAATGGGTTGGAGACTGAGGTTTAGTTGAGGTCAGGGAACAGACGGGCAGAGTGGGGGGCCCTGGCCTCCTCGCCCTGCTGCTTAACTCGCCTTGACGCTTCGTCAGCTGGGGCTCCCTCTAGCTCGTGGAGCAGGCTCCCTCGCTAGGGTGCTCTGACTTTATATGTGTGGCTGGTTCCTCCCAGCTACTGCTGCCAGCCAATGATGTGTTACTTGAGGCTGATGGCTATCAGCTGGGGCTTAACTCTTTAGTATTCTCTCAGGCTTCCTTCCTTTGAAGGCAGGAAGGCAGGCTTCCTTCCTTCCTGAGCGAGGGGCGGGGCTGTTTAAGCTTTTGGCTGCTTTTAACCTAAGCAAGGGGCTGCGCCTTCCAGGCAAGTCTTTTTTGTTTGTTGTTTTCCCACCTAGAACAGCCTGATCTTTCTTTAACCTAGGGAAACAGAGCTTGTGGTTGTGTTTCAGGAAGGCTGAAGCTGCCCTTTTTAGCAAGGACTGAGCTGACTCTCTCCCTGTATGTGTCGGTGGAGTTTCCTTTTCCCCCTTCTCTCCGACTGGAATTTAGCCTTGTTTACAGTGTCCCCTGAAGCTTTCCTGCTAGGAGTCAGTGAATGCCAACTTTCTTTGACATGTTGGAAATGGGATGAAAACAAAGGGCTTGTCTACACAGTGGTTTACTGTGTGTTTGGTGCTACTCACATTTCCTTTAAATTTGAATGGTTCACATGACATTACATACTGCCAAACAGAAACTACCATGCAGTTTTCCCCGTTATTGCCTGGAGACTCTGGATTTTTGGGTTCCTCTCTGGGTTTCTGACCTTAATCTCTGGGCGCTCAGCTTTCATTTTTTAAAAAAAATTAAGTTTCTAGTTTCATCACTGTCTTTTGTTTTTCTTTTCTATTTGCTTTTCATTTACCTTTATCCTCATTCCCTTTCATCCATAGAAGCAACAACAGTGGTTTCTTGCATTCTGCTTAACCCCCTTAAACCCACTGATGATGCACCTTCTTGTTTGCATGACAGTTTGGTTCTTGCCCAAAAGCTGTAAAAGAGAATTCACATACTGGGCAGCATGACTGCAATTGTTGTTCCCAAGCTGCTGCCTATGAAGGTAGACCAAACCATGTGTGTTTTCTCTCTGTCAATTATTATTCACTGATACTGGGTTGGCTGTCAAACCAAGGCCCACAGGTTAGGCAGAAAAGTGTAGAGAATCTTCATACTCTTACTCATTTCTCAGACCTCTTTCTGAAGTGAAGGGTCAAATCTGTAAAGAAATTTGAAGCAGCCATGTTAAAATGTAGGAGCAGGGCATCCAGGCAGCGGGGTTGCCAACCCTACTTGGATATGGATATCTTTGCAGAGGATCCCTGGTCAAGCTTTACCAACAACATAATCCAAACCATATCTACTGAGAAATAAGTCCTATTGAGTTCTATTGGGCTTAGTTCCTTAGTGTGTTCAGAACTGCAGCCTTTGGGGGCATCCATCTTTACTCCTGAGTGCTCCCATTTAACATCTCCACAACATTAGGCTCCTTTTTTCCTACAATGGCGTTCTGGTGGCTGGCCTGGTCTGAGGGCACTTAAACCCTTTTTGCCAGAAGCAAGTTGGCTAGATTAAATGTTCCCTGCCCAGGTTCCACCTTTTAGCTAAGATTTCTATCTTAATTTCCAATCAGGGAAATGTGTTTTTTTTTAATTGTGTGCTCCAAGCAACTGTGGCTGATGCTTAATGTATCATGCTTAATGACATGACTTTGGCCCATCCCATGCCATCACTCAGGCACACCCCTATGACATCACTAGGGCCTGCCCCCAAAATCTCAGGGTTTGGGATGCTTCTGACCTGGCAACCCTACTTAGATTGTGTTGTCTTTTGCTATCTGTGTGGGAATTTACACCATATTCTTTTAGAGCAATCAGTCAGGCATGCAAGTCATGCACCAAAGTTGTGAAATTGGCAAAAAACCAGGACATCTGAAAGTTGAATAAATGGTGTGGGAACTATAGATGCCTCACGCCTGAAGAGACATTTCCTCTACCCCTGTTGGCTGGCCCTATTGTTAGGGAAGTGAAGTGGTAGAACAGAATGGTGCTGTGTCAGAAGACATTTCCCTTGTGGCAGGTCTTATTAGTTGTCACCTTCTATTTTATTTTAATTGAATTTATATCCTGACTTTCCACCCAAAGGAGCCCAGGGTGGCAAACGCATCAACAAAACAATTTAACAACAAAAAGAAAAACATTTTAAGAACAATTTAAACACTCTAAAAGACAGTTACAATTAAAACATTCTAAAAACAAAATTACAGTTAGAAACATTCTTTCACCAGTGATCTCTGAGTTGCCAGGAACAGTCCCTTTCAGCCATTAAATGCCTGGATAAACAGGAATGTTTTCAAATTCCTCCTGAAAGTCAATAGTGGCAGAAAGAGATGTACCTTGTGGAAGGCATTCCACAAACAGGGAGCCATGGCTGAAAAGGCCGTCATGGGTAAATGCCAACCAAGCAGTTTCCAGCAGCAACACCAACAAAGCCTTACTAAAATTTCTAAATTGATGTCGAATACCATGGCAACTTGTACAGCCATAACTATGCAGGGCAGGAGTATAGTTGTCCAGGGTCTCAGAGGTTCTTAGACCCCTTACTTTGTTGGGAGCCAGGTACCAGCAGGTTCCCTATGTCTCCAGAGCCCTATGAACCAGTCTACATGAAAGGGGAGTGTGAAAAAGCGACTTCTAACTTGCTTCCTTGTCATTTTCTGAAGATTGGAGCCAATCAGGGTGAAAGGAGTTTGTATTAGTTCCTACCTCAAAAAGCTAAGTTGTGGAGAATAAGAATTCATAGAAATATAGAATAGTAGAGTTGGAAGGGGCCTGTAAGGCCATTGACTCCAACCCCCTGCTCAATGCAGGAATCTAACTTAAAGCAAACCCAACAGATGGGCTGTCCAGCTGCCTCTTGAATGCTTCCAATGCTGAAGAGCCCACCACCTCCCTAGGCAATTGTCATACATTTCCTGATGTTCAGCTGAAATCTGGCTTCCTGAAACGTGAACCCATTATTCCGTGTCCTTCACTCTGGGATGACTGAGAAGAGATCCTGGCCCTCCTGTGTGTGACAACCTTTCATGTACTTGAAGAGTGCTATCATATCTTCCCTCAGTCTTCTCTTCTCAAGGCTAAACAAGCGCACATCTTTCAGTCTCTCCTCAGGGTTTTGGTTCCAGTCCTGTAATCATCCTTGTTGCCTTCCTCTGAACCTGTTCCAGTTTGTCAGAAGAAGAAGTGAATCCTGATGATAGCATCCCATCTATATCACTAAGCAGTTTGATAGCAGCAGGAAATTAATGTGTAGACACTAATTCAGTAATTCAAGCAATTTATCTGACAATGAGAAAGGACAGTCAAATGGTGACAGTGACAGAGAAGCAGAAAGCAGTATTTAAGCCTGGCCAGATTATTCTATCATCTTAGAACTTTTTATAATGATAGCAGGGGACATGGCTGTGAGGGGGCATAGCTGTGACTATTTTGAAGGGACCCTGCACTTCCAAATTTGCTGCCACGCTACAGATGCAGCATACACAATGCTGAAATAAAATTATTACTCTGCCTTTTGTTTTGGGTAATGTTGGCCACCCCCCAAAAAAACCCTGCAAAACTTTCTGGCAAAGATAGTGCTCAGGACTGAATGCAAAATAAATACATTTTAAAAGGCACTTAATATCTTTCTAGAATTTTAAGATTAAAACATCTATTGCAGTCTTTTGAAATACAAATTAATTCATACTATACCGGTACTGCAAAACTAGGGTCTAGCATAAGTGGCTCTTGATCTGTAATATTCTAATCGTTCAATACTGCTTTTCTTGTAGACATTGATGAACCTGGTCTAAAGGCCTCGCAGTCAATAAAAAGAGGGCAATTAGCTAACCAGAATGAGGTCTCAGCCATATCTTAACTGGACAATTGACATTTTATGTACATTTATAAGTAATTGCACAAATCAGCAAAATTCTACCTAGTTCAAGATTCGATAGCCCCAAAATAGCCCACTGGTAACTGAGCATACCAGTATGCTTATGATGTGCTCTGTTGTGGGGGGAGGAAAAGAAGGGGAAGCAGCCCTGTAGCCAGCCTTCTTTGTTCGGTGGGGCAGCCACATTTCTAGGTGGGGCAGCTAGGTTTCTAGGTGGGACATTTGAGGGGGAGATACAAATAGTGCCAGACAATCCCACCCAACTGGTGGAGAGGATATAAGGACCAGGTCAGGAAAAGGGAAAGGCAGTGATCTTCCCCATCAGTCCTCCTCCATTCAGAGAGTGTGTTAATTTACATGAATGAAGTTTAATCTGTTGAATTGGCTCACCTGTTTTTGAGGGATCCCCAGAAATACCAGACTCAAAAGCTTGACTTTGCCTATAGCTACAGCTGTCTTTCACCTGTGGTCTGTCCTGACTCTTCATGAACTGAGCATCTTTGGTAATGGCAGTCAGCTCCTGAGCTAGGTTTTGATTCTGCATTAGTTATCTCCATTTTAAACTCTACCTGGAAAAAAATTTCCGTACTACAAATTTAGGGAAGGACAGAGAGAAAACAAATACTTTAGGGCAGTAGTTCTCAACATGAGGGCCGTGACCCCCAGGGGGGTCACGAAGTAATCTGGGGAGTGAAAACAGTAAAGAAATTATTTATTTATTAATTTATTTAAAAAAGTCTTCCCTCCCTGGATGTTGGATGCTCCCCACTGCTGCTGCAGACGACACTTCCCCATTGTTCCCAAGAGGGAAGACTTTTGCTGAAGTGGCAGAGTGTCTTTCAGGTGTGCTGAGGGCAGGTGTTTGCCTATCAAACACATGGCAGGTGCCGAAGAAGCTGAGGGCAGAGCTACCAGGAAGAAGAAGGGATTACTGTCGCCAACTCCCATCTCCTCACACTGCCACTGTTGATGATGTCCTTGCTCAGAACAAGAGGAGAGGGCTTTTCATGAAGCAAAAAGAGGCAAGGCTGCAAGGAAAGGCTGTATCCCCCCTTCCTTCCTGCAGCTGGCCTGCCTGCCTTTCTTGGCTCCTGCTTTGCTGCCACCTCCTTTTAAAAATTATTCTTATTTGCGAGGCTGCCCAGATCTCGCCTTCAGCCAAGATAGATTCAAGAAGCAGTGAGGAAGCTCAGGTCTTGCTTAGCCACTTCTGAGGCTAAGTGTGTGTGCCAGCATCCCTCTTTTCTTCCAACTACACTCCGCCCCCCAATCTTTTTCTCCAAGACGCGGCAGTTGAGGGCTTCCCCCTCCTGTTTACCCGAATGCATGCATGCTTGCAGATGCTTGCAAGAGGGGCAGGTGTTTTTGTATGCGTGTGAGTGCATTGATCTGTCTTCTGCTCCACTTTCATTCCCTAAGTGCATGCTAACCAAGTCATCAGTTCTGATGATCATCCCAAGGCCTAAAAGCACTCACCCCACTCCTCAATCTGTGCACCCTGTTGTCTGCAGTGCACAGTCTAGCATCCTCATCACCAACACATTGCTGCTTCTTGATTACTATTAAAAAGAAAAAAGAAAAAAACACAGCAGGTTGGCTGGGATCCTGATCTTGCAGCAGAAATGTATTTATTTATTTAATTAATTATTATTGCATTTATATCCCACCTTTCCTTCAAGTTGCTCAAGGTGGTGCATATGGTTCCTCTCCTCCTTTCCATGTTATCCCTACACCAACCCTGTGAAGCTGAGTGACTATGTTGGGTCCAAGGTCACCCAGTGGGCTTCATGTCTGGGTGGGGATTTTAACCTAGGTCTTAGTCCAACACTGTAACCCACTGGGAGACAGGACTGTACATCTTCAGGCTGGGGAGAGGAATACCTATTTGATTGGACCTTTACATTAAGAAAAGAAAGCAACACCTCTGT
This sequence comes from Rhineura floridana, assembly GCF_030035675.1. Classification (NCBI taxonomy): domain Eukaryota; kingdom Metazoa; phylum Chordata; class Lepidosauria; order Squamata; family Rhineuridae; genus Rhineura; species Rhineura floridana. The sequence continues at coordinate 37,449,695 of NC_084488.1, read as the reverse complement.
CTGCAGGGAGCTTTTTATTGAAAGGAGTATTTGGAGATGTGATTTTGCCACACACCATTTTTCAGTTAGCAGAGACTAAAATTACAATTAGCATGGGAGGGTCACGAAATTTTTTGAACTTACAAAAGGGGTCCCATACTCATAAAGGTTGGGAACCACTGATTTAGGGTGTGTTTGTTAGCTCCTCCTTGAGGGTCCTTCCTTCTAGAATTCTTCCTTACCTTTAGATTTTCCTTTCTGTTGGACAATCAAGGGGAAACTTTTTAACCGGCTGCTGCATAAAGAACTAACTAACTGGAAACTTATTGTGGAATTATATAAAGGACTAACTGAGTAATTGGAAGCTAATTGTGGAATGTGATTGGAATATTTTTTACTGGTTGCTGCGTTGATTTTTCTGAACAGAAACTTGAAAAGGCCTCACACTGAGCTGCACATATTGGGAAAATCAGAAATTAGACCTGACTTACAGCCTAGGTGGCCAGCCAGCCAGCTAACTGACTATAGTGTATACAACAATATTTCTATTCCCCTCAGGCTTTACCATCATCCTTTACCATCAAGTTCTCAAAAAAGAAAAATACCCACTATGATTGTGAGTACAGTGAGTGCTTTAAAAGAGTAAAGGGTAACTCAGAGTAGCCTTTTTCCCCCAGATCATTTTAAGTTATCTCTGTATTTCACCTCTTAGGAATAAGCACCCAATCCTGTTCTACTCATTATAATAACTGCAAAATATACAAACTCTTACTTTTTACTGTGGCAAACAAGCATGCTTCTTTATTGCTGGCTGGATAGAGAATACAGTTAAAACTGAATCTGAAAAGCAGAGTAAAGGAAAGTCCAAGGGGTGGAGTCTAACTCTAGCCCATAATACAAAGTTCTGATATTTAACTCTTCAACGGCCATACATGCTGTTTTTTTCAGGATCAATTAAGTTATTATAGGGCAACTATGATCATGAAAAATCCACCCTTAGTCGGGGAAAGTCTTGAGTGACACGACTCTTGGGGACTCTTCCAGATAAGGCTTTTTGTTGTGCCCTTGCCATCTTACTCAGTAAATTTTTCAGAGGGTCCTATTCTTAAATTGCCGTGTTCTTAAAACAAGCTATAATTCTTTAAATGGAGGTTGTTATTGTCTGTCATGTAACAAACTAAAGAAGACAATTTACCCTCCCCGAAAAACCTTAGTGGGGCAAAGCACAGCTCTGGGGGGGGTGCCTCCACTGGACCCCTCCTCGTTTACAAGCCTGAGGGGAAGAAGTGATGGAGTGGAGTGGCTGGAACCCTGAACAGAAGCACACAACCTGCAACATTTTGTTGCAGAGCCACGCTTGTATATAATATTAGCCACATCAGTTCTCAAAGTGCTGGTTTTTATGGAGCTAAAATGCCATCATACACACATAAGAATAATAGCAGAGCTTGGAAAAGTTCCTTTTTTAAACTACAACTCCCATCAGCCCCAGCCAGCATGGCCACTGGATTGGGCTGATGGGAGTTGTAGTTCAAAAAAGTAACTTTTCCAAGCTCTGAATAATAGAATCATAGAATAGTAAAGTTGGAAGGGGCCTATAAGGCCATCGAGTCCAACCCCCTGCTCACTGCAGGAATCCAACTTAAAGCATATCTGACAGGGGGACTGTCCAGCTGCCTCTTGAATGCTAATACCAGTGAGCCCACTACCTCCCTAGACATATGGTTCCATTGTTGTACTGCTCTAACAGTTTGGAGCTTGTTCCTGATCAGCCAAAATCTGGCTTCCCATTATTCTGTGTTCTGCATTCTGGGATGAACAACAAAAGATCCTGGCCCTCCACTGTGTGACAACCTTTCCAGTACTTGAAGAGTGCTATCATATCATAGGGGTGTGGGGGCTTTCCAGTGTTTTGCACCGCCTGCAGCATGTACGACTATCTGCCTGTTGGACAGAAGTCGTGGGTGTGCTCTCGGTGCAATGAGCTCCTGGCTCTCCGGGAACGACTTCATTTCCTTGAGGCCAAGGTGGCGGACCTGGAAAAGCTGAGAGAGGCAGAGAGGTGTGTAGAGGAGGCCTTTAGGGACGTTATAGCTGTGTCGCACTCCAACGATGATAGCTCTCCTGCTATCATGGAGAACGATGGTCTCGGGGAAGGAGAGCATCCAGCTGAGGAAGAGGGAAACGATCCCTTAGAAGGGACCCATTCCTTGGGGGATGAGCAGCTATCCTCTCGTGCCGAGGATATATCTCCAGGGGCTGGAGGGATCCTTGTAGTGGGTGATTCGATCATTAGGAACATAGAAAGTGGGGTGTGTGATGGGCGTGTAGACCGCAAGGTGTTTTGCCTGCCTGGTGCGAAGGTTGCAGATATCGCCCATCGTTTAGATAGTTTGGTAGACGGTGCTGGGAAGGAGTCAGTGGTCGTGGTGCACGTTGGCACCAACGACATGGGGAAATGCAGCCGTGAGGTCCTGGAAGCAAAATTTAGGTTGCTAGGTAGGATGCTGAAAGCCAGGACCTCCAAGGTGGCTTTCTCTGAAATGCTACCAGTTCCACGCGCAGGACCAGCCAGACAGGCCCAGCTTCGCAGTCTCAATGCGTGGATGAGACGATGGTGTCGGGTGGAAGGGTTCGGATTTGTTAGGCACTGGGGAACATTTTGGGACAAGCCGGGCCTGTACAAAAGGGACGGGCTCCACTTGAACCAGAATGGAACCAGACTGCTGGCACTTAAAATTAAAAAGGTAGCAGAGCAGCTTTTAAACTGACTGAGGGGGGAAACCCGACAGGAGCTGAGAAAGGTCTGGTTCGGAATAAACCTCCCCCCTGGGATAACAACCAAAGAAATGATGACATTTTAAAAGGGGTAGGCCTAGAAGTAGGCATTGTGAGAGCAGGGGCACAGGATATAAATTCAGAAGAGCAAAATTACCACAGGCCTAACCACAAGTGCCAAAGACACTTGAAGAGAGACACTGCTTACAAGTGCCTGTACACTAATGCTAGAAGCCTCCGAACCAAGATGGGAGAACTGGAGTGCTTGGTCTTAGAGAAGTGCATTGATATAGTGAGCATAACCGAGACCTGGTGGAATGGAGAAAACCAGTGGGATATGGTTATCCCTGGATATAAACTATATCAGAAGGACAGGGAAGGACGTATTGGTGGCGGAGTCGCTCTATACGTGAAAGAAGGCATTGAATCCAGCAAGCTCGAAACCCCAAAAGAGGCAGACTCCTCCACAGAATCATTGTGGGTGGTGATACCGTGCCCCAGGAGGGACTTAATACTGGGAACGATCTATCGTCCCCCTGATCAAAATGCTCAGGGAGACCTTGAGATGAGATATGAAATTGAGGAAGCATCCAAACTAGGAAATGTGGTAGTAATGGGTGACTTCAACTACCCGGACATAGACTGGCTGCATATGTGTTCCAGTCATGACAAAGAAGCAAAGTTTCTAGATATTCTAAATGACTATTCCCTAGATCAGTTGGTCATGGAACCGACCAGAGGGACGGCAACCCTGGACTTAATCCTCAGTGGGGACCGGGACCTGGTGCGAGATGTAAGTGTTGTTGAACCGATTGGGAGCAGTGACCACAGTGCTATTAAATTAAACATACATGTAACTGGCCAATTGCCAAGAAAATCCAACACGGTCACATTTGACTTCAAAAGAGGAAACTTCACAAAAATGAGGGGATTGGTAAAAAGAAAGCTGAAAAACAAAGTCCAGAGGGTCACATCACTCGAAAATGCTTGGAAGTTGTTTAAAAACACTATATTAGAAGCTCAACTGGAGTGCATACCGCAGATCAGAAAAGGTACCGCCAGGGCCAAGAAGATGCCAGCATGGTTAACGAGCAAAGTCAAGGAAGCTCTTAGAGGCAAAAAGTCTTCCTTCAGAAAATGGAAGTCTTGTCCGAATGAAGAAAATAAAAAAGAACACAAACTCTGGCAAAAGAAATGCAAGAAGACAATAAGGGATGCTAAAAAAGAATTTGAGGAGCACATTGCTAAGAACATAAAAACCAACAACAAAAAATTCTATAAATACATTCAAAGCAGGAGACCATCTAGGGAGACAATTGGACCCTTGGATGATAAGGGAGTCAAAGGTGTACTAAAGAACGATAAGGAGATTGCAGAGAAGCTAAATGAATTCTTTGCATCTGTCTTCACAGTGGAAGATATAGGGCAGATCCCTGAACCTGAACTAACATTTGCAGGAAGGGATTCTGAGGAACTAAGACAAATAGTGGTAACGAGAGAGGAAGTTCAAGGCTTAATAGACAATATAAAAACTGACAAATCACCAGGCCCGGATGGCATCCACCCGAGAGTTCTCAAAGAACTCAAAGGTGAAATTGCTGATCTGCTAACTAAAATATGTAACTTGTCCCTCGGGTCCTCCTCCGTGCCTGAGGACTGGAAAGTGGCAAATGTAACGCCAATCTTCAAAAAGGGATCCAGAGGGGATCCCGGAAATTACAGGCCAGTTAGCTTAACTTCTGTCCCTGGAAAACTGGTAGAAAGTATTATTAAAGCTAGATTAACTAAGCACATAGAAGAACAAGCCTTGCTGAAGCAGAGCCAGCATGGCTTCTGCAAGGGAAAGTCCTGTCTCAGTAACCTATTAGAATTCTTTGAGAGTGTCAACAAGCATATAGATAGAGGTGATCCAGTGGACATAGTGTACTTAGACTTTCAAAAAGCATTTGACAAGGTACCTCACCAAAGACTTCTGAGGAAGCTTAGCAGTCATGGAATAAGAGGAGAGGTCCTCTTGTGCATAAGGAATTGGTTAAGAAGCAGAAAGCAGAGAGTAGGAATAAATGGACAGTTCTCCCAATGGAGGGCTGTAGAAAGTGGAGTCCCTCAAGGATCGGTATTGGGACCTGTACTTTTCAACTTGTTCATTAATGACCTAGAATTAGGAGTGAGCAGTGAAGTGGCCAAGTTTGCTGATGACACTAAATTGTTCAGGGTTGTTAAAACAAAAAGGGATTGCGAAGAGCTCCAAAAAGACCTCTCCAAACTGAGTGAATGGGCGGAAAAATGGCAAATGCAATTCAATATAAACAAGTGTAAAATTATGCATATTGGAGCAAAAAATCTGAATTTCACATATACGCTCATGGGGTCTGAACTGGCGGTGACCGACCAGGAGAGAGACCTCGGGGTTGTAGTGGACAGCACGATGAAAATGTCAACCCAGTGTGCGGCAGCTGTGAAAAAGGCAAATTCCATGCTAGCGATAATTAGGAAAGGTATTGAAAATAAAACAGCCGATATCATAATGCCGTTGTATAAATCTATGGTGCGGCCGCATTTGGAATACTATGTACAGTTCTGGTCACCTCATCTCAAAAAGGATATTATAGAGTTGGAAAAGGTTCAGAAGAGGGCAACCAGAATGATCAAGGGGATGGAGCGACTCCCTTACGAGGAAAGGTTGCAGCATTTGGGGCTTTTTAGTTTAGAGAAAAGGCGGGTCAGAGGAGACATGATAGAAGTGTATAAAATTATGCATGGCATTGAGAAAGTGGATAGAGAAAAGTTCTTCTCCCTCTCTCATAATACTAGAACTCGTGGACATTCAAAGAAGCTGAATGTTGGAAGATTCAGGACAGACAAAAGGAAGTACTTCTTTACTCAGCACATAGTTAAACTATGGAATTTGCTCCCACAAGATGCAGTAATGGCCACCAGCTTGGATGGCTTTAAAAGAAGATTAGATAAATTCATGGAGGACAGGGCTATCAATGGCTACTAGCCATGATGGCTGTGCTCTGCCACCCTAGTCAGAGGCAGCATGCTTCTGAAAACCAGTTGCCGGAAGCCTCAGGAGGGGAGAGTGTTCTTGCACTCGGGTCCTGCTTGCGGGCTTCCCCCAGGCACCTGGTTGGCCACTGTGAGAACAGGATGCTGGGCTAGATGGGCCACTGGCCTGATCCAGCAGGCTCTTCTTATGTTCTTATGTTCTTATGTTCATATCTCCCCTCAGTCCTCATTTCTCAAGGCTAAACAAGCCCACTTCTTTCAGTCTCTCCTCATAGAGGCTTGGGGGAACCCTGAATGTCCTCAGGAGGAATATCCCCCAAAACAGCCCAGTGAAGCCTGAACCATGGAATGCAGGGTGACTTTTGAATAGGGATGAGGTGCGCTGCCTGGTTCCAATCTGCTTGTATTCCAATAGTCCGTCATTCAATTCCTATCTGCCTTTTTTTTTTTGTTCTCACTTGCTTTTGCACTTGCCAATTCAATCCGCTGTTGGTTGCTTGGTTGGTTGGTGGGAAAAAAATGTAATTTTTAACATAAATGCTTATGTAAATCCATGGAAGTTAATGGATAATAGCAATTGTAATTATGAAGATAATTATGTTAAATTGGGGGGGGAATTCAGGGGGGGAAAAGAGCTGTGCCGATTACAGCCTTGGCCCGCCACAAAAAATCATAGCAGACTGTCAGATTCAGTCAAAATCTGGTACTAAGTCCAATTTAGTGGATATTCTCCCCCATCCCTACTTTTGAAGGGAATGGATGCAAAGCTACAGGTGATGGAATGGAGCATCCTGGAATAAGACAGGGTTCCAGGTGGATAGCCATAAACGAGCACTCTAGATTGCAGAATTATGTTATGGGTCCCATGTGTAAATAAAGGGAAAAGGGAAGATGAAATTAATGATTAAGATGCAGGCATCTCAATAAAAACTCCGCACCTGGTTTAACAGTAACAATAATGGGTGCACTTTATTTCAAAAACAGATGAAACAATGGAAATGAATATGAGAACAAATATGGAAATGACAGTCAACAACACCCTTCCAAAAGACAGACAGACAGAGCTTTGCAAAAGAGAGAAAGAGATGGTAAAGGAGGGAGCAATTACCGGCTGCAGGACCTTAACTTAAAAAAGAAAAGAAAAGAAAAAAGCTTTGATTGCAGTTTCAAGCCATGAAGTGAAAATGAAAATGAGCCACTTGACAGTAACAAGGAAATAGAAGGAAAATAATTGTTGCAATGTTGTAGGTAACGACAATGCCACGCTTCACATTTGCCGAGTGAAAATGAGCTACTTCAGTCATAAAGGGTGATGTGCTAATTGCAAGAAGCTCTGTGACAAACAGCTAAACAGGAGAAAACAAATGTTGAAGAGTAAGCAAGCAAGTCACATTTAATGATTTCATCGCGTTTTATATAAATTGTGGGGCAGATGAATGGAGCAAACAAACAATTTGTGACTAATGCTAAACTCTTCAAAACAATCAGAAAGCCCAGGGGCAAGGAAAGAACTGTGGATGGATGTTCCAAACACAGACATGATTAGTCGCAATAAGAAACAATGAAGGGTATAGAGCCTGTTGTTTTTTTCAACACAGCATACTGCATGTAAGCCCGGATGCAGCAGTTAAAAGGACAGGAATCTTATAAATGAAAAGGGAAAAAAACGTATCTCCTGGCTTTAGAGCCATTTTGATGCTGCAATTACTTTCTGCTTGCTTAGATTTGCACAAATTCACGCCATGTTTATTCACTGCCTCCTTCCAGGTTGGAAAGCTGCTGTGAAGGGCATAAATAGCTAGTCCGGCTGAAAATAAATCCAAGCAATTTTTTTTGCTCCAACCTTCCCCCCACCCTTGAATGTTCAATAGTACCAGCATTTTCCCACTCAATTGTATCTCAAAGTTGGCTGAGCCTGCAAAATTACACTGTGCAGAAGGGAGAAATGCTATATGTTTGTTTTGCAGATCCCAAGTCATTACTGTAGAGCTGAGCCTGGAGCATCTAAAAAAGAACCAAAAAATAAGGAAAAGGCTATATTTCTTGGCTGTTCCTGGAATATAGAGGTCTGGAGTTTTTTTAAGGGGTATGTGTGTTACTGTTTGTAAGTAACCAAACTGGCAGCAGTTCATTTCAAGTGCTTGTTATATAATACACATTTGTGATGACCGGCTGGTGAACTGGTATCTTGCACCATATCAAAGGATGACTGGTTTCAACTTTAACCAGGCCCGGTGCCAGCAAATGGCCAGGTGGGGCACAGGCCCATGGGCCATGGCTGCTCTTGAGGGGCCTCTCCTTAAATCTACAGGCTGAGCTGGGCTGGTGGAGTTCCATGAACTGCAATGGTGTCGGGTCATGGGATGTGATTTGAGGCTGCAAATCATGGCCTGCAACCCAATGCTGATTGCAGAATGGGTGTTCCACCACCCTCCCAGGCAACAGTCTACCCCTGCGGCCGGCACGGGCTTCCACCTAGTCATGTCAGCATGTGCAAGGTGGCCAAGGGTGTGTGTGTGTTGGTGCCTGAGGGCCCACCCTGTCCTGGTGCTGGTCCTGCATGTAACTTAGGGATTTATTCTTTGCAAATTTCTGTATGAAATGACCTGATTATTTGCAAAATTATATACAAAAATTGATATATTAGACATATAACATGTATAAAAGAATCAAGCCCCATGAGCTACTATATTTCTGCAGCATAATTTTATAAGTATTCACACAAATATTTTTATATGGTTATATGAATTGGAGTATGTATCTGTTTACATGCTGGTTACTTTAGGAACATGGAGTGTATATGAGTATAACATGTGTATAACATTATATGTATAATAATGCATAAAATATGTGAGTATTATTCATATTTTTAGTAGAACCATTAAAAAATCCTCTATTACACCTTTATCAGCATCAGCATCAGTAGCAGTAGCAGTGGCAGTAGCGTAGTGGCAAATTCAGAAGTGCAGAGTCCCTTCACGTTAGTCAGAGCATTCCCCCCTGCCATTTTTTTGCTGCGGGATTGATAATGAGATCCTTGTTAATGCCTTCTCCCACAACAACAGATGTCCCTAGGAGCCAATAAACATGAAAGAGGAGAGTGTTTGCTACTGAAAAGAATCTTCTCAGTGGCTGACTCACTTCCTTTCACTTTGGTTGTCTCCAATCAGCAGGAAAGGACAAAGAAGCATGACTGAAGATTCTTCTCAGGGCTAACACACTCTGCTTTCATGATGATTGGCTCATAAGATGCTGGAGACATAGAGGCCCTGCAGGAATCCTGCTCCCAAAAAAGTAAGGGGTCTAAGACCCCCTGAGACCCTGGATGACTACACCCCTGAGCAGTAGTAATTAGAGATTTTACCAAGTTATGGAATTACAGAGTAATATAAGCAATGAGAACAAAAAGGCAGTTCTCTGCCCCAAGGACCTTACATCTACATTTCTACAATGAAAGAGGCAACAAAGGAAAGGGAGGGGAGAGAGGTGACAGCAAAGGGAGGAAATGCTGAAAGCAGTGCTGGGCAAACCCTAATACAATGCAAGACTTAAATCTGGAAGGATTTGGGATCACCCTGAGTGGAGATGAGGTACTTCTGTTCGGTGGTACTTTTGTATTTTTTATTCACTAAATTCCAATTTCTCCTGCACCACTACTGAAAATGATGTTGCTCTAAGTATATAATTCTTAGTGATTCTGTACCCACTTGCCTTGGAGTAAGCCTCACAGAACTCCATAGGAATTACTTTTGAATAGAAAATAGTTCTGCTAATACATATAGATTGATATAAGTGATTGGCAAGAATCAATATTTTTGACATCCTTTACAAAAGGTCAAACAGCCACAGTTTTCTGTCACTCTACCTGAATTATTCCTTCTTTTTTCCATTTTGACAGGGCAGGAAGGAAAAGAGGAATTCATATATAGAAATAATCCAATAAGAAATTTACTAAAGGGACATATTTCAGATCCACCATTCCTAAATCCTTAAAATTTCATGACAGCTATTTTTTTGTATCCAGTCTGTTTGAACCATGCATTGATAGTGCTTATTGTTTTAAATACTCTCTATATAACAAGGTCATATTTTGATATTGTCCAATTGTGTTGAAAAAGGAGTGGATTATCTTTATGCTTTTCTGTGTACTTCATACACATTCTTCATTTTAAAAAGGACTGCATACGGACAGTGGCCAAATGGAAGACATAAATACAAAATTTCCACTTTTGTAAACTCTGAGTGCAAGAGATGCAGGTAAAGCTGCACAATATCAATATATGACTCTTTCCCTCTTCATATTAAAGACTGTTTTATCTGCCATGCTTCTTTCCATTATGTTTTTACTGCTGCATTTACTATTGTGATTGTAATTATGATTGATACATACATATTTAAAAGGAGTATAAAATAAAATGCATAGTAATACTCATTCAGAACTTTTAAGTGGCCAAGTTCTATACAACCTATTGACCATGTGTTGCAAGGGTAGCAAATGTGATGCCCTCCAGATCTTGTTGGGCTCTAACTTTCATCAGCCCCAGCTAACTTGGCCAATGGCCAGGGATGATGGAAGCTGTGTAGTCAGACAACATCTGGATGGCACCACATTGGCCCCCCATGATGTATTGTATCCTAAGCACATGGGAAGCTGGTATTTATGACGTGCGGTGGGGTTAAATGTATCACCCCACAACCTCTTTCAACATGGTTGCGCCCTTCAGATGAGTAACCCCTGAAGAGATCTAATTCCAACTAATTCAAACCATCTTCTTTGCATAGCAAGAAACTTATCTACAAATCGAGTGAAAGCAACACCACATTGATAATGTGTGACTTTTGAATCAGAATTTTACTGAAACTGCTGAACAAGATGGCAATGATATAACATGATCAAGTCTTCCAAGTGGATTACTAAGTAGGCAATAAACATTGAAAATGGAATTATGCAACTCTAGAAGGAAATGTTTTGGCAATACACCATTATAAGAAAACATTTGCATTTTGACAAAAAAAATAGTTTTCTTACCAGTGGCCGAGTTAGCTGGGTGGGCTCTAAACCAATGGATTTTAATGGGCTGACTGCCGGAAAATTATCTCATAGTAAACTAACTGTAGACCTGGTTTACAAATCAATGAAAACAAATGCAATGTTGCTGGTTTGCATCTTATATTAAGCAGAATTTTACTGAAAGCCTTGACAGACTCTTACGGATTGATCAGAGACATATTACTCAGGAGGCACCCTTTTAACTAAGCCCCAAAGATGCCACATAAGATGAGAACCACAGTTTTGTGTCCGAGGAAAAGGGAAAGCTGGGCTGCCATTTCAAACAGAAGCATTTTATAAACAACAACAACAACAAAAAACAGAAATAGGGAAATGTTATACTTGCATTATAATGAATGGGAGTCTTCATTCTATTTAGAATTTTTAGCATTAGGGTATTTTGGATTTAAGGATTTTGCACTTGGCAAAGGTATTGAATTGTTCATTTGTCCATAGGATTATGGGTAAAAATGGCAAAGTGCTTGCAAGAAGAAAAAAGCAGACAAATATGATGGGAAGAAATGAGAGTATAGGAGATACCATCTGCCATGGATGAAAGTTACAAAGTTTCAAAGAATTGTATATAGAAGGCGTAATATCCATAGTAGCCTTGTTAGCTACGCCTAGATGTACCTTGTATCTAACAATTTGTGGTCCAAGTACCCGCGTTAGACCTATGGTATGATACAGACACAAGAAAACAGGATCTTAGGGGGCATACAGATTAAACAAATAGGGTGATAAAATACAACCCTGTCTCACACCCTTTCCTAATAGGAACCAGTTGGTTTCTCCATATTCTGTCCTTACAGTAGCCTCTTGTCCAGAGTATAGGTTGCACATCAGGACAATCAGATGCTGTGGCACCCCCATTTCTTTTAAAGCATTCCATAGTTTTTCATGATCTACACAGTCAAAGGCTTTGCTGTAATCTATAAAGCACAGGATGATTTTCTTCTCAAATTCCTTGCTCCATTCCATTATCCAAATAATGTTTGCAATATGATCTCTGGTGCCTCTTCCCTTTCTAATTCCCTTGGATGTCTGGCATTTCTCGCTCCATATATGGTAAGAGCCTTTGTTGTAGAATCTTGAGCATTACTTTACTTGCATGCGATATTAAGGCAATAGTTAATTACTGCATTCTCTGGGATCCCCTTTCTTTGGAATTGGAATATATATCGAACGCTTCTAGTCTGTGGGCCATTGTTTAGTTTTTCATATTTCTTGACGATTTTTTTCTCAAAATGTGGACAGATTCAGTCTCAGTAGCTTGTAGCAACTCTATTGGTATGCCTTCTGTTCCTGGCGATTTGTTTCTTCCAAGTATTTTAAGAGCGGCTTTTACCTCACATTCTAAAATTTCTGGTTCTTCATCATACGGTTCTTCCGTGAAAGAATCTGTCATCCTGCCATCTCTTTTATAGAGTTCTTCAGTGTATTGCTTCCATCTTCCTTTTAGTTCATCTTGGTCAGTCAGTGTGTTCCCTATTGATTATTCAACATCCCTAGTCGTGGTTTAAATTTCCCTTTCACTTCTCTAATCTTTTGGAATAGGGCTCTTGTTCTTTCCTTTTTGTTGTCCTCTTCTATTTCTATACAATAACTATTGTAATAGTTCTCTTTGTCCCTACGTACTAGTCTCTGTATTGTTGCATTTAGGGTTCTGACAGTGTTTCTGTCACCTTTTGCTTTTGCTTTCCTTCTCTCTTTAACCATTTTTAAGAGTTTCTTCAGTCATCCATTGAGGTCTTTCTTTTTAACTAGAGATATTGTCTTTTTGCATTCTTCCTTGATAGTCTCTCTGGCTTCATTCCATAGTTCTTCTGGTTCTCTGTCAACTAAGTTTAAAGCCTCAAATCTGTTCCTTATTTGATCTTTATATTCTTCTGAAATGTTATTTAAATTGTATTTTGGCATTATGATTGCTTTGTTGTTCTTCTTTAGCTTTACTCTGAATCTCGATATTACCATTTCATTATCTGTACTGCAGCCTGCTCCTGGTCTTGTTCTCACAGAAAGTATGGAACTTCTCCATCTTCTGCTACCAATTATATAATCAATTTGATTTCTATATTGACCATTTGGTGATGTTCACATGTACAGTCATCTTTTTGGTTGCTCAAAAAATGTGTTCGCAAGAAACAAATTATTGGCTTCACAGAATTCAATGTCTTTCTGCTGCTTCATTTCAGTCTCCTAAGCCCCATTTTCCCACAATTCCTAGTTCTTCTGTGTTCCCTACATTTGCATTCCAGTCCCCCATGATTATCAGCACATCTTGTTTTGGTGTGTGATCAACTTCCTTCTGTACTTCTGTATAAAATCTCTCCAATTCTTCTTCTTCTGCATTTGCCGTTGGAGGGTACACTTGGATGATGGTTATGTTAATAGGTTTTCCATTTAATCTCATTGATATCACTCACTCAGACCTTGCATGGTAGCTCCTAATTGCTTTTGCTACATCACTTATCACTATTAAAGCAACCCCGTTTCTTCTTGATTTCTCAGTTCCTGCATAAAATATTTTGTAGTTGCCTGATTGAAAATGTCCCCATCCAGTCCATTTTAATTCACTCACACCAACTATTGTAATGTTGATATGTTACATTTCTTGCTTGACAATTTGTAACTTTCTCTGGTTCATGCTTCTCACATCCCATGTTCCTATTGTGTGTGTCGTACAACTCTGGACTCTCCTTTCACATCTGTGCACATCAGCCTCTGGGCTTCCTTCTGGCTTTCACCCAGCTGCGTCATTAGTCACAGCGCTACTCGTACTTGCCCTTTGTTCTTCCCCAGTAGCTCGGTGAGTGCCTTCTCACCTGGGGGGTCTCATCTTCCAGCACTATCTCGTGTTGCATTTTGGATACCCTGTTCATAGGGTTTTCATGGTAAGAGGTATTCAGAGGTGGTTTACCATTGTGTTCCTCTGAGATTGGGTGCATCTTAGTCTGGTGTCTCAGCTTTGACCATTCCGTCATGGGTGCCCCTGCTAGGAGTCTAGCCTCTTGGTCTAGACTCCTGACTGCTTTGCTGTCAGCTTCTTCAACACTCTCAAACCCCCTCACTATGTTAAAGTGTGCATCCTAAAGGGGGATTATAATATATAATCCTCATGTATAGAATATTATATATCCAGGTATGCAAACCTCCTCATAGTATCCAGGCAAGCCTTGTAAAGTTCAAAATGGAAAAAGGTTTTCTGCTACCCCCTTCCTTGTCTAGTTCTGGGCAGTCAGCCAATGTACTCTCTTTTTTATATATAAAAAAGCTGATAACACACACTTGCCTCTGGTTAAGTTTACTATTTGTTTATGAACAGGTTAGCTGCCCTCCCCCTTGCTGTCTTTAGCAAGCAGCATATAGATAGCTTGAGTAGACAGCAAGTTATAAGGTGACCTTGAGAAGTTTCTTATAAAAGGGAAAGGATTTTCTACAGCCTTTACCAGTACTTCAGACTGGTCCAATTGGTCTATGCCACTGCTAGAAACTGAGCTGAAGACACACTGTGCTGCTGATAACAGAGGTTTGACTTACTGTGGGTGAGATGAATTTCTTTATGGATAAGAGATATAAATGTATTGAAATGTACTAACAGGGAAATATAACTTGTTTGATGTTGATTCCTTGCAATATAACTTCATGAATATTGCAATGTAACTTATATAATGTATAAATTAATAGAATCTTATATTTTAAGATATACTAATTGTATACTGCAATATGTATAAGCCTAATACATAATTCTGAGCTAGAATATATTCATGAATAGCCAAAAAACCTTGTGGTTTAAGAACATACCTATAGCCAACAGATATTTCTATCAAACTTTAAAAAGCAGGGAAATTGGGTAACTATAGTGAATGCACCAGGGGAGCAGGAGACCTGACCTCCTCTCTGAGATACTGGACTACCCTAGAAATTTGTAAAATGCAAACACCATTTGGATTGGTCTTTCACAGTCCAATCCACTTGCTATGTTGCTTGGAAGAATTGGGTAACATGTGCCTCTGAGCATATGATGAGTGGTGGCAACACCTACAATCAACCCAAATAACAGAAACAAGGCATGTGCTGTGCTGATCTTGTTTTAGCAGGGAGGAAGCAACAATATTAAAACAGTTGATATAGTTCAGATAGTCACTTTAAATATGTTTGATTTACTTTGCAATTTTAGTAAAGTTTTCTACAGAGGGGAGGGTAAAGAGGAGGAGGGGAAGGAGAGGATTGGAAGGGGATGAGGGAGGGGAAGGGAGGAGTGGAGGGAGGGGAGGGGAGGGGAGGGGAGGGCCAAGAGGGAGGAGGGGAGGGCAGGTTTGATCATTTGCATGCTTTTTGAGTTAAGTGGGATTTACTCCTGTGCGAGCATGTTTTGGATAGGTGAAACTGACCTGGGGGAGGGGCAGGGAGAGGAGGAGGAGGGCAGGAAGGGGAGGGAGGAAAGGAGAGGGGATTGGATGGGTGGGCAGTGGGTAGAGGGTAAGCCCCTTTCCTTTCCAAAAGGAAAACATTGTGAGCACTATCATTGTTTTTCATTGTTTCCCCCACCTCTCCTGGTGCATTCACTATAGCTGCCTAATTTCCCTGCTTTTTAAAGTTTGGTAGAAATATCTGTTGGCTATACCTACATTCTTAAACTGCAAGTTTTTTTTTTTACTTTTAGTGAATTTCCCTGCTTTTTAGTCCAGGAGGTAAGAAATGGGATCCTGTGCAAGTTTGCTGAGAATGGATTGATCATTTGCATGCTTATTGAGTTCTGTGGGATTTACTCCCCTGCAATCATGCTTAGGATAGGTGAAACTGACCAGAGGGGATGGGGAGGGGAGGAGGGTGGAGCAGGCAGGAAGGGGAGGAGGGTAGGTTTGATCATTTGCATGTTTATTGAGTTCAGTGAGATTTCCTTCCATGCAATCATGCTTAGGATAGAAAAAACTGACCATGGGAAGGGAGCCTAGGCACATGTAGCCTCCCACCCAAATTTAAACCAGAGCTGTACCTGGCCACATCCACACCAGACTGTTATTTCACTTTAGGCAGTCATAGCTTCTTCCAAAGAATCCTGGGAAGTGTAGTTAGTGAAGGGTGCTGAGAGTTGCTAGGAAATGCCCTGTTCCACTCACAGAGCTTCAGTCAGAGCAGCTGACTGTTAAACTACTCTGGCCACTGGAGCTCTGTCAGGGGAATAGGAGTCTCCTCTCAGCACCCTTCACAAACTACACTTCCTAGGATTCTTTAGGGGAAGCCATGACTGTCTCATGTGAAATCAAAGTCTGGTGTGGGTGTGGCCCCCTGATTAGCCAAGCCCAGCAGCTGTGAGTCTGGGTTTTAGAACACTGACAGTTGGTTCTTACTATAATTGAGTTCAAGACAAAAATTCTTAAATTAATTAAAAATCAGTCAGGCATCCTTTTTTAACTTTTAAACTGCAGAAGATGAAGGTCAGAGTATGGAGCAAGGTCAGTAATAGAATTAGAGGTACTCTGTGAACATGGCTGATTTTTAATTAATTTCAACAGATTATGAGACCACTGACTGAAAAAAGTCCAAAAGGGATCTGGTCTTTTTTTACACTTTGAGCTCTCAATTCTCTCTGAGTGTTTTGTGTATCACCATTAAAATTTAGAGGATTGTTAAGCAAGCATTTCTGAGTTCAGGACTATAAATTTTGTAAGGTTTTGTTTTGAAGGATCATAATGGCATGGGGGTATTTTCAATTTAACACTGTGGAATGCGAAAAATCCATGCTGACTGTAGTATACAGCCACTCTCGTGGCCGTATAATCAAGCCAGAGAACAAGCTGTCATCAGTCCAGTAGAGCTAGCTTGGGAACTGGCATATGCACCAAAATACACAGGAGTACAGCATGGATAACTTCAGAAACTTTAGCCTAGGTACCAGAGTGCTTTCATAAAGTACTCAGGAAGGAGCAATTCATGCTTATCAAGGAAATTTGCAAGCAGGATGCTTGCCCAGGAGATCTCCTTCCTGACAAGTCACATCTTCTTCATATCCAGATGTATGGAATGCCCCTCACTTAAGGCAAATAGAGGTTTTCTGCAAGCTTTCTTTCTTTTGATTTTCTCTTACTGCTTACCTGATCTGATAGACCTACAATCAAATGTATTCAACCTCTCCTCTTATCATCTTTTGATACTTCATTGTGGCCTCCAATCAAATAGCAGGCCATAATTGATTAGTAGTGTCTGCATTCTGCATTGTTGGCATCCCAGTGTTAACACCTGGCTGGCAAAAGGCTAATTTAGATCCTGACCCTAAAAACCATCATTAAGTTTCCATTACAATAACCAATGGTACTGGCTTATTGATGAAGGCATTTGAGAAATCATCTGTAGATGGTAATAACAGAAATCCATTCAGTATGGATGTCCCACACTTAGCGCAGCATAATTTTGTGCTGTCTTTTGTGTATCAACAGGCAATCAGACAGGAGGGGGAAAAGTCTCAAGCTTTCTTTGTATCATAAATGGAATTTACATTCAGTTGATGTTGGTATTCTACTAAGGTCTAATCCTGCACTCTTCTCTGTGCCTCCATGCAAGATGGTGAGCAGGGATGCCTCCAAGCACCACCTGTATGCTGTCTTTTTCACAATAAATAAAACTCTGCTTACAGCCTGAGCAGAGGATTAATAAATGTGTTCAGTATTGAGGGCAGCCTAGGAAGTGTATTGTGACCCAATTTCACTCTCATATGTGATTCACATAATTGGCATAACATTTGCATTAATGTTGTGAATGCCAAGCCACAGCTGGTCAACATCTTGAACTTGTCTAGAGTGGTATGAATGGATTTTTCACTCAGTGACTGAAAAGGCATTTCTTTTTTCAGGGATCAATCTCTGAATGTGAAAAGGGGTATAAATTCCTTCTCACCATTTAATTATCACAGGATAACCTAAAATATCTGGGAGATTAAGGCTACACTCCCATATTCACTTACCGGGGAGCAAGTCCCATTGAATTCAACTCTGAGTAGATACATATGGAAATGTCACAACATTACACATACAGAGAGGGTGACTCACAAAAATGAACACTTAACATGAGAGATTCAACACTATTCAGTGATTAATAAGGCCTGCCCTGGGAGTGATTACCTGAGGATTTGGGTGCTTGCCTGCTCACTCCTCTAAGTTGCTGTCTCTTGAGACAACTGAAGTCCCTGATAAGTGCTGCAAGGACTGGGACCCCTTGCCTGACCCTGACTCTAGAGAGAGGCTGCAGTCAATATTGCAGCCTCTTGCTTCAGCTCCTGGCTGGATCAGGGGACATAAAAACCCAGCTGCCCTTGGGCAGCGGGTCTACTGTCAGTGGAGTTGTCACTGAAGGGGAGACACCAAATGGTATTACCCATTGGGGAGTCCCTTAGACAGTCCCAAGGGTGGGCACTACCCCCACTCTATTTTATTTTATTTTTTAAAACCAAGCTAGAGGAGATTGGTAGTGGGGAGGGCGTATGGCGCATGTGTAATTCCTGTGCAGGGTGAGAGCCTGTGCAGTGAACTGAATGATAGAAGAAAGTTGCCAGATGCCTTCAGAGTGCGTGTCTGCAACTGGCAGAAGGCTCGTCCTCCCAGGGTGTGAAATAGGAGGGGAGTAGATGTGCCCTGTGTGAAAGATATTGAGTGGGTCTGACTGTTCCCAATTCTCCCAGAGACCTACTGAAACAACTGGTTCAAGCAGGTTTTGTGGGTGGGCTCTTGTTGGGTCCATATCAGATGTTTAGGAGGAGTCTTAATGAGGAGGAACATGGGTGATGCCTCCCCAATTTCAGTGATCATGGGTAGAGGGAGGTATAGCCATGGGGAGGTGGTGAACTACCACAGAAGATGAGGGCAGGGCTATCTACACATTGGAAATGCCACTTCTCTCATGGATGGGTTCCTCATTGCTCATCTGCTGTGCCCTCTGGCCTGTGCATTGTTGTTTAATGCCAGAGAGGTATACAATAAGACCACACTCATCCATGATTTGATCGTGGATGAAGGTGCTGATTTGGTGTGCATTAACTAGACATGGGTGGGTGAGCTGGGAGGAGTTGATCTGACCCAGCTTTGCCAACCTGGATACTCGGTGCAACACCAGCATAGGCTGCAGGA
This sequence comes from Rhineura floridana, assembly GCF_030035675.1. Lineage (NCBI taxonomy): Eukaryota > Metazoa > Chordata > Lepidosauria > Squamata > Rhineuridae > Rhineura > Rhineura floridana. The sequence goes on along the minus strand of NC_084488.1, from coordinate 37,430,753 downwards.
ATGGGGGGGTTGCTGTGGTCTGCAGAACTTTAATCTTTGTCATCAGTTTTGGAGCTGGCTGTAAGGGCTTGCACCTGGTGTCAGGCCAAAGAAACAGGAAACTAGGTTTGCTGGTGTACCGTCCAACCTGGTACCCGGCAGCTTCTCTGACCGAGCTGGCGGAGGCTGTCGCAGCTGTGGTATTGGAGGAGCCCAGCACGATAGTGCTGGGTGATTTCAATGTCCATACTGAGGCTACCTCTAGTGTTCTGGCCCGGGACTTCATGGTCTTTCCTTCCCCACTCTGGATGCCGTCCAGAATAACTTTCTCAAACAGCTTCTTTGTTTACCTCCCGGTACACCTACTGCCCTGCTACGAGCTGAATGTGGCCTGTTACCAATCACGGCTCTTATACACAAGACCTTATTAACTTACTGGTCTTCACTAACTAATGCTCCTTCTAAGATTTTGGCGACGGCCTGTTTTGATCAGGCCACGAAGGACAAATCCTGGAAGCAGAGTTCCCTGAACATTTTACAGCAATACCATTTTACATCTAAGTCCCCTCTTTTATTGAATAAGAGTAAAATAAGCGCACAGATCGCTCAACACTCTATATGGATCGATAGGCTAGCCATCCTTAATTCCAAATTTTCAAGGTGGTATAGTCTCTACAAACTTGACCACTCAAGGGCTGATTACTTGTCATATCTCCATTCTGTACATTTAAGGCATGCTTTTACAGCCCTCAGATTCCAGACTATGCCCACTGCCCTCATCTCTGGCCATTACCTTCAACTTCCGCGAGAACAAAGACAGTGCATCTGTTTGCTAGGAAAGGTGGAAGATCTCCCTCATTATCTCTTAGATTGCCCACTCTATATCCAACCAAGATCCATTTATTTGGATCCCCTGATCAGTACCTTAGGTTCCAATGATATAGTTCAAATTATCTCCTTTCTTCTTGCAGATAAAGACCCTCAAGTTACAAATAAGGTGGCACATTTCGCTTTTGTTGCCCAAAAGTTGAGGGCTAAACATCACAATGTTCTTGGATCTTAGAGATCTTTTGGTTATAAATCTATAAATCTATACACATACTTCTATGTTTTAACGGTTTTAAAGTGATTCTATTTTAACGCTGTTTTAATTGTAAAATTTTAATACGTTTGTTTTATGTTCTTAATTGTGTTGGCCTATGGCCTGGCAAATAAACTTGACTGACTGACTGACTGACTGACAACCATGGGGCCGTCTCAAGTTATCACCAGCCCAATGCATAGGGCAGGTCACATCCTCGACCTGGTTTGTGCTCCACATGGAGGAAGGGGTGGCTTGGAGATATGGGGGATGGATGTCACTCCATTGTCATGGTCAGACCACTCCCTGGTGAAGTTCAGACTTATGGCTCCGATCCTCTCCTGCAAGGAAGGTGGACAGATTAAGATGGTCTGCCCCCTGAGACTAATGGAATCTGCTGGATTCCTGAATGCCCTATGGGAGTTCCTAGTAGATAGAGCAGATTACCCTGTTGAACACCTTGTCACACTGTGGAACAGCGAGGTGCATCAGGCTCTTGACACGGTTGCTCCTGAGTGCCCTCTCTGGCACTGGGGAGCCCAGTTTGCACCTTGGTACACCAGGGAGCTAAGGGCAATGAAACAGGCTGGTTGACGGCTAGAGCGCAAGTGGCGAAAGACGTGCTGTGTGGCTGATCGGGCACGAGTAAAACATCATAACCGTGCCTACTGTGTGGTGGTGAGGGTAGCAAAGAAGGCCCACTTCTCAGCCACAATCATATCCTCAAGTAGCTGTCCAGTGGAGCTTTTCCATATTGTCAGGGGTCTGTTAACATCAACTCCAGGAAATGGGGGTTTAGACCCTTTAGAGATGGGTGTGAATTGTTTGCAAGGCACTTGGAGGGTAAAGTTGTTAGCCTCTGTAGCAATCTTGATGCCCCATCCGCATCTACTGTAGTCGCCAATGAGGTGTCCAATGTAACGTCTGCTGCAACTTCTTGGGAACAGGGAACATCTTGTGGCCTGATGACATGGACAAGGTGCTTGCAACAATGCAGCCAGCAATGTGTCCTCTTGATCCTTGCCCTTCTTGGCTTCTTAAAGCTTGCCGAGGGGGCTTAACTGAGTGGATCCAGGGTGTGGTCAATGCATTGTTGCAGGAGGGAGTGCTTCCAGCTGCCCTGAAAGAGGTGGTGATCCGACCGCTCCTGAAAAAACCCACCCTGGGCCCATTGGTTTGTGACAACTACTGCCCAGTCACAATTACCCCCCTTTTCAAAAAGGTGATTAAGGGTTGTGGTGCAGCAATTGCTAGTACTCTTATTTTATTTATTATTTATTTAATTTATTTATTTGATTTCATTTATAAACCGCCCTTAGCCAATGGCTCCCTGGGCAGTGTACAACATACAATAATAACAATAACCAACAAAAATCGGAAGATATAAAATACAAAATACATAATAGCACTACCAATATTAAGGTAATTAAAACATTAAAATACATACAAATGAATTGGATGAAACAGATTATCTTGACCCATTCCAGCCGGATTCAGGCCTGGTTATGGGACTGAATCAGCCTTGGTCGCCCTGATGGATGATATCTATCAGGAGAAGGACAGGGGGAGTGTGACTCTGTTATTCTTACTTGATCTCTCAGCAGCTTTTGATCCCATTGACCATGGCAACCTTCTGGTCTGACTTGGTGAGATGGGTATTGGAGGAACTGTTTTACTGTGGTTCTGATCCTATTTGGAAGGTCATTTTCAGAGAATTGCATTGGGTGATTGTCTTTCGGCCCCCTGGCAGATGTGCTGTGGGGTGCGGCAGGGTACCATCTTGTCCCCCATGCTGTTTAACATCTACATGAAGCCCTTGGGAGTGGTCATCAGGAGGTTTGGGGCAAGGTGTCAGCAGTATGCTGACGATACCCAGCTCTATTTCTCTGTAACATCTGAATCGGGAGAGGCCGTGCAAGCCCTGGACCACTGCCTGGACTCAGTAGTGGGCTGGATGAGGGCCAATAAACTGAGTCTGAATCCTAGCAAGACAGATGTGCTGTGGATTGGTGGTTCCCAAGTTCAGATAATTGGTCAGTTGCTTGCTTTGGATGGGGTCATACTTCCTCTGAAAGAGCAGGTCTGTAGTCTGGGGGTAGTCCTGGACCCATCTTTGTTGCTAGGGGCCCAGGTGACCTCATTGGCTAGGAGTGCCTTTTACCAGCTTCGGGTGGTAAGAGCTGCGGCCATTTCTGGACTGGGATAGCCTGACCTCTGTTGTCCATGCACTGGTAACCTTGCACGTTATTTAGGGCTACCTTTGAGGGTGGTCTGGAAGCTGCAGCTGGTGCAAATTGTGGGAGCGAGACTGCTCACTGGGGCAGGGTGTCGCCAACATGTCACCCCGCTGCTGAAAGAATTGTACTGACTGCCTATTAGCTACCGGGCTATGTTCAAGGTTCTGGTTTTGCTGTACAAAGTACTATACAGCTTGGGACCAGGATACCTGAAAGACCATCTTAACTCTTATATACCCAGGTGAGGGGCTCCTGCATATGCCATCTTATCAGGAGGTCCGTTCTGCACAGCATAGGAAATGGACCTTTAGTATAGTGGCACCTACCCTTTGGAATTCCCTCCCCTTAAATATTAGACAGGCACCATCTCTATTATCTTTTCGGTGCCTACTGAAGACCTTTCTCTTTGATCAAGCCTTTTAAGTAGAGACCTTATCCCAGTCTGCATCTATGTTGGAATTGCTTTTTAATATGTTTTTAAACCTTTTTTTAAAAAATATATTTTTAAACCTTTATAAAAATGTTTTTAAACAGGTTTGGTTTTAATATTTTTATGTGTGTTTTTGGTGATGTTTTAAAGTGTTTTTATTGCTTTTGTTTGCCACCCTGGGCTCCTACTAGGAGGAAGAGTGGTATATAGACAGACAGACAGACAGAATGTCTGGAATTCTCATGGATAGAAAGTGTGTGGGGATTTGTGCTTGCTTTTCTTAACATTTGATGTGGCTGAGGGGTGTTTGTGAGTGTCCCCTCTTTTATTCTACAAATCCCACAAAGAGTCTGCAGCCTTCCTGGGTGCCAACACCACAGTTAAAACCCAGCACAAGGCATCAAGACATTGGACTGAAATATTAATTGCCACGTTGCTGTTTTATTGAACGACTGTATCACACCCTGGGACTGTGGGATGAAGGGTGGGTAAGAAATGTGATGGATGGATGGATGGATGGATTAAACAAAGAATCAAACAAATAAAGGGAGATTGCAGAGTGCTGGAAAAATGTTTGCTGGAAACAAAGATGCATACAGTACCCCTGACCACCTCACAATGCACACCAACCAAAAGTCTAAAGAGAGAGCTACAATGGTTGCCAGTTTGCTACCAGGTCAGGTTCAAGATACTTGTGTTAATTCAAAAAATAACTTGGGCCCAAAGTACTTATGGACCATCTGATCCCTTATGCTCCACCTTGTTCACTGAGATTCTCTGATGTAGCACTTCTGGTGGTTCCCCATGTCCATGAGGTTCAGTTGTACTTCAGCAGGGACTGAGCCTTTAGTGTAGTAAGGCCTGCCCTGTGGAACTCCCTACCAGTAGAGGTTCAACAAGAACCATCCCTGTCTTCTATTAAATGTCTTTTGAAAATGATATTGTTTAGGCAGGCCTTCACAATATGAATTTCTTTTTTAACTATCCAGTATTTACTGATGTTTTATTGATGTTTTTAATTATGGTTTTAATTATGGATACTTTGACTGATTTTATTATATTTCCATGTTGTTTACTACCTTGATATATTTTATGAAATATGAATTATATTTCAATTGTAATAATAATAATAGGTAGAAAAATTGAAGTTTTTTTCACAGATGAAGAAAATGTGTGAGAATTTGAAAGGCATATTTCAGTACAAATGAGATGCAAAAAAAATGATGAGCATCTAAGCAAACCCAAATAAAAAAGTGAAAAATCACAGGATGCTGGCAGATAATTTATCTATTAAAAAAGCCCAACACATTTTGGCTTGTCTATATTTTAGGTCTTTATTAGGGGCTGTAAAATAGGAACAATACTTCAGCAAAGGTATTTAACCAGTATAAATAATTAGATATTAAAATAGATAATTTGATATACTTACTCAAATCCCTTACTCCCTTATTTCTTCTAATGTTCCCTTACTCTTCCTTTTTGCAAGGTCATGTCTATCAGAGAAAAAACCCTTGATAATTTAATATGAATTAATAACACCTTGCTATGTTTTTTTTACAAAGTCTATAATTGAATGCCTTCTGGACTTCCCGGAAGGAGTGCTGGCTGGTGATTGTCTCTGAGTGAGCTCTATCTCAGAGGAAGCTTATTTCAGTTAAAAGCCAGTCAAGAGGAATTTTTGACTGGCATAAATGTTCTCCAAGATAAAAGGGGAACCGAAGAGATTATCCACGGAACTCCGTCGAGCTGTAGATTGCTAGATTTGATCAGGAATCCCCCTGAGATAAGAAGGCATTTCTAGCAGTGGAAGACAGAGTCTGGATTTCCAACAGACTGTGCTGAAAGTAAGCGAGACTTTTTTTCTTTCTCTTTTAAAAACGTTTTTAACGAGCTAGCCTCCTTCTGTCTAAATCTTATCAACTAACTTAAATTACTATCGTAAAATAGACTTGTTTACGAATTGGCAACTCAGAAACTTGGGTGAGTCACACTTTTTCCGTATTATACAAAGCTAAGGAAGAAGGGAGCAATTCAAAGAACCTGCTTTATTTTTTATGACAAAAAGCTGGCTTAAAGCTGGAATTACAAAGATTAAATGGATAAGAGGCAACATTAGATAAGATGATTTGATTATTTGAAGGAAATATATCTGAGAATATTTTTTTTATTTTTTTTTATTTTGGATTAATTTTTTTTTTAACGAATCTGCTGTTCGTGTATCTTACTAACTGCTGGATGCTGAGAACTGGATTTGTTTTACATTCCTGAATGTGCTGGAGATAAGAACTGTGTTGGTTAAACAGGCCTGGAATATTAACTTTTTTGTTGCTGGGAGAAAAGAAACTGTTTGCCTCTACATTGGCTAATAATAGAAAAGTTTTTTTTCAAGAATGACAACTAAGAAAGCAGCCAAAGTTTTGGAGCGAAGAGTTTCAATTGATACACAGGAAGGGATGGACATGTTCCAGAAAATTATGGAGGGATTTAGTGATTTTAAACAAGAGTTGAAACAAGAGATGAAACAGGACAGACAACAACTTAAAGATGAATTTTGCAATATGAAAAAGGATTTTAAAGATTTACAAGATCATATTAAAACAGAAGTGGGTGAGATTAAAAATAACATTGGGCAATTAACACAGGATGTAAAAAATGTTAAAGATAAGGTGCAAACCTTAGAGAATAGAATAGATATTACAAATATGGAATTGGGAAAAAATTTGGACTATATTGCTGTTATGGAACTTAGAGATAAAGAACATTGCTTGAGATTCTGTGCAATTCCTGAGGAAACAGGTGAAGATATCAGAGAGAAAATTGTTAATGTTTTGTCAAAATCCTTCGACAGGAATGAAGATCGGATGGAATTTGAAATAGTCAAAGTTTATAGAATTAATTCCAGATATGCAACAATTAAAAAAATCCCAAGAGATGTGCTTGTTCATTTTTTAAAAAAGAGGACCAGAGATATGGTTTTGCAACATGATTTTAACAATGTCTTCAAAATTGACGGTAAAGAAATACAGGTGATGAAGGAAATTCCTGTTAGGCTTCTACGTAAGAGAAAAGATTACGCTTTCTTCACAGAAAAACTTAAACAATGTAAAATTCAATTTAGATGGGATGTTCCAGAGGGAGTGATTTTTACATTTAGACAACAGAAGTATTGATTAAATACTGTTCAAAAAGCAAGGGATTTCTTGAGAAAAGCTTCAAAAGACATGGAAGAAGATAAACTCAAAGATATGGATATAATTCCTGGGAAACAAAGTCAACAGAAACAGGTAGAGGAAGAAAAGGATGATGATGGATCAAAGGGAGCAACAGGCACAGACTTTTCTAAAATACATGCTTAAAAATGGATTACAAATATCTAACTTGGAATATAAATGGAGCTAATACGTCGCAGAAGAGAAAGAAAGTATTTCATTATTTGAAAAAATTAAAATTGGATATAATTTGTTTACAAGAAACTCATATTAAGAAGAAAGATTCTAAATATTTAATTTGTAAAAATTTGGGTGAAGAATTTATTTCGGCAGGATTCAAAAAAAATGGTGTGGTTCTTTATATTAATTCACAATTGTCTCCTAAATTGATATTATTGGATGATAGTGGCAGATTTGTGGGAGTTGAAATCACCATTCAGGGTACAAAAATTTTGATAGTGGGCATTTATGCTCCTAATGAAGATAAAACAAGGTTTTATACTGGATTTATGGAAAAATTATCAGAGTTTGCATATGATCATTGGTGTGTCATGAATGATTGGAATGGGGTAATTTCACCAAAAATGGATAGACTTTCTGAGAAAAATATTAAAGAGACACAGGGCAAACTGCCGAAGATCTGTTTCGAATTGATGGAAAATTTAGAATTGGTGGATGCTTGGAGATATATAAATGACAATGCAAAGGAATTTACTTACTTTTCAGAAAGACATAAAACATTTTCGAGGATTGATATGATTTGGATGTCTAAAAATTTAGTGAAAGATATTTCCAAGATGGATGTGTTACCAAAAACCTTTTCGGATCATAATCCAGTGATATTGACTTTAAAAAAAAAAATATTGGATTTAGATGGAGACTAAATGAATCTTTATTACAGAATGATAAAATAGTGCAGGAATGTAAGAAGAAATTAAAAGAGTTTTTTGAACACAATTTACACAAAGGAACAGATGAAAATATTGTTTGGGATACAAGTAAAGCATTTATGAGGGGATATTTTATTAAATGTAATTCTGAATTAAAAAAGAAGAAACAACAGAAAATGCAATTGATCTTGGAAGAAATAAAACAAAAAGAGGAAGAATTGAAAAAGAATCCAACTAAAGCTTCTACTGTAAATCAAATTAAAATGTTACAGAAACAAGTGTCAATGTTGACAGTTAGAGAAATTGAAAGGAAATTAAATTTTACTAAACAAAGGACTTTTGAATTTGCAAATAAACCGGGGAAATTGCTTGCATATAAATTAAGAAAAGAACGACAAAAAAATCTTATTTTAAAGATACAAGAAGGAGATGAGATGTTGACAGACAATTTAAAAATCCAAAGGGTTTTCCATCAATATTATTCAACTTTGTACAAGTGTCAGGAAATTCCCTCAGAAAAAATAGAAGAGTATATATCCAAACAGAATTTGCCTAAAATTACAGATCTTCAGAGACAAGCTATTAATGGTCCTATTACGTCAAGAGAAATATCTGAGACTATAAGTAAAATTAAATTAGGAAAGGCGCCAGGACTGGATGGACTATCAGCAATGTATTACAAATGCTTGGAGGAGGAACTTTTACCACCTTTACAGTATACAATGAATTCTATTTTACAAGAGGGGAAGATACCGGATAGTTGGAAAAATGCCAATATAACATTAATACCTAAAGAGGAGCAGGATTTAACTAAAACAAAAAATTATCGGCCAATATCTTTACTGAATAATGACTATAAAATTTTTACAATGATTTTGACTGAAAGAATGAAAATAATATTGCAACAATTTATTCAGGAAGATCAAGCGGGGTTTTTACCTAAAAGACAATTACGTGATAACGTCAGGAATGTTTTGAATGTGTTGGAATATCTAGAACAACGAAATGACATACAAGCTGCTTTGATTTTCTTGGATGCTGAGAAAGCATTTGATAATTTGAATTGGAAATTTATGTTTAAGGTTCTAGAGCAAATGGACTTTGGAGATAATTTTATAAAATGGATCAGATCGATTTATACATCACAGAAGGCACAGATAATTGTCAATGGGGATTTAACGGACTTATGTGAAATACAAAAGGGTACAAGACAGGGATGTCCATTGTCCCCCCTTCTATTTATTCTGGTTTTAGAAGTGCTGCAAGACACATAAGGCAAGACAAAAGGATTTCGGGAATAAAGATAAAAAAAGAGGAATATAAACTGAGAGCATTTGCTGATGACTTGATAATTGTATTAGAAAATCCCTTGGAAGGAATCAAAGTATTGATGGATAAATTAGAAGAATTTGGACCATTAGCAGGATTTAAGATCAATAATCAAAAAACGAAGATGTTGGTGAAAAATTTATCTTTAAGAGATCAAAAAGAGTTAATGGAGAAGATAGATTTTAAAATAGAAGAAAAGGTGAAATATTTAGGTATCATTATGACAAAAATTCAAAGTTGTTTCATAATAATTATGAAAAACTATGGACAGAGATTAAGAAAGATTTGTTAAAATGGGATAAATTACAGTTGTCATTAATGGGTAGAATATCTGTAATAAAAATGAATGTATTGCCGAGAATGATGTTTCTATTTCAAACAATACCTGTCATATCCTCTGATCTACCTTTCAAACAATGGCAAAAAGATATTTCTAAATTTGTTTGGCAGGGGAAAAAACCAAGACTTAAATTTAAATTATTACAAGACGCCAAAGAAAGAGGAGGGCTGGGATTACCAAATTTGAGACTTTATTTTGCTGCTTGTTGCTTAGTCTGGATAAAGGAATGGATTCTATTGAGGAATAAAAGATTATTGGATTTGGAGGGTCACAACCTGAAGTGGGGATGGCATGGATATCTATGGTATGATAAAGTAAAAGTTAATGTGGATTTTAATAATCATTTTATAAGACGTCCTTTGTTGAATATATGGAATAAATACAAAACAAGGTTTTTTTCGAAAATACCACTATGTGTTTCAAGTCAAGAAGCATTTTATAGAAGAGAAATGGCTGGAAAAGAGAAATGGTTAACTTACCAAGAACTATTAGAAAATGTGCATGGTGAATATATAATGAAAGAGAGAGAACAACTAATAAAGCAAGGATATAGTTCACAATGGTTTGCTTATTTACAATTGTTAGAAAGATTTAAAATGGACAAGAAAATGTATGGGTTTGAAATAAATAAATCTGATTTTGAAATAGGTTTGTGTACAAATGATGAATGCATAATTGCAAAAATGTATAAATTTTTATTAAAAATGGACATGGAAGAAGAACAAGTAAAAAAGTGTATGGTTAAGTGGGCAAAAAATTTTGGTTATAATATACAAATGGATCAATGGGAAAATATGTGGAAAAAAGGTTTGAAATTTACATTATGCTATAATCTTAAAGAAATTTTTTATAAAATGATGTATCGTTGGTATATGACTCCAGAAAAGTTGTCAAAAATGTATAGTAATGTTTCTAATGTATGTTGGAAATGTAAACAACAAGAAGGATCTTTTTATCATATGTGGTGGTTGTGTAAATAGGCAAAATTATTTTGGGCACAGATAGGTAGGATGATGCAAAAAATCTTAAAGATAAATATTCAGTCAAAACCAGAATTTTTTTTATTGGGTTTTATGGATAAACAAAAGGAAAAGAAATATGGAAGAACAATATTATATATGATCACGGCAGCAAGATTACTATATGCACAAAAGTGGAAAATTGAATTGATACCAACAATGGAAGAATGGCTATTGAAATTAATGGACTTAGTTGAGATGGACAAATTGACATGTCTTATTAGAGAAAAAACGACAGATACATTTCTTAAGGAATGGAAGCCTCTTTTGGACTTTTTGTTGAAAGAAAAAAATGAAATGATGATAATGGGATTTGACGATTAATTAAGATAGACTTTGGAAAAAAGTGAATTTCGTATGTTTTAGGAGACAGGTTTGATATATATTATATACTTATAGCTGATCTGTAACAAATCGGAAGTCAAGTTTTTTTTTCTTTTTACTTTATTTTTTTCTGTTGTATTGTTTTTGTTGTATTTGTATTTGTTTTTATACAAAATTGAATAATAAAAAAATTATTATAAAATATATATATATATATAATTGAATGCCTTCTGTTGATAATTTAAAGCATTAGAAGAGAAAAATTAAATGTATTACCAGTGATCTCTACATTTATTTTCTCAGTTTGATTTGAGTGAGTATATACAATTATTTACTTTTAATATCTAATTATTAATATTGGGTAAAAAAAATGTGAAGTATTGTTCCTGTTTTATAGCCCCTGATGAATGCCAGAATATATTCAGGCCAGAATGTGTTGGGCTTTTTAAATAAATAAATAATCTGCCAGCATCTTGTGATTTTTTCACCTTTTTATCCGAGATTTCAGCACAGCGTATATTCTAATCCCTCATATTACTTTTTTATTTATTTATTTATTACATTTTTATCCCACCCTTCCTCCTAGAAGGAGCCCAGGAGGCAAACAAGAACACTAAAAACACTGTAAAGCATCTTAAAAACAAAATACATTAAAACATATTTAAAATATATTTAAAAACATCTTTAAAAGAAGCTTTTAAAAAATCTATAAAAGTAACTGCAACACAGCTGCTGACCGGGATGTCTCTACTTAAAAGGCATGTTGAAAGAGGAAGGTCTTCAACAGATATCAAAAATATAACAGAGATGGTACCTGTCCAATATTTAAGGGGAGGGAATTCCAAAGGGTAGGTGCCACAACACTAAAGTTCCACTTCCTATGTTGTGCCAAACAGACCTCCTGATGAGGTATGGTGGAAGACGTCCTCACCTGCAGTGTACAGTGATCAACTGGGTATATAAGGTAATGAGGAAGAAAGTCAACAAGCGTACAAGTTCCCCTCCCCCCCATGCCATCATCTTTCACAAGTTGGAGGGATAATTTCTGAAGTGGGGAGGCTTTTCTGCTCATGTGGGCTTAGAGCCATGATCTTGCAAGCTCCCACTGCAGATGTTTGCCACCACATTGTAGAGAGAGCAGAAGACAGACATGGGGATGGGGGGAGAGCTAGCACACTAATCCCTGTTCTCCTTCATGCGATTCTAATAGTGTTGGGGATTAGAATACCCTTATTGGACATCAGTCTATTCCAAGAGTAGAGTGGAACCAAATTTATAGGGTCCCTGAAGGAACTTGAGAGTAAGAAGAATCAAACGATATATGGAATTTGTTTGGTTTTGCTGTTTTCTTGTATTTGATTCTTTCTAAGCAATCTGACCTCTAATCCTGAGTATGGCACTTACCCTGAATAACTGGAGACCATTTCAAAACCACCATCAATTTGGTGATAACTGCTCAACAGGATACATAAATGCACTTTTGGAATTGTGCCCATCATAGTGTATTGAGAAATCACAGAATCAGAGGGGAAGGTCTAATTGTCAGCAATGAGGTTTCACAGCATCTTCTAAAGGTCATAATCATGGTGCCTGATTAGATGCCTGGAGGGTTGGTTGTCATGACATTCTCACTGGAATCTGAAAAACATTTATCAAAAGACTTCTTGGTGCTTCTCTCTGTGAATTGCATCAGCCATTATCTTAGAAAATTTATGTTCACAAACCTATGTTTGCTAAGAAAATGGGAAAGTGAGGGCGAGGGAAACTTACAGGAGAAGATAAGTGAGCATGTCATGAGAGAGGGGTGATTAGTCTTTCCCATGTCTGCCTCTTCTTGCTCTTCCTTAAACAGCAGCTTCCTCTTTGGATGACAGGCAAAGCTTTTGCCGGCTGTTGCGGTATAATCTGCTGGATTCAAAACAGTTAGGACAGATTGAGGAAATAACTTTTTAAACTAAGCTTACTTATTATAGAAGACACAGGCTGCATTCAGACATGGGGCTTATTGCATTAGTTTTACTAATTATAATGGTAGCACTCTAACATTCCTTTCACACTGCAGCACTTGTTTCATTATTGAACTGTGGCTTTTTGACTGATATACTGCTATGTTGTGCTAAATTTCATTCACACCAGTGAGTGTGGTGTGACATAACAATGAACATCATTGGACATGCCCCTACTCCTCCACTCCTTGTACACATGTGCACTTCTGTTCCCCCATGAAAATGGAAGGAAAGAACTGTATGCCAGAATACTGCCCCAAATTTCATCACTTTGTTGTTGTTATGTGCCTTCAAGTTGATTACGACTCATGGCAACTCTATGAATCAGCGACCTCCAATAGCATCTCTCATGAACCACCCAGTTCAGATCTTGTAAGAGTTGGACAGTAGTTCATCTTGATGAAACCTTTCTCTGTCAACTCACATGCAATATGGTACTTTATCCCTATATGTTTAGTGTGTGGTGTGATTCTCTCAGTCTGAGAAAGTCTAATATAGCTCTGATTGTCTTCCATCATCTGAATTGGCCTTTGCACTCTTATTCTAAAGTCCTTTAGTAATCTGTTAAGCCAAATGGCTTCTTTGCATGCTTCTGCAGCAGCTATATATTCAGATTCTGTGGAAGAAAATGCTATTATATCTTGCTTGTGGCTAGCCCAGGAGATACGTAAACAGGAAGCCACTAGTTGATTTGGAGTCTGAATTGTCTCCAGTCCAGTCTGCTTCAGTGTAACATGCAAGTTTTGGATCACTATTAGCTGGCAATCTCAGCTTAAAGTCCATAGTCCCTTTCAAGTATCTAGCCACCCTATTGACAGCAATCCAGTCCTTTTGTGTGGGTGTGCTAGTTTTCCTACATACAATCCCTACTGCACTTGCTATGTCAGGTCTAGTGTTGGTGGTTAAGTACAGAAGCTTTCCTATTGCTGTTCTGTACTGGTTGTTGTTTGGTAAAGGTTCACCTACATCATTGTCTTTAAGAACGTCTGTCACCATGGGCGTTGCTACAGGATAGGCATCTTTGAGTTCTAGAGTCTCTAAAAGATCAACAATATTTTGCCTTTGGTTGAGAAGGTAGGAGCCATCTCCTTCTCTTTGAATCTGAATGCCTAGGTAGTATGTTGCAGTGCCTAATTCCTTAATCTCAACTTCCTTGTTTAAGTGATGTACAACTTCTGTGTACTCTTTGAGTCACCACAATCAAGTCAGCAACATAAATCAGGATATAAGTCAAATGTCCATCTTTGCTTCTGGTGCACAGGCATTGATCTACCTCACCTTGCTTGAAGCCTTGCTCCTTGAGCATTTATCCAGTTTCTCATTCCAGGCTCTTGCAGCTTGATTGAGTCCATACAAGCCCTTTTTAAGTTTACATACAAGATGTGCTTACTTCTGGTTCACTCCATGCAGAAAAGCAGTCTTCTCATTGAGGTGTCTGACGTGCATCTGTTTGGAGGTTGCCACACTTAGTAGCATTCTTATCAAGCTGTGTTTGACAACAGGAGCAAAAATAACATCGTAGTCCTCTCTGTATTTCTGCAGGAAACCTTTGGCAACTAGTCTTGCTTTGTAGCATTCAATTTCTACTCCTGCATCTTGCTTCACCTTGAATACCCATCTGGACCCTATGGCTTTCTTGCCTGGTGGAAGCTCTGTCACGGTCCACCTCTTATTCTTGTGCAGTGCATCCATCTCCTCCTGAGCAGCTTTTCTCCACTGAGCGGCCTCAGATGCTGGCATCTGCTTAATCTCCTCCTAAGTTGATGGTTCACTAGGTAGCACCGACTTTGTGAGGAAGGACAGGTGTAAAGGTGGTACATCCTTGTTGGTTCACTATGAGCATCTAGGAGTCTGTTCTGGGGTCTGTTCTCGCTCTGCACCATCTTCCAGTCCAGTCATCTCATCATCCTCATCTGCATCTGTACCGCTCTCAGCCTCATCATCACTTTCTGCAGTCTCTGCCTCTTCATCCTGCTCATGGCTTGGTTCAGGTTGTGTAGATGTCTGTGGTGTCACTGGTGTTCTGTATGTGGGTACTGGCATATCTATGAGAGATTGGACATGGTGTCCTTGCTCTTCTGAGAAATCTAGCACAGTCCCTCTTTTGTCAGCTCTGCATTGCCCATCAAAGTAGACAACATGTCTTGTGCTGACTTCACCTGTCTTTAGGTTCATAACTCTGTAGCCTTTGCTACCAGAAGCATAGCCTATTAAAATAGTCTGTTCTGTTCTATCATCTAGCTTCTGCCTCTTTTGTTTTGTTATGTTTTTGTTATGTTCTTGTGCAGTGCATCCATGTTTTGTTATGTAGGCAAAAGCAATGCTTCCAAAAACTCTAATATGTGCCAGGTTTGGAATACTGCCATGCCACAATTAGAATAGTGTGTGTGTGGTGCCCTTGGTTGGCAATCTGTTCTGGATATACATTGCAGCAATCATCGCATCACCCCACAGTCTGCTGGGTAGATCAGCATCAGCAAGCATGCATTTAGTCATTTCCAGAAGAGATCTGTCTCCTTTAAGAAATCCCATTCTGCTCCAGAATATGACTGACAGTCCTCCTGTGCAAAATGCCTTGTTCCTCCAGGAAACTTTCTGTTTGGTGCAATATAAACTCACCGCCATTGTCAGTCTGTAGAGCTTTTGGTTTCCTCTCAAACTTCGTGCTCACCGTGGAGATGTATTTCTTGAGCATCTCATGTGTTTGACTCTTCTCCTTTAGGTAGATGACACAGTACCTTGAAAATCATCCACAAAAATTAGAACATATTTATTCTTCCCAAGTGAGGGTACATTAAATGGTCCACAGAGGTCACTGTGTATGAGATCTAGCACCTTGGTGCTTCTCTTTTCTGTTCTTGGTGGAAATGATGGTCTAAAACCCTTTTCTTCAATGCAGTTTACACACCTGCTTGTTTTATCATGGTACTCTTGGTTTACCTTGATACCTGTTGCAAGGTTCTGTTTTTGTAGTTGCAGGATTGCCTTTGGATCACGATGTCCCAGCCACCAATGCTAGAGCTCCAAGCTGGTCTCATCCTTATCCACTATGGCTGCATTTGCTTGTTCAGCTGAAAGACTCAGTTCATAAACACCATCATTTTCAAAAGCTTGTGCAAACAAAGTATTGTCTTTGGTTACTGTACACTTTCCATCCTGGAAATATATTGCAAATCCTTTCTTATCTAATGCAGAAACACTTAGCATGTTGCAACTCAATTCAGGTAGAAATAAAACATGATCTGCTACATTTACTATGGTTTCATGAGGTAGTTTGTATTTTAGAGCACGACTCCCAGCTCCATGAATTATCATGTGTTCTCCATTAGCAGTTTCAATTTTTCCTTGAATATTTCTGTTTATTTCATCAAATAAAGCGTCATTAAATGAAGAATGATTTGTACATCCACTGTCCAAAATCCAATTGTTTGATTTTTGTTTATAATTATTTGCCATCAGACCCTTATGCACTAAAAGGAAATTGCTCCCTTCTTTGGGTCCTGCTTTCTAAGGTCCTTTGTTATTCTTAGGTAAAACATGCTGTCTTTGTCTTTGTTCTCTCTGTTTGAAATTTGGAGAGCTACCATTGGCTGATGAGCTCTTGGGTGAGTCACAGTGCTTAGGTAGGTGACCACACCTCACACAGGTAAAACAGCACTGTGATTGGCTCTTCGGAGGGGCTTTCTCCTTTCCTTTGTCCTTCCCACTAGCCACGTAATTTGAGCCACTTGTAGGTGAGAATCTCTGATTAACACATTCCTCTCTTAGCCTTGCAATAGCTTGTTCAAACTTAATCTCATGTTTGTCATTTAAAAGAGAAATAAATGGTTCAAATTTCTCTCCTAATGTACCCATAAGGAATCCAAACTTCTATTGGCCATTAAACTCAAGTCCAGTTAACTTCAACTTGCCAAATATAGTTATCAAGTAAGTTATATGTTTTTCACAATTTTCCTGTTTCCAGTCTCAGCTTGACCATATCCTGGATCAACATTGTCCGAGATCTGAAGCTTGTAAAACCAAATGATGTCTGCCGTTTTTCCAGCATTTCCTTAGCTGTGCTGCATTCATTTACATGAACCAGCTGATCATCTTCAAGAGAATCAAAAATAATGGCTTTTGAAATGGCATTTTTCTTTTCCCAATCCCTTATCTTTTGGGCATTTTCCTGTGGCTTTGGTTTCTCAACACAGGAAAAAACTTTTCTACTTCTAGAACAATCCTTACTCTACTTCCCCATTGTTGATAAAGGGCACTTAATTTTGGTAACCTTCTGGTAAAGGCTTTATTGTCTTGCAAATAATTCTTTCTTGATGGTGTGAGAAGAGCTTTGGTTTGCAAATCGAAGCAGAAAAAACAGCAGCCAACAAGTATCTTTTAAAATGAGTGTCTGATACAGAGCAAAGGGGGGAAACGAACACTCTAAAAATATTCAAAATAAAACCCCCCAAAATCTGGTTTGTTTCTCAATTTACTTTGGACCACATAACCTGTTTGGTTTTTAAATGAAATAGGAACAAAATGTAGTCCTATTTCTTAGCAAAGTATTATTATTGTTGTTGTTATTGTTGTTGTTATTATTGTTGTTGTTGTTATTATTATTATTATTAAATTTTATTTATACCACGCCTTTTGGCCAAAGGCCCTCAAGGTGGCTTACAAAGAAAAATAAACACAGGTATAAAAATACAATATAAAAATACAATAAAAATACAATAAAAACAATACAATTTACAAAAATTAAATAACAAATAACATTATAATAATAAATTAAATTAAATAACAAATAACATTATCATTATCGGCACTGCCAAGAAATAGGAGGTGGTATTAGCGGGGTCGGCAGCTCCCGAGAGGCAGAAGGGCAACAGGCATTTGTTACAGTGAAGCTGTTTGCTGTTTCAATGTTGTCTTCCTCTCTATGTCCTTGGGCAACAACAGATTTGAGAATAACCAGTCCCACACCTTCTCTCAGACATACTAGATAATCAAATAACTAAACAGAGACAATCTTCTTATGTAAAAAGAATAAAAGAATATTTGCTCATGACCTTCATATGTTTAAGAAAACATAGGCTCTATCTTAGACAGAAATAATCTGTAGTCTCAGTCCATTTTCAGTCACTGATGAGGATACTCCTGAAGGGAGTGTCTGCCTCCTCCCTCTGTTGGAGGTTAATGGAGAAAATGCAAAAGGATCAATATCACCAGACAAAGGAGGAGGAAGAAGGTAAATAAACCCACCTTTTACATCATGGTAAACAAACATATCGAGATATCCCCAATGCTGGTTAAAGGGAACATCTGCCTATCGAAGGAGATGGCATGTAAGCTTACTTAAAATGAACAGTAAGTTCAGGTCTGTGGCTTCCTTTATGGAATCAATCCATCTCGTTTGGTCTTCCTCTTTTTCTACTCTAGTAGCTAAGTTGAAACTGCTTTAATTTTCTTTTACTCTTGCAATATTGATTAGATGTGTACTGCGGTCTCCTATAATATGTTATGTTGTACTTAAAGTATGGAAATAGTTTTTGTGTCGTAATATTTGCTATTTGTTATTTTTTCTATTATGGTTGTATTATTTTGCTTGGAATTGTTTGTAATTGTTTGCTTTTGTTGCAAGCTATTTCAATTATTGTGTTCTTGCTTCCTTTTTGTAAGTCGCTTTCAGTTCTATTCCTGAAAAAAAGCAACTAATAAATACTAGTAATAAATAAATAATAAATAATACTCCCTTCTGTTTTCCCCAGCATTATTGTCTTTTCTCCTGAATCATGTCTTCTCATGACGTGTCCAAAGTATGATAACCTCAGTTTCATCATTTTAGCTTCTAGTGATAGTTCTGGTTTTATTTGTTCTAACATCCAATTATATGTCTTTTTTGCAGTCCATGGTGTGCGCAAAGTGCAAACACCACATTTCAAATGAGTTGATTTTTCTCTTATCCACTTTTTTCACTGTCCAACTTTCACATCCATACATAGAGATCAGGAATACCATGGTCTGAATGATTCTGACTTTAGTGTTCAGTGATATATCTTTGCATTTGAGCACCTTTTCTAGTTTTCTCATTGCTGAACTCCCCAGTCCTAGCTTTCTTCTGATTTCTTGACTATTGTCTCCATTTTGGTTAATGACTGTGCCAAGGTATTGATAATCCTTGACAAGTTCAATGTCCTCATTGTCAACTGTAAAGTTACATAAATCTTCTGTTGTGATTACTTACTAGTCTTCTTAACATTAGCTGTACTCCTGCTTTTGTCCTTTCCTCTTTAACTTTCATCAGCATTCGTTTCAAATCATTACTGGTTTCTGCTAAGAGTATGGTATCGTCTGCATATCTTAAATTATTGATATTTCTCCCTCCAACTTTAACACCTCCTTCACCTTGGTCCAATCCTGCTTTCTGTATGATATGTTTGGCGTACAGATTAAACAAATAGGGTGATAAAATACACCCCTGTCTCACACCCTTTCCGATGGGGAACCAATCGGTTTCTCCGTATTCTGTCCTTAGAGTAGCCTCTTGTCCAGAGTATAGGTTGTGCATCAGGACAATCAGATGCTGTGGCACCCCCATTTCTTTTAAAGCATTTCATAGTTTTTCATGATCTACACAGTCAAAGGCTTTGCTGTAATCTATAAAGCACAGGATGTGTTCCTTCTGAACTTCCTTGGTCCATTCTATTATCCAACGTATGTTTGTAATATCATCTCTGGTGCCTCTTCCCTTTCTAAATCTAGTTTGGACATTTGGCATTTCTTGCTCCATATATGGTAAGAGCCTTTGTTGTAGGATCTTGAGCATTATTTTACTTGCATGGGATATTAAGGCAATAGTTCGATAATTACTGCATTCCCTGGGGTCCCCTTTCTTTGGAATTTGGATGTATATGGAACGCTTCCCGTCTGTGGGCCATTGTTTAGTTTTCCATATTTCTTGACACTTTTTTGTAAAAATTGCTTCCATCTTCCTTTTATTTCATCTCAGTCAGTCAGTATGGTCCCCTGTTGATTATTCAACCCTACTTTTGGTTTAAATTTTCCTTTCATTTCTCTAATCTTTTGGAATAGGGCTCTTGTTCTTCCCTTTTTGTTGTCCTCTTCTGTTTCTATACAGTAACTATTGTAATAGTTCTCTTTGTCCGTATGTACCAGTCGCTGCATTGTTGCATTTAGGGTTCTGACCATGTTTCTATCTCCTTTTGCTTTTGCTTTCCTTCTCTCTTTAACCATTTTAAGAGTTTCTTCAGTCATCTATTGAGGTCTTACTCTCTTTTTAACTACAGGTATTGTCTTTTTGCATTTTTCCTGGATAATGTCTCTGACTTCACTCCATAGTTCTTCTGCTTCTTTGTCAACTAAGTTTAAAGCCTCAAATCTGTTCCATATTTGATCTTTATATTCTTCTGAGATGTTATTTAAATTATGATTGCCTTGTTGTTCTTTAACTTTACTCTAATTTTCGATATTACCAGTTCAGTATCTGTACCCCAGCCCGCTCCTGGTCTTTTTCTCTCAGAAAGTATGGAACTTCTCCATCTTCTGCTACCAATTATATAATCAATTTGATTCCTATATTGACCATTTGGTGATGTCCACATGTACAGTAATCTTTTTGGTTGTTCAAAACAATGTGTTTGCCAGAAACAAATGATTGGCTTCACAAAATTCAGTAAGTCTTTCTCCTGCTTCATTTCTGTCTCCTAAGCCACATTTCCCCACAATTCCTAGTTCTTCTTTGTTCCCTACTTTTGCATTCCAGTCCCCCATGACTATCAGCACATCTTGTTTTGGTGTGTGATCAATTTCATCCTGTACTTCTGTGTAAAATATCTCCAATTCCTCTTCTTCTGTGTTTGCTGTTGGCGCATAGACTTGGATGATGGTTATGTTAATAGGTTTCCCATTTAATCTCATTGATATCACTCGTTCAGACCTTGTGTTATAGCTCCTAATTGCTTTTGCTACATCACTGCTCACTGTTAAAGCAACCCCATTTCTTCTTAATTTCTCATTTCCTGCATAAAATATTTTTTAGTTGCCTGGTTGAAAATGTCCCTTTCTCGTCCATTTTAATTCACTCACGCCAAGTATTGTAATGTTGACATGTTCCATTTCTTGCTTGACAATTTCTAACTTTGCCTAGTTCATGCTTCCTACATTCCAGGTTCCTATTGTGTACGTTGTACAACTGAGGACTCTCCTTTCGCATCTGTCACTTTACACTTTACACCAGTGATTTCTGGGTTAATGAGGTTGCGAACAGATTTTTTTGCTGGAAACAATTAACATGGAAATGAGCACTAAACTTCCACTAGATTCCATTAGATTTCCAGAAGAGTCTCTTACATCATGTGTAATATCATATAAAATGCAGAAATTATCAAGAAAGGAAAGGTTGGGAAATTGGAATAAAGTGCTGTCTGAATGCAGCCATATTGAAAGAGAAGCCCTTAATAATTTATAGAAAGTTGCAGCCTTTTTAAAAAATAAGCCACTGGAATACACAATTTCAAGACGACATCCTTACACTTTGTTTTCACTTATGTGATTGCACAGAATCTGGTCTGTTCATATAACTTCCTGTCTTAATAGTAGAATTATGTGCCCCCACTAAGTAGGAGTGTGCACAACCTCCCTGATCCATCACATGGCTCCAATCCAAGATGGCATCAGGCCAATTCATGAACATGCACTCTGCATCAGAGTCACTCCTGAATATGTTTGGGGGCTGGGCTAGTGTTTAATTAGGGTTATAAAAGGATGAATCTGTCAAGTTTGATTTCTTATTTTTCTAATCTTAAACTCAGTTCTTCATATTTCTGCACAATATGCAATATTTTTTTTAAAAAATCCTCATGAAATTTCAGCAGCATTTTAATGTAAGATGACCTAATAAATACATTTTTACATTTTGACCAATATTACCTTTTCCCCAGCAATTTTCTCTCCTATAATGCATTTTGTATATTATTTTCATGAGCATATGAATTTTATGCACACTTTCCCCTAATATATAGATGATTTTTTTTACACATTGGTTGGAGAAGTGGATTGAAAAATTCAGAGAACTGCACATTCTGAAGGATAATGTTTCAGTTCATGTATTGGTTTGAGAAGTGGCAGTTAGGTAGTTTCTTGTTAAATGCAAACAAAATCAAATTTCTCCTCTGTCTGTACAATATAACCTCCCTTACTTCCTCTTGCAGACCATATATCCTTCCTTACATACATATTGATTCTCCTCTTCATCCCATCTATTTGTTTCAGGCTCCCAGCCTCCAGGCTTTACACTACAGCATATTAAACTCTCTGAATTTCACCTCAGAGAAACTGACTCCCCTGCTCCTGCCTATTTTTTTGCCTGAATCCAAACAAGGGATGGATAAACCTGTCAGATTCAGTGTCTCCCAGTTTCTTGTTTTCCCACTCCTACACTCAGTCTGCCACATTTTTGCATCAGGTTGCAAATTCTTTTTTTAAAGTCATCATGAAAAATTGTCAGCATTTTAGTGTGTATTTCTCCTAATATATACAATGAGTGCAGTTTTGCCTAATGTACACATTTTGCTAACACTTTCCCCTAATGGAATGCATTTTTGTACATTGTTTTCACTAATATATGCATTTTATGCACACTTTCTTATAATGTATGCATTTTGTACACATTTGAAGTATGATTTTTGAAAGACAGCTGAATTTAGGTTCATGTTGAAAATGTAAACCAAACTGAATTTCTCCCCCATTCCTAATGCAAATAGGCCATTTCTTAAACCCAAATTGTTCGCTCCTTGGTGGATCAAGACAACCCAAGACAAGATAGTACTATGCAGCCAGTGAAGCAGAACTGGAAGGAGTTGATTCCAGATGAACCCACGCTGCCTGCACAATTCTATTAATGCTGAGTTTTCCATTGACAAATCTCAGACCCTGTGGAGCACTAAGAAAATAATGCTGTGTCTGCATATCAGAACTTAGAACCTGCCAGAAAAAAATGTGTTAGACATTAGGGTACTAATTTGCAACACAACGGGAATGTTAAAACCCACATTTACATTGTTTTACCACTCTGGAATTTTCTCTCTCCAGAAGTATCTTTGAGTATTAGTATTTTTCACCCAACTGCACAGCAAGCTTGTCATTGACAGCGCTGTATGTATGTAGCATGAAAGAGTGAATGTAGTTTACAACCTGAAATCCAGCCTCTCAATCCAATGTTATTTAGAAAATACCCTTTGACTTCTTTTGGCTCATCATTAAGGAGTCAAGGAACTGGCATGCATTGTTGAAACTGTACATGGAAAAGTTTGCCTCATTGAATTAAACAGGCCACACTCCAAACACAGGTGTTGTGTGTGATATTTTTGACAGAAAGAATAAAAATTAAAGGAACTGTCATTTTAATATTTTGAAGTTTCTCTTCCTTCAATTGTTAATATGTTAAATCATGCTTTTATGGTGGATTCAATTGCAGAGGCACTCTTTACACATTCAGTATTACTTAAGCTGCTGCATTCTTTTTACTAACAAAAGATTCATTGAGCTAGGAAATATTCTTTTCACTTGTATTTGATGAACAGAGGCAGTGCATGGAAATTCCACTGCAATGTCACTCCTGCTTTTTGAGCTATTTGTCATACATATTCAGGCACTTGGCCCATTATTTAACTAGTTTTTGAAAACACATCTCTTTTGATTTTTTGAGGGGGAGAAGGGGGGACTTGGACATTGATGCACAGTTGTTTGCATAACATGACCACTAGTAGATGTAGGGTCAGTCCCCAGCTATGTCCCTTGAGAACCCATCACTTAGAATCATAGAACAGTAGAGTTAGAAGGGGCCTACAAGGCCATCGAGTCCAACCTCCTGCTCATTGCAGTAATGTAACTTAAAGCATACCTTAAAGGTGGCTGTCTGGCTGCCTCTTAAATACCTCCAGTATTGGAGAGAGCCCCCCAGCTAATTAGTTCCATTGTCATACCACTCTAACAGTTAGGAAGGTTTTCCTGATGTTCAGATGAAATCTGGCTTCCTGTAACTTGAACCCATTATTCCATGTCCTGCAATCTGGCATGATCAAGAAGAGATCCTGGCCTTCCTCTGTGTGACCATCTTTCAAGTACTTGAAGAGTGCTATCATATCTCCCTGCAGTCTTCTCTTCCCTTCTCAAGATTAAACATAGCCAATTCTTCGAGGCTCTCCTCATAGGGCTTTGTTTCCAGTCACATGATCATCCTTGTTGTCCTCCTTTGAACTTGTTCCTTCCTAATACTTGATTAGTCAAACTTTATTTATTTATTTAAATATTTAGTGATTTCCATATGGTGCTTCCCTCCTCTAGGATGCACACCTTAACATGGTGAGGGGGTTTGAGAGTGTTGAAGAAGCTGAAAGCAATGCCGTCAGGAGTCTAGACCAAGAGGCTAGACTCCTAGCAGGGGCACCCAAAGCGGAATGGTCAAAACTGAGCCACCAGACTAAGATGCATCCAAAACTCAGAGGAAGGCAATGGCACACCACCTCTGAATACCTCTTACCATGAAGACCCTATGAACAGAGTATCCAAAATGCAACACAAGATAGTGCTGGAAGATGAGACCCCCAGGTGAGAAGGCACTCATTAAGCTACTGGGGAAGAACAATGGATAAGCACAAGTAGCACTGTTACTAATGACACAACTGGGTCAACGCCAAAAGGAAGCCCAGAGGCTGATGCACACAGATGCGAAATGAGAGTCTGAAGTTATACGACATACACAATAGGAACATGGAGTGTGAGAAGCAGGGAAAGTTAGAAATTGTCAAGCAAGAAATGGAAGGCATGAACATTACAATACTTGGCTTGAGTGAATTAAAATGGATGGGAATGGGACACTTTCAATCAGGCAACTACAAAATATTTTATGCAGGAAATGAGAAATTAAGAAGAAACTGAGAAATGGGGCTTAGGAGATAGAAATAAAGTAGCAGAAAGACTTATTGAATTCTGTGAAGCCAATAATTTCTTTCTTGCAAAGACATTTTTTGAGCAACCAAAAAGATGGCTGTACATGTGAACATCACCAAATAGTCAATATAGGAATCAAATTGATTATATAATTGGTAGCAGAAGATGGAGAAGTTCCATACTTTCTGAGAGAAAAAGACCAGGAGCGGGCTGGGGTACAGATAATGAACTGGTAATATCGAAAATCAGAGTAAAGTTAAAGAAGAACAAGGCAATCATGATGCCAAAATACAATTTAAATAACATCTCAGAAGAATATAAAGATCAAATATGGAACAGATTTGAGGCTTTAAACTTAGTTGACAAAGAACCAGAAGAACTATGGAGTGAACTCAGAGACATTATCCAGGAAAAATGCAAAAAGACAATACCTGTAGTTAAAAAGAGAGTAAGACCTCAATAGATGACTGAAGAAACTCTTAAAATGGTTAAAGAGAGAAGGAAAGCAAAAGCAAAAGGAGATAGAAACATGGTCAGAACCCTAAATGCAACAATGCAGCGACTGGTACATAGAGACAAAGAGAACTATTACAATAGTTATTGTATAGAAATAGAAGAGGACAACAAAAAGGGAAGAACAAGAGCCCTATTCCAAAAGATTAGAGAAATGAAAGGGAAATTTAAACCAAGAGTAGGGTTGAATAATCAACAGGGGACCATACTGACTGACTGAGATGAAATAAAAGGAAGATGGAAGCAATACACTGAAGAACTCTATAAAAGAGATGCAAGGATTACAGATTCATTGACAGAGGAACCATATGATGAAGAACCAGAAATTTTAGAATGTGAGGTGAAAGCTGCTCTTAGAATACTTGTAAGAAACAAATCACCAGGAACAGATGGCATACCAACAGAGCTGCAAAAAGCTACTGAGACTGAATCTGTCCAAAAATCTGTCAAGAAACATGGAAAACTAAACAATGGCCTTCAGACTGGAAGCATTAAATATACATCCCAATTCCAAAGAAAGGGGATCCCAGGGAATGCAGTAATTATTGAACTATTGCTTTGATATCCCATGCAAGTAAATTAATGCTCAAGATTCTGCAACAAAGGCTCTTACCATATATGGAGCAAGAAATGCCAAATGTCCAAGCTGGATTTAGAAAAGAAAGAGGTACCAGAGATCATATCAGAAACAAATGTTGGATAATGGAATGGACCAAGGAATTTCAGAAGAAAATCACCCTGTGCTTTATAGATTACAGCAAAGCCTTTGACTTTATAGATCATGAAAAACTATGGAATGCTTTAAAAGAAATGGGGGTGCCACAGCACCTGATTGTCCTGATGCACAACCTATACTCTGGACAAGAGGCTACTAAGGACAGAATATGGAGAAACCGATTGGTTCCCCATCAGAAAGGGTGTGAGACAGGGGTGTATTTCTATTTAATCTGTACGCAGAACATATCATATGGAAAGCAGGATTGGACCAAGATGAAGAAGCTGTGAAAATTGGAGGGGAAATATCAATAATTTAAGATATGCAGATGATACCATACTACTAGCAGAAACCAGTAATGATTTGAAATGAATGCTGTTGAAAGTTAAAGTGGAAAGGACAAAAGCAGGACTACAGCTGAACGTCAAGAAGACTAAAGTAATGTCAACAGAAGATTTATGTAACTTTACAGTTGACAATGAGGACATTGAACTTGTCAAGGATTATCAATACCTCAGCACAGTCATTAACCAAAATGGAGACAATAGTCAAGAAATCAGAAGGCTAGGACTAGGGAGGGCAGCTATGAGAAAACTAGAAGAGGTCCTCAAATGCAAAGATGTATCACTGAACACTAAAGTCAGGATCATTCAGACCATGGTATTCCCTATCTCTATGTATGGATGTGAAAGTTGGACAGTGAAAAAAGTGGATACGAGAAAAATCAACTCATTTGAAATGTGGTATTAGAGGAGAGCTTTGCAGATACCATGGACTGCGAAAAAGACAAATAATTGGGTGTTAGATCAATTAAACCAGAACTATTATTAGAAGCCAAAATGATGAAACTGAGGTTATCATACTTTGGACACATAATGAGAAGACATGATTCAGTAGAAGACAATAATGCTGGGAAAAATAGAAGGGAGTAGAAAAAGAGGAAGGCCAAACAAGAGATGGATTGAATCCATAAAGAAAGCCACAGACCTGAACTTCCAAGATCTTAACCGGGTGGTTTACAACAGATGCTATTGGAGGACGCTTATTCATAGTGTCGTCGTAAGTTGTAATCGACTTGAAGGCACATAACAACAACAACATATGACCCTTCACCAAAGATAGTGATAGGGACATTTGGAAAAAAACAAGATATTATAAAACATGATACATAAGAAACAAAACATTAAAATAATTCTAATACACTACATAAAAACAATGAGCAGCAATTTTAAACATGTTAACTGATTTCCTTCTGAAAGGCTAATAAAAATGAAATTATTATTATTATTATTATTATTATTATTATTATTATTATTATTTATTACATTTGTATACCGCCCCATAGCCAAAGCTCTCTGGGCGGTTTACAACAATTAAAAACATTAAGAACAAATATACAAATTTAAAAACACTTAAAAAAAACAATTTGGGGGAGATCCCTGCCTGGCCAGCTCTGCACATTGAACACAAGCCCATCTGTCCATTCAAGAACATGAAGGACAGTCTAGCAGCAAAAGTGGGTCCCTCCCTTCCCTCCACCGTCAAAGGCAGCACTCTTCCTCGTCCATTTCAACTAGAGGCTGGTGGTGAGGCTCCCCTTCAGAGCCTTCCTCTGCAGCCACCTCCTGTGGGGCAGCTGCCTGAAGCAGGGCCACTTTGTAGGAGGCTGAAGAGGGGCTACTTCCACAGAGAGAGAGGGAGGCTGTGCAACACCAGGCAGACAAACCGGCTTCCACTGCTGCCATCAACAAGGAAGGAAGCCAGAAGACCATGGCTGTGTCATAGATGCGAGTAGTGTCAAAAGGGCACTCGCTTGTTATCACAGTGCGGGCATCAGCTGGAAGGGCAGAACTGTTGCAACCGGTAAAGAGATGAGAAATGAGTTTTCACCTGTCATATAAAAGAATATAAAGTTGGGGTGAGATGGACCTCCGTGGATTGTCCATTCCATGGACATGGAGCTACCACTGAAAAGGCTATTGGATGAGCTCCCACACTATGCACCTCATTTAATACAGGGACCACCAATGTTGGCGTTGCAGCATTGGAATAAAGTGTCTAAAGGGGACTGGCAGATGCTCATAAATTGAGCACAAGACTGGCTTCCATGGGGGAAAAAAATCCATATTGTGAGATGAGATTGTAAAGAGAGACTGAGCGAAGGGATCAAGGCGAAGGGATCAAGTGGTAAATGCATCCTTGGAAGAGGGTGTAATGCCATCAGCCCTCAAGGAAGCAGTAATAAAGCCCATCTTGAAAAAGTCTTCCTTGGATCCCCAAGAGTTAAATAACTTCTGCCCAGTCTCTAATTTACCGTTCTTGGGCAAGGTGATTGAACGAGTGGTGGCCAAACAGTTACAGACACACTTGGATGAAGCAGATTATCTAGATCCATTCCAATCGGGCTTCAGGACTGGACATGGAACTGAAACAGCCTTGGTCGCCCTGGTGGATGATATGAGGAGGGCGTTGGATAGGGGAGAATATACCTTCCTCGTCCTCCTCGATCTCTCAGCAGCTTTCGATACCGTCGACCACGGTATCCTTTTAGATCGCCTGGTGGGATTGGGAATAGGAGGCACCGTTTTACGGTGGCTCCGTTCCTATCTCTCAGACAGACATCAACGGGTGGCATTGGGGGATGAGGTTTCAGACCCTTGGCCTCTCAATTGTGGAGTGCCACAGGGTTCTATCCTCTCCCCCATGCTATTCAACATCTATGTAAAGCCGCTGGGGGCCATCATCAAGAGATTTGGGCTGCAGTGTCACCAATATGCAGATGACATTCAGCTCTATCTCTCATTTAAGTCCTCACCAGAGCTGGCTGTGGATACCATGTCCAAGTGCCTGGAATCCGTAAGTGGATGGATGGGAAGGAATAGGCTGAAACTAAACCACGACAAGACCGAGCTGTTGCTCGTGGGAGACAAGAGAAGGTTAGGAGAAATAGACCTGGTGTTTAATGAGGTAAGATTACCCCTGAAAGACCAGGTCTGCAGCCTCGGGGTCATTCTTGACTCCCAACTGTCCATGGAGGCTCAGGTCTCAGCAGTGAGCCGGGCAGCTTGGTATCAATTACATCTGATAAGGAGGCTGCAACCCTACCTTCCTGTCCATCTGCTCCCACGGGTAATACATGCCCTGGTCTCCTCCCGCTTAGACTACTGTAATGCGATCTATGTGGGGTTACCTTTGAAAACGGTCCGGAAATTACAACTGATACAGAATGCGGCGGCACGATTGATTAAGAACAGCCATCGCCATGATCATATCACTTCGGTATTAGTAGATCTACACTGGCTGCCAGTTGTTTACCGGGCCCAATTCAAGGTGTTGGTGTTGACCTATAAAGCCCTATACGGTTTCGGCCCAGTTTATCTGAAGGAGCGCCTCCAGCATCACCAATTATGCCGCCTGATGAGATCAGCCACACAAGACCTTCTCTCAGTCCCACCAGTTAAAATAGCGAGGCTGGTGCGGACTAGAGAGAGGGCATTCTCGACTGTGGCCCCCACCCTCTGGAATTCCCTTCCTTTCGACCTTCGCCATTCCCCCTCCCTGATAGGTTTCCGCCAAGCCTTGAAGACCTGGCTGTTCAGGCAGGCCTATGGGATCCCTGGGGTGGGTTAGTTTTTAATACTGTTATTAATCAGAATTGTAGTGTTTAGTCTAATTATTGATTGTGGCTCTCATTGTTTTATATTGTATTCTATTGTACTGATGTACGTCGCCTAGAGTGGCTGTTAATTCGGCCAGATAGGCGACTCATAAATATTTTTTTTATTTATTATTATTTATTATTATGAGTATGGTAGTTTTCTCTTTCACAGATGGAAGATGTCATTCAAACCTTTTTCAGATATTGCCTCTGTGCATTAACACACAGAAGAGAGAAGGAAGGAAGAAGGAAAAGGTACCTGCTGGCCCTGCCTTGACGTTGCTACACCACATTGGCCCCACCCTCACATGTTTGTTAGCCTTTCTTTTTCATACAAAGGTAATTCCATAAAAATATCAACCTACAGACTCATTTTTCATTTTCACATATAGTTAACATGTTATATATCATTTTAAATATAATTTTCCAAAATTATATTTTGGCAATAATTTTGGTTTTAGAAGGAAGATAATACAAGTATATGTTAATATATTTATCATATATACCTTTTTAGGTTAATTATTGGTAAAGTTCAACCTGGATATGGTTTTAAAAAGTGTAGAATTGATATTTCTCTAATTCCCCCCCTTCTTGAAACATGTAGAAGCTTCTACCAGCTTCTCCTCAGATGTATCATGAAGGCAGGCCTTTTCTGATTGGTTCTCCGTAGATATGGTGAATAGGTGAAGTCATCTAGAGATACAAAAATTAATCTCAGGAACTGAAGGTCTCTTGCTTTGCCTGAGGGAACAAGGGAAGGTTGAAGGCAGTCTAGAACACAAATTCATTTTTCACATAATTTAAAATAAACACCACAAACATAGGGAATAATGCCTCTATGGGAAATGTGATTATCCTGAAAGAAAGTTCAGAAGCAGAAACACTCCTGCCAGTTGGCAACTTTGTTATTGTTGAGTGTGAGACAAGGAAATAGAAAAGAAAGTTTTTTGGCCAAAATTTGTTGTGAAAATGTGTTTGATGATCATTAATATGAAATCCTCTTCTTAAAAAAGGGAACTTCCATAACATTTGTTTTGCCTGCATATAATGATAAATGTTGGGTTGGAAAAAAAACCAAATCATTAGGGAGCAGTCACAGCCAAGTATAAATTCCTGTGAGCATTACAACTTCCCACATGAACTTGATGCTGACCTGCACCTTGTGAATGCATAGTCAAGTATCATATGCACAGGGTGTCTATCAATGAATCATCACATGTTATGTTGGTCACAGGTCATTTGCCAGAAAACCTTTTTTTGCACAGTTTCTAATAAACATTACAAAAAGTTTGACTATTTATTTATTTATTTATTTTTAAATATATCTATCCCGCCCTTCTACCCTATAATAGGGCTCTATTATTACAAAAATAAAATCAAACACGTACATAATAAAATTGTAAACAGTAAAATCACAAAAACATTAAAATAAATTAAAATACATAAAATACAATTAAAATACATAAAATACTATCTATCTATCTATCTATCTATCTATACACACACATACAGACATATATACATATATACAGGGAGTGGTACTAGAGGGACTACAAAGGTAAAATTTAATGTAGAAGGCATAAAATCAGTGTCAGGCTCTACCACTTGCCCCTGAAACATTAGCCCTTTATGTATATTGTACAAAAGGATTTTTAATTATTATTATTATTCATACATTTACACAATGCAGTTATTCAAGACACTGGTAAATTCTTGAGGATGCAAAACCATTATGTTGGTCACATCTTTTAAAACCCAATAAAAAGCATTTAAGTGTGGTGTAGTGGTTAAGGTGTTGGACTACGACCTGGGAGACCAGGGTTCGAATCCCCACATAGCCATGAAGCTCACTGGGTGACCTTGGGCCAGTCACTGTTTCTCAGCCTCATGAAAAACCTATTCATAGGGTCGCCATAAGTCGGAATCGACTTGGAGGCAGTACATTTACATTTAAACTACCTGTGACATGCTTCATGATTATTTTTTGTAGGGAAGTTGAATCCAGTTTATACACTGTTTAATGTTAATTGGGTGAAGATCCTCCGTGGCGCAGAGTGGTAAGTGGCGGTAACGCAGCTGAAGCTCTGCTCACGGCTGGAGTTTGATTCCAATGGAAGGAGGAAGTTGAATCTCCGGTAAAAGGGGTCGAGGTCCACTCAGCCTTCCATCCATCTGTGGTCGGTAAAATGAGTACCTGGCATATGCTGGGGGGTAAAGAAAGGCTGGGGAAGGAACTGGCAATCCCACCCCATATATACGGTCTGCCTAGTAAACATCGCAAGACATCACCCTAAGAGTCGGAAACGACTCGCACTACAAGTGCAGGGACACCTTTACCTTTTAATGTTAATTGGAGTTCAAATAATGTTAGTTAAAACACAAAATATGTAAAGAAGCTTACAAATGTTATGTTGGTCACTATGGAATGGCCCCACAATGTTTCTGTGAGGAATTGTAAATCATCATGTATTGCCTCCAATAGTGGCATGACTAGCCCCATTTCAAAGCTCATGGGAGTAGAATGTGATTTCTAGCTGCTCCTAGTGGCTAGATTGCATTTAAGGTTTAAATGCTGCCCTTGGACCACTTCATAAATTTCATGTAAATATCTTTTTGTTTTGGTTTTTGTTTTAAAAATGTGCTCACGCTACTCAAACTGGACATATGCAAAATAAGCATGGACCAAATTGAGCCCAACCCATTCATTCCTACATTGCACTTTATAAAACCTATACAGTTTTAACACTTTGTTTCTTTAATGATACAGTTTAATCTGTCATATATGAAGTGCATCTTCCTTTTATGTTTTGGGAATGGAGTCAGTAATAGTGTGTGGATTCCCCCCCCCAACTGCAAAAAAGAAGCAAATAAGTACAAAGTCTGATTTAACTATTTTTTTTCTTTAAAGTTCTCACAATAGCATAATATACCAGTCATTGAGTCACCACAGTAGCTCTCCATTTGTAGATTATTCATAGTGATTACACCTTCAGTGTGGATTCATTACTAAACTGCAGCTGGAAGCCATTTTGTATCCTGGATAAATGAATCCTGATTTTAGTTTTTTAGCAGAGAGCAGCTGTAATAATGGCCACATTGAGTTCAGAATCATTGCAGATAATGTATAGTTCCACTGTGGAGTAAGTCACTGGACATCAGGAAAAATAGCTAGAAACAGTAATTCTAGGAGAGCCACTTTTAAAACATGTCAGGTTTTTGTTTTGTTTCCCTTTAAAATAGCCAGTTTTTCAGCAAAATATCTTAAAGAGGACCATTCAGTGACCACTTGGGCTGAACAGTTCTATTGTCCTTTAAAAGTGTATTATGAATGATGTAATTCTCTCTTATACATTCAGGCCATTCCATTGGATCCTAGAGCAAATGATTTTATTTCATTGCAATTTATGTGCATCTAATACGTTTTCATTTCAAGAGGTGCACAATATTCAATATCCACAATATTCAGTGAAATAAATAGCCTATGTACAAAATAATCTGCAGAATAATCTGAAAATGGAGGCGCTTGAGAGCTGGGGATTGGCTTTTTAACGGTCATTATAAGCTTGCCTCTAGCAGTTTATAGTCTGAGAACACTGTTCTACCTCTACTGTCAGAGGCAACATGCGTCTGACTGCCAGTTGCTGTGAAACTCAACCAGGAAGGGTGCTATTGTGCTCAGCTCCAGCATTTGGGCTTCCCATGGGAATCGGGCTGGCAACTCTGAGAACAGGATGCTGGACTAGATGGGCCACTGAACTCATGCAGCAGGTCTTCTTATTTTCTTATGTACCCTTCCAAGCTTGAAAGAGGTCTGAGACTTGAGCACACAAGAAGTATATGTCATCCCTTGAGGCTCTGCTTTACACCCCATATTCCAAAATGAAACAGGAATTGAGGTAGAAATTAAAATGTGAGTGCATAACTGTATTCTTGCAAAGAAATGGATGATGCAGTCAATGGTCTCTAGCTAAAATGTGAAGAAGGGTGGCCTTGTGATTGATATCTCACTCTAAGATCCAATACTTCTACATTTATCAGTTCTTTTATAAACCTCTGAGTGACTTCAGACAAGGCGCTTTATCTTTCTTTGACTAAATTATCCATCTATAAAAATTCAGATGAAGAAGACCCATAATTCATTTGGGATAGACACTCAAGGCAGCCTATTTGACATTGTGTGGACTGGACACTAAAGAAGGGGCTTCATATACAAGGATTGCACCACCAATCTGGGACTGCTTTGTACATATCATCACAGAGCAGGACATGTGAGATATTGGATTTTACCACGTGCTTTTGTACAAAATTTTACTATATATTTACCCCCCTCCATTTTTTCAAAGTTTAATTAGCTAAATAACTTGAATGCCTGACCTGCATGACTTTCTCCTCTCTCTTATTTGGCCTTCATGCACCATCATCTTAACATGAAAATCTGTTCAAATTTCTGATGATATTGGTATTCTTTCTTCTTCTGGCCATGCCCACACCATACATTTAAATCACTATAACAGCCAGTGCTTTTTTTTTTTTGGTAAAAAATTAGGTGACCATACTCATACCTCGATAAAAGTGCCATGGGTGCCAGCTGAAAATGGTTGCCATGGGGAACCAAAAAAGAAAGCACTGAATATACCACTGTAAGAGACATAGCTTCCACCAAAGAATCCTGGGAATTGTAGTACTGACAGTTAGGAGAGAGGGTGTTCATCAGAATTGTTAGGAGACCCCTATTCCCCTCACAGAGCTACATTTTTTCCTGAGTGGTTTAACAATCAATTCTTCTTCCCAGGGAACTCTGGGAATTGTATCTTTCTGGGGGAGGTCTCCTGTGAGGGGTTTTTAACAACTCTCAGCATCTTTAACAGATTACCGTTCCCAGGACTCTTTGGGGTAAGCCATGGCTCTTAAAGTGGTATAATAGTGATTAAAAAGTATAGTGCAGATGTAACCTTTGTTTACTTGGATAAATAATTAGAGTATTCCAAATAGGAGTAATTAACTATTCCAATCTGACAAAAGCCTATTTTTACTGTCATTCATTGGCGATCACTCATGGCCGAGTAAGAACATAAGAACATAAGAAGAGCCTGCTGGATCAAGCCAGTGGCCCATCTAGTCCAGCATCCTGTTCTCACAGTGGCCAACCAGATGCCCGGGGGAAGATTGTCTTCCAAGATAAGGTCTTTAACAGTGGGTCCGTAAGTGACTGTGGAGGCCAATTCTGGATCCACACAGCCTCCCACAGTGAGAACATAGGTTTCCAGATGGAAGATGGTCGTGAAGAGGATTTGTTTGACATGCCTTCTGCTTAGCTCATTTGTCCCGTTCACCCTGTATTTGTGCTTCTTCAAAGTCCACAGCACCTTTGATAATAGCCAGCCTCCGTTCATGGGCCAAGACTTCCCAGTTGTCGATGTTCATGTTACATTTTTTTAGATTCGCTGTAAGAACATCTTTAAACCTCTTTTGCTGTCCACCGATGTTCTGTTTTCCATCCTTAAGTTGGGAGTAAAGTAGCTGCTTTGGAAGACGGTGATTAGGCATTCAAACAACATGGCTGGTCCAGCGAAGTTGATGTTGAAGGATCATTGTTTCCACACTGGTAGTCTTTGCTTCTTCCAAAACGCTAACATTAGTCCATCTGTCTTCCCAAGTAATTTGCAGAATTTTCCAGAGGCAGTCTTGGTGGAATCTTTCAAGAAGTTAGGAATGGCATTTATAAATGGTCCATGTTTCACAGGCATACAGTAAGGTCATTAGGACAATGGCTTTGTAAATAAGCAGTTTGGTCTCCCTGCGAATATCCCAATCCTCAAACACTCTACGCTTCATTCGGGAGAATGCGGCACTTGCAGAGCTCTGACGATGTTGAATTTCAGCATCGATGTCAGCTTTTACAGAGAGATGGCTACCGAGATAAGGGAAGTGATCAACATTCTCCAACATCACACTATTAAGCTGGATTGATGGTGCTACAGAGGGACTAGTTTGCACCTGTTGATGAAGCACTTTGGTTTTTTTAATATTAAGTGAGAGCCCAAGCTTTCCATATGCTTCTGTGAAGACATTTAGGATAGTTTGAAGATCTTTCTCTGAATGTGCAGAGACTACATTATCATCGGCATATTGAAGTTCTACGACAGATGACATTAGCTTACTTTTTGCTTTCAGCCTATGGAGATTAAAAAGCTTTCCATCTGTTCGATATATGATTTCCACACCAGTAGGAAGTTTCCCCTCAGTAAGGTACATATATCATGACTGGGGAGCCTGCAGCCCTCAGATATTGTTGGACTCCAACTGCCGACAGTCCACTTCTCAGGTGGCAGGCCACATTTTCCTCAGCCCTGATCTAGACCTTTTATACGACATTAGCTAAGCTATCATATTTTAGTTTAATAGTTATAGGACTTGTGGCAGATGTGGTGTGAGTGGCACGAACCGCTTATCTTGGTGTGGCCACTTCAGTCACCAAAACAATGGCATTCTGATATAATTTCAGAGAAAACCTAAAAACCCATTGTTTTCAGAAAGTAGAAAGTTATTTATTTAATTCATTTCCATCCCACTTTTCTTCCATCATACATAGGATTCTCAGCTGGCTTCCTATCCAGTCATTGACCAGACACAATCCAACTGATACCAAGGGAACATGTGACTCTGTACATGTTGAATTCCAATCCCATAAACCCCAACCAACCTGGCCAATGGTCTGAGGTGATGGAATAGCATCTGGAGGGCTACAGGTTCACCATCTCTATTATATATCAAACCATGCACTGGCTCTCAGTAAAATTTAGTGAAGGATAGTCATGTAGTATTTTTTTAACCTTTGCCCATCATCTGTGGAAGTTCCATGGACCATGTAAACTCTAACATATGATAAGGGCCATGCTTCTTTTTAGTTTTTAGGTGGGAATTCATTTTGAACTGTCTGTTGGCATCTCCTGAAGACAGGAGGAACACCTCCTAAATAGTCCATGACTTAAAAGCCACATGTTACAACAATTTAAAATGGAAGAAACTCCATAGCTTCCAAGTACCTTGGAATTCCTGCAATAAGATATGAATACTGGAGAAAATGTATTGAAATAAATGATCAGCCTTTCCTTCTCCTTTCTGCTAGGCACATGGCCAAAGGCCAAACAGGTTAATAGTGTATTCCTAGCAGAATTTTTTCATTAACAATTCTTTCCTTGAAAAAGATTATCCCAACATGCTCTGCTAGTAACCTGCTATTGCATTAGAATTCCAGACACTACTTTGAAAAAAAAAATACAGGTGACATTACCTTTAAAAAAAAAAGCATTTCTACCACCCTAGGCAATGAGGCAGAGGAAGTGTCTGCATATCTGGCCTGTATGATAACTAGAATGTTGTTAAAAATTATATACAATGATTCCTGTTGGCAAATGCAGTCTTTGTAAATTGAAGGGGAAGGTACATTCACCACAGAATCTCAGCAATAAATTGTCCCTCCCTGAGGCAATGGAGCAATTGATGCTGTTTAAACTTGTCCCAAGTGGTCTGATTGAAATTCCACACATAGGTAGTGCACATATATTTAACTATAGCTAAATCTACAGGAAAGCATAATATTACTGCCTGCATTTGCTAGGTGATATACTGCACAATATTGAGAGGGACCACGGGATGTTATAGCTTGAGGAAGAAATGATTTAGTGTGCTCTGGAGAAAATGCCTGTGATTTTCTATGAACTGGTACAATAAACAGCTTAACAATTGGACTTTGTCTAAGGAGGGGGAAAAAGTTCTCCAACCACTAGGTAATCTTGCCCAATTTTATTGATTCTGTATCCTCTACAAATTAATCTTCAGTTTTGGTAATATGACTATTGATTATCGCATTGTTCTTAACTTCTGTTCTCTGACATACAATGGATCCATGCACTTGAAAGGGACCGATGTAATAATTGCTAGTGTTTATATTTTCATAAAGAGAATGTCTTTATGCTGGCATATCATGGTGCAATCTGCGATCCATTGTGCTAGTCCGAATCTCATGTAGTTAGTCTGCCAAGAGTTTCCTGCATTGCAATAAAGACTGTATCATGTTACGGCATCTACCACCAATACCTTTTTCTCAGGATGGTGGGGTGGGGTGGAGGTGCTTACCAGCAGGTGAGTTACTGTTGCTTACCAGGAGGGAGAGGTACAAGGTGACAGAGACGGTGCAAATGCACTGGCAGAAGCACCATATTGGCCCTTCCACTGCATCAAGCTTGCTGTGGCTTATGCGTTGGGATTTTGTTGTAGTTCTTAGTTATGGTATTAGTAGCCCTCCTAGGGTTCCCCTACCCACCCAACAGAACAACATGACTACCTGAACGTTTGTAAGTTTCCTTGAAACTTCAGATTCCCTGAAGCTTACCATTAAGAACATTAGAGGGGGCCTACTAGATCAGGCCATAGGCCAACCAGTTGCCAATGGGAAGCCCACAAGCATGAACCCAGAGCAACAGCTCTCTCCCTCATTTGTGATTCCCTGCAACTGGTATTCTGAGGTATACTACCTTCAACAGTGAAAGCAGAACATGGCTGTAGGCAGAACATAACAGTGCAGGCAAAAGGGCTTCATTTCAGTGGTAGAGCATCTGCTTTGCATGCAGAAGGTCCCAGGTCTAGTCCATCACAACTCCAGGTAAGGATGGGGATGTCCTGGAAAGCTGCTGCCAGTCAATATAGACCATATTGAGGTAGATGGACCAGTGGCCTGATTCATTCATTGCACTCTTGGTGTTCTGGCCCCTGCGATTTCCCCAAATGCAGAAAATGTGACTGCATCATTTGTGGTAGTTTGACAGCTTCCTATCTTCCATCATGGATAGTACCATTGATAGCCTACACCAGTGGTTCCCAACCTTTATGAGTACGGGACCCCCTTTGTAAGATCAAAAAAAATTGTGACCCCCCGCTAATTGTAATTTTCGCCTCTGTTAATTGAAAAAATGGTGTGTGGCAAAATCACATCTCCAAATATCCCTTTCCATAAAAAGCTCCCTGAAGACTGGGAGGTGTTCTTTTCTTTTTTTTATGCAAAGGTCTAATCAAATTGGGATCCCCCCCCGGCAGAAGGTAGTCCTGTCTACCAACACCAGTGGGTTACAATGTTGGACTAAGATCCAGGTTCAAATCCCCACCCCAGCCATGAAGCCCACTGGGTGACCTTGGGCCAGACACAGTCTCTCAGCCTGACCAATCTCACAGGGTTGGTGTAAGAATAAAAGGGAAGGGGGGGACCATGTGCACCACCTTTAGCAACTTGGAGGAAAGATGGGATATAAATGCAATAAATAAATAAATACATTTCAGCTGCAGTAGCCTCAGCCAACCTGCTGAGCTTTTTAAAAGTCGTCATAATCATCAAGAAGCAGCAACATGGTAGTGGTGGGGAAGATAAAAGGGTGGATAGGTTGAGGAGGGGGATTAGTGCTTTTAGACCTTCGGATGATCATCAGAACTGATAACTTGGTTAGTGTGTACTTGGAGAATGAGAGTGGAGCAGAAGACAGATCAGTACACACACACACAAACACACCTGCCTCTCCTGCAAGCATCTCTAGGCATGCATGCATTTGGGCACATGGGAGGGGGGAACCCTCAATTGCCGCAGCATCTTGGAGAGATTGGGGGGCGGAGTGTAGTTGGAAGAAAGGGGGGATGCTGGCACACACACTTAGCCTCAGAGATGGGGGTGAGCAAGTCCTGAGCTTCCTTGCTGCTCCTTGGCTCCACCTAGGCTGAAGGCGAGTTCTGAGCGGCCTCACAATAAGGATAATTTTTAAAAGAAGGTGGCAGCGAAGCAGGGGTCAAGAAAGGCAGGCAGGCAGGCTGTCAGGAAGGAACGGGGAAAGCAGTCTTTCCTTGCAGCCTTGCTTCTTTTTGCTTCACGAAAAACTGTCCCTCTCATTCTGAGTAAGGGCATCATCAGCAACCGCAGTGCGAGGAGACGGGAGTCAGCGATAGTAATTCCTTCTTCTTCCTGGTAGCAGCTCCCTCAGCCTCCTTTGGCATCTGCCATGTGGGGTACAGGCAGTTGCCTGCCCACGGCGCACCTGATGCTCTGGTGCTTCAGCAAAGTCCTCCCCTCTCTTTTGGAGTAAGGGAGAGGTGTCATCTGCAGCAGGAGCGAAGAGCAGACAGTATCCAGGTAGTGAGGACTTTTAAAAAATAATAATAATAAATAATTTATTTCTTTACTGTTCACGGACCTCTCTGGATTACTTTGCAGCCCCTCTGGGGATCATGGCCCCCAGGTTGGGAACCACTGGCCTACATGGTAAATTGTGAATACAGCATCAGAAACCTCCACTCATTATCTTTATTCTTAAAAACTGCTTTACATCTGAAACTGTAAAAAGATATAAAGAGAAGTCCACTGACATAATTCCCTTAAGTATGTGGCAGTAGTGCATAGGAGAACAGAGTGGGAATGTTCCCTTTATATGAGAGGTAGATATACTTTCAACCGGGTAGTATTTTTTTAGTCTCAGCAAATCTTCAATGTATTTCTTTGGGATTCCTTGTCATTATGTTTGTGACAACTCTATGGCTAGTGAGAACATGCTTCATTTTTACCTTCAGGGCTGCCTTATGTAAGCACCAGACTCTCTGGCACTAGAGCCAGTAGAGGTTACATGTAGTACAAGATGGGTCAAGTTATGAAAATACTATTTGGAATTCAGTGATAGATTGCATGATGTTTAGAGAAACTGTAATATTAGGAGGCATGCCTAGAAGCACAATCCAAAACCAAGTCCCTCAGCCCAGCTCAGTCAGAGCTCAGTTGGTGGAATGTAACCCTGTAGAACTTTCAGCAAAAATGAGCATTCTGTGGGCATGGTGGGGGTAGGATGGGGCAACAAGAGACTTACACCTATTCCAAACCTCTTTCAGATCACTCATGTTACCTGGCAACCCAGCAGAACTTACACCAGCACAAAGGGTGATGGAAGTCAAACTGTATTTTAAAGGCTTGTTTTCCCTCTGCTGGGCTTCCTATACTTAGGCTTGCTCTGCCCATGTATATAAGATTAGGTTGCCTCCTGTTCAGCTCAGTCTTAACCCTCATGCAGACTCGGGGGGAAAAACCCACACTCGCTCATTTGGTGATATATTTAGTCCCCCAATGAGATCTCCAATGGAAGGATAGAGTAGCTTTGTACCCTAGATACCTTTTTTTGGGTTTTTTGGTCACCACAAGTGTGCTTGACACTACCAAGCATCCTGAGCCAAAAAACACACTTTTGTAGAGGAGGCAGAATTTTTCTGAGCAGTATACATTAGCCCTTTCTCCATGCATATTGAGTAAACTGGAGTGTTTTTGGACCCCACTTTTATTTGTTTCCAGAAAGAAGTGGTAACTGGCTGAAATTTGGGGGTGTTGTATGGAT
Source organism: Rhineura floridana (assembly GCF_030035675.1). Lineage (NCBI taxonomy): Eukaryota > Metazoa > Chordata > Lepidosauria > Squamata > Rhineuridae > Rhineura > Rhineura floridana. Next base: position 37,389,654 of record NC_084488.1, on the reverse strand, counting down.
GTTAGTTTGTGACAATGTCCTAGAAGGGACCCGTACATCTACTCATGTGTAAATTACACAATAAAAGGCAGAGATTTTCCTCCAAGGCTTTTTGCTGGGGTACTTTTGGCCCCTAGTGGTTTTTTTCTTTCCAGAAGGAAAGTAGTAAGTGGTAACTGGCTGAAATTTGGGGATGCTGTACAGATTAAAATTTGTGAAAATGACCTAGAAGGATATCCATGTATGTCTATTTCTGTGTAAATTACACAATGAAAAGTGAACCTGGGATCCAAAAGTACCCCACAAGTCTGCAAGAAGTTTAAACACATTCTTTATCATGTAGGGAAAGTCAGGCACTAGGAGTCGGATTCCACTTCATCAAGTGATGGAGGTGAGGACTCTAAATCTGAAGGGGAATCTCATGCAAGGCCAGCCTCCCCCCTCCCCAGCCCAAAGATGTGGCACTATTATCCTCTGACTCCATGGATTCCACTGCGCAAGATCCTGGAAGACCTGAGGCTCCCTTGCACTGTCACAATAGGGGAATAGGAAATTACTGGAGAAGACTGGGCTAACAATCAGGCTGCACCTGCAGGTGGTGCTAACAATCAAGGTGCACCTGCTGCTATTACTATACATAGGCACATATATATGGGCTTCCCAGCTCTGTGTTTCCCAGAGGCCAGAGCACAGTCTGAGCCCTGCCTTGTGGCCAGAGCTGCATCCATCTTGCATTGCATTGTGTCCAGCCTGGACCTCATCTTGTCCCACGCTCTGGTTGAGCCTTGCCACACCATAGAGCAGGATGGGCATCTCCATCAATGGTTAACCATGGTTCTTCTCGCTCTCTAGTATACTATGAATGATACTGGATGGTTAATTAGAATATTCTGTTCCAGCATTAGCATGATAAGAAATGTTTATCATTAAAGCCCTGTTCAGGTGTTCATATTCTGGGTTAATACAAACTAGTTCATATGTTAATATGGGCCAAGCAAGGTTCTTGTTTTGGCGTACAAAGCCCTATACAGCTCGGGACTAGGATACCTGAAAGACCGTCTTACCCCTTATATGCTCAGTCGATCACTGCGCTCTGCAGGTGAGGGCCTCCTGCAGATACCATCTTATCAGGAGGTTCGTTCTGCACAATATAGGAAACAGACCTTTAGTGTGGCGGCACCTACCCTGTGGAATTCCCTCCCCTTGAATATTAGGCAGGCGCCATCTCTGCTAACTTTTCGGCACCTTTGGAAGACTTTCCTCTTTCAACAAGCCTTTTAAGTTGAGACCTATCCCAGGCTGCATCTGTGTCAGAATTGTTTAATATGTTTTTTAATGTTTTTAACCCTTTTTATGGTTGTTTTTTTAATGTTTTTAATGCTGTTTTGTTTTAATGTAATTTAAGATCTGTTTTTATGATGTTTGAAAGTGTTTTGGTGCTTTGTTTGCCACCCTGGGCTCCTCCTGGGAGGAAGGACAGGATACAAATTAATTAAATAAATAATAATAATAATAAATAAATAAATCAGCATCCAAGAGGAGAGAGGAGAGATGAATGTGCTAGCTCCATACCAACTACTGCCATCATCCCAGTCACTGCCGAAACTCATGCCTGCAGTGGTGAGCCTGTTCTATTCATGTAGGCTCCCTGCACAACACGAATCCCTGATTTTTCAGGTGTTTACATCACACAGGGAGTTGAAATGAGGAGAGCTGACTCCCCATGTGATATAAACCCGTGGAAAACCAGAGATTGACATTGTGCAGGGTCATTGCCTTCCAAGTCATAGAGGGCAATGGGGACAGCGACAGGGGTGGAAGACAAGTGCACTTATCCCAGCTCTTCTCCCTCGTTGATTTAATCCAGAGGATGAATGCCTGCATAAAGCTTCTGTGCATCCGTTATAGTAAGTCTGTTTTGCATCATTATACATAATTAATCTGGTGCAGTAATATTCCTGGCATAATGGACATGCATATGAAAAATCTAATTATTATTATTATTATTATTGGCCATAGCATAATTTATTGAAATTGCAACACTGTGTGGCTTCTGCATTCTTTCTCCCACTTTATTGCTTATTAACTAACACTATTGGTCCCCTTTCCCCCCGAATTTATGATTCATCACTTGGTAAAAGAATCATTAATGCATTTCGATTTGCATTAAAGACAGATTTTGTAAACTATTGCTCCAAGTGGTCATATAACATTCCTCTCGAGGTTCAAAACATGTTATCTTTTGGCATCAAATGACACATTCTGGAAGTTTTTTTATTATTCATAGTAAGCATTGCTGTAGCTGGCTTGGCTTTTTCAGTCGCTAAACAAGGATGACATTGTTTAAAAAGGAAGGGGAGGGGGAATGGAAGGACAGAGCCTGCCTTGTTATCTGGTGCTTTTTTTTATTTCAGTTTACTAAAGCATTGTAATAAAAAGCAATAAAGCCATTGTGCTACCCAAAACCATGAATCGTTTTTTTTAACACAGGAGCTTTATTAAAACTGCTGATTATATTTGTTTCCAGGGGTGTGGGTCATAAGACATTTCAGTAAATCTCAGGAACACAGCAATTGTACCTGCAAAGGGCATGCACGCTGTTGTTTGCGTGAAACATTTTTACGTCTGAGGTAGGGAAAGGGAATCAATTAAAAAGCCATACCGACAGCAGAAAAGAGTCAGTCTTCAACTTGTAAAGAAAAGGATGGCCAAAAGACTAAAATGCTTAAGATGATGACAGGCCTGCATCACTTAGGATGCATCAAGCTGAACTCCGATTGCTGTATTTGTAAGGACTACAGGAAGCTGCCTTATACTGAGGGAGAACATTGGTCCATCTAGCTCAGGATTGTCTCCTACACTGTCTGGCAGCAGCTGTCCAGGGTTTCAGATGGGCATCTTTCCTAGTCCTATCTGGATATGCTGGGGACTGAACCTCAGGGTCTTTTGCTTGCAAGGTAGCTCCTTGTTATGGCCCCCATAGCTGGGGGAAGTAGGTTAATCCTCCCTCCCTATTCATCTACTTAGGCTACTTTTCAGGAAAAAGTTACCCCCAACTGCATTGTCTGGTCTGGTTTCGTGCCTTCCTTACGTCTCTTTCTCTCAAACTGGTTATTTTCTAAAGCACATGTGGATAACTTGTGGCCCTCCAGATGATGCTGGACTCCAACTCCCATTAGCCCAAGCCAGCATGGCCAATGGTCAGGGATGATGGGATCTGTAGTTGAGAAACACCTGGAGAGCACCATATTGTCTCTCGCTGTTTGGTCTAAACCTACTATTCCTGTGATTGTAATATTGGTCCTGGACTTGTGGTCACATTCTTTTCCTCCAGTGATTGAGGTGGGAACGCAATCTACATTTTCAGAATTTCTGTGAGTGTTAATTGGTAGGCACTGTTGGTAGATACTAGCTGATGATCATACTTATCTCCATGTAAAGCGGGGGTGGGTAATTTGTGGCTCTCCATATGTTGTTGAACTCCAACTCCCACCAATCCTAGCCAGCATGGCTAATGGTCAGGGATGATTTGAGATGTAGTCCATCAACATGGAGGGTCACAGGTTCCCCACCTCTGATATAAAGCTTTAGGCTGCTAAATGCATAAGTCAGGACATTTATTTATCCATTTCCCATCTGTTGGTAATCATAAACCAAAAAGAGGTCACCACCCATGTATCACAGCCAATGAAGGGATAACTCCCATTATTATTATTATTATTATTATTATTAAAAAATAAAGAGCAAAACAAAATCACAAGGTGCAATAGGGTGACAGCAAGACTAATTTTGCCCAGGACAGTCAAATAGTTTGAGCTAACCCTGAGGACTAGTACCTTACACACATTTCATTGTATGCAGCCCTTTCAGAGAGGTTTTTCTTTAAAGAAGCAGCAGCAGCAGCATACATAATGTTTAACATCATATATTTCCCATAACCAGATGCCATATTGCTATCTTCTGAAATACTGTGCATTGGGTGGTATTCAAAAGTCCCCTTCATGTGTTACTTGCATGAATGGAACATGACATGGTCACTGACAATCAGGGTTGTGCTCCTGCATTGGGCATACTGCCTGGCCCCATATACAGTGACCGTGTGAGCCTACAGTTGTTTATGTGATTAGAATACCCATCAGGGTTCAGCCAGACCAGGGTTCTCAGACCTTGAACCTGTGTCTCCTCAGAGAAGCTGGAGGAAGAAGACCCTACCACAAATCTTCACACTGTCAGAGACCCTCATTCGTGCCCCACCAGGACCAGAGGTCTCCGCACCTTGTTGCCTAGCTGACAGTTGGTCTGCCCCCAAACTCATCATTCCCAAGGCCATAGGATCAGAGGAGATGGAGATAGGATCAGAGGCAGCAGCTTCAGGGCCAAAAGAGAAGGACCCAGCTGGCTTCATGAGAAGCTACTCAGGAGGAGGGGAAAACTGTGTAAGCATCTGCCTAGATAAAGGCAGGGCAAGGATGGGGTGGAGCCTGCAGCCCCCATATAAGCTTTTGGTCTGAGCTGTTCCACTGCTGAAGCAACACATCCTTAGAGAAATAGCGTAGAGGCACACTTACTAGTCTGTCAGTTCCAGTGCGTCTCCACCTCTCTTTTCTTAAAACTGTGGCACATGGTGCCAGTCAAACTCCACTCCGTTTTACTCTAAAAACCTGGAGGGATCAGCTTGGATTTCACAGATCAACCCGTTTCCCCCTCCAGGTGTGGCTAATGGAAACTCTTTGCTGTAGGCGACTAGTGTGCTCACAGCCATAGACAGGGCCAAATCATGCCAGTGCCCTCAAATGTGTGAAAAGCAAGACATGAGAAGCAGCTTACACATAAAGCTTACACATTCCCTGCAAATTGCCAATCTAATATGTAGGCATCTGTACTAGGCAGGGCCAGGCAGCAGGCCTGAAATAGGGGGTAGAGCTAGGAGTGTGAACCTGCCCCACAGTAATCCCCCTTCATGTGAGTAATGCATGGCTAACGAGGACTGTGCTTACATTAACAGTTTCATTAACAGAATAAGAAAGATGGTGATGACAAATCTAGAGCATCTGAAACTTTGGAATGTCACGCTTTCTGCCCTGGTAGATTTTATGGCCTTTTCATTTTGTTTGTGCTTTTCCTTTTCTCATTTCACTCCCTCTCTTGGAGTTTGCTTTTTCATGCATTGAGTGGCTTCTTGAGCCACACAAGAGCATCTGCTTTCTCCCCCACCAAAAACAAACATTTTATTCACAATACACACATACACACAAAGAACAATGGTGACATGGAGGCCTGTTATTTAAGAGCTGGCAGCTGGGCTCTTGTCTCTACACAACATGCAAATGAAAATTCATTTCCACCCAGTGTGGCTTAGCGGCCTCAACACAAAGGGGCCATCCACGAATTCATCTTGGCTTTTAGCCTCCTGATGCAGCAGCCCTATCAAAGCCAACTAACCATGTCAAAATTAGAGAGAAAGTTCACTGTTTGTGCTTCCAGGTTAATTTTTGCACATCTTGCTGTTTATTGAAGCCCAACCTGGACCCATTGCTTGGTGACAACTACCACCTGGTCACAAATACCCCCTTTTTAGGGAAGGGGATTGAGAGGGTTGTGGCGCAGCAATTGCAAGTGCTCTTGGATGAAACAGATTATCTTGACCCATCCCAGTCTGGGTTCAGGCCTGGTTATGGGACTGAATCGGCCTTGGTCACCCTGATGGATGACCTTTATCGGGAGAAGGACAGGGGGAGTGTGATCCTGTTACTCTTACTTGATTTCTCAGCGACTTTTGATCCCTTTGACCATGGTATCCTTCTGGGCCGACTGGGTGGGATGGATATTGGAGGCACTGTTTTACAGTGGTTCGGATCCTATCTCTAAGGTCTTTTTCAGAGAATAGCATGGGGTGATTGTCTTTTGGCCCCCTGGCAGTTGTGCTGTGGGGTGCTGCAGGGTACCATCTTGTACACCATCCTGTTTAACATCTATATGAAGCCCTTGGGAGCAGTCATCTGGAGCTTTGGGGTGAGATATTAGCAGTACGCTGATGATACCCAGCTCTTTTCCCTGTAACATTTGAATCGGGAGAGGCCATGCAAGCCCTGGACCGGTGCCTGGACTCAGTGGTGAGCTGGATAAGGCCAATAAACTGAGTCGGAATCCTAGCAAGATGGAGGCACTGTGTGTTGGTGGTTCCTGAGTTCAGATTATTGCTCAGTTGCCTGCTTTGGATGGGGTTGTACTCCCTCTGAAAGAGCAGGTCCATAGTCTGGGGGTGCTCCTGGATCCATCTTTGTCGCTAGTGGCCCAGGTGACCTCAGTGGCTAGGAGTGCCTTTTACCAGCTCCAGCTGGTAAGATGGCTGTGGCTGTTTCTGGACTGGGGTAGCCTGACCACTGTTGTCCACGCACTGGTAACCTCTAAGCTTGATTACTGTAATGTGCTCTATGTGGGGCTGCCCTTGAGGTTAGTCTGGAAGCTGTACCTGGTGCAAAATGCGGCAGCGAGACTGCTCACTGGGTGTCGTGCCCAGGTTGGGACTCAAGAACAGAATCACTTGATGAAAGCAAATCAGTTTTTATTAGAGTAATTTCCAGACATAGGCTTCTCCGCCTCATGAACTCTTAACATGAACCAAAACCCGTGGCATGGAAGAGAGTTGATAGAACAGAGTATCAAACATTCCCTGTCCCTTATCAAGGGGGCTTTCGGGCACGGATCCTCTCACTCCGCCTCAAACTGCCCACATCTACGCCCCTTCCCTCCTCTTTTCTTTGGCGCCTTTTTAACTGTCTTCAGGTGTGGGGCGATGGGGGGGTGGCTACCTCCTCCCCTTCTGATTCGGAAAGGATGGTAGGGAGTGGGGGGGTTGGCCCAGCTTTTCAGGCGATTTCTCTCTACCCTTCTCTGCAGACGAAGGGCCTTGGTCTCCCTCCTCCTCCCCCTCTGTCCGTAACTGCTTCACATTCCTGGGGGGGAGTGCGTGGGGGGGGAGTGCGTGGGAAACGAGTCTGTTGCCTGTTCAAGGTTTTCCCCCTCTATCTGGGAAGCCTTCTCCTCCCCTCCAGACGACTCAGCCCAACTGCCCCCCTCCTACCTCATCCTCAGAAACATCAGAATCCCAACCATACATCCTGACATCATCCCCTTCTCCATGCTGTGCTCCCTGCCACCCCTGGTTTGGGGTGATGAGGAAATTTCTCATGAAAGTCTCTCACTAAAATGGGGGCGTGAACGTCTTCTGCTTTTTCCCAGGATCTGTCGGCTGGCCCATAATTCTTCCAATGAATTAGATATTGCAGCTGATTTCTCCTTCTCCTGGAGTCCAGGATCTGTTCCACTTCAAACTCTGTTTGTTCCCCCACCAACATCGGTGCCCCTGGAGATTCTACCGGCCTCAACTCACTGGGGGGGGGCCTTCGTCAGCAAGGAATGATGGAATACTGGGTGCATTTTAAAAGTCTCTGGCAACTTCAAACGAAAAGCCACTGGATTTATCTGAGCCTGGATCTCGAAGGGTCCCACTCTCCTATCCTGCAACTTCCTGCACTTACCCGGCATGTTAAAAAAGCGGGTTGACAGCCATACTTGATCGCCCACCTGGAGGGGGACCCCCTCACACCGACGTTGATCAGCAACTCTTTTGTATTCCCTTTTGGCTTCGTCTAATTGTTGTTTTAACACTTGCTGTGCTGCCTGTAATTCCTGGAGGAAGTCCTCTGCCGCTGGCACAGGTCCACCGCCTGAGCGGCTGGGAAAAGTTTTGGGATGAAATCCATAATTAGCAAAGAAGGGTGCTTGCCCAGTGCTGGTGTGCACGGAGTTATTGTAGGCGAATTCTGCAACATGTAAATAGGAAATCCAGTCATTTTGCTGGTAAGATATGTAGCAACGCAGGTACCTCTCTAATACTGCGTTAAGTTTCTCAGTTTGTCCATCAGTCTGAGGGTGGTGAGAGGAGGAGAGCCTTAGCTCCGTTTTCAACTGCTTCCAAACAGCCTTCCAAAACTTAGCTGTGAACTGGGTGCCTCGATCCGAGACGAGGCTGTCTGGCAACCCATGCAATCTGTAAATCTCTTTGATGAACAGCTTTGCCATTTCTTTTGCGTCCAGGGCCCCAGAGCAAGGGAGGAAGTGGGCCATTTTAGTCAATGAATCCACGATCACCAGAATAGCAGTCATTCCTTGTGCCCTTGGTAGATCAGTTATAAAATCCATGGAGAGGTCCTGCCAGGGCCCTTTGGAGTGGCTAAAGGTTCCAATAACCCTGCAGGTCTTCCTGTGCTTGTCTTCCCCCTTAAACACACGGCGCAGGATTTTACATAGTTCTCAACATCTCTGCGCATATGAGGCCACCAAAAATCCTTAGCTACATTTTGAATGGTTTTAAAAATGCCGAAGTGCCCAGCTGTGACATTGTCATGGCATTGACGCAATACTCTGAGTCTGAAGTCCCCTTTTGGCACATATCTGGCAGTTTTAAACCACAACAACCCATCCCTCCAGTGGAAACTTACTTCTGAGTCCGTGCTCTGCTCCATTTCCTGGATGTAATGTTGTATGTCTGGATCCCCCTGCTGGGCCCTCTTGAGTTCTTCTTCCCAGGACGGCTGACAGGCTCCTAACGTGAGTTTTTCTGGTGGGATGATGTGTTGGAGGGGGGTGTCAGCCTTTTCGTCTTTGTATTGGGGTTGTCTGGATAGGGCATCCGCCCTCTGATTTTTTGTATGGGAGTGGTACTTTATTTTGAAGTTAAACCTGGCGAAAAACTGCGACCAGCGTATCTGTCTCTGGTTCAATTTCTGAGCTGTCTGTAGGCTCTCAAGGTTCTTATGATCGGATCGTACTTCTATCTGATGTTGAGCCCCCTCTAAATATTGCCTCCAGTTTTCGAATGCGTCTTTGATAGCTAAAAGTTCCTTTTCCCACACAGTGTAGTTTTTCTCAGCATCCTTGAGCTTTCGAGAGTAGTATGCACATGGGTGTAGTTCCTTCCCACCCCTGTCAGGCTGCAAGAGAACCCCCCCGATCGCCCGGTCCGAGGCGTCAGCTTCCACGACGAAAGGCCGGGTCGGGTCAGCAAAGCGTAGGATAGGTTCGGAGGCGAATTTCTCTTTCAGGTCTTCAAACGCTCTTGTTGCCTGATCTGTCCATTGAAATTTCCCTTTTCCCCTTAAACAGTCTGTGAGGGGGGCGGTTAGTTTGGAGAAGCCCGGGATGAATTTTCTGTAGTAGTTGGCGAAGCCCAAGAAACGTTGCACGTCTTTTTTGGTGGTTGGTTGTCCCCAATCCAATACACAGCTCACCTTTCTGGGATCCATCTCCACTCCCCCTGCTGAAATTCGGTATCCAAGGAAGTCCAGGGAAGACAGGTCAAAGCCACACTTTTCCAGCTTGGCATATAGGTGATTCTCTCTCAGCCTTCCCAGCACAGTTCTCACGTGTTGGTCATGCTCTGACTGGCTCCTTGAAAATATCAGGATGTCATCCAGATAACAAACCACGTACTGGTCCAAGAGGTCCCTAAACACTTCGTTCATGAACTTCTGGAACACTCCTGGACTGTTACTTAACCCGAACGGCATGACCAGGTACTCAAATTGACCATAAGAGGTGTTGAAACTCGTCTTCCATTCATGTCCCTCCTTCATTCGGACCAAATCATATGCCCCCCGCAGATCCAACTTTGTGAAAATTGTGGCAGAACGCAGTTGATCTAATAACTCTGGAATTAGGGGCAGGGGGTAGCTGTTCGGGATGGTAATTTGGTTGAGGGCGTGATAATCATTGCAAGGCCGTAATTCACCCCCCTTCTTTTTCACGAAGAGTAGGGGGGCTCCTGCAGGCAACTGCGAGGGACGAATAAATCCCCGCTTCAAGTTCTTTCCAAAAATTCTTTCAGAGCTACTCTCTCTTGTTCTGTGAGGGAGTAGATTTTGCCTGCTGGAATGCTCACTCCTGGCACCAAATCGACAGCGCAGTCATACGGCCGATGGGGGGGTAAAGTCTCAGCTTCAGTTTCACTAAACACATCCTCAAAGTCCAGGTATTTCGAGGGGAGGGTCACCTCCTTGACCTCCTGCACAGCTCCTGCTAGGGCTTTTATTGCTTTCTCTGGCTGACAATTTTCATGGCAATACTGGGACGTAAACCACACGACTGCTTCCCTCCAGGCTATTTTTGTGTCATGCTTTATCAGCCATGGCATTCCCAGAATCACCTCAAAGTTAGACAGGTCTGATACACACAAGGAAATGAACTCTTCGTGCCCCGGGATTTCTAGCTTCAAATCCTCAGTGGCTCTAGTGACCCCCCCGGACTTTAGTGGTCTGCCATCTATCGTCTCCACTGATAAGGGGACTTCTAGTTTCCAATGCGGGATATGATGGCGTTTGACTAGGGTGGTATTGATGAAGTTTGTAGAGGCTCCACTGTCGATCAACGCTGTTGAGTTGAACTGCACTCCTGTGGAAGTTGTAATCCTAATGGGTAATACCAGAACCCCTTTTAGGGGGGGATGGGTTAACGGAGGCCCTTTGCACAGCACTGCCCCCAGTCTTCCGGCCTGCACTAGGACTGGGTGCTTCCGTTTCCCAACGACCCTGTTCGGTCTCCTTTCAGTTCATAGTCCCTGGCTAGATGGCCTGGCTTGGAACAAATAAAGCAGAGATGTTCTCTGCGACGTCTGTCTCTTTCCTCCTCCGACAGCTTCATCCGCGCCCCTCCTGAGCCGTCCCCCGCGTTGCCTGACGTCCTGGGGGTCGAAGGGATTTTACTGTGGGATACTGAGGCTGAATATTTTTGCACCTCTTGTTTTATCTCTAAACGTCTTCCTTCCAGTCGGTGATCAATTTGTAGGCACAGCTGGATTAGTCCAGACAAATCAGTTGGAGGTGCGACTCTGGCCAGCTCATCCAATATCTCAGCATTCAGTCCGCTTTGGTACATAAACATCAGTGCTGAGTCATTGTATCCAGTCTCTTCGGATAAGATCTTAAATGCATTGGTGTATTCCAGCACAGCTCCTTTTCCCTGCTTCAGGGCACTCAATTGCCTAGCCACCGTCTCGGCTCTTTGGGGATCCTGAAACATTTCGGTCAGGGCTTGTATAAATGCTCCATACCTGCCCAGGGTGGCATCCTTTCTGATCAGATAGGGGGTGACCCACTTGGCAGCTTCCCCTTCCAATAGACTGATCACAAATGCCACTTTGGCAGCATCATTGGGGAATTCTGCATCCTTAATGTCCAGGTACATCTCACATTGGGCCATGAAAGTGGAGAGCTGGTCGCTCTGTCCCGCATACTTGGGTGGTAGTCCAATTGGGATCTTGGCCACGGCGGCTGCAGGGGCTGCCCGCATTCGATCTATTGTGGATTTCAGGCTCTGGTTGTCCAATTTCAAGGTTCTCACAGTTGCTAACAGGCTTTGAACGTCTGACTGTAGGTCTGCCACGCTCGACCTCAGTAGCTTCACTTCTTCCATCTCAGAAGTGGGGTTTATCCCCCCAGCAGCTCCCTTTTCCATCTTGTCACGTTCAAGTGGCGGGAGTAAGGAGGGTTGAGTAGTTGGTTCTATCAAACTGTCGTGCCCGGGTTGGGACTCAAGAACAGAATCACTTGATGAAAGCAAATCAGTTTTTATTAGAGTAATTTCCAGACATAGGCTTCTCCGCCTCATGAACTCTTAACATGAACCAAAACCCGCAGCATGGAAGAGAGTTGATAGAACAGAGTATCAAACATTCCCTGTCCCTTATCAAGGGGGCTTTCAGGCACGGATCCTCTCACTCCGCCTCAAACTGCCCACATCTACGCCCCTTCCCTCCTCTTTTCTTTGGCGCCTTTTTAACTGTCTTCGGGTGCAGGGCGATGGGGGGCGGCTACCTCCTCCCCTTCTGATTCGGAAAGGATGGTAGGGAGTGGGGGGGGTTGGCCCAGCTCTTCAAGCGATTTCTCTCTACCCTTCTCTGCAGACGAAGGGCCTTGGTCTCCCTCCTCCTCCCCCTCTGTCCGTAACTGCTTCACATTCCTGGGGGGGAGTGCATGGGAAACGAGTCTGTTGCCTGTTCAAGGTTTTCCCCCTCTATCTGGGAAGCCTCCTCCTCCCCTCCAGATGACTCAGCCCAACTGCCCCCCTCCTACCTCATCCTCAGAAACATCAGAATCCCAACCATACATCCTGACACTGGGGCAGGGTATCGCCAACATGTCACCCCACTGCTGAAAGAATTGCAGTGGCTGCCCATTTGCTGCTGGGCCAAGCAAGGTTCTAGTGTTGGTGTATAAAGCCCTATACAGCTCGGGACCAGGATACCTGAAAGACCATCTTATCCCTTATATATCCAGTCGATCACTGTGCTTTGCAGGTGAGAGCCTCTTGCAGATACCATCTTATCTGGAGGTTCATTCTGCACAATATAGGAAATGGACCTTTAGTGTGGCAGCACCTACCCTGTGGAATTCCCTCCCCTTGAATATTAGACAGGTGTCATCTCTGTTATCTTTTTGGCATCTATTGGAGACCTTCCTCTTTCAACAAGCCTTTTAAGTTGAGACATTATCCCAGACTGTGTCTGTGTTGGAATTGCTTTTTTATTTATTTATTTATTTATTTATTCAATTTGTTAGATGCTCGTCTGGCTGGTTACCCAGCCACTCTGAGCGACGTACAATACGGCATATAGATAATAATAATAATAAATAGCCGCAGGCTGCTCACTCCCTCAACCAGTCACTTTTACTGTCCTCGCTGTCTGAATATGCTCCCAGGAGGCTGAGGGAAGAGGCGCCCGCCTTTGAACGGGAAGCCAGAGAGGTATCCACAGAGGTCTTGTCTGCACTCCCGGCACCTGGGCCCGGCGGCATGTTCCAACTGTCCGCCCCATTTGCCAAGCTCAAATTCGGCTTCCTCTTGGCCATCACCAGCCCGGAGAGTTTGGCCTTGTTGGAGAGTTTCCCGACACTCCTCTCCCAGCTTTCCACCTTCATCTTTTTTGCTTGCGTCTCTGAGTCCTCTCGCAGGATGTCTGTAGGCTTTGCTTTTGCAAACGACTTAGTAGGACCAGGAAGAGAGTCCTCATCTGAATCGGAGTCTTGCAGCAACTTCCTGCTCTGGGCTTGTTCTAGCATAGCTTTGGTCTCCTGCTCGTCCTCCTCCAGCTCCCGCGGCCTCTGCTGCTCCTCGTACGCTTGGTACTGCTGCAGCATGGACTCTAAGTCCACGTGGGCCTGGCACTGGTTCAGCTCCTTCAGCTTCTGCAGGTTCTCCAGGACTTCCATCTCGAGCTTGGAGTCTTTGGTCCTGTTCTCCAAAACCTTCATTGGGTTGTTCAGCTCTTCATCCTCTCTGTCTTTTTGCAGGCGCTTCTCCTCTTCCTCCAGAAGCTTCTCGGCCTGGAAGTTCCAAGTGGTGCCGTGCTCCATGGCATAATCCGTGTTTTTAATATGTTTTTAAACTTTTTTTTAAAAAAAAACACAATATTTTGAACTTTTTTTAAAAAAAGATGTCTTGAAAGCTTTTTAAAAATGTTTTTAAAGATGTTTTGCTTTGATGTATTTTAAAGTCTGTTTTATGATGTTTTAAAGTGTTTTTAGTGCTTTTGTTTGCTGCCCTGGGCTCCTGGTGGGAGGAAGGGCAGGATATAAATAAAATAATTAATAAATAAATGTCATTTGATAACATTAAGTATATATTTTTTAAAGCCATTTAAAAGTTCATGCTGCTGGCTTTCATTCATTTCAAAAGGGCATCACTTCACAACCAGGGAAAGAACTATTCTTTGGAATCTGAATTTATTGCATCATGTAGTGGCAGGCCACGTGAGCCCTCCTCAGGCATTTTCCCTCATACAATCACTACTGTATGAGGGGAAGACTGGTGTGTGTGCTCCTTGGACCTGTCCTTTCCATGTCACTTCTGGCACTCTCACCACTCTCCACACGTCAGGAGCTGAACATCTGCAGCAGGGAGCCATCATCATTGTTGTTACTACCAATAGTGAGCCCTTTGCAAATGGTTCCAGGGCGGGTTACAAAAATATCACAATTACTAGGAGGGCAGAGCCTCCCCTGCTCACTTCATTTGCCAATCTCCACACACACACACACACACACCAGGCACCCCTGAACACTCCCAGGCATCCTACACACACCCCAAACACACATAGTCAGACACACAGACAGACACAGGGACTCTCTCTCAACACACACATGCACACACAAAGGGAATCACAAATCATTCCCCTTTCCTGGGCATGCACAAACCTAACCAGACTCCCACCTGCCCAGGCCACAACTGCCGCTGCCCTGCCTCAGCCACTTACCGGCCTTCTGCCCCCTCACCTGGAGCAAAGCCAGTTGCCTACCTAGGCTGCCATTGTCACTGTTGCCATGTAAGCCACTTACCAGCCTCTCCCTCCCCACTCCCAGCCTTGAGCCCAGCATGACTCGGCCTCACTTCTGTTCCCCTGTTCCTTCCCCCTGCCACCAGCCATGACCCAGCATGATTGCAGTTAACCTCCCATCCCCCTTTGCTTGCTGCCACTGCTGTTGCTGCCATACCACTGCAAAACCAACCAATCACAACATTAACAGAGACGAAGACAGAGCAAGAATGCAGGAGAAATCATCCACTTCCTTAAAGGCAAAAGAGTGTGGTTGTGGCTTGACCAATAATCAAAAAGCACACAAGGATGGTGCAAGTCCCTGGAGACCATCCCTCTCATGTGCCACCACCCCTCCAATCACAGAGGATGGCAGCACTCCTCTCCTGCTGATCTTAACAGCCAGGCAGCTTGATATGAGGAGAGGCATTCCTTCAGATATTTATGCCCAGGTTGTGTAGGGCTTTATGTGTTAGTGTCAACACCTTAAATTGGGATCAGGAGTGAATTGGCAACCAGTGCAGATCTCTTAAGGCCAGTATGAGATGCATCCAGCCAGAAACACCCACCACCTGCCTTGCTGCTGCATTCTGCACTGATGTAGGCTCCCCACGCAACTTAGACTCTGGATCTTCAAGGGTTCTAAACTGTGTGGGAAGCCTACAGAAATAGAGCAGAGCCACTGCTGCAGAGGTTCAGCCCACAACACATGGAGGGCTGTGGGAGCATAGGAACAGTGATGCAGTGGCGAGGTGCAGCCAGGGACCATATCCCTGCACTTACACTCCCATGATGGCATTCATTTGAGGGGAATAACGCCTGAACAGAGCTTTTGGGTTTGTTAAATTCCCTTACTCTTTATGTAGAGAGGATAGGCCTCTTTTCAGTCTGTCTTTTAAAGCACAAAATTTCCAAATTTATTTGAGGCAGAGAGGTCCAAATCCCGCAGGTATGGTAGGATTGCTACATTGCCTAGAAATCGTACATTAGGGTGAATGGGGCACTGCCCCATCAACCTCCGTCTGCCCTCAGCCAGTCCTCACCTGCCTGCTTTTTTACTTCCAACTTGCTTACAACCAATCCAGGGGGTGGCACTGACTGCCACCTTTCTCCTTCTGAGTTGTAGCCTTTGTAGAACTCAATAGGGAGGAGGATGGGGGCCAGAGAAGAAAGCGTTCGCTCCAGCTACTGTTGGCCTCCCTGCCTTCCGCCATCCCAGTCCTGACAGGCACCGGTCACCACTGATGAGCTATCTATTTTCATTCTATAACTCAGAGCTTGGAAGTAACTAGTTACAAGTAACGAATTACTTGTAATTTATTACTTTTTTGAGTAATGAGTGGGTAACTTCATTACATTTTGCTGGTAATAGAACGAGTAGTAACTTCATTACTTTTGAGGAGTAATTGTAATGTTTCCAGCATTACTTTTGCACATGACTTGAGGGGGGGAGCAGGGGAAGTCTTCTGCTCCTCTGATTTGTGAATAAAAATAATGTGGTTCAAATTGGGCTTCTGTGCAGCGTTGTTCTTCCTTCATGCTCTATGGGTGCTGAGGAGGCAACGAGGGAGGAGGTGGAGAGCAAGATGGTGTGGAGAAAACAATTGTTTAAAAATTGACAGGAGTGGAAGGAGAAAAGAGCTGGAGGCAATATATATATACAAAAAATATGTGTGTTGGGGTATCATCATTGCTGGGGGTGGGGTGAGGAAATGTGAGATTCTGTTATGTCATTCTGTTAATCTTACGGATATAAAAAATATTCTACTACCCTCTGCGTGTGTGTGCTTATTTTTAATGTTGTTTTAGGCTACTTAGATGTGCAGCAGCCAAGGCCAGCACATTGTAGGCAATTATTTTTTTAAAAAGTAACTAAAATGTAATTGTAGCAATTACTTTTGAGTAAAAGTAAAGTAATCACTTTCAGAGCAATTGTAATTGTAACACTAATTACTACTTTTTGGGGCCATGTAACTGTAACTGTAATTTATTACTTTTTAAAAGTAATCTTCCAAGCTCTGCTATAACTGTACTACTTAGGTTTCTTAACAGCTTTGCACTATACAGATACCAACATTCCTGAAATGTGTTCCAGCGCCACCACCTTTATGAATATTTTTGCCTGAAAGGAGCGTTGCCTGCTGGAACACTGAGATAAAATACATGAATGCAAAGAAAACCTGTTCATTTAAGAAATCAAGCCAGTAACATAGCATGTGTCTCCTTTTTCAAAGATGAAACAGGTTGTAGGCTGTATATCATCTTTGTCAACAATCTATATATATTCATACATTCCGCAATCCTGTGCCATAGGCTTTTTATTCAGCAGAGAAGATGTGAAAACAAGTGTTGCATGACCAGAATAAGTTTATGAGAAGTTATATTCATGTTATATCAGCTACAGTATTTGTGGGCAAGAAATAAAGGTCCTTTGCAACTACAGATGATGCCATTTTTTACATTTAGATTTTACTTGCAGCATTTCACTGCATGAACAAGATTCTGTCTTGACAAACACAGCTGTCTATTTTAAATAATATGTGCAGTAAAAGAACATGGCAAATTTTACCTTCTCTGATCCACAGAACCAGTTAAATTAAAAGCAATTTAAGTAATTCAAACTGAGAGAAATTCTCTGTCCTCAATTTCAGGGGCACTGGACCATAATTTCAAGGTTTCCTTATTCCTCACATTTCCTTTCCCATTTTTCTGCCTGTTATAGCAACTGTAATGCGCTGTGCTAGATGCTATATGATTTTTAATTGTAATATAATTGTTTATTTCTTACATTGTATTTTATTGTAATACAATTCACATTCAGAAGAATTCAAATTGTAATACAATAAAAGACAATATAATTTATTTTATTTATTTATTTATTGGATTTCTAGACCGCCCGACTAGCAAAAGCTCTCTGGGCGGTGAACAACAAAAAAATACAAATACATCTCATAAAAATGACATGATAATACTACAAAACATATAAATACAAAGATCAAAATTTCATAATAATTTCCTGTATAAAATTTAAGTTAAAAACGCCATAGAGAAGAGATAGGTCTTAAGCTGGCGCCGAAAAGACAGCAGCGTCGGCGCCATACTCATATTTATAAGAAATAAAAAGCAATAAAATACAATTAAAAATCATTATGAACATTTAATATGGACTTGCCGCAAACCACAGTTTGGGAACCCTTATGTGATATATACATAACTATTTACATAATTAATTATGTAAAATTATACCACAGCAAATGAGTAAAATGTAGTTTTTATCAGAACAGAAACAGTGCTGAATGTGACGCACATGAGTCAGAATGGAAATAACGCCTTCTTATATCCCAAGTTGGGAGAAGAAATAAGTATATCCACAGAAAAAGAAATGTACACATCAGTCATGTAAAGCATAGTTTTATGTGGATGTGAAGCAGGGGCAACAGGAAAACATGAAAGACGAAACTGAAAACATTTGAAATGTGGAACCGGTGAAGAATGTCTAAAGTGAGTAGGTAGGAAGGAAAACTAACACAAAATTATTGGACAGGACTAGAGATGGACATGGACTGAAAAATAAGCAGCTGATTAAATATGATGGGGCACATTTTAAGAAATGAGGGACTTATTCAAGTTGTAATGGAAAAGAACTGGAAGGAAGAAATGGGAAGAAATGGGAAGAAATGGGAAGAAATGGGAAGAAATGGGAGCTTATTGCTATAGGGCGGTCTAAAAATGTAATGTAATGTAATAAGAAATGGAAGACCTAGATACAATTGCGTAAAAAATTAACTAGGAACAAATGAGAACTTAGAAGTCTTGCACAGGATAGGAAAGAGGGGAAAGTTGCTGAAAACCAATATACAGATTGGAAACTCTCTCTCTCTCTCTCTCTCTCTGTGTGTGTGTGTGTGTCCAATATTTGACACATCTCGTTATCCATCTTAAGCTCAGTTAGTGATTATCCAAAATTACTTATAACTGATATCAGTGAGATATCGTTGGGTCCATATACCCATCTCACAAGAACAGGGTTTAAATCACAGAATCTATATCTCTTTCTGTCCCCCCTCCCTTACTCATTTGTCTCTCCTTTCTCCCCCCCCCCTTAAATTCTGAAGCCAAGCAACTGAATGTACCCAGTCAGAAATGTCAAATGCTTCTGGTGCGGTAATAGAACAATCAGTGACTTTATGGGAGGTACACAGCATATGGAAAACAGCAAGAGGTTTCTGACAGCCACACTCGCAATATGCATCACAGTCAGGGTCAGAAAGAGGACTAGTAAGAGGTTTGTCCTTGGAAAACTGACCACAAGCTGCCTCTTGATAAAATAGAATACCCATGACAAAATTCCCACTGATTCTAATGGTACATACTTTTCCAGAGCTTGGCTGCCTATATGTTTCCGGGCTCGATTCAAGGTGCTGGTTTTAACCTATAAAGCCTTACACGGCCTGGGACCACGATACTTGATGGAATGCCTCTCCCGATATGAACCTACCCGTACACTGCGCTCAACATCGAAGGCCCTTCTCCGGGTGCCCACTCAGAGGGAAGCCCGGAGGATGGTAACAAGAAAAAGGGCCTTCTCGGTGGTGGCCCCCGAATTGTGGAACAATCTCCCTGATGAGGTACGCCTGGCACCAACATTGTTGTCTTTTCGGCACCAGGTTAAGACCTACCTCTTCTCCCAGGCATTCTAGCATTTTAGCTTTTCAGTATTGTAGTATTTAGCATTTTAGTATTTTTAGTATTTTAGTATTTTAGTTTAGTATAGGTTTTTTGGAAATTTAATGAGTTATGTTTTAAATTGATTAATGTGTGGTTTTTAAATTGTATGTTGATATTTTGATGTTGTGAACCACCCAGAGAGCTTCGGCTATGGGGCGGTATAAAAATTTAATAAATAAATAAATATATATAAATAAATAAGATTACTTTAAAAAAGGAATAAATTACAATTACTGTTACATGGCCCCCATAAGGAATAAATTGCCATTACAATTGTTCTGAAAGGAATTGATTACTTTACCATTACTCAAAAGTAATCACTGCAATTACAGTTATTTTATTTTTGAAAAAACCTAGAGTGCCTACAAGGTGCTGGCCTTGGCTGCTTCACACCTAAGTAGCCTAAAACAACATTAAAAATAAAACACACATACACAAAGGTAGTATAATAATTCTTTTTATCCATAAGAAAGCGGTCTCTCAGCTGATAAGGGAGATGGGGAGAGAGGCAGAGATCACCACTCAAATCTTTGCACGTCAAACCAAGTGCAAACTCACACACACACACTCTCAACCAGCATCATCTCTCTCATTCAACCACCTCCTGGACCCTAGTCTGCTACCAATTAAGGCACACCTAGCCAAGCAAACATTTTCCCCTGGGATGCAAAAAAGTTAAAACACTACAAATGCAGCAAAGTTAGCCAGGGACACTGGGGGAGGCCACTTCACACACCAAATGCAAGCACAGTATTCACACACACACACACACACACACACACACACACACACACACACACACACACACACACACACACACACACACACACACACACACACACCGTTGTCTCTCACCTCCACAGTTCTTTATCTCCATTCTGCTGCTGCCTCCTCTTCCTTCATCCACATCCTTGCCCTCCAGCTCCTTTCTCCCTCCAGCCCATTCTTCTCCAACACCGTCCATTTTAAAAACAATTGTTTTCTCCACTCCACCCATCTCACTCTCCACCTCCTCCCTTGTCACCTCCTGAACATCCACAGAGCATGAGGGAAGAGCAATGCTGTGCAGAAGCCCAGTTTGAGCCACATGATTTTCATCCATGAATCAGAGGAGCAGAAGACTTCCCCTGCCACCCCCAGTAACGCCCCAAAGTAATGCTTGAAACATTACAATTACTCCTCAAAAGTAATAAAACTACTCCTCATTCTATTACAATCAAAATGTAAAGAAATTACCCACTCATTCCTCAAGAAGGTAATAAATTACAAGTAATTTGTTTTTTTAAAACTAATTACTTCCAAGCTCTGTACATTTCACTCACCATTAATCACTGTCTGTGCACAACCTATGTTCCTCCTTAATTGTCTGATACATTCAGAAAAGGAGCTCTCATACACTAGAATTGAGGATGTGAAAAGAAAGGAAATGGGAATTGCAAGCTGTGAGTGAATGGCTGTGTAGTTGTGTATAGTTAATAAGGTTGTGTCCATATTTGCAGTAACAAAAGTTAGAGTAACTAAAGTAACTAAAGTTATAGATATGCTGTGACACTTCCTAACCTCCTGGCAGTGGAGTCGCTGCTTCTTACTAGGAGAGAGAGTGGAAGGGTCAAGGTGATAGGGAGGGCAGTGCTCTGCAAATACAGTGGCAGGTGGCCCAGGACTGAGCCATGCGGTATCAGGTGGCCCAGGACTGAGCCATACGGTATCAGGTGGCCCAGGACTGAGCCATACGGTATCCTGCTCATCACGTTCCCCCAGTTTGAGAAGGAACCATTGATAAGCACTCTTTGAGTAGGATTCTGTAGCCAACTGTGGATCTACCTGATAGTTGTTCCATCCAGCCCACATTTGGCTAGCTTCTAATCAGAATATCATGGGGCACTTTGTCAAAAGCTTTGCTGAAGTTGAGATATATTATGTCCACAGCATTCCTACAGTCTACCAGGGAGGTTACCCAATCAAAAAATTAGATAAATTTGATAGCTACAAGTCTACATTGTATAGTAACTGCAAGTGTAAGTTCACTTTTTACCTCAGCAAAAAACTCACTGAGTTGGCTTAGGAAAGCTGCTATACTCTCAGCCTCAACAGCCAACATAATATTGGGATAATATACAAGACAATCCACGATGAACCGCTTTGCAGCTCAGCAGTGACACCTAGAGTATCTAGGATTTTGGACCCTTACTATGAATCATGCATAAGCATGTATCCTGGGCTTTGACTCTGAACAAAAAGCAAGAATTAAGCACTTCCTCACAATGTTGCATCTAGTTGGTACTGTCTAGCTCTTATGTAATGTAAGTACAGAGTCCTTAGGGAGGTGGATCTAGCCTATAAATAAATTTCTAATTCGAATGGAATGCTGGAATCCAGAAGATGAACACTTCATTTCACTTCATACTTTTGCTGGAGGTCCACTTCTTCATCACCCAGCAAGGCATAGCTTACATTTTTGTTGTCAGTGACTGGCGCTGTGTGTGCGTGCATGCATGTGAACAACACAGCTATTCCTGTGCAGGCCTTATGCCCTTTTATTACCTCTGCAGAGAAAAGATGTAAAACAACTGCAGCTGGGCCTTCACCTGGCAGAAGAAAGAAAATGAATCTTAATTCTAGCTATTACGGCAGCCTTTCCCAACCAGTGTGCCTCCAGATGTTGTTGGACCACATCTCCCATCAGCCTCAGCCAGCATTGCCAATAGTCAGGAAAGACAGGAATTGTGGTCCAACAACATCTGGAGGCGCACTGGTTGGGAATGGCTGTATTACGGGATCCCTTACCATAAGAGGCAAATTCTGTCAGAACTGCATCAACTCTTAAAATATCATCTCCCTACACATTTTCATTTTGCCTCTGTAGCTTACAAACATTGTATTGTTTAAATATGACTTTATACTGACAAATCAGCTTAAGCTATACAGTATTTTGGATAATCTCAAAGATATTAAAGACATCAGCTAATTCATGATGGTCTTCCCTTAGTTTCCTTCCTAGTTTGGTGATCTAAGGCTGGTTTCCTTAGATCTTTAATCTTTGTGGTTAAGATATTCAAGGTTATCCTTCTTGCTCTCAGGGGAGACACTTCATCACTGCATCCTGTTGTTGCCCATTAAGATCTAGTATTGACATTATGTATGGAGCACACATCTTGTGGCTGGAGACTTTTTGGTCTTTATTCTCCTTGGATAATGTACAGAGTAGAATAGCAATTTGACCCTTCAGCAACTCAAATAAACTTTGTAGACAACATAGTTTGTGATTCAACACTCATCATGAACAACATCATAGCTATGCAAATAAAGAAAACTTTCTATTAAATATTTTTTCTTCTCATCCCCTTTGTCCTCCCCTGAGAATGTAGGAATTGCCTAGAATTTACAAATAGCAATCATTTGGAAATTGCCTAGTGTGTTATTTTTCATGAGGGATAGGGTTAGGGGTGTACTATTTGCTATTCATTCTGGAGTTATGCAATGTTTAATTCATGTCTTTTAAGAAAGGAAAATCATTAAGTTTTTGTTAAAGGCAGTTATGAGAAATGAGAAGTCACTTTTTTAAAATGTCAAAGTCGTGCTCACAGTACATAGTTCTATTGCTTGTAGGTATTTCTTTTCTATAAGATGGCAAAAGCAAACACTCAGAACAGTGCCTTCTAGAATATTGAAATAGACATCAGGAATAATAATCAGAAAAATTCTCTCTTTTTTTGTAAAAGGAAGAGCTATTTCTCCTGACATGTTCAAAGCCCAGCTCAGCCGCTTTTGTAATTCAGACTCCCATCCCATCATGCAATTCATTTGCCTGCATATTTACTAAGAAGTAAGCACAGAGACATCAATGGGATTTCCCCCAAAGTAAGTGTGGATACCAGCATTGTAACCTTATGGAGTTTTCACATATGAAACTTACAGCTGTTTCAGTTCATTTGTAAGGTAAATGTAGTACACTAGTCAGATAATTCTTATTTTTATGACAAATTGTCAAATACCTCTACTTGGCTTTCTTCACATTAACAATGATCAGATGTCCCAATGTATAACAAGCCCTGGCTTTGTCCCAACAAAATGTAATAATTTTTGGAATTCAAAACAAGGTAATTTATATTTCTTGCACCTGTGTGGTCTACTTGACTAAGTATCCAAACTCTGCCATTTTTGTGCACGCTCAGATGTTGGTTGCTATAAACCTTTACTTTCTGAATGAAATTTTAAAAATTCTCATCTTTTAAGGCAGGGATGGAGGACTTCTGGTGCTCCAGATGTTGCTGGGCTATACATTCCCATCGTCCCTGAACACCAGCCATGCTCAGCTGGGATGACAGGAGTTGTAATCCAACAACACCTGGAGAGGCACAGGTTAGCTATCTCTGCTGTAATCTAAATAGGAGAATAGCTAATTTGTCTTGTGTGGTAATGATATGACTAAGGTTTAAATGCTGTCATGGTGAATGAATTCTGTGATGCAATAATGCTCAGAAAAAAGGAGATGAATCTACATCTACATCCATCTGCAGAAGTGGAAAGAGGATAAGTGAGACTCAGTAATTTAATTACTGAGAACATCTGAACATCTGAGTCCAGCAACATTGGGAGGGCCACAGGGTCCCCGCCATTGCTTTAAGGAATAGCAATGTGAGTCCTGCCATTATGAACAGACATGTAAGAAAACTGCATTACTGTACCTAGGGATGGCTGATAATATCAATTCAGTTTGCATTTCAAACCAAATCTATCCAATTTACACTTTTTGAAATAATACGAGAACTAAAGCACAGCCATCCTTCAAAATTTGCACTTATTCAAATTTTGCAATGCAGTTTGCTAACCAATGTTTACAAATATGCATATATTATATGCATAAACATGAATATGTGAATGAAAATAACATGCAAAAATGCATTGTAGGACAAGAAATGGCTTGCAAAAGTATGTACATTAGTCAAAGCTGGCTACAGAAATGAGATTATTAGGAGAAATTCACAGTAAAATGCTGGAGAATTTTCACGAGGCTTTTAAAAAATATATAGAAATGTGGAGAACTGAATTTAAGATTGGAAAAATGAGAAACTGAGAGAACTGAAACTGACAGATCTTTCCAGCCATGCTGCAAGCCTAGCTCACAGTCCTCTTCTGTAAATCAGAAAATCTCAGCTAGCTGTTTTCCTGTTGATGGCAGAAAGGAGTGATCTTTCTTGAGAGCCTAAAGCAGAATTCAATTTTTATTTGGAAGTTCCGGCTCAGGTGAAACATCTGAGGACTTTTCAGGGAAACCAAAAGAGATTAGAAGGCAGAGCAATCCAACGCAGGGGAAGATGCCGGAAGGGGTGCAGTGGGAGGAAGAGCTGGCAGAAGAGGAGCCAGCAGGAAGCTCCATGGCATCCATTTGCTGTTAGAGATGCCGGGCCAGCAGAATGACAGCTCAGCTGGGAGCTGCATGCATGAACAGAAAAGAAAAAGGCAGCTCTCACTAATATCCCTACTGGCAAGTAAGTGTTCCCCATTGACTTCCATTATGACTATTAGACTGACCTTTTTCTCGGTGTATCTTTGGCCCAGATTGGAACCTGCAGGAGCACTCCAAATGGGAGTTGGATGTTGTGTAAGTCCCTTCTCTGACATGTCCCAAGAATGCCCCATTTCCAGGCCTTAAGCCAGCCTTTTCTGGCACCCTTCCATTGGTCTGGAATTTCCTATCAGACTCCTGGCTGAGTGAGGAGCTTCTGCTGGGTCAGCCAGGGGTCCACCGTGTCCAACTTCCTTCAGCCTGGCGTAAATATGAGCTGTATTGCACCCTAAGACTAGTGCCACGCTGAACATGTCTCCTGTGGTTTTTTTTAACTTCATCAATTTATGAGAAAAGAAATTGCATTTGAAAATTATGAAGGGGGCAGGGAAAAATTCATTGAAATTATCATGAGTGGGATGGTGAGTTTTTGTTCTGCTTCCCTTAATTTCATCTGACCAAGGGTTATTTGTGAGTAGGGTTGCCAGGTTCCTGGCCTGAGACTGATCCTGTATCTTTAGGAGAAGAGAAAGTCAGCCAAGTGCAGGTGTTCTTGCAACATTGTAATGGGAAAAACCACAAGGTGGAATTCTCCCTTCCCCCTGCACAACTTTTAAAGATACAGAAGACCTCTTGGAGACTGGGCCTGGCAACCAGGAGGACTTCTGTATCTTTAAAAGTTGTGCAGGGGAAAGGGAGAATTCCACCTTGTGGTTTTTCCCATTACAGGGTTGCAAGAACACCTGCACTTAGCAGACTTTCTCTTCTCCTAAAGATACAGGATCAGTCTCAGGCCAGGAACCTGGCAACCCTACTTGTGAGTGTCCTTTCTTTCATTCTACAAATCCCCTGACCAGTAATCTGTACTCTGTAGCCTTCAGAGATTTCAAAAACCTCTGTCACTGGAGAAACTAGTTATCGCTGAAGAGATATTAAGGTAATAATTCTCAAGGGCCAGTAAAAACAAATTTTGGGGGGATAAGAAAAAATAACAAAGGAGTTATGAGGAACATAGACTACTGCATGTGTTTTATACTGTTTAAATTTTTAAATTGTGTTTTAAATTGTTTTTATAAGATCTATTTTAAATTGTATTTGTTTTAATGTTTTTAGTTCCTGTAAACCGCCCAGAGAGCTTCAGCTATGGGGTGGTATACAAGTATAATAAAATAAATAAATAAAATAAAATACTGAAATTTCTAGAGGGGGTTTCACACATTTCTAGGGCATGTGTTTTAAATAAGCAAATGGAAGTCCATGATCGCTCTTTAATTATAGTCTAATTATGCATGTGAAAACAATTTCCCTTGTGACATTCAGCTTGTGGTTTGAGGAAATAAACATGATTATTTTTGTGGCTTTGTGGAAAGACTATAGCAAACAAACTTAATCTTAAGGATAGTTTACCTAGGAAAAAAATTACTGCCATTATTTTATCTCTGCCTGATAAGCCCAATAATACATCACCAGAAACATTTTAATGGATGAAGAAGTTCAAATGATCCATTTACATAGACAAGAATTTCAATTAGAGCACTTCATTTGGAGATGTGGGTAAACAAATATCCTAAATAAGGTAGGTAGGTAGGTAGGTGTGTGGGGGTGTGGGGGTGGGGGTGGGGGTGGGGGTGTATGTGTAAGATGCTGTTTTCACTGGCCCTGGTTCAGCTAAAGTTAATAATGTCTGAGGTTGCAATCCCATGCTCATTTTTTGTAACTACCACTGAATGAAATGGGTCTTAACATCTGAGAAACATCTGTAAGATTGTGCTGTGAGTCCCATGGAAAACAATGGGATTTGAATGAGTTAGTGATGACAAGCTTTTTTTTCTATTGGCTTCAAAAGGTCCTATCCATGTTTGTGTACTCATAAGGCTGCAGTGTTCAGTGTAGCCTTCTCTCAGTGAAATGTGTAGTATTGCAGCTGCAAGTATGCATATCCATTGAAAACTACATCCTATTGAGTCGACTGGGGCTTACTCCCAGGTAAGTGGCTGTAGGATGGCATCTTTAGTAGAAGATTCACTTTAGCTAGATTGTGGCCATTGCTTTTGACCTATTTATTACCTGAAATATGCTTTGTTAAACTGACAAGACACTGACCGTTTTTAAGGCTGAAGACATGAGACGATGTCAACATCTTATAGCTGGAATGAGTGTGTCCTTCAGATACAAGCCAAGCATTTCATTCATTTCTGTCTTGGATTTACACCACATATGTGGTTTTAAAATGAATCTCTTCCTCATTTTGTTTAAAATAAAGCACAGCCACATAACTGACATCTACTGATTTTAATTGATTTGGCTAGCTGCAGAAAAGCCACAATTCAGTGACTTGAAACTTTCTCATCGCTACACTCTGATTTACTGTATGATGCCACTGCAGTTTAAAATGTGACACAGAAAATGAATTAATTACACAACAAAATTAATATGCAAAAGTGCACAGGCTCAAGTAACAGAAGTGTCCTGCCATTTCAAGTATCACCCAAGTTGTTGACAAGGATATGTTCAAAATCCTGCTATACTTCAACCCAAATCAGACTGAAACCTAAAGATGTCATATTTCCAACTTCTTCAATTCTTTAGCATTGTTGCCACTGAAAAGAAACATGTCATGCATGCTTAAATGGTTTTTTTTGGGGGGGGTGCAGCGGATTCAGATGAATATTGAATCCTAAGCTAAAGAGTGTGTGTGTGCTTTAGATGGTTTATGGGATTGTCTAAAATGAAACAGGATCTGCATGAGATACCTCAAACTGCAGCGGAAGGGGGCAAAGTGTTTTGTGGCACCTCAGTGAATTGGACATCGAAACAAAAACTGCAGACAACTTGTTTGCAGAATGCAAAACAAATATCTCTAAGCTTACCATGTAAGGAAAACACCAGAGTGGGGTGAGGGGTGAGGTAGAGGAAACATAAGGGCACAGAGAAGGGGATGGTGACTGATAGGTCTAGCTTGTAATTGGATGGGATAATTTTACCTAGATTCTCCAGTCCTGGTGCTTTGGGAGAGGGATGTTGAAGTAAAAATATAGTGCTGGTCTCATGTGCTTCTTGCTCTTTTGCAAGTTCTACATCTGAGGAATGGGAACGTATTAAAAAAGAGTTCTGGTGGAGCAGTTGGAGTGAGGATTTTCATTTAAGCCCGACCCAGTCCTTCTCTCTACTTACTCTTTGGTTTCACATCCTACAGTTCTTTATAATTCAGGAAAGGTTCGGGAAAGGACAACCAAAATTATCAAATAGATGGAGGAACTCCCCTATGAGGAAAGGTTATAGCACTTTATTTTAGAGTAAAGGAGGAGTAAGAGGAGACATGATAGAAGTGTGTAAAATTATGCATGGTCACTAGAACTTAGGGGCATCCAATGAAGCTGAATGTTGGAAGATTCAGGACAGACAAAAGAAATAACTTCTTCACACAATGCATATGTTGTTGTTATGTGCCTTCAGGTTGATTACGACTTTTGGCGACCCTATGAATCAGCGACCTCGAAGAGCATCTGTTGTGAACCACCCTGTTCAGATCTTGTAAGTTCAAGTCTGTGGCTTCCTTTATGGAATCAATCCATCTCTTGTTTGGCCTTCCTCTTTTTCTACTCCCTTCTGTTTTTCCCAGCATTATTGTCTCTTCTAGTGAATCATGTCTTCTCACGATGTGTCCAAAGTATGATAACCTCAGTTTCATCATTTTACCTTCGATTTATCGATTTACCTACCCGATTTATCTTTTTCGCAGTCCATGGTATGCGCAAAGCTCTCCTCCAACACCACATTTCAAATGAGTTGATTTTTCAGTAGACATTGCCACCAACTTGGATGGCTTCAAAAGAGGATTAGACAAATTAATGGAGGATAAGGCTATCCATGGCTACTTGCCATGATGGCTAGTTTCTACCTCCACTGTCTGAGGCAGTGTGACTCTGAATGCCTGTTGCTAGGAATCACAAATGGGGAGAGTGCTATTGTGCCCTTGTCCTGCTTGTGGGCTTCCCATAGGCATGGTTGGCCACTCTAAGAACAGGATGCTGGACTAAATGGGCCATTGGTCTGATCCAGCAGGCTGTTCTTATGCTTTAATCCTTTTGACTAAGTCTTGCTGTTGTTTCTTAGTCTTGTGCTGCTTGCTGCAGCTTATTGTTGTGTTGTTGGTCCCCCTGCCTTCCTTTCATCTAGAATAGTTCTAGTCTGAGGGCTTGGCTTTAAATTTAGTTTAGTCTGCTACAGGTAACTTGAAACAATTTTATTCAGCCATAGTCAGCCTTACATTATAAAATTCATAGAGTGTGTGCCTTTTACACACACACACACCGTAATCTGTTCCAAGTGATTTTTAAATTTATTTTATTGCCAAGTCATAGCCTGACTTAAATACTAATACTACTAATAACAACGACGTCTAAGCTAACCCTTATAGGTTAGTTGCTTGTATGGCACTCTCATGATTCAGATTGATTCTACCCTGCACAACAAATAAAGAGGCTCAATTATACTCAAATAGTACCTGTAACATTAATTTTTCAACCATGTACAAAAATGCTAATGAATGAATACCAACAACTACAGATTGCTGGTATAACATCTGTTTCAGCAACGCCTTTCTCAAGTTCCTCCAAATATTATTAATTCCCCCCAATTAATTGGGGGAAAGTTTATAATCAGATTCCAGCTTGAATGATGAACAGCACTAGTATTTCCAGGAGAGCAGAACATTTACATTTTCAGTGATTCACTGAGATGGGCAAATCTAGAGAAAAAAGGACCCTCAGCTATTGCCATTCTCAGAACATACAGAGTCAGGATATATGAATTAATGGGGCTTGTATCCCATGGTAAAGGTCATTTCATGAACACAAATGCTCATTTGATAAGCTCCCAAATGTATCAGTTAGATTATTTATTTCACATGTCTTGTCCTTCTTCCAAGAGGCCCATAGGCTCTTCTATCCAGACCAGTAGCGGCTGGCAGGGTGGAGCAGGGTGGGGTAGCATTGCTAACCTGGCTTCCCGATTTGGATATCACTGTTGGTAATGAAGAGGGAGAGGTGGTGGGAAGGTTGGTGCAGAGTGGGCGCAATGATGGGAGCATCAGGTTGGCTCTGCCACTGTGCCCACACCATGCTGTCCTCCCCACCCTACACTCCTCCTCTCCCTCTCTGTTACTGGCAGTGATCTCTGTGTCAGGAAGCCAGGTGAGCAGCATCAACAAAACCCACCAGCCAATACACATGCAGACACTAGCCCAACCCAGGCATATTTTGTTTCAGCTATGAACCTGAGATAGAAACCTTCAGATCATTCTCCGTCATGCTTGGGTATGTGGAGTATATTCATGCACATAATCAGAACATTAATACATGGTGATAAAACTCTGACCCTTTGACCATTTAGAGGTAAACCAAGAATGCATGACTGACTCAAAAACTGCTCTCAGACTCTCCAACTAAAACCATAAATGCTTAACTGATTACTTGCATATCAGTTAATATGTTTCAGGTAGCAATATATTAACAATTAGTCTATATTAGTAGCATAACCATAAGTCATCATTCCAAACTGTATGAAAACGTGCCTTCTTCTAAAACAGGAGCAGCCAACATGGTGCCCTACAGATGTTGGTGGATCCTAACTGTCCATAAGCTACAGCTAGCATTATGGGCATTGCAATCCATAACAGGTGGAGGGCACCACATTGTCTATTGCTGTTCTAAAATTAGTAGGCCTGTGCATGCCCCCCACATTTGATTTGGGGCCCAATTCAGCGCTTTGGAGCAACCCTATCCCAGGATGATCCAGGGCTGACCCGATGTTGATCCAGCCCCCAAACCAATTTGGGGGCCTTGCACAGTCATGCAATTGAGGACATGAAAAGTGATGTGCCTCTGCTTCCCTCTCTGACTGCATGTTTAGTCAAGATTTAAAACCCTAATTAAACATGCAGTTGGGAGGGGAAAGGGGATGCATGCAGCCTCCCTGTGCATCTCCTTCCCCCTTCACTGCCAGACCACACCCTTTTGACAGCCCCAGATTATTCTGAGTGGATCCGATCTGAGTCAGGGCAATTTGGGGTGGCCCCAATCTGATCTAGGGTTGACCTGAATCAGCCTGATTCGGTTCAAGATCTGAAATCCGGCCAAATCCAGTGCTCAGTATCAGTTACTCTCACTCAGAAACAGAAAGGCTCCTACAGTTATCATCATGTACCACTTTTCCCTCACTCCCACAGACTCCAACGTGACTTATAAATCTTGCAAAATAAATACACACAAATCTTGCTTGACATCTATGGAATGCATAATGCACACAATACAGTTAGCATCAGCTACAACAACCCAATCATAACCCCTCCTAAAAAAACTTGCCATTCTTTTGTAAGCCTCTCAAAATAGATGAAGAAGATATAATTTCATAAAGAAATTGGAAGACCAGCACAGTCCAAATCCTGATTGTTTCAAAGACATTTTCTCTAACTAGCTCATAGAAGCATAAGTATGTGTGTACAAGAGCCAGAGAACTCTGCTGAGTGAAATGCACTGGTATTTGCAATGAAACTAGAAAACCAGGAAATGATAAATTAGCATTTTGAGGCAGTGGTGGGTCAGCAGGATCATGGGGGAATCTTCTGTTCTACCAATTAGATTTAGAACAAGGTCAGAGACTTGGCAAGAAGACTAGGCAAAGAATTTATCCTCCACAGAGGAGCAGATAATAAATAACATTTGCTGTATTCAAAACTGAGAAAACTATATACAGAATTAGGATAATTTTGGATCAAAAGCATTTTTAAAAATAATACCAACAGTAATAGCCAGATAGCAACCTAGATTCTCATACCTTCTTCTAGCAGTGAAATAAATATTAATGGAAAATGGGAATTTGGTGATTTTCCCATTTTGCTACCCAGGTTCTGAATGACAAATTCAGCATTTTGCATTTTGTTTTTTCCCTGAAAATGTGATTGGCCCAAGGTTACCCAGTATCAGATGGTGGTGTGGCGTGGTGGTGGTCACCTGACCTCTGGCTGGTTGCTTACTGGGAGGTAGAGGAGAGGAGGTTGGAGGTTAGTGGAGAGCAAATGCACAATGGGAGCACCAGATTGGCTCTGCCAGTGCACTTGCACTATGCTGACCTTGCTGCCCCCTTACCCCCTCCTTCTCTACACCCAGTATGCAGCAGCAATGCAACCGATCTGAGGTCAGGTGTGTGCTGCCATTCCAGCATGCCATCTGCTATTGCCCAGTAAACTTGGTGAGAAGGGATCTTGATCACACAGTCCCTCATGCTGGCCAGTACACCAGACTGCTGGTTTGTGCATGTATGTGTACACAGTAGATAAAGGAGTACACAAGCAAATCAGATATTATTGGTTGCCACAAAAAAAGCATACTCCAGTAAGTTCAAAGACATGCCTAAATATTCAACAAGCTAATTCTGTATACCCAATGAACTTCAACTCTCTTTTATAGCATAATAATTAATCAAGAAGCCATTTTTCTGTAACACAAAGGCCTTACACTTTCTTTTCAGACCCATGGGTCCTATAATCATATGTGGACGAAAATTCTCCACATATACACATTTATCACTGAGCCTGAATTCATTGCAAGACTCTCTAGCGTCTGCAGACCATGTTGAAGTAATGTAATATTTCTTGGTTGTTTTCCAGAGGAAAAACATAACCTGAAATGTTAATTGTACTGGCAGGCAGGATCGTGTATTGCCCTGGTGATACCTCTTAGTAAGTTTGCTGTCCTGATTCTGTTTTTAAAAATCTACCGCCAGAACACCAATGCTTCCCCCAGTAGCAGTTGGGGGGGCAAAGCAGGGGGGCAGCACTGCGTACCTGGCCCCACAATGCTGGTGTTGCTGCCAGTTACAAAAAGGAGGAGGGGTGAGATGGCTGGGAGGTCGACAAGGTGCAAGCACAATGGCAGAGCCAATCAGACACGCCTGATGCCGTGCCCGCACCATGCCAACTTCCCCATCATCTAACCCCTTCTCCTCTTCCTCTCTGGCAGCAACAGTGTTAGGAAGCCAGGTAAGTAACACCGCCCTGCCCCACACCACCCTGTCTTGCTGGCCACTGCTGACTACCACTATTAATAACAATAATTCCAAATTTTAGATGTGCATTTTAATTAAACAACAATACCCCAAAACAATATGCGTAAGTAAACTAAATAAGAACCACAAAAGCAAAATGATTTATGCTGTCAACAGCTTGTATACTCTTCCTCAAGAAGAAGGCTGCTTTCACACTGCACTTTATTCCGTTATTCCGACAATTTCTTACCTGGTAATTTGCACATTATATTTGATCTTTCACACCATGTACAAGCTAGTTCTGGAATTCTAGTGGAATATGGTGCAAGTTTAGCACTAATTTTTGGGATAAATAATACCAGAAATAATCATTTGCAAGCTTGGGAACCTGGAAAACCATAAGAGTTTTTTGCTAGCTGCAGCTGCTCATGTGCCAGGCCTCCCAGAATGCAGTGCATACCTGCCCTTTAGGTGCGCTGGGGTTTTTTTTGCCTGACTAAAATTGTACCTGTATTCTGGAATGGGCGCAGATATCAGCCACATTTCCCACACACACCCGTGTCTATGCAACTATTTAATTTTTTTTAAAAGTCAGATGCTAAAAGGAGGAGGGTTGCATGGTGACAGGATGAGATCTTAGACCTCCTACACAGTGGGGAACTCTAGTGCACATATGATTAATGAGTGAGGGCCGAAAAGAAGACATTGTTCGTTGCAGCCGTGTGAAAGACATTTGCATGAAATGCTAGTATATCGGGTGAAAAAGTAACTGTTCCTTAATGCAACAGGTACTGCAACGTGAAAGGAATTTTAGAAATCAGAACAGAAGCTGTTAAACTAACACAATAAGCCCCATGCCTGAAAGCAGTCTAAGTAACACACAAGAGTACTTAAAAGAAAGCTAAGACAAAGCAAGATTTTTTTTCTCACCATATCAAATTACACTGATTTCTGAAATGTTGTGCTAGCTTTCCTTTCTATGTATTTGCTTGGACTTCAGACCTGGAGATATGCAATAGGATGAGCTCACCCACACTAGGAGCATAGATTTGTTTTAAAAACAAATGAAAAACAATTGAGCTCTGTTAGCTTCAGTTATAGAAATCAATGTGAATTCAGCTGAATGAGTTCTGAATGAAAAAAAAATCCATTTGTTTGTTATTAGTGTCATCAGTTTCTCATTTGCTTGAATTGAAGCCCTGAAACAGCCTGTACAGGTTACAGAAGGTTTACAGGCTGGGGCAAGGAAGAGAACAGTGAAATGAACAGATTGACAAACTGTCCAATTGCAAATGGGAAAACATTTTAGAGATGTCACTGAGCAAGTCTCCAGCAATTCCACCTCAAACCCTTCAATCACAGTGACAGTAGCAAAGAAAGGAGTGGGAGTGAAGTGGGTGGCACATGTTTTACCTTGCATGTGCTGTTTTTTCTCTCTGAGCCATTGGCAGGTTCCCTTTGCTCATTGTTGCTCATTATCACCTATTCCCTACTTTAATAAGTTACATATTAGTTTACATATTATTTCTTGTCTCTGTGAGTCTGTAGTCATATGCATGCATTCTGGAAAATGGGGGAAATGGCATGTGAAGGAAAGGCTGCAGGGATGACCCACCCCCATGGGGGCTCACCCTATCCCAGTCCCTGTCACTTTCCAGAAGTGGGAGGGCAACCGTCTAAAGCAGGCAGCTGCTTGTCCTCATGCAGGCTTTCTGTGTAATGTGTAACACTGGGAAATCATTCCATTTTTTTTTTTTTTTTCAATAATTTTTATTCAGATTTTCATAAAACATACAAGACAAAATCATAAAACATTCAAAGACAAAAAACAAAATCAAAAATAGTTAAACAAAAAAAACAAAAGAAAAAAAAAAACAAAAATAAAAAATAAAGAGTAAAATATTGACTTCCCATTTGTCAAAGATCAAATCAGTTATAAGTCTATAATATATAACAATCCTGTCTCTTAAGTCATATTATAAAATCACTTTCCTCCAGTAGTTATCTTACTTAATCATCAAATCTCATAAACATTACTTTATTCTTTCCACAAAAAGTCAAAGAGAGGTTTCAATTCTTTAAGAAATATATCTATCAATTTTTTTTTCCAGATAAGCATATCGATTAATCCATCTCATTACTAATTATGATAATCTTATTGTCATAACCATAGTCAAAATAAACATTTCAATTAATCCATCACATCAGAATCTGTTAGGTTCAATAATTTCAGTAGCCATTGTTCTATTATCTCTATTAGTTCCATTTTCCATCTTCCATCTTCAGTAGTCTTGTTAAGTCCAGTAATTTCAATATCCAATCTTCCATTATCAGTATTCCATAATAATCTTGCTGTCAAAGCCATAGTCATATAGTAAGAGTCTGATGGGGATTACCTCTATCCCAAATATTTTCTTGCCATCCATTCTGAATAGGTTGCTGAAATACTGCTGTAAAATCATATCTCTGTTCTTTTTTTCAAAATACACTGGGTCATCTCTTAAAAGTTTTTCCATTGTCACATGGCTGCAGTTAATTCCATAGATTTTCTCTATATTGGGCTCCATCACATCATTCCAGTCCAGAAGATTATCCATGCCATTGATAACTTTATCTCTAGAATCTTCATTCATTTCTTCAGAGATAACATTGAGTTCCAAACAATAGATTTTATTTCTAAAGTCCATAGACTCCAAATCTTGTTCCTGTTCCACGTTGGTTCCAATCTCCGGGATCTCCTCTCTCACAGGGACCCCTATTCCAGTCTCCAGGGTCACCTCTCTCACAGGGACCCCTGTTCCAATCTCCGGGGTCTCCTCTCTCACAGGGACCCCTTCCAGGGTCACCTCTCTCACAGGGACCCTTATATCTTTAATCTCCTGCTTCATTTTACTCAATTCAATTTTCATTATCTCAATCTCATCCATTATTTTCTGAAACATAGTTATTTCCAGATTTTCAGCCACTTTCTTAATTGCCATTTTAAAAGAAAAATATAGGAAAACCACTTCTTATTTCAGCAACAATTGGGTTAATACTCCAAACTTGGTGACATCACAGTATAAACAGAGCAGACAGCCTTATCTCTCCAATAGTTAAGTAAACAAAATGCAGTTCCCAGGATCGAAACAATTAATGGCAATCGTCAAAAAACAGATTCGTCAAAATAAAATAGACCAAAAAGAGAGTAGTCTCAAAACAGTATAATATTTTTCAAAATAAAAATCTGGAATAGAAATCCCTCTTCTGTGTATATCTTTAGAATGCAAATCCAGGACAGCTTTTTGCAACAAAAACAGAGATAAGCTATTAATTAGTGCGTAGCAGAGAGAAGTTATGGCTCCCCAGTGAGATGTCAAAAACTGATCAATCTGGCAAATCTCTTTTAAACAGCAACAATTTAAGTCAAGTAAAAGAAAAATATAGAAAGAAGGGTGCTTGCCTGTTAGTGCGTTCTCTCTTAGAAGATAAGGTGAACGTTCGCTTTATCAGATAGAGCTTGCTGTTAAAAATCCGTCCCACCTTCGTCGGCTGGACCTCGTCCCATAAATTAATGAGATCTGGTCGTCCCAACAAAAATAGGCTTTGAGGTTAATCTCTTCGTTTCTCCCTACCCGGGAGAAGTTTAATCAGTCAAAAAAAAAAGAAAAAACTGACTGATATATCTGAATAAGCTTCTTTTGAGGCAGGAGCCCGTCTCAAAAGCAGGCACAGGCTAAGTCACCCTTCCCGGAAGTCACACTGGGAAATCATTCCATGAGGAGCATACACAAGGAGAAGCAGGCTCACCACTTCAGACAATCACCCTTCAAAGCATGGATAGTGATGGAAATTGAGGATGGAACCAGTGCATTCATTTCCATGGCTGCCCTTTACATAACCACTCCCTTTTTTTCAGAATGCCTAAATGGGGCTTGTGTGTCTCCTACTTTTTATAATTAAAGCTGAGTGAAAGTGTTCTGTTTGTAGGTCTATTTATTTTAGATGGTGATTAGGCTGTAGCTAGGGATGGGCAAATCTTTCGATTTCAGTTTTTCTTAATTTCTCACCACAGAAAAACAGAATCAGGACAGCAAACCAAGTTCAGTTCACCACATTTCTGCATCAGTCTGCATTTTAAAAAAAACTCATGACAATTCATCAACATTTTAGTGTGCATTCTCCCAATATTTGTATTTTGTATGCAATTTTGCCTAATATATACATTTTAGCAAGCAATTTCCTTCATTTAATGTATTATTTGTTTTTACTATTACATGCATTTTTGCACATTTTCCTCTAATACAGGCATCTTTGCACACATTACTTGGCTGTAGAACTGCATTGCAAAATTCAGAGAATTGTGAATTTTGAAAGATATCTGTTTCAGTTTGCAAATTGTTTTGTAAAGTGCAAATCTGATGGGTTTTTAAAATATGAACTGAATCAAATTTCTCCCCCATTTCTATGACTTGAATTAAAGTATATTCGTTCTGTATTTCCTCATTTCCTATATGGATCAATGACTGAACACCTCTTTGCAGTTATATATTCATGCCATTTATTATTGATACAACTACTGATACTCTATATGCTTTTGCACTGCTATGCATTTACTATAAATATTATTCTATCATTGTATTCACATTTATAATTGTATATTTAATATATATATATTAAAGTATTGAAACTGACAGAAATAAAGTGTTTGAGATAAAGCCAGAAATGTTTATAACTTTCTCCATCATGTTTGTAAAACACAGCGCAGTGTCTGTTACATTGCTTGTATGTGTCTTGAAACCAGTTGGTTGCCCAAGGCCATTGATAATAGAGTGGTCTATGTTATACCACCTTTTCTGTGGTGGCCCCCGAACTATGGAACAGCTTACCTGAGGAGATACACCTGGCGCCTACGGTACTTTCTTTTAGGCGCCAGGTTAAGACCTGGTTATACTCCCAGGCATTTTAACGTTCATGTTTTATATTCAATGTTTTTTACTCTACCTTGTTGTGATCTTGTATGTTTTATTGTAATTTTGTATTTTAACTCTGCTGTTCACCGCCCAGAGAGCTATTCGCTATGGGCGGTCTATAAATAAATAAAATAAATAAATAAATAAATGATAATATGTAGTGGATGTGTGGGTGTGAAGTATGAATGAATTTATTTTTCTAAGTTTTGGGCTAAGATTGGTAGAAGGCTTGGAAGTGCTGAAGGTTATTAAGATGACAACTAGTGGGGGTGTCTGGAATACATCAAACATAAGCAAATGTTATAATTCTAATGTACGTCTGAGTACCATAAAAGAAATCCCATGATGAGCACCCTTCATAGGCACCAAGCTGGTATGAAAAAGAGAAGATGCAGTCCTAAGAACACAGATGTGCCAAGAGAATGACATCACTGCAAGTGCCAGCTGACTGACTGATGGAGGAGATACTGGGGCTCAGTGAAGATATCAAAAGAACATCAAAACATTATCAAAGAGAAATCTTCACCAGAAGATTTGTGATGTTTCTACCATAGCCTATCACCTAAGACTCTGTGAGCACTCCTTCCCTTCTCCATGTCTTTCTTCCTCACTATAATAATTGGCTGGCTCCCAATTATTTGTGTGATTATGTGAATATGAAAGATCAGGACTATTGGGCATTTCTAATCTTGCATTTTACCATTACTGCAATGACTCACAAACACACCTCTGGCTATAAAAATTGGACATCTTTCAATAAAACTTTTAAAACCTTTTATACGGGTGTGTTCCCAACACTCCTTCTGCTCATTTCTGCCGTCTCCTGGCTTGATCACCCAGGAGCAGCTTCAGGTTCATTGGTAAAACCTAATTCCCTGACACTATATGTCACCTCCCTGTAGCTGTGTTCACATGTTTCTCATGTGTAGGGCATAAACATATGAACTATGGGGCAGAGCTGTGTTTTTAGCTCCACCCAAATGTCTTCTTCTTCATCTTCTTTCAGTAATCATGTGTTGTATGTGTTTGTCTATAAACAAAGCCTACAATGCAAGATTCGCAGTCTAGACAATTATGTTCATGTGACACATGAATGGGGCTTCTGTCTATGTGGCTTTTTAAATTGCCTATAAAATAGGGACTCATTGTCCTATCTTTTTGAAATTTTGCAGGACTGATCTTTGAGATGGGTGGTAGAATTTAATACCAACAGGATGTGTTGATTTGCAGTGTGTGTAGGTCTAAGGAACTTCTGGTCCTCCTGTCCTGTTGAACTCCAACTTTCTTGATCCCCAGCCAGTATGGCCAATGATCAGGGGTGATATAGTCTAGCAACACCCAGAAGTGTTATCTCTGCTTAGCACTACCCAGAGACTTCACAAGATGTCACCTGTAATAGTAGTGGTAGTTCATATTCCAACTTTACTTAAAGACAGCCAATGCCTTTAATGATTCCCCATACTACCTTAGGCCCAAATTTTGAAGTGAGCTGCCATAAACCTGCCTTTCATACTCTTTGCATTTTTTTCAGAAGTTCTAAAAAGAAACACATATTGCAGTGATAAAGTGCAGTTTCCAGGAGTCTACAGAGACTTGTGCACATCTGTTTTGTAATCCATTCTCATTCATGTTAGTCCCTAGAGATTCCTGAAAAGATAAAGGCAAAATTGAATCGGCACTTTCTGGCACATACCCGTCTGTCTCTTAGCAAACCATGATTGAGCAGTGAACTCATTACAACTGTCCACATGTCATAACCGATAGGATTGGGATGCTGGTGATTAGGTGCACAATCATGTATATATGTCTACTCAGAAGCAAGGTCACACCCACACCATGCATTTAAAGCAAAAATGAATTACTTGTAATTTATTCCTTTTTTGAGGAATGAGTGGGTAATTCCTTTACATTTTGATTGTAATAGAATGAAGAGTAGTTTTATTACTTTTGAGGAGTAATTGTAATGTTTCAAGCATTACTTTTGGGCATTACTGGGGGGCAGCAGGGGGAATCTTCTGCTCCTCTGATTCGTGGATGAAAATCATGTGCCCCACACTGGGCTTCTGCGCAACATTGCTGTTCTCTCGTGCTCTGTGGGTGTTCAGAAGGTGATGAGGGAGGAGGAGGAGAGCAAGACAGGGTACAATGGAGAAAACAATTGTTAAAACAATGGATGGTGTTGGAGAAGAATGGAGTGGAGGGAGAAAGGAACCCAAGGGCAAGGATGTGGATGAAGGAGAAGGAGGCAGCAGCAGAATGGAGATAAAGAACTGTGGAGGTGAGAGATGACAATGTGTGTGTGTGTGTGTGTGTGTGTGTATACTGTGTTTGCATTTGGTGTGTGAAGTGGCCTCCTTCAGTCTCCTTGGCTACTTTGCTGCATTTGCCGTGTTTTAACTTTTTTGCATCTCAGGAAAATGTTTGCTTAGCTGGGTGTGCCTTAGTTGGTGGCAGACCAGGGTCTGGGAGGTGGTTGAATGAGAGAGATGACGCTAGTTGAAGTTTTTTTTGGGGGGTTGCACTTGGTTTGACATGCAAAAATCTAAGCGGTGGCCTCTGCCTCCCTCCCCGTCTCCCTTACCAGTGGAGAGACCATCACTGCTGTCTTATGGATGAAAATAATTATTCTACTACCTCTCTGTGTGTGTTTTATTGTTAATGTTGTTTTAGGCTACTTAAGTGTGAAGCAGCCAAGGCCAGAAACTTGTAGGCACTCTAGTTTTGTATTTTTTATAAAAGTAACGTAACTGTAATTGTAGTGCTTACTTTTGAATAATGGTAAAGTAATCCAGAAAAATTGTAATTGCAATGGTAATTTATTCTTTTTGGGGGCCATGTAACAGTAATTGTAATTTATTCCTTTGTAAAAAGTAATCTTCCAAGCTCTGGGATGTCATGCAAGTCCCACTGAATTTAACATGGCTTACTCTCAGGCAAGTGAGTATAGGATTCCCACCTTAATGACTTTAAGAATTAATGTATACTGCTGGATTCTCATCTTTCTCCATGGGATTTGTGTGCATTTAACTTTGGATACTTTCAGAGAGCTGGTACAGACTTTGTATTAGTTCAGCACAAAAAATATTATATCACTGATCTCTTTGGGACACAGTCACTCGGAATAGCCTCATCTTTTTAATTTGCTTTATTAATGTGACAGTTCAAGCAATGAGCCATGTAATGTTATCTCTGCTGAGCACTATCCAGAGACTTCACAAGATGTCACATGTAATAGTAGTGATAGTTCATATTACGACTTTACTTAAAGATAGCCAATGCCTTTAATTGTGCTTTGTCTTTCTCTATATGCAGCTGACACAGTTAAAACCAAGATAAAAGATTTGCTCCTTCAGAACAAGTGGAGGGGGTGCTTTGTTGCATCAAATTCAGTTGCATCAAATTAGACAGGAATGAATAACATTTGAGACTCAATTATGTTAAATTAACTTAAATTGTATTTCATGAAAGAGACCATCATCTGTAAGAAAGGCAAAGAGTGGATTTTAAATAATAATAATTTGCTACCATTAGAAAGGCATGATAGTTCTCCCATCCTTCTCTGAACAACATGTTAAACATACATTTATATGTCACATGTCTGACTGTAGATTCATTCAACGAGACACGGCCTTGAGACAAAAGAAGGTGGGAAGCACACTGATATATAAAAGGGGGGATTTTACTAAAGTTATGAAACTCCAGGCGATGAGAGTAAGATAAGTTATTGGCAGGAATTTTTCAGTGCAAAATAACTTCCTTTCCCCTTTCAATAGCATTGGAGCCATCTGGTCCCAATACAATAGTCTATTAATCTTGTCCATCCATTGACACCACCACTATCACCCATCTTGATAAAATGATGAAAATTCTAAACATACACATTTTACAATCAAAACAAATATACAAAATTTTCCAGATGTCTAATTCACTGCACAATCCTATACGTGTCTACTCTGGACTAAGTCACATTCAGTTGAATGGGGCTTACTCCCAGGTAAACAAGTATAGAATTGCAGCTTCAATCAATCATTTTCACAAGAGAAGTTTCCAAATCCCTCCTTACATTTATTCTTTAATCTCGGGAACAAAGTAGGACGTTTAAAGGGGAAGGCACTCAATATTCCTTTTTCCATTGAGATTTTAATAATATGCATCCAGAATTCTACAATTGTCCATAGTCAGTTATGCCATATGAAAATTCATGTGAAACAAAGTAGGAAAGCTTTCTTAAATTATTAAATTTATTTTGAGATTTATGCCAGCCCCCCCCCCGACTTCTATCCTTTCCATACTTACTTGGATGCTATGTGAATAATATCACTATTTAGTCACTAGATGGCACTGGACTTAGTTGTTTGCAGGTTGAGGCAGGATTTTCCTGTTGCAGTTCTCTTCTTTTTTTAAGAGAGAGTATAAGTCTTGTCTAGCTTGCTGGCTGGTGTGCTCTTTAAGGCTTCCATGACATGGTGTCAGAAGTCAAGTTTTAAACCCAGAGATTCCTAACAAAACAAAGAAAATGGCACCGTTCTCTGAATCAGGAGCCTTCAGCTTTAATAATCCTGCACCATGGCCTGAATGGAAAGATAAATTTGTTTGCTTTTGCCTGACCACAAAGCTCCACAAGGAGGAAAGAATAATGCAAGTAAGTTCACTTCTTTATGCTATGAGGAAAGAAGCCAGCAATATTTATACTTTACCATTGCTGAAGAGGGCAAAAAGCAGTAATTGTTCTGACCAAGTCAGTTGTCTATTTTGTTACCAAGAAGAATATTATTTAGAACATCTGTTCCAAGTAAATTGGTGAAAAGGATCAAAGACAGAATTACCAAGCATATAGAAGAACAAGTTTTGCTGAAGCAGAACCAGCATGGTTTCTGCAAGGGTAAGTCCTGTCTCACTAACCTTTCAGAGTCCTTTGACTGTTGACAAAAATATAGAAAGGAGTGATCCAGTTGGCATTGTACACTTCCACTTTCT
Source organism: Rhineura floridana (assembly GCF_030035675.1). Taxonomy (NCBI): domain Eukaryota; kingdom Metazoa; phylum Chordata; class Lepidosauria; order Squamata; family Rhineuridae; genus Rhineura; species Rhineura floridana. The sequence continues at coordinate 37,347,092 of NC_084488.1, read as the reverse complement.
AAAAGCTTTCAATAAAGTCCCTATAAAGGACTCCTGAATAAGCTTAGCAGAGGTCCTCATGTGGATCAGGAACTGGTTAAAGAACAGGAAGTAAAGAGTAGGAAAAAGTGGACAATTCTTCTAATGGATGGATGTAAGACATGGGTTCTCCCAAGGATCAGTATTGGGACTTGTGCTTTTTAACTTGTTCTTAAATTACTTGGAACTAGAGGTGAGCAGCAGGGCTGTGGAGTCGGTACGCCAGGCCTTCGACTCCAACTCCGACTCTATTTTTCTGCTGTCCGACTCCGACTCCTTCATAAATGGCAAATGTATATTAACTAGTACTAACAAATTTACTGTAGTAAAATAGTAGCACAAGGCATTTCATCACCACCATGTGAATCCAGAGCTTGGAAAAGTTACTTTTTTGAACTACAACTCCCATGAGCCCAATCCCTGGGGCTGATAATTTAAAAAAGTAACTTTTCCAAGCTCTGGATTCACGTGGTGGTGATGAAATGCCTTGTGCTATCATTTTACCACAGTAAATTTGTTATTACTAGTTAATATACATTTGCCGTTTATGAAGGAGTCGGAATCAGAGTCGGAGTTGGTACATTTCTACCAACTCCGACTCCGACTCCACCCAAAATTGCTGCCGACTCTGACTCCACGACTCCATGATTAGAAGTTCACAGTGGTAAGAAGAAATAGGGTCTGTGAGAAGTTCCAAAAGGATCTTTCCAAACCAGATGGTTATGAATAGCCACTAAAATGGCAAATGCGATTCAATGTAAGCAAAGGTAAAGAGATGCACATTGAGGCAAGCATGCACGCACGCGCACACACGCACGCACACTTATGTGATCTGAAGTGGCGGTGACTTATGAGGAAAGAGATCTTGGAGTTGTGGTGGATAGCTAGATGATGAAAATGTTGATCCGGATTGTGGCAGCTATGAAAAAAGTGAGTTTGAAAATAAAACTGCCAATACGCTAATTCCTTTAAATAAAACGTTGATGTAACCTCATTTGGAATATTGTTACAGCTCCAGTCACCACATCTTAAAAATAGAGCTGGAAGAGGTTCAGAAAAGGGCAACCAAAATAATCAAGTGACAATAACAACTCCCCTGTGAAAAATGGTCCAAGATGTGTAAGAGGGGCATCATAGAGGTGCACAGGAGTATGCAGGGTGTGTAAAAAGATAGAGATATTTTCTCCCTCTGTCATAACACTAGAACTCTTAGACATCCAATGAAGCTGAATGTTGGAAGATTGACAGGCAAAAGGAATTACTTCTTCACACAGCATGTAAACTATGGCATTAGCTCCCAAAAGATGCAGTGATGGGCACCAATTTGGACAGCTTTAAAAGAAGATTACAGCACAATGGGGAGGAGAGCCTGGCTGGGAGTCCAGAGTCTGTGAGTTCAAATCTCCGCTCATGTCTCCTGGGTGTCAAGGGCCAGCTAAAGATCACCCCCACAGTGAGTGGCTCAGGGGTTATGTGCCCTGCCACCTGTGCAGCTGTGGGCAAGCTGCATAGTTCCAAGGAGCCCAGTTGCCTCCCAGCTGGCAGTTGCGGACAAGGAAGGGGCTGGCTTGTGCAGCTGTGGCAAGCTGAGCAGGCCCTAGTTAGCTGGAGAGGATTAACCTCAGAGGAAAGCAATGGTTAACCCTCTCTGAATACCGCTTACCATGAAAACCCTATTCATAGGTTAGCCATAAGTTGGGATCAACTTGAAGGCAGTCCATTTCCAGTGCACATAAGATCATACATGGAACATATGACTATCAATGGCTACCAGTCATGATGGCTATATATTGCCTCTAGGATCAGAAGCAGTATGCCTATGAATACCAGTTGCTGGGGAGTACAAGGTGGGGGGGCACTGATGTGCTTAGGTCGTGCTTGTGGGCTTCTCATAGTCATCTGGTTGACCACTTTGAGAACAAGATGCTGAACTACATGGACCTTTGCTCATATCTAGCAGAGTTCCTCTTATGTTCTTATCAGTAAAAGTTTGCACTCACAGGGAATGGAAAACTCTACCAAAATGAGAGGAAGGGACCATAAAAGCAGAGTGAAAAAAAGCTGAAGCTAAGCAAGTAAGAACATCTGACACAACTGGTTCCAGTTGTGACAAATGAAAGCAAGACTTTTGAAGAAAAACTCTACAGGACTACAGGATGGTTGACCTGTTCCACTGGCAAAGGCTTGTGCTGGGTAGGAATGGGGGAGAAATTCAATTTAGTTCAAATTTAAAGCTGAATTTATGAAATCTGCATTTTCTGAAACAACATGAGAACTGAAACACAGCCATCCTTTGAAATTCACACTAATCCAAGTTTTGGGATGCAGTTCTCCAGCAAAACAATGTTTACAAAAATGCATATATTCAGGGGAAATGTACTTAAAAATGAATATATTAATGAAAAATCCATTATATTAGGGAAAAATGCTTGCAAAAATGTGTACATTAGTCAAAACTGCATACAAAATGTGTTTATTAGGACAAATTCACACTAAATTTTCATGAGGCCTTTTTTATTTAAAAGTTCACAAGTTTCCACAGAAATGACGCCCTGCTCGTCACACAGCTGATGGGTGGGGCATAGTCGCAGATGGGGGTGAAGCGCTTGCCCCCATCTCGAAAGAGGGCAGAGTCGCGCGTCATGCCTATGACGCGAGCGCGACTTGGTGAAGGAAGGGGGTGGAGGCAGGAGAGCTTATTTAAGCCCGGCAGCCCCTCCTACCTTCCTATTTTTTTTGTCGCGATGGACAGCGAGGGACGTCTCTGCGAAGAGAGCGCCATTTTAAGGCGCTTGGTGGTGGCGAAGTCAGCCGCATTTCTAGGCTGAGGCCTTTGAGTGTGGGCTGTTTCAGTCCTCGGATCTCCCTGGACGGGGAAGATTACAGCAGCGGTCGGCTGGTGCCTCGCTGGGGCTGTAGTGTCTGTAGCAGCCTGCATCACAGGGGACTGCCCAGCCTGACTGTGTTGACTACCCCCCCTCGGCTGGTGGGGGGGAGGAGGTTTTCCTGTGCCTCAGGGTGTGCTGCCTCCTGGTGGCTGCTGCAGCCGTTTGAGTGTGGTTTAAGCAAGAGCCAGTTTAAGCAAGATTTCATTCACTAAGCTCCTTGATATTCCCTTTTATTGTGAAGTCATAATCATATTGATAATTACTTGGGGGCCTATTATATTTGGCAAGGGATTCATTAGTATTACCATTAACAACATTAATAATAATCCCGAGTATTATTGTTGTCTGATATAATTGTAACCGGCGTATTTTCACCGTAATGCCATCAAAAAAGGGAAAAGGGGGTGCAAAAGGTAAAGGGAAGGCTTGTCAGCCTCCACAAAAGCACCCCCTCCCGCCACCTGGCTCTTCAGATGATGATGAGGCCCCCCCTTGGGCAGCTATTTTGGCCCGCCTGGAGGCTCTAGAGCGAGGGAGGAGGGCTTTACCCACTCCTGGGATACCTACAAGGGAGTTGGTGGGGGTCCCTCCCCAAGCACCTGAAGCCACCGCTGGACCCTCTGCCGGGGTTATAGCGGGGCAGCGACGCACCATGGCTAAGTCTCAGGGTATGTCAAGCTCGGGGCATCAAGGTATTAATACTGATGTGCTTACGTTGATCTTAGCGCGCCTGGATGCTCTGGAGACTCCCACTGAACCAAGCCAGATAGTGAGCGAGGGGCTGGCCGCTACTTTAACAGCAGCGGCAGGGATCATGTCACCTCCCGTGGGCGGCAGCCAGTCTCCATGCGCTACTGGGCCACTGACGGGCGCAGGTGAGTCTGCCCAGTCTGCTGGGGGGTTAACCTGGGGATTGAGGCCGGGTGAACCATGTGCTAGCACTCCGCTGGCAGTATCATCTACTCCACCTCGAGCACAGCCTAGTGGGCCATCCCAGCCACCGCTCCAGGCTGCATGCAACCAAATTTGGCAGCATGCTGGCACGGGACAGGTGCTGACATCAGCTATGTCAGCTGATGGGCTTGCACCCGCAGCCGCACTTGCTGGGGAACAGCTGCAGCCTACGGCAGTGGCAGGTCTGGGTGCTCTGTCCGACCCTTTGGGGTCTGTGGCTGCTAATGCCATCCTGTTTGGAGACACATCAGTCACTTTAGGTTTTCACTTGCTCCTTTCTACTAAAGAAAATATCTGGCAAGGGGAGTATGTGGATCTGTTTTCCTTGTTATATAGGGAAATCCCCAAGAGGGATAGGGACAAAGATGCTGATGGTGATGCTGAGAAATCTAGGCGCCGGAAGGTTGACCGTACCTGGGCCAACTGGCTGCCTGCATTTTTTATATATGCTGGAGTGCTGATGGAAAGGCAGCCCCACAGGGGCCTTTCTCTCTTGAAGTACTTGGACATCATCTATCGCGCTTACGTGGAGTTCTCAGGGCTGGGCTGGCTGTCTTATGACGAGGCTTTTCGTATGCGGGTGGCATGCGACAGGTCCCTACGGTGGGACAAAAAAGAACCCGAACTATGGCTGCAGTTTATGTCTGCTGCCAGGGCTATGACTGGGGATAGGTGTGACAGTGGGCATCTTCTCAGCAGGCAGCCGGCTGCTACCCTTCCCCATGCTAATGCGGGGCAGGGGGTTCAACCGCGGCAGTTGTGCTGGGAATTTAATGCCCAGGGAGTATGCGCACACACCCCCTGTTGTGTTATGCGCACCCTTCCAGTACCTGCCCCAGGCATAGATTCTACAGGGGAGGAGGCAGGGACCAACAAGGGGGCAGAAAGCAGCCCCCACCTGGAGCTGCTCCAGGAAAAGGGCCCCTCCCCAATTAAGCTGCATGTATTGCGAACCTTACTTGCCAGTTACCCGGCAGTGGGGGATGCCGGTTTTTTATTACATGGGTTTTTGTCAGGCTTCCGCATTCCTTATGATGGCCCAAGAGTCGCCTTAATGTCCCGCAATTTAAAATCTCTTCTGGGCATGGAAGCACTTGTGCAACTGAAAATTGATAAAGAGGTACAGGCAGGGCGAGTACTTGGTCCATTCCACTCACCCCCCTTCCCTCATTTTAGGGTATCCCCATTAGGTCTAGTGCCTAAAAAAGCCCCAGGTGAATTTCGATTAATACACCACCTGTCATACCCGCATGGACAGTCGGTTAATGATTTCATTCCCTACAGTCTATGCACGGTCCATTACACCTCTTTTGATGCTGCGATGCGCATGGTGCACTTGTGGCCCAGGTGCGTACATGGGCAAATGCGATATTAAATCCACCTTCCGTCTTTTACCCGTCCACCCCGCAGACTTTGGACTGCTGGGTTTTGCTTTTGATGATAAATTTTACATGGATCGAGCATTGCCTATGGGATGCTCTATCTCGTGCACTGTTTTTGAACGTTTTAGCGCCTTTTTAGAATAGGCTATTAAAAGACAGACTGGGCTGGATTCGGTGGTGCATTACTTGGATGATTTTTTATTTGCGGGGAGCGTTGGCACAGGTGTATGCCAACATTTAATGACACAGTTCCATGGCTTGACAGAAGAACTTGGGGTTCCTTTAGCCATGGAAAAGACGGAGGGTCCAGCTGCTGTTTTGACCTTCTTGGGCATAGAAATTGACTCCAACAACCAATGCTGCAGGCTGCCCCATGAGAAGCTTCTTATTCTACATAGGAAGATCTCAGAAGTCTCTGGTGCCAAGAAGGTTTTTCTCTCCACCCTTCAAGAGGTGGCTGGGCACCTTAATTTTGCATGCCAGGTCATAGCACCTGTCAGAGCATTCTCAAGGCGAGTCTATGATGCCATGGTGGGGCTTTCACGGCCCCACCATAGGTTTCGGGTTACAGCTGCATTACGCGCTGACCTGGCTGTGTGGTCCTCCTTCTTACAGGACTTTAATGGGATATCCTTTGGGAGACAAGACCGCCTATTAGAGGCTGAATTACAGGTGCAGTCGGACACGTCTGGGGGTTATGGTTTTGGGGTAGTCTTTGGGTCTTCCTGGTGTAAGGGACAATGGCCACAGACATGGGTGCAAGAAGGTTTAGTCAAGGATCTTACCTTTCTGGAATTCTTCCCGATAGTTGTGGCAGTCTATCTGTGGGCTGGGGAGTTGAAGAACTCTACCGTCCACTTTTGGTGTGATAACATGGCCACAGTCCAGATTATCAATTCCCTTACGTCTAGGAACGCCAGGGTTATGGGTCTTATCCGTTCCTTCGTTCTCCAATGCCTGCGCTTTAATGTTATGTTTCGGGCATGGCATGTTCCCGGCATTAATAACGATGTTGCTGATGCTCTGTCACGGAATCAGGTAGATCGTTTCCATCAGTTGGCACCGTGGGCCAGGGCTCAGCCAGAATCACTGCCCCTTGCAATTTGGGAGATTAGAGAGCTGAATCGGAGAGGGCCATAAGCCTATCCATTGCCCCCAGCACGCTTGCCGGTTACCGGAGGGCAGGTAGGGAGATGCAAGAATTTTGGGTGGCCAAGGGCTATGCTCCAGAGTGGCCTATTCCGGTGAGTCACATCATGGAATTCCTGGTGGACGGCAAGCGACGCGGCATGTCAGTCCGTGCTCTTCAAGGTAAGCTGGCAGGGCTTTCCTTTTTAGCAAAGGCTGGCGGCTTTTCGGATCATGCTGAGGACTTTAGGGTCTGCCGCATGTTGACAGGGTGGGTTCGCAACCAACCCGTCCCACCGGATTCCCGTCGCCCTATTTCGCCTGACATGTTATTGGGCATGGTTGAGCAATGGGAAGCAATTTGCTCCTCCAGCTATGAAACTAAGCTATTTCATACGGTGGCCCTTACACTGTTTTTTGGGGCTTTCAGGATTGGCGAGGTAGTGGCGTGTTCTAAGCGAGACTTATCTGGGCGTGCTCTCCAGTTTGCAGACATCTCCATAGAAGGAGGTTGTGCCTGTATAGTCCTGCGAAGGTCTAAAACAGACCAGAAGTGTAAAGGACGATGCGTGCGTTTGGCCCCGGGTTCAGTGCCTAACCTCTGCCCTGTACGGGATTTGCATTTTTGAGAGATAGGGGGCCCAGTGCAGGATATTTATTCACCCATGCAAACCACGAACCCCTTTCCATTTACCAGTTTTGGGCTTTAACAAAAAGGGCTTTACAGGGGATTGGCCACAATTCTGCACAGTTTGGTACCCATTCCTTTAGAATTGGAGCAGCTTCTACGGCAGCAAGTTTTGGTTTTCCCCAAGCACAGATACAGGCTGTTGGGCGTTGGTCTTCTGGTGGTTTTAAGGGCTATATTCACCCTTTCTAGATGAATGGGGACTGCGGAAGCTTAACAATTGCATTTATGTTGACAGGTTGCTGGTCGGGAACGAGGCAGACACGGATCTTAATTTGCGGCCACAGCATGGTGTTCTGGGCAGCTCGAAGGGCAGCAAACTCAAGCGCCAGCTCACAGTTGGGCCTGAGCAGATGGGCGGCGATACAGTGGCTTGGCCAGCGAGGAATGCGTTGGGAGGGGCTCCTACCTGCACTATTCCAGCAACATGCAATGCGGATTACTTCGCAGGCACTGGTCATCCACCTTGGTGGGAATGACCTTGGCTTGATGAAGGGTAAGGCCCTCATCTTTCAAGCATGTGCTGACATGCAGCTAATTAGGCAACGGTGGCCTGGCATACGTCTGATATGGTCAGACATGCTCCCGCGGAGGGAGTGGTGTGGCGTATGGGATCCAAGGGCTATAGATCGGGCGCGGAAGACGGTCAACCGACGGATTCGCTTGGCCCTTCTTCCACGTGGTGGGTTAACTATCCCACATCCACGCATTCGGCACTGGCAGGGTGAACTTTACAGGGCAGACAGCGTTCACCTGTCCGACACAGGTAACGATATATTTCTTGGGGACCTGCAGGGGTGTCTGCGAGAGGTGCTCCTCGGCAGTGGGGCAAAGGGGGACTAAATAGAGATTTGCCCCCCCTTTTGTGGCGGGAAGGGAAATAGTTAAGGACAGCTAGGTGGCTCCCTTAGGCACCTTTGGAGGTGATTGGCGGTTCCGGAGGCCTGTCCAGCAAGGCTTTGCGGCTCGAGGACAGGATATGGGCTGCCTCTGGGGCTAACTTATCTCATCTACCCAAGGGTTATGCAACCCCGGGTGGGGATGACGTGGGAAAGCCCCCCTACTCAACTACAAGGTGTGGCAGGGGCAAGGGGTAAGCAGATGGGCTTGCCATTGCCTCAGCAGGGACTGGTCGCCCAAGAGCTGTATAGCAAGCTGCTTGCTTAGAGATAGTCCCGCACCTAGATTTTCCCTCTGCAGGTCACTTTAAATTGGGTTTATATGTTGTAATTTAATAAAGTGGCCCTTGTTCAACCCAAGCTGAAGTGTCAGTGTCTTATTTTACCCTTCAACTGCAAATGTGGAGAACTTAATTTCAGACTGGAAAAATGAGAAATGGAGAGAACTGAAATTGACAGATTTTGCCATCCATACATGGGCTGACCAGAAAAGGTCCATGACTTCCTTCTGAGGACTGGCCATCCCCCTTTCCTAAAGATGTGGGTGCAGTGAGCCACATTTGATAGGTAATTACATCCTCTGTTATGGTTGAAGCTTTGTGGGCATTTGTACTGAACTGTTGTATGGTAGCTTTGTAGACATACAAATTGCTTTGTATTCATTAACTTTGAGTTGTACCTGTCCTTTTGAGGTCTGGATTTCTGTTCCTCCTTTCACAGTCTGAAGAACCCTGGCGAACCATCACACTCACCTGTGTCACTGTGCTTACAATGTGACACAGCACATCTGCACCGTGCCCTTAAAGCACTATTATACCACTTTGTCATGGCTTCCCTGAAAGAATCTTAAGAACTGTAGCTTGTTAAGGGTGCTAAGAGTTGTTAGGAGATCCCTATTCCCCTCACAGGGCTACAATTCCCAGAGTTCCCTGGGAAGAGGGATTGATTGTTAAACCACTCTGGGAATTGTAGCTCTGTGAAGGGAATGCTAACAACTCTCATCACCCTTTGCAAACCATTTATCTAGGTATAAAGATTTATTGGGGACATTAGAACACAATAGTTAGGAACCCCATTTTGCCATTAGATTGGTATTCTCATTTCAGATTCCAAGCAGCAATAGCTCAAGAATGACACTGAGAAAATCTTGTTTCACAGAAGCAGAGTATGCACAAACAAACAAATCTCTGAAGCACCACAGCAAGGAAAAGAGTATTGCAGATGAGCAAAGATTTCAGCAGTGTGGAAAGCAAGGGTTAAACTGTAATCTCCTCAGAGCAGCTGAGTTCAGAGCTAAGATTTATCCCCTTGATTTCAGAATACAGCAAACTTATGAAGGAGGCCCTAGAAAATGATGCACATTGTGTTACAATGGAGTTAGGTTGTGACCTCTAAGTAAGCCTTTCCAAGATACGGTATTGCAGCCACTTGCAGCTTTACCTTGATGAAAAAAGGAAGTATACTCCCAAAAAGGTATGGGGGGGAGATTTTGTTAGCCCAAACCCTCCATGAAGCTTCTAGACTTTTTAAAACTTAAAAAGAGAATTGGGCTAAAAGTATTGTAGGGACAAAAAAGTATCTATATGAAGAAATGATATATGATAGAAGAGGATAAGGTGTGATGTGACGTGATGCTGTAGTAAGCTGAAGCTTATGGTGGCTGAAGGCAAGCTGATGTGTTGTAAGAAGTAGGAAAGCCTAGTCACAGCATACATATTTTGCCAATAATCTGAAGGGACAGAAACCATTATTCTACCCTGCTATTTTCTTCTCTCCAATAAGGCTTCTATTTCTTGCAGCTTGCTAAGTCTCATTGCTCTGCTGCTTGGTGTCAGCTGGCGGTCAAGACCTGTCCTAACACCAATAAAACGATGAATTGCAGCAGCATATTTATGCCTGCTTAGCCTTCATGAGGTTAATCAAGCTGAGCCAGTTCTAAAAAGTGTCTTTGTTCTAACTCTGATCAGGCCTGTCAAGGAAAGACAGTCTGTTACGCTAGGGTTGAGAATTCTCTTGAATGAGGCTTTGCAATGCTGGGCTTGTGTTGGCTTTTCTTGAGAGGAGATATACCCATATTGAGATATTGATGTTGCTTTTTTAAAAAAATCATTTAATATACATTTACACTGTTTCTGTGAAACAGTGTAAGCAATGAATATCAGCATCATCTGAAGCAGCTGCTTCTAAATATACAAGGTAGCAACCTCCCTTTAGAAGTGATACCACACTCAGATCCTTCCTTGAATTCAAAAGACAACGAGGAGGCCATAAGAATGCCTTCTCTCAACACAAAGCTTCAATATTTTCCCCCCATAAAACCATTATTAATTAAACAAAACTAGCAAGAGGTTATCAGGTGCCTAACCTTCAGATCTCTGTTTTTCTTATTAGGAAATATGAGACTGCTTCTAAATATACAAGGTAGCAACCTCCCTTTAGAAGTGATACCACACTCAGATCCTTCCTTGAATTCAAAAGACAACGAGGAGGCCATAAGAATGCCTTCTCTCAACACAAAGCTTCAATATTTTCCCCCCATAAAACCATTATTAATTAAACAAAACTAGCAAGAGGTTATCAGGTGCCTAACCTTCAGATCTCTGTTTTTCTTATTAGGAAATATGAGACGTTCCAAAGGAATGTCCTCAAAGCTATCTCAATTCAACTTCCACCCTCACCTATCACTCCCTACCACCTGATTTCAGGGAGGGAGTGCTCATCCTAAACCGGTGCCTGGAGGCTGTGAAGGACTGGATGTGGGCTAACAAACTGAAACTTAATCCAGACAAGACAGTAGTACTGCCGGTCAAGGGAAAAACTGCACCAGGGATGGGGTTGCAACCTGTTCTGGATGGGGTTGCACTCCCCTTGAAGGAGCAGGTCCACAGGTTGGGAGTCCTCCTGGATCCTGCCCTGCTGCTTGAATATCAGGTGGCTGCAGTAGCCAGGAGTGCTTTTGGCCAACTCAAACTGGTCTATCAGCTGTGTCCGTTCCTGGAGGCAGTTGACTTGGCCACAGTGACACATGCATTGGTGACATCGAGGCTTCATTACTGTAATGCACTCTATGTGGGGCTGCCTTTGGAAACGGTTCGGAAATGGCAGTTGGTTCAAAATGCAGCAGCCAGAATGTATCACTCCTGTGCTTTATCGACTCCACTGGCTCCCAATTTGTTTCCGGGCCTAATTCAGGGTGCTGGTTCTGACCTTTAAAGCCCTAAAAGGCCTTGGACCAATATACCTGAGGCACTGCTTACGCCCATATGTACGTCCCTGGGATTTAAGATCATCTGCCTCTGGTCTCCTCTGCGTGCCTGGAATGAAAGAAGTTAGACTGACTACAGTGGCAAGAGCATCGAATTGGCTCTGCCACTACGCTGAGCTCCTTGTACCTCCTTCCTCCCCCTCTCAGTTAGTGGCAGCGAGGCTGGAATAGCAATGGGGCAGCGGAACACTCCAGGTTTTAGTCTGAGCTGAAACATCTTGGATAACTTCTTGAAAGTTCAGATTAATACCGGGAACAGATTCTACTGACCTGCTGACTGCTACTAACCACCAGCCACCCCTGATGAAATGACCCACTGACCTCCACCAGCCGCCACTGATGAAATGAATATTCAGGAAGTGGCCTCAGGGTTTAAGACAATCTGCAAAATCTACTAGTCAAGCTCAGTCCATCCCTAATGCAATGAAAAGTATATTTATCATTACTGTTATCAGGGTGGGGTTTTTTTTGTATCATCAAGAAACATGGTGCACACGGTTTGCCAAGCTGCAAATGCAAGTGGTTAAAAGCCATTACTTTGGTGCTTTCAGAAATACACACAGACAAGTACCTTCAGAAATACACACACACACAAAATTCACTAGGGACTGAGTATATTACGACTATATAGCAGTGTAATAAATATTGTAAAGTATAATTTGGAGGCCATTTAAAAATACTTATATAAGATCTTTTGTTCTATAGAACAAAAGGTGGAATTGATTCTGAAGCACCAATTCGTGAAGGAAATGCTGAGTTCCAAGCAGTATCCAACTTTGTCTTTTTATGTGTTGATTGCCAATCGAAGACTACAAAGAGATATTTTCTGTACAATGCAGAGTGGGTACCGTCCGTTCCAGAGTACACTTGTCAAACCTTTCAGTGTATAAAATGTTTCAATTCTTGTCTCCTGTCAAAAATCATGGCTCCCCTGATAAGTAGCCTGGTGGAGAGATACTGATTTCATCAAGGGCCTGTAGAGAGTTCCTTGGCTGATTCTGAATTTCAGCTGGTTTCTCAGATATCGAAAGCCAGACCTCCCACCGCCCTGAAGAATTCCTGCAACAGGAAACTTAAAGCAAGCTATAGGCTCTGACAAACACTACAGTACTAAGGTCTTTGGCATTTGAGAAGTTCTCAGCAAAGCTGGGTGTGGAAGGATGGGCACATACTAGCAGGAATGGAACAGATTGTTTTTTGGAATCTGCACATTAAATGAACCTGGTGAGTGAAATTCCTACTTTATTTCTCATTATGTATATTTATTGGGTTTCTGGTGGTGAACTCTCACCACAAACAGCAGCTGTGTCAAGGTAGAAGAGATGTGTTAGGTACAAGGCAGCTATGTGGTGGGGCCCTTTGGTAGGTCCACTGGCATTTCCTGTTTGTAGGTGACTGAACTCTCTGCTTGCAGAGAGAGAAAGAGAGAATAGACTGTGGCTGCAACATCAAACCAACTCCCCCCTTCATTGCTTAACATTCAGTTGCTGAATTGTTACAAAGAACTCTGAACTCTGAAGTTTTTATTTCTCTAAGTTTATTAGATACAAGTATCAAAACATATCAAAGTTAAAACATACGTTCCATATAAAAGCCAGCTTTCTGCATGATAAAGTACATCTACAATATGCAGAATATTATATTACCCTCTTTATAGGGTTTAACTGTTGAAATTAGGCATAACTCAGGGACAAAGAGCTCTTTATAAAAATGACTCCTGGGCTCCATATATATTAACACATTTGAATGTATTTAAAGATTTACAGAATGCAGTCCGTTCGACTAATAAAAGAGCTTCCTTCTATTTGGGCAGCCTTTCTTGTTTCAAAGGTTTCCCACACACTCAGACTGAAGACTCAAGAGAATAATAGAATCATAGAAGCGTAGAGTTGGAAGGGGCCTATAAGGCAATCGAGTGCAGGAATCCAAATTAAAGCATATGCAACAGGTGACTGTCCAGCTGCCTCTTGAATGCCTCCAGTGTTGGAGAGCCCACCACCTCCCTAGGGAATTGATTCCACTGTTGCACTGCTCTAACAGTTAGGAAGTTTTTCCTGATGTTCAGTTGAGATCTGGCTTCCTGTAACTTGAGCCCATTATTCTGTGTGCTGCACTCTGGGATGATCGAGAAGAGATCCTGCCCTCCTGTGTGTGACAACCTTTCAAGTACTTGGACAGTCCTATCATATCTCCCCTCAGTCCTCTCTTCTCAAGGCTAAACATGCCCAGTTCTTTCAATCTCTCCTCATAGCGCTTTGTTTCCAGTCCCCTGTTCATCCTCGTTGCCCTCCTCTGAACCTGTTCCAGTTTGTATGCATCCTTCTTAAAGTGTGGTGTCCTAACTGGATGCAGTACTCAGGATGAGGCCTAACCAGTGCCAAACAGGGGAACCAATATTTCATGTGATTTGGAAATGATACTTCTGTTAATGCAGCCTAAAATAGCATTTGCCTTTTTTGCAGCCACATCACACTGTTAGCTCATATTCACCTTGTGATCGAGAACAATCCCAAGATCTTTCTTGTGTGTAGTATTGCTGTGCCAAGTATCCCCCATCTTATAACTGTGCATTCGGTTTCTTTTTCCTAGGTGTAGAACTTTGCACTTATCCCTGTTAAATTTCATTCTGTTTTTTTCAGCCCAATGCTCCAGCCTTTGAATTTTGTTTCTGTCTTCCAAGGTATTAGCTATCCCGCCCAATTTTGTATCATCTGCAAATCTGATAACCATTCCATGCATCTCCTCATCCAAGTCATTAATAAAAATGTTGAAGAGCACTGAGCCCTGTGGTACCCCACTGGTTACCTTCCCACAGTTTGAGTAGGAACCATTGATAAGCACTCCTTGAGTATGATTCTGGAGCCAACTGTGGATCCACCTGATAATTGTTCCATCCAGCCCACATTTAGCTAGCTTCTAATCAGAATATCATGGGGCACTTTCTCAAAAGCTTTGCTGAAGTTGAGATATATTATGTCCACAGCATTCCCACAGTCTACCGGGGAGGTTACCCAATCAAAAAATGAGATGTTAGTCTGGCAGGATTTTTTCTTGATGAATCCATGTTGGCTTCTAGTAATCACTGCATTGTTTTCAAGGTGCTTATAGACTGACTGCTTTATAATCTGCTCCAGAATTTTCCCAGGAATCGATGTCAGGCTGACTGTTCTGTAGTTCCCAGGTTCCTCCTTTTTGCCCATTTTGAAGATAGGGATAACGTTAGCCCTTCTCCAGTCATTTGGCACTTCACCCATCCTCCACGATTTTGCAAAGGTAATATGCAGTAGTTCTGAGAGTTCTTCAGCCAGTTCCTTCAATACTCTAGGATGCAGTTCATTGGGCCCTGCAGTTTTGAACCCGTTCAAAGTGATTAGGTATTCCTTGACCATTTGTCTATCAATTTCAAGCCGCAATCCTGCCCCTTCAATTTCATGTTTCTCAGGAGGGTCATAGACCCTCTTTTGGGAGAACATTGAGCCAAGCAGGAATTGAACACTTCTGCCTTTTCTTTATCATCTGTTATTATTTTGCCATCCCCATTGAGTAGCTATACTACTTTTTTTTTCTCTGTCTTTTACTATGGATATACTTGAAGAAAGCTTTTTTTTCCTTTTAGCATCTCTCACTAACTTCAGCTCATTCTCAGGTTTAGCCTTCCTGACGCTGGCTACGAAGGTGGTGTCAATGCAACAGATTTGGATTCTGGGACCACAGGCTATGCTTCCTGGAAGATGAACAAGTGATAGGTTGCACCTCATAAGGACTGGGAAGAATGTCTTTGACTGCAGCATGGAGAAATTCATCAGGAGGCTTTAAACTGAATCCTAAGGGAGAGGGAGACAAACTTGGTGGTAACGACTAACAAAGGGTTGTGCACAGTAAGAGGAACTGAGGGAACCACTTTAATGGGGCCACGTAAAAATTAAAATGTAGGAAGGAAGCCAGGCCATAAATCACATGATCTTTGATGTCTGTATACTAATGCCCAAAGTATGGAAAACAAACAGGATGAACTTGAACTCTTAAATACGACTTGATAGGTATAACTAAAATTTGGTGGGATGACTCCCATGACCGGAATACAGCCATTGGAAGATATAACTTGTTCACAAAGAACAGAAGGAATAGAAAGGGAGTATTTTTCTTTCCATTCCACTCCTCTTCTAAGTACCAGTAGGATGGACGAGAAAACTATCTGGGTGTCCTGCCTGAACTTTTTTTTTTTTTTTTAATAATTTTTATTCAAATTTTTCCAAAAACAAACAAAACAAAGTCAAAAAGACATAACAATACATCAACAAAAAAATGAAAATAAAATAGTTGACTTCCGATTTGTCGCAGATCAGCTATAAGTATATAATATACATCAAACCTGTCCCTTAATGTATACATACAGAGTCCCTTTTCTCCATAGGCTGTCTTAATTAATCGTCAAATCCCAGTATCATCATTTTATTTTGATCTTTCAACAAAAAGTCTAAGAGAGGTTTCCATTCCTTAAGAAATGTATCTGTCGATTTTTCTCTAAGTAAACATGTCAATTTATCCATTTCTACTAAGTCCATTAATTTCAATAACCATTCTTCCATTGTTGGTGTTGATTCCATTTTCCACTTTTGTGCATATAATAATCTTGCTGCCGTAATCATATATAATATTATTCTTCCATATTTCTTTTCTATTTGTTTATCCATAAAACCCAATAAAAAAAATTCTGGTTTTGACTGAATATTTATCTTTAGAATTTTTTGCATCTTCCTACCTATCTGTGCCCAAAATAATTTCGCCTTTTTACATGACCACCACATATGATAAAAAGATCCTTCTTGTTGTTTACATTTCCAACAAACATTAGAGACATTACTATACATTTTTGACAGCTTTTCTGGAGTCATGTACCAACGGTACATCATTTTATAAAAATTTTCTTTAAGATTATAACATAATGTAAATTTCAAGCCTTTTTTCCACATATTTTCCCATTGATCCATTTGTATGTTATGACCAAAATTTTTTGCCCACTTTACCATGCACTCTTTTACTTGTTCTTCCTCCATATCCATTTTCAATAAAAGTTTATACATTTTTGCAATTATGTTTTCATCATTTGTACACAAACCTATTTCAAAATCAGATTTATTTATTTCAAACCCATACATTTTCTTGTCCATTTTATATCTTTCTAACAATTGTAAATATGCAAACCAATGAAAACTATATCCTTCCTTTATCAATTGTTCTCTCTCTTTCATTATGTATTCTCCATGTACATTTTCTAATAGTTCTTGATAAGTTAACCATTTCTCTTTTCCAGACATTTCTCTTCTATAAAACGCTTCTTGACTTGAGACACATAATGGTATTTTCGAATAAAACCTTGGTTTGTATCTATTCCATATTTTCAACAGAGGACGTCTTATAAAATGATTATTAAAGTCTACATTTACTTTTACTTTGTCATACCATAGATATCCATGCCATCCCCACTTCAGATTGTGGCCCTCCAAATCCAATAGTCTTTTATTCCTCAATAAGATCCATTCCTTTATCCAGACTAAACAGCAGGCAGCAAAATAAAGTCTCAAATTTGGTAATCCCAGTCCTCCTCTTTCTTTAGCGTCTTGAAGTAATTTAAATTTAACTCTTGGTTTTTTTCCTTGCCATACAAATTTAGAAATATCTTTTTGCCATTGTTTAAAAGGTAAATCAGAGGATATTACAGGTATTGTTTGAAACAAAAACATCATTCTCGGTAATACATTCATTTTTATCACAGATATTCTACCCATTAATGACAGTTGTAGTTTATCCCATCTTAGCAAGTCTTTCTTAATCTCTGTCCATAATTTTTCGTAATTATTGTGAAACAACTTTGAGTTTTTATTTGTCATAATAATGCCTAGATATTTCAACTTTTTTTCTATTGTAAAATCTGTCTTGTCCATTAACTCTTTCTGTTCCCTTAAAGTTAAATTTTTCACCAACATCTTTGTTTTTTGATTGTTGATCTTAAATCCTGCTAAAGGTCCAAATTCTTTTAATTTGTCCATCAGTATATGAATTCCTTCCAAAGGGTTTTCTAGTACAATTATCAAATCATCAGCAAATGCTCTCAATTTATATTCTTCTTTTTTTATTTTTAATCCCGAAATCCTTTTATCTTGCCTTATATCTCTAAGCAACACTTCTAAAACCAGAATAAATAAAAGGGGAGATAATGGACATCCCTGTCTTGTACCCTTTTGTATTTCACATGAGTCCGTTAAGTCTCCATTAACAATTATCTGGGCCTTCTGTGATGTATAAATCGATCTAATCCATTTTATAAAGTTGTCTCCAAAGTCCATTTGCTCCAAAACCTGGAACATAAATTTCCAATTCAAATTATCAAATGCTTTTTCAGCATCTAAAAAAATCAGAGCTGCTTGTTTATCATTTCGTTGTTCTAAATATTCCAACACATTCAAAACATTCCTGACGTTGTCACGTAGTTGTCTTTTAGGTAAAAACCCTGATTGATCTTCCTGAATAAATTGTTGCAATATTATTTTCAATCTTTCAGCCAAAATCATTGTAAAAATTTTATAGTCATTATTCAGTAGAGATATTGGCCGATAATTTTTTGTTTTAGTTAAATCTTGGTCCTCTTTAGGTATTAATGTTATATTAGCATTTTTCCAACTATCCGGTATCTTTCCCTCTTGCAAAATAGAATTCATTGTAGACTGTAAAGGTAGCAGGAGTTCTTCCTCCAAACATTTATAATACATTGCAGATAGCCCATCTGGTCCTGGTGCCTTTCCTAATTTAATTTTATTTATAGCTTCAGATATCTCTCTTGACGTAATAGGGCCATTAATAACTTGTCTCTGAAAATCTGTAATTTTAGGCAAATTCTGTTTAAATAAATACTCTTCTATTTTTTCAGATGGAATTTCTTGACACTTATACAATGTTGAGTAATATTGATGAAAAATCTTTTTGATTTTTACATTGTCTGTCAGCGTCTCATCTCCTTCTTGTATCTTTAAAATAATATTTTTTTGACGTTCTTTTCTTAATTTATATGCTAACCATTTCCCAGGTTTATTTGCAAATTCAAAAGTCCTTTGTTTAGCAAAATTTAATTTCCTTTCAATTTCTCTAACTGTCAACATTGATACTTGCTTCTGTAACATTTTAATTTGATTTACAATAGAAACTTTAGCTGGATTCTTTTTCAATTCTTCCTCTTTTTGTTTTATTTCTTCCAAAATTAATTGCATTTTCTGTTGTTTCTTTTTTTTTAATTCAGAATTACATTTAATAAAGTATCCCCTCATAAATGCCTTACTTGTATCCCAAACAATATTTTCACTTGTTCCTTTATGTAAATTATATTCAAAGAACTCCTTTAATTTCTTCTTACATTCTTGTACTACTTTATCATTCTGTAATAAAGATTCATTTAGTCTCCATCTAAATCCAAGATTTTTTTTTTTTAAAGTTAATATCACAGGATTATGGTCCGAAAAAGTTTTTGGTAATATATCCATTTTAAAAATATCCTTCGCTAAAATTTTTGACATCCAAATCATATCAATCCTCGAAAATGTTTTATGTCTTTCTGAAAAATAAGTAAATTCCTTTGCATTATCATTTATATATCTCCAGGTATCCACCAATTCTAGATGTTCCATGAGTTCAAAACAAATCTTCGGTAATTTACCTTGTGTCTCTTTGATATTTTTTTCAGAAAGCCTATCAATTTTTGGTGAGATTACCCCATTCCAGTCACCCATGACACACCAATGCTCATATGAAAACTCTGACAATTTTTCCATAAGTCCTGTATAAAACCTTGTTTTATCTTCATTGGGGGCATAAATACCCACTATCAAAATGTTTGTACCTTGTAAAGTAATTTCAACCCCCACAAATCTACCACTATCGTCCAATAATACCAATTTAGGAAGCAATTGTGGGTTAATATAGAGAACAACTCCATTTTTTTTTTTTGGTCCAGCTGAAATAAATTCTTCACCCAAATTTTTACAAATCAAATATTTAGAATCTTTCTTCTGAATATGAGTTTCTTGTAGACAAATTATATCCAATTTTAATTTTTTCAAATAATGAAACACTTTCTTTCTCTTCTGCGCCGTATTGGCTCCATTTATATTCCAAGTTAGGTATTTGTAATCCATCGTTAAGCGTGTATTTTAAAATTTGCCTGATGCTCCTTTTGATCCATCATCTTCCTTCCCCTCCTCTGCGTATCCTTGTTGACTTTGTTTCCCAGGAACTGTATCCATATCTTTGAGTTTATCTTCTTCCATATCTTTTGAAGCTTTTCTCAAGAAGTCCCTTGCTTTTTGAACAGTATTCAATCTATATTTCTGTTGTCTGAATGTAAAAATCACTCCTTCTGGAACGTCCCACCTAAATTGAATTTTGCATTGCTTAAGTTTTTCTGTAAGGAAAGCATATTCTTTTCTCTTACGTAAAAGTCTAATAGGAATTTCCTTCATCACCAGTATTTCCTTACCATCAATTTTAAAGGTATATTTAAAGTGTTGCTGTAAAACCATATCTCTGGTCGTTTTCTTTACGAAGTGAACAAGCACATCTCTTGGAATTTTTTTCATTGTTGCATATCTGGAGTTAATTCTATAAACTTTGTCTATTTCAAATTCCATCCTATCTTCATTCAAGTCCAGAAATTTTACTAAAGCATTAACAATTTTGTCTCTAATGTCTTCACCTGTTTCCTCAGGGATTGCACGGAATCTCAAACAATGCTCTTTATTTCTCATTTCAGTCATAGCTAAATAGTCCAAATTTTTTTCTAGTTCCAGATTTAGTATATCTGTTCTATTCTCCAAGGTTTGTACCTTTTCTTTAGTATTTTTTGCATCCTCCTTTATTTGCCCAATTGTCCCTTTAATCTCATCCACTTGTGTTTTAATATAGTCTTTTATATCTGTCAATTCAATTTTCATTTCCTGTTTAATTTCCTGTTTTATAGCATTAATCCCTTCCATTATTTTTTGAAACATTTCTGGGGGTATATCCTCTTCCTGTGTATCAATAGAACCTCTTCGCCCCTGGGCCTTAGTTGTTTTTTTAGTTGTCATTTTCAAAAAGAGGCCTTTAATTTCTAAAATTAATCACTGTTTCAGAACCTAAGGGCAGTCTATTTCTTCTTTTTTTCCCTCCACCAAAAAGAAGAGTTAATATTCCAGGCCTGTAATTGGAATCCAGCCAGCACAACACAGTCCTTATCTGCATCCAAGAATGCAAAACAATTCTGGTTGCCAAGACTAAACAATTAGTAGCATATACGAGCAGCGGATTCATCCAACAAGAAATAGTCCAAAGAGAAAAATAGTCCAAAATATAATAATTACCTCTCATCCGTTTTTAAACTTTAAAAGTCCAAATTCAAGCCAGCTTTTTGTCGTAGAAAAGTAAATAAGTTGTTTATATTTTCTTTCTTCCTTAATTATATTTAAAAGAGAAAAAGTATGACTCACCCAGGTTTCTCAATTGCTGATTCATAAACAAATCCCTTTTATTGCAGTAATTTAAGCCAAATGATAAGGTTTAGGCAGAAGTGGGCTCGCTGGTTAAGAACGTTTTTTTTTAAGAAAAGAAAAAACGCTTCGCTTCATTCCAGTCCAGCTTGCGTGGAAATCCTGACTCCGTCTTCAGCCGATCGGCTTGCCTTCTTATCTCAGGAATTTCCTGATCAATTCCAGCCGCCGACAGCTCAACGAAGTCTTGTGGAAGATCTGATCGGTTCTCCTATACCTTGGAGAACATTTAAGCCAGTCCAAGATTCCTCTTGGCTGACTTTTAACCTGAAACAAGCTTCCTCTGAGGCAGAGCTCCCTCAGAGACAACCACCAGCCAGCACCACTTCCCGGAAGTCGGTGTCCTGCCTGAACTTGAAGAACTTAGAATCAGACACAGCTGTGGTTTTTCTTTTATTGAAGTAAGAGAAAGTTTCAATTCAGTGTGCTTCATGAATCTACCTACTGCTTACTCAGGACCCTCACTTTTGATTTTCAGACATCTCTTGAAGACCTTTTAATCTAGACAGGCCTCTGTAACTATTTACATTGTTTTTGATCAACCAGTCATTTCATTGCCTATTTTTTATTGTTTTTATGGCTTTTTTTAATATATATATATATATATATATATATTGTTGTATGTCATGTTATATTTTATGATTTGTCAGTATATAAATACTTTTATCAATAAAAATATAACAAGAGGATCTGCAGCAACTTAACCAATCCTCGTAGTGTGAACAGGTAGAACCTGTCCAGGCTAGGAATGGTGTACCTCCTTCCTACCTTTCTAGGCAAAACCACCCTAGCAGAGCTCCATCACTACAAGTGGGTGTTGAGAGGCAAATAAAGGTTTGTCAGCTGTAAGGTCCATAGAGAGTCGTATGTACACAAATGTTAACTATCAAATCTAAGCAAAAAGGAAATGTCATTTTTTAGAATTCAGGAGTCTGCTTCTGTGTTGAAATTACTGTTTTTAAAACTTTTTAAAAGATTTTAGTTTTTTGTTTTAATAGTTTTTAAAGATGCTTTGTTTTAATAAGTTTTAAAATATGTTTCATTTTAATATGCTTTAAAGTGTTTTGTTTTTAAGATGTTTTAGAGTGTTTTTAGTGTTTTTGTTCGCTGCCCTGGGCTCCTTCTAGGAGGAAGGGTGGGATATAAATTTAATAAAAATAAATAAATAAATATGGCCAAAGAAGTGTAAACACCTATCATACTTACTGGCCTAAGAATGGAACCACGTGTGGACATTAAGGCACTTTGAAACAGTGCTCATAATAGCTTAGGCTGCAATCCAATCATGTCTACTCAGAAGTAAGAATTCCATTGGGTTCAATGGGACTTACTCTCAAGTAAGCGTGTATTGGACTGCAGACTTAGTGAGTTTGGATTTCACTTTCTATTGGTATCACATACAAACTGTAGCTGAAGACTTAATTTGTTGTGTTTTGATTTGTCTAGTGATAGGGTTTCCAGGGAAAGATTTCTTAGAGGCCTGATTAGTAGCAGTGTTTGGTAATAGACTCTGATGCCATTTACTGCCGACTCAGACAAATACATTTCTACAGGAACAATGTTTGCAGTAGATGCTGAAAAAACCCTTGAGACGGGAGATATTTCCTGTCTATTGCAGGATCATGTTGGAGTGAACATCTTCAATAAGTGTATATTGACCTTTCCTTGTTGTTGACATTGTGTATTTACATATTTTTGTTAAGACTTTGTGCTGACCTTTGATTTTTAAACAAAGAAATGGCTAGCTGGCCTACATTAGAGGAACACTATTAGGGAGGAACACACGTAGTCTATGTATATGCAGGGAATCAATTATATTTCCAGTTCTACTGATTCATATTGTCACAGTTAAAGATGAGGATAGCTGGATAGTTATTATATATTTATTTAAATCTCTAATCCCACAAAAGCAGCATATGTTAAGAAATCACACTAAACCAATACAAACATATTAACAACACTATCAAAACCAATACATAGTTTAGCTAAAATGGACACACAGCAAATAAAAACCCACATAACAACAGCACAGTAAGACCCTCGTTTCTGGAACAAATTCCCAGCCACCCCAGCTTATCGTAAGCAAAAACTGATTTGAAGAGAAATGTCTAAAAGAAAACGAGGAGGGAATGTCGTTCCTGTAAAGGGGCGTTTTTGCCTCCACCAGAAATGTAAGAGAAGGCTCGGGAATGATCTCGAAGCTTTTCTAGTGCGCCACGTGAGATCAAAGGGGCCAATCAGGTTCGGGATTGAGCGGAGTATTTAAAGCCGCTCCTTCCCTCAGCGTTTGCCTTTTTTGCCTCGCTGCACCCTCCCTCCCACCCTCGTCAGTATGGGCTTTGCTAGTTGCCGTACTGGGGCTGAGTAGGAATTTTTTGGGGGGGATCCTGATTTCAGAATCCCTTTGGTTTTGCCTACTCCATACTGCTTGGGTTTAATTCAATTGGCTTGTTGGGATGGGTTGTGGTGTTTTAGCTTGGCTGGCATGGAATTCGGGCAGGTGAGGTATATTGGGTTATTTTGAGGTGGTTAAGGTATACAGGTAAGGGGCACTCCCCAGGGAACCATCAAAGCTTAATGCCTGGTGGCGAACTGAGGAGTGTCCTTGTGGGACCTGCTTGCGCATCAGGGTGAACGCCTGTACGGCGGGGCCATGGTGCGGAGGTGGGAACCACAACTGACTTCAGCAGCAAGGAGGGAGGTTTTCCCCCACGTCCTTGGCTATGGAGTTAAGGTCTGAAGAGAATTATTTGCCTTTAGAAGGCGTGGGAATATACCCACATTTGTAGGAGGCCTCACCTGCCCGAAGCAATTTAATCTGATGAATTGGCTTATCTGCATTTGATGTAGAATGTTGTATTTAATAAATATAACATTATTCCAACTTGAGTCACGAGTCTTCTTGGGTGTGGGGGCAAAAGCCAATCACACATACAGATAAGAAACAGAAAGTCATTATTTGCACCTTTACCCCCTAAATTGAGGCTAAATCCAAGACAGAGGTGTTATGTGTTCTCAAGGCTGGGAGGTGGAGAGACAGCCTGTCCTGGATGGGGTTGTACTCGCCTTAACCCGAGCATGCTCCTGGATTCAACCTTGTCACTGGAGGCTTGGGTGGCCTTGGTAGTTAGGAGTGCCTTTTTCTAGCACTGGTTGGTTCCCCAGCTTCAGCCCCTTTTGGTCAGAGATGACTTGGCCACTGTACTCTATGTTCTGTTACGTTTCAGACTGATTTATTGCAATGCACTCTGTGTGGGGATACACTTTGAAACTTCAACTGGTCCAAAATGCAGCAGTCAGATTACTGGCAGGGGTTTCCTTTAGTTCTTGTATAACGCCTATTTTAAACAGGTCCATTTGTTGCCAGTTCATTTCCAGATCCAATTCAAGGTACTCTCATGTTTGTGTTTAAAGCCCTAAATGACTTAGGCTCCAAATAGCTGAAAGACAACCTCCTTCCCTGCAGACCCTCTCGTGTATTGACATAGGCAGAAAGGGCCCTCTTGGTACTTCCACCACCCTCAGAATTTCAGGGAGGTGGCCCAAGAAAGGGCATTCTCTGTGGAAGCCCCCAGGCTGTGGAATTACCTCCCTATGGAGGTGTGTCTGGCATCTTCACTGTACAGCTTTCATCATATGCTGAAGACCCAGAAGAAGTAGTCAGCATTCATCATCACACGAGTCTGCACTTAAGGGTTAGAACATATAACTGACGCAGGACAGTTCCTGACAACCTGTTTATTGAGCAACCCTCCTGATTTGTTTGCAGGGGAAATTAGAGAATGCTGACTTTGAGCATTGATTTTGATTTGAGCATTCATTTTGCTATGCTTGCAAGGAGGTTACATGATGTGTCAAAACAAGCATCATCCCACACTTTCCAATGCATTTACTCATCACTTTCCTTATTGCAAAAATTACAAACTTGGGGGGAAGAGGGCATGTTCCGCAAGATCTTCCAATCAATAATGATGGTATGTGACTGAATCCCACCCCAAAATAGGGACAGTTTGGAAGCACCACACAATCTCCTAGAAAGTGGGGAGTAGGAGGTCTGGTTTTAAAAACAAAGAGAGCACCTGGGTCAAAAGTGCAGTACCCTCCCCTATGCAGGACTAGGGAGGGGCAAATATGTCAATTTCAGTTTCTCTCGGTTTTTCATTTTTCCACTCTAATGTTCAGTTGCCCATATTTCCATATCAGTTTACAAGTTTTTAAAAAAGAAGTCCTTGTGAAAATTCATCAGTGTTTTAGTGCTAATTTCTCCTATTATATATTATACATGTTTGTATGTAATTTTGCCTAATATATACATTGTTGCAAAGCAATTGCCTCTCATTTTCACTAATATATGATTTTTTATGCACAGTATATGCATTTCTGTACACGTGAATGGCTGGAGAACTCCACTGCAACATTTTGAGAAGTTTGCTTTTTAAAGGATGCCTGTGTTTCAGTTTCCATATTATGTTAGAATGTACACGCTAGGTAGGCTCCCCTGTAGACTCAATAGATTCCTCCCCCACACCTACCCATCACTTACCTCTGGCAGCTCCAGTACTCTAGGTTACCTTGACTGAGCAAGATGTGCTTGGGAAGGTTCAGATTCCTTCACTTGGCTGACTCTTGGATTTAAAATTGGCTAATCCCTGCTTTCTGTATAATTGGGACAGTTCCATGTTTAAACACACAGAACTGTCTTGGCCATGTCAAGTTTACCCCCTAAGTAGGATTGATCAGATATTTCCCTCCCATTCTCCTATTATTCTGTGATTGGCCCCACACTCAGAAGACACAGGTGATTGGGTAATTAGGGTCATGACTTTACTAATCATACAAAGAAGATATGCTGGCTGAGGTGGAAGCTGATTAACAACATTCTCCTTTTATGTCAGTTATACAGGTGAGCTTACCCTGCCTTGGACTTCAGGCAGCATATCACATGTGTGCTTCAAAAACCTTTAGGTGTTGAGAGATGCTCTCCCAACTCGCTACCTCCTCAAGGCCCAGCTTTAAGTGTAGGTATCCAAACCCACAAATGGAAATAGACTGCCTTCAAGTTGATCCCGACTTATGGCTATCCTACGAATAGGGTTTTCATGGTAAGCGGTATTCAGAGGGGGTTTACCATTGCCTCCCTCTGAGGCTAGTCCTCCCCAGCTGGCTAGGGCCTGCTCAGCTTGCCACAGCTGCACAAGCCAGCCCCTTCCTTGTCCTCAACTGCCAGGTGGGGGGCAACTGAGCTCCTTGGGACTATGCAGCTTGCCCACGGCTGCACAGGTGGCAGGGCACGTAACCCTTGAACCACTCACTGTGGGGGTGATCTTTAGCTCACCCTTTACACCCAGGAGACACGAACGGGGATTTGAACTCACAGACTCTGGACTCCCCAAAGGGGCTCCTTTTCCTGCCTTCAGACTACACAGGTTTAAGGAGCCCGTTAAGGAAATCTCCTATCACCATAAAGGCAGCTCAGAGCTACAGATGTAAGAAGGCATAATTTTCCATTCCATTTTGTGTGTTTTGCATGCAGCACTTTTCCATTCCACTGCAGTTCATCTTGTGCCAAAAATGTCGTGTCACTGTCCGCTGTGGCAATATTACATAATGAATGGATTACCTAAGTTATATTGTCATTACATTATTCCACCCCACGCATTTCAGTGCAAAGGAAACACAATGCAAATGGGCAAAAAAACCCTAATCAATCACATTTGCAGACTAAAAGCAACAACAACAGTGAATACCAATTGTATTTGCTGGATTGATTTCTGTTTCAGACATGGGACGAATAAGGGAACACTACCAATTTTTCCTCCCTCTTCTGTTTTCATTGGAGTTCTCTGACATGCCTACTCAGTGTGCTCCCCCCAGCAACTCATCTTTTCCATGATGGCCACCCTTAAGTTGTACCAAACTATTTAACATGCGCCATCCTGGCCAATCAGGTTCCTCTGGGGTGGTTTGTCTCTCAGAGGCAGGCAGGTTGACAGCACAGATTCTATCTGCCTGCACCTGTCTGGTTTGATTGGCACAATTTCTTCTTTGTTATATTTAATACATATAACCTTCAACCAAGTGCTTAAGTGTCGAGTCTTCATTCCGGGTGTGGAGCAACTGAGTTTAAGATGAGGAAAAAAAGAGAAACGGAGAGAAAGGAAATTTTGATAGATTTGTCCATCCCCATCTTTGCCTAACAGGTGGTAGAAAGCAGGGAGCATTAAATGCAAAAAGAAAGTAAGCATGTATTTTAACCTTTTGCCCCCATTGTGGTCCCTGTCTAGGAGAAACACACTCACTGTTCTGTCGATTCCAGTGGGTCTCCACCTCTCTCTTCTGAAAATGGGGGCACACTACACTAGTCAAACCCCTCCCCTTTTTACTGGAAAACCTGGTGGGGGCTGCTTGAGTGTGTGTGTGTGTTTTAATTCAGATTCAAAAAGATTTCACAATTGATCGGTAGATCAACATGTTGCCCCACCAGGTGTGGCTAATGGAAATGCATTGTTCCAGCGACTAGTGTGTTCACAGCCTAGATTCCCCCTCATGACTATTATTAGCTCTAGGAGGAAAGGTGCCATGGGACTGTGTTGGGAGAAAATGGTTACATTCCCTCTCTTTCTCTCACACACAGCAGTCCCAGTCCATATTGCTCTCTGCGCCTGCTATTTATCAAAGACAAAAGAAGCACAATTGCTAATTGGTATAGTGTAGCCCTTAGCTGATGATCAGGTTGGGCAATGGGTCTACTCACTGCCCCCTAGCATTTTGAGAGAGGTTCTCACCTTGAAGGCTTCTGTGCTCCCAACTGAGAGTTTGATATGGAAGATAAAAATCATATTTTATATAGGAATTCCAGTCCTTGTCTCTTTTTCGGTATGGAGTCTTTTCATACTGTGTTAGATCCAATTGGGGGTGGAGGGGATTCATAGTCTATTAGTTCTTGAATGTTTACGACATTTCCAAAAACTTTTGGATAGTAATGAAGTAAGCTACCTAATTTAATGGAATTGCAATAATAAAGTTTAATGCCAGAAATTAATGGGGGAAAAGGCCATCACAAATAAGATAGCTCAGATAATACTAGGAGAAGTCTGCCATCTGTGCTACTTTCCACTTCCTGATGAAAGCAATTTTAGTTGACTGCTATACGAAATTAAGAATGTGACTAGGCATCATGTTATACTGTTATAGGGTGGGATATTTAAATGTATACAGTTTTGTGTCTTTCAGTTAATTTATTTTTTAGAGAGTTGTATGATCTCAGAGGTTCAAATCATTGCTTGAAATAGGATTGGAAAGAGAAGACTTTACTTTTAATAGGAACTCTGCCTTCTAGCTCTTTTAGCAAATCTCAAGGAAATTAATGGCATGAATTAAGTGTTAGGCTATAGTTTTATCACTATAAATTAATTAATTTTTACAAAGGAAGGAAACCAAATCCAAAGGAAGAAAACCAGATCCACCGAGAGAGTGAAATGTGTGCCTTTTCTAAACCCTCAACCAGATCTGATGTATGTAATCTCAATGTTTATGGTTTTTACAATTTAACGAGAAACCAATAACATTTACATTTCACACATAGGAAGAATTTAACATGTTAAGAAAGTAGCTTTAATTTCAGCAAAATTTGTGGGACTCAGCATATGGTACATTTGAAAGATGTTTGGTATTTCTGAACAGTTTTTCAAGCTATTGCATTCTTATGAAGACCAATGATATATCCTTTCTGAATGCAAAGCTAGACAGGGGAGGAAACATCTATGTTAAATCAAGCACAGAACACCCAGTGCACAAGCAGTCTCCAGTGGTTCAGAAAGAGCAATTTTACTGGAACTGTGGCTTACCCCCTCTCTCCTGACCAGGGCTCCCCTGCAGCTGTTTTTTTTATAGCCATATTCAGTGTGATCATCCATTTAACATAATGTACAGTTTGCAATGTATATTCTGAAGCAATGAGCATCTCAAAATGTAACTGCAAAGGTTTTACTGAAGAAATCCTAATCCCAAATATTCAGACTTGATTTTGTGATGTCAACATTTCATACAAAAATTTCAGAGACCTGACGTTGATGGATAAAGCCTGTTGGTAAAACCCATAATGTTCATATCTAGCCATCTGGGATATTGTGGATAGCCACATTGCTAGCCCAAACAATTTCATCTTCATTTTAATTTTAAAAGTATACTTGATATATTCAGAGGAATTTCATCAGATTGTTGTGTAACCTTGTGGCTGTCTTTATTAGTTCAGCCAGGCAGATTCTTTGTTCACAGATGACGCTGATCAGGTTTGTGGAAACAGAGAAGAATTTATTTGACAACTAGGGCTAAAGAAATAGCAGGTTGCTCTGTATCTATAATGATCTGCCCTGAGGTGGATAAATCTCTCTTATTCCTGACCCTTGTCAGTTTCATATGTTTTCACTAATAATTTCCTGTTTCCTCGTTGATCTATTTTTTTTAAAAAAAATCTGTATGAAATGCACATTTAAATATATATTTTGAATATATTTTCTCTTAAAATACATATTTTAAAACATATTCTGATACAGTCTGTGGCTCCAAATGTATCAGAACATTTGGGAAGTATGAAATTCACACAGAGAATAACTAAGTTTAAATTTGCACATTTGTAAAAGAGATGTGGATCAAGTTCGTCTGTACTGAAATTTGCAAAGAAGTTTTCTCAAGCATACTTATATAGCACTTTTTCCAGAACAACATTTCATGGTCAGCCATTCAGTTGTCAGAATCCTCTAATTCTCTGCCTTTATGGACAGCCTCCTTCAAGAGGAACGAACGAACGAACCAACGAACGAACCAACGAACGAACCAACGAACGAACCAACGAACCATCCATCCATCCATCCATCCATCCATCCATCCATCCATCCATCCATCCATCCATCCATCCATCCATCCATCCATCCATCCATCCATCCATCCATCCATCCATCCATCCATCCATCCATCCATCCATCCATCCATCCATCCATCCATCCATCCATCCATCCATCCATCCATCCATCCATCCATCCATCCATCCATCCATCCATCCATCCATCCATCCATCCATCCATCCATCCATCCATCCATCCATCCATCCATCCATCCATCCATCCATCCATCCATCCATCCATCCATCCATCCATCCATCCATCCATCCATCCATCCATCCATCCATCCATTTCCCCTGGTGGCTGCTGGATTATGCATAATGCACATACTTCAGGTTCTTACTACAATCTAACTAAGTTAACGTTTCAGATATAATTGTTTCTACTTTAACATTCTATACAGAAATAAAATTTCTTTAGCAGCATAAATACATCTGCACAAAATCAAAGTCATATCTGCTGCAAATCTCATTAGGAATTTAATGAGAATTCTGGTTGGGAATTATAGGCAAAGGAGGTTTGGGGGAGAGTGGTTGAACAAAACATCTGTAGTAAAACCTAAGTTTTCTCAATCCCTTGAGCCAAACACTACTTAGCATACTGTTATTTAGTTTCTAAATAACAAAACATCTGTAGTAAAACCTAAGTTTTCTCAATCCCTTGAGCCAAACACTATTTAGCATACTGTTATTTAGTTTCTAGTAAAATTTGGGGATTTCCAATATACAATTGCAATGACAGCCACTTAATTTTTTAAATCTTATAATATAGATATTGTAAATCTACTTAGCAGCTTTTTATGACTTCAGTATCAATGGCGTTTATTCCTATGAACTCCCTTTTCAAATTCAAAAACCGTGTTTCTAATAGACTTTAATCCATAATGAATTTACTCCACAGTAGTCCTATTATATTCCAATCTAAGTGGGTTGCAATGCAAGCAATTTCCTGGTCAGGACACATAATCTCCAACAGGCTTTGGGAAATGTGCATATACTGACTGAATTGTGTATATTCTCCAGTTATTGTACATAATCTCCAACAGTCCTTGGGAAATGTGTATACGGTGCCTGAATTTTGTGCATTCTCCAGCTATTATGCAAAATCCCCAAAAGCCTTTGAGCAATGTGCATATCTTGGCTAAATTTTGTACATCCTCTGGCTATTATGCATAATCCCCAACAGGCCTTGGGGAATGTGCATATCTCAACTGCATTTTATACATTCTCTGGGCAATATGCACATTCTCCAGTCAGTATGCATAGTCTCCAAGAAACATGCCTTTTCCCCATCTCTTGTTCTGATGTGTGCAGTCTGTGTCCCCTGGGTGGCTTCTGGCCCACTGCCTAATCCTACATGTTTCACAGCATACCTTCCCACTGACCAGCAGGAAGGGGGAGAGGCTCCAGATAGAGGTTAACATTTTTCTGCAGTCCAGGGCCCTTTTCACCGTTCTCACCTGTTCCCCAGTCAACTGAGCAGCATAAGAAAGGTTCTAGGGAGAGTAAAGTTTTAAAACTTCCTTCTCCTTCCCATGATTCTGATAGAAATTGTTCCTTTCCCTATTAAGCTAAGGATATTAATATTCATAAAGCTAATATTTCTTTATTCATTATTAAATTCAGTTTTTAAAAATCATTTATTTATTTATTTTTTAAATGGTCAAATTTGGGAGAAATCTTGAAGGCCACAAAACCCCTTTTGCATCACACTAGGGGTCCTATGGGAACAGTCAGTTTTTTAAAAAGAAAGAAAATAACATTTTAATTTTTTTATAACAAATTAAAATGAGAACTTGGGTGGCGGCTGGGGGAAATATAAAAAAGGTTTTGGTATCATTGCATTATAGCATGGGAGCCATAGGAGTGGTCAATATTTTATTCATATACAGCCCATGGGTTAGTCACTCCTGATTTATAGAGTGCCAAATATGCTGCAAAAATCACCATAAGACTATGGAATTTGGGACCTCTCTGGCTTGTACTCTTAACACTCTTAGCTGAGTTTAATTTTTATACCCCTTATTTATATCAAATGATTGATTACTCCATAGTTTAGATATATTAACTGCTTTTACCCAGCGTCAGGCAAAAGAAAGGGTTGAAAGCTCTCTTTCTGGGATGCCCTCAGTGAATGGCACATACTGATTCCTCTCTTACCCCTAGGGATAGAAATATCTGTCCATTTCGGTTCTCCCAATTTCTCATTTTTCAAGCTTCAATTCAGTTCCACAAGTTGCTGCAGCAATTTGTGAAAATTTCTCCATAAACACATTTTTGTCTGTAGTTCTGAATAATGTACACATTTTTGCAAGCAATTTCTCCTAATGTAATGCATTTTTGTATTCTATTGTCATGAATATATTCATTTTTATGCACATTTCCCCCTAATATGTACATCACTGTAAACACTGCTTGATTGGAGAGCTGCATAGCAAAATTCAGTTAAGTGCAAATTTTGAAAGATGGCTGTGTTTCAATCCTCATATTGTTTCGGAAAGTGCAAATTTGAAAATTTTGGCTTTAAATGTGAATCAAATTGAATTTCTCTCCCATCCCTACTTATTGCCCTGTTCTTAGCATAAAATGCATTCCTTGTACTGAAGTGTGGGGTATAGGCGATGCTCTCACTTACATAAAAATGGTTGCTTAAGAACAATATGGAGCTCTAAAACGTAGTTTTGCAGATTGGCCTAGGATGATTTGTTTAGGTTTCTAAGAGTCTCTTCCTTGAAGCTTTTGTTTTGCAGTGAAGCCACAGGAGGGCTTGATACAGCTATGGTGAATCTGTCACAAAAGGCTATAAGATAGATTTCTGGATGTTGACAAAGAAATCCTAAGAATACTTACTAACAAGGGAGCTCTTATGAACTCAGTGAGATTTACTTCTGAGTAAACATGCTTAGGATTGCACTGCACTGCTGATATTCACCCATTCCATAGACTAGCCATACAGTCCTAGGACAGTGTTAGCCCAGCTGCAGAATTAAGCTATAGGATACTACAGGCACACCCTGCTTTAACGTACGCAATGGGACCGGAGAGTATACTTTAAGCGAAAATAACCTTTAAGTGAAGCAATTGTCTTCACTTATACTGCACGCAATCACCACTAGATGGCAGTGGCATCATGCCAATAAAGTATACGTTATTGCGAAGCGCACGAATGTTAAGCTGGGTATGGGGACGAATGGAGCATGTACGTTATAGTGAGGCAACGTTAACCGGGGCAACATTAAGCAGGGTATGCCTGTATTGTGTTCTTAAGCAGCCAGCTTAAGAAAGCAATAGCACCAGATTAGGGATGGGATCCATCGGTTAATGCCAGTTAGAAAGCATTCCATCGACCTAACAGGCTGGCATCAATTCGAGCTCGCTCCTTATCCACTAGCCATTCTTTTACCATTTTTTCGCTCAGAAAAATCAAATATTAATATCAATATTTTAAAGGAAATATTGATAAATTAGCATTCTTAAATTCAAGCTTTTAGAGGCGGGGTTTGTTTGTTTTAAAAAAGTTAGTTTTTAAAAAAGAATTTGAAAATTCACTACATTAAAATCCAATTCTCAACAATTGAAAATAAGCAAATTAATGGAAAATTTGGGGCCAAATCCAAATTGGGTGGAATTCTAGCACATCCCTATGCCATATACAGGGTAGGCTTTACTTGTGCAGTCCAGAACACCTGATCATCCCATTTCTTGTCTACAAGCTTTTAACCATCATTGTTTGCCTTCTTCCTTTCGTTTGATTTTTACTGCTTTTGATCTCATGACATAGCAACTACTTCTTCAGTAACTCATATACACACAAACGTTTTCATGACTGTGTAATGTTAATATTCTTTCTTAGAAATGAATGCATCACAAATGTGTGGCTTCAATAACCAACAGCCTGATTTTGGAGTTTAGTGTTTGCCAGTGCCATTCTGCTTAGCGTTTTAGATGTGACCTTGGTAAAGAGCCTCAATTGCTTGGCAACAACTAATGTTACTTATTTCTTGTTTTCAAGCTCTTTGGAAGAATTTTACACAGGATTAGGGTGTGCAGTTCTGGTTCATGATAGCATTGACTTCAAGGTCAGCTAATGTCAGTTTTAGTTCTTAGGAGAAAGTTCAGCTCAGATCTGAGGAGAAAAATTCATGTTCCTGGAGGTTGTTTTTAAAAAAAATATTTTCATAAGTGACATGCCATTTCCCCATATTCAAAACAGCTCACATAAACTGCACAGCCTCAACATTTCAAATGCAATTGCATCCCCATCACAGCATGCAAGAAACTGTAAAATGCATGGGCTACTTTTTGCATATTTGCAAGGAACACAAGTCAACTGAGACATTTGCCCTATTCTAGCAGCAGGTATTATTGCACAGAAAAAGGCTGCAATTGCATGCAGTGCAACATCAAAGCCCCTTTCCCTTCCCACTGAACAGCTGGTGGTCAGGAGGAACACAGGGCCTGCTGAAACCTACCCCTCCTACCTCCTTTTGCATCTGAATATAAACCTCTGAAAATCTATTAGAGCCCTTCCTTAAATTCAACCACCCCTCTTTAATACACAATACTCTCTTTAATATGAAAGGCAAGTACCTTGAGTTCTACTCATCCTACTCATTGAATTCTAACTCTATCTATTGTCTAATGAAAATGGGGCAATGCGGGAGTGGGGAATCTCAGATGAGATTTGGCCATTTCAACTCTCTCGAAGCCACGCCCTCTCTCCCCAAGTCACATCCCTCACTGGCCCTGCTTGACACCCGGAGCATTTTTGCCTGACTGGGATGTGGCTTTGAACTATGATACTGCCTCTGGTTTGGATGGATGGATGATAGAGAGAGGTGTATGAGTGTCTGTAGAAACTAGCCTACTATACAAAGGTAAAATTTACATTTGTTGCACTGCCCACTTTTTCCTCTGGTCCCACCCATTACTGGCACATGACCCTCAGAAGGTTGCCCAGAAAGGAATATGACCTTAAGGATGAAAAAAATCCCCTACCCCTGGGGTAATGCATAAATTATACCAGTGGGCAATACATCCATTTTGCCTTAAAATAATAAAACTCTTTGCCCATCTCCACAGACACGTCTTAATTTCTCTAGATTAATCTCACTGAGACCAATTTAACATCAGATAAAATATTTACAATGATCTTTTTAAAATTCTCATATTCAAATATTTAAATTCCTGCTTCTGCTGTTCTCTCAGCACATCAAATTAAGACACATTTATTGTATAACAGCTCTGTTGTGGAAAACCAAGGAGGAGAACACAAGCTGTTACATTTTGGGAAAGAGAAAGTCTTGTTTCAACTTTTAAATAGCTCTGCAAGAACTATAGTTAAAGACAAAGTTGCAGAGTAGAGCAAGCCTATCAACCAGAGATACCCAACTAAGAAAAGGAGGACACGTTCTTCCAGACAGACACTATTTATAAAACAGGGACACATTTCATTGTTCTGGAAAGTGTCAATTTGATTCATTAAAATCAATACTGTCTTCTTCTGAAGCTATTACATTCAGCAATGAGAGGGCAGATTTGTCGTACCAAGATTAATTTCCACTCACCAATCAAAAGAGTTTTAGACCTAACCCCAATAGCAACTTGCATTAACACATTATTTCATGGTTTTGTCACAGTTGTTCTCAGGCTTGGATGAGAGAGTTTCTTCTGCAGTGGAAATGCCCAGAGAAAAGCACACATGGGACTTTTGTGCTTAGGAATCACAATTTACAGAAGATGGCATTTTATCTAGTTAAGTCTTGTAAACACTACTCAGAGCAGGCCTGCCACTGAAATTATTATTACAGTCAAGAATTCTAATTCCATTACTTTTGACTGCTTATTAGGGATAGAGGAGGAATCTGATCCGATCCAGGTGGATGACCTGTATTGGATCATGAGTTTACTTTAGAATCCACAGTCCTGTGGATCTGATTATGAAGTGGCCTGAGGGCTGCAGGGCTTCCTATGTCCATTCTTCTTTAAAGAAAAAAAGGAACTAATGTAATCTACTGAGCTCCAAGAGTCATCTAACCACTGACAGTCTGGAAAGGCTACATGGCACCATATACTCAGAATAGAAAGTGCAAGTCCCCTGAGAGAGATGGAACATGATGTTCTGTTACTCTCAGAAGGAGTTGGGGATGACGGCTGCCTCCGTGTAAAAACTGAATGACTTAATTTAATTTATTTATTTTTACATTTGTATTTCTGCATGGATTTTAAAAGATTTTCCCTTTAAAATCTGCACAGAAACAGGATGAGACAGACTTTGGCCCTCTCCACACTACACATTTAAAGCAGTATTATACCACTGTTAGCTTTCACGGCTTCCCCCAAAGAATCCTGGGAACCAATGGTGGCTGGTAACATTGTGCCTTAATGTGGCTGCAATTTTTAGTCTTCCTGTTTTCCTCACAATAGGACTTGTACAGCGCTTACTGAGGAAACTGCAGGTGGTTTTTAATGCTGGTCCTACTCAGAGTACACCCATTGAAGCTAATGGACATGGGTAACTTTGGTACATTAATTTCAGTGGGTTTACTCTGAGAAGGACTTACAGAGTAATCCAACTCAGGGGAAGCCAGTGTAAGTTGTGCTGGAGCAAGAGAAGCCGGCATAAAGTTTCGCCACATCCAATTGCCATTCAGAAGTCTCTGGGTCAGCCAAATATCTGCTCAGCCAGCAGGTGTGCCCAGGGAACAGAAAGTAAAAGCCTGCTCTCCCAAATACCCCTACCGGGGAGTAAGCCCTCTCCATTGACTTCTGTTATAATTATTTCCTTAGACTGCCTTTCCCCGCATAACTTTTGCCTGGATTGGGACCTGCAGAAGTACGCTGAACACAAGTTGGATATGGCCTAAGTCCCCTCACCTCAACCCTCCCTTGACATGCCCCAGACACACCTTTTTTGGGCCTTATGTAGGCTCCACTTGCGTTGGTCTTGGCTGAGCTGGCTGGGTCCTAACTAAGCCGGGCTGGCTCGCTGAGCCCTGGCTGAGCTGGGCTGAGGGCCTTATGTCAGCATGACCCAGCTGTGCCAGTACCCAGCTGTGTCTGCTGGAGATCCACCAC
Organism: Rhineura floridana; assembly: GCF_030035675.1. NCBI lineage: Eukaryota > Metazoa > Chordata > Lepidosauria > Squamata > Rhineuridae > Rhineura > Rhineura floridana. Next base: position 37,310,319 of record NC_084488.1, on the reverse strand, counting down.
ATCCAACTCCCCTCAGCCAGGCATAAATGCAAGTTGGATTGTGCCCTTAGTTGAATACAATCCTGTGCCATTACACATGTGCATTGTCTTCACACTAAAAAATGTCAATTATTCTCTGCACTTCTGTGGACATGGGAAGAACTTCCATATAAGAATGATTTTCAGACAAAATGATTTTCAAACAAAATTGACTCCATGCCTCTTATTTAGAAATTAAGACACCATATGATATGTTTGTAAATTAATGTATTGATTACACCTTCATATCCATTGCCAAAAAACTAAAAAGACAGACAATAAAAATGTAAGGAACACTTGCTTCTGGCTGCATGCAGTTTTCTTCCCCCAAAAAATCAATTTAACTTTTCATTATCCAAAAAAACCCATTTTCTCTAAATTAAAACCCAATTATTTTTTAAAAAATGATTGTTTCATTTGAGCCAGGCAACATCAGAGCTCAGCAGAACATATTTGCAATGCATGGCTCAGTTCTGAACATGTGAAATAATAATCTCTACTCATGTGCAGAGTCACAGCTTGGAAGATTACTTTTAAAAAATAATAAATTACAGTTACAATTACATGGCCCCAAAAAGTAGTAATTACTCTGACAGTAACTGATTACTTTTTCTCAAAAGTAATCACTACAATTATATTTCATTTACTTTAAAAAAAAAACTCCTACAAGGTGCTATCCTTGGCTGCTGCACATCTAAGTAGCCTAAAACAACATTAAAAATAAGCACACACATACAGAGCTAGTAGACTAATTCTTTTTATCCATAAGATAGCAATGGTGGTCTCTCCACTGGTAAAGGAAGAGGGGAGGAGGCAGAGGCCTCAGATCTTTGCACGTCAAACCAAGTGCAACCCCCCTTTCAGCCAGCAAGCATAATCTCTCTCACTTAACCACCTCCCGGACCCTACCCTGCCACCAACTAAGGGACACTCACCCAAGCAAACTTTTCCCGAGATGCAAAAAAGTTAAAATACTGCAAATGCAGCACAGTAGACAGAGAGGATGGTGGAGGCCACTTTGTGTGCCAAGTGCAAACACAGTATTCACACACAAGTTGACATCTTTCACCTCCTCAGTTCTTTATCTCCATTCTGCTGCTGCCTCTTTCTCCTCCTTTATCCATGTTCTTGCCCTCTGGCTTCTTTTTCCCTCCACTCCATTCTTCCCAACCACTGTCCATTTTTTTAAACAATTGTTTTCTCCACTCCAGCCCGTCTCACTCTCCACCTCCTCCCTCGTCATCTCCTACTCACCCACAGAGCACGAGGGAAGAACAATGCTGCACAGAAGCCCAATCTGAAGCACATGATTTTCATCCACAAATAAGAGGAGCAGAAAACTTCCTCTGCTTCCCATCCCCCAAGTAATGCCCCAAAGTAATGCTGGAAACAATGCTGGAATCCACAAAAGTAATAAAATTACTCCTCGTTCTATTACAATCAAAATGTAAAGGAATTACCCACTCGTTCCTCAGAAAAGTAATGAATTACAAGTAACAAATTACTTCCAAGCTCTGTACAGAGTACATCACACTAAAAAGGTAAAGGTGTCCCCGCACTTATAGTGCGAGTCGTTTCCGACTCTTAGGGTGACGTCTTGCGACGTTTACTAGGCAGACCGTATATATGGGGTGGGATTGCCAGTTCCTTCCCCGGCCTTTCTTTACCCCCCAGCATATGCCGGGTACTCATTTTACCGACCACGGATGGATGGAAGGCTGAGTGGACCTCGACCCCTTTTACCGGAGATTCAACTTCCTCCTTCCGTTGGAATCGAACTCCAGCTGAGAGCAGAGCTTCGGCTGCATTACCGCCGCTTACCTCTTAAGTCTGAGATTAGGAAGAATATCTTCCACATTTGGGGAAGGATGTGGAGTCAATCAGTGTGATATCCAGAGAGGCATAGAGCCCAAACATTTCATTTCATAAATTCACTGACAACTGCACAAAAAAGCAAGCAACAAACAATAGCAGCAGCATTTTCCTTCATTCTGCCTTCAAAATATTCTGAACTTAAGTTATGGGAGAGGCTTGTTGGAAGCAGATCCACACACTTTTTTTGGAAAATACTCTAGAAAACACCCTGCAATTGCATATGCCTCAGATCTACCTAGGCTGCCCCACCCAGCAGCAGCAGCTGCAGCTTTTAATAAGTGAATGCAGGAAAATTGTTAATACAGACTTTGTTGCAGCACATACACACCAATCTCCTACTGTTTCTCTCCTCAATTCACAAATATAAATGCAAAAATATTGAGTAAAAATACAAATTTATTATAGAAAGAAACTTACACTATGTCCATCATTGCTTGCTTACGCTCTTCCTCTCCCTTGCAAGGTCACAAAACAAATACTAAACAAAACAAAAAAAGCTCATCAAGGCAAGAAACACTTCCTGTTGCTTTTCTGGTTACCACCAGAACATGCTAAAAGCTATTAGATGTGGACTTCACGGAAACATCTCTGAGCATGCTAAGAACAGATACATGATTCTGATGGACTACCAGATGGGGCTGGCCTATTTTTCAAGCAGTCCTCTCTAATTTGATACTATGGTTAATAGATTGACCTCATAAGGGAGGGAGGAAGATTCCACAGAGGGAGTGGAATCTTCACAATTGGAGCTGAAAAGCTGGCTCTCCTAATGATCAAATGTCAGTCACATGATTTTTCTGCCCAGAGACCCATGGGAGGGACCTCTTTGCCAAAGCTATATTTCTGGATTAGAATTGGCTGAGTGGTGCAGACAGCTTACTGGGCAAAGAACAGGTGATTGACAGAAATGTCTCTTGGAGCATCTGTAACATTACAGTCCTATACAATGTCTGATTAGGGCTGTCAGCAGGGGTTGCTTTAAAGCAATACATTGCCAGCCTCTTAGACTTGATAAAAGCGTATTGAGAGACCTGATGGTGATGTGTTTTCCTGGGAGCTAAAATGGCTCAAGAAGATTAGATGATGGTAGGAGGAAATAATCTGGATACTCGCCCCACTAGCCATGGGGAGGGAGCAATGTGTCTCTGTGTGAAAAATAACAATATATTTCAGTTTACGACAGACACAGAGAGACACACACAGAGCTGAGTTTGGGCTCTGGAAGCATCTTAAGGTGCTGGCTGTCTCCTTCGAGGCCTGATGCAGGGGTGCTAAACTTTGGCTATCTGTTCAACTATTTTTCAGTCTGTGTATTTGTAAACAAACACAATTATTACAAAATGCCAATAAGCTACCAGTGGCCTCCTTTCAAAGGAAGCCAATCATGAGTAAGTGCTGAACCTCTGGAACTTCTCATTTCTTGGATAAGTGGGGTGAGTGTAATAATATTATATTTAAACTGGCAAACAGCTAGGCTAAATGAAACCAATCCAAAGACATAAACATTAAAATGAATAATATCAACAACAAAACATCTTGACTGCAAATATCAAGATCAGCATCAATATAACATATTGATAACATAGGAACCATGAAAGATTAAAAGCGTGCTGGAACTAATTGCCTACTGTGCCTAATTGCCTATATATTTAACTGCTTATCTTAATGCAAGTAGAGATGAGGCCTGGTAGATCTTCCAAGAAATGGCATTCAGCTATCTAGCTGCCACCACAGAGAAGGCCCTATCTTTCATGCCTTTCTGCTGATGCTATACTTCAGATGAAGGGCCTCCAGTGCTGATTTTAACGCTCAGGCAAATTCATAAGGAAAAGCAGTTCTTAACTGCCCATGATTTGCTATATTCATGAACAAAACACATCTGCAGAAAAACATCTGGAGCTATTATTTAAAATATAATACTAGCTCATCTGTCTGACCGCTTTTGGAAACAGGATGTTGAATCAGATAGACCTTCATTCTGATCTGGCAGGGGTGTCCTTACATTCTTAATACAGAGTGAAGTTATGAGGAACCAATCAATCAATCAAATCTTTATTTGCTTATGGCCATAGGCCGTTGCAACACAAAACAATAAAAACAGTACAATATAACATTTGTTCAGGAGTACATTAGGCACGGGTAGGTAATTCAACAATTTATTTACACTGCGAAGAAACATATCTCTCTCTGATCTTTTTAGCGGCCAGAGCAAAATTTGCCACCGCAATGGTAATTTGATTATTGCTATCCAACAAAAGAGTGGTTATCCGTTCATTATGGGAAAAACCACTGGTGTAACATGGAAGGGAAGCCAGAAATTTTTCTCTAGGGTGGGTATAAAGAGAACACAGTAGCATGTAATATACTAGGTCCTCGGGAACCTTACAGCCAAAAATACAAAGGCGATTTGCAAATGGGACTCCCTTGTAACGGCCTTCCAGTACAGCAGTAGGCATAACTTGGAACCTCAGCTCCGTAAAAGCCTTGCGTAAAGGTGCACGGGTCAGGGTAGTGAAATAAAGTGGGGGAGCATGATTGAGTTTTATTTGGGGGAACCAGGAGGAATAAGTGGCTGTCACAATGGAGGCTCTATCCTGATATGCATCTTGGTCAAAGATCCAGTTTTTGAGATCAGAGGGAGTGAAGCTTAAAAATCTAGCTAGAGTGAGATCATAAAGTGTTAATAACTCCATGATTTTTCTCTCCCAGTCGGGCATTCCCTGAAGATCATTCCAACAGAGTTTAATAAGGGAGGAATCATCCAAGGATCTAGATCTTTTCCAAAATCTTAGGAGGGCCAAATCAGTCCTGGCAGCCATGGACGGAAGGCCCAATTCTGCCCTTAAATGGGCTGAGGGAGTATTCTTGGGGAGCCCCAAAATTTGTTTCATGAATTGATTTTGGAAGGCTTCAAGTCGGTTTTTCATCGCCTGACCCCAAAGCTCTGCACCATATAAGATTTTTGGAAGCAATTTGGCTGTATAGATTTTTAACATTGGGCCTAAGAGTTGACTGCCACGAGAGTGAGCCAGATCTTCCATGGAAATCCACTGCTTGGGATCAGGAAAAAAAACCCTAAAGATAGAACATTTCCACATGTTTAACATACTACTGACTCACATTATCTGTTATAGAAAAAAACTGTTTTAAATGTATAAAAGTTGATGAAACCTTTATTAATAAAAATCATTGGCATTCCATGAGTGGTAAACCATGGCATTATCTAGCAAAATTCAAGCTCCATTAATTTCAGTGAGACAACTAGGCTGAAATCAATGCAAAACACTAAATGTGAGATCCTTGTATTCCATAAAGAAATGAATAAGGTATTATCTTTAATATTCAGACCCAACAGTATTTTAAAACAGGGTGGAATTTAAATATGGGATCAAATATTACATTGGAAAATTGAAGTTGTGCTCTTCTGTACTCTCAATTGTACTCTTAATTGTAATTTTTCAATACATCCTCTTATCAATATAAATTAATATATTGGCCTTATTTGACACTTGTAAGGTTAACTATCATACAAGCTACATAGAAGTGTTTTAACTTTAATGTGGACAATGCAAGTTTACTACATGATTGATGGCATCTCTTCCACTTAAAAGATGTTGAATTGAAATTGCAGAAATTATTTACAAACTATCAGGAAACAAATTGGGGGTGTGTCCCAACTGCTATTTTTAAATACTGTTGTAAAAGACTCAGTGTGAGCCAGATGTGCTTTCTTTCCTCCAGCTGTGGGTCTAATTTGGAGTGGCTATAGACTCTGACACTTTCCGATGACATCACATGGGAGTAAAAGGAGACTACAGGTTGATCTGGGAGATGGCTAGGAGCCAGGATTGAACTTGTACTGAGGAGGGAGAGACCGATTAATGCATTGGGCCCAAAGTCAGAGATGTTGAGAGAGGTGAGTGAAGCTGCGGAGAAGAATGAATGGAGAAAGATGAAGGGCCAAGAGGCAGCAAGGAGACAGAGAGTCAGGGACGAGGAGGAGGACAGAAGGAAGGAGAGAAACAGAGCTATAGGAGGCAGATAAGAGTTGAGAAAATGAGGAAGAGCAGTGGAGGGGATGAGAAGGAAGGAAAGTTTGTGGGAGGAATCAAGTGAAGAGCTGATGGAATACATGAATGGTGGAATGTCTCAGAAGGTATGGAAGACCAGAAGAGAAGGACCATGTTGAACTACAGGAGAAGAGAAGAAAGCTCAGAAAAAATGGAGAGGTTTGGCAAGGAAGTAAAAAAAGAGAGAAACACGCTGAAGAGGCCCTCTAGGAAAATGGTGGGAGCCAATAATTGGTGGTGAGAGGCAAAATGTAGGCCAGGCTGTATAAGAGTGGGTACTTGTGGTGCCCTTCTAGTGTCTAAGATCCAGGCTCATTTAACCACAGGTGAAGAAGTTCACAGCCTAGTTCTTCCAGTGGGAAGCAAGAGGGTTAAGATTTTAAAGAGTCACCTAGGCTGCTAACACTCAGTAAACCTAACACAGGGAGATCTGATTGTAAACCTGTTAGGTCCTGCAACAGTAGTACTAGCAAGATCTTAGAAATCAAATATATTTTCAGTTCTTGTGAAATAGATACAGTATGGAATATCTATTATATAGAAATGGGAACATTTCTATAGTAGCAAATTCCATAGTGTGTTGTGCTAAACTATGCAATTTGCTACCATAAAATGGTAGCAAAATGCCACCAGCTTGGACAACATAAAAAAGGGACTAGAAATTTCATGTACAATTTGGACAGCATTAAAAGAGGATTAGTTAAATTAATGGCAAATGTTATCAGTGGCTGCTATCCATGATGGATATGTAGCACCTCCAGCATCGGAGACAGTATGCTTCTAAGCACCAGTTGCTGGGGATCAGAAGCAGGAGACATGCAATTGTGCTCATGTCCAGCTCAAGTGCTTCCTTTAGACATTGTTAGTCACTGTAAAGATCAGAATACTGAACTAGATGGATCTTTGGTCTGATCTAGCAGGGCTCTGCTTATGTTCCAATGGTTATACAGGCAAATGTGCATTAATAAAATGTATAAATTAATTCACTAATAGGCAAAAAACCTTGCGGTTTAAGAACATACCTATAGCCAACAAATACTTCTATCAAACTTTAAAAAGCAGAGAAATTGGGCAGCTATAGTGAATTCACCAGGACAGCAGGAGACCTGACCTCCTCTCTGAGATATTGTACTGCCCTACAAATGTGTCAAAATGCAAACACAATTTGGGTTGAACTTTCACAGTCCAATCCACTTCCTGTGTAGCTTGGAAGAATTTGGCAGCATGTTAAGCAGCTAACAGTTTAGCAGCTGACTGTTAAACCACTCTGGCCACTGGAGCTCTGTCAGGGGAATAAGTGCCTCCTCTCAGCACCCTTCACAAACTACACTTCCAAGGATTCTTTGGGAGAAGGCATGACTGTCTAAAGTGAAATAATGGGTGTGGATGTGGCCCCCTGATTAGCCAAGCCCAGCAGCTGTGAGCCTGGCTTTTAGAATGCTGACAGTTGGTACTTACTGAGCATGCCCGGGCTTATCATTGGGTTCAATGCTAAATTTCTTAAATTAATTAAAAATCAGCCAGACATATTTTTAACTTTTAAACTGTAGAAGATGAAGGTCAGAGTATGGGGCAAAGTCAGTAATATGATTACAGGTACTCTGTGAACATGGCTGATTTTTAATTCCCACAGATTATGATAACTCTGATAGAAAAAAGTCCAAAAGGGGTCTGGTTTTTCTTTCTCTCTTTTTAGACTTTGAACTCTCGATTCTCTCTGACTGTTTTGTATATCACCAGTAGCCAACATTGTGTCCTGCAGATGTTATTGAATTCCAACTCCCATCAGCCCAAGCCAGCATGGCTAATGGTCAGGGATGTAGTGCTGTACTCCAGCAACATTGGGGGGGGGCACCATGTTGGCTACACTTTTTACATTGATTTCAAGGGGGTCTAAATATGACCCATTTAGTCTGGATCCATCCTATGGAGTCCAGGAGTTTAGATGCAGGACTGTCCCCTGTTGATTTATTCACTGCATCCTAATAACACAAGAAGTTTGTCACCACTTTCATTTATTCTGTGTTTCTGCTTTAGAGAGAACTCCAGAGTTTGTCAGTTAGCTGTATCACTCATCACAGGACTGAGGAAAGGAAAAAGCACTTCATTAATGATGGCAAAACAGTATTACCTGTTCATGTGAGTACTGGAACTAGACCATGCATTCTATTTAAAAAGGGCAGATTTAGTACACTACTCCTTATTCTATGAAAGGCTGTATAGCACTTAACCCAGATTTCCTTACAATTGCTTTTTAAGCCACTGGGGAAGCAACGAACATCACTGAACTCTTTTCATATTAAACCACATGTTGAACTCAAATTAGTATCCCACAGATAGAAAAAGAAAAATCTTTTTTAGGTGGCTACGTAGGCTTTTTTTATTCTTGAGAGTGAATGTGGGGATTTCTTTCCATAATTCTAGCTGTTTGTGATTCAGCAGACATTTTAGGCTATCCTTTTACTGAGCCAAAATATTATAGTAAAAAAAAACCAATTGGCCAGTCTCTCTCTTTACACTCACCCAAATGTAGAGAAGCAGAGGAGCAATACGATTCTTGTCACTACTTGACAAGGTGATAGAGACTACCAGTTTATCAATGGATTTCATGCACACTGTGGTAAATTACCACTTTTTAAATTGTGGTTTTTATTCAGCCTTACTTAGTACTTTGACAACTCTTATCTCACAGCCACCATTAGGTTTCTAAAAGACACTCTAGCCCTCTTGGGCTACATGAATCGGGGGAAGGGTTGTAGTAGAGATGGTAGAATATTCACAAAATTGGATTTGGTATTGAATTCTGAGATAATCCGTAAGACCATCTCATCGTCAAATAGGCTCCCATTCTTTGCGTGCATTTTTTAAAAGTCTGTGCTGAGAATTATGTATTTACGTAATTATTTTTGTAATTGGCTGCTGCTGTATCCATTATGTAAATTACACAGCAGCATAAGGAATAATGGGGGAAAATATGTAATTTTTCAGAAAAAAATACAAAAAAGGGAGAACACAGTGGAACTAGCGGAACACAATTTATGATGAATTGTAAGTGGCAGCCCATTTGACAAACTGAAAAATGAAACATGATCAGATAGTGAACCCCATCCCTAGTTGTAGGTCTGTTTTCCATGCAGAAGGCCACAGGTTCAGTCCCCAGCATCTCCAGGTAGGACTGAGAATGTCTTTTGTCTGAAATACTGCTGGTCAGTGTAGGCTTGATGAAGGAATGGGTTGACACAGTATAAGGCAGCTTCCTATGTTCCCAAACACTTGGAGGGGAGTGGGATTGTACCACCTGCCCCTGCACCCAGCCTCTGTGCATAGAACCAAAGGTGAAAGTGAGGTTCCTTTGCAAGTGCAGCAATATGAGCATAGAACCTTCCACAGTGCAAGAGCTCCAGCTGTAGTGTTCCTAATCATATGGAAATATATTATCACTGTACCACTCACTATATTTGCAAAACGCCCCATCCACACCTTCAAGCTGTATGCCAGCTGGCACAATCCAACTCCATCAGTTGGTTCTGCCTGTGGAAATAAACATGAAAGAGGGTTTTGGTTATGCCATACTCAGGGCACATTATGTGTCCCGTGATCCATCAGCCAACTGGAATTAAGAATCGCTTTTAACATCCAGACACAATATTTTCATCCTTTTTCCATCTCAGCAGCACAGTTCTGTGCAGAACTAGCTCCTGGTTTGAGGGGGACCTGGGCAAAGGTTACTCAGTGGGCACCCCTGCGGCTGGCAGTTTTACTGGTGGAAGGGGTGGCCTGACAGTTGTGTTGCTTATGACATACATATGGCATTGCATTGTGGGGGAATTAAAAAAGTGCATTGGGAGGGTTGCACCATGGTTCTGCTTGTGCTATGGTTGCCAGGCTACTTTTGTCAGTTAGGGATCCCAGTGGACAACAGGATAGCAATAATAGGTGGCCTGACCACTTTCCTTTCTTTCTTTCTTTCTTTCTTTCTTTCTTTCTTTCTTTCTTTCTTTCTTTCTTTCTTTCTTTCTTTCTTTCTTTCTTTCTTTCTTTCTTCCTTTCTTTCTTTCTTTCTTTCTTTTGTCTAGGACTATTTGAAGTGTTTGTCCCTCACAGTTAGACCTCCCCTTCAATTAATAACTCATAATTCAATGCTGGCACCTGCACATAACATCCTCATGCTGATTGTCCTGGGCCTTTTTCTATTATTATTTTCATGACTGAACCTCTTTCAGTCGCCATTTCAATTCTCATACAACACAGTGCTGTTCATTTGGCAATGTGGGAGCATTTAAATGGTGGCAGAGTTCAGTCCAGCTATGCAGGGCTCTTTCATCAGAAAAAGCAAGCAGGGATCAGCAAACCAGGCCCAGAGACATTAGTAGTTGCCTGAGGATGGCATGTGCTGGTGGCAGCATTGTATTGTGGTAGAATTACGTGGTGGTGGTGACTAGGGATAAAGTCCACATGTTGCAGCCAGTTCTCATCTCATTCTGCCAAACTGTCAGCCGGTTACTGTTCATGTGCATTTTCCTGCTTTTTAAAAAAATTTTACTAGTTAGTTTTTTCTCTACTCAATCCTCTCTTCACATCAGTGCTCCCATTTTCTCCCTACCGCTCCCCTCTTCCCCATTTTCCATTTCTGTTCTGTCTCCCCCCCCCCCGGTCTCTGCCTGCCTCCTCCACTTCTGCAGCCTCCTCCCTTGTTTTGTCCATTTGTCTAGGGTTACAGCGGTGCAACTGACAGACACAGCAGGAGTAAACCAGGTTATTTCTCTTTTAGGTCTGAGAGCTCATGTTGGTGATGAACAGCCTTGTGCCCTTTTAATTCCCCCACTCTCCATGCATCTTCACTCTACTCATCCTCTCTTCCCTCCTCTTTCTTGTGATTGGAAAGGGAAGCGGTTTGTTCAGCTGGTGTCTTGTGCAGTATCAATCAAAGCCTGTCTCTCTGACTAGCTAAAGGTTGCAGCAGGCAGCTGGGCTCATCAGCCAAGGAGGAGGTGGGAAGAGAAGGGGAAGAGTGCTGAGGGATTATTGGGGGCGCATAACAGGAGGTACATGCAAGGTTCCTCCCTGTAAAGTAAAGGCAGTGGCGGCGGCAGCAAATGAGCTCGGGGCTTCACCTCCTCCTGGCTGCAATGCAATGACGGGTCAGATCATTGATGCTGAGGTTTTTAACAACAACAACAACAACACACATTCCAGTGTGGGGGAAAGTCACAACGTTCTCAGACAACAAGGTCGGTTTGGAAAGATGGTGAACATGCATACTACAGGGAAATCCAGTCCCATGTCTGATTTTTATCAAAATCCTCTTCCGTCCCTAGTGGTGACAGACCCAGCTGTGTGGGACCAATGATATTTGCCTGAGGGGGGCAAAGCACAACTCTAAGGGGGGTGCCCCCATTCCCCTCCCCCCTGGCTACTGGGGGTAGGGTGGGGTGAAATAACACCCCATTTCATTTCAGGTAGACCTATAAGAATGTCACATTTTTCATGTGGGCATAACTGAGTTTCAGTTTCCTCTTGCCAATGACTTTGAAACCACCCTAATTCTTTTTATACCACCATGAGCACAAAGTAAAGATTATTAGGATTTGAGTGTATGCAATTTTAAAAAAAAAATTCTGTAAGGTAAACTTAGGCCATGTTCACACCATACATTTATTCCACTATTATTTCACTTTCAAGTCATTGCTTTCCGAAAGAATCCTGGAAAGTGTCATTTGTGAAGGGTGTTGAGGGTTGTTAAGAGACTTCTATTCCCCTCATAGAGCTACAATTCTCAGAGTTCTCTGGGAAGATTGACTGTTAAACCACTCTGAGAATTGTAGCTCTGTGAGAATAGGGGTATCCTAGCTACTCTCAGCACTGTTCACAAACTATACTTCCCAGGATCCTTTCGGGGGAAACTATGGCTATTGAAAGTGGGATAATAGTGGAATAAATGTATGGTGTGAATGTGGCCTTATCTAACATATTGTGTTAGGAGCAATTTGAATAAAATCTATTAGCATTTCTCTATTTTCCCTCCTTGTTTTTTTCCCCTTCTGCTGCTGTTTTTTTTAGCTTTTTTCTTTTTCTCTCCCTTCTCCCCTTTGTGTAATCTAGGGTCTTTATTATCCTACTTTATGGAAAATCTGAAAGGACATTAAATGACTTGGTGACATGCCCTTCTATGTTATTTTGTTATTGAATATGGCGCATGGCTCAATTATATTATAAAGTGTTATGTATATTTATGTTGATTGCTTTGTAGGAATAGGTTCGATTGACCAGAGACAGTTCAAAAGCATTCTGCCGACCTAACAGGGTGGTATCAATTTGAGTTTGTTCTTTGTCTTCAAGCTGCTGCTTTTATTTATTTATTTATTTATTTAGCGGATTTATATCCCGCCCTAGTTCCGAGATTCGGAATTTTACTGATCCATTTTCCCCCAACTTGGAAAAATTATTATTATAATTATTATAATGGCTCAGATGAAGAGCATGGTGGCATTTCAATTCACAGCCCTCTTTTTTATTATTATTATTATTATTATTATTATTATTATTATTATTATTATTATTATTATTATTATTATTATTTCTACCCTGCCTTTTGGCCAAAGGCCCTCAAGGCCGCTTACAAAAAAATAGGCACAAGCATAAAAATACATCAATGAAGGCAATACAATTTACAAAAATTAAATATCATTATGAAAAAACCAAAAAAACCAGCAATTACAACATTATTAAAAAAAACAGCAATAACAACTTGTACCCCTGCAGATATCGCTGGACTGGATTGGATGTATGCATTGTCACCTATTCCCACAAATTGTCCTGCCCAGAGTTTGACACAGGAGTCGGACAGAGTCTGGCAATAATTCTTGTTTTATTAGAGTCACTATTACATCAAAGGTAGTGCATCTCATAGGCCTGGCTAGGCTAGCTCACTACTGATGCTAACTATGCTAACTATGCATCCTCTGCAGTGTATGGAGTAAGTTGACTCAGCGCCCCAATCAAAGGGGTGCCGCCTTAAGTAGGAAAGGTCTTTGCTCATAATCCTTCGAAGTTCCTCCCTCTGACCGAACCGCTTCTTGCGTCATCTTGCGCGAGGTGAAGGAAGGCGAGCCTCCCCCTGTTCATCAGACAATACAGGCTCACTAGGTGCCGGCTTGACTTCAGGGGACGGGGAGCAAGTTGGCAGGGAAATGTTTGAAGGTCCAAGTGGGGCGTCCTGGGGTTTGGAGTTGGCGCGTGCACAAGATTGTTCCCCAATGGCTCTGGCAGTGCACTTGCAGATGGCAAGATGCTATCGGGTAGAACAGGCTCTAAGCCACCTGGGGGAGTGTCCAGAGAGATTAAAGGGTTGTTAAAGCTCCCCCCTCCCTCAAGGCTCTCAGAACTCTCATTCTCCTCTGCCCACTTGCTCTGACTTTATTAAAATCTGTCAGAGCTCTCAGAGTAATTGTAGATTTAATCAAGCTCAGCCTTCTTCTGGTGGGTGTGGAGAACTAGGATCTATCCACAGTGCCTGAATTCCCCAAACTATAACAGCTATATGTATTAAAGCTGGACTGAAATTCACATACACACACACACACTTTTGCAGAACAATTGGTTTGTCTAAGAAGAAAGGGGGTGATATTGGCAGCTTTTGGAGATGGATGAGTTCTCAGAGCCTTTGGGTGGGGATTATTGAAGAGGAGACAGACAATGTTTTCATTCTTTTTTCTTTCTCCCTTTTAACAGAAAAAAACACAAGCTTTGCCAATGTTTCAAGAAGAGCTGCTTCCAGCAACTCTCTAGTTCAGAATAGAATGTACTATGGGAATTATAATATGTCATGACATAAAGTATGGATATCAGAGAATTCCAATGAAAACAGAAACAGAAGTGGAAAGTGACAATGTTTGCTTATTCATTCCATATCCAGAATGAAAATCAATCCAGCTATTGTTGTGTCTGCAAATGATACATAATTGATGACACACACCCCTTTAAATTGTGTTTCCTTGGCATTGAAATGAATGGTCTTTGCTTTGAGTGAATGGTCAGGAAATAGTTACAACATTAATTATGTTAAATATATAACTTAATGAAGCCCCACTTACCTGCGCAGCATGGATAAGCGGGGCATAGTTGTGAGGAGGGAGCGATGCTGCCGCGGCCATCTTCGTTAAGGGCAACGTCGTGTGTTGCAGCGTTATGTGTGCGTGACATGCAGCAGGGAGGGGAGGGGCCATGGGCCTATTTAAAGCCAGGCCGCCCCTCCTACCTCCTCTTTCAGCGAGCGACGAGAGGACGACGAGGGACATAGCAGAGAAAGCTGCAGGACAGTTGGCGTTAGTTGGGCCTATTAGGCCTAATTGGTTACCCCCAGAGGGGGTTTGGGGAGCCCCAACAGCTGTGGGTGGTAGCATTGCAGCGTGGCCGCGACTGGGGCAGGCCTCGTAAAGGGACCTGACCAGTGGGCCTCGTAGTGGGGCCTAGCAGCGGCATGTCCGATACCCCCCCCACCTAGCAGTTGTGGAGGGGGTGATTGAGGCTTTTTATTGAGCAGTGCGACGTTAGTGCTGCTGCTGGTTAAAAGAAAGACACAGGAAGTTTAAAAATAAATGAGACTGTACTGGATATACAAACAAAATTAAATATAGTCATGCTAATACACTGGTTAAAGACAGACTCATGCACATAAAGGGAAATTAAAAATAAATCAGAATAAAAGGGACGAACAAAAGAAATTGTATCTAATCCTTCTAGTTTAAGTTCCCTCTGAGCACTCTCCCCCCAACAGGTTCAGCTTAGCCCCCCCCAATGATATACACAGGTTGGTTCTTTATTATATTATTACAGGGTGGATGCATGATGTGATGGCAGAGCCCTTTCGTGAGGCTTATGACTTCTTGCTAGGTCCAGACATAGGGGGAGGATTGCCCACCCCCGCAGGTTATCCAGCTTAGCCCCCCCTGAAGATATACACAGGTTGGTTCTTTATTATTTTATTACAGGGTGGATGCATGATGTGATGGCAGAGCCCTTTTGTGAGACTTATGACTTCTTGCTAGGCCCAGACATAGGGGGAGGATTGCCCACCCCCGCAGGTTATCCAGCTTAGCCCCCCCGATGATATACACAGGTTGGTTCTTTATTATATTATTACAGGGCGGATGCATGATGTGATGGCAGAGCCCTTTCGTGAGGCTTATGACTCCTTGCTAGGCCCAGGCATAGGTACAACTTCTTGCTAGGCCCTGGCATGTATGAGGTTTGAAGTACTTAATTATATGATTATTATACTACATACTAGTATATTGGTGGGGCCTAGTGAGCCTTTTTAGCCTTTGGGCCTTTCATAGTTATATGATAATAAGGGCGGAGATAACAGTTTGCTAGAAAATGTCTAAATCGCTGTATTTTAAGTGAGTGATCCTTTTGCATTCCAAGTGTTAATTTCAGGCTGTTTGTTCACTCTGAGACAGAAGAGGCATTTAGCTGAATTTAGTTAGGAATGGAAAGTTTAGCAGATGGTAATCATATTGATTGGGGAATAGGAATAAAGAGGAAAGCCCGATTTGCCTAATAGAGATCCCTCATATTACAGGATCTTAGACTCTTATTGACATAGGGCTGCCTTTTAAGGTCCCGGCAGACTCTTCCCCCCTTTACTGAGGATTGTGGCACCAACAACGAAACATCATTACCTGAAATTACATTTTAGTTAGGACTTCTGATATCATTACCTGGAATTACATATAGCGTGCAACTGTTGCATTGGCTCATCTATTTTGATATGTGTTGGAAAACCTGCTATAGTGCAGCCACATATTGGTGACAGCAACACATCTTCAGCATCTGGTGCTCTTGGATTTATGATATCATTTACTAGAAAGGGATATAGGATGTTAATTTTGTATTTTGGACATCTATTATGATAGGTGTTTGGAAGCCTACAAGGGGGAGGCCGCTGCAGTGGGCCAAATATGGGTGGCAGTGCCATATCTCCAGTATCTGTGCTTTGGGGAACTGGGTTAGCTGCACTAAAATGGTGGCTGGGAAAGTGTGCTTACTCATAAATTATTTCCTTTCTTTATGTGAAACAGGGAAATATGAGGCCAGTGGTCCTCACAGCAGTGAGGAGAAGCACCCAGCAGTATCTGCTCAAGGAAAGCGTTCCTCCCTGTTACTGGGACCTTGCTTGCAGACTGCCCAGTTCCTGGGGAGGTTTGTTTTGTTATGGGGTTTTCTTTCAGTTTCTGGATCCCATATTGTAGTCTCAGGGCTTACCTTAAGGGCCTGCGCTCTTAAATTTGTCTTGGGCATAGACACAATGGCAATCAGTAATGGCTTCCTACCAGTTAGTTAATGCACTACCTATGGGAAAGTATGACATCTAATCTGTTTTTTCATCTACTGTGGGGATACAAGGGGATTTATAGCTGCTGGGTTTTTGCCTTTTCAGTCAATTCTATGAGGTAGAGCATTACATATAGGCTGCTCTATTCTCACATGGAGCGCTTCAGCTCCTTCCTTGAAGGGGCTGTCGGGACGAGAGGGTAAAAAATGTGGATGCATGTTAACACCTGATGTCACAGATTATGGAATGGCTATGTAACTGGTTCATCTTAATGGCTGTGTCAATGGACCATCCTGCCCGGTGTTAACCTTCCTGGGCATACCACCTAATTCACCACCAATCATACTCATGTGGTCAGTCAGTAAGGGCTTCATGCCAGTTAGGCCAAGAAAGTGTTTCTTGTCTGCCTTCCAGGTATTAGAGGTCTTTTCTGGTGGTTTATGAGGTCGTAGCAGGGCTTCCACAGCCTTACTACAGGTTCAGGTTTGTGGCTGTATAATAATTTAATGCTTGTTGTGATCAAATATTGATCAAGAAATTAGAGCCAAACTGCAGGTTACATTTTATATTCTGGCCCAAATCATTTGGTCTAGTTTTCCCACACTCCTGGAGAAGAACTAACTAACTTGCTGTAGAATTACGTGACATAGCTCAGGGCTAGAGCCTCTGAACTGCATGCTGAAGGTCCATAGCATCTCTAGGTAGGGTTGGGATGTAGAACTGGAAGTCCGTGGATGCATCGGGTTTTTTGTGCTGGCTGCAGGCTTGGACTTATAGGCAGTGAGGCTTGGGAACTCTCCCATCCATTTTAGTGGGATAACATGGTCATGGGACAGGTCTGTGACTTCCTTCTATTTCAGAATGGTAGGGTTATGGCCCTTGTCTGTTCCTTTGTTCTCTAGTGCCCAGATTTTAATGTTTTCTTTTGGGGCATGGTAAGGTAGACTCAGGTGGAGCGGTTCAGCTGTGCTGTGCAACCGCACATTGGGAGATTGGGGAGCAGAGTCAAAGATGGCCATAAGCCGGTCTGTCACCCCAGCATGCTCCACAGCTATCAGAATGCAGGAGGGGTTTTTCCCAGGACTTCTGGGCCGGCAAGGGCTATGCACCAGAGTGGCCTATTCACTGAGTCACCTGCTAGGATTGCCTAGTGAATGGCTGGAGACTGGGCCTCTCAGTCCAAGCACTTCGAGGTAAAGGCTGATGATTTCCCCACTTATTCCAGGGACTTTAGAGTCCACCGTATGTTAGCTGGGTGGGCTAGAGAACACCCTGCCACTCTTGATCCCCGTTGCCCTTTCTCACGGGACATTTTATTGAGTATGGTGGGCCAGTGAAAAACAGTATGCTCCTCAAGCTATGAAGCCAGACTATTCCAGGCAGCAGCCCTTATGCTGGTTTTTGGAGCTTTTAGGATAGGTGAGGTGTGTGACGCCCTTCCCTGGCTCTCCCTGTCAGGTTCCTACCTGCTCGTGGTTACTGCCTGTCTCTAGGCACCACCAGGGACTCCACCAGTCCGGACTGTCCTTTTTATGGTTTCTCTCTCCGCTCTAGCATAGATCTCAACAGATCCCCCTGCTAGGCAGCACCACCAGTCACGTCCTATAACCAGTATTCCCAGAGACTCTGCCTGAGTCTCCCTCAATTAGGTTACCTCTGTGACTGCGTGCTTAAGCTGTCCCAATCCCTTTGATTTACTCAGACTGCTTGTGGTGTTATTCTTCCCTTCCCCGCTGCCACCATTTGTTATCCTTCAGCCTTGGTATTTACCTTACCCTCCCTTCTGGTCTGTGAAACCCCAGCCAAGGATCAGGCCTTTGGTAAACCAAAAGTATTTATTAAATATAACAAAGATAACAAGATTTCTTTAAAAGGCACTTAAGCATATGGTTACATCTATTCCTGACGTACTGGTCTTAGTATTAATCCGAACTCCACCCTCTCCTCACATCCACCAACTCTCCACACAATCTCCTCTCAAAACCCACCAAAACAACCCTCTCAAGTCCACCAACGTCCACACAGATTTAACTGTCATTCTTCCTTTTATACTGTCAGCCATTTTAAACATTCAGCCAATCATCCAGCATTGTACTGCCCATTCACTCCCCCTTCCTCTTTCATTCTACTTACCATGTATCTCCTATACAAACAGCACTTACCCTATTTACACTAATACAGGAACATCACAAGGTGGTGGCCGGATCCAAGGGAGATTTGTCTCGACGGGCCCTCCAGCAATCAGATGTCTCCATGGAAGGGAGTTGTACCTGTATAACATTGATGGACCAGCAATGTTGCTGGACAGGGATTGAGCAGCTGCGCACCCTATCCTGGGCTTATAGTTAGGCCTCAGTCAATGGGCTGCAGTGTGGTGGCTTGGCAGGCGAGGAATACTTTGGGACAGGCTCCTACCCACTTTGTTCCAGCTTGGTTCAGTGCGGACATCTCCGCATGTGGTGGTCATTCCCTGAGTTGGGAATGACCTCAGTATTTGAGGCAAGGCCCTCAGGTGGCTGGCATGTGCAGAGATGCAGTTCGGGACACAACGATGGCCTTGGTTACCTAAGGGCATGGTCCTCAGTTTGGCAGGCATGTGCAGACATGCAGTTGGCGAAGCAATGGAAGGGCATGGCCCTCAGTTTGGCAGGCATGTGCGGACATGTAGTTCAGGAGGCAACGGAAGGGCATGGCCCTCAGTTTGGCAGGCATGTGCGGACATGCAGTTCAGGAGGCAACGATGGCCTCGGTTACTTAAGTGCACGGCCCTCAGTTTGGCAGGCATGTGCGGACATGCAGTTCAGGAGGCAACGATGGCCTTGGTCACTTAAGGGCATGGCCCTCAGTTTGGCAGGCATGTGCGGACATGCAGTTCAGGAGGCAACGGAAGGGCATGGCCCTCAGTTTGGCAGGCATGTGTGGACGTGCAGTTCAGGAGGCAACGATGGCCTCGGTTACTTAAGGGCATGGCCCTCGGTTGCAACGAAAGGGCATGGCCCTCAGTTTGGCAGGCATGCATGGCATGCAGTTAATAAGGGAACGTCGGCCTTGGGTACGTCTGCTTTGGTCAGACATACTCCCGCGAAGGGATTGGCGTAGTGTCTGGAGCCCGATAGGGATGGACCAAGCGCAAAAGAAGGCCAACCGGCAAATTCGGTTGGTTATTCTGGGGCAGGGGGGGTTGGCTATTTCACACCCTGCATTCAGCATTGGATGGGTGAACTGTACAGGGCCGATGGCGTTCACCTGTCTGACGCAGGTAACGTCTTTTTGGCAGACCTGCAGAGGTGTCTGCGAGAGGTGCTTCTCGGCAGTGGGTAAAAGGGGACTAAATAGAGATTTGTCCCCTTTTTGTGGTGGGAAGGTGCAGAAAGGGAAATAGGTAAGGACAGCTCGGTGGCCCCCTTAGACACCTTTGGAGGTGATTGGCGGTTCCAGAGGCCTGTCTGTCAGAGCTTTGCGGCTTGAGGGCAGGATATGGGCTGCTTTTGAGGCCAGCTTAACTCATCCACCCAAGGGTTGTCCGGCCCCGGGGGGTGGTGACCTGAGAAGGCCCCCCTACTCACCTACTGGGTGTGGCTGGTGGAAGGGGTAAGCAGATGGGGCTTGCCCTTGTCCCAAGCAGGGGCTGGTCACCCGTGAGCTGTATGGTAAGATGCTTACTTATAGATAGTTCCGCACCTAGGTTTCCCTCTGCAGGTCACTTTAAAAGGTGTTTTTGTATAGTTTAATAAAGTAGCCCTTGTTCAACCCAAGCTGATGTGTCCTTGTCTTATTTCGCCTCTTCACTCGCAAATGAAGCCCCACTTACCTGCGCAGCATGGATAAGCGGGGCATAGTTGTGAGGAGGGAGCGATGCTGCCACGGCCATCTTCATTAAGGGCAATGTCGTGTGTCGCAGCGTTATGTGTGCGTGACGTGCGGCAGGGAGGGGAGGGGCCATGGGCCTATTTAAGGCCGGGCCGCCCCTCCTACCTCCTCTTTCAGCGAGCGACGCCCACCCTGCCCTCCCTCTCTTATAGTGTGTTCAATGGTCGCTTCAGGACAGAGTAGGAATTTTTACCCTGCCCACCCTTGTTTGGCAGGCAGGTTTTTTGCCTACTCCACACTGTGAGAGTGGGATGGAATCGGGTTAGGGGGCGTTGTGATTAATAGGTGAATTTGGCTAATTTGGCTATTTTGTTATGGTCGAAGTTCAATTGCCCTAGGAGGGCAGTTTATAATTGGGGCACTGGTGTGGGAAGGTGCGGAAAGGGAAATAGGTAAGGACAGCTCGGTGGCCCCCTTAGGCACCTTTGGAGGTGATTGGCGGTTCCAGAGGCCTGTCTGTCAGAGCTTTGCAGCTTGAGGCAGGATATGGGCTGCTTTTGGGGCCAACTTAACTCATCCACCTGAGGGTTGTGCGGCCCCGGGGGATGGTGACCTGAGAAGGCCCCCCTACTCACCTACTGGGTGTGGCTGGCAGAAGGGGTAAGCAGATGGGTCTTGCCCTTGTCCCAAGCAGGGGCTGGTCGCCCGTAAGCTGTATGGCAAGATGCTTGCTTATAGATAGTTCTGCACCTAGGTTTCCCTCTGCAGGTCACTTTAAAAGGTGTTTTTGTATAGTTTAATAAAGTGGCCCTTGTTCAACCCAAGGTGATGTGTTCTTGTCTTATTTCACCCCTTCACTCGCAACATAAATTACATTAAATAGTGGTCAGCAAAACAAATAACATCATATCGGGCAGAAACCAAACTGCAGTGGAAAAGTAACAGCACCGATTGTGATGAAGACAGCCCAGAACAGAACAGAAATCACTGCCTTTTAATATGAAGCCAGTGGGAGATTCCAATGAAATCACATGATAGAAGTGTATAAAATCAAGCATGGCATGAAGAACGTGGATAGATTTTTGTTTCTCCTTCTCTTACAACACTAGAACATTTGGACATCATCCAATGAAGCTGAATGTTGGAGGTTTTGGGACGGACAAAAGAAAGTACTTCTTCATGCTGCGCATAGTTAAACTGTAGTATTTGCTCCCACAGGAGGCAGTGATGGACACTAAGCTGGATGGCTTTAAAAGAGGGTTAGACAAATTCATGGAGGATAAGGCTAACAGTGGCTAATATCCATGTGCTCTTCACTGTCGGAGGCAGTATGTTTCTGAATATTATTTTCTGTCAAAAGGAGGGGAGAGTGTCCTTGCACTCAGGTCCTGCTTGAGAGCTTCTCGTATGCATCTGGTTGGCCACTGTGAGAACAGGATACTGGACTAGATGGACCATTTGCCTGATCCAACAGGCTCTTCTAATGCAAGCAACAGATTTGGTGAGGTGCTTTTTGTCAGAGCTATGGTAGGGAGAGAAAGAAACTTTCCCTTTTCCCTCTCCATGGTATTGAAGGGGCTAAGCCTTCCACAGTTATTATTTTACAGCACAAAAAAAACAGAATATTCACTACACATCTGCAATTAACATCACATCTAGTTTAATCCACAGTGCTAGCAACCAGTGCACAATTATATAGTACTCAGTTTGTCTTTTCCATCTCCAGTAGACAAAGATTGCCAGGCTGACAGGATAATATTAATTGGGGGTTCTGTTCTTGGTTGAATTATGCTGCTCTGATAAGTAAACCCAGTGATCTCATAAATGAAATAACTTCATAAAGAAGTTCAGGACCTTTAGTGAAGATGGGGGGAGGGGGACAAATTCAAAATTGCAGGATGAAAATTACATCCTTAATAAAGCCAACTGAAATGGTATTTGTGAGAGCACAATGCATTTAAGATCACAAGGGTTGACTCAAATCTCAGTACAGAGTACAATACAGAGAAGTCTGACATGGTGACATTACCCAGCATTTTTGTACTGTGCAAGACAATAGAACATAAAAATATGAGCTTC
The DNA here is from genome assembly GCF_030035675.1 of Rhineura floridana. Lineage (NCBI taxonomy): Eukaryota > Metazoa > Chordata > Lepidosauria > Squamata > Rhineuridae > Rhineura > Rhineura floridana. The sequence goes on along the minus strand of NC_084488.1, from coordinate 37,288,131 downwards.
CATAATGTAGGTTCATGCAGAAGTTCTGGATCACTTTATAAAAAAGTGAAAATCTAAAGCTAGCTAAGCATGGCTTTTGATCTGCCATGGCTATTCTAAAGGTCAAGTACATAATTAGAGATGCTTGTTCGCTACAGACTGTCTTTATGCAACAATACTTGTTGACCCGTATAACTAATTTTTGTGTGTGTTACATAGTAATAACCATTTGAGCTCTTTTGTTAAGCTGTAAATCACTTTTTTTGTAACAGACATCATTTGTGGAGACAACTGCTATAAAGCTTTTCACAGAATGAGAAGCATCCCTTGCATAATCCCAGGCTATGGTCTGAAGGCACATAAGGCCAGCTCCCTGCTGAAGCAGGGTCAGCTCTGGTCAGTGCCTGGATGGGAGCCCACCTGGGAACCATATGTAAGCCGCCTTGGGTTTCTATCATGAAAAGAAAGGCGGGGTACAAATGTAATAAATAAATAAATAATGCACTACAGCTATTCTTTCATTGCCCCATCAGAAACTACAGGAGGGTCTTAATGACAAGGGTGAAATTCCATTTCATCAATAGTTCAATTTATTTATTTATTTATTAAATTTCTATCCTGCCCTTCATCCAAGGGAGCTGAAGTCATGATTTTCTATCAGTAGCAATAACCAAACAAAGCAATTAATCAGTCAGTTGAAACTAGCATAGCACATTGAAATCTGAAAGTTTGTTGATAATGATATGAAACAGGAAAGGTTTTAGCTTTGCATCAGGGTGCATCTTTTCTTCCTACTTTGTAAAACTGCCCCCCCTCCCACAGAACACACACTGCTGTGTACAACTATTTCTATCAATCACCTTTCCACTCCACCTCACACATCTAATTACATCAGGTCTAGTTTACCTAAAGCTCATTCAATATTAATCCTTAAGATGCTGCATGTCTCCTTGCCTTTCAGTAAAGTGGTTGATAATAGCCATCCTGCAGCCTTTGTGACTTAGATAATGGCTCAGATGAAGAGCATGGCTGGCATTTCAATTCACAGCCCTCTTTTTATTATTATTATTATTGTTGTTGTTGTTGTTGTTGTTGTTGTTATTATTATTAAATTTTATTTATACCCTGCCTTTCAGCCAAAGGCCTTCAAGGCAGCTTACAGGAAAAATAAACACAGGTATAAAAATACAATAATATACAATATAAAGAATACAATATACAAAAATTGAATTAAATCGAAACAACATTATCATCAGCACCGGCAGAAAAGAGGAGGTGGTGTTAGCGGGGGCGGCAGTTCCTGAGAGGCAGAAGGGCGACAGGCATTTATTGCAGCAAAGCTGTTTGCTGTTTCAATGTTGTCTTCCTCTCCATGTCCTCGGGCTCGCTCAGCTGCTGCTCCCCGGGCTTCTGCTGCTGCTGGCAGTTTATGTCAGAGGGCAGCTGCGGGAGCTCGGGGATCTGGGCCCTGCCTGGAGCAGGAGGGGGAGAAGGATGTGGAGGCAGCGGCTGTTGTCAAGCAGGAGGCCCCGCACAAGAGACTCCGCACCAGGCTGTTGTTGAGCAGGAGACCCCCACGCTGGGAGGCCCCTTCAATCACATAAGCCTGATTTGTGTGTTTAGGATATGTGGTTAACTTTGCATGTGAGTCAGGACACTAGAACAGCACTTGATACACCATCACTGCTGTGTATGGCACCTGGCTCATCATCAGGGATGTCCCTAGACAAGCTGCCAGCAACTAGCACCCTAGTCACACTATGCAATCAGTGTCCCCATCCCCAAACCCCAAGGGCAGATCTAGGCTGTGTTTTTTGGTAAACTGGAAAATATTTTGCCCTTAAATCCCATTTAAACTTTTCAAAGCATATTTGTTTAAATAGAGGCATAATCATTCAATTTGTTTATCCATCTGTCTGTCCAACCAATGTTTCCAAGATCAGATAAAACAGAGATGCTAAATTTTCAGAATAGATTTGTACACAACAGCTACATGATGATTCATTCTGATTTCAAACAAAAATGTGTTAAAAATGTTAATTATAATTTGTGTTATTACAAATCCAAAACCTGTTGAACTGTTGCACTGTTGTTGAACATAGCAGATACATTTTTATCAATTTCATCAATTTTGAGAAGATACATTCCCCACTACCTATGGGAATTGGCAAAGCTAAAGGAATCCATAGAGCTCTAAAAATGTTTGGATAACTTTCTGTGAGTTTATTTTAACAAACAAACTTCCTTACTTCGTCAGTATAAATCAACCATTTCTCTTATAAAGGCACACATTAATAGAGGGAGAGATTTGCTCACCAGGTGAGTGGTAAGTTGAATTCCATATATGCCTTTAAAACAGCAAAAGCAATAATTAAGCAATAAAAACGATTTATGGGGTGGTCTCCACCCTTTTGGGCCCATGGGCATATTTGAGATTTTGAGAGAGTGCCACAGACTCTGCCACAAAAGGGCTGGCATGGGCAGCGCAGGGCCAGTCACAAAATGGCTGCTGTGGGGGGTATGAACAACCCCAATATTTTCCACTGCAAGCAAAACATTCCTTTTCACAGAAGCCCTAAAGACAAGTATCTTCCCAAGAGGTGGAGCGTATGAATCCCCAAACATGAAAGCCACTCCTGGGAGCTCACCCGTCTTTTGCTCTAGCATCATGACACCCATTCCACAGAAAGCAAAGTCATTTACCCAAATTCCCTCTGAATGAAATGCACCACTTTCCACAGGCCCACCTTCTCCTTCCCACACAGGCCCTGGGCCCTCCCTCTTTTTGTTCCCCCTCCAGCCCCTGGCCTAGACCTTCCATTTTTTGTCTCTCCCCTCCCCAGTCAGTACCTATCTTTCCTTCTCCCATGGAGGCACAGCTGTTACTCCCTGACTATCTCCTTCATTCCTCTCATCTCCTCGGGATCCCCAAGGGTCCACTTCTCTCCTCTCTGCTGGTCCTATCCAATCAAAACAGTTCTCTCAGTTCTAATCAGCGTTCTCATTGGGGAAGAGAGGAAACAGTCTTAACTGGTTCTGTGACAAGTTATAATGAACAAGGGCCGAGAAAGGAAACTGGGACAGTGGAGAGCCAAGAAGAGAAGCTGGTGGCTATTACCATGCACAGTTGTGTCGTGGAGGAAGGCAGCATAGAGACCCTTCAACACACTCTGCACGGAGGACCCTGGCCCCGTTGGGCATATGGTGGGGTCTGTGGGGTGCAGTGGTTAGAGCATGGGACACAGGAAACCCAGGTTCAAATCCCGACTCAGCCATGAAGCTCCTTGGTCAACTTTGGGCCAGTCACTGAGTTACTCTCAGCCTGCCTAACCCATCTCACAGGATTGTTGTGAGGATAAAATGGAGAGGAGGAGGATCATGTAAGCTGCCGTGGGTTCCTTGAAGGAAAAAAGACAAGATGTAAGTACAATAATTGTTTTAAAAAATGCCTGTCTATGGTTGGGCTGTGCTGCTACCATTAGGCCCTGCCTGTGTGACTGCGATCACCTTCTCACACTGTCATGATGACAAAAGGACATGAACACCAGCAGAGTTTGTTTTCTGATTTTTTCCCCCATTAGGTTTATGGTGCTCAAGTTAGTGGGATTCTGAAAGAAAAGAGTTGGCAATGATGCAGCAGTGTCAATGTTCATGTAGCCCCCTCCATGTGCAAGGCCTGGGGCAATTGCCTTGTGTGCGCCACCCCCGAAAGGCCCTGGTTAACACTGTTACTTTTATGGACTGTCATTTATTATAATTATAATTCATATTCCCTCTGTATTGCATGGGGATTGAAATAATAACATAATCAACTGACCATTCCACTAGCAGGAGCCATTGCAAGGCTTTCCGTTAGTGAAACATGGCTTCCTCCCCTTGCGCCCCCCCCAATCAGCCCCACAGGGAGAGGGGGGAGAATGCTTTATCAGGCAAGCAGAGAGATCTCATTAGTGCTATATAGAATTCAAATAAAGATATCTTTGTTATTTTATTTTTATTTTTTCATTTGTAATTTTTCCTCAAATTTGGCACCCCCTTTAATTTGGCACCCTAGGCGACCACCTAGTTTGTCTATAGGGACAGGCCACCCCTGCCCACCACTATCCTGTCAATGGGGGCAGCTGTCTGCAGTGCGGCAGCATGCCAGGCTATCCCCATGAGTTGGAACCCTGAAGGCTCAATATTCCAGCTCATGGAGACAGCCTGCTCATGTTCAGTAGGTTCCCCTACTGTAAACGTTCTCCCAAATGTACTGACAGTGTTGAGAGGGGCAGACACAGAGCACAATGATGAGCACTGGTGAGCAAGTGTGGCCTGCTTTCCTGTCTTGCACAATGTTTGTTGTGTGTCTTAAACACCTGAATAGGGCTTTGGTATATGCCACAGGCTGTTTGCCTCCAGTAGTTTGCCACATTGGCTGAGAGGCTTTGGGATACTGCAGCAATGGTGTGAAGATGCTCCGTATAAATAAGCTAACTCAATAAGGCCAATACAGATGGTACAAGCCACTACGTAAAGCACCACCATATCAAAGTGGTTAGCAGTGGGGACTTCACATGTGGTGAGTAACGTTCAAATCATTCTGCATCGGTCCCAGTGGTAGAACTGGAAGAATCTCACATTTTCTGCTGAGAGGAACCATGAAAATATTTTACCATTCAGTGAAAAGTGGCAAAGGTTGTGTTATAAGCAGGTCCTCAAAATCATACAGGGGGACATAGTGACATATAGTGACATAGAAATATTAGTCACCCAGCATATAATTCTGATGATAAGTTGAACCCATCTGCAGAGCTGAAAAAAGTTTTTATGTCAGCTAAAATAAAAAATCTGCAGAATGAGGAAAATGAGCTGGAAGGCCTGAATAAAGGCCACCAACCCTTTGTTGGAGCTGCCAATATTGCATATATTCTTTATATCTGACTATTATTCAGCCTGGCACAGAAGGTATGTCTGAGGCACTTGCGGTGCAGTAGTAGCCAATCCAGTGCATCATCTGCACCACACCAAGCTTCTTGCTGCCTTGCCCCCTCCTTCTCCGTAACCAGCAGCGATGTGCAGTGTTGGGAAGCCAGGAGAGCAACACAGTCCCACCTGTGTGGCTCCACCCGCCACTACTGAATGTAACAAATGGACGTTTTCCTTCCAATGACAACAACACTGAATGTGGGTTACTGATCCAGATAGAGACCACAACTGGGTACAAAGAGTTAAAGGCCCCTCCCCAGGGTTCCAGTTCCCAAATTACGGAATGATCTGCTTGACAAGGTGTGCCTGGCACCAACACTTATCTTTTCAGCGCCAGGTCAAGACTTTCCTCTTCTCCCAGGCATTTTAGCATGTGTTTTAAATTGCTTCTCAAAAATGTGTTTTTAAATTTGTATATTTGTTTTTAATGTTTTTAATTGTTGTAAACCACCCAGAGAGCTTTGTCTATGGGGCGGTATACAAATGCAATAAAATAAATAAATAAATAAATAAATAAATAAATGTGAGTAATTGTCACATTTACACCAATTTCAATTCATTTATTTCAGTCCAAGACCAGCACATTTAAAATAGCAGAATTATATACATTTACAGAGCAGGTACAGTGTAATTACAACAAATACTAAAATGTTTGGGCCAGACACTTTCTGCGTGCCATGGCTGCAACACAGAATCTTGCTACCCTCCCAGTAATAAATGGATTGCAGTTGTCAAGTAAAATCTGTACCTGATTATCTTCGGAAGATCTAAATCTTCTAGAAAGACAGGGGGAGATAAACAGAATGCAGAGGTCTGTATATAGAGAACAATGTAATATAACATGTTCTACCCTTTCCACCGCTCCAGAGCCACAGAGACAAAACCATTCCTTGAAAGGCACTTTCTTATATCTCCCCTCTAATACAGCAGAGGGGAGAACATTAAATCTGGCCAAAGAAAATGCCTTTCTATATTTGGGAATGTTCAAAGAAGTTAAATAAGTTGCTAGAGCAGGAACTTTTACGCTAAACCTGATATTGGGGAATGCCGACAATTGGCTCATGCTATGCTGTAGTTCAGTGCCTCTGATGCGTAATAAGATGAGCTCTTTAGCTTTGAAATATCCCATATGTAATACTGCTGCCCATGAGAAGCCCATAGACAGCAATTTAGAATTCACCGCACGTTTCCAGCGCGTTTGATAAGGGTCAATAAGAGTTAGTGGAGCCACAAGTTTATCCAATAGACCCAAGCCCTAGTCTCAACCAGCAAGGTATCTAACTCCCGGCGTAATGCAATATTTGGGACGCAGCAAGGTAAGCTCAGAATGTTCCTGAGAAATTTAGATTGAGCACGTTCCAGGGGGGTGTAATCTCCCTGGGTGCACAATTGGGAACCGTATAGGAGTTGGGGTATGACTTTGGAGTTAAAGACTAACATTGCCGCTGGGATGTATTGCCCCCCCTTGGAGAAGAAAAAAGAGAAAAGAGCCCTAATACTTCTCTGTGCACTTTCGGCTGAGTTTCTTAGGTGGAAATTCCAGGAGCCTGACGAGTGAAAAATAATCCCCAAATATCTGAAAAGGGGCACTTGTTCAATTGGATGATTATTCAGCCTCCAACGATGTTTGAGTTTCTTCCGTGTAAATACTACAATCTTAGATTTTTCGTAGTTAATTGTAAGGAGTTCTGTCTTGCAGAAGCGACTAAGTGCTCTCAGAAGGCGACGTAGACCCACACAGGATAGGGACAGGAGGGCGGCATCATCCACATACAAAAGGAATGACAATGGCCTTCCCGCCAATATAGGCAGGTGAGCATTTTCCCTAGCAAGTTGTTTAATTAGTGGGTTAATGTAAAAGTTGAATAGTGATGGCACGAGAACACAGCCCTGTTTAACACCATTGTAAGTCGGGATGGGTGCAGTTAACTGTCCCACACGGTTACACCTAACCTTTAGGAAGGTGTTCACATGTAGGCCTTGAATTAATAGGAGAAGTCGCTCATCTATATTATGTTCCCTCAATTTTTCCCATAGTCTGTTCCTGGGAATCAGATCGAAAGCTGATTTAAAATCAATGAACGCTGCATATAGAGTTCCACCCAAGGGAGACATATACTTCTCCACAAGACACTGTAAGACCAGTCCCTGGTCAAGGGTGGATCGTCCCACCCTGAAACCAGCCTGTTCATCATCTAGGATTTTCTCAGTATCCAGCCACTCCTGGAGTTTATCAAGAAGATGGGAAGCATAGAGCTTGCTGATGGTGCTTAACAGGCTAACTGGGCGGTAGTTGGCGGGGTTGGAGCTTTTCCCTTTCTTAAAAATTGGGATTACTATAGCCAACCATACATTGAAACCACATGGTTTCCCCCATAGAAGTCTGCGGACTGTAGTTTGTTAAGGGTGCTGGGAATTGTTGCTGTGTGAGGGGTAAACAGTTCCCAGGATGATTTGGGGGTAGTCATGTTATTTGTATGTTGTGGATGTGACCAGTGTCACAGTTTAGTTTAGCTCTGACAGCAAGAGTTCATGCTTGAGCACATTTTCCTTATTGAGATAAAATCAAGGCACTAGACACATAAAAACATTTTTTAAAATATGATTATCCATAATTATTTGCTCAACAGGAAGTATGTACCCCCCCATTTTTATTTGTATTTTGACTTGCCACAAATGTGTGCAGTGGGAAGTGTTCCACACATAATGTCCAAATAGGGACTGGCTCTTGATTACACAGATGGGCTGCTAAAAGCTTTCATGCTTGAACTTGATTGTAACCAACTGGTAAACATTTGCTTAACCTCTGTTCCTGAGCACAAGGTTTCATGCAGAGAGACATCCAGCCCACCCCATTAAATGTGGCTTTTCTGCTGCCTTCTAAATTGTGACTTAAAGTTGCGTCCTGGTGCTCTGCTGCTTTCTTGTTGCTCCCCAGGGTGGTGTTTCTGCATGATTGCAGACTGTGGTTCTAGAGCCATCATCTATCAAAATGCTCATAAAAATTAGAATTGTTAACATTGCCTTTCTAACCAGTAAGATTCTCTCTAACGGGGGATAAACCTCTTCTTCTCAACATAATGAAAGTAGTGAGTGATTTGTGAGGATTGCTGTCTTTCATAATGACCTCATAAGAGACCAAAAATCACAAGCACAGTATTATTAGTCTTCTTCACTCCAATAATTAGCATATGCTCACATTCAGCTAAGTGCAAATTGCAGAGGTTTTTATCCTATATGCAAACAGGAACAGTATTTCAAAGTGATGTTCTTAATCCTGCTAGTGGGTAGGAACATGGGCATTTTGTTGTGCTTTTTTAGGAGGAACATGGAGTAAGGAGTATATATAGGACCACATCCCAAGGGAATTATGATTCAAGACTACATTCATTGATTATAGGTTTAAAAATACCAGCACTCTGCAATAAATAGGAAACTGCAAAACTCAAAGTACAAAAACAAGGGCATGTATACAAAGAAAATTGCTACTTGTTGACTTTGGAAGACATAAAGATGTGAAAATTCATTCAAAGAGATAGCAGATACATAGAGAGATGCCCTTTTGCCGTCTTTCAGCTATAATAAAGAAGTCTTTAAAAGCATCTTTTTACCTCTTTCATCTGTCGGCAGCAACTAGGCAGCCACTCCTATAAAAGATTAACTACTAATTATTACCTGCCTAGCAAGATGGCAAGTGCAGTCACATACTATGAAATTGATGCATAGACCCATTTGCCACCCTTTTTTTAGAATCAAGGACAATTATGAGCTACTCACAACAGTCCAGCCCTAAACACAGAGGCAGCATTCAGAAGTCCCATGTGGGCTGCGATAAAGATAAGAAGGTCCCGTGTGGTAAGGTTTCCACATTTACTTAAATGGAATGACAGTCTGATACGCAGTGAGTGATGTCCCTTCATCCCCATTGTACTTCATGTCCTGATGAACTTAGGAACGGTAATGAAATGATCTGGAAGGCTTGGGAGATTGGCGTCTGTAGCTGCCTGTCAGGAGGGAGGCCCTCCTCCATAAGAGAATCCAGGAGGGAAACACAGTGTGACTGGAAGTTAGAACACTGTCAGTTGGATCTAAGGCAGGTAGATCTCTGAAGGAGATATGATCAGAGCGAGAAGCTAGTTGTTCTGGCATAAGCTTGCCCTGTCATATAGCTGCTCTGCCCTGCAAATGACTTTTGCAATAGAGATATGGCAGTAATAGTATGGCTAAAATAGTATGTTTATGATGGTTTGAGAGTCTCTCCTGTATCTTTAAGCCAGGTATTCCTTCCATCAGCTTAGTTTTCTTTCCATAAATCTTGCCCCTTTGACTTATGGATAAAGCAAACCCATTGGGTATTTAGTGAAATCCCTGGTGTGCCTCCTTTAGGGAGATTCCTTCCCTATAGTTCTCCTTGATGCCTTACCCTTGACCATGCTTACATTATTACATGTATACAGATTTTTAAAAGTTTAAGGGTGCCCAATCAGCCAAGGATAAAGTGGCAAATCAAGCAGCGGTGGCAATAAACCTACCTGGCAGAAATTAGACAGGAGCTGTATACACTTCAGAGGCTTTGTATGTGAAAAGGGGCTTCTTGGGTCAGGCTGACTTGCTTTGTCCAGAGGAAATCAGATTCCTTCTTTCAATAAAATGAATACAAGAAAGGACCCTGTCAGGGCTGGGTCATGAGCAGAAGTCTGAGGTGAGCCAGGAACCAAAAGCTGTAAAACAAGCCACGTCAGGACAGAAAAGCAGGTCAGGACTGCATGACAAGCTAGGAGGTAGGTCAAGGAGCAGGTCAGAAGTCAGGACCAAAAAGGAAGTCAGAACTCAATGCCAAACTGGGATGCAGGACTGAGGAGCAAGCTAGGACTAAAAAAATTAACTAAGGATACAGGAATGTGCCAAAGCTCACAGAAGAGCATGTTACTCAAGGAAGGTTAATCTGGAACAGGAAGCCATTCAATATTCCTTTTGCCTGAAAGGATATAACGGCCAGCCTAGGTGGGCAGAGTCAGCCTAGGGTCAGTACATTCTTCACTGAGAAGTGCCCATCTGCAGTTCAATGGATCACCACACAGGGAAGCTGCAGTCAGATCCAGGAGCTCCTGACATGTCACCAAAGTCGGTGGGAACCCATATGGAAGTAGGAATAGCTGGATAATTCTGTCTCTACGATTTCTGATATGAACTCACCTGATATGCCCCTCTGGGATAAACGCATGGATCAGAACATATATATCCTTTAGATTTGGCATGTCTGAATTTCGCAATGTAGTTCTAGCTCAAAAGCTGTATAAAAATGCATTTTTAAAATGAGTATTTTGAGATAATATATGTTTAGAAATACATTTTTGTGAGAAAATACATTCAGAAATAATATTGAAATGGGACCTTTGAAAATGCAGATTAATGTGGAAATGGGATTACATGAACTTTTGAATAAATACATGCAAACATAACAAGACGCAGTAATGGCCACCAGTTTGGATGGCTTTAAAAGAAGATTAGACAAATTCATGGAGGACAGGGCTATTAATGGCTACTAGCCATGATGGCTGTGCTCTGCCACCCTAGTCAGAAGCAGCATGCTTCTGAAAACCAGTTGCCGGAAGCCTGAGGAGGGGAGAATGTTCTTGCACTCAGGTCCTGCTTGCAGGCTTCCCCCAGGCACCTGGTTGGCCACTGTGAGAACAGGATGCTGGACTAGATGGGCCACTGGCCTGATCCAGCAGGTTCTTCTTATGTTCTTATGTTCTTATAACATGGATAGGAAATAGACTGATACTGTAGTAGTTATGGCGGACTTCAATTACCCCAATATTTGTTGGGAGACGAATTTGCCAAGCACAGCCCCTCCAAGAGATTCCTGACTTGTGTTGCTGATAACTTTCTCCCGCAGAGAGTGGAGGAAGAAATTGGAGGATCAGCTATCCTTGACTTGATTCTAACCAACAGAGGTGATTTAGTGGAAGAAGTGGCAATTACAGGAACTCTGGGGGAAAGTGACCATGTTATACTTGAGTTCCAGATCTTAAAGGAAGCAAAAACTGACTGTAGCCATACGTGTACCCTGGGCTCAGAAACACCAATTTTAATAAATTTAGAACAATTATTAGCAAGGTCCTATGAGAAGCAACCCTAATGAGAAAAGGGGTCCAAAATGGGTGGTAGTTTCTAAACAAAGAAATTCTACAGCCACAATTGAAAACAACTCCAATAAAGAAAAAAATGGAAGACAGCAGAAGAAGCCAAAGTGGCTTCACAAAAAACTTAGAGATGACCTAAAAACAAAAAAAGGACTCCTGCTGGAAGGAAGGGCGGGATATAAATCAAATAATTAATTAATAAAATAAATAAATAAATAAGGAAGTGGAAGGAAGGCCAGGCCACAAAGGAAGGGTACAAACAGGTAGCATGGAATTGCAGGAATGGTGTCAGGAAGGCTAAAGCTCAAAATGAACTGAGGTTAGCGAGGGATGCTAAAAGCAACAAAAAGGCTTTCTTCAGATACATCCATAGTAAAAGACAGATAAAGGAAATGGTGGTTCAGCTACTCAATGAGGATGGCAAAATGGTAACAGATGGCAAAGAAAAGGCAGAAGTGCTCAATTCCTACTTTGGCTGAGTCTTCTCCCAAAAGAGGGTCTGTGACCCTCCTGGCAAATGTGAAGTACAAGCTGAAGGGGAAGGACTGCAGCTTGAGACTGATAGACAAATGGTCAAGGAATATCTAATTACTTTGAACGAGTACAAATCTCCAGGGCCCAATGAACTGCATCCTAGAGTATTGAAGGAACTGGATGAACAACTCTCAGAACTGCTGTCTATTATCTGTGTGAAATCATGGAGGATGAGTGAAGTGCCAGATGACTGGAGGAGGGTTAATGTTATCTCTGTCTTCAAAAAAGCAAAAAGGAGGAACTTGGGAACTACAGACCAATCAGTGTGACATCAATCCCTGGGAAAATCCTGGAGCAGATTATAAAGCAGTCAGTCTGTAAGCACCTTGAAAACATTGCATTTTACTTGAAGCCAACATGTATTTGTCAAAAACAAATGCTGTCAGACTAATCTTATCTTCAGCAAAGCTTTTGGTAAAGTGTCCCATGATATTCTGATTAGCAAGCTAGCTAAATGTGGGCTGGATGGAACAACTATCAGGTGGATCCACAGTTGGCTACAGAATAATTCTGAAAGAGTACTCTATGGTTCTTTCTCAAACTACAGGGAGGTAAACAGTGGGGTATCACAGGGCTCAGTCCTGAGCCCAGTGCTCTTCAACATTTTTATTAATGTGTGATGTGTGTAGATGCATTCTGCACATTCTTTATTTAATAGTTTGCATATAGCCATTGGCTGTTACAAAAGGAACTATAAACATTTTTACAAAATGAAATAAAACATTCTGAGTTAAAATACAGAAAAATTCAAACAATTTGGTTACAACAACTGTTCGTGATGAAGGAGGCTCTAAGTTTCTTAGCTGCCAAAGCAAAATTGGCAATAGGAATTATTATCCATGGTTGAAAGGAAGATAATAGGGAAATCACTATCTGAGTACTACTATTGTTTGGTTGAATTAGTGGTAGTATAAATCTCGCTCTTGGGATAGAAAACAATGGGCATTCTAGCATATAATGTATTAGATCTTCCGGGACTTTACAGCCTGCTATGCATAGCCTGTCGGCATGAGGGATGCCTAGGTATCTGCCATAGAGATACGCCGAGGGCATCACCTGAAAACGGAGTTCAGTATATGCTGTTCAGAGGGGGGCACTTGTCAAAATATCCAGGTAGTGGGGCCACACTTGATTAGGTTTGATCTGAGAATACCATTTGGAAAATTTTGAGGTAGCAATTACTAAACTGTCTAGCTTTGCGTCCTGATCGTAGATCTGTTGTCGCAGGGCCTTTGCATTTAAATTAGCAAGTATAGGAGGGGTCAAAAGATATTGTACCCCCAGAGCAAAGAAATTTTTGGCCCAATCCCCATTTTCCATCTGCTCCTCCCAACAGAGTTTGACCAGTGAAGAAGGATCAGCAACCAAGAATTTCTTCCAGAGTCGCAAGGGAGAATTGAGTTCGGCTCTTAAATGAGCCGCCGGGGTGCCCTTGGGTAGACCCAGAATTTGTTTGTAAAAAGTGTTTTGGATCGGCTCAAGGGCTAGTCGCAAAGAAGGGCCCCAGATCTCACACCCATACAAGATGGCCGGGAGAGTTTTTGTTAAATAAAGTTTGGTCATGGGTCTCAACAGTTGGCCTCCCTTGGAGTAAAAAATTTTTTTCAGTAAGCCGAGGGCCCTGAGTGCTTGACATTTAATGTGGGCCAGTTGGTGGGACCATGACAATTTATTTTTTATGTATATGCCCAAATATTTGAAAGTGTGGACCTGCTCAATAGAATGTCCATTTAAACGCCAGATGAATTTGATTTTGCTATATTTTCCACATGTCATTATTTTAGATTTTTTGTAGTTAATCTGGAGATATTGGGAATCGCAGTAATCTTGGAAACGCGCAAGCATACGTTTAAGGCCAATTCTGTTTTGCGAAAGCAGGAGTAGACCGTCGGCGTACAATAAGACCGGAATTTTCCTTTCTTTAATTGGAGGTGGAAAAAATGCAGGGGAGGCCAATACTGAAACGATATCATTAATGAAAAAATTAAATAAAAAAGGAGCCAGTATACATCCCTGTCTTATGCCTTTTTCCATTGGGATTTTTTGTGATAAGAGACCATTTTGGCCTAGTCGAATTCTTAAAGCAGTATCCTTATGGAGAATTTGAAGAAGCCAAAGCAATCTACTATCGATGCCTGCCTTATCTAATTTACTCCAAAGAAGATGGCGATTAATTGAGTCGAAGGTGGCTGTAAAGTCAATGAAAGCTAAGTATAATGAGTGAGGGGGTCTCCTCTTTATTTGCGTGATGAGATGCTGTAATATGAACAGTTGGTCTAATGTGGAGGCCCCTTCCCAAAATCCTGCCTGGACATCTGATATGATGGATTGTTCCTTGTCCCAGTCCCAGAGTTTATTTAGGAGATAGCGCCCATATAGCTTTGCCACTACATCCAAAAGACTGATGGGTCTGTAATTAGCCGGCATGGCAGGATCACCTTTTTTAAATATGGGAACTACTATACTCATTTTCCAACCCATAGGGATATTTCCGGATTCGTTAATTTTTGTAACTAGAGTTGCAAAAATGGGGGACCACCAGGCGGGAAAGGATTGATACAGATCTGGAGGTAACATGTCTTGGCCAGGGGCTTTTCCCGAGCGTAATGATGAAATTAAATTTTCGATGTCAGCCCCAGTTACTGGGGGCCATTGAGGGCAATCAGGGGGAATAATAAATGAACGCTGAGATAAGGGAGTTGGATCGCCAAATATAGTTTGAAAATATGAGATCCATATATCTGGGGGAATTTGAGGTCTTGGCGTGTAAGAATTTCCAGATAAGGAACCATGGACCAATCTCCAAAAGTCCCCTTGGTTGCCATGGAAGGCCGCAAAACCAAAGCGTTGCCAGATTGTGGTTATGTAGGTTGATCTTTTGAATTTTAATATGTTGTTATATTCTTTTTTAAGAATTAAAAGCTTAGCTATGGCCGTTTCCGAGTAGTGTTGCCTAGTGAAGTGCATTTTGTAACAAACTTGCTTCTTTTTGGCCATGCAGAGCTTATCAAACCATGGCTTATCATTGTACTGAGCCTTGACTAGATGCGCCTTAGTTAGAGTGACAGTTGGATGGAGAAGTTTGATAATCTGGTCAAAGATCTCCCTAGTATCATTTGTTGGTGAAGTGGCTTTTTGTCTTAATTCCATCAACAAAGGGGACGACAAAGTTGTTTTGAACTTTTCCAGTAGTAAAGGAGACCATCTTCGACGATACAAGCCTGGATGAACTTCCATGTCAGGTATAGATTTTAGACAACTAAGTGGAGAGGACAGTGACAACCATAACGGGAGATGGTCACTATCTGATCTGTCTGCAATAGACAAATTCTTTACAAAATCAAGTAATTGTGGGGAGATCAGAATATAATCGACTACGCTTGCTCCTTTTTTTGTTATAAAAGTAAAGAACCCTTTAGATGAATCATATTTTGTGCCGTTAAGGCACAAGAGGTGGGCACCTAACAACATTTCATATAAAGCATGCCCATTTCTATTTATTATTTTATCATGTGAAATGCGAGGGAGGAATGAGTAATCACCTAGGGAAGTATCTGGAAAATCCGGAGATTTCGGAAAGGTGGTGCCCATCCTAGCATTGAAATCTCCACCTATAATTAAATTTGTTTTAGGGTACTTTTGTTGGATTAGATCTATAAAATCCAAAAGCTCTTGCCATCTTTGAGAACTTAGCCTTGAACCGGTAGGGGGGAAATATACATTAATACATATAAACGAAAAATACGAAGAGGAAAAATGTGTAGAAGTTGTTTTAAGGGAAATAAATAAGGCATGGCAATTTTCTGGAGCTGAATATGGTATTTCTATTACTGAGGCATTTAAATCGGAGGAGATTAGAAATGCTAGACCCCCACTAGCTCGGCCTTTCTGAGCTGAGTGTTTAGCTGGGTTTAACCAAGATTTAAATCCCTTGAGGTAGAGAAAATGGTCTTCCGTTAACCATGTTTCTTGAAGACATACAATGTCAAATAAAAGAAGAAAAGACAATAATTCCGGATCATTTGCTTTGTTGTTCCAACCGGCTATATTCCAGAATAATAAATTGATGAGGATTGGACAGGAGGGTCAACCATGGGGGGCTGGAACTCCTTGTTGGCGCAACATAATGCAGGATTTCAAGGATTTGGTTCGTCAAAAGAGAGAATTAAGTCTAAATCCGGTCTTAAGATACTTACGTTTGTAATAGGCAATTTGTCCCCCCGTTCAGAGCACCGGGGAACCTGTGTAGGTTGAGATACTCCAATCTCATTAGGAGGCAGGTATCGCATCTCTGTCCAAGAAACAGAGGGTGGGGTGGAAACCTTGGTATGCGATAAGGAGGAGCCCTTGGTGGGTGTTACTGAGGGTCTGCAGGGGATGGGAGGAGGCAGCTGATGCTGTTGTTGTAAGTCGGCCTTCAGACGATCTATTCTATTGATTATTTTTATTTGCTCCTCTCGAGGCAGGTCGGGAAAAACTTCAATAAGTTGGAGGTCTTCCGAGTTGCGTGATTCGTTGCATATATCTTTGGGGGAGCCTTGCTGGTCGCAATCAGACAATTGAAGTGAGCCAATCGAATCGGAAAGGGGGTTAATGGGTTTACTTAAGGAGTTACTTATACAGGATGGATTAGCCACCAATGGGAAAGGAGGAGCTACGTTTTTAAAATAGTGAACAATAAATAGTCCAATGTCCGCCAAAAGTGGTTTTAAAGAATAAAACTGCAGTGAGGTCTCCTTGTTAATAAAAGTTATTATTACACCAGTAGTGGAGTAGTTGCTATGGAGAAAAAAGAGGTTGCTTACATCAGAGGCAGTAAAATGAATAGATGCGGTAGACGTTAAAAACTCACAAAACTGATATTTGTCAGGGTAAATCCGCATCTCCTTGGAAAATTGGGAAAATTTAGGAGAACAACTTAATTTTGTTCCATAACTAAGTTCATGCAACTCTTAGATAGATCAGTTTCTATCACCTTTCGGAAGGAGGGTTTCATAACTGGGATTGATGAAGGCTTATTTCTTACAAGCAATCCCTCCTCAGCCTTTGCGCAGGAAAAGTGTTCTTGAGCATTGAGAATACAGGAAGGAAGGGCACTTTTTTTTGGACCATTTGCACAGTTTGGAACATTTACTGTTCTCGGGTCAGAGTGGACTGACTTGCTGGAGGACAAGGAGGAAGTGAAGTCTAACAATTTCAAAATTTCAAACAGAGGCTTAAAGTTTAACTTCGCCCGAGTGGAGTGCTTGTAATTCTTCATGTTCTTAGGTTTCTTTAGTTTCCTCTCTTCTTTCTTGCGTCTCTTGATTTTCTTTGGCTGGGATATCTGAGTAGTCATGTTGGTAAGCTTTAAATGATCCTCCTTGTTTACTTTAGTTGTAGTTGTAGCAGAGACTAGAGATGAGGCGTTATTTGACAAAAGAGCTTTAGCTGTTGTTATTAGGGTCTTAAGGAGAGCATTGGTCTCCTCAAAAAAAGGCTTCATTAAATTTAGTTCATCAAGGATCAATAATGAAAGACCCAAATTATTGCCAGGCTGCATAGATGACATAAGTTCTTCAGTCATCGTGCTTTTATTTAGAAAGGAACACAAGGTAGGAATGGTGGGCGAAGGCAGTACAGAGTGTAAGCACGATTGAGGGCAGCTGGCTGGAATCCCTCTAGTTAGTAGATCGGCATCTGCTAACTCCACGCTAAGTGGAGTAGAGTAAGAGTCTTGTCTCTGTTGAGTGGGTATGTTGATATAATTTAGAGACCAATCCATTGTTGAAGGTGTTATCTTTGGGTCAGAGTCTATTGATGAACTTCTTAGATCTTGTGAGTCGGGAGCGGAGTCAGGCAAGAAAAAGGAGGTAATTTTTGCCTGGTAGGCTTTTTGTGATGATGTTTGAGACTGAAGTTGCTGGTTGTCAATGAGCTCTCTACATCTTTGCCTAGTTAGGACCATTTTAATATACGGCTACAGCAAAAGGTAAGCAAGATTTAAAATATATTTTGTAAAGTCCTGTTTTCCACTCAGTTTAGAAGGTTTAGAAAGTTCCAATCCAAGGTAAAAAACTGAGCCTCACCCAAGAATTCTCAGAAAAGCACCGAGAAAACACCAAAATAACGAGGGATCTATCTTGTAAAACAAACTGCAAGCAGGAACGTCCGGGGGAGAGAAAACAATGAATCAAAGTTTCTCGCCGAAGGCTTCAAAGTAAACTTAGCTGAGATTTTAATGAGTGAACAGTTAAATGTTGCTTAAGATAGTAGAGCCTTTCAGGTGGGAGCTGCTTATCAAGGAAAGAAGTCAGTAGATCATTAAATCAAATTCTTACAGGAGACATTTTGCAGCGTCCTGGGGTATCGCCGCCATCTTCCATCACCTGCTTGAATTAGTCCAATGACTTGGATAAGGAGGTACAGAGCACACTTATCAAATTTTCAAATGATACAAAATTGGGAGGGATAGCTAATACCCTGGAAAACAGAAACAAAATTCAAAGGGACCTTGATAGGCTGGAGCATTGGGCTGAAAACAACAGAATGAAATTTAACAGGGATAAGTGCAAAGTTCTACACCTAGGAAAAAGAAATCAAATGCACAGTTATAAGATGGAGGATATTTGGCTCAGCAATACTACATGTGAGAAGGATCGTGGAATTGTTGTTGATCGCAAGCTGAATATGAGCCGTGTGGCTGCAAAAAAGGCAAATGCTATTTAGGCTGCATTAGTGGTTAACACTGTTACTTTTCTTTTATGGACTGTCTTTTATGGACTGTAGCGGTTAGAATGTTGGACTACGCCCTGGGAGACCAGGGTTCGAATCCCCACACAGCCATGAAGTTTACCGGGTGACCTTGGGCCAGTCACTGCCTCTCAGCCTCAGAGGGAGGCAATGGTAAACCCCCTCTGAATACTGCTTACCATGAAAACCTTACTCACAGGGTCGCCATAAGTCGGGATCGACTTGAAGGCAGTCCAATTCATTCAACAGAAGTATATTTTCCAAATTGCATGAAGTATGGGGTTCCCCTCTATTTCACACTGGTTAGTCCTCATCTTGAGCACTGCATCCAGTTCTGGACACTGCAATTTAAGATTTTTGATGAGGTAACGTCCCTTGTAGACTGTGGGAATGCTGTGGACATAATATATCTTGACTTCAGCAAAGCTTTTGAGAAAGTGCCCCATGATATTCTGATTAGAAGCTACCTAAATGTGGGCTGGATGGAACAACTATCAGGTGGATCCACAGTTGACTCCAGAATCATACTCAACGAGTGCTTATCAATGGTTCCTTCTCAAATTATGGAATGATCTCTCTGACGAGGTGCACCTGGTGCCAACACTGTTATCTTTTCGGCGCCAGGTCAAGACTTTCCTCTTCTCCCAGGCATTTTAGCATGTGTTTTATACTGTTTAAATTTTAAAATTGTGTTTTAAATTGTTTTTATAAGATCTGTTTTAAATTGTATTTGCTTTAATGTTTTTAGTTACTGTAAACTGCCCAGAGAGCTTCGGCTATGGGGTGGTATACAAGTATAATAAAATAAAATAATAAATAAAATAAATAAACTGGGAGGAAGTAATGAGTGGGGTACCACAGGGCTTGGTCCTGGGCCCAGTGCTCTTCAACATTTTTATTAACTATTTGGATGAGGAGGTACAGAGCATGTTTATCAAATTTGCAGATGATACAAAATTTGGGGGCACAGCTAATACTGTGGAAGACAGGAACAGAATTCAAAGGGTCCTTGATAGGCTGGAGCATTGGGCTGAAAACAACAGAATGAAATTTAACAGAGATAAATGCGAAGTTCTCCACTTAGGAAAAAGAAACCAAATGCACAGTTATAAGATGGGGAATACTTGGCTCAGCAATATGACACGTGAGAAGGATCATGGAATTGTCGTTGATCACAAGCTGAATATGAGCCAACAGTGCGATGTGGCTGCAAGAAAGGCAAATGCTATATTAGGCTGCATTAACAGAAGTATAGTTTTCAAATCACGTGAAGTATTAGTTCCCCTCTATTCAGCACTGGTTAGGCCTCATCTAGAGTACTGCATCCAGTTCTGGTCTCCGCACTTCAAGAAGGATGCAGACAAACTGGAACATTTTTAGAGGAGGGCAACAAGGATGATCAGAGGACTAGGAACAAAGCCCTATGAAGAGAGACTGAAAGAACTGGGCAGGTTTAGCCTGGAGAAGAGAAGACTGAGGGGAGATATGATAGCACTCTTCAAGTACATGAAAGGTTGTCACATAGAGGAGGGCCAGGATCTCTTCTAAAAACCTCCCAGAGTGCAGGACAGAGAATAATGGGCTCAAGTTGCAGGAAGCCAGATTTCAACTGGACATCAGGAAAAGCATCCTAAATGTTAAAGCCATACGACAATGGAACCAATTACCTAGAGAGGTAGTGGGCTCTCCAACACTGGAGGCATTCAAGAGGCAGCTGGACAGCCATCTGTCAGGAATGCTTTGATTTGGGGCTCATTCAGACAACTGCAAAATGTGTGACATGCCCGCTATGTGTGTTCATTATCTTTCAGTTGTCCAAATGACATCTTGCACTGTTACACATTTTCGCGAGCTAAATTCGCTCCTTGCAATACCGGCAAAAATGTGATTTGCTGTTTAAAATCGGGAATCATCTGCTGTGCCTTCAGGAGGTAGGATGCAATACCGCGGACTTTACAGCTGATGGGTGGTTCTTGGGCATTTCCCCTTGCCCCTTCTCCTCATTCCAGCCAATCACATATCTGCACTTTTGCGCATGTGCGAGAATAAGCCTGGGAAAATTGAACCAATTATCGCAATGGTGGGGTGTTGGGGGGGGTCTGCAACTACTGCGCAGATGCATTTTATTTTTTGACAGCCTGCAAACTGGGCAGCCACTCTGGGTGAGATCTGCAATGCACAGCAAGCGAGAAAGGGGCTGCTGGTCAGTTTCAAGGCTGCCTCCGGAAAGCTTTGTCAATTTCATTCTACTCGCTGGGGTTTTTGTTTCAAATCATTTCACTGCGGGAAGGAAAGGGAGAAGGAGGGGTGTGTGAATGAAATTGACAAAGCTTTCCAGAGGCAGGCTTGAAACCGACTAGCAGCCCCTTTCTTGCTTGTATTTGCGATATTACGCTTAAACGAATATATGCTTTTCTGCCTTTATGGATATTTAAGGAGATACACACGCTGGCAATTGCACTTATTTCTCCAAAAAAGCAAGAAATGTGTCAACCCCCCTCCTTCTCCCTTTCTTTCCCGCAGCAAAATGATTTGAAAAAAAAAACCCAGCAAGTAGAATGAAATTGACAAAGCTTTCCAGAGGCAGGCGTGAAACCGACCAGCAGTATTTGTGATATTACGCTTAAATGAATGTATGCTTTTCTGCCTTTATGGATATTTAAGGAGATACACATGCTGGCAATTGCACTTATTTCTCCAAAAAAGCAAGAAATGTGTCACACACCCCTCCTTCTCCCTTTCCTTCCCGCAGTGAAACGATTTGAAGCAAAAACTCCACCGAGTAGAATGAAATTGACAAAGCTTTCCAGAGGCAGGCTGAAACCGACCACCCTCCTCCTTCTCCCTTTCCTTCTGCAGCAAGAACTCCTTTACAGCCATATTGTGCTTCGTTGCAAAGAGGGAGAGGAGCATACATCATTTTTTTGCTGACCAACTGGTTGATAGGGGGAGGTTTTAGAGGCGGAGCTTGGAAAAAGCGAAAAGAATGTAGGGGTCTTACCGCTGTGTGTGCGGGTGCAAAAAAGCATTCTTTTTAATTGGGAAAGAGCAAACTAAAAGGCAAAGTGAGGACTATCAGATGACAAACCAAATATGGAAACTGTGGATTATCCCGCTCCGTTTGGATAAGCCCTTGGATTCCTGCATTGAGCCGGGGGTTGGACTTGATGGCCTTATAGGTCCCTTCCAACTCTACTATTCTATGATTCTAAGGGTGGAGACAAATTGGAACAGGTTCAGGGGAGGGCAATAAAGATGATCAGGAGAGTGGAAACAAGCCCTATGAAGAGAGACTGAAAGAACTGGGCATATGTTTAGAAATGCATTTTTGTGAGAAAAGAAGCCTTGAGAATGCTGAAGGGAGATATGATAGCACTGTTCAAGTATGTGAAAGGTTGTCACACAGAGGCGGGGCCAGGGTCTCTTCTTGATCATCCCAGAGTGCAGGACACAGAGTAATAGGTTCAAGTCACAGGGAGCCAGATTTAGAATGAACATCAAGAAAAGCTTTTTAACTGTTATAACAGAATGACAATGAAACCATTTACCTAGGGAGGTTGTGGGCTCTCCAACACTGAAGGCACTGGACAGCCACCTGTCAGGTATATTGTCAGCTGGATTCCTGCACTGAGTAGGGGGTTGGAATCAATGGCCTTATAGGCCCCTTCCCACTGTACTATTCTGGCCTTATAGGCCCCTTCCCACTGTACTAAATGGAAGGGACCTTTATATAGATACAGCTGAGTGTGTGTAGGGGCTGCTTTGCAATCAGGAAACCTGTACCTTTGGAGATGCTGATCATGTGGAAACCCCTACATGTGTACAGGTGCATGTATCTTGAGGTCCCTTTCATGTGTTTCATGTCAGGGGCATGACCACAGTGGCACACTGATGTCATGGGTTTGGCTAGTTAATGCAGTGCTGTTGTCCCCTCATGCAGTTACTGAACACATTAGAAGTTTTGTCTTAGCAGATCAACTGACAGCTTCCTGCTTCAAGCTACCATCATGTCTCTTGCACACCCGGATGAAAGATGGGGGGTCTGTATGTAAACCTCTGCTTTGCATGATTAGAATGCAGCTTGCTGTAGGTTAGAGTCTCATCCATTGTTTCACCTCCTTTTGCATCTGACCCTTCCTTTGTGGGCCCCGAAAAGTTGTCCATGGAGTAATGTGTCCCTGAAGGTGGAAGAGTTTCCCCATGCATGTCTTAAAGATATCTGAGCAGGATCTGATCTGAAGATATGAATTGCCAGTGGATCTCATAGGGTCAGGGTTTCACTAATTCAGTAAGTGAAGAAGACCCATACTAGCGTATCTCTTTATGGCTGGACATTGGGAAATTATTGTAAAAACAAGACACTGCTTTTGGCAAAGCCAAGTTGCTCTCTTCGTTATGGCATAGTAATATGTTCAAAAAAGTGAACAAGAAAGTTGCTCCAGAAGTTTCCAGATGTCTCCCACTGGTAAATATGTGTGTGTAAGTAAGTAAGTATAAGGAAGAAAGGAAGGAAGGAAGGAAGGAAGGAAGGAAGGAAGGAAGGAAGGAACCCCCTCAACTCGCAAAAGAGGTGTTCATGTGATCTAAACAAAACAACTTCAGCTCCTACTGGGAGGAAGGGCAGGATATAAATCTAATACATAAATAAATAAATAATAACTTCAGTGTGTAAGCTTTTCAAAAGGTTCCACTTTGTTCTGTTTAAAAGTTTAAGATATACTTTCTGTGTTTGGAAGACTGCTGCTGAGTGTCAGACAGTGAACATGCATATTTGGTAGTGTCCTAAAATGTAATTACAGAGACAATTATAAAAAAATGCCATTCTAAATCATCTCCCGTTCCCCCAACACATTGGAATCATTTGTTAATACCATATGTTCCTACAAATCTGTCTGTTTGTGTTAAGTATTTATCACAGTTTCAAGCAATTAAAAGCTATTAATCCCCATTTGTTTCAGTCCTTTGAGAAGATGCCATTATTTGCATCCCATAAAAGGAGAAGCTTTTAAAAAAAGAGCCAAGCATCATTCATTTCACAACTGATCCTTCAGTTTACTCAAACTATCTGAAGGAATGCTAATAACTGTTTCTCCTTCTTATGTTTAATGAGGGCTCTCTTCATTTTAGAGCGTAAAGTTTAGACACTAACAGAGCAAACCTGAGTCATGGAAGTTTGCATAATTTATGCCGGTTTGAATTAAGCTGGTTTAAAGTATGCCATATCCAAGCCCTATTCAGGAATGAGGCTACTGCTGGCTGAGATGGCCCCACCCCAGCAAAGGGAAAACAAGCCTTTAAAAATAATACTTTTCTTATTTCTTTTGCTGAGGTGTGAATATTTCATAAACAAGTACCATGCAAATATGTACCCTATGAATTCATCAAATAAATCAATCCTCCATAGTGGTGAATCTTACCATTCTGATAGTGGATTCTGATAATCCTCCTATTGGGAATCAGGGAACAATGTTGTACAAGTTAATGTATATTATCCATGTGACATGCACACAGACATATTTCCACATTATGGCAAGTATTTCTTTAATTACTCTCCATAGGAAGGATGCAAGATTACAAGTATGTAAAATGAATTGTTTTTCTATATATCCACTTGTCTCCCACTCCTTCCCATGACAATAAATTACAACAGGTCTCCTTTACCAACTTAACAATCTCTAATGTTTTTGAATAGTCAGCAAAAAAAAATTCTCCATAAGGGATGGAAGAATGATTCCCACACTTGTATTTGCTAGAAGCAAAATTCTATTACAACTATATTGGTATTACATTTACAGTACAATCAAGATTTATTAAGACTATTCTACAGAGCGCTATTGTAAAGAATTTATGTACTGTAAAATTGCTAGAAAGGTCACTTGAGATGCAAAAGTTTAATTTGAAGTATCATGTTATGGCATAGTACTGCTAAACCCAGTGTTTGCTTAAACAAATATCTTGAGGATATTGGTCTCCAAATGTGTGGTTTATTAACTTTAGTAAAACAAATTCATCTTTAATTTTCAGAGCTCCCCTACTTTTTCATATTCATCTAGGTATTACTTGGTGCCTGTTAATCTGAACATAAAACTCAAGTATAAAAATGGCATAATTTTCAGAAATTATTTCAGATTCAAAAGTCTGCTCTGCAAAGTGATTGTTTATCTGGCATTCAGCTTAACATCTTGTTTCCTTGATATTTTATTTATTTCTTTTAATCAGCTGCAAATAAATAGAAAGAAGGACTGTAAACTGCCACCAGGAGAGGAAGAGAAATCTCAGGAAACTGCAAGGAGTATCCTAATAACTCTCAGCACCCTTAACAAACTACAGCTCCAAGGATTATTTGGGGGAAGCCATGGTTGCTTATAATAGTATGATACTGCTTTATATGTACAGTGCAGATGGGGCCTCTCTCTCTCCTCACTAGGGGCTGTGCCCCACCTTGCTCTGCTTGTGAACCCCTGCCACTCCCTCCATGGCAACACTTAGGGCTTCCTTTTCTCACCCCATTTTACAAGTAAGCTTTCTTTTCACCTTTCCAGCTCCATTTCTGAAGCCACAATTCTCTTCTGTTCTGAAGCCCCATTTGCACCCCTTTTAAAATATTTGCCCCCCATGCCCATGGCTTCTCCTACCCCTCCTTTTCTGAAACCCCCTTGCACACAGACCCACATGATCATCTCCTGCATCTTCCTCCTCCCACACATTGCAACTACTAAGCACCCTTTTCACCTTCTGTTCAGTTATGAAGCCATCACTATTCTTCAGCCTCTTTTGTACCCATTTTCATCTTCACCCCATTCCCACTCCTCCTACTCTCCCTTTTTTTGCAAACCCCCTTTGTCCCCACATTTTACCTCCATCCCTTTTTCTTCCCACCTATTCCCTTCTTTTCTCAACTCCCCCTTCCAAACAGACCACCCCCATTTCCATGCCGCCGCCGCCTCCCTCCTATTCTGCAGCCTCCCTTTTTACACACACATGCCATTTCAAACAATGGGACAGGTAGGAGTAAAGCAGAGATGTAGGAACAACAGGAAAAGAAGTATTGGTTTTGAACAACAGGAGATTTGAGTAAGGCAGGGATGGAGAAAAACTGATGGGAAAAGTGTTGGTTTTAAACAAGAGGAGAGTTGGGAAAGGCTCAGTTGTACCTGCATTAGCTTTTTGGTGTTAGCTTCTGTGTTGTGCCTATCTCCACTATTTATCTTAGTTAAAACTAAAAAAAAAAAACACCTCAATGTTCCTTCCTTCCATATCTATTCAGACCACTCCTATTGTTTTAAACTGCCAATTTCCCCCTCTCACTGTCCTGTCCTCACTGCTTTGTCAGTGCAAAGATCTCAATATTGTTAAAATATGCACAGACATAGTTCAGAGGCCACATCCCCACTTTGCTTCTCCCCCTCCGTGTTTCCATGAAGACTAAAGTGCTCCTCCAGCATGATGACTTTCTTAGGCAAATATAATATAGGATGGATATCTATCTATCTATCTATCTATCTATCTATCTATCTATCTATCTATCTATCTATCTATCTATCTATCTATCTATCTATCTATCTATCTATCTATCTATCTATCTATCTAGGGGAGGACAGACATGGTGATGTCAGCATGCACACACATGTTGGGGCAGTTGATGGCGGAAGGCATGGCCAAGTGAACTATATAAGCCAGTGCCCAACTCACCCCTTCCTCTTTGGACTCACTTTAAGGCCGGGATGCAGGCAATTGCTATAGTTCTGATATGCCCTTGCCATGAACAGGGTGATTTGCCCAAGTTCAGTTTAATTAGGATTACTTCTGCATGATTTATTCCCCCCTCCTGAGATACCTATTTAATAAAATGTGGCCCTAGTTCCAGCCATCTATTTGTATCTTATCTCTTCTTTATACATTAGTCTCTAAATCCTATTTTCCCTTCATAAATGGCGAAAAATGTAAGCTTAAATAATCCACCTCCATTCCTTATCACAGCTACCTGCAAAACTATACAGGAGATTAACGTACTTCAGTCATGCATAGGACTTAAAAACAAAAACTCATAAAAGTATACCGGCAGCATTAAAATAATTAATACCAGTGGCATTAGAATAAAAGCAGACTAAGCAAATTACTGCTAGCTTTAAAATAATTTTATAAAGAATAGCCTGATCTCATTGTGATAGGAGACTAATATCAGCCCAGAGTTTCATTTTCTGTCACTACAACAGCCTGCTTACAGTTTCTAATGTGTTATTTCTTCAACAGCTCAATGAATAAACCAGCTGCAGAAGATGGCATGCAGAAACAGTGCTGCTGGATATATCTAGCCCAACATCTTGTTTCCTACACTGACCAGCCATATACGTATAGGAAGCCCAAAAGCAGGGAGCGCTAGCAATAGCCCTCTCCTACTGTTGTTCCTCAGTACCTGGTCTTAAGAGGCATGCTGCCTCTGATTTTGGAGGTAGCATAGCCGTTATGACTAATAGTCATTGGTAGCCCTCATCCTCCATATTTGTCTAATTCTCTTTTAAAGCCATCTGAGTTGGTGGCCATCATCACATCATGTGGTGATGAATCCACAGTTCAACTACATTATGTGAAAAAGTACTTTGTTCTACCTGTTCTGTATTTCCTACCATTCAGCTTCATCGGATTACCCTAGGTTCCAGAATTATGAGAGAGGGGAGAAAAAGTATTTTCTCTCTCCCTCCATTTTCTCCACCCCATGCATAATTTTATGCACCACTATCATGTCCCCACTTCCATATCATTTATCTAGCGAAACAGCTCCAAATATTGTAACCTCTCCTTTTAGGGGAGTTGCTGCAGGTCCCAGACCATTTTGGTTGTTGTTTCTGCATCTTTTCCAGCTCTACAACTGGAACTGTACACAATATTCCAAGATTTGTATACAGGCATTACAATATTGAAAGATACCATTTCAATCTTCTTCCTAGTGGTCCAGGCAATCACTTGTGCTCTTGCCCCTTGCCCCTCATGGCTGATAAAACCTAGCAGGGAGGGGACAGCCGACTGGGCCAGGAATTAATACCTCCTTGAGAGAGGGGGTGGTCCCTGTCTGCTTAAAGGAGGCAGTGGCAAAATCACTTCTTAAGAAACCCTCCCAGGATTCAGAAAATCTAAATAATTATCGACCAGTCGTTATCTCCCCTTCTTGGGCAAGGTTCTTGAGCATGTCGTTGGAGGCCAGATCCAGGTTCTCCTGGATGAAAACAATTTTCTACATCCATTTCAATCACGGTTTAGGCCTGGTTTTGGCATGGTAATTGGCTAGGTCACCCTGTATGATGACCTATGTAAGGAGAGAGACAGGGGAAATATGTCCCTGTTAACTCTTCTTGATCTCTCACTGGCTTTTGATACCATCATCCATGGTATTATGGGCAGTACTGCTTTGCAGTGATTCCAGTTCTACCTAGATGGTTGTCTTCAGAGGGTGGTGCTTGGAATGTTGTCTGGCCCAGCGGAGCCTTCTGTGTGGGGTTCTGCAGACTTCAATTTTTTCTTTCATGCTGTTTACTTCTACATGAAACTGCTGAGTGGGGTCATCCTTTTGGAGTACATTGTCAACAGTATGCTGATGACACACAGGTATACTTCTCCTTTACATCTGCAGGTGTAGCAGTCGATGTGCTAGATCTGTGTCTTGCCTGAATTATGGACTGGATGACAGACAGTAAACTGAATCCAGACAAGACTGAGGCAATGTTAGTAGATGGTTCCCTAGACTTAATGGATGAGGTGTGGCTGGCTCTGGGTGGGGTTACACTCCCTCTGAAGTAGCAGAAACATACCTTGGAAAACTTCTGGATCCTCTACTGTCACTTAACACTGGTGGCATGGAGTGCCTTCCATCAGCTTTGATAGGTGGCCCAACTGCACCCATACCTAGACAGGGAGAGCTTACTGTCTGGTGTCCAGGCTCTGGTAACCTTGTGGTTAGACTACTGCAATGAATTATATGTGGGTCTGCCTTTGAAGATGGTTTTGAAGCTGCAGCTAGTGCAGAATTTGGCAGCCAAATTGTTGACCAAGGCAAGTCCGTTTGAACACATAGCATCAATTCTGGCCCAACTGCACTGGCTACCAACTTCCTCAATTCAAAGTGCTAGTTTTGACCTATATAGCTTAAATTGCTCAGGTCCCCGTTAACTCCAGGACTGCCTCTCCCCATATGAACCAACCCAATCATCTGAGGTGCTTCCTTGTGTGTCCCCTCCATGAGAGGTTCAGAAGGTGGCAATGTGAGGACAGATCTTTTCAGTGATGGCTCCCTGCTTGTAGAATGCTCTCCCCAGGGAGGCACATCTGGTGCCAGCTTTATCTAATTTTAGGTGCCAGGCAAAGCGTTTCCAGGCTTTTGGCTGTTCTTGTGTAGGTTCTCAGTTATTGGTGGCCTCTTATAGTGGGGCAGGACCTGTAGACCTGTCCTTTATTTGTACTGATTTCTTTGTTTTTGTTTTTATTGATTGTGTTTCTTTCAACTGGTTTTTATGTAAGTCACTTTGTTTCACTTCTGCGATAAAAACAACGAACAAATATAATAAATAAAATAATAGCAATCCCCTTCATGGAATTTGTATTTTACACAGCTGACACACACTTGGTAGATATTTCCATCTAGCCATCTACTATGACTTCTAGAACTTGCTACTGGCCAATCACCACCAGCTGAGACCCCATCTGTGTATATGTGAAGTGCATCACTTCACACTTACATACATTAACTCACATGTGCCATTAAATTGACCATTCACCTAGTTTGGAAAGAGCCTTTTGAAACTCTTTGGAACTCTTTTAGAATTGACCAATCCCCTCTTTTTTTTCCTAACCTGAATAAAATGGTGCCATCATCAAAGTCTGCTTCCATTTTGGTTCCAATAGTAGAGCCTGTTCCGTCTGTATAGGTCTGGCTTGACACTAAACAATCCCCAGTACTTAACAAATCCAACCCCTCATTATAGACTATTGTCTCATCAGTGCATTGAAACTCCCAAGCTCCTACTGGGAGGAAGGACAGGATATAAATCTAATAAATAAATAAATAAACAAACAAATAAACTACATCTTGTAATAAGACCCTCCGTGGCGCAGAGTAGTAAGCGGCGGTAACGCAGCCGAAGCTCTGCTCACAGACGGAGTTCGATTCCAATGGAAGGAGGAAGTCGAAACTCCGGTAAAAGGGGTCAAGGTCCACTCAGCCTTCCATCCATCCGTGGTTGGTAAAATGAGTACCCGGCATACACTGGGGGAGTAGAGAAAGGCCAGGGAAGGAACTGGCAATCCCACCCCATATATATGGTCTGCCTAGTAAACATCACAAGACGTCACCCTAAGAGTCGAAAATGACTTGCACTATAAGTGAGGGGACACCTTTACCTTTACCTTGTGGTAATGAATGTATGTGACTGAACAGGTGCCAGCCACACCCACTTTTCAGCATTCAGCAGGTGGCATCTGCCAGGACCTGAGAGCACCAAACCAAGCACACACCCCTCCAAACTAGTCAACACAAGGAAGTAGTTAATGAGGTGCCCTGCATCCAACATGCCTGAGGCTGCTGACCATTATCTCAGCCTTTTATCTGCCTGCACTAAATGCCATATGAACTAAACAGCATCTTCTCCTTTCCCCATTCCTCACTGCATGTTTAATTAGGGCTCATTAAACATGCAGTTGCCCAGCTGCCACCACCCCTTTTGACAGTCCTGGTTTGCTCTGCTTGGCCCAACCTTTGGCAATACAGGGCTGCCACAACCAACTCCAGGCAAATTGCAGATCAGTCTGATTTGGTTTGGAATCTGGATTCATCCAGAACCAGTGCCTGGATGGGAGACCGCCTGGGAACCATATGTAAGCCGCCTTGGGTTTTTAGCATGAAAAAGAAAGGCGGGGTATAAATGTAATAAATAAATAAATAAAATAATACCTAGTAAATAGGCATATGCTGCTCAAGAAATATCTGTTCAGAGGCATGGGAGAGAATTAGTGCCTAAAGTTTTACAAACACATATTTCCAAATATATTTCATTCATCCTTTGATAAAGCAATCATTTAAATGCTAAAGTAATTAGTAATTACCTTGTGTTGCATTTGCAGTATTGTACAATAATCAAATGCAATATGGGTCTCATGTATTTTCATGGATTCATGGTGACAAATAAAATGCATGCATCATGTTCTCTCTCTTTCTCATGTTCTTTTATATTTTATCTTTACAACTATCCTTAAATGCTCATTAGGATTACCATCCTCTAGGATGCACACCTTAACATGGTGAGGGGGTTTGAGAGTGTTGAAGATGCTAAAAGCAATGCCATCAGGAGTCTAGACCAAGAGGCTAGACTCCTAGCAGGGGCACTCAAGGCAGAATGGTCAAAGCTGAAACACCAGACTAAGATGTATCCAAACTCAGAGGAAGGCAGTGGTAAACCACCTCTGAATATCTCTTACCACAGAAACCCTATGAACAGAGTATCCAAAATGCAACACGATATAGTTCTGGAAGATGAGACCCCCAGGTCAGAAGGCACTCACCGAGCTCCTGGGGAAGAACAAAGGACAAGTAGCGCTGTGACTAATGACGCAACTGGATCAAAGCTGAAAGGAAGCCCAGAGGCTGATGAGCACAGATGTGAAAGGAGAGTCCAGAGTTGTACAACGCACACAATAGAAACATGGAATGTGAGAAGCATGAAACAGGGAAAATCAGAAATTGTCAAGCAAGAAATGGAACGCATCAACATTACAACTACAACTAAATTGGACAGGAATGGGACATATTCAATCAGGCAACTACAAAATATTTTATGCAGAAAATGAGAAATTAAGAAGAAATGGGGTTGCTTTAATAGTGAGAAGTGATGTAGCAAGAGCAATTAGGAGCTACAATGCAAGGTCTGAGTGAGTGATATCAATGAGATTAAATGGGAAACCTATTAACATAACCATCATCCAAGTCTATGCTCCAACAGCAAACGCAGAAGAAAAGGAATTGGAGAGATTTTACACAGAAGTACAGGAAGAAATTGATCACACACCAAAACCAGATGTGGTGATAATCATGGGGGACTGGAATGCAAAAGTAGGGAACAGAGAAGAACTAGGAATTGTGGGGAAATGTGGCTTAGGAGACAGAAATGAAGCAGGAGAAAGACTTATTGAGTTATGTGAAGCCAATAATTTATTTCTTGCAAACACATTTTTTGAGCAACCAAAAAGACGACTGTACACGGACATCACCAAATGGTCAATATAGGAATCAAACTGATTGGTAGAAGAAGATGGAGAAGTTCCATACTTTCTGCAAAAGCAAGACCAGGAGCAGACTGCGGTACAGATCATGAACTGGTCATATCGAAAATCAGAGTAAAGCTAAAGAAGAACAACAAAGCACTCATAATGCCAAAATACAATTTAAATAACATCCCAGAAGCATATAAAGATCAAATAAGGAACAGAGTCTTTAAACTTAGTTGACATAGAACCCGAAGAACTATGGAATGAAGTCAGAGACGTTATCAGAGAAGAATGCAAAAAGACAATACCTCTAGTTAAAAAGAGAGAAAGACCTCAATGGATGACTGAAGAAACTCTTAAAATGGTTAAAGAGAGAAGGAAAGCAAAAGCAAAAGGAGATAGAAACACAGTCAGAACCCTAAATGCAACAATATAGTGACGAGTATGTAGGGACAAAGAGAACTATTACATTAGTTACTGTATAGAAATAGAAAAGGACAACAAAAAGGGAAGAAGAAGAGCCCTGTTCCAAAATGATAAATGAAAGGGAAATTTAAACCAAGAATAGGGATGTTGAATAATCAACAGGGGAACACACTGACTGACCGAGATAAAATAAAAGAAAGATGGAAGCAATACACTGAAGAACTCTATAAAAGAGATGAAAGGATGACAGATTCATTGACAGAGGAACCATATGATGAAGAACCAGAAATGTTAGAATGTGAGGTAAAAGCTGCTCTTAAAATACTTGGAAGAAACAAATCACCAGGAATAGATGGCATACTAACAGAGTTGCTAAAAGCTACTGAGACGGAATCTGTCCAAATTTTGACTAAAATCTGTCAAGATATATGGAAAACTAAACAATGCCCCACAGACGGGAAGCGTTCCATATACATTCCAATTCCAAAGAAAGGGGATCCCAGGGAATGCAGTAATTATCGAACTATTGCCTTAATATCCCATGCAAGTAAAGTAATGCTCAAGATCTACAACAAAGGCTCTTACCATATATGGAGTGAGAAATGCCAGATGTCCAAGCTGGATTAAGAAAGGGAAGAGGCACCAGGGATCACATTGCAAACATACGTTGGATAATGGAACAGACCAAGGAATTTCAGAAGGAAATTACCATGTGCTTTATAGATTACAGCAAAGCCTTTGACTGTGTAGACCATGAAAAACTATGGAATGCTTTAAAAGAAATGGGGGTGCCATAGCATCTGATTGTCCTGATGCACAACCTATACTCTGCACAAGAGGCTACTGTAAGTACAGAATATGGAGAAACCGATTGGTTCCCAATAGAAAAGGTG
Organism: Rhineura floridana; assembly: GCF_030035675.1. Classification (NCBI taxonomy): domain Eukaryota; kingdom Metazoa; phylum Chordata; class Lepidosauria; order Squamata; family Rhineuridae; genus Rhineura; species Rhineura floridana. The sequence goes on along the minus strand of NC_084488.1, from coordinate 37,255,199 downwards.
TGAGACAGGGGTGTATTGTAGCACCCTATTTATTTAATCTATACTCAGAACATATCATACAAAAAACAGGATTGGACCAAGGTGAAGGAGGGGTGAAAATTGGAGGGAGAAATATCAATAATTTAAGATATGTAGACGACACCATACTACTAGCAGAAACCAGTAATGATTTGAAACGATTGCTGATGAAAGTTAAAGAGGAAAGCACAAAAGCAGGACTACAGCTGAACATCAAAAAGACTAAAGTAATGACAACAGAAGATTTATGTAACTTTACAGTTGACAATGAGGACATTGAACTTGTCAAGGATTATCAATACCTTGGCACAGTCATTAACCAAAATGGAGACAACAGTCAAGAAATCAGAAGAAGGCTAGGACTGGGGAGGGCAGCTGTGAGAGAACTAGAAAAAGTCCTCAAATGCAAAGATGTATCACTGAACACTAAAGTCAGGATCATTCAGACCATGGTATTTCCAATCTCTTTGTATGGATGTGAAATTTGGACAGTGAAAAAAGCGGATAAGAGAAAAATAATCTCATATGAAATGTGGTGTTGGAGGAGAGCTTTGCGCATACCATGGACTGTGAAAAAGACAAATAATTGGGTGTTAGAACAAATTAAACCAGAACTATCACTAGAAGCTAAAATGATGAAACTGAGGTTATCATACTTTGGACACATAATGAGAAGACATGATTCATTAGAAAAGACAATAATGCTGGGAAAAACAGAAGGGAGTAGAAAAAGAGGAAGGCCAAACAAGAAATGGATTGATTCTTAAAGGAAGCCACAGACCTGAAGTTACAAGATCTGAACAGGGTGGTTCATGACAGATGCTCTTGGAGGTCGCTGATTCATAGGGTTGCCATAAGTCATGGTCAACTTGGAGGCACATAACAACAACAACAGGGTTACCATGAAGAACAATCTAGGCTTCAAGCCTAACATGCTGTGAAAATTGAAATAAGATATACTGTAAAATATATGCATGACAAAGGGTTCTTGAATATTAATTTGATCATTTAAATTCTATAATGCAGTGATTCCCAAACTGTTCTTTAATGAGACTCATGACCTGCATATTCTCTCTCTCTCTCTCTCTCTCTGGGCTTATCCAAACGGACCAGGATAATCTACAGTTTCCATATTCGGTTTGTCATCTGATAGTCCTCACTTTGCCTTTTAGTTCGCTCTTTTTCAACTAAGAAAAACGCTTTTTTGCACCCGCACACACAACGGTAAGACCCCTACATTCTTTTTGCTTTTTCCAAGCTCCGCCTCTAAAACCTCCCCCTATCAACAAGTTGGTCAGCAAAAAAATGACATATGCTCCTCTCCCCCTATGCAATGAAGCACAATATGGCTGTAAAGGAGTCCTCGCTGCAGAAAGAAAGGGAGAAGAAGGGGGTGGTCGGTTTCAGTCTGCCTCCGGAAAGCTTTGTCAATTTCATTCTACTCACTGGGGTTTTTGCTTCAAATTATTTCGCTGCGGGAAGGAAAGGGAGAAGGAGGGGGGTGACACATTTCTTGCTTTTTTGGAGAAATAAGTGCAATTGCCAGTGTGTGTATCTCCTTAAATATCCATAAAGGCAGAAAAGCATACATTTGTTTAAGCGTAATATCACAAATACAAACAAGAAAGGGGCTGCTGGTCGGAAGCTTTGTCAATTTCATTCTACTCGCTGGAGTTTTTGCTTCAAATCATTTCGCCGCAGGAAGGAAAGGGAGAAGGAGGGGGTTGACATGTTTCTTGCTTTTTTGGAGAAATAAGTGCAATTGCCAGCGTGTGTATCTCCTTAAATATCCATAAAGGCAGAAAAGCATACATTTGTTTAATCGTAATATCACAAATACAAACAAGAAAGGGGCTGCTGGTCGGTTTCACACCTGCCTTCGGAAAGCTTTGTCAGTTTAATTCTACTCGCTGGGGTTTTTGCTTCAAATCATTTCGCCGCGGGAAGGAAAGGGAGAAGGAGGGGGGTTGACACGTTTCTTGCTTTTTGGGAGAAATAAGTGCAATTGCCAGCATGTGTATCTCCTTAAATATCCATAAAGGCAGAAAAGCATACATTTGTTTAAGCATAATATCGCAGATACAAACAGAAAAGGGCTGCTGGTCAGTTTCACGCCTGCCTCTGGAAAGCTTTGGCAATTTCATTCACACTCCCCTCCTTCTCCCTTTCCTTCCCGCAGTGAAATGATTTGAAACAAAACCCCCAGCGAGTAGAATGAAATTGACAAAGCTTTCTGAAGGCAGCCTTGAAACCGACCAGCAGCCCCTTTCTCACTTGCTATGCATTGCAGATCTCACCCAGAGTGGCTGCCCAGTTTGTAGGCTAGCAAAAAATAAAATGCATCTGCGCAGTAGTTGCAGACCCCCCCCAATGCCCCACCATTGCGATGATTGGTTCAATTTTCCCAGGCTTATTCTCGCACATGCACAAAAGTGCAGATACGTGATTGGCTGGAATGAGGAGAAGGGGCAAGGGGAAACGCCCAAGAACCACCCATCAGCTGTAAAGTCCGCAATATTGCATCCTACCTCCTGAAGGCACAGCGGATGATTCCCGATTTTAAACAGCAAATCGCATTTTTGCCGGTATTGCAAGGAACGGATTTTACCCACGAAAATGCGTAACAGCGCGAGACGTCATTTGGACGACCGAAAGATAATGAACACACATAGTGGGCGTGTCACACATTTTGCAGTCGTCTGGATGAGCCCTCTCTCTCTCTCTCTCCATGTGTGTGTCTGTGTGTGTGTGTGTGTGTGTGTGTGGTGTTTTGCAATTTCTTTGCCACCTTTGTCTCCTTTGAGAGGAAAGGTGGGATATAAATTTGATAATAAATAAATAAAGTAAATATACGGTCTAGTAGCCAATTTTATCAATGAAGTGGATTATCTCGTATTGCTGAAGCATTATCTTCAGGGAAGGACAAAAGATACATTATAGTAAAACCAAACAGATGCATTTCTTCATGGCCCTCTGTGTGTATACACACACACACCAGTGTGGGAACTGCTATTCCATGGCATAATCCCATGGCATAATCTTATTGGGGAAAGGGATGTAGTTCAGTAGTAGAGCATCTGTTCTGCATGCAGAATGTCCCAGTTTCAGTCACCAGATCCAGTCTCATAATTCAATACAGGCAGGGCTGGGAATGTCCCCTTTCTGAAACCCCGGAGAGCTGCTGGCTTGTATAGACAATACTGAACTAGATGAGCCAGTGGTCTAACTACAGTCCCTGTCATCTCTGACCATTAACCATGCTGGCTGGGACTGATGGGATCTGGAGTCCAACAAGATCTGGAAGGCCACACATACCCCATCCCTGAGATAGATTGTTTCAGACAGGTGAGTTAGAAGCTCCCTCAGTTTGAATATTTGGACACCCAATGTCAGTTGCTAAAACTTCAATGGGAGACTGAATGAGAACCCAACTTTCCATCTTATGTCCATGTTTCACTCTGCATGAATGGCTTACCACATAGTGATAGTTTCCACATGCAAATACTTAATGCAGCTGTCACCATGAACTAAGCCATTCAAGTGGCAGGTGTAATCTGTGCACTGGCCCTGAAATCCCATTCTCTGAGAGAGAGAGAAATTAAGAAGAATGTGCCCTATATTTATAAAATATAAAATGATAAGACTGGATATTTGAATTCATTTCACTACATACCTTCAAGCTACTGTTTTCATTAAAAGAGAAATATATGAAATTAAGAGCACAGCATTGAAAGTTTACATTGCATGACACACCCTGAATGAAGACCAGTAAGGTTTTTTGCAGGAAACAAAAATTGCTAGGTGGGAACAATAATGTCTACATGAATCACACAGTAAATTTCCTGCTTGTTATAAAGCAGTTGAACTAAAGTCTCAGCAAAATAATATCTGGTCATTTAGTAAATCTGACACATTCAGAGAACATAGTACTGACCATTTTGTTTTAAGGTAGCTTCAGAGAACTGGAGGACGTTTATTTATTTAATGGGTTGACTAGATTTATGTTCCATCTTTCTGCCGATGAACTCAGGGTGGCTCATTTTATAGAATAATGGCTTACAGCACAATCCTTTGTGTGTCTACTCAGAAGGAAGCCCCATTGAACTCAATGTGACTTACTCCCAGCCAGGTGAGTGTGTACAGTGCTGCAGCCTTACCATTTAATAGACAAGATACCAAATGGGAAAAAGACTGGGAACAGAGAAGAAAATAAGCATGTGTGAGCACTATGGGAACTCCATGACACTATTTTGGGGCACAAGGGAGGAAATTTATAATTGTTCATGACTAGGCCAGTGTCTCACCATTCTCTCTCTCATTCTCTCTCTCATTCTCTCTCTCTCTCTCTCTCTCTCTCTCTCTCTCTCACACACACACACACACACACACACACACACATGTTTATATTTATATAGATGGTTTTAGTGTCCAGGACATGTATTTTAAAGTCATCTTAATAAATGCATCATCCAAATGTTGTGTAATGAATAGAGTGCTGGCCCAAGTTTCTCTGCTATCACCAGCCGTGCAGTTTGTTAGGAGCAGATGAATGCCCAGCTCAGCTCTACCAAAAAGAATGTGTGATGAGTAGCATGAGTGCCATGATGCATGCAATCTTTCCTCCGATTGAACAGACATAATACAAATGCCTGGGCAAATCTGCTGGCCATATGTACAGGCTTCCATGTGGAGGACCATGTCACACACTCTTTTAAGTACAGGATGGATGGTGCCACTCCACCATGTGAGACACAGCACCATTGTTGGTAACATGGATTCAGACAATAGAGAACTGGGTTCAGATTTCCACTCGGTCATGAAGTTCATTCAGTTTGGATTAGCAACTCTGTCACACAGCCTATCTCGCAAAGTTGTTGAGAGGATAAAATATAGGAAATTCTGAACTCCTTGGAGGAAGGATGAGAGATAAAAGGAAAATTAATATTTGTCAATTTCATATACATGATGACTAACTATTTATTACATTTATACCCCCACTTTTCTTTTCATGACTTAAACCCAAGGCGGTTTACATATGGTTCCCAGGCAGTCTTCCATCCAGGCACTGATCAGACCTGACCCTGCTTAGCTTCAGCAGGGTACTGGCCGTTTGCCTTCAGACCATAGCCTTGGACCTAACTAAACTATAGCTTATGCAACCTTAATAACATTGATGGAGAAAAATACATATCAACCTCTGTACAAATACAGGTAACACTGCTGCCTTGACCCACAACTTCCGCAAGTGAGTACTATGACTGAAACCAAGGTGTTTCTATCATAAAATTTTGGCTTGTGGTGACAATCATTTACCTCCCATGAATCCCAGCCACCAGTGTGGCTAATTAAATTATAGGCATTATCTATTAATACAAAAATCTATTTAAAGGTGCACAGGCTCTCAAAATCTCATATTGATAGGCTTCATTTTCTGCCTTTGCAGTATCCTTGAAGCTTTATTTTATACTGTTTTTGAAAAGTTAACCGTGACCAAGATGGCTCACAACAAACACCAAAGTATTTTTAAAACACATAATATTTAAAAACAATTGAAGCTTTGCACTGTGATCAGATGTTGAATCCCCAAAGGCAGAATTACAATTAGGTTTCATTATTCTCGCAGGACCATGAATATAAAACTCAATGATCTATGCCTAATTTTTCCCATTCCAACCTCCCCCACAAGAAGAATATCATGTACAAACATCTTCTGCAGAGTCTGCACAATTTCTATTAATAATATGGACGTACATTATATAGCCACTGGCTGCATACTATAGCCAGGATGGATTTTTTGCATTCCGCAATGTTAAATAGAAAATACCCCCCTCATGCCATTCTGATGCTTCAAATAAGCTCATTTCAAAACAAAACCTTACCAAGCTTTTAGTCCTGTACTCAGGAACGCTTGCTTAACAACCCTTTAATTTTTCATGGCACAACACAAAACAGTCAGTGAGAATACAGAGTTAAAGTGTAAAACAAGAGGGAGAAAAACCAGACCCCTGTGGGACTTTTTTCTGTCAGAGTTCTCATAATTTGTTGAAATTAATTAAAAATCAGCCATGTTCACAGAGAACCTGTAATCCTATTACTGACCTTGCCTCATACTCTGACCTTCATCTTCTGCAGTTTAAAAGCTAAAAAAGATGTGTGGCTGATTTTTAATTAATATAAGAAATTTAGCATTGAACCTAATGATAAGCCCAGGCATGCTCAGTAAGTACCAACTGTCAGCATTCTAAAAGTCAGGCTCACAGCTGCTGGGCTTGGCTAATCAGGGGGCCACACCCACACCAGAACATTATTTCACTTTAGACAGTCATGGCTTTCCCCAAAGAATCCTGGGAAGTGTAGTTTGTGAAGGGTACTGACAAGAGACACCTATTCCCCTGACAGAGCTCCAGCGGCCAGACTGGTTTAACAGTCAGCCACTTTAATTGAAGCTCTGTGAGGGGAACGGGGCATCTCCTAACAACTCTCAGCACCCTTCACTAATTACACTTCACTGGATTCTTTGGGAGAAGCTATGACTGTCTAAAGTGAAATAGAGGTCTGTTGCGGATGTGGCCATGGACAGCTTTGGTTTAATTTTGTGCCTGCTGTAGAATAAAAGGAGGGGAAATGCTGAAAAACAATGATACTGTTTGCAATGTTTTCATTTTGGAAAGGAAAGAGGCTTTCCTTCTGCCCAGTGCCCACCCATCCAATCTCCTCTCCCCCTCCCCTTCTCCCTCTCCCTCCCCTTCTCCCTCTCCCTCCCCCTCCCCTTCCTGCCCTCCTCCTCCCCTCCCCTAGGTCAGTTTCACCTATCCTAAGCATGATTGCACAGGACTAAATCCCACTGAACACAAAAAGCATGCCAATGATCAAGCCTGCTCTCCCCTCCTCGTCCATCCTATCCCTTCTCTCTGGCCCCTTCCCTCCCCCTTCCTTTGTCCCTCCCTTCCCTCCCCATCTCCTTCCAATGACCTCCTTCCCCTCTCCTCTTCCCTATCCCGTCCCCACGGTCAGTTTTAGCTTTCTTAAGCATGATTGCACAGGAGTAACTCCCACTGAACTCAATAAGCATGCAAATGATCAAGCCTGCACTCCTCTCCTTCTCCCTACCATCACCTCCCTTTTGCCCCTTCCCTCCCCCTTCCTTTACCCCTCTCACCTCCCCTTCCAATCTCCTCCTTCCCCCTCCCCCTCCTTCTGCTCCCCTGTCCCCTCCCTTTCTCCTTCCCTCTCCTCTCCCCTCCTCCCCACCCATGGTCAGTAAATCAAACATATTTAAAGTGACTATCTGAACTATATCATCTTAATTGTGGTTTTATCTTGTGTACACCGCCCTGAGAGCTTGTTGCTATAGGGCGGTTTAGAAATGCAATTAATAAAATAAAAAATAATAAAAATATTGTTGCTTCCACCTGTTAAAACAAGATCAGCATAAACAGGTCTTGTTTCTGTTATTTTGGCTGATTGCCAGTGTTGCCAGCACTCACCATATGTTCAGAGGCACATTACCAAATTTTTCCAAGCTACACAGAAAGTGGATTGGACTGTGAAAGACCAACCCAAATTGTGTTTGCATTCTGACAAATTTGTAGGCAGTACAATATCTCCAAGAGGAGTTCAGGTCTCCTGCTCCCCTGGTGCATTCACTATAGCTGCCCAATTTCCCTGCTGTTTCGAGTTTGATAGAAATATTCGTTGGTTATAGGTACATAAGAACATAAGAACATAAGAAGAGCCTGCTGGATCAGGCCAGTGGCCCATCTAGTCCAGCATCCTGTTCTCACAGTGGCCAACCAGGTGCCTGGGGGAAGCCCGCAAGCAGGACCCGAGTGCAAGAACACTCTCCCCTCCTGAGGCTTCCGGCAACTGGTTTTCAGAAGCATGCTGCCTCTGACTAGGGTGGCACAGCACAGCCATCATGGCTAGTAGCCATTGATAGCCCTGTCCTCCATGAATTTGTCTAATCTTCTTTTAAAGCCATCCAAGCTGGTGGCCATTACTGCATCTTGTGGTACGTTCTTAAAATGCAAGGTTTTTTGTCTATTAGTGAATATATATATTCTATTTATATAAAGGATTCTATTTAGGAAATCACTTATCTTAAATTATACATTGTTAGGAAGTTTAAATTTTAACTTCTTAATTAAAAGCAGAGGTACATAACCTTTTTTTTTGTCAAGCACCACATTCCTCACAGCGGCCAACCAGATGCCCATTGGATGCAAGCAGGACCTGTGAAACAGCTCTCTCTCTCTCTCTCTCTCTCCCCATCTCGCTCCCTCACTCTGGCTTTGGGCACATTAGTCTCTTGAGCTCCTGCTGGGAGGAAGGGCAGGATATAAATCAAATAATAAATAAATACATAAAGCAGGCAGAATGGTTTTTCTGGGTGCATTTTAAAATGACTCTACCCTCTGCTGGCCTCACTTCCCTTCCCCACTGTTGACTTCAGACCTTTGAGAACTGCCCACAACAAAGTGTTGGGTCAATCACTCTCTCTGCCTGAGTCTGCAGCAAAGTGTTTCCATTGGCCATACCTGGAAGGCAAATGGGTTGATCTACCAATCAGTTGCAAAATCTGCCTGAAGCTGAATTTTTTTAAAAAAGGACTTGAGCCGATCCCACCAGGTTTCAGAGTAAAAAGGGATGGCGTTTAGTGCCGTATGCCCGTTTCAGAAAAGAGAGGTGGAGATATGGAAATTGTTCTCAGCAGGGTGGTCCAGAGAGCAGGCGTGGGTTTGCAAAATCTGGAGCTGCATGACCACATGCATTTCCCAGGATTTAGGCTGCTCACCATTGATTAAAAGATACCTAGGAAAGGATGCTGAAAAGCACAAACACGAATTACAGTAAATTATTCATTCAAAATGATAGAACATGTTATCTGATTTCAGGCTCCACTAATTAACCTATCCCTTTGCATCACAGAAGTCAGGTGCACACATACATATACTTGATCAGATTGTTCAGCCTGTGATGACTGGCAGCTGACTCACTGTGTGACATAATTCCCTTGAGAACTCCTGCTTTCAGATACAATACTTCCCCCTCCCAAGTATCTGTGCAACTTTGTCATTCAGAGCTAACTTCTTTTTTGACTTTCCAAATGTTTTCCCCAGTGCTGCCATTGTACACCAGCACTGTGGGAAGCAGAGAAAAATATATTATTTTCTCTCCCCTCCATTGTTCTCTCATGTCTGTGGATGATTAGGTTTCATGTAAAAATAAAGAAATTTTCATTAAAAGAGTTGTGCAAGTTAAGTGGAACCAGATGGCAAAATGATGCCTTTAAGCCTTGAACCATCAGAGATACACAGGAGCTAAGGTTCTGGTAAGACCTCAACATTTTTGCCCTAACAATGTGAGGTCCCACAAATATTTGTAGGAGCTGTTGGCTCTAGGTGAAAATAAGGCATTCTAGTGCTGAATTATGTTCAATAGTGAAAGGCATGTGAAGATCAAGGGTTTGTTTTTGTTTTGTTTTTAAGTGACAATGAAGCCAAAAGGAGAAATGCATCACGTTTTTGCACAATCATAAGAAATGCTTTACACACACCCAATGGAAAACAGGCATAATCAATGAATTAACACACCTTTATTGAAGACGGCAGTTATTAGCTAAAGCTCAACTGAGCTCACTGGCCTATCAGAGCACTCCACCAAGTCTTGTGGAGGTGCCCAGCAGCCATCCTGCTTACAAAGTGGCTCAGATCTGAAAAGGGGACTGTGATGATACCTGTGTATATATGTTTGTTATTGCTGTTTATGATAAGTAGTGAGCAATGGGAGAGGGAGTCAGTGAGATGGAACGTTGGTGGATGCTGCATGTGATTGGCTGAGAGAATGTGGGATGGCTGTTCGTATTTGAGTGTTTGGCAGTTTGATAGATAAGGCTGAGTTTATGAAGAAATAGGGAACAGACGTATGAGAAGATAGGCTATGTTTATGACACACAGAATTTATAGAGTAGGGTTTAGTGTCAGTGAAAGTGATGGACTGAGTTTCTAGATAGAGTAGGAATTAAGAACATATTATATTCACCTACTGTATTAATAAACATCTGTTTGGTTTCCATCATCCCATGTCTAATGTTTGGTTACTTTACAGAAGGAGAATCTCTATATATAAAAATGTAAGCCCTCACATTGTCATGCCATCATGACGTCACATGGCCTGACAGTGGGCAGGGCTGGGCGAGTGGACGGGCAAGTCTGGTAGCAGCGGCAGCAGCCAAAGCCAGTATCAGTTGTGGAGGCCCCCAGTGGAGTTCTGTGTCGGCTGTGTGAGTGGTGGAGGCCTGTGTCAATGGCAGCACTCCATGCTTGGACTCCATTATTTTTTTTTTTTCAATAATTTTTATTCAGATTTTCATAAAACATACAAGACAAAATCATAAAACATTCAAAGACAAAAAACAAAATCAAAAATAGTTAAACAAAAAGAAAAAAAAAAAAAAAAAACAAAAATAAAAAATAAAGAGTAAAATATTGACTTCCCATTTGTCAAAGATCAAATCAGTTATAAGTCTATAATATATAACAATCCTGTCTCTTAAGTCATATTATAAAATCACTTTCCTCCAGTAGTTATCTTACTTAATCATCAAATCTCATAAACATTACTTTATTCTTTCCACAAAAAGTCAAAGAGAGGTTTCAATTCTTTAAGAAATATATCTATCAATTTTTTTTTCCAGATAAGCATATCGATTAATCCATCTCATTACTAATTATGATAATCTTATTGTCATAACCATAGTCAAAATAAACATTTCAATTAATCCATCACATCAGAATCTGTTAGGTTCAATAATTTCAGTAGCCATTGTTCTATTATCTCTATTAGTTCCATTTTCCATCTTCCATCTTCAGTAGTCTTGTTAAGTCCAGTAATTTCAATATCCAATCTTCCATTATCAGTATTCCATAATAATCTTGCTGTCAAAGCCATAGTCATATAGTAAGAGTCTGATGGGGATTACCTCTATCCCAAATATTTTCTTGCCATCCATTCTGAATAAGTTGCTGAAATACTGCTGTAAAATCATATCTCTGTTCTTTTTTTCAAAATACACTGGGTCATCTCTTAAAAGTTTTTCCATTGTCACATGGCTGCAGTTAATTCCATAGATTTTCTCTATATTGGGCTCCATCACATCATTCCAGTCCAGAAGATTATCCATGCCATTGATAACTTTATCTCTAGAATCTTCATTCATTTCTTCAGAGATAACATTGAGTTCCAAACAATAGATTTTATTTCTAAAGTCCATAGACTCCAAATCTTGTTCCTGTTCCACGTTGGTTCCAATCTCCGGGATCTCCTCTCTCACAGGGACCCCTATTCCAGTCTCCAGGGTCACCTCTCTCACAGGGACCCCTGTTCCAATCTCCGGGGTCTCCTCTCTCACAGGGACCCCTTCCAGGGTCACCTCTCTCACAGGGACCCTTATATCTTTAATCTCCTGCTTCATTTTACTCAATTCAATTTTCATTATCTCAATCTCATCCATTATTTTCTGAAACATAGTTATTTCCAGATTTTCAGCCACTTTCTTAATTGCCATTTTAAAAGAAAAATATAGAAAAACCACTTCTTATTTCAGCAACAATTGGGTTAATACTCCAAACTTGGTGACATCACAGTATAGACAGAGCAGACAGCCTTATCTCTCCAATAGTTAAGTAAACAAAATGCAGTTCCCAGGATCGAAACAATTAATGGCAATCGTCAAGAAACAGATTCGTCAAAATAAAATAGACCAAAAAGAGAGTAGTCTCAAAACAGTATAATATTTTTCAAAATAAAAATCTGGAATAGAAATCCCTCTTCTGTGTATATCTTTAGAATGCAAATCCAGGACAGCTTTTTGCAACAAAAACAGAGATAAGCTATTAATTAGTGCGTAGCAGAGAGAAGTTACGGCTCCCCAGTGAGATGTCAAAAACCGATCAATCTGGCAAATCTCTTTTAAACAGCAACAATTTAAGTCAAGTAAAAGAAAAATATAGAAAGAAGGGTGCTTGCCTGTTAGTGCGTTCTCTCTTAGAAGATAAGATGAACGTTCGCTTTTCCAGATAGAGCTTGCTGTTGAAAATCCGTCCCACCTTCGTCGGCTGGACCTCGTCCCATAAATTAATGAGATCTGGTCGTCCCAACAAAAATAGGCTTTGAGGTTAATCTCTTCGTTTCTCCCTACCCGGGAGAAGTTTAATCAGTCAAAAAAAAAGAAAAAACTGACTGATATATCTGAATAAGCTTCTTTTGAGGCAGGAGCCCGTCTCAAAAGCAGGCACAGGCTAAGTCACCCTTCCCGGAAGTCGCTTGGACTCCATTATTGTAGCAGTTGATCCTAATGAGGTATCCAGAGCACAGTCTTGTCCTGTTTTATTGGATGAGTTTCAGTTGGTACAGCTCGAGGATGTGGACAAGGTGCTTGGACAGGTGCGGGCGACCACTTCTGCTCTGGATCCTTGCCCCTCATGGCTAATAAAAGCTAGCAGGAATGGAACAGCCGGCTGGGCCAAGGAGGTGATTAATGCCTCTTTACGAGAGGGAGTGGTCCCACCCTGCCTGAAACAGGCGGTGGTGAGACCGCTCCTAAAAAAATCCTCCTTGGACCCTGATAATTTGGACAACTATAGGCCAGTAGCAAATGTCCCATTCCTGGGCAAGGTTCTAGAGCGTGTGGTCGCTCGCCAACTCCAGGCTCTCTTGGATGAAACTGATTATCTAGACCCATTTCAATCGGGCTTTCGGCCGGGGTTTGGTACAGAAACGGCCTTGGTCGCCCTGTATGATGACCTCTGTCGGGAGAAAGACAGAGGGAGTGTAACTCTGTTGGTTCTCCTTGATCTCTCAGCGGCGTTTGATACCATCGACCATGGTATCCTTCTGGAGCGACTTACGGATTTAGGAGTGGGAGGCACTGCTTGGCGGTGGCTCTGCTCCTATCTCGGGAATCGTGTCCAGAAGGTGATGCTGGGGGAACATTACTCGAGTCCCTGGGTACTCCAATATGGGGTCCCGCAGGGTTCAGTTCTGTCCCCCATGCTTTTTAATATCTATATGAAGCCGCTGGGTGAGGTCATCAGGAGTTTTGGAGTGCGTTTCCAGCAATATGCTGATGATACGCAGCTCTACTACTCCTTTTCATCTTCCTCAGGTGAGGCTGTTGATGTACTAGACCGCTGCCTGGCCGCGATAATGGGCTGGATGAGAGCTAATAAACTGAAACTCAATCCTAACAAGACTGAGATGCTGTTGGTGGGAGGACCCTCTGCCCAGATGGTTGACGTTCGACCTGTCCTAGATGGGGTTACACTCCCCCTAAAGGAACAGGTACGTAGTTTGGGGGTCTTATTAGATCCGCTTCTGTCACTTGAGGCTCAGGTAGCCTCGGTGGCACGGAATGCATTCTACCAGCTCCGGCTGGTAGCCCAACTACGACCCTATTTGAGCAAGGAGCATCTTGCCTCAGTTATCCATGCTATGGTAACCTCTAGATTGGACTACTGTAATGCACTCTACGTGGGGCTACCTATGAAGACGGTTCGGAAACTTCAGCTAGTGCAAAATGCTGCGGCCAGAGTTCTCACTGGGACAAAGAAATTTGACCATATAACACCTGTCCTGGCGCAGCTGCACTGGCTACCGATATGTTTCCGGGCCAGATTCAAAGTGTTGGTTCTTACCTATAAAGCCCTAAACGGCATCGGACCGCAATACCTGATGGAGCGCCTCTCTCGCTATGTACCTACCCGTTCACTACGCTCGACGTCGAAGGCCCTTCTCCGGGTCCCAACCCATAAAGAGGCCCGGAGATCAACAACTAGATCTAGGGCCTTCTCGGTGGTGGCCCCCGAACTATGGAATGCCCTCCCAGACGAGATACGCCTGGCGCCTTCTCTGTTATCTTTTCGGCGCCAGGTAAAAACTTACCTTTTCGCCCAGGCTTTTTAAATTTTGTAAATTTTTAAATATTTTAATTTAACATTTTAAACTTAATATGATCTTAATTTAAATCTCAATGGCAATTTTATTAATGTTTTATAATTGTACTATATATATATATTTTTTCCACACTTGCTCATATTTTAATTGTGATTTTATTTGTTGTACACCGCCCTGAGAGCTTTCTGCTATAGGGCGGTCTAGAAATGTAATTAAATAAAAAATAAATAAATAAAAAATGCACAAGTCCTGTCTTCTCCTTGTACACTACTTTAAGGGATGTGTTTGTGTGTTGAGAGTGGCTGCTTGTACCAAACTGTAGGCAGTTCACAGTTAGCCAGATCCAAATGGCATTGCCACCAGTATGCCCACTGGAACTGGACTCTGAAGGGCTGCACCAAGGAGGTTCCTTCATGCCTTTAGGGTACACCTTCTTCTTTTCTCATTATCTTCCCAAGTTTGCATCCAACCTGCCTTAAAATGGTGATATTTCTAATAAAAAGCAAATCAAGTCCTAACCTTATTGTTATCTCTTCCATACTATAGGGCAGAAAGGAAGTCATTGCTATGGAGGTAAATGCCATAGGCACCCAATCAGTGAATCCAAGGAGGTCTGCAGAAAGATTCCTACTTGGATCATTCTAGAATGACTGACACAAACTCTCCAAATCCATCAAGGAAGGTGGATTGATTTCTGCTATTGCTCCAATTATGAGGAGGCCTGTGATGTTCCTATATATTAGTGTATATATGGTAAGTGCTGGTTGTGTAGAGTATACATGGTAAGTAGTGAAAGAGGAGGGGGAGTGAATGGGCAATAGAATGCTTGATGATTGGCTGAATGTTTAAAATGGCTGACAGTATAAATGAAAGGATGACAGGTAAATCTGGGTGAATGTGAGGTGGTAAATTGTGGAACAGGGGGGAGAAGAGAAAGAGTGGATTGCTTGGTGGGGTTTGAGAGAGTTGTTTGTCAGGAGAGAGTGAAGAAGGAGGGAGGTGGAGTTCGGATTAGTATTGAGTAAAACCATATGCTTATGTGCCTTAAGAAGAAATCCTGTTAATCTTGTTAGTTTTGTTATCTGTAATAAATACTTAATTTGGTTTACCAAAGGCCTGATCCTTGGCTGGGGTTTCACAGACCAGAAGGGAGGGTAAGGTAATGACCAAGGCTGAAGGGGAACTGTAACAAATGGTGGCAGCGGTGAAGAGAATAACAATACCAGTATTCAGAGTCTCTGGGAATACTAGTATTGGGACGTTACTGGTGGTTGCCTAGCAGGGGGATCTGTTGAGATCTGTGCTAGAGCGGGGAGAGAAATCATAAGAGAGAGCGGTCCGGACTGGTGGAGTCCCTGGTGGTGCCTAGAGATAGGCAGTAACCACGAGCAGGTAGGAACCTGACAGGGAGAGCCAGGGAAGGACGCATCACAAGGCCATACCCCTTTGAGGGGGTAAAAAGTCTCCCCATATAAGAGCATTGGGGCTTAGGAAAACTAGATTTTGTTGTTTAACTTACTGTTTCATTATAGTTCTCTATTAACTGGTTCATGTGGAGTGGGTTAGGAATTCAAGTTCTATAGATTCTTTTATGAATAGACTTAATGTGCATCTCCCTAACTAATGTGCAGATCAGAACTTAAGTTATCCACTGGCTTTCCCACTTCCCAAAGGTTCGCATACAGTTCTCAGATTTTTTTAAAAACCTATAGAAATACATTTAGAAATGTGTATCTAAATACATTTTATGCAGATTAAAAAAAAACAAAATCAAACCAAAGGATTAATGTGGAAACAGCATGGAATGGACTTATAGGTGAACATGTGACATGGACCAGAAACAGACATTCATCCATCACAACTAAAGTGGGATTCATTGCCTTGCCTTCTTTTCATGAGGCTTAATTCTGCAGTCACATTCCAAAAATATCCACATGGAGACCATCAGACCCACTATTCTGCTCTAATTTGTATCAGAATCAAAACTGGTTCTCTTTGGGTCACTCACAGTATATATGAACATAATATTATTTTAACATTTAACATTACAGACCATCTGGAAATGCACTCATTATATTTTGTTCAAATGAACACTTTTGCTTCCAAGGCTGAGTTCAAGAAATATGGTTCTGTGAGTTTGCAGCAGAAGGTGGCTGCAGAGTGCTGATTCGCTGGTGCCTGTGATGCCATGAGCCCACCCATCCTAATCCCCATAGCACAATTGATTGTGCGTTGTAAAAAGAAAAGAAAAGAAAAGCAGCAAAGGACATTTACATGAATTTTCTAAAAAATCAAAAGGACAGATAGACCTGCTGAAGCTGAGGAGAATGGAAAAACAGCTTCAGCACTGGGGGACTGAAGAAGACCTGCCCTGGGAGTGAATACCTGAGAATCTGGGTGCTTGCTTGCTCTCTACTCTGGGTTGCTGTCTCTTAGCTCCTGGCTGGGTCAGGGGGCATAAAAGCCCGTCTGCTCTTGGGCAGGGTCTGCCACTGCCAGTGTCACCACCAAAGGGGTGACACGAAAGGGAGTTTCCCCTTGGGGAGTCCCTTAGGGAATCCAGAGGGCAAGGGCACTACCCCCTGCTACTTTTAAAAGCCAGTCTAGAGGTGATTGGTAGTGGGGTGTATGGCACATGTGTAGTTCCTGCACAAGGTGAGAGCCTGTGCAGTGAACTGAATGATAGGAGAAAGTTGCCAGATGCCTTCAGGGTGAGAGTCTGCAGCTGTCAGAAGGCTCACCCTCCCTGGGTGTGAGACGGGGGGAGTAGATGTGCCTTGTGTGAAAGATATTGAATGGGTCTGACTGTTCCCAATTCTCTCAGAGGCCTACTGGGATAACTGGTTCAGTAGGTTTTGTTGGTGGTAAGGAGGAACATGGGTGATGCCACTCCAATTTCAGTGATTGAACTACTGTAGAAGATCATGGCAAGGCTATCTAGCATTGTTCATCTTTTCCACTCCTCTCATGGCCAGGTTCCTTGTTGCTCATCTGCTGTGTCCACTGGCCTTTATGTGCTGTTGTTTAACACCAGATTGGTACACAATAAGACCACACTCATCAATGATTTGATTGTGGATGAAGGTACCAATTTGGTGTGTATTACCGAGACCTGGGTGGGTGAGCTGGAAAGAGTTGATCTGAGCCAGCTTTGCTCACCTGGATACACAGTGCAACACCAGCACAGGCTACAGGGACAGGGAGGGGGAAGAGTTGCTGTGATCTGCAGAACTTCCATCTCAGTCACCAGGAAACCACTCTGTCTTGGAGCTGGCTGTGAGGGCCTGCACTTGGTATCGGGCCAAAGAGACAGTAAACTAGGGTTGCTGCTGGTACCGCCCACCCTGCTGCCCGGCAGTTTCTCTGACCAAAGTGGAGAAGGCCATCTCGGCTGTGGAACTGAAGGCGCCCAGACCAATAGTCCTGGGTTATTTCAATGTCCATGCTGAGGCTGCCTCTAGTGTTCCGGCTTGGGATTTCATGGCTTCCATGATGACCATGGGGATGTGTCAGGTTGTCATACCCTCAACTTGGTTTTTGCTCCAGCTGGAGGAAGGAGTGGTCTGGAGATAGGGGGGTGGATGTCACCCCATAGTCATGGTCAGACCACTTCCTGGTGAAGTTTAGACTTATGGCTCCGATCTTCCCCTGTAGTGGTGGTGGACAGATTAAGATGCTCCACCCTGGAGACTAATGGAATCCATAGGATTCCTGACTGCTCTGGGGAAGTTCCCAATAGATAGAGCAGGTGACCTTGTTGAAGCCCTTGCCATGCTGTGGAACAGTGAGACATGTCAGGCTCTTGACACAGTTGCCCCTGAGTGCCCTCTCTGGCATTCCTGGAGTCTGTCTTAAACCTTGGTATACCAGTGAGATAAGGGCAATGAAACAGGCTGGATGATGGCTAGATCACAAGTGGTGAGGTGCTGTGAGGCACAAGTAAAACATCAAAATCTTGCCTACTGTGTGGTAGTGATGGTGGTGAAGAAGGCCCACTTCTCTGCCACCGTTGCAACATCAAGTAGCCATCCAGTGGAGCTTTTCAGTATTGTCAGGGGTCTGTTGAATCAACTCCAGGAAATGGAGTTTTAGACCCTTCAGAAATCCACTGTGAATTGTTTACAAGGCACTTGGAGGGTAAAGTTGCTCCCTCCATAGCAATCCTGGTCTCCCGTGAGGTGTCCAATGCAACGTCTGCTGCAATTTCTTGGGAAGGGATTCAGTTGATGCGGCCTGATGATGTGGACAAGGTGCTTGCGACAATGCAGCCAGCAAAGTATCCTCTTGACCCTTGACCTTCTTGGCTTATTAAAGCTTGCTGAGGGGGCTTGACCAAGTGGATCCAGGGTGTGGTCAATGCATCATTGTGGGAGGGAGTGGTTCCAGCCACCCTGAACAAGGCAGTGATCTGATTGCTCCTGAAAAAAACCACCCTGGACCCATTGGTTGGTGACAACTACTGCCCAGTCACAAATACCCCCTTTTTAAAAAAAAAAGGTGATTAAGGGTTGTGGTGCAGCAATTGCTAGTACTCTTGGATGAAATAGATTATCTTGACCCATTCCAGCCTGGATTCAGGCCTGGTTATGGGACTAAATCAGCCTTGGTCGCCCTGATGGATGACATCTATCAGGAGAAGGACAGGGGGAGTGTGACCCTGTTATTCTTACTTGATCTCTCAGCAGTTTTTGATGCCATTGACCATGGTATCCTTCTGGTCTGACTTGGTGAGATGGGTATTGGAGGCACTGTTTTAGAGTGGTTCCGATCCTATCTCCAAGGACGTTTTCAGAGAACAACATTGGGTGATTGTCTTTCAGCCCCCTGGCAGTTGTGCTGTGGGGTACCACAGGGTACCAACTTGTCTCCCATGCTGTTTAACATCTATATGAAGCCCTTGGGAGCGGTCATCAAGAGCTTTGGGGCAAGGTGTGAGCGGTACACCGATGATACCCAACTCAATTTCTCTCTAACATCTGAATTGGGAGAGGTCATGTAAGCTCTGGACCACTGCCTAGACTCAATGGTGGGCTGGACGAGGGCCAATAAACTGAGTCTGAATCTTAGCAATACAAAGACACTTTGGGTTGGTGGCTCCTGTGTTCAGATAATTGGTCAGTTGTCTGCTTTGGATGGGGTCGTACTCCCTCTGAAAGAGCAGGTCTATAGTCTGGGCCAGGTGACCTCAGTGGCTAGGAGTGCCTTTTACCGGCTTCAGCTGGTAAGACAGCTGTGGCTGTTTCTGGATTGGGATATCCTGACTACTGTTGTCCATGCACGGGTAACCTCCAGGCTGGATTACTGTAATGCATTCTATGTGGGGATGCCTTTGAGGTTGGTCTAGAAGCTGCAGCTGGTACAAAATGCGGTGGTGAGACTGCTCACTGGGGCAGGGTGTCGCTAACATGTCACCCCACTGCTGAAAGAATTGCACTGGCTACCTATTAGCTACTGGGCTAAGTTAAAGGTTCTAGTTTTGGTGTATAAAGCTCTATACAGCATGGGACCAGGATAGTCTATTGCACTGCATTGGAAAGAGCATTACCACGACCTCCTTAATCATAACTCTATTGTGGCTGGTGAGGTCTTCTCGCAAATTCCACAACAACAAACTAGAGACAAGCTTGCAATATCCCCTAATTTGGATGAAGTAAGTAAAGCCATTAATCAAATGAAGAATAACAAAGCTAGTGGACCTGATGGGATTCCTGCTGAAGTCTTTAAAGAAAGTGGACCTGAACTTGCACAACTTCATCACCTCATCAAAAAAATCTGGATGAGGGAGGAGATCCCAGAAGACTTTAGGGATGCCATAATTATCACTCTTTTAAAGAAGGGTGATAGAACAGATTGTGGGAACTATCGAGCTATCTGTCTTCTTGCTACCATAGGTAAAATCCTTGCAAGGATCCTTGCAAATCACCTCCTATCTATCTCAGAAGATATCCTCCCCGAATCCCAAAATGTTTTCCACCCTTCCAGGAGGACAGTGAACATGATCTTCACTGCGTGACAGCTTCAAGAAAAATGCCGGGAGCAGAATCGACCTTTATATATGGCGTTTATTGATCTGACTAAGGCCTTTGATACTGTGAATTGAACCGCTGTCTGGACCATCCTTCTGAAAACTGGATGGCCTGATAAATTTGTGAATATTTTGTGATTACTTCATGACAACATGACAGTGACAATTTTGGATAACAATGGCTTTCACAGCGATCCATTCAGAGGCTGATCAGGTGTCAGACAGGGATGCGTCATTGCTCCAACCTTATATGCTGTCTTCATTCCTATGATTCTACACCTTATTGAAGGGAAACTTCCTACTGGTGTGGAAATAATATATCAAACAGATGGAAAGCTTTTTAATCTCCGTAGGCTGAAAGCAAAAAGTAAGGTAATTACAACCTCTGTTGTAGAACTTCAATATGCCGATGATAATGTAGTCTCCGCACATTCAGAGAAAGATCTTCAAACTATCCTAAATGTCTTTGCAGAAGCATATGGAAAGCTTGGGCTCTTGCTTAATATATAAAAAAAGATCAAAGTGCTTCATGAACAGGTGCGAACTAGTCCCTCTGTAGCACCATCAATCCAGATTAATGGTGAGACGCTGGAAAACGTTGATCACCTTTCCTATCTTGGAGACCATCTTTCTGTAAAAGCTGATATTGATGCTGAAATTCAACATCGTCTGAGCTCTGCGAGTGCCGCATTCTCCCAAATGAATCATAGAGTGTTCCAGGATTGGGATATTCACAGGGAGACCAAAATGCTTATTTACAAAGCCATTGTACTACCGACCTTACTGTATGCCTATGAAACATGGACCATTTGCTGCTGCTGCTGTGGGATCACCACCTCCACCACCCTTCCCTGTGGGACTTCTGCCTGGCAGACCTGCATCCTGCAGGACCAGGCCCCAGGTACCCAGCCAGCTGGGACTGATGGCTACCACCTGTCCCTCTTTGGAGGGATACATAAGCTGGCTGGCTGAGGTGGCCTGGGTGTTTGTTTGTTTTTTGTGTGCTGCTTTTTTTAATGATGTTTTAATTGGAAATTGGTTTTAAATTGTTTAGGACTGTGGTTTGTTTTTGTATATGTATATTATGTATAGCTTTTTGTTATTGTAAGTCGCCTAGAGTGTCCACTAACCTGGACAGATAGGCGACCAATAAATAAAATATTATTATTATTATATATAAATGCCACTCCCAACTTGAAAGATTCCACCAATGCTGCCTCCGGAAAATTCTGCAAATTACTTGGGAAGATAGATGGACTAATGTTAGTGTTTTGGAAGAAGCAAAGACTACCATTGTTGAAACAATTATCCTTCAATATCAACTTTGTAGAAGCACAAGTACAGGGTGAAAGGGACAAAAGGGCTAAGTGGAAGGCACGTCAAGCGAATCCTCATTGCGACTGTCTTCCATCTGGAAACCTATGTCCTCATTGGAGGGCTGTGTGGATCTAGAATTGGCGTCCACAGTCACTTAAGGACCCACCATTAAAGACCTTAGAATCATAGAATCATAGAATAGTAGAGTTGGAAAGGGCCTATAAGGTCATCAAGTCCAACCCCTTGCTCAATGCCGGAATCCAAATCAGAGCATTCCTGACAGATGGCTGTCCAGCTGCCTCTTGAATGCCTCCAGTCTTGGAAGACAATCTTACTTGGCCATGAGTGATCACCAATGAATAAAATGAATGACCTGAAATACCATCTTATCCCTTATATACCCAGTCGATCACTGCGCTCAGCAAGTGAGGGCTTCCTGCAGATACCTCTTATCAGGAGGTCTGTTCCGCACAACATAGTAAATAGACCTTTAGTGTAGTGGCACCTACCCTTTGGAATTCCCTCCCCTTGGACTCCCCTTGGACTTCCCAGGAGGATCCCTCTGCCTGTGCAGCCTCTGAGATGGCTCCCGTCTTGGATGAAACTTTTTCAGTTTTAAATCCAGTCAGAAGGGGGTTTTTTTGACTGGGGATAATTTCTTCCGGATAAGGAAGAAACGTGAGATTTCCCACACAGCTTTGTTGTGATTGTTGGAGACTGGAACTCGTCAGAATTGTCTGTGAAAGAAGGTCTTCCAGCAGCTCGGACGGAGCGAGGATTTCCAGCTAGCTCAGCTGAAAAAGTGACCCGTTTTTTTTTCTTTAAAGAAAAACGGCCTAACAGGCAAGTATTCTCCTGTCTACACTTATTACTTTCTTATCTACACAGCTAAAGAGATTTGTCAAGGAACCAGCAATTAAGAAAACCTGGGTGAGCCAAAACTTTTCTTTTACTCACGGAACTAAGGGGGAAGAAAATAAAAATAGCCTATCTTTTTTTATTGCAAAAAGCTGACATGGAAAATAGCATTATAAAGATTACAACGGATGAGGGTTTTCTTTTTGATTTATAAGACTTTTGTGTAATATATGTCTGGGACTATTTTTTCTGATCTACTTTTTTTTTTTACAAATCTGCTCATTTTTTCTGCTACTAGTTATTTGGACACTGTGAACTAAAGCTGTTTTTGCACTTCTGGGCATATAAGAGATAAGGGCTGTCTAGGGTGTGACGCCAGTTGGTTTGAAAGATTAACTCCTTTGTAACTGGATAAAGAAATAAACTGCTCTTTGCTTGGGACATTGAAAATTGAAGGAGTTTTGTTCCTTTGGCTTTAAGAATGACAATTAAGAAGATTATGGATGTACAAGAAGGGACTTTATCTTTAGACATGTTTCAGAAAATAATGAATGGGATTAAGTCAATAAAACAAGAACTGAGAAATAATAGTCAAGCGTTGAGAATTGAATTTGACAAAATGAGACAGGAGCTGAAAGAAATTCAGGATTCTATGAGAAAGGAGAATAAAGATGGATCTGGAAAACCAAAAAAGGATGAAAGAGAAATTAAAGGCAAGGTTCAAACTATGGAGATTGGATTAAATATGGATATGGAAAAAGATTTGGATTTCCTGGCTGTGATGGATCCTGGAGACAAATATTATGGTTTGGAACTCAGCGCTGTCCCTGAAGGAATTGAAGAGATTGGAGATAAAGATATTATCGGTTCAAAAAAATTCCTGGACTGGAAGGATTTGATGGAACTTGAAATGGAGAAAGCTAACAGAATTAATCCCTGTTTTGTGTCAATGGAAAAATCTTCAAGAGATGTGCTAGTGTATCATATAAAAAAGAGGAACAGAGATGCGGCTTTGCAACAATACTTCAGTGATACATTCGGAACTGAGGGCAAGAAAATATCTGTGAAAAAGGAAATTCCTATCAGACTCTTATTATATGACTATGACAGCAAGATTATTGGGCGCGTAAAGATGGAAGATGGAAGATGGAACCAATACGGATAATGGAAGAAGAGCGATTTGAAATTACTGGATTTAGTAGACTTGAAGAGTTGGATTAATTGACATGTTTATCTAGAAAAAAAATTGATGGACATATATCTCAAGGAGTGGACACTTCTCTTTGACTTTTTGTGGAAGAATAAAATGATATGATGTTAATGAGATTTGTAACCAATTAAGATAACCGCTGGAGGAAGGTGATTTTATAATCTATCAAGATACAGGCTTGTTATATATTATAGACTTATAGCTGAACTACGACAAATCGGAAGTCAATTTATATATATATATATATATATATATATATATTCTTTTTATTGTATTAGTTATGGATTTGTGTTTTTTCTTTTTGTATTGTTTTGGTTTTGAAAATTTGAATAAAAATTAATTGAAAAAAAAAAGGAATTCCCTCCCCTTAAATGTTAGACAGGTGCCATCTCTGTTATCTTTTTGGTGCCTACTGAAGACCTTCCTCTTTCAACAAGCCTTTTAACTAGAGACTTTATCCCAGTCTGCGTCTGTGTGGAATTGCTTTTTAATATGTTCTTAAAGCTTTTTTAAAAATGTTTTTAAAGATGTTTTGTTTTAATATGTTTTTAAAATTGTTTTCTTGTAATATATTTTAAAGTCTATTTTTATGATGTTTTAAAGTGTTTTTAGTGCTTTTGTTTGCCACTCTGGGCTCCTACTGGGAGGAAGGGCAGGATATAAATCTAATTAATAAATAAAATAAACTGAACCAGAATTCAGTTTGCTGGTATGTACATCTGTTGTTTACACTGAAAGGCAGGAAGAAGCAGGGCTCACTTTGCAGGAAAAAATTCACTGCAATTTCTGTTTTGCTGTTATGTTTCTATGGGCTCCTAAAAATCCATCTGAGATAGGCTCCACTTTTCTAAAAAAAAATGTGCAGAAATAAGCTGGACAAGACTGTAGCATTTGGTTTTGCTGTTACATCCATTAAAAAAGGAGTATCATTTGATACGAAGCTCCAATAGAATTTACATTTAAATATGATTTCAAAATTAGTTTTAAATATAAATGCCAAATGACTATTTTTGCATGGCAAACCATGTCCACAACTGTCTGTAAATATGAAACCTGGAAATGATAATCTAGCTGTTTGATACGTGCAGCATGCTTGAAATTCACCCATGAA
Source organism: Rhineura floridana (assembly GCF_030035675.1). Classification (NCBI taxonomy): domain Eukaryota; kingdom Metazoa; phylum Chordata; class Lepidosauria; order Squamata; family Rhineuridae; genus Rhineura; species Rhineura floridana. Next base: position 37,230,707 of record NC_084488.1, on the reverse strand, counting down.
CCAGGCATGCCAATATTCTATGCATATAATCTTTTGATGTTATGTCTTTAACATCTGGATGTGTGAGGTGATGACAAGCAAGTCTCTCAACAGACAAATTTGCCAATTGCTCAACCACAGATGGAAGACCACTTTAATGAAAATATATTTCGGGTGTACTTCACAAGAAGAACTTTCCCTAGCTGTTTGAAAGATCAAAAGGAGCTTGACTTATTTCAAATGGCCAGGCCCACAGTAAAATAGGTTGAAGATTGCAACTGCTTTGTAGGGGATAAGATACAAACACACAAAACTAAATAGTCTTGCCTTTTTACATTGAACCCAAGTCTAATAATACCTTGGGGGCAGAGGGAAGGTTGTAGGACAGTATCCTAAGGTGGGAATACTTGAACAATTCAATTTTTGTGAATTTTGTTATATGAAATGTCCTGATCTGCGGCTCTTGTGCTGATGTGCAGATCAGAACTTAGCCATCCAAAAACATTTCAAGCTACTCCAGGTATTGTGATCCAGTTCTAAGCAGCATAATCCTAAAAAGGGTGGGGTTGAGAAAGAGAGAGAGAATATGAAGGCAGTCTGATCACCTGACTCATCACACTTCTGGTCCCTGTGGGCAAGGCAGAAGTGACGGTAGAGGAATGCTTTTCATTCCTCCATCCATTTCCAATCTTATTTTTTAAATGATTCTTTATATTTTCCCTCCCATTGGAAACAACAAGGAAGAAGACAAGAGACTTGGACATGCTCACAATAATGTTTACCCCTCCCCCAATGTGGAGTAATGTCACAAGTTTCGGAAGGCTTTTGGATCCAAGCCACTTCCAGGCATGCCCCCAGAATGCCCCCCTTTTGACTCTACCTACAAACATCAGAGCTCCAATAGCACCTAAAGTATCTAACCTTGCTTCAGAAGAGGTCCCTGTGGTCACAGTTGCAGTCACTGCTGCTTCTCCACACAAACCCTACCCTCAAGACAACCTCATGTTTACCATGGGAAGTCAGCTATGTCTTGCTTGTCCTGATTATTGGGAATAAAGCACCAACACATGTTGTAAGTGACCTGAACCAATGGGGGGGGTTAGAAAGGCAACCTATTATTTCCTCTGTTGATTCCTCCTCTAAAGTATTTGTTGCTTTTGCAGGCTTTGTTCCTCCCCCTCCCTTCTCTTCCTGTCTGTGTTCTCAGTTAGTAATGGCTCCCTGAGTTCAGGCCACATGGATGCTTCAGCATGTATAACTTCACTCAGAGCTTGGAAAAGTTACTTTTTTGAACTACAACTCCCACCAGCCCAATCCAGTGGCCATGCTGGCTGGGGCTGATGGGAGTTGTAGTTTAAAAAAGTAACTTTTCCAAGCTCTGACTTCACCTCTTTTTGGTAACAAACCTTAAGTTTATTTATTCTTTCAACTACCAGTCTTGTCTGCACTCTGCTGCAATACACACACACACACACACACACACACAAACTCTAACACTGATTGTGGAAATACAACTGTTAAAAGGCTCAAGAACCCTGTATTCCTCAATGCCATTCCTAAACTATTCCATATAATTAATATAGTTGTAATTAATACAGTATAGCAGTAATTATCCTAAATGTTTTAGATATCCCCTCCCAGCAATATAATAAATAGGGGAAAGTTTTGAAAGTTGGGGATAGGAAGTGGTTTGTAGTTCCCAAAGTTAAGAGTTTGGCTAAATATGACCTGAACAGGGTTAGACTTTGTTTATTAAGATTTGTATGGCTTCTGTACAAAGTGATAATGGTGAGAAGTGTGTGGAAAAGAGATGCTTGATTTTAAAACTTGCAGTGTTTTATTATTATTTATAGTGTTTTTTATTATTAGGGCATTGGATAAGGGAGAACATGCATTCCTCGTCCTCCTGGATCTCTCAGCGGCTTTCGATACCGTCGACCACGGTATCCTTTTAGATCGCCTGAAGGGAATGGGAATAGGGGGCACCGTTTTACGGTGGTTCCGTTCCTATCTCTCAGACAGACATCAACGGGTGGCATTGGGGGATGAGGTTTCAGACCCTTGGCCTCAATTGTGGTGTGCCACAGGGTTCTATCCTCTCCCCCATGCTATTCAACATCTATGTAAAGCCGCTGGGGGCCATCATCAGGAGATTTGGGCTGCGGTGTCACCAATATGCGGATGACACTCAGCTCTATCTCTCGTTTAAGTCCTCACCAGAGTTGGCTGTGGAGACCATTTCCAAGTGCCTGAAGTCAGTAAGTGAATGGATGGGAGGAAATAGGCTGAAACTAAACCCTGACAAGACCGAGGTGCTGCTCGTGGGAGACAGGAGAAGGTTGGGAGATATAGACCTGGTGCTCAATGGGGTAAAACTGCCCCTGAAGGACCAGGTCCGCAGCCTCGGGGTCATCCTTGACTCCCAGCTGTCCATGGAGGCTCAGGTTTTGGCAGTGAGCCGGGCAGCTTGGTATCAATTACATCTTATACAGAGGCTGCGACCCTACCTTCCTGTCCATCTTCTCCCACGGGTGGTGCATGCCCTGGTCTCCTCTCGCTTAGACTACTATAATGCGCTCTACGTTGGGTTACCCTTGAAAATAGTCCAGAAATTACAGCTGGTACAGAATGCGGCGGCACGTTTGATTAAGAATAGCCATCGCCATGATCACATCACTCTGGTGTTAGACCTACACTGGTTACCAGTTGTTTACCGGGCCCAATTCAAGGTGTTGGTATTAACCTTTAAAGCCCTAAACAGTCTCAGCCCAGTTTATCTGAAGGAGCACCTCCAGCATCAACAAATATGCCGCCTGACAAGATCAGCCACTCAAGACCTTCTCTCGGTCCCACCAGTGAAAACAGCTAGGCTGGTGCGGACCAGAGAGAGGGCATTTTCAGTTGTGGCCCCCACCCTCTGGAACTCTCTCCCTTACGATCTTCGCCATGCCCCCTCCCTGCCAAGTTTTTGCCAAGCCTTGAAAACCTGGCTATTCAGGCAGCCCTACAAGATCCCTGGGGTAGCCTAATTTCATCGGCTATAGCTGCAGGTGGTTTTAGCTTAATTTTATATCAAAGTTTTTGGGTTATATCATGCAGAGCTTGGAAAAGTTACTTTTTTGAACTACAGCTCCCATCATCCCAATCCAGTGGCCATGCTGGCTGGGGCTGATGGGAGTTGTAGTTCAAAAAAGTAACTTTTCCAAGCTTTGGTTATATGTGTATTTTATATGTTGTATTTTACTTGATTTTGTACGCCGCCTAGAGTGGCCGCTGACATGGCCAGATAGGCGGCCTAGAAATAAAATTTATTATGATTATGATTATGATTATGACCATCTACAGTAGGGCCCCGCTCTACAGCGCTTCACTTTACAGTGTTCCACTAATACAGCGGTTGTTAATTGTAGAAAGGCCCCGCTTTACAGCGCTTGTTCTGCTTTTATGGAGTTTTTTTGCTGCCAGGCACCATTTTGGTCAATGTAGGTCAATGGGATCCGCTTTAAAGCGGTTTTCGCTTTACAGCAGGGGTCCAGAAAGTAACCCGCTGTATGAGCGGGGCCCTACTGTACTCTTATTACTGATCTTAGTATGCAGCTCTGAAAACGTTTTTAGGCTGAAAAATGGGGTAAAATGCTCTATGTTTCTGTCAGTTGTATGGTAAACAAAATAAAAATCTACATGCTGCAGGACAGTGGGGTTTCTCATTGTTCTTGAAACAATAAGTTCTGTCCACAGGTTAGCTAACATAACATAACATAAAAATAAACTGGAGTTTTAACCTGACCCCGCTTAGCTTCACCAGGGAGCTGGCCTTATGTGCCTTCAGACCATAGCCTTTATTCCCAGATAAATGTTTATAGAATTGCATCCTTTATCATTTGAGAAAGTGGATTATAGGGGGGGAAGGACAAAACCCCCACACAGAATCACTGGTAAATTTGGTCAGTGAGGGATAATCCCCCCCAAAATATAGCATGGTACCCCTACACATGGTAGTAAAATCTGACTACTAACACTTTTCAAAATAATATTTTCTGTGTTTGTTCAACTCATCTTTTGTATGCCTTACACAGTAAGGATCTCCCTCCTGGGTGATCCAAAGATAAAAATCTGAACTCTGCATCATTCCACAGCTGTGAGGCTGCACCCAAATGCTTATCATGCTTTGCTTGTAAATCCCCTATTTTTCATGTTTAAATAAAAGCTTCTCCTACTTTTTCTTTAGGACTTGTATTTGAATATATACAAGCATAACTGATTGCACCATCTGGGTTCTCCCTCTTTAACATTTTTTTAAAAAGTCACTGCATATGCATATAGCTTACTGTGCATATTGCCCCTGCTACTGACTTTATTTAATGCACTTTTTTTTAATGCGGTCTCTTCGAAATGGAATAATGCAAGAGGTTTGGTTTTTTTATTTCAGTCTGTCTCACTAACACTTTGATAAAGGTTTACAGACTCTTTGCTAAAGACAGGTCTATATAACTCTTGTTTTACTGCCCAGTATACACGGACTTTATTTCCTGCCTTCTTTTGCCCTTCAAAATGTCGTTAGAACTTGGAAGCAAGGATAGAGAAAGAGAACAGAATTGAATCTATCAGAGAGCATAATGTGGGGACAGCTTAAGGGAAGGGCAGGGAATAAGAAGTAGGTCAATGGAACTTGTGCTCAGCAAGAAGACAACACACACTCTCCCCAAATATAAAGGCAGAACATTTGTTTAGATAGATCAATTGAAGTTTTACCCAGCAGGAAGCAATCTCAGGTTTAACCAGTTAACTTCTTAAGATAAAAACACTTGACCTCAGTGCTAAGTCCTTGCAAGGGGATGTCAAGCAATCATCTGTGACGCACCCCTCCCACATCCGGAGATATGGCTGCTGAGCCTACATATCTGGAGTGGTTGTGGAAGTGCAAGGCTTCAGAAGGTAAATGGCTTGTACATTTCAAGTGAACAAAAGGAGGGGTAAAGAGCCCAATTCCTGCCTAGCGTGTCCCAAAGCCTAGTGTTAGCTTTGGCAAAGAAAGGAGTTAGTTTATATCTCTACATATAGGTGTAGCTCAGTGGAAGCGCATTTGCCTTGCATGCAGAAAGCCCCAGGTTCAATCTCTGGCATCTCCAGATAGGGTTGAGAATATATCCTGTCCAGGGATATAGTCGTTTGAGGTTTCGGGGGGGGAGGGTGTTATGTTTTTGGGAGCAGGGTCCCAGCAGGATCCTTATGTCTCCAGCATCCTACAAGCCAATCAGCTTGAAAGATGAGTTTGTTAGCCACTGAGAAGAGTCTTCTAACATGCTTTCCACTCCTTCCCTGCTGGTTGGAGCCAATCAGAGCGAAAGGAGGTGAGTCAGCTACTGAGAAGGCTCTTTTCAGGAGCTAACACTCTTATCTTTCATGCTTCTTGGCTCCTGTGGTTGTTGAGGGTAAAATATATTAACAAGGATTTCATTCTCAAAAAAGGGGGGAGGGGTGTGGCTATGACTATGACTATCAAGAAGGGACCCTGCACTTCTGAATTTGCCACTATACTACTGATCCTGTCTGAAAACATGGAGAGCCATGCCAGTCAGAGTAGACAATACTGAGCAATGCGATACTCAGTGCAATGCAGAGAGAGAGAGAAAGAGATATGGTAGGATGTCAAGATGCTGACTAGCTATTCTCGTGCCCCTTGACTGAAAAGGAATATTGGGGGCTGTATGCATATGACTCTTTAAACATGAGACAACAAATGCCTTTTTTTCCCTCAGTTTGACATAGATCTGACTCTCGTGGGATGGGTATTTTCTTGCCTCCTCTGTTCTCTCCCCCCCCCCCCCCCAAGCAGTGGCAATGTTTGAAAATTTCATCTGATGTTAATGCGATGAAGAGTAGCTTCATGTCCAGGTGTTGCACAGAAATTGCTCAATCTACCCCTTGGTGCATTCTGATGGCCAGTATCATATTCTGAGTACTTGTAGACCTACCACTTTGTGGGCCTGTGGCACAATGCATTTGTCATCACGATCTATAGGATGCTCTGGCTGATCTCCTGTGTACTCACTAACCATTTCTTGTTTAAGCCCTGCGTTGGCAATATATAGTATGTTGGCCAAGTTGATACAGGTGGTGTGTGTGTGGTGCCATGATGCAGGTATACCTGAAGCAGTGAGGGAGCTCTTTTCATGTGGATGGATTCTGTGCCACTGTCATAATGTCTGTAAGAGGAACAATATAATTGACCTGACCCATGCATCAAAAACCAGGAGCTAGCTAGAAGTCAAGCCAGGGATCAGGACCAGGGGATCAGAACCAGAAAATAAGCTGATAGTCAGAACAACCGAAGACCTGGGAAAGTCTATCATTGCCCATCAAAAGTCTTGAACAGAACGGGAAGGTTTTGTAGACCTTCCTGTTGATAAGAGGCAAATGGTCAACCTGGGTGGATGGAATCATTTCAGGACTCAGAAATTTCTCACTGCCTACTAGGGATGGGCGAGAATTTAAATTCAGTTTGCATTTCAAGCACTTTCTGAAACAATATGAGAACCAAAACACAGCCAACCTTTGAAATTTGCACTTATTTGAAGTTTGCAATCCAGTTTGCCAACAAAACAATGGTTACAAAAATGCACATATTAGGGGAAGGTGTGCATAAAAAATGAATATATGAGTGAAAAATAACATGTAAAATGCATAATATAACAAGAAACTGTTTGCAAACGTGTACATTAGTCAAAACTGCCTACAAAAATATGTTTCTTAGGAGAATTTTGCACCAAAATGCTGGAGAATTTTCATGAGGATTTTTGAAATAAAAAATTCACAAATTGCTGTTGAAATGTGGAGAACTGAATTTAAGATTGGAAACATGAGAAACTGAGAGAACCAAAATTGACAGATCTTTCCGTCCCTGCTGCCTAGGGCAGGGGTGGGCAGTTTGGTATCTACTCATGGATCTCAGGATGATTTGCAGTAGATCAGCAATGGTTTGAGCATGGCAACAACCAGAACTGTTCAGGCAGCAAATGTTGGGAGCAGCAGCCCCTGGCTGTCCTCCTGAGCCCCCCCCCATTATCCTCTGTTGCCACATGGCCCATCCTGAGCCTTCTAATCTGACCTGCTGCTTTCAGTGTTACGCAGGACACTATCCCATCATCAGTGCTGAAGAAAGATTCAACTGCCAGTCCAGTCAGCTTTTGTATGTGGAGGAGGAAGGGGGCATCTTCTCTGTCTCTGGCAGAAAACTGTCCAGGTGCAGCCCTGGCAATGACCAAACAGCTTTATTTTTTCTATATTTGACTGTTAGAATGCCCCATTTGTGGTGTGTCTCTGGGAATCTGCATGTGTTTGCAATTCCCAGGTGGTGAGGAGTGAGAGAGAAGGAGAAAGAGAGAAAGAAAAAGAAAGGAAGAAATGGGAAATGAAAAGGAAAAGAAATGAGAGCATGCAAATTTAGCGTGAGACTGTGGAAGACAAGAAATGGGTTAATTACTTTGTCTGTTTTGAGCAGCTCTCACAGCTGTAAATGGGTTGTGATGTTGTGCCTGTGGGAGTGGGCGTTAATGCCATTATCAGGAGTCTGAGCCAGGGATTCAATGCCTTAGGTGTCCATGTGATTTCAGCTTCTTGGGACTCACAAGCTGTGACTTTCAGTTTCAGTAAGATCACAGTGAGGGGGAGATCCAGGCAACTGCATTCCTCTACCTTGGCACCTCATGGTCCAGTGTCCTGGGTCCAGATGTTCCTTGCAAAGAAGAATAATGTGTGGTGTAAGTGTGTGAAGATCTTGCGTGTATGTGTGTGGGAAGAATCTTCATTGAGCTAGAATCTGCCCTTTTCCCCCCTAGACATTTGCTCTCATAGGAGTGCATGGATGAAAGGGTTAAAATTCATTTGAAGCTCTGAGCTTGATATTAGTATTGTTATGGGTTTGGGGTTGAGATAGATGATTTCTATAATTACCCTTCCATCATCTGATTTGGAACCCTGCACCTGGACGTGAGAAACCTGCTCTGCTGGTCAAATGAGTCTCTTTAGTTGATCTAATAGAGGGGCCAGGTGGGCTAATGAGTCTGCAAGTGCGCATTAACTGGCCAATGGGCCAGGGAGAGCCTATTGTTATTGAAACTCTTCAGGAGAGCCCCCCACTCCTGGGGCCCAAGAGAGGCTTGTGTTTTGAGTTGAGTCTGAGGAGAGGTTGAGAACTAGCCTCTGAGACATGCAGAGAGGCTGGCTCCCTGCACCGTGGTTTTAGGATGCCTCCTATAAGCCTGATGGAAAATCAAGATCTATTGGACTGCTGATGCTTTGAAAAAAATACCCCATCTTAAACTCAGGTTGGAATGTGTGTAAATAAATAAACCATATTTCATAAAGACACCACAGACTCCACTGACCTTCTTTCCAAGGAAACCAAACGTTGGGTAAGCGCAGGGACCCCTGGAGATCTCTTACAGCTCGGAGATTCGGGTGGTGCACAACACTGGTGTCAGAACTGGGATTGAGTTTCCCGGAAGAAGCATTGGGAAAAAGGTGTGCCTGAGTCAAAATGGAGGGAGAAACAGCAACCCTCCTGGAACAGATAAAATTGATGATCCAGCAGCAAGCAGAACAGATTATGAAAAATCAGCAGCAGAGGCAACCAGAGTGCCAGGAAGACCAGCAATGATTTGGAGAGATAATGGAAAGCCTCTTTGGAGAGAAAAAGGAGACCCCATGTAAGGAGGTGACAGCCATGACTGATTAGCCACTGCAAGGAATTGAGAGTGACCCGGGAGCCCAGCTGCAGAGCACCCAGACTGGGGTGGCTAAAGAGATCCATAAAGTGTATGAGCAGCTGGAGGGCTTGGACTGTGTGGAGTTGCAGTCAGTGCGGGATGAAGAAAAGGCCTTGATTGTCCAGGAGCCTGCCATCGGGGAAGACACCAGAAAGCTGGAAGGAAAGCCCCAAGAACTGAAGGAGGACAGGCTGGAAAATCAAGAGGAAGATGCCTTGAAAGAAAGGTTGGAGAAGAGATGCTGCTCATAGATTTCTCAGCTCCATGTGTGTCTGCTGTTGAAGAAGCAGCTCAGGAGGAAGAAAGGACCTTGGAGAAAGGTAAACTACTAGCTGTTGATAGACTTCTTCTCCCCGTGTGTGCCAGCTGTGGAACAGAAAGTCCAGGACAAAAAGTTGTACATTAACCTCAGGATGATGGTGTTACCCCCTGTTATGGGTGATGTGTGTACGTGGAATGATTGTGTGTGTGCTCCCTGGTGAGAGGAGGGAGCTCCAGCAATGGGGAGTATGTAGTGTTGCCCCACCTTTAGTGAGAGCGTAAATTTGGTAGCAGCAGAAGTGAGAGTGATGCTGCTACCTGTACACACACATTTGTGTGTTTGGTGGGTGGGGTTGTTTCTCTTCCCAGTATATTTGTGTTTTAATCTATTAGTAGTGATTATGATTTATTATTAGGTTATTTTAGGTTATATTAATGTTTAAGATTTAAAGAAAATGTTTTGTATTGTCTTAAATGTGCAGTTTGGGTTTTATGATGTTAATGTTTAAGATGGTTTCTTTTAAATGTTTTATATTGTTTTACATGTGTAAATTTGTTTGATTTTTTTTCTGACACTGTAAACAGCTTAGAGCAGCCTTTCCCAACTAGTGGGCCACCAGGTGTTGCTGGACCACAACTCCCATCAGCCTCAGCCAGCATTGCTAATGGTCAGGAAAGATGGGAATTGTGGTCCAACAACATCTGGTGGCCCACTAATTGGGAAAGGCTGGCTTAGAGGCTTCTTTTCGAGTATGAAGCAGTATAAAAATTAAATAAATAAAAGTTGGAGGTGTGTGTGCCAGTGGAGCTGCCAGCGCTTGGAGAACTTGGAGAAATGGCTGTGGAAGAAAAAGTGCAGAAGGAGAAGCCTGAGGTGGGAGTGCAAGTCCAAGAGGAGCTTCTAGTACCTGGAGATATGGGTGAGATAAAATCCCCAAGTGACTTTGCCCCTTGAGTGCCCCATAATGGCCTTATAGGGTGGGATCTAGCTCCTATGATGGGTGCAATCCCTGATCAAATTCCAACAGTGAGAGGCATCCGGCGCCTGTGAGTCTGGAGGGCAAGAGACACTGGAGGGTTACCTGCCTCTGTTTGGGCCCTTGATTTACACTGGAGATGGCAGGGGAGAGCAGAGAGGAAGATTTCTTTCTGCCACCTGGGTGGGCTAAGCCAGCCAGTGCTGAAGATGCCCCCTGGTAAAGACTTGTGGCAGGACTTTGATTTGGAGTTTGGGGCAGGAGATGAAGTGGACTGGCTTAAAGACTTTTCCCAGGGCAGAGAGTGGGAGGAAAATGGCTACAGTCTGCCGTGTGCTGATGAGGAAACAAATCTGTTCCTGGAGATGAGTCCCAAGGTCCTGCAGGCAGCAGCAGGGATCAGCTTGGACTGGGAACTCCATGAAGCCCCCAGACAAAGGGCCATGTGGGCAACTGCGTGGTTTGGGGGTGGGGGATGTGTTTATGGGACTGTGTACTGATTTGCTGTAGGAATTCTTCCTGATGGTTTTAGTATTTTTTTTATTTTGATTTGTGCTCTTATGCATGCTTGTGGGGATATGAGCTATTTAATGATTTTTTAGGAATGATGCTCATAGGCTTTTGCAGTAAGGTTTTAATGTTTAAGATTTACTATACTTGCCTGTTAGATTTTGTGTGTGAGCAACTGTTTGGGGGAGCAAGGGAAAAATGTGTGTGTTTGACAGCTGCTGTGCTATAGTGGCACAAGGTAGGACAAAGGAGCTCCAGTACTGAGGGCTTAAACATGTTGGGAACTCACTATCTTGGGCACTGCCAAGTATGAGGACTGGGTAAGCGGTTTGGATGCAGAACTGTGACTGGGAGCTCCAAGAAAGAAGAGGAAGCCTAAAGATAGAGCCGTGAATTGAAAACTTGCTGTAAAGGGATGGACTGTTTTTGTACTTTTGTGGAAATACAACTGCACTATGACTATGCTTTTGATGATGTGTATTTCAATGTCTTACTAACCTGTATCTGTTATTTCTTTATAGGAAAAGCTGTTATTCTGATGTTTGTTTCAGGTCTGGGGCAGACCTTTGTCAGAGAAGGGGATAGTGTTATGGGTTTCGGGGTTGAGATAGATGATTTCAATGAATCCCCTTCCAGTCTTTGGATTTGGAACCCTGCACCTGAAGGTGAGAAATCTGCTCCGCTGGTCAGGTGAGTCTCTTTTGTTAATCTAATAGAGTGGCCAGGTGGTCATATGGGTCTGCCAAGACATGCAGAGAGGCTGGCTCCCTGCACCGTGGTTTTAGGATGCCTCCTATAAGCCTGATGGAAAATCAGGATCTGTTGGACTGCTGATGCTTTGAACCCCTCCATCTTAAGCTCAAATTGGAATGTGTGTAAATAAATAAACCATATTTCATAAAGACATCACAGTCTCCGCTGACCTTTTTTCCAAGGAAACCAAACCCTGGGTAAGCGCAGGGACCCCTGGAGATCTCTCACCACTCAGAGATTGGGGTTGAGCACAACAGTATCATGCCTTGGGTGGGGTGTTTGTATGCTGGTCTCTGATTTCCCAGGATGTTTGGTTTTATTAAAAAAGTATTATCTTATTTGCCCAGGTATGCCATAACTCAAGGACTGGTGACCATCTTGATTACAATGATATCCTGTCTTTGTCAATTTCTGTACTGCTGCTCTGGAACTCATGTCAGTGTGTCGGGGGGGGGATTCCCAGCATGTCTGTCTGGCTTCTCCAAGTTCCTAGTCCAGCGTCTGAAGACTAAGGCAGTAGGCTGCCATGTTACAAGTAATTCAGATGTAGTGGATGTGTTCAATTCATCCCAGTGGGGTACAGCAGGTCATTGGCTCTGCCCTGAGTCATCAGTTTACATCTGGCTCTGACCTAGCTACTACTGGGCATCTGGGTTTGGTTTATTATTTGTTCATTCATTTTATTAATATTTTTAAAGCATTTATATGCCACTGAATATTTCAAACATCTCTAAGCAGTATGCAGTTTAAAAAGCAAGCAATGTATCATTAAAACATTTCAACAAAAACAAAGCCAAAACTAGTAAAACAGCAAAATAAAAGTGAATAAAACAGAAGCTCAGAAGATTCAAACACATAAAACAGGGTCCATTCTCATGGTGATTCATTTAATTTCATTGGCCTAGGGTGTGGTCTAAAGGCACATGAGGCTACCACCTTGCTGAAGCTAAGCAGGTCTGGGTCTGGTCAGTGCCTGGCTGAGAGACCATCTAGGAACCACACGTATGCCATGTGGAAGATGGGATATAAATGTAAGAAAATGAAAATTTATGGATCTCTTTCCATGGAACATACCAAGTGATTAACAGTAAAAAAAAAAGTGTATAAAAACAATTTTAAATCAGATACAGATATAAACTGAAACAAAAATCAAAAGATTTTTTTTTAAGTATTTTTGAAAAAAGGTTTTCAACAAGTGCTGAAAAGACATTAGAGATGGTGCCTGACTGATACATAAGGGGAGGAAGTTCCAAAAGGTAGGAACTGCCACACTATGGGCCTGATCCTACATTATACGGAACAGGCTTCCTGATGAGATGGTATCTGGAGGAGGCCCTCACTTGCAGAGCACAGTTATTATTGGGGTATATAAGTAGTAAGATTATCTTTTCAGTATCCTGGTCCCAAGCTTTGTACACCAGGACCAGGACCTTGAATTAGCCTGGTAGCTGATTGGCATCTAGTGCAATTGCTTGGTGGACCCCAGGCTTGCAGTAAAAAACAAACAAGATTCTGTAAGCCTTTAGTCTGCCTCTGCCTGCCCTAGGAAGATGCTCCATTCTGCTGCCCTAGGACAGCTATGCCCAGGGCAGCTATGCCCAGAACAGGGATGTAAGAAGGCATTGTTTTCCATTCTACCCTAAATTTGTTGCATGCAGCACTGTTTCCGTTCCACTGCAGTTGGTCTTCCAGCAAAAACTACTTCATTCACCTTGCTATCTGCTGTGGTGAAATTAGATAACAAAAACAACATGCATAATTTATGAAACATAATTTATGTAAATTTCATTGTCATTATGTTATTCAACTCCATTCATTTGAGTGCAAAGGAAACATAATGCAAATAGGAGGAAAAACAATCAGTTACATATCATTTGCAGACTGAAAGAAGAAGCAACGGCAAATACTGAACATAGTCGCTGCACTGATTTCTGTTACACGCATGGGATGATTAAGCAAAGATTGCCACTTTATGTTCCTTTTCCAATTTTCATCAGAATTCTCTGACATTCCTAGCCCAGAGCTGTGGGATTCTAGCTCTAGCCCTGGCACTTCTTACCATCAGTGCTAACTGTAATTCTGACTTTCCACAGCCAAGCCCTTGTATTCTCCCTAGCAGTGCAATTGTGCCATCCGCTAGAGATGCAGCTTGTTCATTCAGGTGGCACTTTCCATCTAATGCTTCTAGAAGAATTAAGTGTTGCTTTATACCAGAAAGAGCAGTTTTGATATGATTTTGTTATTCTTAATATCATGTATGAAACAGTACAATTAGCTTTCAAATAGTTTAGCTTAAATGAGCAACAAACCCCTCTCTTTCAAACTAAATCTTCATTAGTTTGACCTCATCCTGAACAACAGCCATAGATGCAAAATTTCTATGTCATTTTTCCCCACTTGCACAACAGCAACACAATTGCAGAGAATATGTCTCAGGATATGAGTCAGCAAGTAATGAATCAGCAAGTAATTACACCCTAAAGTGCACACAGATTTTACTACGTCTTGAAAATGACATTCTAATCATTTTCAAAACATAGAGTTCAGAATAAAAAGGCAGCTTCCTCATTAAATATCTGAGAGAAGGCATTCCCTCCGCCTATGAAGTAAGAAAAATTACAACATTAAGATGACTTATTGCTATGTTTTCTTCACTTTCTGCTAGAGTTAAAACCAGTGCTAAGTAGTGGTTTCTCCCTAGGCCCACCTCGTAATGGAGAATTTTCCACCAAGAATTATTAGCCCATTTCTTGGCCTGTGACCCATAGGCATTACTGTCTCTAGTTGTTTTCCATAAAGCCTGCAAGTTTGGAGAAGTAACTGTTATCTCCTGGCCTGAGAGTGAGCAAACATCCAAGGCCAGTGGTTGTCATGATAACATGAGATAGCAACTGGGAAAGTTCTAACAGAGTCTGTAAGTTTGGTCTTCTGTATATTGCCTCTGAACTGAGAGGTTGTCTTCTATGTTTATCCCCAGAAGGGGGGGGTGACTGAAGAAACTCTACATGTATTTACTCTTAAGCCTGTTGGCCCTAATGTCTTAATAAAGACTCTTAACCTGAGCTAATGCATTTGAGAAGTTTCTTGCTCAACTTAACTCAAATGTAACGTATGCTGTTTCACGCAAGAACCGCCACCATCAACAGGGTTATGGGCCCAGATCCACAGTGCGTTACACAAGAGTAAGTTGCCGGTCTGAACGGCAGACGGAGTTCCAGAGAGGGCAGCGTGATTGATTGTGCCAGACAGAGGTGAGCAGGATGGCTACTATACACATGTCTGGAGGCTTGCCGATGGAACGTCTTAATGAAAAGAATTATGGCAGTTGGAGGCCAAGGATGCGTGCTTTCCTAGTAAAGGAGGATTTATGGGATGTTATCGATGGAAACCCCCCGGCGGGACCGACCGTGGCCTGGAAGCGTCGAGACCAGAGGGCGCAGGCATTTATAATCTTGGCTCTATCGGATTCTCAACTGATGTGTGTGAGAGATGAGCCGTCGGCTTTTATTGGAATGAAACAGAAATATTCCAAGCATAAAAGTATTATTTGGCTATGAAGAGACATTCAGGATAGCAACTGAAGGAACTTTGGCCTAGGGTGGCCACTGGAAATAATTACTATAATTTAACAGAAATACATTATTAGTAGCAGTAGCAGTAGCAGTAGCAGTAGCAGTAGTAGCATCAGTATTCCTGAACTTCACCCTGAGTTCTCAGGGCAGATTACAACAGTTTAAAATGTATTCTTAAAAACAATTTAAAACAAAATCACAAACTTCCCAAAAATAGGGTGGATCCTAAAAATATATATATCAGGTGTCAAAAGCCAGGGTAATTCACATTCACTGGAAACTGATCAGTGAAGGTGCCAGTTGCACCTCTGTGGGGAGGGAATTCCACAATTTAGGGGCTGCCACAGAGAATGCCCTCTCCAAGGCCACTAAGAGGTTCTGTAGGGAAGGAGGCAGTCTTTCAGATATTTGGGACCTAGGTCCCCAGTATGTCACCACAGCAGGGAACAAGGCTGCTTTCACACATGGGGCTGATTGCATTAGTTTAAAGGATTAAAAAAGTAGTGCTTCTGTCCTGTTTTCTAAAATTCCTTTCACACTGCAGTACCTGTTGCATTATGCCTTTTTTGGCCAATATACTGGCATCTTGTGCAACTGTCTTTCACACAGCTGCAATAAACAACATCTTGTTTTGGTCCCTCACCCATTAAAACATATGTGCACTGTAGTTCCCTCATAATTCACTGCTTGGGTTAGTGTCTGGACAGAGGGGTGTGTATGGGAACAGAAGGAGGGAAATGCTGCTACCCATGTCTACGCCAGAGTACTGGTACAATTTTCATCAGCAAAAAAAAAAATTCATCAGGCAAAAAAAAATTGTGTGCCCAAGCAGAGGGAACGCACTGCATGGTGGGATGCCTATCATGTGAGCAGCTATAGCTAGCGCAAAACTCCTGCAATCTTCTGGGTCCCAGCCTTGCAAACAGATTATTTCTGGAATTATTTATCATTGAAATTAGTGCTAAACTTGCGCTGTGTTCCACTAGAATTCCAGAACTAAGTGGTACATCATGTGAAAGGTCAAATATAATGCTCAAATTACCAGGTAAGAAACCATCAGAATAACAGAATAAAGTGCAGTGTGAAAGCAGCCCAAAACAATGATGAGGTGACCTGCTTGTCTCCCTGCTCAGTCTGCTATCCGGGTGCTAACTGTGGATGGGCAACTTTACACTCTCCCTTCTTCTGGTTTTCTTAATCTTTAAATCAGACTTGGACTGGGCAGCCCTTCAGATAGAGGACTGTCCTGTGCAAAGTATGTCACAGGGCCACCCCACTCTGGCCTTCTTCGCATGCTGTACAAAAGTCAGACCCCCATTGTTCCACCGCATGCCAGCCATATCTTTGACCTAGTATAAAGAAGGCATCTGCATATCTGCATAGAAAGCCGCTATGGTGTCGTGGTTAGAGTGCTGGACTAGGACCTGGATGACCAGGGTTCAAATCAGCCATGAAGCTCACTAGGTGACCACGGGCCAATCACCATCTCTCAACCTAACTTAGTTGCTAGGAGTTGCTCACAGAGTTGCTGTGAGGATGAAACAGGGAGGGGATAACCATGAATGTCACCTTGAGCTCCTTGGAGGAAAGGTGGAATGTAGATGTCACAAATAAATAATAAAGTTTTCCCAATATATAGTATATAGCTCCTTCCTGGAAGGACGAACCCAGAAGGTGGTGCTGGGGGATTCCTGTTCGACTCCTTGGCCATTGACATATGGGGTCCCTCAGGGCTCAGTTTTGTCCCCCATGTTATTTAACATTTACATGAAACCGCTGGGTGAGGTTGTCCGGGGGTTTGGGGTTCGGTGTCATCAGTATGCGGATGACACCCAACTCTATTTCTCCTTTCCACCTAAAGCCAAGGAAGCTGTCCTGGTCCTGAACCAGTGCCTGGCATCAGTGATGGACTGGATGAGGGCGAACAAATTGAAATTAAATCCAGACAAGACAGAGGTGCTCCTGGTTAGTCGAAAGGCAAATCAGGGAATAGGGATTCAGCCTGTGCTGGATGGGGTTACACTCCCCCTGAAGACACAGGTTCGCAGTTTGGGTGTGCTCCTAGACTCAGCTTTGAACTTGGAGGCCCAGGTCTCTGCAGTGGCCAGGAGTGCTTTTGCCCAGCTAAGACTGGTGCGCCAGCTGCGCCTGTTCCTGGAGATGCCTGATTTGACTACAGTGATGCATGCCTTAGTTACATCCGGTTTAGATTACTGTAACGTGCTCTATGTGGGGCTGCCTTTGAAGACTGTTCAGAAACTTAAACTGGTACAAAGAGCTGCAGCCAGAGTGCTAACTGGGGCTGGTTACAGGGACCATACAACCCCCTTGTTACGACAGCTCCACTGGCTGCCAGTTTGTTTCCGGTCACAATTCAAAGTGCTGGTTTTGACCTATAAAGCTCTATACGGCCCAGGTCCAGGCTATTTGTCAGACCGTATCTCCCCATATGAGCCTGCCTGGGCGTTGAGATCCTCAGGAGAGGCCCTTCTCTCAGTCCCAACACCTTCGCAAGCGCGATTGGTGGGGATGCAAGATAGGGCCTTCTCGGTGGCTGCCCCCAGGTTCTGGAACTCTCTTCCTAGGGAAGCACGAATGGCCCATTCCTTGCTATCCTTCCGTCGGCAGGTAAAGACTTTTTTATTCCGACAGGCTTTTGGACTAGAAGATGTTTAAGATAGGGCCTCATAAGGTCTGTTGCATTGTTCTATGGTCCTATTCTTAATGTTTTAAATTGTCTTAGTATCTTAAGTGTATGTTTCATGGTTTTAATGTCATGAATAGTTTAATTCTATTTTAATTGTATATTTTTGTATGTTTTTTTACCTATGTGTAGTTCTTATTTGTAAGCCACCCTGAGTTCCAGTTTTGGAAAAAGGGTGGGGTAAAAATAAAGATTTATTATTATTATTATTATTATTATTATTATTATTATTATTACATGCTTATTTCCTTTTACAGAAGAGGTGTGATTTGATGCTGGGGCTGGGGAATTATTTTTATGTTTTTTGTTTTTTAATTTCCTTACTAACATCCTTTATAGCTGACAAGGCTCCCAAAAAAACACAGTTGCACTATTTCCATAGCATATGTAACAGCAGTAGAGTAAATAAAATGCTTGTGTTAAAAACTGATCAAGCTTAAAAGGCCTGAGTGAATAAAACAATTTTCAAATAACAGAAAACACCCTTAGCTCCACATGAGCCTCTCTGCGGAGGGACAGTCAGAAAGACTGGTGCCACAATCAAAAAAGCCTCACTCAGGTCACCACCCATCTTGCTTCTGATGGTGGGGAGACCCAGAGAAAGGCTTGTGTGGTTGATCATAATATTTGAGCAAATTCATGGTCCTTCAGGCCAAGGGACCTAAACCATTTAGGACTTTAAAGGTTAAAATCTGCAACATTTTGAAATGGGTTAGGATCCACTGTAGCTGTTGTACCGGTGTCAAGAGATGTTCCTTATGTCTGGTCTCAGTCAGCAGTTCTATGTTCTCCTTTAAAACCAAGCACTCTGACTCCTCTGTCTTGGCTCAGAGGCTTCTATAAGATCAGTGCGATGCAATCCTTAAATTTAAGGTTGGTGGGAGTCAGGTTCAAGACAGACATGGCATGAGAGAACCATGACTGGTGTGTAACCCTTTTCCTTGCTCTCTTGTCTTGATTTAAACAGGGTTTTCATTAGTCCCACAAGCTGCTGTTAGCTCCTCCGCAGAGACATCTAGGGCTTAATAGGTTAAAATCAGCAACACTGTGAAACAGATCAGGAACCAGTGCAGCTGTGTTGAAACTGGCAAGATACAGGTCCCATGTGCGCTATACATTTAAAGCAGTATCATACCACAAGTAGTCATGGCCAGGCCTGGGCCAGGCAGGCAGGGGCCTTTGGCCACCAGCCTGCCCCAGGACTGTGGCGCCAGAGCGCAACCCCTCCATACAGGCCATGTGGGGCTAATAACCCCCCGTGTATCCCACCTACCTCCATCGCTCCTGTAAATGATTT
This sequence comes from Rhineura floridana, assembly GCF_030035675.1. Taxonomy (NCBI): domain Eukaryota; kingdom Metazoa; phylum Chordata; class Lepidosauria; order Squamata; family Rhineuridae; genus Rhineura; species Rhineura floridana. The sequence continues at coordinate 37,211,886 of NC_084488.1, read as the reverse complement.
GCACACTATGTGCACATGGCTCGGAGGCTCCTATAAGATCAGTGCAATGCAATCCTTAAATTTAAGGTTGGTGGGAGTCAGGCCCAAGAGTTAGGCACAAAAGCTTCTTTTTGAAGCAGACCTTCACTTCATTTTTTTAATGTTTTCTTTCAGAATTTCCAGTCTCAGACCACTCAGACATTTTTAACCCACAGGAATAAGGTCTCTCTCTCTCTCTCTCTCTCTCTCTCTCTCTCTCTCTCTCTCTCACACACACACACACACACACACACACACACACACACACACACACTCGCCTAGACTGTTGGCCCATATTAGACTTCTGCATGGATTTTGAAAGGAGTTGAGGTTTACCCATAGAGTGGTCTTAGACTATGTAAAATATGGATTTCTCTTTAGGGAACAGTCCTGCAATAATATCACATAGAAAATAATTCCACAAGAAATTTCATCTAATTTTGTCTCTATGTTGTCCACTGAGGCTTTTGTTATGCAGAATACATTTTTCCGTAACCTTTTCTCAGGATCCAAATTTCATTTTCTTAACATGAAAAATTAATTCTTTGAACTCAATAAAATATGATTATATTATGAAGAACATTGCTGTTCTTGAATCCTGCACATTAAAAACACTGCCAAACACTCACATATATTGAACATGACAGCAACCATTTAAAACTATTAAAGTGTGACCTAAATATTAAAAACTTAATCGCTGCTGTTTGCAAGCTTGTAGTTGCAATTACTATAGTCCTTTTTATAAAAGGATCAAAGGCAAGTCAGAGTGTGGAATAATAATTTGTGCCTACACATGCTAAAGCCCCACCCTTGAGCATTTCTGTAAACGTTTCTGTGGAAGGCTGCTTGTAAGAGGACCAAGAAAGCTAACGAGAGCTTTAAGCATATATTTAACGATTAGGGTTGCCAGGCTCAGGGCCTGAGACTGATCCTGTATCTTTAGGAGAAGAGAAAGTCAGCCAAGTGCAGGTATTCTTGCAACACTGTAATGGGAAAAACCACAAGGTGGAATTCTCCCTTCCCCCTGCACAACTTTTAAAGATACAAGTTGTGCAGGGGGAAGGAAGAATTCCACCTTGTGGTTTTTCCCATTACAGTGTTGCAAGAACACCTGCACTTGGCTGACTTTCTCTTCTAAAGATACAGGATCAGGATCAGGCCCTGAACCTAGCAACCCTATTAACAATGGATGTTTCAATTTCCCTTCTTTCAGTTACGCCACTAACCTGGTATCAACCCTTGGGCTTTGCTGATACACAAACTACAGGATTTCAGACAGGGGGTTCTGTTCCAATCCTACCTAGAGTTGCTGGGGATTGAACCTGCAATCTTCTGCATGTGAAGCAGATGCCATACCACCTTCAATAACCCTTCTCGCATTCAATCAAAGATGCAGTACTCACATATTTTGGCTATAGCTTGTTTTCTCACCAAGAATGGCTATTTTTAGTTTAGATTTTTATTTTGTATTGCCTACTAAAAACCCTTCCACTACCAACATCTCTAAGCAGAATGACTGCCAGCTTCCCCCCCCCCCATAAAATGTAGTGGTTAAGGTGTTGGACTGTGACCTGGAAAACCAGGGTTCGAATCCCCATACAGCCATGAAGCTCACTAGGTGACCTTGGGCCAGTTACTGCCTCTTAGCCTCAGAGGAAGGCAATGGTAAACCCCCTCTGAATACCGCTTACCATGAAAACCCTATTCATAGGGTCGCCATAAGTCAGGATCGACTTGAAGGCAGGCCATTTCCATTTCCATTTTCAAGCTTTGATAATCCTCATCACTGACTTCCCCAATACCAGAACAGGCCCACTTCACCAGATCTAGTTCTGAAGCCATACCAGTCAATTATTTTCAGTCTTACTAAGCTACATGTCCAGTTTTTCCCGGGATTTCACAATCTCTGTTAAGCAACACTACTAGTAGGTCATCCACATTTAAGCAAGAGGTTATCCTGTTTGGATGTTCAAATCTTGAGTACACTAGCTTCACCCCCTCCACTACTAGCCCAATTGCCATCCACAAGTTGGAGAGCCGAATATTTGCAGTGGGGAGCTGCATTACTCATGTAGGCTCCCTGTATGATTTACAACCCTGGAAGATCAGGATTCTGATTTCTGAATTATGGGCAGCACCTTCACAAGTAGAGAAGGCTCTCCACTGCAGATGTTCCACTTCTAAACATGTAGAAGGTGATGTTGCAAGGATGCCACAGAGAGGGTAAAGCCATTAAGCTCATCTCCACTCTCCCACTCATGAAACGTAAGCATACAGGAACATAGGAAATTGCCTTATCAGACCACTGGTTCATCTAGTTCAATATTATGTACGCTGACTATCAGGAACTCTACAGGATTGCAGACAGAGGGTTCTCTTCCAGGCCTACCTAGAGTTGACAATTACCTGCGATTTTGTTCATGCAAAGCAGATGCTGTACCACTGAGCTACATCTGTTCCTTGGCAATGTGGGAGATAATGCCTGAATTGTGCTCAAGTCAGCACCATTCTGTTTTCTTTTCCTTGCAGATGTCAAAAAACGGGGTGCCATTCAGAGGTTATCATTTATCTGATAAGAAAAGAGGCATTCTCCTTCTTCTGTCCTCTCCCTCTTTCCTCCGCTCACACACCTGGCTTCAGCAAAGATAATCCTGCTCCCTTAAGCATCAGTTTATCATGAAAACTAAACTGTGAAACCATATGTAAGGACTTCCTCCAAACTAGGATATGAAACCCAGATCGGATTGCTTGGGGTATGGTTAGTTTGGTAATGCAGCAGATTTCTTGGGTAAGGTTATGGACAGCTCCCTGGCAGGGTTGTAAAGACAGGTCTGTAGCAGGGGCTTTTCCTAGTACAAGCGAAGAGTGGAAATAGGGAGGCTGAAAGCTGGATTGGGTTGCACTGTAGGAGACAGTGTATAGTTCATGTATTATGCCTGAATATAACACACTTGGTTTGGATCCATATCAGTCATTATGTCCAGACAAGCAAAGGAACCAGAGAGCATGAGAAAGACTTCACAGGCACCCTTACAAAACTGATGCTCCAGAATCATGGAGGATAAGGTTATCAGTGACTACTAGTCACAATGGCTATGTTCTCCCTCCACTGTCAGAAGCAGTATGCCTCTAAATACCAATCACTGAGAAGCAGAAATGGAGAGAGACCTGTTGCCATTGGGTCTTGCTTGCACATTTCCCATGGGCATCTGGTTGACCACTGTGAAAACAGGATGCTGGACTCGATGGGCCTTTTGCCTGATCCAGAAGGCCTCTTCTTATATTCTTAGATCTTTGGAGGCAGGCCATGACATTTAAACTGGTTTCACACTGATTCACAATTGCTTAATTTTGCAAATTTGGCTCATACTGCCAAAGCAAAAGGTAACTTTATTACTAGTGATTTTAAAGGCAGGAAAGCCCACTTCCACCTGAATAAACACTATTTAGATGCCTACTTGCATATTCTTTCCTGTACCTAGTCTTTTTCCCTCAAAAAGTATTTGCAACAAACTGAAATTTTCATTTTTCTCTTCCCACAAATATTCTGCTACTCTGTCAACTAGGCACTCTGAAATTCTCTGACTGTAGGTCTTTGTTCATTTAGTATCAACAAAAAAGCAGGACAGAGAAAACGAATCAATGTGTTCACATTTAGAATATTGCTTGCTTCCAAACTGACACAAACTATGCCGTTTTCCTATTGTTATTTAGACAGGGTGGGTTTTTTGTGGCACTCTGGCATTTCTGGACCCTTTTAATTGATCTTTCGTCTGGGTTCAAGACATACAACCCATATCAGCCCCATGAATATCATTGTGAGGGTCCCCATAAAAGCCTCACCACTATGAGAGGTCCCTAAAGAGGACAGTTGCCTGTACTTCAACAGAGTCTGTAGGGCTGGGGAACTCACAGCCCTGAGCCTAATTTCATGTAGCCCTATGTTCCTGGGGCCCACAGAGATAGGGTGGCACAGAGATAGAGAGAGAACTATCAAATCCATCAAATGCTACCCATTTTAAGCTCTGGTTTCACATCCATTGGTTCTGGCTCTGCTCATGATTGGTTGTGCCTTCCATTTGACTTTTCTCAAGGGTTAATCGCCCTTCTTGGGAAAAGTTTCCCCACCTCTGTTGTATGGCATCAGGGCTGGCTCTACCATTAGGCAGAATGTGGCACTTGCTGTGGTGTCATGGAGGACTACAAATTCTTCATTATTTATATTTTTGTTGTATTTTTTTCTCCCCAAGAGAGGTGCTTGTGATTTTCTGCCTTAGGAACCAAAAAGAACTTGGCCAGCCTTTAGTATTATCATGACTTTGAGACCATTTGTCTCAAAGAGCTGGCTTTAATTTCTACGGTCTTTGACAGGTTGGGACCATAGAGATGGGGGAGAGCTACCAAATCTTCACTTACCTAATCAATACATGAGCCAAAGCATAGCTCTCCTTTGACATTTGTACGTCTCTGAATTTTCGATGCAGTTCTCCAACCCAAGAAAGCACACAACATGTGTATACATTAATGAAAAGTGCATGCAAAAAAGGTGTGTATTAGTGAAAATCATTAGGAGAAATGTGTATGAAAATGCATAGAAATTTTATGTGGTTTTTTTAAAAAAAATGCAAATGTATGCAGAAATTGGAAAATGAATTTAAGATTGTAAAAATACGAAATTTAAAGAAAAAAAGTGACAGGTCCATCCATCCCTACATGTTAGAGTACTTGAAGGATCACACAGGGTGCATTTTCCCCAAATATACTTACCCAGACCCTGAAATAATTTTCAGAGTCCCTTCTCCGGGGGTCCCTTCCAAGTGAGGTGTAGCTGGTGGGTGGCCTTTCAGTGGTGGCTCCTGAGTTGAGAAATACTCTGCCCGGAAAGGCTCATTTGGCGCTTAATTTGTAATCATTTTGAGGCAAAGACCTTACAGTATTTCCCCCCCATGCTTTCAAATGGCTGTTAAATTTGGGATTGCCTACGAATTTGTTTTACTGAATTGAACTCTCCACTGCTAGAGTTCTATGCTATATTGTCTTTTTCTGTTTTGTTAATGATGACTTTTTATTATTTTTATCGTGTGTGTGTGTAGAGCTGCCTAGAGAACTGTTTGTTATGGGCCAGCATATAAAAGATGCAAATAAATAAATAAACCTTGTCATGAGGCGGAGGGAGGAGAATTATGCAAACATAACCTCCTGTCAGTCAGGTGCTGCTCATGTTTCAGGTTGGCTCACACTGGAGAAGTCATCTGTGTGGCAGAGGGGAGACTCATGTCACTCCTCTGTCATATTATTTCTTTGTCACCTTGGCTGAAAGTATGAACTATGGTTCAGAAACTTCATTGGTTCACTAGAGGAACCCAATTTTACCATAGCCGATGAACAGAAAGAGGATAGAATATCAGATACATCCTGCAAGAGTACCAGGGTAGGGTGACACAGGGGCTGAATTCTTGAATAGTTGACACACTGGGATTATACTACTTGTCAATGGGTCTTGAGCATTTTTCTTCTTTTTTCTTTTCTTTTTCTTTTTGTAAAAAAACCCCCTGCAGATAGCAAAAATCAGAGACTATGGGCTAAGGATAGGGATGGGGAGAAATTTGATTCAGTTCTCATTTAGGGCAAACTTACCTAATTCACACTTTCCCAAGCAATACACAAGCTGAAACACAGTCACCCTTCAAAAGTTGTTCTTTTCCAAATTTTGCAGTACAGTTTTCTGGCCATGTACTGTGTACAAAAATGCATATGTTAGGATAAAGAAATAGAGAGAAACAAAAATCGACATATTCACCCATCCCGAGCTAAGAGGAAGGGATCACTAGTTATTACATGGATGATTTAAAGATGATTCTATTTCATATCAAAATATGTAGAGAAAAGTTCTTTAAAAGATGCATGTAACCAGCATTCTGGTAAACCTCTCTCTTGAACCGAAGCTTTATATTTTCTGTATTTCCTCACTGTAGTAATCATACAGGTGCAATTTGTTGCTGGAGAAAAACTGGCCAGCAAACTATTTTCAACTCTATCCATGTAAACACCAATATAATTACAGAAAGAGCTTTTGAAATTCAATCTACTTGTAAATGGAGTGAAACCAAACACCAAGCTTGTGAGGTATGGGTGATAAGCGTGAAAACTGCCTGCAATTGTAATGCAAAAAAAAAAAAAAATCTGAATCAAAACTCAGCCTGTCAACGGCAATAAAAAGTGAGGGTGGATAATTTTTTTCTTTTAGTCTTATCGCCTTTGGTGGGGTTGACCCCAATCAGTTTTAAACTCTTATTGAGTCCCCCCCCATCTTTTTGAAATCTTGGTCTTAATGCTAGGCAAAGGAGTTGGCAATGTATTTATTTCTGCAGTTCTAGAAGAACTGTATCTGAAACCTGCAACACATTCATAGAGCATATATTTTGAGTTTGACCCAAAGGCTGTGTGTGCAGAGTTCTTGGGCATGCTGTGGACACTTGGATCACAGCAATAGTTTTTAAAGTTTTAAAAGTTGCTAATATACTGAGCCAAACAAAACAAAACAAAAGGTATAGTGGCATGTTCTCTCCCAAATCTCTAGCTATTCACATCACCCATAAAATACAGATGACAGTGATAATTATGATTAACATAATTCAGAGATGGATTGCTTCATTCTAGGAATCATCAAATGAAGATATTTGGACTGTTGCTTGTATGAAGTGTTATTTAGAGAATATTCTTTAGAAACAACTTTCACAGCACTCTGTATTTGTTAGCATTGGCTCTGTACCCCCCAAAAAGTCATTAATTAATGTACTCAAAGCAATTGGTGATTTAAAAGACAACACAACAAGCTAAGGAAGAGGATTCAGCAGGGACAATCTACCAAGCACAATCCTTGCACAACCTTAATTTGTTTAAATGGGAGCTGGTAGACCTGAGTGTTTATATTAACTCTGAAAGATGTTCTGAGCAGAGCGAGTCAAGTCTTCAACAGTGTATACTGAAATTGAACATGGTTGAAAGAGAAATTAGTTACAGTTCTTGTTGTTGCTAAATTTCTTACACACTCTTCACTGGCAGGTCCAAGGGCAGGTCACAGCAATATAAAATGCATCATTAAAAACAGTTTAAAACAAATTACATTCACAACTTGAGAGGGTCCTAAAAATATACCGTATATATATCAATCAAGTGTCAAAAGCCAGGGTGAAGAGGTGTGTCTTCAGCATAAATGAAAGCTGTACAGTGAAGATGACAGACACACCTCTGCAGGGAAGGAACTCCACAACTTAGGGGCTGCCACAGAGAATGTCCTCTCCTGGGCCACCACCACCCAACCTTCTGAGGGCAATGGAACTACCAAGAGGGACCCTTCTACTGATCTCAGTACCCAAGAGGGTCTGTAGGGAAGGAGGCTGTCTTTCAGATATGTGGGTGAGCACCTTCAATTGGGCCCAGAAATGAACTGGCAACCAATGCAGCTGTTTTAAAAGAGGGGTTATATGAGATCTAAAGGGAACCCTAGCCAGAAATCTGGCTGCTGCATTTTGGACCAATTGATGTTTCCAAGTAGTCTTCAAGAGCAGCCCCACACACTGCAATAATCCAGTCTGATAGTTACCAGAACATGGAGTACAGTGGCCAAGTCATCTCTGTCCAAAGGGGCCAATGCTGGGGAACCAGTCAGAGCCTCCTGTGACAAGGCTGAATCCAGGAGCACCCTGAAGTTATGGACTTGCTCCTTCCAGGGGAGTGCAACCCTGTCCAGGACAGACCATCTCTCCACCTCCCAGACATGAGAACTCGGGACACATAGCACCTCTGTCTTTTCAGGACTCAGCGTCAATTTATTGGCCCACATCCAGTTCATAACCACCTCCAAACACTGGTCTAACACTTCAACTGTCTCTCCCAATACAAATGGATCAGAAAAAGAGCTGGGCATCATCTACATATTCCTGACATCTCACTCCAAATCTCTTGATGACATCTTCCAGCTGCTTCATATAGATGTTAAATAGCATGGGTGACAAGATGGAACCCTGAGAGACACCACAGAACAACTCTCATGGTGCCGAACAGTAGCCTCCCGTGACTACTTTCTGAAAATGGCCCTGGAGGTAGGAGTGGACACAATGTCCCCAAACCCCACCTCCCTGAGATGGTCCAGAAGAATACTGTGTTCATTAGTATTGAAAGCCACCAAGAGATCAAGAGGAATAAGCAGGGTCACACTCCCCTCATCTCTTTCCCCACAGATGTCATCAACTAGGGCAACACATTTGCTACCGGGCCAAGTTCAAGGTTCTAGTCTTGGTGTACAAAGCCCTATACAGCTTGGTGTATAAAGCCCTATACAGGATACCTGAAAGACTGTCTTATCCCTTATATACCCAGTCAATCACTGCGCTCTGCGGGTGAGGGCCTCCTGCAGATACCATCTTATTAGGAGGCCTGTTCCACACAACATAGAAAATGAACCTTTAGTGTGGCGGCACCTACCCTGTGAAATTCCCTCCCCTTAAATATTAGACAGGCGCCATCTCTGTTATCTTTTGGGCACCTATTGAAGACCTTCCTCTTTCAATAAGCCTTTTAAGTTGAGACCTTATCCCAGTCTGCATCTGTGTTGGAATTGCTTTTTAATATGTTTTTAAACCTTTAAAAAAAAAGAAAACCCAACAATATGTTTTTAACTTTTTTATGTCTTGAAAACTTTTAAAAAATGTTTTTAAAGATGTTTTGTTTTAATGTATTTTAAAGTCTGTTTTTATGATGTTTTAATGTGTTTTTAGTACTTTTGTTTGCCGCCCTGGGCTCCTGCTGGGAAGAAGGGCAGGATATAAATCAAATAATAAATAAATAAAATAAAATAAACCAAGGTGGTTTCAGTCCCATAACCAGGCCTGAAGCCAGACTGGAATTGATCCAAGTAATCAGTTTCCTCCAAGCATGCCTGAAACTGGACCACCACTACCCTCTCAAGCACCTTGTCCCAAAAGGGGATATTCACCACTGGGCAATAGTTGTTAGCACTTCTGGCTCAAAGGAGATCTTCTTAGCAAAGGGAAGCGCCACCATCTCCTTCAAGATGGCTGGTACTTCCCCCTCCTCCAGTGAAGTACTGATTACTCCCTGGACCCACCTAGTCAACCTCCTATGGCTAGAGAAACCAAGATGGACAAGGGTCAAGGGGGCAGGTGGTTGGGTGCACTTCTTCAAGCAGCTTTTCCACATCCTCAGGCTGCAACAATAAAAAATGATCCGGTACAGATGGATCAGACAGTGCTCTGGATGCCTCCATTGGACTGGCTCTAACTGTGGCATCCAAGTCTGTCAGAGCTGAGTGGCTTTGTTACTAAAGTGCCTTGCAAAGTTGTTGCAGAAGGCTGTTGAGGGCATCAGAGCAATGCTTTCATGACCAGATGACAAAAACTCATTCACCACTTAGAAAATCTCTGCCAGGCAGCTACTTGAGGACATAATGGTGGCAGCAAAGTAAGCTTTCTTCACCAGCACCACGTTAGGCATGGTAATGCACCCTCACATGTGTTAAATCAGGTTCAGACTAAGATTTACACCACCTGCACTCTAACCCCCAACCCTCTCATTTCTTCCTGAACTAACCCTCACTTAGCTGCAAGGAAACATGGGTCGTGGTACACTAGAAGTGGCCAACAGCTTGGTGTAAAGGGGCCCTTATAGATCACCAAAAAAGAGAAAATGCATCGCCACAAAACAGGACACAGATATGGATCTCCATATATCTTTCTATAGACACAAATTTGCGGAAAATGCTACAATTTTAATAGAAATTTTAGTTCTCTCGGTTCCTCATTTTTCCAGTCTCATTTTGTTTTTCCACATTTCTCCCTCATCCCTAAATGCAGTGCATCTCACCATAGTGGGGAAGACAGTGATCACCTGATCTGTGTGCTTGCTTAGTCTACTATCCAGATGCTAAATGTAGAGAGGCAACTTCACAGCTGTTACCCTCCTTTCTTAAGATTCTCTAGCTTTAAATTGGACTTGAAATGGAGAGCTCTTTTCTATTCTCTGTAAAGTAGGACACGTAGCCACCCTAGCTTGGTGGGAGTAGAATATTTGTTGGAACATCTCTTCCAATACCAACCACCCTAAGCCCTGAGATCAGCCTGGAAGTGGGCGGGTTGGCTTCTCATTGTCCCAAGGGTGCAGTGACACAGGATACTCTTTTCTGTAATGGTCCCCTGACCATGGGATAAGTCTGGTAGCATAAATTGCCACAACTTTCGTGTGATTCCTGGTTAAAACACACTTGTTCGCTCAGACTTTGGAGTTTTTTTTCTCACTGGCTGCCTTAAGGTCCTGGCATTCTCTGCATTGCTTTTGTTTTGTCTGTGATGGTTTTATAATTGATCTTGTATTGTGTTGTCTTGTTTTAACTTGTATGTTGTTTTAGATGTTGCTGGAGACCACCCTAGGATTACTGTGTGCTGAAGGGCGGTCTAAAGGTTTAGACAAAGTAAGAAATAATTTCATTGGACAATGGGCTGTCAGGGGAAGGATTAAGCACTCCCTTCTCCCCATCCTCACATAGAGTTATTCCACACAGTTGGGAGCCCTGCACAGTTAGGATTTCTGATTGCATGGGACAGCTACATCTGAGTAGCTGCTCTCACACAGGCACCCCTTTGCAGATGTCTGTGCTCATTGTGTGGATGCCAGGGGAAAACGTGTGGCATAGCGTGTGACTCGCCGAGGCAGCACCGGGAAGCATGGCTGTTCTCCCTGTTAGCCCTGTATCCCCTGTGGAGGAATGTCTGAGTAGGGCTATAGTGAGTAGAGGATCTAAATCACACATACTAGTCCTTAAATTGTATGACAGCTTATTATGCAAAATGATACCTATCTGAGCTTATCTTAAAACTCACAATGAAAAACATTTTGCAAAATTAATTTTTGTCTTTTTGTCATTCCACGTGCTGAACTTTTTAGAGTGCTCTGCTGAGCAAACTTTTCTCAGTGTCACTATTTCTGTAAATTGTGAAGTGCCCACATAAAACGTAATTGCTGGATTTCTTTCAAGCATCTTTCCATTTCTGTGTCTTGACTCTGGAAAAACATTTACAGTACTGAACCTTAAATCTATGTCTTTTGTTCCAGTCACACAATCCATTGTCTGAGCCTCATTCTTTACTCACAATACAGAGGCAGAAAGAACTGGGGGGGGGGGCTACCTCCCTGAAATTGTTCAAGACATTTATCTTCACATTCACTTTTTCCAATGCTAGATATAAAAGCAGTCCAATTAAAGTCTGTCGCAAGCCTGTATTTAACCTAATGGACTTTTATTGAAGGGAGACTGTAACTTCAATTTCCATTTGGAAAATGAATCAAGCACTGTTGTTTTATATACATCTGGCCCGCCAGGGGTTATTTCCTATCTGAAAACCAACAAACACTTTTCTCCTTAGCATATGGTATGTTATTTAATAATAGAAAAAGAAGAAGATGCAACAGTCCGCAAGAACAAATGGCTGGAAATTGCTCTGCATGTACATATGTTTTTCCAATGCATCTATAGGAACTGCAGTTTGACAGACAGACAGACAGTTAGATAGATAGATAGATAGATAGATAGATAGATAGATAGATAGATAGATAGATAGATAGATAGATAGATAGATAGATAGATAGATAGATAGATAGATAGATAGATAGATAGATAGATAGATAGATAGATAGATAGATAGATAGATAGATAGATAGATAGATAGATAGATAGATAGATAGATAGATAGATAGATAGATAGATAGATATTTCAGGGGGGTTCTAGAGTGCCTTTATATCTACAGATGGCCAGGAGGATGTACTTAGGAAGTATAAACAAGCAAATAAACCCCCATAAAATATTAGGCAAACAATACCAACCTCACAGATTTACTGCACAATCGTTTGCATTTCAGTGTTCAGTGGGACTTACTACCATGCAGTCCTAAGCATCCATTTTAAGAACAAGCCTAAAACATTTTCACTTCAAGGTAAGGGCAAGTTCACACAGCAAAATAGTAACAGTAATTGTAATAAATAAAGAAATAAGCTGCTCTATATGAAGCTTCTTGATGGGTTCAAAGATTGGCCAGTGCATTCGCTGCAACCCAGCAGATTTTTTTTGCAGTGGTGGTAGTAGTTTATTCATTAGATTTTATGTGCAGCTATGTACACACAACCACAGACGGCCCTGAATGCATTCTGTATTGCATGGATCTTTACTGCATGCCCCACAGCTTTCAGTAGAACTGCCTGGCAAGTTTCAATTAAGGGCCACACTAGAAGTGGTGCTAATTGTGTTAATGCCATTAATGCACACGTTTGTGCAGTAAATAGAGGCGGCAGGGCAGTCTGAGCAGCATTGGGGCTGTGGAGAGGCAGAATTAAATTCTTTCCTTTCCTGCCATGGTGCTGGCAAAAATCATCTCTCTGAAGCTGCTGTTTGCATTCCCATTGGTGCCAATGGAAGCATCATTAAAATGCAAATAGCAGCTTCATTTAAGAGATTTTCTTGAATGCTGTGGGAGATAGAGAAAGAGTTAAACTTCTTATCTTTACCCTCAACCCTGAGTAGGATTGCCATGTGAGAAGCATCCCAAACCCTGGGATTTCAGGGGCAGGCCCTAGTGATGTCAGAGGGGCAGGCCCTAGTGATGTCATTAAGCATGATACATTAAGCATCAACCACAGTTGCTTGGAGCATAGCACTCAAAAAAAAATTCTCTGATTTGAAATTAAGATAGAATCTTAGCTAACTGAGGGTGTTTCCAGATCCAGCTGAAGTGAGGGGATCATTCCTTCTCACCTGCTTAGACAGCATAGGTAAGCAACATTTAATCTAGCCTTCTTGCTTCTGGCAAGAAGGGTGTAGGTGCCCTCAGGCCAGGCCAGGCACTAGAAAGCCATTGCAGGAAGAAAGCCTAGTGTTGTGTTAGATGGGAGCACTCAGGAGTAAAGATGGATGTCCCTGAAGGCTGCAGTTGTAAGCACACTTACTAAGGGTCTAAGCTCCATAGAATTTAACAGGACTTATTTCTGAGTAGATATTGTTAGGATTGTGTTCATGGTCAGTGCCAGGCATGCCAGGGCCCTTGGGCACCAGCTTGCCCTGGACCCTGGCATGCATGTGCGTGCACACACATACACATGTGTGTGTGCCCAGGGCCAGCCCCAGACACGCTGGAGCCCTTGGGCAAAAGCCTGCCCCAGGCCCCAGTGCTCCCCTTCCGTGATTCATGCACGGTGATAGCTTTGGGACTCCGCCATTCCCTTGCTTAACTTACCTTGTTCTGCGGTTGCGGACGCAGCGGTGCCGTTAAGAAAGATGGCAGCTGAGGTTTCCCTAAGGAGCTGAAGCCTCTGCCACCATCTTGGTTCATGGCAGGGATGCAAGCACGCAACACACATGCGTGCCATCAGCCAAGATGTCGGCAGTGGCTTCAGCCCCTTAGGAAACCTCAGCCACCATCTTTCTTAAGGGTACCGTTGCATGCGCAACTGCAGAAAAAGGTAAATTAAGCAAGGGAATGGCGGAGCCCGAAGCTATCGCTGTGCAATCCGTGGCAGCGATCCTACCATGAATTGCAGAAGGGGAGCAGAGGGGCCCTTCAGGGGCTCTGTAGTCTCAGGGGTCCTTGAGCCAGTGCCCCACCTGACCACCTCTTGGAACCGGCCCTGATTGTGTTGTTGGCTTGACTAGGGATCCTTTGCAATGATATCCATATCCAAGCAGGGTTGGGAACCCCCTGCCTGGAATGCCCTGCCTGCCTTTTAACATGGCTGCTGCAAACTTCTTTACAGAGTTGACCCTTCACTGCAGAGAGAGGTTTGAGAAATGAGTAAGAGTTCAGAAGATTCTCTACACTTTCCTGCATACTCTGTGGGCTGCTATAAACTCAGTTTGACAGCGAACCCAATTCCAGTGAGTAATAATTGACAGAGAGAAAACACAGAGGCAATAGATTGGGAACAACAGCAATTGAAGCCACACTTCCCAGTATATGAATTCTTTTACCACTATTGGGAAAGAAACAAACCATCATGCAAATAACAAGTTGCATCATCAGTGGGTTTAAGGGGGTTGATCTGACCACATGGAACCACTGCTGTTGCTTCTAGGGATGTAAGGGAGTAAGATCAGAGGTAAATGAAATGCAAATAGAAAAAGAAAAAGACAGTGATTTATTTATTTATTTTATTATTTATTACATTTATATACCACCACATAGCCAAAGCTCTCTGGGCGATTTACAAAAATTAAAAACATTGAACATTAAAAACAAATCACAATTTTAAAAACCATACAAAGTTTAAAACCATGAAGTACAGATAAACCAGGTAAAAGTCCTGGGATCAGAGCTCGCACATGCTGTTAGATTCCCTGAGAGAAAAGGAATGTCTTGACCTGGCACTGAAAAGATAACAATGTTCATTGGGGAGATCATTCCATAATTTGGGGACCACCACTGAAAAGGCCCTTTCCCTTGTTGCCAGCCTCTGCACTTCCCTTGGAGTACGCACCTGGAGTAGGCACCATGAAAAGGCCTTTCATGTTGAGCGTAGTGTACGGGAGGGTTTGTGCCGGGAGAGGAGTTTCATCAGGTATTGTGGTCCCAAGCCATGTAAGGCTTTAAAGGTTAAAACCAGCACCTTGAATCGGGCTTGGAAACATATAGGCAGCCAATGCAAGTGGGCCAGAATCAGTTTTATATGTTTGAACCATCTGGTCCGTCTTATCAATCTGGCTGCTGCATTTTGCACAAGCTGCAGTTTCCGAACCATCTTCAAAGGAAGCCCCACGTACAGTGCATTGCAGTAATCTAACTTGGGAGGTTACCAGAACATGGACAACTGAAGCCAGGTTATCCCTGTCCAGATAGGGCATAGCTGGGCCACCAACTGAAGTTGATAGAAGGCACTCCATGCCATGAGGCTACCTGAGTCTCAAGTGACAGAGATGATTCTAGGAGAACCCCCAAGCTACTAACCTGCTCTGTCAGGGGGAGTACAACCCCATCCAGAACAGGTTGGACATCCACCATCGGGTCAGAAGAACCACCCACTAACAGTATCTCAGTCTTGTCTGGATTGAGCTTCAGTTTATTAGCCCTCATCCAGTCCATTGTCGCAGCCAGGCACTGGTTCAGCACATTGACAGCCTCACCTTAAGAAGATGAAAAGGAGAAATAGAGCTGTGTGTCATTAGCATATTGATGGCAAAGCACTCCAAAACTCCGGATGACTGCACCCCACAATTTCATGTAGATGTTGAACAGCATGGGGGACAGAAATGTCCCCTGTGGAACCCCATACTGGAGAATCCACGGGGCTGAGCAGTGCTCCCCAAGTACCACCTTCTGGAATCAACCCGCCAAGTAGGAGTGGAACCACTGCCATGCAGTCACTCCCACTCCCAACTCAGCCAGTCTTCCCAGAAGGATACCATGGTCAATGGTATCAAAAGCCACTGAGAAATCAAGGAGAATCAACAGAATCACACTCCCCCTGTCCTTCTCCCAACAAAGGTCATCATACAGGGCGACCAAAACTGTTTCCATGCCAAAACCAGGCCTGAAACCCGACTGAAATGGATCCAGATAATCGGTCTCATCCAAGAGTGTCTGGAGCTGGCCTGCAACCACTCGTTCAAGGTCCTTGCCCAAGAATGGAACATTTGCTACCAGACTATAGTTATTAAGATTTTCTGGGTCCAGGGAGGGCCTCTTCAGGAGTGGTCTCACTACTGCCTCTTTCAGGCAGCCAGGGACCACCATCTCTCGCAGAGAGGCATTAATCACTTCCCTGGCCCAGCTGGCTGTTCCATCCCTGCTAGCATTTATCAGCCAAGAAGGGCAAGGATCCAGTGCAGAAGTGGTTGCACAAACCTGTCCAAGCACCTTGTCAACATTCTCAAGCTGTACCAACTGAAACTCATCCAAGAAATCAGGATAAGACTGTGCTCTGGATACCTTGCTTGATTCACCTACTATAACACTGGAGTCTAACTCCTGGTGGATGCCTAAGATTTTATCCTGGAAGTGCCTAGCAAATTCATTACAGCAGGCCTCAGAGGGTTCTATCATGTCCTTGGGGCAAGCATGTAATAGCCCCCAGACGCCTCTTAAAAGCTCTGCTGGGCGGCAAAATGATTTAATAGTTGCAGCAACATATTGTTTTTTTGCTGCCTTCACTGTCCCTGAATACAGCTTACCATAGGCACTTACCAGTGTTTGACTGCATCCACCAGAAGTTCATCTCCATCTTCATTCAAGCCATCTCCTATATTGGTTCATTGCTCTCAGCTCTGGTGTATACCATGGAGCCTTACAAGCTCTACACAGGAGACAGCACTCAGGAGCAATCATGTCAACTGCCCGGGTCATTTCTGTATTCCACAGATCAACAAGGGTTTTAACAGGAACATCAGCCGGAAAACTCCCCAGAGCCCTTTGGAAACCATCCGGATCCATTAGGGTCTGGGGCGGACCATCTTAATAGGTCTCCCACCCTTGCAGAGGGGAAAAGCTGATGTAAGTCTAAACTTCAGCAAGCAGTGATCTGTCCATGACAGAGGAACTGATGTAAGGTCCCTCACTTTCAGATCACCATCTCCATGTCCAGTTGCCAAAACCAAGTCTAGAGTATGCCCCACTACATGTGTTGTGCCAGTGGAATGTTGGGACAGTCCCATGGTCATCATGGAGACCATGAAATCCTGGGCTACCCCAGTGATGATTTCCTAAATGCAATGCCATACAAACCACAAGTAAGAAGAAAACTCAGCATTCCACAACCATAACCAAAAACCAAAACTAAAAAAATCCTGGCAGGCAGTCAGCCAAGGTCACAGAAATCCCCATGCAGCACAACCTGACCCCAGGGCTGCAGTTAGTGCAGAATGCTGTGGCATGATTGCTGACATGAGTAAGACCCTATCAGCACACAACACCTCTGCTCTGAAATCTGCACTGGTTACTGATTTGCTACCAGGCCAAGTTCAAGCTGTGGTTTCCATGTTACAGATTCCACATAGTACTTGTTCTGTTCTTGAAGAAATCGATCCTTTTGTGTGGCAGCACCTATGCTTTAGAACTCCCTGCCTATTTACATTAGACAGGTGCCTTCATTGTACTCATTTTGGCACCTGCTAAAAACATTTTTGTTTAGGCAAGCCTACCTAGGCATGTAGAAGATATCAGTTTTTTTATCTGTTTTTAACTCATTGTTGGTTTTATTATTTTGAATGTTTTTAAATACCTGTCTTTAACTGTTGTTGCCAATAATTATGTTGTTTTAATTCCTTCTATAAATCACTTTGAGGGTTTTTTTTTTTACAATAAAGCACTATACAAATGTTGTATATAAAATACATAAATAAATTTCTGAGTCACTGTTGCCCTTGGGTCTCTTTCATCTTTTATACCGACTCAGGCCATTTAGTACCATCTAGCTCAGTACTGATGACATGGACTAGTATTGGCTCTCCAGTATTCCAGGCAATAATCTTTTCCAGAGATTGAATTTTGGACTTTTGCATGCAAAGGATGTGTCTTACCACTGAGCTACAGCCCTGTTTAAAAGAATATCTTTTAAAATTGTTATTTTCAATTCACTAATGAATGCACAGCATACTAGGACAGATCCACACCATGCATTTAAAGCACATTCAACATACATTTGAAGCACATGAATCCTACCACAGAAACCTGGGAATTGTAGTTTCTTAAGGGTGGTGGAAACAATAACTATGAGGGGGAAACTACACTTCCTAGGATTCTTTGGAGGAAGTAATGCACTTTAAATGCGAATTAGATGTGCTTTAAATGTATTATGTGGATCTGCATTACTTCATAAACTTTGCCTCCATATAAATCATTTTAATTAAATTTTAAAATGGAAATAAGCTACAAAGTTTACTGGGTGACCATGGGCTATGCAACATCTCTCAGCCTAACCTGCCCCTCAGGGTGAAAACAACAGAGAGGGACCATGACCACCCCAAGGAAGAATGGCACACTTAAAATGTAGAGGAAATAATAATTTGTAAATAATAATTTACAACCATAATGTGAAATCAGATACATATCAAGACATAGTATGAAGAAATATTTATATAAGCATGAATGTCAAATATGTTTATTATTTACACAACCTGTAAAGATATTTATAGTGCAATCCTATGCATGTTTACTCAGAAACAAGTCCCAGTATATTCAATGGGGCTTAGTCAGACAGGGAAGCATGCACAGGACTGCAATTCAGTGATAAGGAACTTCATTCATCCAATCCAAAATTCAGAATCATGTCCATTAAGCTGTTTTGCAACTGTTTTAAACTTGTTTTATGGTTATTGGATTTTAAATGGATTTATTTCTTGTTGTGAGCTGCCTTGGTTTCCAACCCTACCTCACAGGGTTGTTGGAAATATTGCACACACACACACTGGAGATGTAAAATACATACACCCCATATAATCGTTTATTGTCAAAACCACTTGGGCATTGCAGAATTTAAAAAAAAGAATAAGTATTAGTTTCCTGCCAAATAAAAGCAGTGACACCTAAGTCAGCCCTGTCTAACTGCTTTAAAAAAAAGGATTGGAGGGGGAGAGAAAGATTTACAACACAAATCCTTTTCTATTTTAACACAAAAGTCCCTCGAATTTCAGCACAATCCTAACCATGTCTACTCAAAAGTACTATTGAATTCAATGGGGTCAGCTCCCAGGTATGTGGAATTAAGATTGCAGCTTTACTCCCAGAAAAGCTTCATATTGGGAAGGTTTTCAAAACAGGTTACGAATAAGACAAATAAACTGTCCTGTTCAACAGTCCAGTAAAATGTAAACTTGTTTGACTCCTTAATTAGAAAAGTATAACACTGTAGCATGTACACTTTTTAAAACTTCTGTTCAAAAATTATTTGAAAGATAAAATGTATAATATACCATTTTTTCAAGTAATTAAAAAAATCCTGCATGTATACTTTTATGGTTACCAAGATTCTGCTGTGATCTTCTGCTGTCATGCAATCCTGTGCATGTTTACTCAGAAGCAAGTCTGAGTCTGCTGTACAAAGATGCTGCTGAAAGCTATATATTTACTGAATTCCTGATGTGAGAGAAGCAGGAAAAGGAAACTGTGGTTTAGCTATTGCCTGGGTAAACAACTCTTGTCAATCACAACCGTGACTTCACTTATTGGCTATAAACCTGAAAGGGCAGGATCTAGAGCAGCCATACTAATAGAACTTGGGGAGGGGTGGCTGACATTTTCGTTTAAATCTTTTGAACCAGACCACCTAGAAACTTAATTTTAAAAAAATGAAAGGTAAGAGTCTGGAGATTAAGATGGCTCATCCAAAGATCTGGAGAGGACCCCCAAAAACCAGAACCTCCAGGTGAAAACTGGAGACCAGGCAGCTGCTGTTTACATAACAAAAATGTGCATGCTTACTACATTCATGCAATTCATCTCAAGTTCTAGCTGGGCCCTAAGAAACCATGGCCTTAGCTTATAACATATCACTGTATATGCTATGCTCAGGTATCAGACCCCTATTCTAGGCACAGAAGAGAATAGCAGTTTGAAACATAATCCTGTTATTAGCATGCAGTATGAAGTTTCCAGATTTTTCAGGCCTCGTATAAAAACGTATCTTCTGCTCTGTCTTGTCTAGTCAACAGAGTAGTATATTCTGGCTCATGTTCCCCCTCAATTCTAGCAAGGTACCTGGACTAGAGGATAAACATCTCCTGGACTAGATTTGTGCATGGCCTGAAAAGAACGTACTGCTAAATCAGTAAGACCCAATTTATCCATGTATCTAGAAATGTAGGTGGCTTCTCAAGAAACAACTGCATCAGCAGAGATCTACATCAGAGACTCATAAATTTGAAAGGGGCCTTTCACTAGCCATTTCTGATCCCTGCTCAGTGCAGGAAATCCAGTGCTAGAACAACGCTAGCAGATGGATGCAGAGCCTTTGCTTGAAGACGTACAGCAAGGAACACACTCACACACCCCTCCATTGCCACCACCAGTAAACAGATGCATTGTTACATTATCAGTTGGGCCTTAGTGGGCTTGGAATCACCCCCCAAAATGTTTCATTCCATTTCTGTTAGAGTCACAAACATATAGTTAAGTGATATTTCCAAGAAGGAGGAGGAAAGATATCAAGACTCTCATCTGCTTGATCACAGAGTAAAATCAGCTGCTCCAAATGAAAAAAAAAAATCTAAACCAAGTAGTTTTTGTAATAAATGAAACCATAATCTTTTTGTGGTGGTTTTTGTCTTTTTCTTTTTAAGTAAAAGTCAATAGTGTTCATTTACTCTAGATGAACACATAATACAGTCTGAAATGGGAATTTCCTCTTATCATTTTCTGCCACTTTACATATCTTGCAATATTAGTCACACTGAATTGTACATCTACGCACTGGTCACAAATTAAAGGATTTATCAACTAGAACACCACTTTCAGTAGTTATGATAAACTATTGATTTTTGAGCTTCCATATAATTCAAGAAAAAACATGGATGTTGTGTTTGCCTTGCAAGAGAAAAATAGTTTATCTCTGATAATGGCTGAGGTCCAAAGGGCTACTGTGGTGCAGTCAAAAGTTTCCAGTATGTGCTCAATGGGCACTCCATTTTTTTCCTCAGGTCAGTAGACTGCCATGCTGTTTCATAAGCTCCCTTTGAAATGCCCCATTTGCCCTGTTTCATTGTGTGTATTGGCAGGTGCTGTTCAGGAGCACAAGTGTAAAACACTTCAGTACACAGAACTAGCTGAGTGATTCATCTCTTCATGTATACTTATAGTATGATTACAGCCAGCGCATTGGTTATCATAGCCCTCTTTACACATTACTCATGAGCCAGTGTGGTGTAGTGGTTAAGGTGTTGGACTATGACCTGGGAGACTAGGGTTCGAATCCCCACACAGCCATGAAGCTCACTGGGTGACCTTGGGCCAGTCACTGCCTCTCAGCCTCAGAGGGAGGCAATGGTAAACCCCCTCTGAATACCGCTTACCATGAAAACCCTATTCATAGGGTCGCCATAAGTTGGAATCGACTTGAAAGTGGTCCATTTCCATGAGAAGAGCGTAAGAAGGATGATAGGCTGGGTTGCTCTGCTTTCAAAGTTGAGTGGTTCCTCCAGCTCTTGCTGTCACTATCACTGTGCTCTATGTGTAGGGGCTCCCCATGTAATGCTGAACCTTGATCACTTCTTGGAATTAGACATCACATGGGGAGCTTCCACAAATAGAGCAACATAGATGTTGTGATGAACACTGTGATGGTGGGGCAGAGGGAGCTGTGTGATTTTGACGTGGAAGTAAATGCATGACCCTGCCATCACAATTCCATGCTTATTCTTCATGTGAGTAACGTCTGAAGTAGGCACATGGTGCTCAGATTCGTGTGGTTTGGATGTGGTAACAATAAAGAGCTCAGATCATTCAAATCTATTTTATGCATATATATTTCTGGTAGAGATACCGTCTGTCTGTCTGTGTCTCTCTCTGGTGTTGTTGAGAAGTGGCATTGCACTTCTAGTCAAATATGTTGACGTTACTTTTGAACTGGGAAGTATGAATTTTGAAGTATGAACTGTGACCAGATCCTACATAGATATGTAGCCTAGTCATGCCAACCTTATTAATTTTAACTGCCCTTCCTCGAAGGAGCTTAAGGAAACATGCATGACTCTCCACCATTTTATCCTCACAATAATCCTGTGAGTAGTTTGGGATAAATGAGTTTTATGACTGAGTGCAGTTACGGGATGGGGTTCGCTGCATGGTGCTGATCTGCATGCAGTTCGATGTTTCTTTACCGGTCCGTCCTCTTTTGTTTCTGCTTTCTCTGGCACTTGCCAATTCAATCTGCTGCGCGCATTTTTGGGTGATTTGATCCACAGGGTTTTTTTTGGGGGGGGGTTGCAAAAATTACATAATTATTTTCATAGATACTTATGTAAATGACACCATTCCACGTAGTTTTTTGGTGAAGGAGAAAAACAATGCGTAATTTTTAGGTCATTTACATGAATGATCACAGTGTTCCATGTGGCTTTTTGGCAAAGGGGAAAAACATTGCGGGGGCAGGGCAAGGCGGATAGCGTGGGTCATTATCAAAATGATTCCCACTCAAGAGATTCAGAATGCTCTGAGATATCTTGTTTGAAAAACATGACATTGCAGGATGATTTGATAATTAACAATGAAGACATATATAGTCCATTTTTTGGCATAATATTGAGATAACAAAGTTTTTGGAATATATAATGGAAAATGGAAATCCTGTGGTTGATACAACATCTTAATTATGAAAAAAAATACGTAAAATAGGGGGGGAATTAAAATAAATCGTGCCAACTGCAGTCGCAGCTGCAAAATCCTTGCCAATTACAGCTGCAACCCACCGCAAGAGATCAGTGCCACTCGAAAGGGATAGCAAACTAGCAAATTCAGTCAGGATCCGCTAACCAGTTCGATTTTGTTGGATATTCTCCCCCATCCCTAGTCCTAATCCAACACTCTACCACTCTGCCACACTGTCCACTTTTGCTTTTAATTCATCCTTAATGTGTCTCCTGAAAGGCATATTTGGTTCTGGCATATTTCTTGATCACCTGTTGATCTTAAGAAGAAAAGGTTTTGCCTTTCTTAATATCTACATTGCTGTATCTTTTTGAGTACCTTGGTTATCTACCTGGCGGCTTCCTGAGCTTTCTTCTGATAAGAAATGGAGAACATTCTGCTGCTTAGCCCTCAATATTGACTTCTTTAAACTCATTCATTTCCATTTATGAATCACTTCCCATAAAACATCTTGAAGTGATTTCACAGTTTAAAAAACACAAAACATCAACAATGAAAACACTTCCAAATGTAAAAACAATTCCATGTATTAAAAACAATTAAAAACAATTTCATATGTACAAACAATTTCAGATCCAATACAGATACTGAGCAGAAGAAAGATGTCCACTTAAAAGGCTGGTTGAATCTTCAATAGGTGCCCAAAAGACAACAGAGACAGCA
Organism: Rhineura floridana; assembly: GCF_030035675.1. Taxonomy (NCBI): domain Eukaryota; kingdom Metazoa; phylum Chordata; class Lepidosauria; order Squamata; family Rhineuridae; genus Rhineura; species Rhineura floridana. Next base: position 37,188,792 of record NC_084488.1, on the reverse strand, counting down.
CCTGTCTGATATGTAACAGGAGGGAGCTTCAAAGGGTAGGTGCCACCACACCAAAGGCAAAGCACCATGATCAGTTGGGTATATAAGGGTGAGATGATCTTTTAGGTATCCTGGTCACAAGCTGAATGTAAGCATGGCAACATGGCATCATAATAATTATAGAACTGGGGTTCAAAACTGTGATGTTGTAGCATATGCTACAGTAGTTAAAATACTGGCTGACGTGCATGATAGACTAGGCACTATGTGGAATTCCATTTAGGAGTCAAGAGACCACAATCCAGCACAGAGCTAAACACACTTAATTCCATGAATTTCAATGGATTTAACTCTGTTAAACTGTGGCCCAAAGGTATAGGCTAGATTGCAGACTACCACCCCAACTAACCAAAGAGGAATTCCGCAAAACAGAATACTTTGCAAAAGTAAAAAAAAGCTTTAGGTCTTTTGACATCAAAGTTAAAATGTATAGATGCGAGAGCAGCCAAGGGGTGGAGCCAGACCCAGGCCTTTAGAGGCCCCAGTCTCCTGAGAACCGGCCTCTTTCTTCGTGTGCTGGTTTTCCCACCCACCGTCCCTCGGTCTTAGGGCGTCACTGAGCTGTGTTTATCTGGGTTGCTGGTTGACAGGGCTGGATAGGAATTTTTCCTCTCAACAAATCTGGCCCCATGGTTGAGCAGGTTTTTTTGCCTATCCCTCAGTGGTTTGCTGTGCAATTGTTAGGCGTTGACTCACTTCTGTCACAACCTTAGGCAGAAATGGCATTGGGCAGGATCAATCATAAGGGGGACTCCCATAAGCAGTCCAGTGGGGGTACATGATGGCCACGCCCCTTGGGAGGGAGGGGCACCACCTCATCCAGCTCACAACCCCTCCCACTGGTTGGTCAGCGGGACCATAGGTGCCTTGGGTTCACACCCCACTTGGGTCTAAAGCGAGCCAACTCCCAAGGGTAGTTCCCAACTGCTTGTTGGTTGATTCAGCATTCCTCCAGCATGGGCTGCCGGAATGAAGTGGATCCTTGCCCTACTGCCATGCCAACCCCACTTTACTTGCTCTTATAAATAAAGTTGTGGCCTTACTTCACCCATAAATCTGTGTCTGGCTGTGTTATTCCCTGTGCTAAAGGGGGCGCAACTTGCTCCTACCACACAAGTATGCATCTTCACCTGGGTTCATTTGGGTCATCTGACCAGAATGCAACTACCACAAACCTGGAAATATAACCAGTTCAAATACAACCTATTTCAGTAAATGTGCTACCATATTTGGTCTACCCTGTTCATGGGCCATTTCACTACAATATAGGTGCACAGTGTTGCAGAGAGGACAGAACTCCATGAGGAGAATGTTTTAGGATGCAAACCTGAAGCAACCTGGAGCCTTTTTGTCCCTGGTTCCTATGTCTTTTTAACATAGACAACTACAATGATTAGTGCCTCATTTGGACTTTATATTTAGGGCCTAGGAGTTAATGTCACATCTATGATTCTTGCTCTCTTGAAACAAAGGGAGGGAACACCGTATGAGAAGCATTTACCCTTTTCACAAGCTTGAGGACTCTGCCACCAGGACAAAGTTAAAAACTATCTCATTATGGAAGCGGGCTCTTTCCCCTGTCGCTTCAGCTGCCCACATTTTCTCCATTGTAGTCATTCTGTACCACTCTGTCTCAAGTTGGGGGTGTAGCAGGAGAGGGATGGATGAGATATCCTCTGGAGGTGATTGCATGCTACATGTTACTGCAAGTGGGCTGAATTACTTTTAGCAGACACCAATATTTCCTTGCATCATTTTTGGGAAATTATAACTGTTGGTATAAATGGAATGTTTATTCATTAAATTGACTTAAAGTAAGAACAAAAGGATTTCCAGATTGACATGGGTAGAATCCATTAATTTACAAGAAGTACAAAATAAATTATTAGCAGTTGCATATTATACAGGCTGAAAGAACAGAAATGCTACACTTTTCACAGGCTGCCATCCCACATCACCTGGATCATATGCTTAGGCTGCAATCGAACACATTCTCCTGGGAGTAAGTCCCACCAAACCCAATGGAGCTTACTTCTGCAGAGACATGTATTGGATTGCAACCTTAGTTACTGTTGGACAGATGGAGAAGAAAGGCTAGAGATGGAGAGTTGCCTTATATGGAAATGTGAGGTGGAGTCTTGAAGACACAGTTGTGAGATCCCTGAAATAAGAAATGCAGAGAGACCTGAACAAGTTGAAGTACAGGGATTACCTGTTCTGCAGAGAGATGAACAGAGAGGGGTGAAAAGCTGGATTTCCAGGATAACCTAGAAATATAGAATCACCAAAGGCAAAAGATGCTTGCTAAAGTGCAACTGCCAATCTGCAACTATCCTTCAGGATTCCTTTGAAGAGGCTTGCAAATTTCTGCACCTCCTCCCAAAGGGGAGCCCAGGGTGGCAAACAAATGAAGAAAGCACTAAAATCATCTCTAAGGTAAAACAGACTGGGATAAAGTTCAGCTCCTCTTGGGTTCTACTGAACCCTCCCAAATATTTTAAAGAGAGAAAAATATTTCACTTTGAGAGAAAACAGCTGGTGTTCTCTTCACAGAGGGTGTCCTGATTAATCTAAATAGAAAAATGAAAATATGGTTAACAGGCAAGGAATGGGGGAGAGGCAGTGGCAAAAGAGATCTGTAGCTAGACAGTTAAATAAATAAATTAGCTCTTGAAATTGCAAAATTGGAGCATCTGAGAAACAGCAGTGTGGGGCAGCCTTTTTGTGGAGTCCCAAATGGTTAACCTGTAACAGTTTCCTGTGCAAAAGACTTAACTGGAATATGACATGCAGTCAGTTATAGGGAAAACTTACCAGGAGGTAGGACCGGTGCCAGAGGGTGGCCAAGTTGGGCCCTGGTCGAGGTCCCCTGCAGCACAGAGGGGCCATTGAAGAGGACCCTCCTTAGGTTGGGAGGGTGGTGCTCTCATTCCATGATCTGCAGTGGTGTTGCATCCTGCAGCCTGACCCTGCTGCAGATTGCAGAGGCACCCCCCCCAATACAAACAGCATGGGCTTCAATAAACCCACATGCATGCCCCACCTACCTCTTATATCAATGTGAATGTTGTGTGCACTATGCGAGCACATCATTCACACAACACAAGAGTTAGATGTGGTGTGTAGGCGGGCTTATTAGCCCCCCACCACCTGTATTGGGGGGCTTGGGCTACGGCACTGCAGGCCCAGGACAGGCTGATGCCCAAGGGCTCAGTCATATCTGGCGCCAGCCCTGCCAGGAGACATCCACATGAATTTGAAAGGGGACGTTCATGAAAGTCTGAACTAGACATGAATGCCATCACATAACAAAAGACAAGAAGATGAGTTTTCACCAGTTATCTTGAGTCCTATTAATTAAGGTTCCTGCCACAGAAGTAAAGTGATGTCACAAGGGCATTTCCGCCAGTCACATATTTTTATAATAAGGTAATTCTGGCATTAAGAGCACTTCGATTAATCATGGCAAGATATGCTTGCTGGGTGGAATCCATTAATTTACAAGTGCTGGTTAGTGGCTTAATTACAGGTGTTGTCTATATTAAATACAATACTGAGTTCTGGGGATTTTATTATACATATGCAATAATTCCTATTTGTGGCTGGAATGTACTGGAATCAAGGCTGGCATCACCATAAGGAAGAGGCACTCTCTCTTTGAGAAACTGTCATGGACAGCCCACACACTTAACAACCAAGCCTACACTGCAACCTGTTATACAGGCTACCACAGAATACTGTGGGAATTAGTTATATTTCAACAGGGATGGAGGGAACTGTGAGCACCAGGAAAGGCATCTATGGGCACATGTGTACTCGTGAGTGCCATGTTGGTGACCCCTGGGCTACAGATATTTGTTGAGCATACACTCAGAGGCAAAACTGGCTTTGCCTATGAGTACTTTGTGAAATAGTTGTTGGATTGTAACTGGGGTTGGTTTAGCCGCTACCATGACAATGTATGTAAAAGGTCCTTCAATCTACCCACGTATTACTAAAGTATTTGGGTTATATTCAATGTTGCCCTTCTATTCACAGAAGGCTCTTTGATCCAGCAGAGGGAGAGGGAGAGAGGCAGTTTTTGTAAATTCTCTCTTTTTCCTGCAGCCCCCAGAACCACTTCCCACACTGTCCTGTGGAGGAGATTTCGTCAGGGGGTGCAGGTTGCAGAGGAAAGTGGTAATAAGCAAAAATCACTATCCCCCTTTCTTTTGCTTATAGAAACCTCTGCTGGATCAAAGAGGCTAGCATGAATGGAAGGACACCGTTGGATACAACTCCTTGTTTTTAGGTCTGACATGTGCCAAGAATTTGAAAACAGCATCCTGGAGTATAGTTAACGTAACCTAAAAATACTATTAACATCATGTATATGAGATGCAAATAAATGCAGAACATATAATGTGTGGCAAATTACAGTTTCAACATTTTAATGTCAGTGCTAATTGGTATTTAATATGTGGAAAAATGTTACAATAATAACCTTACAAAAGTATGTTCTTTTTCAATGTATGGCATACGATTTTTTTCTAAAAATGCAAAAAAGAGAAACCTCTTGCTATACTAATTTATTTTCTAGGTTTTCAAAGGGATTTGCATGGTCTGGCTTTCTACAGGAAATGATGCATTTGATTGTTTAGCAGATGCTACAAATATCACCCTCCAACTCTTCCATTTTCTGAACGATGTATGAACTATTACATGTGTGATCCCTATTCATAAAGGAAAACCCTATTTGCATATTTTTTATATATTTGGGTGACCTTCTCTTCCCATTTGAGTCAATTCTAAATCTCAAAACTCAGATCCACAATGAAGAAAAGATTCAAGTTGCATTCAGACATCGTGTTTATTGTGTTAGTTTAGTTGATTATAATGGTAGCACTTCTGATTTCTAACATTCCTTTCACACTGCAGTGCCTTTTGCATAAAGGAACCATGGCTTTTTGACCAATATAGCACCATGTCATGCTAAATTTCATTCACTATGCAATGACAAACAGACTTGTTGCCATCACCCACCCCTTATGCACATGTGCAGTGCAGTTCCCTGTATGCTGAAATACTGTCACAATTTTTGTCACGTGAGGCAAGCCTTAAGTGCGTGAATGCATTGCATGCTGAGATGCTGCATCATACCTGTCACTTGAGTGGCTGGAGCTAACACAAAACTCCCACAATTTTCTGGGTTTCAAAGCTTGCAAATGGATTATTTCTGGAATCATTACTCACAGAAATGAACACTAAACTTCCACTGTATTCCTCTAGATTTCCAGAAGTGGCTTTTACATCATGTGAAAGATCAAACAAAATGTTGAAATTATGAGTTAAGGAATCATCGGGGAAATGGAATAAAGAGCAGTGTGAATGTAGCCTCACATATGCAGCCGAGTGAGTTATGACCCTTGTGTTTCAGCAGCATTCCAGCCCTGTGAACAGGAAACCATGTTTTAAAATCAGAGATTTAAATCATGGGGTATAATTCAGCCAAAGTTAAGAATGTTTAGAGTCCATTGATTTCAATGGGATATATTTAAGCTTGAATGTGGATATGATTCCAAAGCTTGTCTGTTTGTGAGGGTGCTGGGTGCTGGATGGAGAGGAGAGTACTGGAACTTGTGGGATGCACTCCCTACTCTCATAATCCTGAAGATTTGCTTTGGGTAAAGTGCCTCTAATGTACTTAGGACTCCCACCTTCATTGAAAATGAGGCGGCAGCTCCTTGCAAGCTTCCCTTGGCTCACATGTGTTTAATATGTAAGGCTTATATTTAATAAACTATGCACTTATTATTTTGCCCTTTCTTGACAGCTGATGTTAATGTTCTGCAAAAACAGTGAACATAAATCTTTGATGCCCTTGAATCATTTAGAAGCATTGTCAGTTGTGCTTCATTAACCTACCACATTAATTATGTTCCTATTTAGAAATGCTTGTACACCTTTTACACTAGCTTTTGTAACAGCTGCATGAAAAATCAGTTTATTTGCCCTTGAGGAGTTCAGAATACATTCCTACATAGACATTAGTAGTTCATAGTGGTAAGCTGCGTAAACAACAAATCTTATTTTAAATAAAAAGCTGTTTAAATGCAATGATGTCTTCAATTTGTTTCACCTTATCAACACAATTGCAAAGCTCATAAACAATACATTTGGAAGGGGAGCATTTTAAAAATGATATTACAAATGGAATGTACACTGTTTTTCCTTTATGATCAAATTAAGGCTGCAGCCCTAAGTGTACCAAGAGCTGTTTTCTTGAAAACCAGTGCTGCTCCTCATGTCAGTGAGCTGCTGATCAGATGACCAACAGCACATTTATTTGTGCCACCCTGGGCTCCTTTTGGGAGGAAGGATGTGATATAAAGGAAATAAAATAAAATAAATATTTATTTCTGAAAATGTATACCCTGTCCTTCAATGTCTAATTGGCATTCCTAAGGCAGCTTACCAAAGAAATATATTACACACAGAGAGAGAAAGTATTGCAAAAAAGAGAGAAAGAATAAAATGACACAACACAGAATGAAAACACTAAACAATAAAAACTCACAGCAGCTTAAAAAAATTAGCATGGTTTAAAAGCCAGGAAAATTAAGGTCTTAATCTGGCCCACGGATTAGAGCAAAGTAGGCACTAGACAAAGGGAGGGCATTCCACAGAATGGGCACCACCACTGAAAAGGTTATCTCCTTCATGGCCACCAGGCTAACAGCCTCAGATGTAGACCTCAGCAGATGGATGGATTGATATGGGAGAAGACAGTTCAAAAGATATTTCCATTATGGAAGACCTTGGAGGTAAACACTAACACTTTGAATTGAGCCAGAGGTGAAGTAGTTTCAATGCAGGTGAGATGTGATCTCACCTCCTGGTTCCTATTAGCTAAAAGTCTAGCTGAGTTTTGAACTAACTTAGCTTTCAGAATTCACAACCATATCCTGTCTTCATAGGCAGCCCCACATAGAGAACATTGCAGTAATCTAACCTGAAAGTTACCAGAGCATGGATAAGGTGCCCTGTTCCAGTTGTGAAGACAGGACATGGTTGGGCAAGGCACATTGGTCAAAACAGCACCAAGGAGAGCTCCTAGTAAGCAACTCCTCTGACAACATCTGGGACCAGACTGAAGTCTTTAGCCTAGAGCATACCATCATCTATCCAGGAGCTCTTGTCGGGCATACTTTCTGTATTTGGTGCACCAGCTCTGTGGAGTGTGAGGCCCTTGGAGGCAAATATACAAATACCTTGCTGGATTGGAGGATGCAGATTCTGATCTAGGCTTGTGTCTTTGCATCTTGGTCCTGAAGGTCACTGTCATCTTTTGCTTAGGGACCTCCAGTTCCCAGGTAGTACTCAGGCCCATTAGGGCTATTGGTCCATCATCCTTTGATTCTGTATCCAGGTTGCTGCTCTAGAGTCATGCCAATAACTGAAGCTAGGCTACCTCTGTCAGGAAAGATCATGGTATATCAGCCCTAAAGTACTCTGCATGCATTTACTCCCAGTTGGGTAACTAAGGCGCATCTTCATTTTCACAATTGTTTAAATAGCTTTTGTGGCTACTATAGAACAAAACACAAATTTTATGAGACATTTGATCATCCACTTTCCCATCCCCACATGCTTATGCATTTTTTGACACAATTTCTATCTTCCTGCACACCACAGGCTAAATTATTACTTTACTTTCACCCACAAATTATGCAGTCATATGTAAAATTGATTTTTCACCATCCATGATTGACATGTGTAAAATAATATATTCTTTTCTTTCAAACAGGTCAATGTGGCTGCATAAAAACTATGATCTAAAATGTATGTACTTTGGTGTTATTGTACTGCTAAAATTGCATTGACAGTCAAATTATATTTAAGCTGTGCTTCAGTCCATCATTCCTTGGTTACCATAGATTTGCTGATGTGGCATCAAAACCCTATTTGAAATCCTATTTCCCACTTTTTAATTACTCATGTAGATCACAGTGATGCATTTGTTATTAACTGAGCTCTCCCTTCTAAAAGTATGGTAAGCTCTGCTTAACACAATGGAAAATTCATTTGCATTGGCCGCTATCTCTGTTCAAAGAAATGCAATATTAATAAAAATAATTGTTTTGCTCTTAGTATATCTGCAAATTCTGACTAAAATAATTCCCCTGCTTCCTCTTCTTCCCCAATTATGAACATAGCATATGAAACAAATCCATTCATTTGCCATTAGACCTCCTTTCAATATTCACAACATGCAGATATCTCTTGATGGATTGGAATGTAGTTTCCAAACTATTGGGGGAAGCTGAAACTCAAAATGCTAATGAATTCTGGTGTGATTGCAGAGGGTTGGGACAGAGGCCACAGAACAGGGTGCCGTTGGTTCCAGCAAATGGATGAGGGGGTGATTTTTGCCAATTCCTTGTTCCAATTCCCCCTTGCAGCACCTAAAGATCTGCTTTGGAGGGCTTGAGGTCCCTCTCGAATAGTGTGGGAAGTGGTGCAAGGATAATTGGCAAAAAAAAAAACACTGCCTCCATTCCAGTCCCAAAAGCCCAATCTAGATAAAGCCATTTTCCCAAACAGAAAGAGCTCTTCTGCAAATGGGAGGATGCCCCCACAAGATCCAAAGCAGTGCACCAAAAATGCATCAAAATGCAGAAAAGATCAACTGCTACAGCTAACATCTCATGGTGCTAAGTTCTCACAACTTAATTACTTTAACAGTTTATGACTGGCAGCTGACTGTATGAACTAACTCCTCTGAAAATCATTGAGTTTAGCTGACGTGAGGTGATATGAGAATTCTGTCTGCGCTATTAGCTCTCTCAAATTATAAAGATACATGTGTAAAACAATCTGTGGTGAATTCCTGGGTTCTGATATTCTTAAGTACTAAACAATATTTAATTAATACATTACAATGAACAATGTGTTCCTTTAAAAATAAAGAGCAATTCGGAGAAGAATCTATCACATATCGCTAATTACATTGATGATATAATTTAAAGTTCTTTGTTTTGTTTTTTTCCTAAGGTTTAATTCCGATTAGCTATCGGGATACATGATGTTGAAAAAACGGGTCAAGGAGGGCCATTCAAAACAAATGAAGAGCAAATTCACAAGGCATTTTGACAGAAACCTAAACTCTGGAAAACTGTTTTAAAATGCAAATACTGTTTGTCCAACTATTTATCATGTATATAGTGTCATTTATGATGGAGACTACCCCCACGCCGCATGGGCCATTTTTGCAGATGTGTGGAGCAACTCATCTGTCAATCACCTGGCATGACAATGAGGTTAGGTGACCCAAAGGTGGCACTGGCAAAGAAAGATCCTTTGCATTGCCAGGTTCAGTTCAAGCTGGTGAGGCAAAGGAGCATTTTTCATTATGAAATGGTAGCCCTTTGGGCTGTCATGTTTTCCCATAGTGCCTGTTTGAACTGTACTACATCGTGACATAGCATCATTCCAGAGGCACTGGGGAGGAAGAAGGTGGTCGCCACTGTTTCTTCTTGTCTGAGTCTGGCATGGGAGATGTTCAGCGGGATCTCTAAGACCAACATTTCCTGAGAGAGATTCTTTTCTATTTACCTCACAGGATATTGGTTATACCTTTGTACAAATGCACATTGCTGATTTGCTTGCCTTAAAGCTAAAGCCAGCCCTACCATTAGGAAGAGTGAGGCAACAGCCTCCAGCAGCAGATGCTGAGAAGCAATGGTAACTGTGGCAGCCCCGAGGTTGTACCTTTTGGTTAGAGGAGAGTTGCATGTGCAGCACAGCCTGTTCTGCACCCCCATAAGTAGCATGCAATCAGGTGTAACAGAGGACACTATCTCATTGCCAGTATTGACATTAGATTCAGCTGCCAGTCCAGTCAGCTTCTGCACATAGAATGGTGGGGGTGTCATGCTGCCCTTCACCTCAGGCAGCAAAATGTCTTGTGCCAGTCCTGCTGAATGCAGAAGTCTTCTCTTTCCATTTGGTGCAAATCATCCTAATTTTGCTTGCATGGTTAGTATCCAAGGCTGACATCTAGAGATAGCTTTCTGGCAGAGGAAAGCAATTTGCTACCCGCTGGGCAAATCTCTCAGACTGATTCTGAAGACAGCCTGCTTTCAGGGCAGGTTCTGCTTCTAGGGCCATTCCTAACATTTGGGTCATGCAACACAGAGATTCCTCTCCAGCGCAAGAATCTGCCTCCAGGGCAAAATTCTTAGTGTTACAGTGATTTAACCTATCCTTTAGAAGTGAGCAGGGAATCTTTCATCCTGTTAACAACTTAAGGGCTGACACCTGGGAAAGTTGGGTTTCCCATGCAGCTGAGATATTAATTATCATCTGTTGTCTCTTTCTTTCCTGGTAATTATATCAAAGCAGATGTTTTATAAATTTAATATGGCATAGCACTGTAATAAATTTACTTGGTGCACAGAATGAATTGAAACAGACAACAGTCAGAGTTAAATTAGTATTTATTGCTGTGGAGCATTTGAGCTTTAAAGGGAGGAGGGAAATGGACAACGGAGAGAAGTTTGTTTGATGGAGGAAGATGTTTGATTAACGTCTCCGACAGTGTCTTTACTGCAGCACAGCAGAGAGCAAAACAGCTGCTCCTCCTTCTTACAGGGTAGTACAGGTTTCTGATTCAAGAGCCCTTGGTTCAAGACCCCCGTTGCCTAACAGTAAGTTATCAGTCAGCATCTTACTTCCCTGGCTAGCACTTGCTTCCCCCCCCTCCATTGTTTGGAGAAAGAATCTTTCTCTTTTTTTCTTTTCGGACCTTTTGGGAGAGCCATTTGGACCCCAGGTCCACTTTTCATTGTGTAATTTACACATTAGACCTACAGGGATGGCCTAAGACATTGCCACAAATTTTAACCTGGAAACAAAAAAACACTGGGGTCCAAATATACCACAGCAAAAAGCTGGGTTTGCATGAAGGTTAAATTTATCAAATAGTTTCATATAATAAAAAGAAAATTTCTGATGACAATGAGCATATTACACATATTTCAAAACATGAATTCATTAATACTATCCATATTCACTTATTATTTAAAAATCAGATAAATATTAAATATTCATAATTCATTAATCTGCTCTCCTAAAATTCTGAACAAAACATTAAATAAGCAAACATAAATCTTCAGGTATTCCTAACTCTTTTCTTATATTTTGTTAATCCTTGCCACAGTTAAGATACACAATATCTGAGGTTGCATGTTCAATAGAAAATCTGCCAAATAATAACCAGTATTGAATTAACATATACGAGGGCAGCATCCCTCTGCTCTCCTGGGCATGTAAACAGCCACATTCCATGGCTCCACAGCCAAGGATTAATAGAAAATTCTCCCTCCCTGCTAAGTGAGCCTTGGGTATGTGAACACAATAGGAGCATGTGGGCCCCACTATCCAGGGTTCACCAAGGTACACACTCCAGTCCTAAAGGGGAGGTGCAAAAACTCCAAAGACAAAGGCTGTGGGAGGTTACACAAGAGCACCAATGATGCCTCAGGGTGCCTGTCAGTTAAGTTCTTAAATTCCCTTATCTGCCCACACTGAATGCCAAACAGTCCAAATAAGTACACACAACAAGAGCAAATAAAAAAATCCTACATTGTGGAGTAGGCGAACAAGAGGAGTCCCAAGGGTCAATCAGGGGTTCCTCCCAAAATTCCTACTCAGCCCTCGGAAAGGGTGACTAGCAAACCAGTCTTAAATAGCAGCTTGATTGCCCCCTTCCTACTGGGCACTCCAGTCAATGTGATTCCCAAGATCCTCTCACCTGGGGAAAAACCAACTTGCATCTTCTCCCAAAAGGGGGTGGATGTACAAATTCTCTCCTGCTAAAGGGCAGTAGTGGCATTCTTGTGTTGTTTACATAATTCAGGAGACATAAAAGTGGGTCTTCAGTTATTTTTATCAAATATTTCATTTATAATCTTTATCATCATCCTCCGATATTGTTTTGCTTCCACACACTCTCACCATACATGAATAAAGATTCCCTTGACATTATGCAGAACCAGCATTTCCCATTACCCTGACCTATTTGTCTTTTTGCTCCTCCAAGGTGACCAGTGCTATTGTATGGCCATTTTCAAACAGGCCTTGTTTTCCCAACAGTATGATGGTTATGTTGGTATCATATTTGGGCTGAGGGCAGTGTCAGGGGTGAGCCAGGACCTGGGAACCAGAAGCCATGAAGCCAGCCTGGCATCAAGACCAAAGAGCAAGTCAGTATTACAAGACCAACCAGGAGGGTGAATTGAAGGGCAAGCCACAGTCCAGGACCCAAGAGGACACACCAGGTGGCAAGATCAAAGATACATGAACACACCTTGATACTCATGCAAGGCTCAGTTGGAAAAAGAAGCCTGCTCAGAAAGATCAAATGATTGGCCTGGGTGGGTGGAGTCAGTCTAGAAATTTCTTCACTGAGAAGGCTGCATCCAGAGCTTGGAAAAGTTACTTTTTTTGAACTACAACTCCCATCAGCCCAATCCAGTGGCCATGCTGGCTGGGGCTGATGGGAGTTGTAGTTTTAAAAAGTAAATTTCCAAGCTCTGGCTGCAGCCTATAGTTTTTATTTATTTAGAAAAAACAATAACAATTAAGGGAGCAGATGGTGCAGGAAAAATAGTATTACTTTTCCTTCCGGTAGCCATAAATATAATGCCTACAATTAGGCAGAACTAATACAAAAATATAGGCGTAGATTGCACAACTTGTAGTTATGAGTTCCAGATTTCAAGCAATGGTATAGTGAAGGAGCACTATTTATTTATTTATTTATTTATTTATTTATTTATTAAATTTCTATACCGCCCCATAGCCGAAGCTCTCTGGGTGGTTCACAACAGTAAAACTTCAATATACAATAAGCACAAAGAAAACTATTTAAACATACTAAACTACAAAAATACTGGTATACTAAATGCTGAATTAAAATGTTAAAAAGTTAAAACATAGATGTTAAAATGTTAAAATGCCTGGAAGAGGAAGGTTTTAACCTGGTGCCGAAAAGATAGTAATGTTGGCGCCAGGCGTACCTCAACAGGGAGATCGTTCCACAGTTCGGGGGCCACCACTGAGAAGGCCCTTTTTCTTGTTGCCATCCTCCGAGCTTCCCTCTGAGTAGGCACCCGGAGGAGGGCCTTCGATGTTGAACGAAGTGTCCGGGTAGGTTCATATCAGGAGAGGTGTTCCAACAGGTATTGTGGTCCCAAGCTGTGTAAGGCTTTATAGGTTAAAACCAGCACTTTGAATCGAGCCCAAGTTATTTATATTAGCATAAGTGATAAATTCCCACCAAGTGACATATAATATTTCTGGGTCTTTGGGTGACTACCACCTACAGTACAGTACAGTGTCATTCACCACACAGAGAACACAGCACACCACACAGAGATCACAGCAGTTTCTGAAAAGTTGTGAGAAATATATGCACATGTGCATGTTTGTTCAACCCTTTCAGAAATCTAATCCAGTGTAGACCTTACCATAAGATAGTTGAAAAATTCAGAAAAAACAAACATAGAAACCAAGCCTGTACCACAGCAGGAGATTTTATACTTGATTTCTGGCATCTTCTCTTTACTGTCCAGAAGCTTGTTTGAAAGAAACAACAGATCAATGTTTCTTTATTCTTCCTCCATTTATCTCAGGCAAATGTCAACAGTGCCAATACATCACCTATAAATCTTTCTTTCACTTCCTCATCAATACTTTTAAATTGGTAATTAGGCCTACCCCAGACTGCTAATTATTAGCCAATTATTTCATCAAACCTGATTTAGTTAAATGGGCACTAGAACACCTGTATAGTTCTGGCAGTGAGGGCAGAGTTTTACCATGGTAAAGCCTGAGCATTCTGATATTTTTAAAATTACAACTGATGGAGTTGGAGTCCAACAATGAGGGCCGCAGGTGCTGCAACCATACTATGCCTATTTGGCCAGAAATGTGGGACTTACCTCCTCCTTCCTCTTTTGGCTTGTGCATCATCACCTCATGATGTTGTAAATACTAGCCCCAATATCTGTCTGGCTCAGTCTTGCATCCTCTGCATTCTTCATCTATCAGTCTTGTTTTCCCTTCATATACTGTCCATGTTGGGCATGGATTAGGGAGGTACATGGATACAAATATATGCACTTACAAACTTCATCTTCCCAAAGTAGTGGACTCATAGTGTTTGATTAATCTGCAGAAGAGAAACAGGAACACATTTTGAGGTAGAGACAAAAGAATAATGCTAAGAAAAATCTATATCACCTGAGATCAAACTTCAGGAAGATGGTTTGACCTGGATATTTATATACAGTATAAGAGGGTGGAAAATATGAATGATGGTGAGTAATTACAGTCCTGTTGGAAATACTTTTTTTTTTAAAGAAATCTCCATACATTTTAAATACCTAGCCTGCAATGAGAGTGAAAATGGTTTTTAAGCACTGACTATAAAAATAAACCTGTCAAAATAATAGTCTTCTACTTATCTAGTTACTACGGTTCCTTAATGTTCCTTAATTTTCTAACTTAAAAAGCTGTTAATGGAAATGAAGTGTTTTATCACAGCCATGTTATTAAATATGGTATTTAGAATATCAGGCAAAACAAATTAATGAGTCCACCAGGCAATTTTATGTAACGGTACAGAAAAAACACCCTCTGTATAGGACATCTACCTGTTGAAAAACTTTAAGTTCATTGTGCATATATTATTTTTATGTATTTATTTTTAGATTATGCCCTACCAATATATTTTAAAACTCTAGGATGTAGCCAATGCTAGTGATGCTGAGAGTAGATCCACAGCAGTATTAATATGATTAACTTAGTTCCTTTCATTTCAGTGGGTCTACCCTGAGAATAAAAAGTTCCTCCGTGGCGCAGAGTGGTAAGTGGCGGTAATGCAGCTGAAGCTCTGCTCACAGCCGGAGTTTGATTCCAATGGAAGGAGGAAGTCGAATCTCCGGTAAAAGGGGTCGAGGTTCACTCAGCCTTCCATCCATCCGTGGTCGGTAAAATGAGTACCCGGCATATGGTGGGGGGTAAAGAAAGGCCGGGGAAGGAACTGGCAATCCCACCCCATATATACAGTCTGCCTAGTAAACGTCGCAAGACGTCACCCTAAGAGTCGGAAACGACTCGCACTATAAGTGCGGGGATACCTTTACCTTTTTTACCCTGAGAATAATGGACGAGCTCGATTTAAAAAAAAAAAAAAACCTGTCTGGCAGATCCCTGGGAACAAAAGATAAAATCCTACGCATCAGATTCCAGAAGACAGATAACTCCTCTACCCGCCCAGCCCATCACCACCAGCAGAGTTATCTTCAGGTAGTGTTCTGTTCATTTTAGGAACACTATAGTAGTAGCAGTACCGGCAATTCTAAATGACTCTGACTTGGAGAGGGTTGCATTAACAATGGGCAGAGCAATTCTACAGTTTATGTACAATCAGGGAGGCAGGAAGAAATCCACGGGTGGTGCAAGCCCTGTTATTTCACTGTGGGCAGACCAAGAGATGGAAGAACTTTTTCATCACCCCTCCCATTGTCGTCAATGGTAGGGAATGAACTACATCAGCCTTAGGCTGGCACTGAATTGTGCCACTTCCTGGAAGGTGTTGAGAAAACAACGAGATTTAGGATGTGGTTTTGAGGGACTTCTGGCAGAGTAAGTGTTGTACTACAGGCAGAGCAGCATTTACACTACTTCCTCAGCCCTCTCAGCCGGTTGGGGAGTCTCAGGCCCAAGGGTCAAATGCAGTCCTCCAAGCTTCTCTATTTGACCTTGGGACTTTTCTGAGGTCACCGAACTTTTCTATGGGCCACATCCCCTCTCCCCATACCGTGCTCCTCATCAGCCCCACTACAAATCATCTTTAAGAGCTTTTGCCTGGCTCAAATGTGTCCTTGAACTCTGATAATGCCTCTTGTTTGTTTGGATGGAGAGATGTGTGTGACTAGAATGTAGCCTACTGTATAAAAGGTAAGAGTCATATCCATTGCTATGCCCACTTTGCCTCTGGCCCAACATCACTGGCATGCCATCATCATCACTTTATTGTCAGACCATAGGTTGTCACAACAACACAATATCACAAAATCACAACCTATAATAAAACAGTAGTATAAAACAAACTTAAAACTAAACAGTTAAAACGGCAGTATAAAACAAGCTTATAGACTAAACAAGTTACTTCTAAAAGCCTGGAAAGTATGTTTAATTCCCCTTAGCTTCCAATTCAAGCAAATATTTTGCTCTCAGCCTTTGGGCCGCCAAAGCAAAAAGGGCTACCCGGTATGTAATCCAATAGTTAGTATCAGCTAAGAGTAAATGCACGATCTGGTCAACGCTAAGGGATTTTCAATAATTAATTAAAATGTTAAGAAACTTAGTTCTTGGGTGGTCGTAAAGGGGGCACTCTAAAAGATAATGAGAAAGGTCTTCCAGCTTTCCCGACTGGCATATGCATTTCCTCTGTTCCAAAGGAGTCTGAAGATAATGACCAGCTAGGAGAGCGGATGGCATTGTTTGAAATCTTAAGGCAGTAAAGGCGAATCGTAAATGT
Source organism: Rhineura floridana (assembly GCF_030035675.1). Lineage (NCBI taxonomy): Eukaryota > Metazoa > Chordata > Lepidosauria > Squamata > Rhineuridae > Rhineura > Rhineura floridana. Next base: position 37,172,162 of record NC_084488.1, on the reverse strand, counting down.
GGTGGTAAAGGGATTGACAAATAGTTCGCTCTTATATGATCTAATTAATATAGCCTAAACCAGGTGGAAAACTTAGAATTAATGATTGTCAGTCTATCCATCCACTCGCAATAATCTTTTATCTGGATTTGGGTTTTTGCTTTGCATAGTAATAAGGGCGAGTGAAGTGGGATGTGATAATGTAGATGGATAGCCTGTAATTTTGAATTCCATTTGTCATCCCTGACGACCCTATCAAAACAAGCCTTCGCCAAGACCTTTGAGGAGGAATTTATTGAGAGGTACCAATACGTTAACAGTGAGTGGTGAATCCGGGCGCTGAGCGGGAGAAGCCCCGCTTCAGCTCTTAAGAAAGCAGCCGGCGAGGAAGGGGGGAGATTCAGGAGTGCTCTAACAAATTTATTTTGTATAACTTCTAAAGAAGGAAAGGAAGGTACTGACCATCCCCAAATAGCTGCCCCATAGGTAATCTGGGGGAGAACCTTGTTCAGAAAAACTTTCAACGCGGGGGCCACTAAGTGGCCACCCGTAGACCTATAAAAACGGAGGATGTGACCAACTGATCTTACTGCTAAAAGTTTTACAGCGTCAATTTGTTGTTTCCATGACAGGGTATCTTGAAAGAGGATGCCAAGATATTTAAAGGCATGACATTGGGCTATGGGTTGGTTCCCTATATACCATTTACGTTTAGAGTATTTTTTCCCAAAGACCATGATTTTGGTTTTCTGGTGGTTTACCTGAAGAGACTCTTTTTTACAATATGCGTCTAGGTTTACCAATAACCTCCTTAAACCAATTGGGGTCAAAGAGAGCAGAGTCATGTCATCTGCGTATAGTAAAATTGATAGTTTCCTAGATCCTATCAAAGGGGGGAGAAATTTTGGTCCCGTCAGGTCAGTAACTATATCATTTAAATAAAGATTAAACAAGGCAGGCGCTAAAAGACAGCCCTGTTTTACACCTTTATTAGCCGATATAGGTTCGGTTAAATTATTACCCACCCTAATTCTCAAGCTGTTATTGGAATATAGCTCTTTCATCAGATATAGGAGACGTTTGTCAATATTGGTACAGGCCAATTTGGCCCACAAACAATCTTTGTCAATAGAGTTGAAAGCAGCCGCTAAGTCGACAAAGGCATGCAGCCCCTAGAAGGTCTCTCATGGTGGAATGCAGCCCCCTTGGACCAAAAAAAAGTTGCTCGCGTCTGAATTAAATAATAGAATATTACTTTTCATTAAATATTGGCCTGGTGTTTTTAACATCTGATGCTTTAAAATATAAAACATGTAATAGGTATTTTCATTAGTAATTTGTTTTTCAGCCAGTTCTCTCCAATTCCATCACTTCATCCTTTTTATTAGTTTGTATTTTTTCTTTAGTGCTCCTTTATGAAGCATGCTGAGCTCTGGTAAGTAACCTTTGAAACAAAGTGAATTATTGCCATTGTTGATTTTATCACTTAAATCATACCATAGTTCCTTTATCTTTCACTGTCAGCACCCACCACATTTTTATAGGTTGTGGAACTAGAAATCAGGTCCACCTGTAAGAGGCACTGTCTGCTTTGTTGTGTGGAATTGCACTTTGATTCTGCGTCAGAAGACATACTACCTATCAGTCTGAAATGTATTTAAAATAGGACAGGCATGGTTATCTTTGAGATGGACATATATCAGAATGTACATATCAATTTATGAATTCCACTAAGTAGCTGAAAGGGCTTGTCTGACACAGAGACCTACATGCAAGAGTAATGTGTGTTGGTTAAGAAAAAAATCAGAAAGACACCACTTGTTCATGGAGGAGGAGAAATGTCAGATGTAATTATGTTTAATATGAATGTTATGCTTAAGTGAAATGGTTGGAATGATGGTTTGATGGCTAAAGTCCTTATCAAAATCATAATTGTAAGTCTGTGTTATATTAATTTTGACTTAATTTTGTTCTATTAAAACTCATCTGAAAAAAGATCACTGCCTTAGATCATCTTCAGTACCTACAATATTTTCTAATAGGTTTTAATAGAAAAAAAGTTTAAAAAGTAATATGACACAAAACAAATACATGGAACCAAATCATCAAAGCCAAAGCCAAAGCCGTGATTCACAGTGCAATCCTGTGCATGTCTTAGGACTGCTTAGGACTGCAGCCTCAGGGACATAAAAGGATTCTGATCAGGCTCTAATTGCATTGAACTGCTTATGTTCAATTCAGGATAGCTGGAGCTAGGGATAGAAGGATCTGCCAATTTTAGTTCTCTCAATTTCTTATTTTTTCCAATCTTAAATTCAGTTCTCCAGGGTTCCACAGGAATATACGAATTTGTTTTTTTTAAAAAATCCTTATGAAAATTCTTTTTGTATGCAGTTTTGACTAATATACATATTTTTGCAAGCAATGTCTCCTAATATAATACATTTGTGTATGTTTCTTTCACCAGTATATTTATATACACTATATTTTGTCCACGCTTTCCCCTAATATATGCATTTTTGTAAGCATTGTTTGGTTGGAAAACTGGATCACACAATTTTGGAGGTTGCAGTGTTTCAGTTCTCATATTGTGGAACATGCAAATTTGATCAATTCAACTTTAAATGCAAACAGAATAAAAACTTCTCCCCCAACCGTAGCTGGAGCTCAGGTCACTGTAAGAGACTGCTGGGACAGAAATAACCTTGTGCATATGTGCAGCCCTTCCCCCTCTGTTGCTGCACGTGGTGAACCATCTCATGTGGAAACACACTGAGCATTTCTCTTATTCAGACCCCATTATAATTATTTTCCCTGCACTAGTGCCCCAAAGCTCCAAACACATTTCCCCATTCATCACTAATGTTATATAACCCCACATTTAGTTGCTTTGAAGATTGCAGATTTCAATTCAGATTTTAGATTGCCATTCTTTCTGGTGCCTTTTACTGTTTCTAGCCCAGTTGGTCTTTGTAAAAACATAGGATGCAACCCAAGCCTCTCCTTTCCCTCCCCCCCCCACGCAAGCAAAGATTTACAGAGCAGCTGGGTCACTTCTACATATGCAGCACTGCCCCACACAGCAGCCAGGGCAGTAAGAACATTGTGCCAATCTGGAGCTGGCTTAGCAGTTGGGACCAGATAAGACCTGATGTCATCACACAATGGCAGTGAGACTGGGTTAAGATCCAACAACTCTCGGCCAGGCTCAGCCCGGCCCGGCCCCTCCCATTTTGGTGCCTTCCACCGGCATATTCAGCAGGTGGGAATCAGGAATACTACACCAATAGAGTATTGCTTTTGGTGGCTAGTGGGAGGCTGACTTGGCCAGTGCAAAGGGGAAGGGATGGATTGCTCTTCCCATAAATTTAAGAAATGGTACCTGGGTTTGCATGCTTTCCTTTTTCCTACACATCATTTTTTTTTTGTATACTATCATGTAGATTGCAAGCCTGAAAGCAGGAACTAGCTTGCTTTTTTAATCAAGCTGCAAGCTGCTTTGAGTGCCTTTTCAGCTGATGAGCATGGTAAAATGATAATAAATATACAGTTTTGAACAGTGTGACAAATTATCATTGATATCCTAATCCCAGAGTCTTTTCCAGTTTCATCCTTACTCCTCTAAATATATATGTAAATGCCTTCTTCCTCAAAGCTCCAAACCAACATTAATGTTTACAATTAGCCCAACTTTCTTTTAACTCCCCCCTCCTGCATCTTCTCACTATATCCCATATATTGAATAGCATCCCTGTTACACAATAAATAACTACATTTCACACACACACACAAATCTATTTAAACACTAATCCTAAAGATATGAACATGGACATAAACCACCCATGCAACTCAATTGTTTACATGTTTAGTTAGAAGTAAATACCACAGAATTAGAACTACAGCCACACAGTCCAATATTGTGCATGTGAGAGCCAGTGTGGCATAGTGGTTACAGTATTGGACTAGGACTTGGGAGACCAGGGTTCAAATCCCAACTCAGACATGAAGCTCACTGGGTGACCTTAGACCTGTCAATGTTTCTCTGCCTAACCTACCTCACAGGGTTATTGTGAGGAGAAAATGGAGAGGGGGAGAACTATGCATGCCACCTTGAGCTCTTTGAAGGAAACATGGGATATAAATGTAATAAATAAACAAATATCTAAAAAGCATGTCCCAATGACTTCAGTGACGCTTGTTCCTGGAAAGGATGATAGGGACTTACCCTGACCCCAAGAAAGTATACTGACAAGGAAATAGGTCCTGATGGACTCAACGGGACTTGTATGGGGATTGGGCATGTAAACATGTATGGGATTGGGTAGTGTAGCACATATCAAATATGTTTCATAGAGAAAGGGATCCCACCTTACCAAGGGTTTCCACTGCTATGGCTGTGGCTGCTACCAGCTTTAACTTGCTGCTTAACAATAGCTTCACACCAGACAGCTTTGCACAGATGTCAGCACTATCTCTTTTACACCTGGCTGAAACAGTGTGATGGATTCCCTGTGAAAAAGGAAAGCAAAGTGAACAGGCAAGCAAGTAGGTATATCCACATGTTTCCTATTATCTCAGGGACTTGCTTGCTAGACTATGAAACTCTGCCAAGCAGCTTACTCAGCTGATCAGGGAGATGACATAGGTTTTCAGAATAAGTAACACCACTTGTTCACCTGCAAAATATCACAGAGAGACAGAGAGAGAAACATTTGATAGCTTAGGGCCTCTCAAGCTTACCAAAGTGAGCCTGTTGCTTATAGTGTATGTTGTTTTTCTCCAGGGTTACCTTCTCCTTTCAGAATCAACTTCTATGAAGCCTGAGGCAAAAATTGGACATGTCTGTGAGTCACCATGCATGAAGCAGAACATCATCTTCCACAATTTATACACCTTCAACAAATAATTTAGAATACCATAAACTTACATTCAGCAAGATTTATTCCCCATCCATCCATTTTGAACATTCTTTGATGTAATTAAGGCAGTCATGATGAGGCAACTTGATGTGCCAAAAGGGTTTAATGGCTATGTAACAACCCAAACACTTTGTTCATTGTATAAATTCTGTATAACTGTGTCAGAAGATTCTCAGTTCTGCTGTCTAGTAGTCTGGTTCCTGTTTAGAATGCAATATTAGAAATATTTATATAAGCAAGAATGTCAAAGATGTTTATTATTTACACAACATGTATATATATTTATAGTGCAATCCTATGCATGTTTACTTAGAAGCAAGTCCTAATGTATCCAGTGAAGCTTACTCAAATAGGGAAGCTCACACAGGCTCGCATTCAGTGACAAGGAACTTCACTTACCCAATCCACAATTCAGAATCATGCCACTATAAGCTGTTTTGCAATCCTATGCATGTTTACCCAGAAGGAAGTCCCAATGTATTCAGATCTCCTGCACAGAGAAAGAACTCTTGATGTTATAAATTTACTGAATTGCTGATGTGCAGACAAGCAGGAAAAGGAAACTGTTCTTAGACCTCACAATGGGGTTTTACCTCTTGCCTGGAGATCAGCAAATCTATTGTCAATCACAACCCTGACTTCATTTATTGGCTAGAAACCTGAAAGGGCAGGGATTAGAGCAGCTGGCTTCTAACAGAAGTTGTGGGGAGGGGAAAATGATATTATTTATTTATTTATTATTTGATTTATATCCCACCCTTCCTCCCAGCAGGAGCCCAGGGCAGCAGACAAAAGCACTAAAAACACTTAAAAAATATCATAAAAACAGACTTTAAAATACATTAAAACAAAACATCTTTAAAAACATTTTTTAAAAGCTTTCAAGATATCTTTAAAAAAAGGTTACAAACTTATTGTTTTTTAAAAAAGGTTTAAAAACATATTAAAAAGCAGTTCCAACACAGATGCAGACTGGGATAAGGTCTCAACTTAAAAGGCTTGTTGAAAGAGGAAGGTCTTCAATAGGTACCGAAAATATAACAGAGATAACAGATAAGAGATATTTTGTTTTTTGTTTTTTATCATTAATTTTTATTCAAATTTTCAAACAAAACAAAACAAAATAAAAAAGAAACAAATTAAACAATAAAATAAAATGTTGACTTCTGATTTGTCGCAGATCAGTTATAGGTCTATGATATATAACAAACCTGTCTCTTAATACATTACAAAATCACTTTCCTCCAGTAGTTATCTTAATTAATCATCAAATCTCATTGTCAGGCCCAGGATGTGACTCAGGAACCAGACCAACGATTGTAGTTAATTCGTGCTTTATTAGGGTAATGTCCAAACAAAGACTGCGTTTTCTCATGAAGCAATACAGGGATACAGGTCCTGCGGCATTGGGAGAAAGTTGACAGAGCAAGGGACTTCTTCCCGCCTGTTCTTTAAGAAGGGGCCAAACGGGCACGCAATCTTTCGCTCCTCCTTAACTGCCCCTCAGGTACTGCCCGCCTTCCCCCCCTTCTCTCCTGTCTTTTCAACTGTCTGCATGTGCGCGGTGAGGGGGGAAGCATCACCCCCTCCTCTTCTGAAGTTTCCGATTCCAGGATGGGGGATAGGGGAGGGACCGATGGTAAACTGCCTCCCCGCTTTTCGGCTGTGAGCAGCCCTCCCTCTTCCCCCTCTTGCTCTGAGCCTGAAAGAGGGGGAGGCGTGAGAATGTCCAGGGAGGGCTCAGGCTCCCCGTTGCTAAGCGACCTTATCACTGGCAGTTCCTCTGTTTCGTCTTCGCTCCAAAGGGGGGAAGTTCCTCCCCCTTCCCTCTGCCATCCATCCGAATACTCTTCTCCCAACTCTCCGGGATCCAGCTCCCCGGGATTGGGACCCCAGCTCTGCCTTCCGACACTCATTAACATCACTTTATTCTTTCCGCAAAAAGTCAAAGAGAGGTTTCCACTCCTTGAGAAATATATCCATCGATTTTTCTCCAAATAAACATGTCAATTAATCCATCTCATCAAGTCTGCTAGGTCCAGATAAGAGATATTTTGGTGGATATCTCTTGAATCAGGCTCCTAGAAACTTCACTGCTTCCACTTGTCCAACTGAAGATACTCTTGTTTAAAATGTGAGCCTGAATCTCCATGGCACACTGCTATATAATGAGCAGTTATCCAAATTTCACTTATTTGTGCATCAGCTTTTCTCTTTCCAATCATCTCATTTTTCCCCCTGTCCATGTATCTGACAACAACATTCTCAAACCTTTTTCCCCTTGGGACCCTTACCTGCAACAGCATATCTGCAGTGTTCATGTTGGAAGAGGGGGTGGGAAATCTTGGATATTTGCAGCATCCACAAATGCAGTGCTGTATATTTTCCTCAAGAAACAAATACTTGGATTTGATTTGCAATTCTGAAAAGTACACTTCCTTCACACCATATCCCATTCCTCATTTCAGATTAGCTACTATATATTATTCTTTGTCTTTTTCTCCAAAGGAATCTTACATATTATAAGCACTCTGGGGAAGAGTAGCAACACTAGAAACAGTTCTCTTTCCAACTAGTCCAAGGATACCAATAAACACTTTTATAGTTATTTTGTAATGCTAACTAGCGGTTCAAGGCTGATTTTTTTTTTAAAAAAAGCTCACTATAATGCTACTGTTTATGTAATTGCAGTTCACAGAGACTAGCCTATGAAACAGCAATTATAGTTCCCTTTTCCTGGCGATAAAGAAACACACATATCCCAGACTGGTTTTCCAATAATCCTTAAAGGCTGCCCAAATTTCTCCTAAGGAAAAAAAAAGTTCATGTTGTCTTAATGGTGTGTGTGGAATTGACGAGCCTGGAGCCATGTAAGTAACTTTGCCATGCTGAGTCATTGTTTTTTCCAATATCAATCCCTCTTAGCCACACACAGCACAGACCAATCCACTCTCAACTGCAAAGATCAAGAAGCTTTCAATAATATTCAGTTCATTAATTAGCAGAGTCATTGGAAGTGTCTGAGTAAGCATCTTGCTAGAAGTTTCAGGTAGGGCATTTGATTGGCAAATAAGTCTTGCAAGCAGCTTTTGTCTCAAATATACATGTGGCTTGCCCAACTTAATGTGCAAACAGCACTGGCCCTTTGCAGTTAAGAAATGAGGTATTTTAAGGGCTATTAAACCCTCTGCAAATAGATCAGCATAAAGTTATTCAGCACAGGTGTTATTGCAATTAGGCTACACTGGAAAACACACACACCGTGTGCAATGATCCCATGCTTTTGCTCTTTCTCTTGTTTGCAAAGACGCGTAATCTATCCAGAGTGAATCAGACCAAGCCTTCACTTACATTGAGCTTACAACATTGTTATTCATGCCATATAAACTCGTACTCTTTGTGCCAGCTATCAAGGTCGTAGTTGAGTAGATAGTTCATGACAGGCTCCTACCCAACACATACTCCAAGTCTGGAACCACCCAAAACCTAGCATCATAGTTGGTCAACTGGGTTGCTTGTCCCTGGGACAAGCATAGGAGATGCTACATCACAGCTGGAGCAATATTGTTACACATACCCCACTTCTTTGAACAGTGAGAAGTTCTAGCATTTACTTAAATTTGGCTTCCTTTGGAAGAAGCTCCCTGGAGCTCAGTGGCGGCCACTGTCCAATGGGATTGGTACGGCAGAAGGCAGAGAGCTCAACAGGAGGTGGAGCCAGAGCCAATGACGGGCAGAACCAACTAATTCTAGTTTTACTTCCATCTGTCTCCCTCCTGAGTTCTACAATGGCAACACAAAGTAAGGAGGAGGAAGCTGACAGGCAGGGCCACCCACTTGACTGGGTGGAATGAAGAAGGCAGGCAGGTGGGGGCTGGCTTCGGGCAGAAGGAGGTTGGTGGGGCAGTGCCCCATTCGCCCTAACAGGCCAATCTCCATTGCTGGAGCTTATTCACATTCTGTAATAATTGTGTTTATTTACAAATATGCAGGCTAAGCATAGGCAGAGGTACATCTTAAGCAGTCCAACAGACAGGCACTTCTCCCCCATTAGATCTCTGAGGAAACAGCCTGCACTCTAAGATGCTATTCAGGAAGATGATCTAACTATTAGTTCTCATGGCAATGCATTGCCTCAATTTATCTAACAAAGGATGTACCTGACCACACCTGCCCAGGCAGGTTTGCTAGCCCTTTCCAGTTTCACAATAATATAGTCCTCTTCAGGTGTTCATATCCAGCATTGTCTAAACATGTGAGGAGGAGGCATAGGGACAAACATACTAGCTTTGTCCCATTGTTGTTCTCATCCCCCTCCAAGTTGCAAGGTGACTGTCTGAGGCAATGCACCTTATGTACCCATGGATCTAAATCAGGGATCTAAAATGGGCTCTACTTTCCAAGCCTCCCTCCAACTTGTTGTGAGTAATGAGAACGATGACAGTAGCATTTGTATACCCCCGTGCCCCACTCATTTGCTTCAATAACACCTAATATGAATGCCTGAATAGGGCTTATGAAAGATCTACTAAATGCAAGCAGAGTTGGTTGTGCTTTCTTGGAGGAATCAGGAACTACTTAAGAACAACGTCCACTTCCTGAGGAAAGAGAGGCCACAGATTGAAGGAGCTCTGTAAAGCCTTTACTTAAATAAAACTTAAAAGTTGGTTTGGAAAGCAGAGTTCATTGGGGGTGTAAGTCAAATGTTGGGAACTCAGTCTGAAGGCTACATTCCCTTATGAGGAACCTTCTAGGTGACACATGCCAGTGGTAGGTGAGGCCAGAAGCAAAAGAGGATGGAGGAATAGATGTGACTCTTACAAAAGTCAGAGGTTTCTACGCACACATGCACATACCTCCCTTGCCAATGAAGAATCGGGAGTGCACTTTAAGGGTTTTCATTGTGTATTGGCAGCCACATCTCTGCCTGACCCATACCTGACCTCACATATGACATCAGGTGTGGAGCAGGTGGCCATGGTTTGGGGGAAATGGTCTCACAGGCCAAATTGGGACCAATGCTGGGACAAATTAGGCCCACACCTAGAGATTTCCTACCTCTGCTTTAGAGGGAGTGCAGCTCCTTCCAGAATGGGTTGGATCCATTCACTTGTCACAAATAAACAGAGATGAATGAAATGAACATACAGATTGTTAGGTCCATGCATACAAAAATGTATTGCCCCCACACCAAGGAAGACTCGTGACACAAAACTGGAATAATGTTATATTTATTAAATATAACATACTAAATCAAATGGAATACAGCCAATTATTCATCTCAAAATATTTCGGGCAGGTGAGGCTAAGCCTAACTATGAGGGATTACACCCTCGCCATCTAAAGGCAACAATTCTCCTCAATCTGTAACTCCAGAGTCAAGGACGTGGGTGAATTCCTCCCTCCTTGCTCTTAGAGCCAGTTATGTGGTTCCAACCTCCACACCATGGCCCCGCCGTATAGGCGTTCACCATGATGCGCAAGCTGGTCCCACAAGGACACTACCCAGATCCCCACCAGACCTGAAGCCCTGATGGTTCCTTAGGGTGTGTCCCTTTTCCAGACTGCCTTAATCACCTCAGTTTAACCCCCGAATACCTCACCTGCCCAAATTCTATGCCAGCCAAAGCAGACACACCGCACCCAACCCGGGAAGCCAATTGAATTAAACCCAAGCAGTATGGAGTAGGCAAAACCAAAGGGATTCTGAAATCAGAATCCCCCCCAAAAAATTCCTACTCAGCCCCATTTTGGCGACCAGCGAAGCCCATACTGACAAGGGAGGGAGGGTGGGTGCCGCAAGGCGAAAAAGGCACGCGCTTGGGGGAAGGAGCAGCTTTATAACTGCTGCTCCTGCGCCCTTACCATTGGATGATCGATCTCACGTGGTGCCCTGCCTTACTTTCGAGAACCTTCCCGCGTCTTCCTTAAACAGGGTGAAGGCAAATTACACCCCTTACAGGAACGTCATTGCCCCCACACCAAGGAAGACTCGTGACACAAAACTGGAATAATGTTATATTTAACAAGGACACTACCCAGATCCCCACCAGACCTGAAGCCCTGATGGTTCCTTAGGGTGTGTCCCTTTTCCAGACTGCCTTAATCACCTCAATTTAACCCCCAAATACCTCACCTGCCCAAATTCTATGCCACAAGAGGGGATCAGCTAAAGCTTGGTCCACTCAACCCAAAGAAATTAACAAACCCCTTAATCCCAACATCAAATCCTCTAAAAAGAAATCACACCCCTGCTCTGAAAGATGAACCCCATCATCACGAAACAATTGCGGGGTATGGAACCTGATCCTATCATGAGGAATGTATGCCCCTCCAAGAGATAAGACCAACGGCCTGACTTTCCTATTCACCCATTTCCTGGATCTGTCGATCCTGTTAGGATGAAACGTGCCCCTCCACACTCTCCTAACTAGCATATCCGACCACACCAGTAAGAGGTTGGGAAATGAACGACTAAGCCACGTGAGATCACGAATGATCTTGAGAAGCAGGTCCATCCCTGGACGCTGCACCAAGTCATTTTCCCCCAAATGAATCAACAAGACATGAGGCCGATCCGCCGAAGACATAATCCAGCAAACTGAAGGCAACAGCGCATCCCATAGCATGCCCCTACGGGCTTCCCATCGAATTATAGCTACGGCCGAAAGCTGCAGCTGTGTTCCAGGTATCGACGAAGAGGCACGCCGGTGCACCCAAAACAAGATTGAGTGGCCACACAAGACGATCCGCACTGGAACTGGGAGGCTCAATACACCTAACGGAAATAAAAACATAATGCATTATAATTAAAACCTGACATAAGACTTAAATGCATCGGAGAGCCACCTGCCAATCGCTTGGATATCGCTAACGCTCAAGCCCCCGAGGGCCACGGCCGAAGCCGCACCAATCCGAAATGAATGCAGCCCATAGACTCCCGCATCACGCCACTGGCCAACAAGGCCCGCCGAACAACGGCCCAAAATTGAAATTGAGTCAGGGCTGTACCATCTGCATGTATGAACAGATAACGCTGGCCTGCTGGCCGAATAGATAAGAATTGCCGCATTGCAGAGACAGGGCATAATTCAGGGACCTGGCAAGTGCTCAAAGACACAATACTGCCACGGCCCTTTTGATCAGTCTTAGAGACTCGTAGGGAAAACCTCACGATATCGGCACCTAGTGTGCAATCGCAAAAGCATAAGGCTCTATAGGCTACATCGCGCTTAGAGGGGACCAATACTTCACTAGGGCGAAAAGCACCATAGAACATCGTCAGAGTTACTGCGGCGAACAGGTGCGACTCATACTGAGATGAGCATGAACAATGAAACAATGCCAGGATCTGGAGGAGGACATCGGGCGTGATTGGCCTCCTCCGGTCAGCGGGCCTGGGAGCGGAACGCGACCAACCCTCAAGGACCTTTCTGACCCTAAAATCTACAAAATGATCCGGCAGTCCCCGCGCCTTAGAGATAAAGGCCAGCGCTGAAAGGTGCCCAGCGATAGTAGAAACAGAATTATTATGCCCTTTTAAAAATATCATAAATTGCAATAAATGCAAAACAGGAATAGGCCACGCCATAGGCAATTCAGAAATGGTGCGAAAATGCTGGAACTTCGCAAAAGAACGCTCATACGCTTTTTGAGTACTGGGAGCAAGGGCGGCTGCAATAGCGGCCCCTACTGCTAATTGCCAAGGTTCCACAGGAACGGTGGGACTGGGACTGGATCCAGTGCCGCTCCAGGTGCAAGCTCCCGAAAGCGCACCATCTGTAAGTGGGAAAGAGCATCAGCAACGCAATTATGTAAACCTGGAACATGCCTGGCTAGGAATAAAATATTAAAACGCAAGCATTGCAAGACAAAGGGTTGCACCAAGCGCATAACGCGAGGAGACTTGGAAGTCTGAGCATTGATAACGCTGACAGTGGCTAAATTGTCACACCAGAAACGCACTGTGTGATTTTGAAATACCAACGGCCAGATATAAACCGCCACCACTATTGGAAAAAATTCCAAAATGTCAAATCAGAAGTAATCCCGGAGGCCTGCCACTTGGAAGGCCATCTTGCAGCGCACCACTGGGATCTAAAAATTCCTCCGAATCCATGGCCTCCAGCAGCATCAGAATGCACCTGTAATTCAGCTTCCAATAATAATTCCTCACGCCAAAAAGAGAGGCCGTTAAATTCTGTCAGAAACTCAAGCCACAAATATAAATCAGATCTCATACCGGAAGTAATTCTGACAAGATGGAAGTGAGAGCGAACTCCCTTCATGGCGTCACAAAGATGCCTAAGGAATGCTCGTCCAGGGGAAATAACCTTTGATGCAAATACTAAATGACCCACAATTTCCTGCAACTGAGCCAATGTAATCTTCTTTAGTCCTAAAACCTCGCGAAGCCGTTGCCGAAGGGCAAGCAACTTTTCTTGTGGCAAACTGGAAGACTGAGACACAGTATCTAACTGGATCCCTAAAAAAATAAGAGAACATAAGAACATAAGAACATAAGAAGAGCCTGCTGGATCAGGCCAGTGGCCCATCTAGTCCAGCATCCTGTTCTCACAGTGGCCAACCAGGTGCCTGGGGGAAGCCCGCAAGCAGGACCCGAGTGCAAGAACACTCTCCCCTCCTGAGGCTTCCGGCAACTGGTTTTCAGAAGCATGCTGCCTCTGACTAGGGTGGCACAGCACAGCCATCATGGCTAGTAGCCATTGATAGCCCTGTCCTCCATGAATTTGTCTAATCTTCTTTTAAAGCCGTCCAAGCTGGTGGCCATTACTGCATCTTGTGGGAGCAAATTCCATAGTTTAACTATGCGCTGAGTAAAGAAGTACTTCCTTTTGTCTGTCCTGAATCTTCCAACATTCAGCTTCTTTGAATGTCCACGAGTTCTAGTATTATGAGAGAGGGAGAAGAACTTTTCTCTATCCACTTTCTCAATGCCATGCATAATTTTATACACTTCTATCATGTCTCCTCTGACCCGCCTTTTCTCTAAACTAAAAAGCCCCAAATGCTGCAACCTTTCCTCGTAAGGGAGTCCCCTTGATCATTCTGGTTGCCCTCTTCTGAACCTTTTCCAACTCTATAATATCCTTTTTGAGATGAGGTGACCAGAACTGTACACAGTATTCCAAATGCGGCCGCACCATAGATTTATACAATGGCATTATGATATCGGCTGTTTTATTTTCAATACCTTTCCTAATTATCCCTAGCATGGAATTTGCCTTTTTCACAGCTGCCGCACACTGGGTCAACATTTTCATCGTGCTGTCCACTACAACCCCGAGGTCTCTCTCCTGGTCGGTCACCGCCAGTTCAGACCCCATGAGCGTATATGTGAAATTCAGATTTTTTGCTCCAATATGCATAATTTTACACTTGTTTATATTGAATTGCATTTGCCATTTTTCTGCCCATTCACTCAGTTTGGAGAGGTCTTTTTGGAGCTCTTCGCAATCCCTTTTTCTTTTAACAACCCTGAACAATTTAGTGTCATCAGCAAACTTGGCCACTTCACTGCTCACTCCTAATTCTAGGTCATTAATGAACAAGTTGAAAAGTACAGGTCCCAATACCGATCCTTGAGGGACTCCACTTTCTACAGCCCTCCATTGGGAGAACTGTCCGTTTATTCCTACTCTCTGCTTTCTGCTTCTTAACCAATTCCTTATCCACAAGAGGACCTCTCCTCTTATTCCATGACTGCTAAGCTTCCTCAGAAGCCTTTGGTGAGGTACCTTGTCAAACACTTTTTGAAAGTCTAAGTACACTATGTCCACTGGATCACCTCTATCTATATGCTTGTTGACACTCTCAAAGAATTCTAATAGGTTACTGAGACAGGACTTTCCCTTGCAGAAGCCATGCTGGCTCTGCTTCAGCAAGGCTTATTCTTCTATGTGCTTAGTTAATCTAGCTTTAATAATACTTTCTACCAGTTTTCCAGGGACAGAGGCGGAAGTCTGCGCGCGTGCTAATATGTGTCCACTATCAGCTCTATCACCTGAAGTGGGCATGGTGGGAGTCATAGAGCGGAGCCATAGGCCCGCATGCTCAATATCCCAGCGAAGGGTGGGGTCCAACGCCGCCCTCTGCCTAAAATTT
This sequence comes from Rhineura floridana, assembly GCF_030035675.1. NCBI lineage: Eukaryota > Metazoa > Chordata > Lepidosauria > Squamata > Rhineuridae > Rhineura > Rhineura floridana. Next base: position 37,157,139 of record NC_084488.1, on the reverse strand, counting down.
TAATCGTAAAGCAACCAAGCAGTCCCAGAAAATTCACGGAAGGCACGATGAACAATGTCCTGATATTTAATCATGGACAAAGCCCTAGATGGGTAAGCTTGAGTCATAACGCCCATATATATAGTATAGGCGCTCAACCAATTAGGCCAAACGCGATCCACCTTCTTTTTCATGGCTGCCTCACGCTCCCTTATATCCTGACCTTCCTTGGTCTTTATCTCATTTTCACAAAACAGGAGAGTGAACAGGTCAATATACTCTCCACGCCAAATTTTTTCTTTAGTAGCTAACAGTAAATGGTCACCCAGCAGGAGAGAGATACCACCATGTGGATAAACTCCTTGAGGGAGAGGCAAATAAGCAGGAGGGTGAGCATAGGAAGCCGCAGGCGGCTGCCAAGGAGTCACGGCAGCCGTCGGCCAAGGTAACTGGGGTTGCTGTGGAACCAACACACCACCCATAAATACCACCGGGTGGCTAGTATCACCAGACAACTGAGAACCCGCCATTGTAGTGTCCCGAAGAGGAGCACTGGAATCCTTAACCTGTGTGTTCAGAGCTTGTGAATGTGCGAATTGCTCACCCGCATACGCAGCTGAAGAGGCAACCACTGGGGGTGCCACTAATCCCGAAGCTCCAGCAGGCATAGCCATGGTCGCTGGTGGCTGTGACGGCAGTTGTGCTTGAAGGGAGCCAACTGCAGGTAAGACTGGACCCACGGGAGAAGAAATGGAAGCTGTAACCGCAGGCAAACCAGCTGGAGGCGCAGCAACTACCGGCTCCTCAAAGGGTGCAGCAGCTTCTAAAACTCCAATCCTGGAAACCAAATCAGCAAGAATACTAGATTTAGGGACTCTGGCCGCCAAACGAGCAGATTTCTTACCTGCAGGGGGCAAACTAGAGCCCGCCTCTACATCCAATGGCTGCCTGCGTTCTTTTTCCAATGCCTCAACTCTGGCCACCAAAGCACGGATAGTCCCCATATCCTCCTCTTCATCAGAAGATGAAATGTGCTGCAATGGAGGGTGCTTGGCAGCTTGCTTCACCACCCGAACCCCTTTTGTCTGCTGCACCTTCTTGGGCGGCATGTTCAGATAAATATAAACACCAATAAACAGTTAGCAAATGAAGTCGGAATCAATCTCAATTTGAATAAGCAACTACTATAAATTCTCCAGTAATAATAATCACCCAGAATATAACAACTATGAACTATAACCAGCACTAACTATATTTAGATCGTTATTTTTAATTTTATTTATTTTTATTTTTATTTATTTATTTATTTATAAAAAAGGGGGGTAAGAAAATGGGAAGGGTTGGGGGGGTTGATGTTATATCTAATCAATTAAATTTAAAATTAACCAACCATATTTTACTTATATAATCAATATAACACCTTAACAATTAAAGCACAGTAAGCAAAAACTAAATTTATTCCACGTAAAAATCTAGCTATGAATGAAATAAATAACAAACAGCTAACACTGAAACACTTGCAAACTATAATTATGCAATAAAGGAGGGGGGTGGGAAGGTTGAAAGTATTAGTGGGGGGGTGATTTAAACAGACAAAACCGAATCAAATAACAAACTTAAATTACGCCTAAGGAAATATGGGGGGGGGGGTTTAAGTAGCGGCTGATTAACGATACCAAATGAAAGAGAACAATTAACAACAACAATTTCCAAAATTAACAAAGGAACAGGGAACCCACTAACTCCAACCCTCAAAAGAAATCTTTAAATGCACAACAAAAAGGCAATGGCTTTAAACCGCAAACGGGGCACAGTAAGGAAATGAACAGCAGACGAGCCGGCAAGCCGCAGCTGAGCATGTGAGCGGACGCCCGAAGCCCAGCTGAGCGGCCGTGAGAAGCAACGGCTTCGAAGACTGCAAGGACACAGTAAAAAAAAAAAATGTAATAAAACGCTGCCGGCAAAGATCCGCTGTGCGCGTGGGCGGACGCCCACCACCCAACTGATGAAAAGGAATCTGGAAAAGCAACTAAAGGTAATAAAACGAAAACAGGGTGGGTAGGGAGGGAGTGGGAACCCGGTCTTAGAAGGGAGAGTACTGAGAACGGTCACTCAACACGCCAACGGAGCCACGGTAAGCGAGGACAAGTCGCAGATGCCGCAAGGCGAAAAAGGCACTCGCTTGGGGGAAGGAGCAGCTTTATAACTGCTGCTCCTGCGCCCTTACCATTGGATGATCGATCTCACGTGGTGCCCTGCCTTACTTTTGAGAACCTTCCCGCGTCTTCCTTAAATAGGGTGAAGGCAAATTACGCCCCTTACAGGAACGTCATTATAAGACAGGGATAAACCATGCTTGCAAATCATGCATCAATGAAATGGGCCGCAAATGCAATGAAAAATAAGGTATTCAAAAGTTGAACAAATGGTTGGAAGCACCATGTAGTCTAGGGCTAGTCCTGATTCCTTCTCCGTGGTTGCAGAAATCAGATATGCAGAGGTGAGTGGTAGAGCATCTGCCTTGATTGCATGCAGAAGGCCCCAGGTTCAATCCCTGACATCTCCAGAAAAGGCTATGAGAGAATCCTGTCTGAGATCCTGGAGAGCTACTGCCAGTCAGTGTAGACAATGCCAAGCTAGATGGACCAATGGTCTGACTGAATATAAGGCAGCTTCCTATATTTCTATGTGCCTATACTTTTAGCCAGAGCATGATTTGAGACATATGTAATCTATGAAAATTTAGGAAAAAGTTTATTTAAAAACAAAAGCTATTTATTCCTATAGTGTGATGACTCCAAATTAAGAATGAAACCCCAGTGTTTAATGCTAACCCTAAAACCAAGGAGTCATCCTGGTCCCAAATCAAGATAAAATCTACCAGAGGCACTACAAATGTTCCTTTCATAAACAGATCCAGATGAAGTGGAAATCTGACTCCTTACACCAAGAATAATGCAGCAGAAATAATTATTAGCCACATTAAAAAGTTGTCAGTTTGTCCAAACCTAGCATGACCAGGAAATGGAAGTTAGGACTTAGGCTATGCACATAGACAAAGGCTTGACTCTCAAAGGCTGGGGTCACCAGGAGCAGAGAGCAGTTTAGCTCCATCACAGTGGTGTCCTCCTTTCCTTCTCCCATATAAATGAATAGCTATCATTCATTAAATGAAGAACAATAAAATACTGCAATTTTGAATGCTGGAGCAAAAGGAGGTGGACGTTGCTCTCCATCTCTGATGTCCAGTAGCCCAGGACGTCCTGAACATGTTCCACCAATAGGGATGCCAATGCCTCCCCCAGGGATCCTTCATTCTTCAGTGTGCACCATGCCTATAGTAGCAACATGCATTTAGGTAGTTTAAGGATAATTCCAGGAAAGTGTTTGATACATTGCAGTGTAAATTCAGTTTGCAGAAAGCAGACATGCAGAGCAATCCTGAATATGTTTATTCAGTTATAAGTCCCACTGAGTTCAATGGGATTTACTCCTCTCTTGTATTTAGGATTGCTGCCTCAGGCATGCAACTGAGTCTCACATATTTTTCCTATATGAAAATCTAAATTGCTTAGCAAAGAAGAAATCAAGGGGAAAATTGTTTTATGCAGTTTAAGAGCAGTTAAACAGCAAGTTATAAATCATCCCGAAGCAAGATTGTAAGCATTGATAGCGATATAAGAGGCAATTTCCAGTTCTGCACCTGGACTCTAGTCTCCATTTTGCAAACATCAGAAAGTGCATAACATGTGGTTTCCTGCAAAGTACCTGCAAAAGTGAACTAAATTTTTTGTGTTCCAGTTCCTAAATACTTTGCAGGGATCTGATGACTCACATTATTTATTATCCCACAGTAAGAGACCTTCATAAAATAGTCTCATAAAAGCTTTGTGTGGCAGCACACAAAGAGTTTAATATATGTAGTTTGTATCTTTACTCTCTCTCTTTTTTTTAAAAAAAGTGGGTTTTATTCTCCTTGCACAGGTTTGTTTATTACGGCATGACAGGGTATGGGGAGGGGGTAGGAAGAAAGGAACAGAAAAGCTTTAAAAAATATATCGGCTCTCTCCAGGTAGAGAGAGAAACAGATGTATAGCTGAATATATATGAATAAGGGAATGTATCCAAAAATGAAACTCAGCAAAGTTATCCAGTTATTTTGCTCAGCTTCCTACATGACTGGCCCATTCACAGTGCAAAGACATGGGGACGCAGGCCAGAGGATTGCCTAAGGCAGTGTTCTTCAACCTTGGGTTCCCAGATGTCGCTGGATTACAACAAGGATGAGAAACTTGTAGCCCTCCAGATGTTGCTGGACTACAGCTACTGCCATCCCTCACTATTAGCCATGCTGCCTGGGGCTGATGGGAGTTGGAGTTAGGCAACATCTGGGGGGACACAGGTTCCCCATCCCTGGACTACAATTTCCATCATCCCTAACCATTGGCTAAGGTTGCTGAGAGAAACTGAAAATGACAGATTCATCCATCTCTACTTATAGCCTATTCACGTCTTACTTGTGTGCAGGGCATTACCATGATTGCCTGGAGTTGGGCCACACTTTTGGTCTTGCCCATGATTGCAAGTCTCCTTCCCCAAACCAACCGTGCATTGCTCATGGTTGTCTGAAGAGAAACTCCACAAATAAGGCCTCAGCATGACTAGAATACCTGACAGAAGCTTGTATGTTGGGGTTCCTCTTTAGACAATAGCATCCATCGCATGTTTGAGGAAAGCAACACAGCATCAGGGCTAAAAGTGTGGTCCCACTCCAGGAAATCATGGTACTGCCCTACACAAGAGTAACACATTAATAGAACTATAAGTACAGATTATAGAATATAGAAGGATAAGAAGAGAACCTTGCTGGATTAGATGAACATCCAACCAGTTCACCATCCTGTTTCCAAGAAGGGTTACACAGATGCCTCTAGAAACACACAAGTATGAGTGTTGGCCATCTCTTCCTGTTTGTCCTCAAGCCCCAACACAGAAATTCAGAGGCATACAGCTGGCGATAACACATCCCATATTGTGCTGAAGTGTCCCCCAATTCTCTGGGGCTTTTCAGGGGACACAGGGATCTGCAGGTTCCTATTCACTCACTAGGGATGGAGTTCGGTAGCTGGTTCCTATCCATTTGAGTTCCAGCAGTCCAGTACTGATCCGCCAATGTTTTGTTCCGGATTGTTTGTGCAATTGCCAATTCACGGTTTTTTTTCCAGTGAAAAAATAATTGCTAACGAAAATGCTAATGAAAATGCTTATGCTGTAGGCATTTGTTCCACTGAATTAAGTTAAGAATGCATCAGCTTAGAGGAAAGCTGATTATAAAGGCAATAACATAAAATTCAGAGCAGATTTTTTTGGGGGGGGGGAAGCGCTGATGACAGCTGCTAACCTGCCGCAAGAAATCAGTGCCGGTCCGAAAACAATGCGGATTGTCGGATTGTCAAAATCCAGTAATAAATCCAATTTAGCAAATATTCTCCCCCACCCCTATCATTCACAGAAACTGTGAATTTATCCAAGCCACACTCTCTTTTACTGCAATGGTTAATAGCATTTGTTAGGCTTCTCCATTCTGCCACAGTCTAGATACCGTAGACAACCCTGTGCATAGCAGCTGTCAGGTATGTTAACAAGTTGTAGAAAGCAGCTGTCTTCTGTTTCCTGTTCTGAAGACAGATAAAATGAGTTTTCAAAGAAAAGTATAAAGCACCAGTTCAGAAGTCAAAAATCATTTTTATTCTTTGTAGAACAGAAGTACAATTACATGCAATTTGGCTTCATTCGGCACATCAGTGCAATCTGAACACATTTTTGGATTTAATTCACAAGCTCATCGTGATTAGAATGCCTGAAGTTCATATACTATATTGGCATGGAGTGAGCAAAGCAGTGACAAAATTGGGTATATACATTTGTCAATGCAGAAGAACCTTATCACCTTCCAGCAAATGAATGCCTATGTATGCCACAACACTCCACACACTAACAGTCCAATTTCATGTTCCCGTGTGTACATTAATATCACAAATACACTAAAGCCCTCTTCATTACTCAAAAGCAGAGGGCAAGCAAACTGAAAGACATCTCAGGGCCATGTCTTTAGCCCTGTCCTCAAATTCACATGGCTCTCCTGCCCCCACCTTTGCCATCATTGTGTCGCATCCGACGCTGCATGAGCAACATGATTTCCCTTTCTCTCCACTTCTTGTGCATCCCCAAAATGTGTTCCAGATAGTCCCAAACCCTCTGGAGCAGATTTTGATGGTGCATTGGGGGGGGGTGCTTCTGCAGAGAAGACAGAAGGGAGAAGTTCCATTATGCAAGTGGAAGTCTGTTGTGCAAGTAGAGCAGGATGAAACCCAATGTGTGCAGAGGACAGCCCTCTTTAGGCTGGAGGCTTCCTGCATGATTTAGAGTCCTGGATTGTTAGGGCCACATCCTCACCATACATTTAAAACACTGTTATGGCATTTTAACAGTCACAGCTTCCCCCAAAGAATAGTGGGAACTGTAGTCTGTTAAGAGTTCTGAGAGGGGCCTAGGGGGGTCTCCTAACAACTCTCAGGTCCCTTAACAAACTCCAGCTCCCAGGATTCTCTGAGGTAAGCTGTGACTATTAAAGTAGTAGAACAGTGCTTTAAATGTATGGTGTGAAAGGAAGTCTCCACTAGGGTTACCAGGTCCATGGCCTGAGACTGATCCTGTATCTTTAGGAGAAGAGAAGGTCACCAAGTGCAGGTGTTCTTGCAACTCTGTAATGGGAAAAACCACAAGGTGGAATTCTCCCTTCCCCCTGAACAACTTTTAAAGATACAGAAGAGGAGGCCGGGCCTGGCAACCAAGAGGTCTTCTGTATCTTTAAAAGTTGTGCAGGGGGAAGGGATAATTACACCTTGTGGTTTTTCTTGTTACAGAGTTGCAAGAACACCCGCACTTGGCTGACTTTCTCTTCTCCTAAAGATACAGGATCAGTCTCAGGCCAAGAACCTGGCAACCCTAGTCTCCAGGGCCGGCCCCAGACATGCCGGAGCCCTTGGGCACCAGCTTGCCCTGGGCCTTGGCACGCATGTGCGCACGCACACATACACGCATGCACATGTCCAGGGCCAGCCCGAGAAACGCTGGAGCCCTAGGGCAAAAGCCTGCCCCAGGCCCCAGTGCTCCCCTTCCGTGACTCGCGCATGGCAAGAGCTTCGGGACTCCGACATTCCCTTCCTTAACTTACTTTGTTCTGCGGTTGCACACACAACGGTGCCCTTAAGAAAGATGGTGGCTGAGGTTTTCCTAAGGAGCTGAAGCCTCTGCCGCCATCTTGGTTCATGGCAGGGATGCGAGCGCACAGCACACATGCGTGCCATCAGACAAGTTGGCAGCAGAGGCTTCAGCGCCTTAGGAAAACCTCAGCCGCCATCTTTCTTAAGGGCACCGCTGCGTGCGCAACCGCAGAACAAGGTAAGTTAAGGAAGGGAATGGCGGAGCTCCGAAGGTCTCGGCCTGCAATCCGCGGCAGCAATCCTGCCGCAAATCACGGAAGGGGAGCAGAGGGGCCTCCCAGGGCTCCTGTAGCCTCAGGGGCCCTCGAGCCAGTGCCCCACCTGGCCGCCCCTTGGAACCGACCCTGCTAGTCTCCACACATAGAAGCTCCCCACTGCAGCCGTTTTACAGTGACAGCAAAGATGGAGACAGGAAGGGCAGGATGACTTTGGGGAGTAGGCTTACACTCTATAGCTCTGTTTCTACACACTTGCCCTCTACATGTGAGTAATACCTGAAAAGCACTTTAGTTAGGGTTGCCAGGTTCCTGGCCTCCAAGAGGTCTTCTGTATCTTTAAAAGTTGTACAGGGGGAAGGAAGAATTCCACCTTGTGGTTTTTCTCATTACAGGGTTGCAAGAACACCTGCACTTGGCTGACTTTCTCTTCTGATACAGATACAGGATCAGTCTCAGGCCAGAAACCTGGCAACCCTAGCTTTAGTTGAACTGTATGAGTGATAAACACGCATGTAAGGGTGCAAGAAAATGGTCTTTTTAGAGAGTGGAGCAGTGTAAAATACAGTTAGGCATTCATTTGCTGGAAGGTGATGCGACTCTTCTGCACTGACAAATGTTATGCGAGTATAATGAGTGAAGAGGACTTAAGTATCTACCTACGCTGTACAGATGACAGCTAAGGTATTTCTCAATCTGAGCAAACTGGGTGCAGGGAAGGGCTTTGAGGTGGAAATCAGCAGACTGTTGCTCAGCAAGATAACAGCCCCTAAATGCAAGCAGGGTGGCTTACTATGTTTTGAAACAAGTGAAGCAGTGCCCGTTACCATGTATAGGAAGAGGGAGGGGCGTAAAACCATTACATCCAGAGTTTGACATTACTTAACTGCATCACCAAGTGGATGTGGGCAGCTACCGGAGAGCTGAAAGAGTGCATATAGATAAAAGCAGCCAGGCAGAGTTCATTGTTGCCACATTTTGCTGGAGTCCTTAACAGTTGCCTGCAGAAGTGTTGTGCAAATCAATTATAACAGAGTAGTAAATTAATGGATATTTTTTATCTGTCTTACTTCAAAGAGCACTGATGTGACAGTCAATAACTATCACAAAAATGGTGGTTTATTGGGTGAATGAAATCCAGGGCTGTGTAAGAAAAGTTCAGTGTTCTGAATCTTCTGTTAAGGAAATGTAAGATAGATAGCTGTTTGAACTGATATCACAAGGCACCTCTGAGAGATGAGCATAGCTACCTCCCATTGCATTCCTCAGGAAATAAATAAATAAATAGGATTTACCCTGGCAGCTTCTTTTGTTGTTGAGTCTGGAGTTTTCTCATGGCATAATTTATAACAAAAAATGCAACACATATTAAAATTCCAGTAAGAAAGGAAGTATTAAAAAAAGATGTGGAGGGTAAGAAAGAGGAAAGATGATTAAAAAGATGGAGTGAGGAAACCAATGGAAGTAAGAAGGCAGAGAGGAAAAATGCTTCTTGTGCAAATAAGGAAATCTAGAGTATATCCTTGCACCCTGAATCACCTTATTTGTCTCATTATTCAGCTCCCACAAAGAGCTGCTGCACACTCCAAATATATACATAAGAGAGGGAAAAATACAGGCACTTTTTGTAATTGGAATTTGATAATAAGCTTGAAGGTCCTCCAAAAAAATGTAAACCATGGTGCCATTATATATATATTTAAGGTAACCTCAGCAGGTCTGCAGTTCGATGTAAACCTACCAATTTCATACTTCTTGAAACACTGCTATTCTTCAAAATATTCACTTCTCAAAATGTTGTGCTGCAGTTCTGCATTTGAAAAATGTGTACGAGAGGAAAGTGTGCATAAAAATACATATATTAATGAAAATAACAAAAAGGCATTATATTTGGGGAAATTACTTACAAAAATGTGTACATTAGGCAAAATTTCATACAAAACTGCATACGTTAGGAGAAAAGCACACTAAAATGCGGACAAATTTTCATGTGTTTTTTTTAAAAAATTGAAAACTGATAAAAGACATGTGGAGTATTGAACTTAAGAGCAGAAAAATGAAAAGCAGAGAGAAACCACAATTGATAGATTTACTCATCCCTACTGCTGCAGACATTATCCTCAACATGGTGATGGCAAGTGAGGGGGCATGAAGTGCAGTGCAACTTTGGGGGTTGTACTAAATGCATAGGGTTGACCCCACTTTCAACATGTGCTTGCTGTCTACACATGAGTAATGAGTGAAAAGGGCTTGTGTAAGGCTGCAGTCCTGTACACAGCCAAATGTAAGGCCCACTGAACAGCATGAGTAGACATATGTAAGATTGTGTTAGCAAGCAAGCAAATAAATAAAATGCTCATACATGAAAAGGTATAAATAATTGTGTGTCTTTGTGTGTGTGTAGTTATTTAAGCTAACTTTACATCAGTGCCAAAGTGATCCATCTGAAGTTTGCCTCCCTCTCTCTTGCATTTTAATGTTTAGAGTCCTGTGACCTTTGACATTTTTTTAATGTCAAATAGTCCTCAGATAATTCACCCTCATACCATTTGCTAGTCACAACATGTTTCTCTGTTGCTTCTGCAGAAAACAAAGAAAAATTGGATATGATGAGTAAGTAATTTCAGACTATTCTTTTTAATATAAAACATGCCTTAAGAGACCCTTGAACGAAATCTGTCTGAGAAACCGATAGCTCTAGAAATCACTCTGATTTGGGCAGCTTAGAGTGCGGATTCTCAAAGGTGACCTACAAACACCAAATCTCCCCCCACACACACACACACAGAAACCTGGAAAAGAGCCTGTTTTTCTGAATACTGAAATATTATGGCTATCAAAGCCTGTGTTTTCACTATGGTATAGCATAACAGCTAAGATCTGAGAGCGTTCACAGTTCCCAAATCTAAACCCAAGGGACATTCACATGGGACTCTGCCTAAGCTTTAACTTAGACTTCAGGCCTTGATCAAAGAAGCTCAGAATTGCTCCCAAGGTTCAGATTTTTCCGGGCTGTGCCCACTGCGACTAGCTAAGGGACTGCTCATTTCCCTGGAACCATAAAAATTAAACCTTGGAGACTTGTCTGAGCTGTCTTTAGTATCCAGGTCATGGATAAAAAGCACAGGAACACTTTCATACAAATTTACAGCTCAGCCGCTGCCACCATAACTGCCTTCTCCTGGCCACACAATATAATTCCCAAGCAACACTGTCAGAATATCTGAAGGGCTGTCACATAAAAAAGGTCAAAGACCTTTTTCTGCTGCCCTAGAGCACTGGAAATAACAATAACAACAACAACAATAAAGGTGGGTCGCAACAATATAAAACCACAGCTAAAACAGTTTAGCTGTTACATTCACAGCGAGAGAGAGAGAAAGTCAAAAGCCTGGGTGCAGAGAAGGATGCTGTCTGCACTAGTTACAAAATGACTGCTGTGGAGGCATGACATAGCACAAAATGGCTACCGTGGAGACACAGCATAACACAAAATGTCTGCCACATCCAAAATAGCAGAAAAAGAGACAGAACCACAAAATGTGCAGCCATGTCCCCCATTAGCTCCCCTTCATCAATGGAGAAAAGACAGCAAATCAGCCACAAATGCAGTTGCTCTCAGAGAGGAGCTCTTTGCATTTCTCCTCTGTTCAGAATGGATGGGAAGATGAGTGCCCAATCATGGTGCGGACTGTAGGCATGCATTCACTGTCAGAGAGGCTCAGCCACTGCAAACAGAAACTGGGCAAAAGGAGCAAACAGTCTTTTGTGTGTTGTACATTTTTGATGGGGATATTTTATTTACTGAGATCTTTTATGGGTGCTATAGGAAGTACTGGCAGGGGCACCACACTGGTGAATACTGTGCTAGATTGCAAATAAATAAATAAATTTAATTTTTGTGTCGCCTATCTGGCCGAAGCCACTCTAGGCGACGTACAAACTAAAATTCAGTAAATTACAATACAATACAGATAAAATACAATAAAATCAGTACGATCATTAATCACAGCAGCATGAAATCAGTTAGGGCGATCAATAGATAATAAAATATCCCAAAAAAGTTAGCCCTCCCCGGAATTCCTGAAGGCCTGTCCAAAAAGCCAAGTTTTTAATGCCCGGCGAAATATATCCAGGGAAGGGGCATGGCGAAGATCGAATGGGAGGGAGTTCCAGAGAGTGGGGGCCGCCACTGAAAATGCCCTCTCTCTAGTCCCTACCAACCTAGCTGTTTTCGTTGGTTGGACTGAGAGAAGGCCCTGTGTGGCTGATCTGGTTGGGCGGCTTAATTTGTGGTACTGGAGGCGCTCCTTCAGATAAACTGGGCCCAGACCGTATAGGGATTTAAAGGTTAATACTAACACCTTGAATTGGGCCCGGAAAACAACTGGCAGCCAATGTAGGTGAAATAATACTGGCGTGATGTGATCACGGCAGCGGCTGTTTGTAAGCAACCGAGCCGCCGCATTCTGCACCAGTTGTAGTTTCCGGACCGTTTTCAAGGGTAACCCCACGTAGAGCGCATTGCAGTAGTCTAATCGAGAGGTGACCAGGGCGTGTACCACCAGTGGGAGCTGATGAATAGGGAGGTAGGGTTGCAGCCTCCGTATGAGATGTAATTGGTACCAAGCTGCCCGGCTCACTGCCGAAATCTGAGCCTCCATGGACAGCTTGGAATCAAGAACCACCCCGAGGCTGCGGATCTGATCTTTCAGGGGTAAACTCACCCCATTAAACTGTAGGTCAACAGCACCCAACCTCCCCCTGTCACCCACAAGTAGCACCTCGGTCTTATCAGGATTGAGCTTCAGTCTGTTCCTTCCCATCCATCCACTCACGGATTCCAGGCACTTGGACAAGGTCTCCACAGCCATCTCTGGTGAAGATTTAAAGGAGAGATAGAGCTGCGTGTCATCTGCATATTGATGACATCGCAGCCCAAAACTCCTGATGATAGCTCCCAGCGGCTTTACATAGATGTTAAATAGCATGGGAGAGAGGATAGAACCCTGTGGCACTCCGCATGTGAGGGGCCAAGGGTCTGAAACCTCATCTCCCAATGCTACCTGATGTTCAACAAACAGTTCAGCAATTAAATCAATTACCTGGAGGAATGGTGGGCCCTCTCTAGGGATGGGATCGATTGGTCGGTGCCAGTTCAAAAGCATTCAATTGACCAAACAGGCTGGTATCAATTTGAGTTCACTCTTTGTCCCCAAGCCACTACTTTTATCAATCTGTTTCCTCCATATCCATACACCTCTGTGGAAAAAATATTAATATTGATATTGATATTTTTGAATATCAATATTCTGAAAAGAAATATCAACATTTTGAAAGAAAATGTTGATAAAGAAAATGATAAATTGAAGGCAATATCAATAAAAATCAATATTAATATATTTTAGATACTGATTTTTAAAAAACAAAAACAAAAATCCATTTCCTAAAATAGCCACAGAAAATCACTACATAAAAATCCAATGTACAATGATAGTAAATAAGCAAATTAATGGAAAATTTGGTACCAAATCCGAATTGAGTGATATTTGAGCACATCCCTAGCACTCTCTCACTGGTAGTCTTCAGACAGAGGCAAGGGCTAGATGTAAAGGGTTTATGTTTAAGGAGAGTAGAGTTTGGTTAAACATTAGGAGAAAAAAATCCATAATGTTTGAAACAAGTAGGAAGGGAGGAAATACACGATGTTGCTTGGTTTAGGCATTATGAACTGGGTATTTATTTCCAAAGAACCCCAAAATATTATTGCTAAATGATTTGGAGGGCACAGTCTTAGAAACTGTTATGGAAACAGTCTTAAATTTACTGAAAGCAGCAAAATTAAAAATTGGCAAAGCTTAGAAGAAGAACACAGCACCGCCAATTCTGCATTGATTTTAGAGAATTTGGGATATATTACTAATGCTGAAATCAACATATTCTAAGAGAGAGAAAAGCAGGCAAAAAAATCCATGGAACCATGGTCATTATTTATTGTGTTCTGGAATAATAAGATACAAGGTAATATATTTTCATGAACTTTGTACACAATGGTCTGCTGAAAGATGGGTATGTGTATTATTATACACAAGAATACTATAGCCAGCATGGATTTTTGGCATTCCACCATGTTAAATTGAAAATACCACCCCATGCCATTATGCAGCTTCCCATATGCTTATTTGAAAACTAACTTTTACTATACAGTTTGTAGGATCCATCATTTCAGTATTATAAATGTGATTTTGTGATCTTCTAAAAATGGAAATGGACTGCCTTCAAGTCAATCCTGACTTATGGCGACCCCATGAATAGGGTTCTCATGGTAAACGGTATTCAGAGGTGGTTTACCATTGCCTTCCTCTGAGGCTGAGAGGCAATGACTGGCCCAGGGTCACCCAGTGAGCTTCATGGCTGTGTGGGGATTCGAATCGTGGTCTCCCAGGTCACAGTCCAACACTCTAACCACTACACCACATGGGAAGGGGGAAATACTCTGTTAATATTTGGTTTAAGCAGAGCAACTTCCAAGATAAATCTTCCTATTTTGATTTACCTCAAATCTAGGGAGATGTTTCTCACCTGTGTAATTAAGAGGATACACTTTTGGAACAGGTATATAACCATTTTAGATTGCTAGGTAAAGAGGAGATGATAATTGCCCAGTTTGAACTGTTGAACTTTTTTTCTGTTAGTGGTCTCATAATTTGTTGAAATTAATTAAAACTTTAGCCATGTTCACAGAGTACCTGTAATCCTATTACTGACTGTGCCCCATACTCTGACCTTCATTTTCTTCATTTTAAAAGTTAAAAGAATGCATGGCTGATTTTTAATTAATTTAAGAAAATTAACATTGGAATCTATGATAGCACAGGAATGCTCAGAAAGACATGACAACTGTCCGTGTTCTAAAAGCCAGATTAATAGATGCTTGGCTTCACTAATCAGGGGACCACACCTGCACCAGACATTTATTCCACTTTAAACAGTCACAGCTTTCCCCAAAGAATCCTGGGAAGTGTCATCTGTGAAGGGTGCTGAGAGTTGTTAGGAGAATCCTATTCCCCTGACAGAGCTCCAGTGGCCATATGGTTTAACAGTCAGCCTCTCTTTCCAGAGAATTTTGTTTGAAACACAGAAGGCTATCTTCACCATCATATGACACTGACCAATAAAAAGGCTTTGAAAATAATGAAAATACATTTGACATAGATTTCTAAGATGAACAATGGATGAGTGAAATATAATTTTCTAGGTTAGGTTCTCTGTAGAAACAACAGTAACACAGGAAAGGAGCAAAGTAAGAAGAAAACCAACAAACATACAAAAAATGTAATTCTCCATCATTGGGGATGCAGTCCTGATTGCAGGTGTTGCTGCCACTCACCATATGCTCAGAGGCACATGTTGCCAAATTCTTCCAAGCTACACTGGAAGCGGATTGGACTGTGAAAAACCAACCCAAATTGTGTTTGCATTTTTAGAAATTTGTAGGGCAGTACAATATCTCAGAGAAGAGTTCAGGTCTCCTGCTCTTCTGGTGCATTCACTATAGCTGCCCTGCTTTTTAAAGTTTGACAGAAATATGTTGGCTATAGAGATGGGGCTAATTTTGGCATTTTCAGATTGGTTACCAAATTCTGTCAGAATCCATAAATCCTGTAAGTCTTTGGGTCAGGTTTAACTAATGCTTGCAACTGTCAGCGACACTGGCTTTTAAAAAAAACAAATCCATGGCTAATTTGATATCGTTATTAACGTAAACATCTTTGCTCTGAAGTGCTACAATGTGTATTCCTTTAAATTTCATTCTCAACGAGATGACAACAATCACCATTAACAACGTTGGTCAGCACCACAGAAACCTGAGGTAAGAGGCAGAATTGACAGGCTCTGATCTGCCTAATTTAAATTTAAATAGAAAACCCAAAAAACCATTGATAGAAAGATCACCAACAGCATTAGCAATGTCTTTAGCTGTTACAAGAGGATCGCAAATAGCAAAAAAAAAAAAAAAAAATCTGGGGGAGAAATGTTGCGGATCGGCACCACAGGCCAGCTGCAAAACCAAAACATGGACCGGAACCAAACAGCGAACCCCATCCCTAGTTGGTTATAAGTACTTTCTTAAAACTGCAAGATTTTTGTGTCTATTGGTGAATTATTTTTATGAATTATAGCATGTGTATAACAATGATAAAAAGTAGGAGAAAAGATCCAAAACGTTTGAAATAAAACAAGTAGGGAGAGAGGAGATGTGGTGCTCAGTTCAGGATATGTCCAAGTGTTATGATGTGGGCAAATCCCTGTTCTGAATCATCACCACCCCAAATTTCTGTAGTATCTTCAATCTCCTGTTTTCCTAAGAGCTTTCTCTAATTAATTTCCTATCCCAGTCTTAGAACAAAATGTGATGTTTTTAAAAGGATGGCAGTCAGCTTGTCTATAGTGATTATGCTCATAGTATTTGCTTGAAGGACAAAGTTACAATGAACTACTTATTCATGCAGAATGCGGAAAACATAAAAAGGACTTACTGGGGTTGGGGATAAAAATAAAAGCAATTGGAGGGAGAAACAGGTACTGACAACAAGCCATTTCACAACACTGGGAAATACTTGCATTTGGGCCCCTAAGAAAAGAAAAAAGAACATGTAGCTGAAGTTTTCATTGCTGTCAGTTTTAAAAGGACTACTATACCTGTGTGAATATAAGATCCAGTGTAGATTGGAAGCCAAATAGGATAAACTTTCCTTGTCTTCTAGTGTAGCTGTTGGGGTTAAATGTGAATTGAATGGAAAGTGTGCATAAGCCCCAGCTATTGTGCACATTCACCAGACAACATGGGTAATGTGCACAAATGCATAGCATGAAAAGGGGATTTTTTGCACATTGGCTGGTCAATACACATATGCCTTCTTCAGGTGTTCTTTAATTATGTATAGTAAACATGAGTTGGGGGAAAGTGGGACAAGTATGCTAACTCGGGTCCCCTCCCATCATTGTTGTTGTGGTCGTGCTCCACAAGTTCCTGAGCTGGGGATCCTCCTATAGTTGTGGAGGCAATGAGAATGACAACAAGGGAGTGGAGCTAGCACACTTGTCCCTGCTGCTCCCATTGTGTGTTTATTATACATAGAAGAGGGCTATAGTCTCCAAGTAATGTTTGGGGAATGTGCACAAGCTGAAAGCATAAACACATTATTTCCTATATTGCCTTGTCGCTATGCACAGTCTCCACAGGACGGGGAATCTTTCCTCTGTTGCCAGCCACATTCCCTTGGAGGTAATCATGGGGGGCATATGCTAGTAGATAGGTGTGGACAAACCTAGTAATCCATGAGAGCAGAGAGAAAAATAGGTGGGCCATATCTTGCTTCTCTCTCTCTCTCTCACCTGTTCTCTCTACCTCTTCCTCCCCACCCAGGGGAGTGTCAGGAGAATGGCGGATAACACTTTCCCAAGGTCTGAATGGATTGCTTACAGAGGGCTTTTGAAAGTAGGCCACATATTTCCCACCCCTCTGACAGATGTTTACTCAGAATAAAGTTCAATAGAGCTTACTCCCTAGTTGGGATGTGGGACAAAGTCAATTCAGTTTGCATTTAAGGCCAAATTTATCAAATTTGTGTTTTCTAAAACAATATAAAAGCAAAGCACAGCCATCCTTTGAAATTTGCACTTTTCCAAATTTTCCAAGGCAAGTCTCAAGCCAGTGCTTACAAAAATACATGTGTTAGGGGAAAGTGTGCACAAAATGAATATATTGTTGAAAATAACATACAAAAATGCAAGGATAAATTGCTTGCAAAAAATGTGTACCTTGCATTAGGAGAAATATGCACTAAAATGCTGAAGAATTTTCATGAGGATTTTTTAAAGAAAAAAATTGCTGTAGAAATGTAGAGAACCAAATTTAAAATAATAAAAATTAGAAACTAGGAGAACCAAAATTGGCAGTTCATTCCATCCTTACTCCCCAGTAAGTGTGTTTAGGAGTGCAGCCTTACAGTCCAATCCTATACATGCATATTCAGAAGTAAGTCCCATTGAGAAAGTCTCAGGTAAATAGGTATAGGTTTGAGGACTCAGGCTTACCTGGGAGTAAGGCTGCTTTCACACATGTGGCTGATTGTGTTAGTTGAATGGATTAAAAAGGTAGCACTTCTGTCCCAATTTCTAAAATCCCTTTCACACCAGTACCTGTTGCGTTAAGGAACAGCAGCTTTTTCAGCTGATATACCAGCATTTCGCACAACTATCTTTCACATGGCTTGTTTTCATCCCTCACCCATGCATAGTGTTCCCCACCGTGTAGGAGGTCTAAGATCTGATCCCATTGCTATGCTAGCCCTCTCCCTCTAGGATCTGACTTTTTAAATTGTTTAGTTGTATCAAGGCAGGGGTTTGTGTGTGAAATGCCAGAATACCGGTACAACGTTCATCAGGCAAAAGAAAAAAAAAACCCACACAACTAAAGGGTGGGAACACACTGCATGCTGGGATGCCTGTCACATGAGCGGCTGCAGCTAGCGAAAAACTCCAGCTTTCTTCTGGGTTCCCAGCCTTGCCAACTCATTATTTCTGGTATCATTTATTACTGAAATTTGCGCTAAACTTCTATTACATTACAGTAGAAATCTAGAGGTAGCTTGTGCATCGTGTGAAAGGTCAAATATAATGTGTAAATTACCAGGTAAAACATCATCAGAGTAACGGAATAAAATGCAGAGTGTAAGCAGCCTAAGTCTCTTTGAACTCAGTGCAGGTTACATCTGAGTATAAGATTGCACAGTGAGTCTTCTGTTCAAACATGCAAACAAGCCCCATCAACAGTCTAAATCTGTGCATGTTTACTCAGACATAAATTCCACCAAGTTCAATTAGACTTACACCCAAGTAAATGTGCATAGTATTTCCTGTGGATATGCATGTTGCTGTCTCTGAAACACAACATTACCATTATCTGTTTTCTGACAAAGAGTCAAGAACTTCCAGAGAGCAGGTGGCCCAGACATTTACTGTTTCATTTACAGTAGGTGGCCTAAAGGTTCCCCAAAGAATGCACAAACAAAATGTGTCAGGATTCCTTTGTGGCATGTTGATTTATGCTGTGTTCATGAACCACTGTAGTTTCAATACACCTCCCTCCCACATCAGTCCAGTAACACACATATTACCCACCTACCCTACCCCAAGGTGCAATGCTTTGGAGGTGGGTAGATCAAATATTCCTAAGGTAAATCAGAGTATGTTTGGAGAGCTGACAAAAAAGAGGGGTTTTATTTTGTCTTTTAAAAAAGGACAAAGCTTGGGAAGATTGTATCAGAAAGTCAGCTGAAATGATACCATCAAGAGTGTTGTCTTCTAAAATTTACAAGGCTATTGATTCTACAAACTGAAGCAAACATTTCTGCATACTGAGTAGATCCCAGCTACATTTACATTGAAAATGAGCAGGAAACCAAACAAATGGAAATGCTGTTATGAACAGCTTCTTTCTTAACTGTTCAGAGTTGAATCCTCTGCCTAAGTTTGGAGATACTGAACTCAGCATATCAAGAGAATTTCTTTGGAGACTTTAACATGAGTTTAGGTCTTGAATTCCTCTGCTTTTGCTCTGACAAGATGTTGACAAAGTGAGCTGGTCATTTTTATTTTTTATGTATGAAAATAAGGAAGCCTTACTGAAACAGTAAGTCACTTTGTAAACGTCACTTTACTCCTGATTGGATAGCTACTGCTGGAACATTAGAGCTACTCAGCAGATAAAACAGAAGTAGTGGTTAGGGTGTCAAAGTAGAATCTAGGAAACCAGGGTTCAAATCCCCACTCAGTCATGAAGTTCACTGGGTGACCTGGGGCCATTCACAACCTCTTAGCCTAATCTAACTTAGCAGGGTCATTGTGAGGTAAAAATGGGGAAGGAGAGGACCTTGAGCTCCTTTAAGGAAAGTTAGGGTATTAATAAAATAAAATAAGTCCAGTGATGCATCTGTCAGATACAAGAGGCTCCTAAAATCAATAAGAAGACTCTTCTCCCAGGCATTTTAGCATGTGTTCTATACTGTTTAAATTTTTAAATTGTGTTTTAAATTGTTCTTATAAGATCTGTTTTAAATTGTATTTGTTTTAATGTTTTTAGTTACTGTAAACCGCCCAGAGAGCTTCGGCTATGGGGCGGTATAGAAGTATAATAAAATAAATAGATAAATAAATTTAAAGTAGGGATGTGCTAGAATTCTGCCCAATTCAGAGTTGTTACTGAATTTTCCATTAATTCACTTATTCTCTATAGTTGCTGATCAGAATTTTATGTAGTGATTTTCTGCAGCTATTTTCAAAACACGTTTGTTTTTTTTTAAAAAATCTCCAAAATATTGATATTATGAACAATAATTTTATTGATATTTCCTTTCATTTATTGATATTTCATTTCAAAATATCAATATTCCCTTTAAAAGCATTGATATTTCCTTTAAAAACATCGACATTAATATCAAAAAATTTTGCGAGGGGGAAAATAGATTGGTAAAGGCAGTAGCTAGCGGACAAAGAATGAACTCCAAACAATATTGGCCTGTTAAGTCAATGGATTGCTTTCAAACCAGCTCCAGCCAACAGACCTCATCCCTTCTTTCAAGGGAGAGGGAGGTGTAAAACAAACATCCAAAATAATGATTTAAGTGACTTTCCTCATCCTTTTCTGTATTCCATCCCTGTCTGCTGGCCAAGTCAGTAACACTCACTGAGCCTTTTCTGAATTCCTTTTAATATATTTATAAGAGAGTTGCAGAGTTCATGTGACTGCACGAGGAACAATAATTCAAATTAGACTTAAAGTCTGAACTTGTACATATGGGCTTCCTCAGGAGAGAGGGTGGGGTATAAATTCAATAAATAATAATAATAAAATGCAGAGCTGCAATGGAACACAGAATGTCTTGCATCAACCTTGCTTCAGCAGAATCACATGCAAGGAAAGCAGGGTATAATATATCCGTCATGCACTGCTACAAGTGTCAGTCCCATTAAAGCTACTTACTACACCACCTTGAGGAAAGAGCCTTGCTCCAATTTAATTGACTCCATAGCAGCAGAAAATCATAAGATGACAGGTTGGCGATGACATGTTTATATCCCATCTGGCTCATAGCATCACCCCTATCACCACCTATTTCTGTCTCTACAGTGGTTCCATACCCTGGCACTGTCATATAGGTAACAATGGCTTAGTTTTCATGAGGCAGTAAAGCTGTGTCTGGGCTAGGGATGTGCTCAAATTTCACAAAATTCAAATTTGACACCGAATTTGCTATTTATTTGCTTTTTTTGTCCTCATGGGTTGTTTTTTTCCCTAGCGGTTTTCTGCAGCTGAAGAGGATTTTTTTTAAAAAATCACCTCAAAAAAACTAATAATAATATCTATATATTTCTCAAAGTATAGATATTCATACTGATATTTCCCTCAAAGTATCACTATTGATATTTTGAGGAAAATAACAATATTTTTAAAAAATCTATGAAAATATTTTTTTAAAATATCAATATTAATATCAACATTTTTGCAGAAAAAACCAAAAAGGTATTTATCACAAATAGCAAACATTGATCCTTTAGAAAGCAGTACCGGAAGGAAGTTCACAACGTAGTGAAAATTGAACCAGCACCGAAATGCAGATCCCATCCCTAGTCTGGGCTGTACTACTTCAGACCACAACTAGGGTTTCACATGAGCAAATGCTTCTCTACATAGTAAATGAATGAACCTCTCCACAAAGAAAATCCAATATCAGTGTCCCTGTCTAGCCTTCTGCCTGACTTGCTACTTTTATGTGCAAAGAGTTGTTTTGGATGGAGGAGCATTTAACGTAAGCATCCTAAGGAGAATTAGGTCAATGTCATGTGTTCTTGCCAAGAGTTTGTGTCATGTGCCCCATTCTATCTTCAGCTAGGGATGGGGGAAGGGAGTGACTGATGGGGCAAATTAGTATTGCTTACCTGACTGCTCAACATGGTGGTTGCTGCTGATAGCTGAGGGGATGAGGGGAGGTGCAGTTCAATGGTAGGGGTATCCGATTGGCTCTGTTGCTCTGCCCATACCACACCAACCTCCCCACCACCACCACCTTCTCTCTCTCAGTTCCTGACAGCAACCTCCACATTAGGGAGGGAGGCAAGCAACGCTGCCCTACCCTACTCAGCCCCACAGGTCACTACTGATGGAAAGGAATATTCAGTTTGGTATGCATTTTACTGTGAAAGTACCTTATACACACCTGAAACAGTATTCAAAATGCAGCTATCCCTTCAAAATTCTCATTTCTCTGGATTTTGTGATGCAGTTCAACAATAACAGCAAATGTGTATGTTAAGGGAAAGTGTGCATATTCATGTAAATTTGCATATTCATGCAAATAGCATACAGAAATGCATTACATTAGGGACAATTGCTTGCAAAAGTGTGTATGTGAGGCAAAATTGCTTATTATTATTTATTATTATTATTTTATTCAGTTTCTATACCGCCCACAGCCAATGGCTCTCTGGGCGGTGAACAACATAAATATAAAAATACAATAAGATAAAATCACATAATAATTACCACATGCATAATAACAATTCTCAAAGCTAAAAACATATTACACAATTAATTTAGTATACCAGAGTGTTATAAATATACTAAAATATATTAAAATGCCTGGGAAAAGAGGTACGTTTTAACCTGGCGCTGAAAAGAAAGCAATGTTGGCGCCAGGCGCACCTCGTCAGAAAAACTGTTCCATAGTTCGGGGGCCACCACTGAGAAGGCCCTAGATCTTGTCGTCATCCTCCGAGCCTCTCTATGAGTCGGGACCCGGAGGAGGGCCTTCGATGTTGCACGCAGTGTACGGGTAGGTTCATATCGGGAGAGGCGTTCCATCAGGTATTGTGGACCCGTGCCGTGTAAGGCTTTATAGGTCAAAACCAACACTTTGAATCTTGCCCAGAAACATATAGAACTTACAAAAATGTATGTTCAGAGAAATGTGCACTAAAATGCTAACACATTCATGATGGCTTTTTAAAAAGAATAAATCACAAAACTGGTACAGAAACTCACATTATGACTGGAAAAATTGTTTTGTTAAAGTTGTTCTGTTTTAATGTATTTTAAGGTCTGTTTTTATGATGTTTCAAAGTGTTTTTACTGCTTTTGTTTGCTGCCCTGGGCTTCTGCTGGGAGGAAGGGCGGGATATAAACAAACAAACAAACAAACAAACAAATAAAAATGAAGAGAAACCAAAGTTGACAGATTCATCCATCCCTGCCTTCTAAAATCAGATTTAATTTTGAATCAAAGATTTCCACTTCAGATTATAAGAAAAGTTGGCATGGAAGCACCATGCTTCCATTGTCGACTTCTTTGTGTTTTCTTGTTCCTGGAGGAATTGCATAACCTGGTCCCCACAGCAAGGCCAGATGTTTTGTAATCCAATCTACAGCTGTTCACCACTCTCTATGAATACTGAGGAGCAAATGTGACAATCACAGCTTTCTTGGATTGACTCCAAAAGCTTTCTATATTTACTGACCTCCTTCTAAAAAGACAAAAAAGACTGGAGTCTGTGAAAATTACATTTTTATAGGGAACAAACTGGAGAGGTAACTCTGCTGATTAACTGATGACTAAAGCTGCAGTTGCTAAATGCACTCCCTCGGGCAGCCTTTCCCAACCAGTGTGCCTCCAGATGTTGTTGGACCACATCTTCCATCAGCCTCAGCCAGCATTGCCAATGGCTGAGGCTGATGGGAGTTGTGGTCCAACAACATCTGGAGGCATACCGGTTGGGAAAGGCTGCCCTAGGGTGTAAGCCCCACTGACTTACTTCCGAGCAAACATGCATAATTGCTTGATTTGCTGTTATATAATTTTTCTATTTTGTTTTGCAAAGAAAACAAATAAAGGATGGCAAAAGATTGGTAAATAACAGATATTTGGTCTATCTACCTGAATGTATGCAATTTTCATTCTAGGCACCTTGTTCTTTTTGTATTTGGGAACAGAGCAGTACCCTCTATAAATGCCCACATATATCTGACAGTCAACAAAATATTCACATGTAGCCAACCAATCAACCATCTCCATACTAAAACCCATAATGTGTTTTCTGGAGCATGTTTCTTTTGAACTTTGAAATGGGATCTAAGACTTCTGCTTATGCCATTAACTTCTTACCCAATTTACAAGGAGAGGAGGACTCCTTGCTAGCAAAAAGGTCTCAGGTTGATAGTTCTCACAGTAGTTATGTGAGTGGTAGGGCAGAGCTATGGAGCTGTCCTCCCACCTAGTACCACTGCAGCTTACCTAGACAGGGTGGGGTGGGACAGCGTGGCAGCAAGGTCAGATCCATGTGGGTACACCAGTGGGACTGCCACTAATCTGGTGCTCCCACTAGTACCCCATGTGGCCCCAACCTCACCACCCTGCCCCAAACCAGCCCCATCCAGGTAAGTAGCAGCAATGCCAGTGTCAGGAGGGTGGCTCCACTGCTCTGCACCACCACATGCCCTACTACTGAGTCCCCAAAGACATGTGCTTTACTACATAATGTTCTTTAAAGACTTCAAAACAGACTTTATAGACTTCACACCTGCTTATAGTGAGTTGGACCCTTGATGATCAAAGTAATCGTATGTGGGGGATCCATAATGACCACCTAACATAATGCATTTTTGGATATTATTTTCATGAATATTTTTATGTACACTTTCCTGTAATCTATACATTTGACACATTATAGGTTGTAAAACTGCATTGCAAAATTTTGGGGAAGTGTGAATTTTGAAAGAGAACTCTGTTTCAGTTCGCATATTATTCAGGAAGTGTGAATTAGGTAGCTTCTTATTAAAATGCAACCAGAACTGAATTTCTCCCTAACTGTAGGAGACATTCAGAAAATGTGAAAGCCAGTGGACAACTCAATTCCAATCCACATATTATTCCAGGAGGTGCAGATCAGGTCAGTTCATACTAGAATTCACAAACACTAAATTACACAAGAATTCCCATATAAAATATCCACTCTCCAGGCCTTTGGTATTACACAGTTGCTGTAGCTATTCCAACTGAGTAGAGTACAGTAGGGATAGTGGAGAATTTCATAATAATAAAATGTGAATGTGACTTCTTCACCAACCCACCAAATGGGTTGTTTTCTGTGTAAGCCCTAGAGTTCTTTAACTATGCTGATTTATTTTTTTTTAAAAAGATGAACTTAACAACATGGTTAAGGACATATTTAACAATGATTTCTTATACTAATTATACTTTCTTGTAGTTTTGTAGTTACGTTGCTGAAATGTGTATTCTATTGAACTCTGTTTTATTGAGGTGATGATGGTCACCATTAACATTCATTGTTATGTTATTTATCCTGTCTCCCTACCTATATGAAAAATGGAAATGGACTGCCTTTAAGTCGATGCTGACTTATGATGAATCTACAAATAGGGTTTTTGTGGTAAGCAGTATTTGGTTTACCATTGCCTTCCTGAGGCTGAGAGGCAGTGACTGGCCCAAGGTCACCCAGTGAACTTCATGGCTATGTGGGGATTTGAACCCTGACATCCCAGGCAACCACACTCTCCATTATATGATAGTGGGTGGGTG
Organism: Rhineura floridana; assembly: GCF_030035675.1. Taxonomy (NCBI): domain Eukaryota; kingdom Metazoa; phylum Chordata; class Lepidosauria; order Squamata; family Rhineuridae; genus Rhineura; species Rhineura floridana. Next base: position 37,132,002 of record NC_084488.1, on the reverse strand, counting down.
GGTGTTGGGGTAGTAATGCTTAATGGTACTAATAGCCTTATAAAAATATAAGCAAATAAAATTTAAAAAAGAGCATGAGTCTCTGAGCTTCTCAGAGTCATTCTCATACACTTGTACAAAACTGAGGTCATTCTGAAATATGCACGTTTTCTTTAGTCTCATCTCTCATCATCAGTTCATCACATGTTAATATAATGTCCTTATTTTTAATGTTTCTTATTTATATTAATAAATAAATTTAAATGGAATACATCTTAAAACATTTTACAAACAAATGGCATTTTATTTGAAAAATCTGAACATATTTTTGTTATAAAATGATTACTTTAAATAAATGATTTATTGATTTTGTTTCTTTTTATTTGTTTTCAATCATCTTTCAGTTGGCTTCTACTATAGCATTAATCTGTGCAGTAATGTCCAAAGTGATTTCTCCCCCAAGGAAATATAAAGCAAGTTTTGCAAATTTTAAATGTTTTTTTTTCTCATATGGGATGTCTTGCTGATGATCTATGACATTCACACACAGACAATTATTTTAAAACTTTTGTTTTGTCTCCCACCCCCTGGGAACAGATGGCTACTTGTCTGGTGATGGGCAATCAACAGCAATATCAGTACTGTACAAAGTGAAGAATATAGAAATATATTTATTATGTAAAAGGTGATCACACTACTGTCAGGAGAATCACAAACAATGGCTTTATTTTCATAAATCATCATACTGGGCCAAGATCATAAAAATTTAAAGACATGGAAACTGATAAGGACCGAGTTTGAGTAATGGTAACATGATCAAAAGACAAATGGGTACAGAAGAGCAAACCCCATCCCTAGAGTACAATGCTGCTAGAAAATCCATTTCGGAGATCACCTAACAAAGTTAGCTGTGTGTTCAAGTCAGAGTTACTCTGTTTGCTAAAGGATCAGTGTACACCACCCATTTGAGCCTATAAAAATCCAATTTCATACTAAAGAGTGTGCCATGCCTGGAAAAGCACAATTTCATTTCCTCCTGTATAAACCAACTGTAGACTAAGGATTACTATTTCAATCTCATTTAGAGTGAGATAACAACCCAACCCATGCACACTGCTCGGAATGATCTGCAATTTGAATCGTAAATTTACAAATGTCACTTCTGTGAATTAGACTTGAAGGGAAATGTTGAACAGAGAGCTGCAGAACCTGCATGTAAAACACACAAGACAATTTGTACAGGAAGACAGTGATTGCTTCTCTGGTACAGTTAAACACCACACACACAACCAAGAAATGCAAAGTAAAATGGATTAAAATACTCCAGTACTTTTTTAACCTACTAATTCCTAGACTTAAAGATCCAGGGTGATTTATTACACCACATCAAGCAGATTATTGTTATTGTCATTATTCCCAGTATTTAATTAAATTTCTGTCCTGCCCTTCCTCCCAAGGGGGCCCAGGGTGGCAGACATCAAAATGTTAAAAAATATGTATCAGTCTACCAGCTGTTTGAGTTATATTTTTGAAGCTATTTTGCAGCATGAACTGGAGAAGTTTTGCTAAATTCAGCAGCAGAGATCAAATGGTAAATTAACTAATTCAGCAGTGTCCAATAGTTTTTTCATACTTGCCCAAATTGCGGTGAATGTGTTAACATTTTTGCCACATGACAAGAAGAAATTAACTGTTTTTGAGGGATGAAAAATACACAGTAATATTTTGAATTATTTATTGATAGAATTAGTGGGAAATCTGACATGTCTTTTCATTAAGTAGTGCAGGGAAATCAGGCATAAAATCAGTTAGACTACTTCTCAACTCTGCCTCCAAATTTTTGTCCTATATCTGTGATGTATATTTTTATTTCACCATTTTTATCACAGAAAAAGTTGATTCGCAGAGCCACATTGAATCAAACATGGAGAATAGTGTTGGAATAATGTTATTTAGAACCGTGAACTCATTTCAGTTTAAAATACAGGTCCACATCATAACAACAATCATTTTTCAAATATTGAGGGTTTTGAAGTCACATCCATCTCGAAAAAGTGCCTCTCCAAAGAAAGAAGCCTCATAAGCTATTGTAACAGTTGAGAATTACACAATGTGACATTTAAAAAAATGGCTGTGTGCGGACTCTACCAACAGAGCAAGTGCATTTTGCAGCATATAGGACTCAAGGAAAAATCTGTGATTATTAAGGGCAAAAGGTGGACTGCTTTTTGAACTGGTACATGTATAAAATAATTTTATTTCAAAAATAGGTGGTAGAAGTAAAGCACCAGTTTGCCAAGGGCAATGGCCATTTTGCTGCATTTGGTGAATGGTGACTCTGTTGGACAACATATGTCAACTATTAGACATTTAAACTGCAAAAATGGCCATTAGTTGACTTCCATCTGCATTTATACTAACTCACATATTGAATGGCTGTATTTTCTTGCTGTTGTAACTTGTCCCTTTGTTGTTCTATTTTCTCTTATGTTGTATCTACTTGTAATACACATGCTTCATGGTAAGAAGCTATATGGCTCATCAGACCATGAAGATGTTACTATCAATAATAATACAGCTAAGTTGACTTCAGTTACTCTGTCTGCATAATTTGCTCAGAAATAGATTCAGTTATTCTTAATAAGAACATAAGAACAAAAGAAGAGCCTGCTGGATCAGTCCAGTAGCTCATCTAGTCCACCATCCTGCTCTCACAGTGGCCAACCAGATCCCCATGGGAAGCCCACAAGCAGGACCTGAGCACAATAACACTCTCACTTCTGGCAATTTCCAGCAACTGGTATTCAGAAGCATGCTGCCTCCAACCCTGGAGGCAGAGCATAGCCATATGGCTAGTAGCCACTGATAGCCTTATCCTCCAGGTATTTGTCTATTTATCTTGTAAAGCCATCCAAGTGGGTGGCAATCACTGCTTCCTGTGGGAGCAAATTCCAAAGAAATACTTTCCTATGTCTCTCTTGAATCTTCCAACATTCAGCTTTATTGGAGGTCCACGAGTTTTAGTGCTAGAAGAGAGGGTGAAAAACACTTGCTTTATTAGAGCTCCACGAGTTTTAGTGTTAGAAATGAGGGTGAAAAACATTTCTCTATCCACTTTCTCCATGCCATGCATAATTTTATAGACTTCTGTCATGTCACATCTTACCCATCTTTTCTCTAAACGAAAGAGTCCCAAATGCTCCCATCTTTCCTCATAGGGGACTAGCACCATTCACTCAATCATTTTGGTTGCCCCTTTCTGGACCTTTACCAACTCTATATCTTTTTTTGAGGGGAGGTGACTAGAGCTGCACACTGTATTCCAAATTAGGTCACACCATAGATGCATATAACAGCTGTATGATACAACAGTTTTATTTTCAGTCCTTTCCTAATGATCCCTAGCATGGAGTTTGCCTTTTTGACAGCTGCCATACACAGGGTTATCATCGTCATTGAGCTATTCACTGCAACCCCAAGGTCTTGTTCCTGGTCACTCGTTGCCAGTTCAGAGCCCATGAGCATACAATGTGAAATTAAGATTTCTTTTGCCCTCACATGTATCACTTCCCATTTGCTTACAGTGAATTGCATTTGCCATTTCACCATCCGCTAGCTCAGTTTGGAGAGGTCCTTTTGGAGCTCTTCACAATCCCTTTTTTATTTTAATGACCCTGAACAAGTTAGTATCATCAGCAACCTTGGCCACCTCAATGCTCACCCCTAACTCTAGATCATTTATGAACAAGTTAAAAAGCACAGGTCCTAATACTAATCCTTGCAGGGACCCACTTTCTATGTCCCTCCGTTGGAAGAACTGTCCATTTTTGTGGACTATGGAAGTGCTTCCTTTAGGGTCCCAACCACCTCCACAAGCAGCTAATTCAAAGTGGGTTAGAGTCAGACTGATGACATCAAAGTGCATTGTGTGTCAGTGTCAGCAGGTGGACATGTTGTATCACTATATGCTAAGATGCCTTCTGGTTAGAGGAGGTGTAAAGTACTGTGAACTTTTAAAATAACCAGAAAACAAGAGTTATTTGTGGCCCCGACATGTACTCTACTCTATGGTTAATCAAGCCCTTCTAATGAAACACAGGAAAAAGAACATGTCCATCTTTGTTCTGAAAATAAAGAATATCTCATACCAGAATGTCTGAGTGTTTTCATTCTTCCAGCTGAATTCAAGCAATGGCCAAATTCCAGATGTTACAGTCCATCAAAATAATACAACTACAGATATAAACCGTTTCAATGGGCTTGTGCAGCTTGCTCTCGCTGCCAGCATTTAGACTTCGATTCACAAACATAATACCTTTCACTCAAAAGAGGCAGACATAAAAGAGCCTCTGTATATATTTAATCTGCTTAGCGTTATCAAACGCATAACGGTGCCAGAGAAGGAGAAAAAATGCACATCCCTTTTAAATATCCCCTGAAGAAAGAGTGCTGGTGCCATTTCATGAAAAGGATATTTCCCTTTTCTCTGCAGATAGTTCTCTTGTGTTGTGCCACTACTGAGAATGTGTGGCTAGGGACTTTGCTGTGACGATGACAATCGAGGTAGACTACACTAACCAGGACACACTCTATACACTGCAAAGTTTCTGTTGAAATAAAGCATCGGGGGCAGATTTCAGAGTTTTTAAACTGTACTGTCAGATGTTTGTCAATTGATGTCAAAGCACAGACCGTAAAGCTTAAGGTCTTCTATGCATGCTCTCATAAGCCCAACTTGTCAAACAAAAGTCCATGGGATAAACATGATTGTTGTGATTTCTGTCCTTTGTCGCCATGATCTGAGAGGCTTTCAATGGATTGTTTGCTTTGCTTTTTAGTGTAGTGGCAGGAGAATGAAAATCACTAATTGCATTTTGTCTGCATTGGCCTAAGCCAATTAAGCAGCATATCTGCATATCAGGCAAATGAAAGGAACTGTGCCCACAAGAGTACCATGATTTGCTGCTGCTTCCTCTTACACGTGTGCATGTGCGGTAGAAGATGGGGGTTATAGCAGGATAGCCTTGAAAGTCCATTTCAAGTGTGCTTTGCGATGGAAAAGAAGACAAAGAAGCAGATGTTATAATAGCTTTTATTTACTATACTAATATTCTTGCCAGATGCTGAAGCTCATGGAAATTCCTGTATGTTTTTCTATTAATCCTCATTAGCATATGCTACATCCCATATTAGACCAGCAGAGGAAAAACACCAAAGAAGTCTTGGGGAGTGAGGATAAAAGCCAATGAAGCCAGTTACAACTCAAGGGTTTGGATAAATACTATTTAGGACAGGTATTGCCAACCAGATGTTTTGGACTACAACTCCCAACAGCCCAGGCAATCCCAGCCAGTTTATCCACCTGTGCAATCACAACAGAAATTGGACTCACCTACCAATTACAACAAACCTTTATCTATTTAATCAACTTTGCTGCTTCTGTTGAACCATCAGAAATTGTTTCCGCATGCTATGAGAAGCCTGCACGGAGAACATAGTTGTAGTGAGTCAGGAAGTCAGTCGAGGTATTATTATTCCATAAAATAAACAGAACCTTGTGAATTATATGCCTTTATATAATTGCATCTTGAGATTCTAATGACAACATAAAGCATTCAGACTCTGCCCTTATGGTTTATGATGCCAGCAGAACATCTTCATAGAAAGTGAAACTTGTAATTCACCATTGTCTATTATACATAATATGAATACTGGCAAAAAGTGCTTAAACATGAGAATCAGAAAATAAGTAAATAGTTGTTCTTTCTTTTGTTGCCTGGGAATATAAGAAATGCTGTAGCATGATCCCATTTCATCTCATTAGTTTCTTGTCTCCAAAATTTTGTCACTGTTTAATGATACCTGTTCCAAATTCTCTCTGATAGGAGATACAAATAAGGAAAACCCTGTGATGTCTGCACCTAAAGCCTCACACAATAATTTTTACATGGTTATGGGGTGAAGTCACCATGAACTGGGGGTTTTTTTCATCATGGCTTTACTTGTAATCTGGAATTGGATTTTTATACAATCAGATTGGAGAAGTACACAGATGCTTCAGCAAATGTAGTTAAGTAGGGGTGAAAGAATGTATCAATTTCAGTTTCTTTTTCAATCTTCACTTCAATCCATCCATTTCTGCATCAATTCATGCAATTGTTAAAAAATCTAAATTAAAATCCATACACATTTTCTTGCACATTCCTCCTAATATACATTAGGAATGTGCAGTGATACAAGAGTCATCTTGTGTCTGTATCTATAGTGACTGGACCAAATGTTCAACTTAAAAAGATTTTGAAACAGTTTTGTGTAAGATTTCAAAAGGTGCTGCATTGAATTGGTAACTAAGAAGGACATGGGGTAACCTTTTACTTCTATCCTACTCCTAAATGAAACACCATTTATTGAAAGTCTACTGACTTTTAACTGGGCACTAAACCATCCCCGGCATTTGTTACACTTTGGTTTGAAAGCTGCTTAATGAGGATTTGATGTCCCTTCATCAGCCACCTTTAATCAGCTTTAGCCCATTCTACAGCTATCTATCGCTTAATCTCCAGACAGGAACTACCAGCTGGCAAATGGCCAATGATGTCTGAGTCTGGACAGTTGTAGTGAGGACTTTGGAGGATGTTTATGGTGCTTAAGCTAATTGGAAATAAGATTCACAATGCTTTTAACCAATGCTATTCCAGATTTGGAGGAGGGAATTATAGAGACCTTGCTAAAATTGTAATCTAATTTGCCAACAACTCTCTTGGGTATACACAGGATCATCACTGCTAATCTAGGTAAAAGAGCACATTTGATCCTTTGAATCTGGCTCAACATAGTCAGTAATGTACTAGAAGAGCCTCTCTCATAAACATTCTAAATTACAACAATATATCAAGCTCATCCTTGAGCTTCTCCGGATATTGAAATTCATACGCAGATTATTATTTTGCTATAATGACATTGTCCTTGACTTTTCTAGGGAAAAATTATTTCCATTTGTGCATTTCCTAAGGAAAGCTAAAGGCCTCCACATAAATCTTGCTATCAGTAGCCTCTTGGTAAAGATTTTTTCTTTTTACAGACAAAGCTGCAAGTTTATTGAGAATCTAATTATTTGCTCCCAGTAATGTAAATCACTGAAGTCAATAGTTCTGTGTATTTGTGCATGGGCTTTGGAAAGCAAATGCAAGCCTGAAGAAAACTCTCAGGGCAAAACTACACAATACATGTGACACAGGGCTATCTCTAGAACAGCATCCTCATGCTGAGTTCTCCCTTTTGGCAGGCAGGATCATTCATTCACATTGTGCATTCTCCTACTCCACCCATCAATGGCAGCATCTGCAGGGCCAGACACCTAAACATGACAGCATTACAATGCAGGGTAAGGATCCTACACATTATAGTAGAAAGGGGCTGAATATGATACCAGAATATCATTTTTGATGGCAGCCTATGTTGCACATGGCATATCATTAATGGGAACTTTAAGATTTCAATCCTGGGTTCAAAGAGACCAGCTTGGGACACAGAAAAACTGGCCAACATATGTCATGACCCCAGAACTGGTCCCTGAGGACCACAGAAATGGGTGAAGACTGAGGAAAAGTATCACACTCAGAGAGACAGCCCTGGAAATACTTTGCTGGGGATGCTGCTTTGCCAGCAACAGCTTTCTGGGGAATGGGGGATGCAAGATACAACACTGGGGCTGCAGGACTATGAAAACTCACAGTTGGCTCCAGGCAGTTGCTGAAGCAACATCCCTAGCCTGTTGATACTTGCTCTACATGGAGCTGAATGGGTCCTGATCTCTTGCTACTGTCCTGCCCTGTCCTGCCCTCTTGTCAAGCCGCACTGGTACCCTATGGAGTTCCAACCTAGGACAGCATACCTGGTGACTAGAGATGGTGTAGAATATTTGCAAAATCAGATTTGGCATCAAATTCTGGGATAATCTGCAAGTTTGCCTTGTCATTGAACAGGCTCCAACTCTTTATAAGCATTGGTGGCTGTCAGCGACACCGTAGTTTGTTTTTAAAAAAATCTGCACTGAGAATTACGTAATTATTTACATAATTATTTTTGTAATCAGCTGCTGCTGTATGCATTATATAAATTATACAGCAGCATAAAGAATAACAGAAAAAATTACGGAAGATGCAGGGAGGACAAAGCTATCCTGCAATTTATTTTTAAGGGAAGGACTGCAGAAAACTAGTAGCCTTTATGGAGGAATTTAAAGGTAAGGGAGACTGAAAGATTGAAAGAGGAGAGTCTATTCCATACCCGAGGAATTACATAATATAAGGCAGGGGACTTGTGGCCATCTAGATGTTGGTGGAGTCCAACTCCCATTAGCTGCAGCCAGCATGGCCAGGGAAGATGGGAGTTGTAGTCCACAAATATCTGAAGGACTAAAGGTTCCCCAACCTGGTATATGGGAGTAGGAAAAAGGAGCAAAGGAAATGATGGTTAGATGAGGATGGATGGAGTGCCAAGGGTGCCAAGAGTAAAGATAAAGAAAAGGAGAAAGAGGGGAGTAGAGTAGAGTTACCTGTTGCATTTGCTATTAGGCTTCCATTAAAAATAGTATTGTTGTGTTAACTTTGACTCCACTCTCTCATATAGAGCTAGATCACTTCCCTTGTGTCCTGATATCACCACTGCCAATCAAAGATGTGAGAACCAGCCAGGGAACTGCATGATATACCAACTTCAGAATTTAAGCTGAGAGATTCCATCCATTATGGGGGAGAGGGGAAGAACCTGACATGACAATGTTATACTTAAAGGAGTGCCTCCTTCCATACCCACCTGTCACATGTTAAGGTCACTGACCAATGCCCTTCTTCAAACATTATTTATTTGGGATGCACTCCTAAGATTTTTTTTGGGGGGGGGGAAGAAAGCTGAAGGCAGAAAAAATGCTATGTCCAATGTCCTACTGGGTGTTTACTGGCAAGACAAGGCAGAGGAGCACTCTTGTTTGTTGGCTTGCTTATAGACTTCATTCACTTCCCCTCCTGTTAGGAACAGGGCTGATGTTGTTTTCTTCCTGATTTGGAGGTGGGTCAGGAGACTGAACACCTCAACACACATCCACGACAACATGCCCCCTTGCAAAACCTACTGAGTTCTGACATGGGTAGGGTAAGAGCAATGGAAGTTTTTGCAGTAGCAGGAAGGGAGCACCTGAAATTGGGTCTTCCTCTCTGAAACCAGAGCATGCACTCTCTCCATCCTTGAAGAGGGAGATCTGATGATTCCTATGGGCCCTGGATTGTGTCCCATGAATTATAGGATTGCAGGTCTATATACAATGCCTTCATCCATAAATGGGTTTCACGGCTGTGTATGAAAAAGTTTAGCATTGCAAAGGCATTATAACACAATCCAAAGGTTATATTCAATTAAGTCCTACACAGAGTAGACCCATTGAAATTAATGAACCTAAGTTAGTCGTATCTATTAACTTCAATGGGCCTACTCTCAATGTTTGCAAGGCACTTCGAGGGTAAAGCTGCTTACCTCCATAGCAATCTTGATGCCCCATCACATATACTGTAGTCCCCAGTGAGGTATCCAGTGCAATATCTGCTGCACTTTTTGGGGATCAGTTCAAGTTGATGCATCCTGATGACATGGACAAGGCGCTTGCAATGATGTGGCCAGCAAAGTGTCCTCTCAACCCTTGTCCTTCTTGGTTTATTAAAGCTTGTCAAGGGGGTATATCTGAGTGGATCCAGGGTGTGGTCAATCAGTCTTTATGGGAGAGAGTGGTCCCAGCCACCCTGAAAGAAGCAGTGATCCTGAAAAAGACCACCCTGGAACCATTGGTTGGTGACAACTACCACCTGGTCAAAAATACCACTTTTTTAGGGAAGGTGATTGAGAGGGTTGTGGCGCAGCAATTGCAAGTGCTCTTGGATGAAACAGATTATCTTGACACATTCCAATCTGGGGTCAGGCCCGGTTATGGGACTGAATTGGCCTTGGTCACCCTGAAGGATGACCTTTATAGGGAGAAGGACAGGGGGAGTGCTACCTTGTTATTCTTACTTGATCTCTCAGCTGCTTTTGATCCCATTGACCATGGTATTCTTCTGGGTCGACTTGGTGAAATGGGTATTGGAGGCACTGTTTTACAGTGATTCCAATCCTATCTCCAGGATCATTTTCAGAGAATGTCATTGGGTGATTGTCTTTCACCTCCCCTGGCAGTTGTGCTGTGGAGTGCCATAGGGTACCATCTTCTCCCTCATGCTGTTTAACATCTATATGAAGCCCTTGGGAGCAGTCATCAGGAGATTTGGGGAGAGGTGTCAACAGTACACTGACGATACCAAGCTCTATTTCTCTGTAACATCTGAATCGGGAGAGGCCATGCAAGTCTTGGACCGCTGCCTGGACGTGGTGGTGGGCTGGATGAGGACCAGTAAACTGAGTCTGAATCCTAGCAAGATGGAGGTGCTATGGGTAAGTAGTTCCTTTGGCTGGATCAATTGCCTGCTTTGCATGGGGCTGTACTCCCTCTGAAAGAGCAGGTTCATACTCCGGGGGTGCTTCTGGATCCATCTTTGTCATTAGAGGCCCAGGTGACCTCAGATGCTAGGAGTGCATATTACCAGCTTTGGCTGGTAAGACAACTGTGGCCATTTCTGGACTGGGATAGCCTGACCACTGTTATCCATGCAACTGGTAACCTCCAACCTGGATTACTGTTATGTGCTCTATATGGGACTGCCCCTGTGGTTGATCCAGAAGCTGCAGCTGATGCAAAATGTAGTGGTGCAACTGCTCACTGGGGCAGAATATCACCAACATGTTACCCCACAGCTGAAATAGTTGTACTGGCTGCCCATTAGCTGCCAGGCCAAGTTCAAGGTGCAGGTGTTGGTGTCCCTTGTTTGCCATCCTGCCTGCTTCTGGAAGGAAGGGTGGGATGGAAATTTAATAAATAAATAATAAATAAAATTAACAAAGAGAAGTAAAGCCAGCACACTAATGGTCACAGTATGGCCGTTTCTCCTAAGACTCTGCCGAACATCCTGTATATTAATAATTAATCCTGTATATTAATTATCTTCCTCTTTCAACAAGCCTTTTAAGTTGAGACCTTATCCCACTCTGCGTCTGTGTTGGAATTGCTATTTAATGTTTTTAAACCTTTTCTTTAAAGCAATATGTTTTTAACCTTTTTTAAAGATGTCTTGAAAGCTTTTAAAAATTTTTTTAAAGATGTTTTGTTTTAATGTATTTTAAAGTCTGCTTTTATGATGTTTTAAAGTGCTTTTAGTGCTTTTGTTTGCCACCCTGGGTTCCTGCTGGGAGGAAGGGTGGGATATAAATCAAATAATAAATAAATAATAAGTCTAAAGGTTTTATATCGGTGGCACATTGTTATTTTATCACTTTTAGTTCTTTTATCTCAGATTGATGGAATGTTTTCCTCTACCAAACTTTAACAAAAAGCATTATCACTTTTTTCTCCACCCCTCCTTTTTTGTCTTGCAAAAACTCAGCTGGTCAGCCTAAATCCATCCTAGTGCAATCGAAATGTGTGCCATTACCATCTGTTTCTTTCTGTTGCCTTTGTAATTTCCAGTGGGTATTGATCCATGACTATGAAAACACAGTGACATGAACAGATGAAAAGTAACAGGCTGTAATTTTATTAATATTAAAGGTAGGAGCTCACACCATCACCAAACAATCAGGCATTGATTAGCTTCTTGAATGCCTTCAGGCCAACTACCAAAGGAAGAGCATTTTTCATGCACTTTGAGTCATGATTCATCTTACTTCTCTGTCCCAAAATGATAATAACAGCATATTAAGGGTAAAGGAGGAGGGGTAGTCTCATGTTGTTTTGGACACAACTTAAACTCGTGAGAATGGAAAGATTTCTTTACTTAGCCTCTGTAATGAAATCGAAGGCATGAATGAAGACCTTCAGATCCCTGCTGGATCAGACTAGTGGGGGTTCATCTAGTCTAGCATTTCTGGTATTCAACTATGTCCTACTCAGAGTAGATCTATTGAAATTAATGAAACGATGTTATGTCTATTAGTTGTTGCCCTGGGGTCCCTTTTGGGAGGAAGGTCAGGATATAAATTGAATAATAAATAAATAAATAAATAAATTAAAAACCAGTGGGCCTACTCTGAGTAGGACACGCAGGGCTGGCCTCAGGCTTGCTGGGGCCCTAAGATACCAGCCTGCCCTGGGCCTCTCCGCTCCCCTTCCGTGATCCGCGGAATTAAGCATCCACGGACCGCATGACAGGAGCTTCCACGCCGTACACCATCCCCCCGCTATCCCCACGCTTCACCTACCTTTCCATTGTTTTTTTGTGGTGCGTGCAGGTTTGCTATCAATCAAGATGGCGGCTGAGGTTTTTCTAAGGGGCTGAAGCCTCTTCCGCCATCTTGGTTGATGGCAGCAATGTGCGCATGTAGCACGCATGCGTGCCTTCAACCAAAATGGCGGCAGAGGCTTCAGCCCCTTAAGAAAACCTCGGCCACCATCTTGATTGATGGCAAATCTGCGAGCCGCAAAAAGAATGGAAAGGTAGGTAGAGCGGGGGGATAGTGGGGGGATGGCAGTCTGTGGATGCTTCCATGAATCGCAGTAGGAGATTGGAGGGCCCCCTGAAGCTCCAGGGGCCCTTGGGACAGTGCCCCACCTGGCCGCCCTTTAGAACCGGCCCTGAGGAAACGTACTGAATACTACCCACAGTGGACAGCAAATGTTTCTAGGAAGCTCACAAGCAGGACATGGACGTTATGACCTCATCCTTCCTTGTACTCTGATTTTGGTATTCAGTGGTATACTGTCCTGAACTCAGAGGTTCTATTTAGCCTTCATGGCTAATAGCTATTATCCTCCATGATTTTTTAAATTTTCTTTTTAAAACAATGTACAAGCTAGTATCATCTTCACTAGATCCTGCAGCAATGACTTTGACTTTTATTGTCACACAATACACACACACACAGTCAATCCTGTGCTTTTGAAGCACCAGGTCATTAAACATTTTGTGTTTAAAAGCCTGGAGCACAGCTCTCACAGAGCTGTTTTAATTACAAAACTGGGTAAGCATGGTTTGGTGATAATGGCTACACGGCAGCTGCAAACAGGAATGTCTAACCTTGATACTTTATATTAATTACCTCTTTGAGAAGCTGAGAAGGTCCGGTGGGGCATCTTGTGAAATCTTCGCTGTTAAATGATGCGATTTTCTTTCTCCTTACAATCAATTTAAGTCTCGGTTTATTGCTAAATTGTCTTTCTTCTTCATTCTTGGGGCTTGGGGTGGTGGGGAGAGAACAATACTAATTTGTAACCTGGGTTAATTTTCTTGGGATTTATTGTTGGTTAGTTCTGGCAGCAGTTTCTCTGATCAAATGAGGTAAATGATCTCAAGGCTGCATGCCAAAGTGTATGGACTTGAAAAGAATCTGTATTGAAATCCATGTCACTTACACCCAAGTAAACATGGTTAGCATGAACTGAGAAGTTGAATAAACGAAGGCAAGAATTGCACCCATTTGTAAAGCACAGATTCTGCACTGGTGACTTTACCACCTGGTTTTCATATACATGCAGAGCCATTTGAATTTAATATCCACCAGAACAAATCAGGAGCGCTAACAGAATTTTCAGGCCAAGTACACTGTAGGGCCACTCAAAAAAGAGAGCATACATTCATTTGCATAACATTTACATACATTTTGTGTCATATGCAAATGTGAATCCTCTTTTTCAGGCATGGTGGAGGGTCTAAAAATAAATCAGGGGGCACACACAAGTAATAGGATATCTAACAGATAGAATACCAGCAGATCAGCCTCCCGATAATTGTACCCATGCTAAAAAAGGCTTACTCTGTTGAATTTCTGCCTGCCACAAGCTATTAAAAGCACAAAAGCTCTGCTCTCCTCCAGTGCCAACTCTAAACCACAAAAAGAACTCAAGGTTCATGAACTATGAACCAGTTACATTACTTCTGTAGGTCATTCGTTCATTGATCTTAGCCTAACAATACTACATTCAGTGCAAGACCAAAGGTGATCTTTCAGAGGGTGGGCAGGGAGGTGGGGGTCAAAAGATATATAAGCTTTATAACAACCAAGGTTCCAATCCGGAGATTAAAGAATTCAACATTAAATTTTAAAGTAGAAGCAGTATATTCTAACAGTATTTGTTGTGGGGGTTTTACTATTTATGCCTCATAATAACTATAGCAGTGTTATCAGCACAGGTCAAATATCTACCCTTTTTGCATGTTCTGAGCAAAAGGATTTGAACCTTTGACATGAACTTACTCTTTTAGTATTTATACTACTGAACAACAATCCACAGCAACAATTCACCATCAAGAATCCCCTCCTATTTTCCTCCCATAGGTGGGAAAGCAATTACTCATCACCTGCCATGTTGCTGCTATAATCAACTTCACTTAACAGCCCCCCCAATGTTATTCCCTTAAAAAGAAACCCACCACACAAAGAGACTGGATAATACCACTGGACTACACTGCAAGGTTGTCATACACTACTCTTTCTCAGCTCCCTCCCCCTCCCCTCGTCATTTAGTGTAGCCCTGGGCTACTTTGAAAGTTTGATGCTTTCTCAACCACAATACCCTGCCCTCTGCACTATGGCTATACTAATAATGGGGGGGTGCATTTAAATTAGCCAGGTATTTTTTTAATGTTTATATACTCAGAACAAGATAACTCTTTTTTGTTTTTGCATGAAATTAATCCTGCATTAGAAAATGCATGAACTTGCTGCTACCTTTTGTTTTTTGAATGGGCATGCTATTGCCTAGGGCCCATCTATACCGAGCTGCAAAATTCACATTTTCCATATTCGGTTGGTGGCCTTGAGATCCATACATGTCCTGTTTGTGGTCAGATAATTGTGAAAACCTGATTATCAAGCATCTATACATGTGGGCTTTTTTTCTGTCTAAACTGCTTTAGCATTGGCCACTCCCCTAAGTTCACCCCTTTTCAGTGGTTGGTCCATAACAGTCATTTGCTTTTTGTGTGCTTTTTTGGCAGAGTGCAGAAACATGTATCTTTTTTTTTTATTCCCACACATGCCCAGGTTTGTGGATATGCTATTGGGTGGGAAGGAGACAAGGGGCTTGGCATATGACAGAGGAATGCCCATGGACCGCCTGTTGCAGGAAAGTCTGTGGCATTGTGTCAAAGCGCACAGGTGTTAATGCAATTGATTATCAGTTTAAGAGAGCATATCGGGTTTTTGGTGGTAATTCTAATGCAGATTTGTGAACACAAAACTCCGTACTAGCTTGCAACATCATATGGACAGCAGTGAATTAATGAGGATACAAAGCTATAACATTGCAGATTATACAGTTAATATATTTTCCCTGAGAAACAATCACTTCTCTGCCGTGGGAAACGATGCCTCTCTCAACTCACGTTCAGTTCTCTTAAGGCACGTTACCAAATTCTTCCAAGCTACACAGGAAGTGGATTGGACTGTGAAAGACCAATCCAAATTGTGTTTGCATTTTGACAAATTTGTAGGGCAGTCCAATATCTCAGAGAGGAGGTCAGGTCTCCTGCTCCCCTAGTGAATTCACTATAGCTGCCCAATTTCCCTGCTTTTTATAGTTTGATAGAAATAGCTGTGGGCTAAATGTACATTCTTAAACTGCAAGGTTTTTTGCCTATTAGTGAATTATTATTTAGTAGAACAGGATAATGCAGCCACTGTTCTGGAAAGCAAATGAAAGTAATTCCTTTCTTACTTTATTGTGCCACATACATTCATAGCAGAGGAAAGAGAAAGGAATGAACTCTGATGGGACAGAAGAATTGGGCAGCTTCAGAAGGTGTCAGGAGTCACATAAAATGAGGTCACTAGATCACAAGTTGCCCACATGTGACATAGAAAATCAGGCAATTTAACTATTTATTGTTACGCATAAGCGTGGCACCATCACATCCCACATTGTTTTCCCTTACAGAAGGGCTATAGCGTACAGTGATAGAATACACTTTTTTCCATGCAAAAGGTTCCAGTTCAGTTCCTGGCAGCCCAACTTAGCACTGGGAAAGACTGAAAGACTCCCACCTGAAATCCTAGAAAGCCGCTGCCAGTCAGTAGAGACAATACTGATCTAGTTAGACCAGTGGTCTGATTTGGTATAGCAGGGGTGGTGAACCTTTGGCATTCCAGATGTTGTTGAACCACAGCTCCCATCATCGCTGCCCACGGGCCATGCTTGCTGGGGATGATGGGAATTGTAGTTCAGCAACTTCTGGAGTGCCAAAGGTTCGCCACATCTGGAAGGCAACTTCCTGCTTTGTTTTCCCTAATGCGGAGAATGGGATAAAGCAGAAGGAATGGGGAATTAGTTTGGTCCATCGTCTAAAGTGAACCAACCTAATTTGCTGGCCCATACTTATATATGGATTGGAATAACTATCAATCTGACTGCACATTTCTCTGAATTTTGCAGTGCATTTTGGTTCAAAACATGTACAAAGGTGCTTATTTATGGAAAAAGCACACAATTTAAATGGATTGTGTGTGTGTGTTAACTCTGCAAAAAATGCAACACTTCCTTATCCAAATATGCTGATCCATCTGTCCCTATATTATATAAGTAGGGAATGCTCACATGCAAAATCATGTAACTGAAACAGCGTTAAAAGAAACTTACATGTGGCTATCCAGTCCACATCAAACTAATGGCATGAATGTCCTATCACTTCTCATCAAATAAATAGTAACTTGCTATAGATTTTAAATTTCCTTGGTCTATTATTATTGTTATTATTTCTCAGTAGCATATATATCATCTTTACATTCCATTTAGCACAAGAAAAGAACCTGTGTGGTTTTAGCAATTACTAGTCTTTTCATACTTCATTTACAACTCAAAGCCAGTACACAATCACTCTGTCTCAAATAGACTGGTGACTTGTATGAACAATATTTGTTGGTTGTGGTTTTTTTTCAAAATTAAATACTCAGTCTCCAATAATAGAGAATAACTGTTCATCCTCTTCTAGCATAATATTTCATTTCTCCTGGGAAAACATATTGCCAGCGCTTGTAGTTCTCATTAAAGAAAGATATATATGAAATGATCTACACAGTAGATTCTACAGTTTTAATTTTTAATATATATATATTTCAATGGTGTATGTCTGGGTATTCCTTAAACCAATTATCTAGCTGTAGTACAATATATTTAACTTCCTTCATGCAAATGGTGTTGAATTCAACTCCAAAATGGATAATGAACTGGATAGCATTTTCTTTTTTTTTTTTCAATAATTTTTATTCAAATTTTCATAAAACATACAAGACAAAATCATAAAACATTCAAAGACAAAAAACAAAATCAAAAATAGTTGAACAAAAAGAAAAAAAGAAAAAAAAAACAAAAATAAAAAATAAAGAGTAAAATATTGACTTCCCATTTGTCAAAGATCAAATCAGTTATAAGTCTATAATATATAGCAATCCTGTCTCTTAAGTCATATTATAAAATCACTTTCCTCCAGTAGTTATCTTACTTAATCATCAAATCTCATAAACATTACTTTATTCTTTCCACAAAAAGTCAAAGAGAGATTTCAATTCTTTAAGAAATATATCTATCAATTTTTTTTTTCCAGATAAGCATATCGATTAATCCATCTCATTACTAATTATGATAATCTTATTGTCATAACCATAGTCAAAATAAACATTTCAATTAATCCATCACATCAGAATCTGTTAGGTTCAGTAATTTCAGTAGCCATTGTTCTATTATCTCTATTAGTTCCATTTTCCATCTTCCATCTTCAGTAGTCTTGTTAAGTCCAGTAATTTCAATATCCAATCTTCCATTATCAGTATTCCATAATAATCTTGCTGTCAAAGCCATAGTCATATAGTAAGAGTCTGATGGGAATTACCTCTATCCCAAATATTTTCTTGCCATCCATTCTGAATAGGTTGCTGAAATACTGCTGTAAAATCATATCTCTGTTCTTTTTTTCAAAATACACTGGGTCATCTCTTAAAAGTTTTTCCATTGTCACATGGCTGCAGTTAATTCCATAGAATTTCTCTATATTGGGCTCCATCACATCATTCCAGTCCAGAAGATAATCCATGCCATTGATAACTTTATCTCTAGAATCTTCATTAATTTCTTCAGAGATAACATTGAGTTCCAAACAATAGATTTTATTTCTAAAGTCCATAGACTCCAAATCTTGTTCCTGTTCCACGTTTGTTCCAATCTCCGGGATCTCCTCTCTCACAGGGACCCCTATTCCAGTCTCCAGGGTCTCCTCTCTCACAGGGACCCCTGTTCCAATCTCCGGGGTCTCCTCTCTCACAGGGACCCCTTCCAGGGTCACCTCTCTCACAGGGACCCTTATATCTTTAATCTCCTGCTTCATTTTACTCAATTCAATTTTCGTTATCTCAATCTCATCCATTATTTTCTGAAACATAGTTATTTCCAGATTCTCAGCCACTTTCTTAATTGCCATTTTAAAAGAAAAATATAGGAAAACCACTTCTTATTTCAGCAACAATTGGGTTAATACTCCAAACTTGGTGACATCACAGTATAAACAGAGCAGACAGCCTTATCTCTCCAATAGTTAAGTAAACAAAATGCAATTCCCAGGATCGAAACAATTAATGGCAATCGTCAAGAAACAGATTCGTCAAAATAAAATAGACCAAAAAGAGAGTAGTCTCAAAACAGTATAATATTTTTCAAAATAAAAATCTGGAATAGAAATCCCTCTTCTGTGTGTATCTTTAGAATGCAAATCCAGGACAGCTTTTTGCAACAAAAACAGAGATAAGCTATTAATTAGTGCGTAGCAGAGAGAAGTTACGGCTCCCCAGTGAGATGTCAAAAACCGATCAATCTGGCAAATCTCTTTTAAACAGCAACAATTTAAGTCAAGTAAAAGAAAAATATAGAAAGAAGGGTGCTTGCCTGTTAATGCGTTCTCTCTTAGAAGATAAGATGAACGTTCGCTTTAACAGATAGAGCTTGCTGTTGAAAATCCGTCCCACCTTCGTCGGCTGGACCTCGTCCCATAAATTAATGAGATCTGGTCGTCCCAACAAAAATAGGCTTTGAGGTTAATCTCTTCGTTTCTCCCTACCCGGGAGAAGTTTAATCAGTCAAAAAAAAAGAAAAAACTGACTGATATATCTGAATAAGCTTCTTTTGAGGCAGGAGCCCGTCTCAAAAGCAGGCACAGGCTAAGTCACCCTTCCCGGAAGTCAACTGGATAGCATTTTCAAAAGTGGACTGGTGCACGTTCAAAGGCTTGTGACATAGTGTTATTCTGTGGGTATTTTGGGGGAAAATACATGGCATCCCCATTGGCTGCCAATATTTTTTTCCCTAATACCCCACACAAAATGACACTGCATTATAGTATCGCACTATACAGCTGAGAGAGTGTGAAAAAGAAATGGCCACCAGGAGCACTGCGGTGGGAAAAAAAAGCTTTTTCAAAAAGAAAAATGTGTAAAATTGTGTTGCTACCACCACTTTTCAGATAAAACCACTTTTGTTGTGAAGTAAAGGAAGGAGGATATGGAAACTAAGCTTCATTCCAAAAAATCCACCCCACCATGCCCAAATATTTTATCTTCATAACTTTTTCCCTATGCTTATTCTCTTTATTTCAGCAAGTATTTAGAATGGTTCAGAAAGATTGAGTTGGGCAATAACAGCGTCTCGAAAGAACAACTCTTGCTAATTAGCACCCCCAGCTCTTGTTATACAAGTCAGTGTGACAAGGCTTAATTAAGTCTAATTATTTTTGAAAAAAATATTGATGTATATTAATTCCACAATGAAGCTAACAGTTTCCTAACATGGAATTAAAGAGTGTAGTATTAATTTAACTCAGTGCACTCACTCATGACACTTCCTTTCCCTTGCCCATTTTATAATCACAAGCATTAAGCACCACTTTGATAATGGGAATAAAGAAATGCTTGAAAAGGAGAGGTTTCTGCAAAGTTAAGAGTGACAGGAGATCTGTACTATAAGCATGGATCATTAATCTTCCTTGAAGCCCTGGGGCATGTGTGTGCTAAGCAAAGGGGTATGCTCTGTCTGGTCCGTACCACTTCAGATTGCAGGTGGGGGAGCACACAACAGAATATTCCTCACACATTGAAAAAAACCAGCCCTAAACATAATAGACACAAAAGAAAAAGGAATGAGGAGAAATATGGGCACCAAGTTCCATAAAACAGGGAAAGAATTGATCGTATTGTGACTAGTTGGAATGACCACTGAGGGTAATGTTGGTCCAAGTTGACCTGATGGAATGAGCTTTGCTGTCTGCATAGACATAGACATAGAAAAATGCCTTATATGTCCAATCTGTACTGTCACAGACGACTAGCAGAGGCTTTCCAGGATTTCAGACCAGGGTTTTTGCCACCCCTACCTGGAAATGCTGGGAACTGAACCTGTGACTGTGTGCTCTACCACTGAGCTACAGCCCTTTCTTTATCCATAATAGCGCAAGTATTTTGAAATAATTTCCATTTAAAAAGTCTGAGAGAGATTGCTGTGCAAGGTGTTTAGAGTATGCTGTACAATATTTCTGCTGAGAGAAGCTTATCATGATTTGAGATTTGAAGATAGACATTTGCATCCTGTTGCTGTAACACGGTGGTAGCCAACACGATATCATCCAGATATTTTTTGTGTTACAACTCCCATCATAATCTACCATTGACCATGCTTCTGGACTGATGGGAGCTGTAGTCCAAAACATCTGGAGGGCACCACATTGGCTACCCCTGTTGTATCATATAAAAGGTACCTGTGACCTCACAGATCAATCACCACAAACAGAACTTTCATATAATCTCTTTTTTTTTTTTTTTTCAATAATTTTTATTCAGATTTTCATAAAACATACAAGACAAAATCATAAAACATTCAAAGACAAAAAACAAAATCAAAAATAGTTAAACAAAAAGAAAAAAAGAAAAGAAGAAAAAAAAAAAAAAATAAAAAATAAAGAGTAAAATATTGACTTCCCATTTGTCAAAGATCAAATCAGTTATAAGTCTATAATATATAGCAATCCTGTCTCTTAAGTCATATTATAAAATCACTTTCCTCCAGTAGTTATCTTACTTAATCATCAAATCTCATAAACATTACTTTATTCTTTCCACAAAAAGTCAAAGAGAGGTTTCAATTCTTTAAGAAATATATCTATCAATTTTTTTTTTCCAGATAAGCATATCGATTAATCCATCTCATTACTAATTATGATAATCTTATTGTCATAACCATAGTCAAAATAAACATTTCAATTAATCCATCACATCAGAATCTGTTAGGTTCAGTAATTTCAGTAGCCATTGTTCTATTATCTCTATTAGTTCCATTTTCCATCTTCCATCTTCAGTAGTCTTGTTAAGTCCAGTAATTTCAATATCCAATCTTCCATTATCAGTATTCCATAATAATCTTGCTGTCAAAGCCATAGTCATATAATAAGAGTCTGATGGGAATTACCTCTATCCCAAATATTTTCTTGCCATCCATTCTGAATAAGTTGCTGAAATACTGCTGTAAAATCATATCTCTGTTCTTTTTTTCAAAATACACTGGGTCATCTCTTAAAAGTTTTTCCATTGTCACATGGCTGCAGTTAATTCCATAGATTTTCTCTATATTGGGCTCCATCACATCATTCCAGTCCAGAAGATAATCCATGCCATTGATAACTTTATCTCTAGAATCTTCATTAATTTCTTCAGAGATAACATTGAGTTCCAAACAATAGATTTTATTTCTAAAGTCCATAGACTCCAAATCTTGTTCCTGTTCCACGTTTGTTCCAATCTCCGGGATCTCCTCTCTCACAGGGACCCCTATTCCAGTCTCCAGGGTCTCCTCTCTCACAGGGACCCCTATTCCAATCTCCGGGGTCTCCTCTCTCACAGGGACCCCTTCCAGGGTCACCTCTCTCACAGGGACCCTTATATCTTTAATCTCCTGCTTCATTTTACTCAATTCAATTTTCGTTATCTCAATCTCATTCATTATTCTCTGAAACATAGTTATTTCCAGATTCTCAGCCACTTTCTTAATTGCCATTTTAAAAGAAAAATATAGGAAAACCACTTCTTATTTCAGCAACAATTGGGTTAATACTCCAAACTTGGTGACATCACAGTATAAACAGAGCAGACAGCCTTATCTCTCCAATAGTTAAGTAAACAAAATGCAGTTCCCAGGATCGAAGCAATTAATGGCAATCGTCAAGAAACAGATTCGTCAAAATAAAATAGACCAAAAAGAGAGTAGTCTCAAAACAGTATAATATTTTTCAAAATAAAAATCTGGAATAGAAATCCCTCTTCTGTGTGTATCTTTAGAATGCAAATCCAGGACAGCTTTTTGCAACAAAAACAGAGATAAGCTATTAATTAGTGCGTAGCAGAGAGAAGTTACGGCTCCCCAGTGAGATGTCAAAAACCGATCAATCTGGCAAATCTCTTTTAAACAGCAACAATTTAAGTCAAGTAAAAGAAAAATATAGAAAGAAGGGTGCTTGCCTGTTAGTGCGTTCTCTCTTAGAAGATAAGATGAACGTTCGCTTTAACAGATAGAGCTTGCTGTTGAAAATCCGTCCCACCTTCGTCGGCTGGACCTCGTCCCATAAATTAATGAGATCTGGTCGTCCCAACAAAAATAGGCTTTGAGGTTAATCTCTTCGTTTCTCCCTACCCGGGAGAAGTTTAATCAGTCAAAAAAAAAAGAAAAAACTGACTGATATATCTGAATAAGCTTCTTTTGAGGCAGGAGCCCGTCTCAAAAGCAGGCACAGGCTAAGTCACCCTTCCCGGAAGTCAGAACTTTCATATAATCTCAAATGCTATCTTGTCAATGGAGTCACACGTTCAGCAGTGAGTGAAAAATCTATATACCAGGGTGAACAGGTAACCTGATGATATCCAAGGAAACAGTTTGACATGGATCCTACTATTGATAGCCAGTACTCACGGGGCACAGGTAAGCCCCATATACAAACCATTAGAACAGAGATGCATTTCATACACAGACATCTGACATACAAGGAAGTGAAGACTTGGGCTTTTGTTTTGTTTTTTTCAAAAGCTGCATGGTCTGACTAGCCCACTGGGAAAATCCATTAATTTGTCTAATCCTCTTTGAAAACCATCCAAGTTGGGGGCCATCATTACCATTCACTCTCACAAAAGATAATGATGGCCCCCAACTTGGATGGCTTTAAAAGAAGATTAAACAAATTCATGGAGGATAGTGACTGCTAGCCATGACAGCTATGTTTTTCCTCCACTGTCAGAGGCAGTATGCAAGATGCTGGGAATCCCAAGCAGGAAGAGTGCTGTTGCACTTAAGTTCTGCTTCCAGCCTTTTTGTGGCATCTAGTTGGCCACTGTGAGAACAGGATGCTGGACTAGATAGGTCTTTGGTCTGATCCAACAGGGCTCTTCTTATGTTCCCTTTGTCCCATGCTGGTTTATCCTCCTTCAGTTGACCATGAGCTTGCATCTCTTTCCTTTGCTGGCAGCAAAGCTGTCAGTTCTTTTGCTCTGAACTCCCAAACTGTTTGTCTTTTAATTGAACTCGAATGCTCCTGCGGAATATTTTCTGAGCTGATGCAGTATATATTCCCTGCTGTCACAGTTGCCTTAAAGCTTTCCATTTCCTGTTTTTAACATGCTATGACACTGAGAGGGTAAAAGGATGCCTTTTTACACTGGGGAGGGGATGCGCCTGGTTTTTTTCTGGGCGATTGCTATCAGCTGTGCATATGGATTCCCAGATTTCTGGTGTGCAATAAAGTGCGCCACCACTGCCAGTCAATGAAATATTTTAATGCGCGACGCATGCAGCAGAGCTGAGAGTTGCTACAGGCACCGTCAGCAGACAGCTGGCCTTCGGAAATATGACAATGACACGGCAGTGGCATTTGATTCATTAGTCTTCCAGCTTGTTAGTGTTACAAAGATAATGAGAAGCAGAGAAAGATAATTATGGGACATAAAAGCATAATTTAAATTCATCTCCAGTGCATAACCTTTAATTTAAAGATATTGCACAGTTACCCTCTTTGCCTGAGGAACCTGAGCTCCTGTCTCACAAGAGACAGGCAGAGTTACGCCCTGTCCCAAATATCAATTTTTTAGCACAATAAATAAACAGGTGTTTATCCATACGTTACCCAAACGTTTTCATTCTGGGTTGTGCTACTGTTGTAAGGATATCACATTTATCTAGCTCTGCCTTTCCCAACCTTTGGGTCCCCAGATATTACTGGACTACAGTTCCCACAATTCCTGACCATTGACCATGCTGGCTGGGGCTGATGGGAGTTGTAGTCCAACAACATCTGGAGACCCAAAGGTTGGGAAAGGCTGATGCTCTAAGTAATGCTGTTTAACATCTATATGAAACTGCTGGGAGCTGTTATCAGGAGTTTTGGAGTGAAGTGTCAGCAATAGGTGAATGACAGCCTGCTCTATCTCTCTGTTCCATCTGACTCAGGAGAGGTGGCTGAGGTTCTAGATAAGTATTTATAGGCAATGATGGGCTGGATATGGGCCAACAACTGAAACTGAATCTTGAAAAGATAGAGGTGATCTGTTTCACATTCTCAAGTCCAGGAGGTGGTAAGATGGCCTCTTCTAGACAGGGTTGCACTCCTCTGGAAGGAGCAGGTTTGTAGCATGAGGGTATTCCTTGATCCAGCATTGTCCCTTGAGGCCCAGATGGCTTCGGTGGCTGGGAGTGCCTATTTCCAGCACTGGTTCATTTGCCAGCTATAACCCCTCTTGTATAAATATGACCAGTGGCGTACCTAGCGTATTTGACACCTGGAGCGGATCATTTTTTAACACCCCCCTCCTCTATATGACACCCCCTCCTCTATACGACAAAATTGTTTTCAGTAATAATCATAAAATGAAACAAATAATAATAATGATAAGTTTGGCAGAGATTCATAAAAATCCTATTCTCCCACTCAGGAGCACGGCCAGAGGAGGGTGGGGTAGGGGGTATTTCAACCCCGGGGTGGGCAAGAGCCATGCCGCCGCCACTGCCTCCCTCCAGCCCTCCCTCCGGCTGGCTGCAGGGATGGGTCCTCCTGGCCCCAAGGCAAGGAGGTGACCCCTTCTGCCCACCTGCCCACCCGCCCACCTGCCTGCCTGCTTCTAGCGGCTGCTCCTGAAAATCCTGGCTCACCCAATTCCCCTCCCCGCCAGCCTGTGTGTGTCAATCAAGCAGCTTCTTCCCTCTGAGTGGGAGCTCTCAAGAGTCGGCTCATCGCCTTCAATGGTTAGGCAACAAGTGTTGGCCTACAGTGTAACGGGTGACTAAATAGCTACATTCCTGCCCTAAAAGTCCAGGCAATTCTGTAGACCATTCCCCAAGGCACCAGACACATCCATCAGCAGCACAGAATTCTAAGGCAGAATGAACAAACTTCAACAAGTGGTACCATTTTAAATTTTGCTTTCAGGACCAGCAATTCTTGCAGGAATCCATGAGATGGGGAAACGGGGGGCGGGAGAGGGGCTGCAGGGCACAGTCAGTTCCCCAGGCAGTCCAAGTGAGTTGCTCAAGCTTCGTTGGAGCTGGTAAGGCAGATGCCCACACAGGGTGCCACTCTTGGGGGTCCAGAAGAGGAGGGGGAGAGGGGGCAGGGCAGCCAAGAGCCAAAGGAGGCTGGAGGAGACTAGCCGAGGGGTGCGCAGTGGGCAGTAGTGGCACCGTAAAACCCTTTGGGAGGAGGGATAACAGTGGGGGCAAGTATATTTGTAGCTGTGTCCCATGTGTGGGGAGGGGTGAGCAGTGAGGCCCATCCAGGCTGTGTGCAGGAAAGAGGGCCACATGGGGGGTAGAGAGGTGCAGCTGGAGCTGCCTGCTCCCCCTGCCTGTCTATGGGAGTTACTTGCTTCTTCCTCCCAGGGAAAAGGACCCAGTCAGCAAGTGAGGAAGTGCTGCCAGGCTGAGCCAAAGACCCAGGGCTCAGCCACATAGGAGTTTCATGTGGACTGGAAGCTCCACGTGTCTCTATCATTATTATTTGTGGTGTCTGCACGCTTCCTCCTCATCCAAGTGACTGCCTGCAGTTTCCCCCCTACAAATTTGGATTTGCCCATCTGCAGGTAATCTGGTAAATCTGGCCAAGGAAGAAATTTTAAAATGGCATGTTACCTGACTGTGGATGCCGTGTAGTGTATGTTTTGCTGCATGCCATCTCTTGCCACCCTCTCCATTTCCATTACGCAGAAATGCCCTTGCACAAAATGGCTGTATTCAAAAAAAAAATTAATTCCCCTCGCTGGGGGGGGGGATAGAGAAGGAAAGGGGCAGCCTTGCAAGTCAGTGTGAATCAAGCAGCGCCCACTACCGTGGATGGTCCAGGGAGATTTTGGAGGAAGATGCACAAAGGGACATGGCACCCAAATGCCCTCCTGTGGCTACAGCCCCTGTGGCGGCAGCAGCAACAGCCCGGCCCTGGCCAAGCAGGTAAAAGGCCTTGGTTGGGCAGGACTCTCTGTAGCTCTTCAGGGCCAGGCCAGGCCAGGCCAGGCCAAGCCAGGCCGGGCCTCCTCCTCCTCCTCCTCCTGGGCCAGGCAGCTCTTCTCATGTAGGCTCCCCGGAGGGCAGATTCTGGCAACCATGTCTACTGAGAAATAAGTCCTATTGATTTCTATGCGGCTTAGTCCATTAGTAAGTGTGTTTAGAATTGCAGCCTTCGTGGGCATCCATCTTTACTCCTGAGTGCTCCCATCTAACATCTCCACAACATTAGGCTCCTTTCTTCCTACAATGGCCTTCTGGTGACTGGCTGGGCCTGAGGGCATTTAAACCCTTTTGCCAGAAGCAAGGTGGCTAGATTAAATGTTTCCTACCCAGGCTCCATCTTTTAGCCAAGATTTCCATCTTAATTTCCAATCAGAGAAATATTTTTGTTTGAATTGTATGTAGCAAGCAACTGTGGTTGATCATGCTTAATGACATCACTCAGGCATGCCCTATGACATCACTAGAGCCCACCCCAAATTAATGTTTTGAATTGCTGTAAACCGCCCAGAGAGCTTTGGCTATGGGGAGGTATATAAATGTAATAAATAAATAAATAAAATATCAGGGTTTGGGATGCTTCTGACCTGGCAACCCTATTATAGGCCCCTTCCATGATTCTATGATTACATCTTTCTGTTCCACTGAGGGAATGAGGTGAGAAACAGTGATATTTCCTTTTTCGATTCCTGAAGAAAAGAATAATTTTAACATCCTTCTGTTGCTATATATGTATTCTCAGTGGATCCTCTGAGCCTCTCATTCTGTTGGACAATCTTGAATGCAGTGGTAGTAAAAAGAACATCAATCATATACTTAGCCAGGCACATATATTTTTATGTGTTTGGTTCTCCAAAACTATCAAGTGCACTGTCAGTTATCAAGTCCTCCTTCTGCAGCAAGAGTTTTGGCACATAACATTTTTCAGCTCCGGTTGCTCTTCCTCCTACACATCTACTCAACCAGTCCATTTCTGTCAGAAAGATGGTAGACATATTACCAAAGTGCTAAAAATATTTTCAGGTTCTCAGACTATATCTATAAAGTTCTAATCTGCATCTTACACATTTGCAATGGTTTAACAGTTTGACTTTGATTTCTTGAGCCTACCTATATATTGTTGCTAGATAAAAGTTGTTTCCAGACAGGCAGCTCTGAGCTATTGTTGTCGCTGTTGTTGCTGCTGTTATAGTTCTCATTCAGTTATATTCAACTAAGTCTTACTCTGAGTAGACCCACTGAAATTAATGAACATAAGTCATTCCCGTTAATGTCAATGGATTATACAGCCACAAGAGTGGCTGTGTACCATAGCCAGCATGGATTTTTCATATTCCATCATGTTATATTTAAAATACCCCCATGCCAATCTGCTGCTTCCCATAAGCTTGTTTCAAAAAAAAAATCTTACAAAACTTATAGTCCTGAACTCGGAAACACTCAAAGAGAATCCAGAGTTTAAATTCGAGAACAGGAGTAAAAATGTCTAGACCTCTGCTGGAAATTAATTAAAAATCAGCCATGTTCACAGAGTACCTGTAATCCTGTTACTTGGCTTTGCCCCATACTTTGATCTTCATCTTCTGCACTTTAACAATTTAATTTTTTTTTAAATGCATGGCTGATTTTTAATTAATTTAAGAAAATTAACATTGGAGTCTATGATAAGTACAGACACGTTCAGTAAGAACCAACTTCTAGAGTCTTAAAAGCCAGACTAACAGCTGTTTGGCTTGGGTAATCAGGGTCTGCTTTGGTTTACATTTGGGTGGGAGACCACAGGTGTCTGCTGTAGAATAAAAAGGTGGGGAAACACTGAAAAATAATGATACTGTTAACAAAGTTTTCCTTCTGGAAAGGGAAGGGCTGGAAAGGAAAGGGCTTTCCCTGTGCCCAGTGCCCAGTGCCCACCCACCCAATCTCCTCCCCTCGCTCCCTCTCCTCCTTACTCTACCTCATCCACCTTCCTCCCTTCCCTTACCCCTCTCCCTCCCCTCCACCTTCCTCCCTCCCCCTCCCCTCCTCCTCCCTGCCCCTCCCCCAGGATAGTTTCACCTATCCTAACTATGATTGTACAGGAGTAAATTTATTTATTTATTTATTTATTTAAAATATTTCTATCCCGCCCTTCTACCCTATAATAGGGCACTCAGGGCGGCTTACAAAAATAAAATCAAGCACGTACATAATAAAATTGTAAACAGTAAAATCACAAAAACAATAAATGAAAATACATAAAATACAAATAAAATACATAAAATACTATATACACTATATATACTACACACACACACATATATATATACATATATATAGATGGTGGTACTAAAGGGACTACAAAGGTAAAATTTAACTTAGAAGGCATAAAATCATAAATAAACATGCAAATGATCAAACCTACCCTACCCTTGCTCCCCTGGTATATTCACTATAGCTGCTCAATTTACCTGCTTTTTAAAGTTTGATAGAAATATCTGTTGACTATAGGTACCTTGTTAAACTGAAAGGGTTTTTTGCCTATTAGTAAATTTACTCTGGCATTACTCTGGAAGGACTAGCATTGACTACCCTCCAATACCTAAAATTGCTCATCTAATATTTATATAAGAGCATATCCTACCCACCTAAAATTTGCATTTCTGCTGTAAGGTCTGAGAACAATTACAATTGACTTCCCTCACTTTAAGGGGGTATTTCACATTTTCCATATGTACATCTCACTATGCCGCATCCACATACTGGTCATGACATAGCCACTGTGAGTGGTGAAAGAGAAAGTGCAATTTAAGCCATGAAAAAAGAATCCCAAGCAATCTTTCTTCAGAATAAATTATTTAATTAACACTAAAGTGCTTATTCACTGAAGCCCAGTTACTGTCCATAAAATGTCAGAAAACAAAGTATATAACATTTGTTTCCAATTGAAAATACAGTTCAGAAGGTTTCAAACAGGAAAAAACTCGTATTACTGAAATGGTGGCGAGCAAAAAGGTGTGTGTGTGGTTTCTCAGTCAATTATTCAATTAGCCCTATAATATTTCATTTAAATATTATTGTACAAATCTTTATTTTTTATTTTTAATAAGTCAGATTTAAAAGATTGATTTTTTAAAAATTGGGGTAATAAAATGGCAGCCAGCAGAAAGTTTGTACTTTATTTATTTTAGTACGCTTGTATCCCACCTTTCTGCCACCATGGAACTCAAGGTGGCTTAGAAAGGAACATAAGAACATAAGAACATAAGAAGAGCCTGCTGGATCAGGCCAGTGGCCCATCTAGTCCAGCATCCTGTTCTCACAGTGGCCAACCAGGTGCCTGGGGGAAGCCCGCAAGCAGGACCCAAGTGCAAGAACACTCTCCCCTCCTGAGGCTTCCGGCAACTGGTTTTCAGAAGCATGCTGCCTCTGACTAGGGTGGCAGAGCACAGCCATCACGGCTAGTAGCCATTGATAGCCCTGTCCTCCATGAATTTGTCTAATCTTCTTTTAAAGCCATCCAAGCTGGTGGCCATTACTGCATCTTGTGGGAGCAAATTCCATAGTTTAACTATGCGCTGAGTAAAGAAGTACTTTCTTTTGTCTGTCCTGAATCTTCCAACATTCAGCTTCTTTGAATGTCCACGAGTTCTAGTATTATGAGAGAGGGAGAAGAACTTTTCTCTATCCACTTTCTCAATGCCATGCATAATTTTATACACTTCTATCATATCTCCTCTGACCCGCCTTTTCTCTAAACTAAAAAGCCCCAAATGCTGCACCCTTTCCTTGTAAGGGAGTCGCTCCATCCCCTTGATCATCCTGGTTGCCCTCTTCTGAACCTTTTCCAACTCTATAATATCCTTTTTGAGATGAGGCGACCAGAACTGTACACAGTATTCCAAATGCAGCCGCACCATAGATTTATACAACGGCATTATGATATCGGCTGTTTTATTTTCAATACCTTTCCTAATTATCGCTAGCATGGAATTTGCCTTTTTCACAGCTGCCGCACACTGGGTCAACATTTTCATCGTGCTGTCCACTACAACCCTGAGGTCTCTCTCCTGGTCGGTCACCGCCAGTTCAGACCCCATGAGCGTATATGTGAAATTCAGATTTTTTGCTCCAATATGCATAATTTTACACTTGTTTATATTGAATTGCATTTGCCATTTTTCCGCCCATTCACTCAGTTTGGAGAGGTCTTTTTGGAGCTCTTCGCAATCCCTTTTTGTTTTAACAACCCTGAACAATTTAGTGTTGTCAGCAAACTTGGCCACTTCACTGCTCACTCCTAATTCTAGGTCATTAATGAACAAGTTGAAAAGTACAGGTCCCAATACCGATCCTTGAGGGACTCCACTTTCTACAGCCCTCCATTGGGAGAACTGTCCGTTTATTCCTACTCTCTGCTTTCTGCTTCTTAACCAATTCCTTATCCACAAGAGGACCTCTCCTCTTATTCCATGACTGCTAAGCTTCCTCAGAAGCCTTTGGTGAGGTACCTTGTCAAACGCTTTTTGAAAGTCTAAGTACACTATGTCCACTGGATCACCTCTATCTATATGCTTGTTGACACTCTCAAAGAATTCTAATAGGTTACTGAGACAGGACTTTCCCTTGCAGAAGCCATGCTGGCTCTGCTTCAGCAAGGCTTGTTCTTCTATGTGCTTGGTTAATCTAGCTTTAATAATACTTTCTACCAGTTTTCCAGGGACAGAAGTTAAGCTAACTGGCCTGTAATTTCTGGGATCCCCTCTGGATCCCTTTTTGAAGATTGGCATTACATTTGCCACTTTCCAGTCCTCAGGCACGGAGGAGGACCCAAGGGACGTTACATATTTTAGTTAGCAGATCAGCAATTTCACATTTGAGTTCTTTGAGAACTCTCGGGTGGATGCCATCCGGGGGTGGTGATTTGTCAGTTTTTATATTGTCCATTAAGCCTAGAACTTCCTCTCTCGTTACCACTATTTGTCTCAGTTCCTCAGAATCCCTTCCTGCAAATGTTAGTTCAGGTTCAGGGATCTGCCCTATATCTTCCACTGTGAAGACAGATGCAAAGAATTCATTTAGCTTCTCTGCAATCTCCTTATCGTTCTTTAGTACACCTTTGACTCCCTTATCATCCAAGGGTCCAATTTTCTCCCTAGATGGTCTCCTGCTTTGAATGTATTTATAGAATTTTTTGTTGTTGGTTCCTTGGTGGTCTCCCATCCAGCTGCAGAGCAGACCCAGAGCTGATTATAGGCTCACCTACCCAATACATCATTGCACAAATCAAAACCCCACATCTTGAAAAGAAAAGTAGCTCTAAGAATGTTCCACACCTGTGGAGGTTGAACTACTGTTCCATTCCTACCCCTCACTCAAAGCTGAATTTTTTATGGTCTGAGAAAAGATGGAAGAATCACCAGGAGAACATAAGAGGATAACAGTTTGAGGAAAATATTGTGTGGATGCTCCATAACAAGTGAATGAACCAAGCGTGGCAATTGTACACTAAGCCCCTGTCAGAGCTTGGAAAAGTTATTTTTTTGAACTACAACTCCCATCAGCCCCAGCCAGCATGGCCACTGGATTGGGCTGATGGGAGTTGTAGTTCTAAAAAGTAACTTTTCCAAGCTCTGGCCCCTGTTGTGCAAGAGTGAAGGGCAGGTTTGAAATGGCATGAGACGCTATGGTAGGTTGAAGGGAGCAGGAAAAAAAGAGGGCCTGAGCTCAATTCCTTTTGGTAATTGATCTATTTATTTTATTCCATTTATGAATCACTTCCCAAAAGTATCTCATAGCAATTTAACAGTAAAAACATCAACAATGAAAACAATTCCAATATAAAAACAGTGTCAAATCCAAATGCACAGTGGGATAAAGATCTCCATTTCAAAGGCTTGTTGAAAAAGAAAGGTCTTCAATAGGCATCCATGTAGAATGCGATGGAGTTGTAAAGGGTAGGTGGAACTAAAGGCCCAATTCATGTGTTGTATGGAATGGACTTCCTGATAGGATGGCGCCTCCAGGATACCCTCTTCTGCAGAGTGCAGTGGTAGATTGGATGTATAAGGGGTGGAACCTTTTAGTCGTTTAGGT
Organism: Rhineura floridana; assembly: GCF_030035675.1. NCBI lineage: Eukaryota > Metazoa > Chordata > Lepidosauria > Squamata > Rhineuridae > Rhineura > Rhineura floridana. The sequence goes on along the minus strand of NC_084488.1, from coordinate 37,099,310 downwards.
ATCTAAATTGTATAGGGCCTTGTATACCAGAACCAATACCTTGAACATATCTCTGTAGCTGACAGACAGACAGTGCAGTTTTTCCAGCAGCTGCGTAACACAGTAAGCAGTCAAGCAGCTGCATTTTGCACTAGCTATGGCTTCCAGGCCACCCTCAAGGGCAGCTCCTCATAGAGCGCATTGCAGTAATCCAACTTGGAAAAGAGAGGGTGAGAGGATAATCAATGTTCCTGTTGGTCATGATTTATCCCCACAAGTTTCTCAAAGTGTGTGCAAGAAACCAGGAGGTAGAATCCAGAGCAACAAGGAAAAATCAGTCTGAAGGTATTTCCGCACTATGACCCACTATGTGTTACTTCACTTGACCTGCTGCAGTATGTAGCAATTTTCCCAGCAGTACCATCTCTCAGTGCTTTGCCTGGTTCTTTAATCTGTATTTTCCCTCCTCTCCTCTCTCCATAACTCTCAAGGGGAAGTTATTGCCTGAGTCAGTTGACAGCAACGATTCTGCCATCATTTGCACAGAAGAACTTGAAATGATGTATGTTGCTTCCACTCCTGATATTTCTGCAGTTAACGGAGGAAACTATTAGCATTTAAATGGAGATGTTGTTAAATTCTGTCACACAGAAAATAATGAGAACTATTAGAGGGGAAATATGCAAAATTTGTATTTTATCAAGAGTTGCTATAGAAGCAGGCAGCTCAATCTTTCAAACCAAAAACCAAGTGAAACCAAATTGATTTTCATTATTTTTTTCTGTATAGCAAAAACAAAACAAAAAAGTGTTGCTTTTTGAGAACTTTATTAAACATTTCAAAATTTACAGTTTGCTTCTTTTCTGCAATTTCTCTTCTCTGGTTTTCCAACAGAATAGCATGAGCTTCTCTAATGAAATAAAGAAAAAGTGCAGTGCAATGCCAGTTGATCTAACAATTGTGTAGCATTAAGGCCTGCGGTCCCAACTCATCAGTTAGGCTTGCAAAACTTCTGATCCACTAAACCAGACGCAGCCCAAAGACATGCCTTTTGAGTGTTTAACAGCACCCCTCTAGCCTGAGCCCAGAAGCAAAACTAGAAGATTCATTAAGCCCTGTGTGCGGCCATACATATTACAGACTCATCTAATAACAGATGCAGTCAGTGTTGAATCCAAGCTGTGGCTATGTCTATGACCTCTACAGGGATGAAATTGGCCTTGTAGAATGCAAAGTATACTGGAAGTGAGAGCTGTGAGCTCACTAACCCAGGGGTGGGGAAGCTTTTTCAGCCTGAGGGCCGCATTCCCTTCTGGATGACCTTCTGGGGGCCATTTGTTTATTTAGATTTATATCCCACCCTTCCTCCCAGTACGTGCCCAGGGTGGCAAACAAAAGCACTAAAAACACTCTAAATGCCTATGGTAGACAAGGCCAAAGACAAGAGCCTGAAGAGCAACAAATGTAAATTTAATATTTGAATAGCAGGAGAGTTTCTACACTGTGCAAAGCAGGGCCAGAAAGGAAGAGAGGGGGTGGCAGCAGATAGGGTATGACCTAGGGAAAGTGTTAAGGGCCAGACAGACATGCATGGAGTACTGTTTTTGGCCCCGGGGTTCCCAATCCGTGCTCTCATCTATTGAATGGGGAAGTCCTGTGAGTGAAGAAAGCAGCCAAAAGAAATATGTGATCTGGTCATCAAAGTTCTCTTTATCAACAATACATTTTAAATACTTCAGATTTGTAAAACTTTTGTAAGAGGTTTTGCACCTTTTTTTGAAATCTTTATAACTTTTGTGTTCTTTCATAAACGTCATGGGTTTTTTAATGTTTCATTTATCACCTTTAATGTACTCTCTCCATCATTCACTTCTCTCCTCCCCTCATCCTCATTATTCGTTGGTCAAACCCTATCCTCTCTTTGTCCTGGGTTAACTAAGAGTTTTCCCCAAGAATATGCCCTAGAGTTTTCTGCAATGTGCAAAGGTTCCATGTCAGATGTACAGAGGGTTTTCTTCAGAAAATAAATATGCATAAAGGTCCTTTACAGTAGAAAATGTGAAACTTACTATAGCACACATACCTATTTTTTTTACAAAAAGTGTGCTTAAATTTTTGTTTTTTTTACACTGCAGAAACTTTGGGTGACTTTTTAGTGACTCTAATCCACATGTTTTAGGAACTGCCCTGTCACTGAATCTTTGGGGAAATATGTCATTGCCAAACTTAATTTAGTCATGCCCTTGAATTTTAATTTCTCATTTATTCAGCTCATTCTGTGATGCATCCCTATGGTTTTGGCATTTCCAAAAATTGCTATATTTAGACTGTGAAGTTTTGGAAGTCCCAAACTGTACCTATATATAATTGATTCACTAATAGGCAAAAAACCTTGCGGTTTAAGAATGTACCTATAGCCCACAGATATTTCTATCAAACTTTAAAAAGCAGGGAAATTGGGCAGGTATAGTGAATGCACCAGGGGAGCAGGAGACCTGACCTCCTCTCTGAGATATTGGACTGCCCTACAAATTTGTTAAAATGCAAACACAACTTGGCTTGGTCTTCCACAGTCCAATCCCCTGGTGCATTCACTAAGGCTGCACAATTTCCCTGCTTTTTAAAGTTTGGTAGAAATATCTGTGGGCTATAGATATGTTCTTAAACTGCAAGGTTTTTTGCCTATTAGTGAATTTCCCTGATTTTTAATCCGGGAGGTAATCCTGTGCAAGTTTGCTGAGAATGGATTGATCATTTGCATGCGTATTGAGTTAGTGGGATTTACTCCCCTGAAATCATGCTTAGGATAGGGAAAACTGACCACAGTGGATGGGGAGGAGAGGAGAAGGAGGGAGGGGAGGAAAGGCAGAGGGAAGGACAGGGATGGGAGCAGGCAGGACGGGGAGGGGAGGAGAAGGACAGGTTTGATCATTTACATGTTTATTGAATTCAATGCGGTTTACTCCCATGCAATCATGCTTAGGATAGGTAAAACTGACCAGGGGGAGGGAGGGAGGGCTGGAGTGGACAGGAGAGGAGGAAGAAGGAAGAGGGGAGGGAGGGAGAGGAGGAGGGAAAAAAGCATGTCTGATCATTTGCATACTTATTGAGTTCAATGGGATTTACTCCTATGCAATCATGGTTAGGATAGGAAAAATGATCATGGGGAGGGGGAGGGGAAGGACCATATTGGAGGGGGCAAAGGAAGGAGAGGGGAGGTTTGATCATTTGCCTGCTTATAGAGTTCAATGGTATTTACTTCTGTGCAATCATGCTTAAGATGGGTAAACTGACCATGGGGAGGAGGAAGGGGAAAGGAGGAGGAGGAAGGGGAAGGAGGGTATTGGAAGGGGATGGGGATGGAGAGGGAAGGGCAAAGGAAGGGGAGGGGAGGGGCAAGAGAGAGGGGATAGGAGGGAGGAGAAGGGAGGGTGGGTTTGATCATTTGCATAATTTTTGAGTTCAATGGGATTTATTTCTGTGCAATCATGTTTGAAAATGGAAATGGACTGCCTTCAAGTCGATCCCAACTTATGTTGACCCTATGAATAGGGTTTTCATGGTAAACGGTATTCAGAGGTGGTTTTACCATTACCACTGAGAGGCAGTGACTGCCCAAGGTCACCCAGTGAACTTCATGGCTGTGTGGGGATTCGAACCCTGGTCTCCCAGGTCGTAGTCCAACACTGACCTGGGGAGGGGCAGGGAGTGGGAGTGGGAGGAGATTGGGTGGGTGGGCACTGGGCAGAATGGAAGCCCCTTTCCTTTCCAAAAGGAAAACATTATGAACAGTATGACTGTTTTTCAGTGTTTCCCTCACCTTTTTATTCTACAGCAGGCACATGTAGCCTCCCACCCAAATTTAAACCAAAGCTGTCCCTGGCCACATCCACACCAGGCCTTTATTTCACTTTGGACACTCATGGCTTCTCTCAAAGAATCCTGGGAAATGTAGTTAGTGAAGGGTGCTGAGAGTTGCTAGGAGATGCCTTGTTCCCCTCACAGAGCTTCAATCAGAGTGGCTGACTATCAAACCACTCTGGCCACTGGAGCTCTCTCAGTGGAACAGGAGTCTCCTCTCAGCACCCTTCACAAACTACACTACACAGAATTCTTTGGTGGAAGCCATGACTATCTCAAGTGAAATAAAGGTCAGGTGTGGGTGTGGCCCCCTGATTAGGCAAGCCCAGCAGCTGTGAGTTTCACTTTTAGAACACTGACAGTTGGTTCTTACTGAGCATGCCCTGCGTTATCATAGGGTTCCAGCCAAAATTTCTTAAATTAATTAAAAATCAGCCAGGCATTTTTTTTTAACTTTTAAACTGTAGAAGATGAAGGTCAGAGTATGGGGCAAGGTCAGTATTAGGATTACAGGTACTCTGTGAACATGGCTGATTTTTAATGAATTTCAACAGATTATGAGAACTCTGAGAAAAAGAAGTCCAAAAGGGCTCTGGGGTTTTCTCCTCTCTTTTTAGACTTTGAACTGTCGATTCTCTCTGACTGTTTTGTGTATCACCATGAAAATTGAGAGTGTTGTTAAGCAAGCGTTTCTGAGTTCAGGACTATAAGTTTGGTAAGGTTTTGTTTTGAAATGAGCTTATGGGAAGCATCAGAATGGCATGGGGGTATTTTCAATTTAACAAACTGGACACCATTTCCAGAAATGCTCTATCACTACCCATCAATCTGGTTCTTGCCCATGGACAAAAAACTGATTTTATTTATGTATTTATTTATTATTTTTATTTATTATTTTTATTTATTTATTATTTTATTTATATCCCGCCCTTCTTTTATTCTTCTGCTTTGCTGTGCCATATTATCTCCTCATTTTGTTAAAAATCGTACCAAAAACCCTGTATTCAGGGGTACTGATTGGACAAAGGGATTTGGAAGGGTCTCCTAACTCAGGAAATATCAAAACTGTCCCCCTTTTTCTTCTGATTGTAGTGTGAAAATGTTGCTAATTCCATGTTAATAGTCAACAAAATATCAGCAACCATAACTATAAAAATCTGGCCTTTTTCTCATTCTGCCACCTCACTGTGCATTAATTCTAAGTAAGATAGCAAGATCAAAACTGAGTAACTTCAGATTGCAGGTGGTGGTGAGTCATTTTTTTTAATGTTTCCCTTGGTAAAGGCTCCCTCTGTGTAGTAAATCAGCACATCAGTGAGAGGGAGAGCTACACTAAACCTCTTTCCATTATGCTGTTTTGTTTTTGAAGCAGAGAAGCACTGAAAAATTCATCCCCCCCTTCCCCCAGAATGTGAAACAGTAGAATTGAGAGTACTTGCATCTCAGCCTGCTACCTTATTCTGTGTAATATGTAGGTCTGCTCTTAGGATGTAAAGCCAATGAACAAGGATCATATTACTCTGTGGTGTGCCTACCCAATACATTATCATTGATGAACACACATTAAACAGTACTTGAAAGGGGTTATGGAAGTAATGAAAGACATTACTGGAAATGATACTTGATTAAATCCTAAAGTATTGCTTCTGGGATTTTTGAAGAATCTATCTCATCTTGCAGGAAATCTTAGAAATGGTCAACAGTTTTCTTATAGCAAGCATTTTGGAAAAACTTCTGGCATGAGCCAGTTTGGATGTTAACAAAACTTACATATTATAAGGCAGGGGTGAGGAGCTGTATCTGGCAAGATGGTGGATCTAGAAGCATTCAAGCCACAGCTGCAAAGATTCTTCCTTTGCAGCCCCACTTTGAATTCAAGCTGCAGCTGCAAAGGAAGAATTGGGAGTGCACTTAAATCGTGCTCCTGATTCTTCCTTTTGAACTGGTGCCTTTCATTGTCATACTACTTTTGAAAGTGATTGGATACATTCAGGAGATTTTGGGACCTTCCGAGTACATCTGATCCTGCCAAAGGGAGCACAACAGGGACAAGTGGCAAATTCAAACCACTGAATCCAAGTTGCTGCTGGAATGTTCCTTTGCAGCTTAAATTTGGCACAGTTTGAAGCCATGTCTCATTTACCTGTCTCATGTCTGACATCAGGTGATATAAGGTGGGTGTGGCTTGGCCAAAATGACCAGGTGTGCCAATTGGGGAGGTCTGGAGAGCCTAATTAGGCCCATGGGCCATAGGTTCCTCATCACTATTATAAGATTTTAAAAGAACGCTTGCCAAACAAGTTTCTTGAAAAGTGGAGTTTATTAATAATTAATCATTTACATGTTTAAAATATGAATTAGTATTTGCATGCCATCCCATAACATAAAATGTTATGGGTGGCTTAAAAATAAGTTGGTGGAAAAACAAGTTAAATACAAAATAAACCATAAAATCATAATCACCATGAATAACAAGAAAACAAACTCACCACAACCCCAAAGATAAAACATTTATTTAAAAATGGAGAGGACCAGACTACATGGGTTTTTTTAAAAAAAGACCTGGGTGAACAGAAATGATTTTACCTGACATAAAAAATACCACAACTTTGGGAAATCACTGGAATATGACATATCAGAATCATATTCAGACATGTGTATTATTTTCATAGATGTAAGTCCAACCTGCACTATCGCTGTTGGAAATTTCAGTTGGAAGCTATGTCATATATTTTGATTTAAATATGATTATTTACATATGGTTTTTTGAATGCCTGTGTTACAGTGGTTTCTTGCTGCCCCTGAAAAGATGGCAAGCAAATGTTTATTAGCAGCATTTCATTTTTCTGCCATGGAAGAGGAAATGAAAACTTCTGTAGCCTAGATACAGTTGTGTTCTGTTGGTGTCTCCTGAGAAGGCCCTTGTAATGTGTTTTCCATGTTTCCCTCTTGAAGATGACATTCAATATTTAGCATTTTTTCCTCCCTCTCTGTAGAGCTGGACACCTATTTCCTCACTGCTTGCAGTGGTACATAGAACTGAAAGCAATATACATATTTGACATGGATTTTGTGTACAATATCAAATCCATGTTCACTTAGTCAAAATCATAATGTATTATTTCTTTCTTGTTAAAACACACAATGAAAGAAAGCTGAATTTGAATTATGAAGAGAGGAATGGAATTGAATATGTCCACACAGAAGAGTTTAGATGAAGAGCTTCTGATACTGAATACTGAAGAATAACATCTTTAGACCAAAGGTGAAGATCAAAGATTTCTTACTTCAAATATAACCTGCCAAATGAAAGGTAAAGACATGCCTGAAATATGAGTCAGAGTCCAAGAGAAAGAAGCCAGGATCTGACAGACTTCTGGGATGTTTCAAAGTTTTGAGAGCTACTTGATTATAGATTTTTATGTTTGGTATTTTGCTAAAAGCAAAAATAGTATATGTACAGAATGAGAGCAGTAGACACCACAATAGACACAACATTCGTTTACTTAGCTGTTCATTTGCTTAGCTGTTAGACAGACACAACATTGGCTTGCATTTAAAGGCAAATCTACCTTATTCTCACTTTCTGAAATAATACATGAACTGAAACACAGCCTTCCTTGGAAATTCACACTTGTCCAAATTTTGAAATTCAGTTGCAGTTGAGGGGCGAAATAAACACAGAGACATCAGCTTGGGTTGAACAAGGGCCATTTAAAATTATAGCAATAAAACCCAATTTAAAGTGACCTGCAGAAGGAAACCTAGGTGTGGGAACTGTCTATAAGCAAGTAGCTTGCCACACAGCTCTCGGGCGACCAGCCCCTGCTGGGGCAAGGGCAAGCCCATCTGCTTACCCTTTACCCCGGCCACACCTTGTAGGTGAGTAGGGGGGCCTTTCCACATCATCCCCACCCGGGGCCGTATAACCCCTAGGTAGATGAGATAAGTTGGCCCCAGAAGCAGCCCATATCCTGCCCTCGAGCCATAAAGCCCTGACAGACAGGCCTCCGGAACCGCCAATCACCTCCAAAGGTGCCTAAGGGGGCTACCTAGCTGTCCTTACCTATTTCCCTTCCCGCACCTTCCCGACACAAAAGGGGGACAAATCTCTATTTAGTCCCCCTTTGCCCCACTGCTGAGAAGCACCTCTCACAGACACCTCTGCAGGTCACCCAGAAATATGTCATTACCTGTGTCTGACAGGTAAACGCCATCGGCCCTGTATAGTTCACCCTTCCAGTGCTGAATGTGGGGATGCGGAATAGCTAACTCCCCGTGCCCAAGAAGAGCCAACTGAATCTGACCCTCTTCCGTGCTCAATCAATTCCCCATGTGTCCCATATGCCACGCCACACCCTGCGTGGAAGCCTGTCTGACCACAGCAGACATACCGAAGGCCACCTTTGCCTTATCACCTGCATGTCCTTACATGCCTGCACGATGAGGACCTTGCCTCAAGTAACCGAGGTCATTCCTACCTCCACATGTGGAACCGTCTGCATTGAACCTTGCTGGAACAAAGTGGGTATGAGCCCATCCCCACACATTCCTCTCTGGCCGAGCCACTGTATTGCAGCCCATCGACTGAGGCCCAACTGCGAGCCCATGCTCATTTTCGCTGACCTCTGGGCTGCCCATAATAGCATGCTGTGGCTGCATATTAGGATGTGCATCTGCTCCGTCCCCATCCAGCAACCTGTCAAAATAATTATAACTTGTTAGGCTTCTGAATTCCCAGGCCCTCTAAAAGGGGCAAATATGGCCTGCACCAGAGGACAAGCATCCAAAGGCTTGCACCTTTTCCTGGGAAAAACCCAAGACCTGTTGCCTTAGAAGCAGCTCCAATTCAAAAAGAGTGGATTCCAAACTCAGAGGGGTCATGCCCTAGTCCCTGCAGGCCCACTTTGTGAGAGCTCAAACTAGTATTTTGTGAGGGGATCCTCACTTGCATGGGTGAATAAATGACTATAGCCCTTATAAGCACCAGGGGACCAGCGTCCAATGGCGTGCACCTTTGCCTGGGAAAAAACCCAAGACCTGCTGCTGTAGAAGCAGCTCGAATTCCACAAGAGTGGATTCCAAACTCTGAGGGGTCATGCCCTAGCCCCTGTAAAAGCCTGCTTTGTGAGCACCCAAAACTGGTATTTTGTGAGGGGGTCCTCACTTGCATGGGTGAATAAATATCCTTCTCCAGATCCCCAGGCCAAATGTACGGTCTGCCCCATACATCTCTGGTCCATCTTAGACCTTCTCCATTGTATACAGGCACAACCCCCCCTTCATGGAGACATCTGATAGCTGGAGGGCATTATTTATTTATTTATTTTATTCAGCTTATATCCCGCCCAACTAGCAAACAGCTCTCTGGGCGGCAAACATAGAAACATATACAATAATAAAATCACAAGATCAATATAACAAATATAAAAGTACATCATCTAAAATACCAATTACAACATTTACATAAATAACTTAGATTAAAATGCCTCAGAGAAGAGAAAGGTTTTAACCTGGCGCCGAAAATATAATAGTGTCGGCGCCAGGTGTACCTCCTCGGGGAGACTATTCCACAATTCGGGGGCCACCACTGAGAAGGCCCTAGATCTTGTTACTACCCTCCGGGCCTCCCTATGGGTCGGGACCCGGAGGAGGGCCTTCGTAGTAGACCGTAGTGTACGAGCCGGTTCATAACGGGAGAGGCGTTCCTGCAGGTATCATGGTCCCGCGCCGTATAAGGCTTTATAGGTTAATACCAACACTTTGAATCTGGCCCGGTAGCATATTGGAAGCCAGTGCAGGCGAGCCAGAACAGGTGTTATATGCTCAGACCGCTTAGTTCTTGTTAGCAGTCTGGCCGCCGTATTTTGCACTAGCTGTAGCTTCCGAACCGTCTTCAGAGGTAGCCCTACGTAGAGCGCGTTGCAGTAGTCCAAACGTGAGGTTACCAGAGCATGAACCACTGTCGAGACAGGCCTTGCTTGGATCCAGCCACCACCTCACCTATCCTAAAAGCTCCAAAAAACCAGCGTAAGGGCTATTGCTTGAAATAGTCTGGCTTCGTAGCTGGAGAAGCATACCGTATTCCCACTGGCCCACCACACCCTATAAATGTCCAGTGAGAAAGGGCAATGGGGAGAGGGAAAAAACCACCAGCCTAGCTAGGAAGGAAAGTCCCGCCAGCTTACCTTAAAGTGCTCGGACTAACAGGCCCCTTCTGCCGTCCACTAGGAATTTCAGCAGGTGACTCACCGCAAAAGGCCACTCTGGCACATAGTCTTTGCCGGCCCAGAATTCCTGAATCATCCTACCTGCTCTCTGGTAGCTGGCGAGCGTGTTGGGGGCAATGGAATGCATGGGAATTCCAGTCCACAGGAATAGGCCACCTTTGCACAGCCCCTGCGGCCCTTTCTGCATTCTGATAGCTGGTGATCACGCTAGGGCAACATATAGGCTTATGGCCATCCCCGACTTTGTTCCCCAATCCCCCAATGTACGGCTTGTACATCCCTGCCGAAACCTCTCCAAGAATAAATTTATTTTATTTTATTTTATTTATTTATTAAATTTTTATACCGCCCCACTAGCATAGCTCTCTGGGCGGTGAACAACAAATCAATACAATATACAATAAAATCCAATAAAACATACAGCGAAGTACAGAGAATGAAAGATCTAAAAACAATTACAGCATATTTTAAAATTAAATTAAGTTAAATTAAAAGCCCTAGAAAAGAGGAAGGTTTTAACCTGGCACCGAAAAGACAACAGCGTCGGCGCCAGGCACACCTCATCATGCAGACTGTTCCACAGTTCGGGGGCCACCACAGATAAGGCCCTAGTTCTTGTTACCACCCTCCGAGCCTCTCTGTGGGTCGGAGCTCGGAGGAGGGCCTTCGATGTAGAACTCAGTGTATGGGCAGGTTCATATTGGGAGAGGCGTTCCAACAGGTATTGTGGTCCTGTGCCGTATAAGACTTTATAGGTCAAAACCAGCACTTTGAATCTGGCCCGGAAGCAAATTGGAAGCCAGTGCAAGCGGGCCAGAACAGGTGTTATGTGTTCGGACCGCTTGGTCCTTGTTATCAATCTGGCGGCCGCGTTTTGCACTAGCTGTAGCTTCCGAACTGTCTTCAGAGGCAGCCCTACATAGAGCGTGTTACAGTAATCCAATCACGAGGTTACCAGAGCATGTACCACTGATGTAAGGTCCTCCCTGCTCAGATAGGGACATAGCTGGGCTACCAACCGAAGATGGTAGAACGCATTCCGTGCCACCGAGGCTACTTGAGCCTCAGTGACAAGGAAGGATCTAAAAGAACTCCCAGACTACGAACCCGCTCCTTTAGGGGGAGTGTAACCCCGTCCAGGACAGGGTATATATCCACCGTCTGATCAGAGAAACCCCGCACCAACAGCATCTCAGTCTTGTCTGGATTGAGTCTCAGTTTGTTAGCTCTCATCCAGTCCATTATCGAGGCCAGGCAACGGTTCAGCACATTGACAGCCTCACCTGAGGAGGATGAAAAGGAGAAGTAGAGTTGCGTGTCATCAGCATACTGATGACAACGCACTCCAAAACTCCTGATGACCGCACCCAACGGCTTCATGTAGATGTTAAAAAGCATGGGAGACAAGACTGACCCCTGCTGGACTCCACATTGGAGAACCCACAGTGTCGAGCAATGTTCCCCAAGCACTACCTTCTGGAGACGACCCGCCAAGTAGGAGCGGAACCACTGCCAGGCAGTACCACCAACTCCCAGCTCCGCGAGCCTCTCCAGAAGGTTACCATGGTCGATGGTATCAAAAGCTGCTGAGAGATCAAGGAGAATCAACAGAGTTACACTCCCTCTGTCCCTCTCCCGACACAGGTCATCATACAGGGCGACCAAGGCTGTCTCGGTGCCGAAACCAGGCCTGAACCCCGATTGAAATGGATCTAGATAATCGGTTTCATCCAACGGTGCCTGGAGCTGGCCAGCAACCACTCGCTCCAAGATCTTGCCCAGGAATGGAACATGCGCTACTGGTCTGTAGCTGTTGAAATTATCTGGGTCCAAGGAAGGTTTTTTCAGAAGTGGTCTCATTGCCGCCTCTTTCAGAGGGCCAGGGACCACACCTCCCTGGCCCAACTAGCTGTTCCATCCCTGCTAGTTTTTATTAGCCAAGAGGGGCAAGGATCCAGTATCGAAGTGGTTGCACGTACCTGTCCAAGCACCTTGTCCATGTCCTCGAGCTGAATGAACTGAAACTCATCCAATAAAACATGACAAGACTGTGCTCCAGACACCTCATTAGGATCAACTGCTATAAACTGGGAGTCTAAGTCCCGACGGATGCATGAGATCTTATTTTGGAAGTGTCCAGCAAACTCATCACAGCGGGCCACCAATGACTCTGACATGTCCTGAGGGCCATAATGAAGTAGCCCTCGGACAACTCTAAAAAGTTCCGCTGGGCGGCAAAGAGATGACTTAATAGTGGCTGCAAAATGTTGTTTTTTTGCCGCCCTCACCGCCTTTGAATACAGTTTGGTGGAAGCACTTACCAACTCATAATTGCATCCATCGGGAGTTCATCTCCACTTCCGCTCAAGCCGCCTCCTATCTTGTTCCATCGTTCTCAGCTCCGGAGTATACCATGGAGCTGTATGAACTCTACACAGGAGAGGGCGCAGGAGTGATCGTGTCAACAGCTCTGGTCATCTCCACATTCCACAGTTCGACCAGGGCTTCAACAGGAGCGCCAGTCTTATCAGCCGGAAAAGCCCCCAGAGCCCTTTGGAAATCTTCAGGGTCCATTAGTCTCCGGGGGCGGACCAATTTAATAGGTTCCCCACCCTTGCAGAGGGGAAAAGCCACTGAAAGGAACAGACAAGGTCCCTAACCCTAGTGTCCCTAAATATATAAGAGAGTTACAAAATCTGGCCCATGTCTGTGAGCCCTTCTGCCTAGGCAGCCATAACTCTGAACCTGTAGTAAGGCTGTGAAAACCCTGCCATGGCATGATAACCTCTGTAAATGACCCCTAACACCTGGAGGGCCAAAAGGAAATACTTACATGGCCCCTGAAAACTCCAGGATCCTAGTCTGCAACAGTTAAAGCCTGTCCCTGTGCAGCTCGCAGGCCTGGGCCCCAGAGCCAACTTGATACCCAGGAAGGTGAACACTGGGGCAGGATCCTCCATATTCCCAGCTGTCAAGGGAACCCCAGTTACATAGCCATACTATATGCTGTGACCTCAGGTGCTAACATGCACCCCAAAATCTGCCATACCCATGAACAGCCAATCATATAGATAGTGCCCAACTGTTTCTGAGCCCAATTGTCTCATGACCGTCCCCTCCCAGAAGGATCTGAAGCACTCCATGGGAGAAATATAGCAGTCCCTAGGCAATGCTCTGTCACATAAATGCATAAGGCACCTGCCACAGGCGCACACCATGTTAAATGAAGTGTAGCACACTGTTCCTAGACCATCGGGTATGAACCCTGTGATGCTCTTGCTTATATTGTAAATATGGTAAGTGCTGGTTATATAGAAGATATATGGTAAGTGGAGTGAAAGAGGAGGGGGAGTACATGAGCAGTAGAATGCTGGATGATTGGCTGAGCGTTTGAATGGCTGGGAGTATAAATGGAAGAATGACAGTTGAATCAGGGTGGTGGATGTTGGAGGTTTAGAGAGATGAAAGAGGTTTTGGTGGTGTTTGGAGGTTGGTGTTGTTGTTGAGAGTGAGTCGGAGTTCTGAGGCAATTAATGAGAAGTAAAGTACATGTCAGAACATATATGAAACCATAAGCTTGTCAACAAAGTAATTAAGTAATCTTGTTATTTCTAATACTAAATAAATATTTCTAGGTTAAACAAAAGCCTGATTCCTTCAGCTGGGAAACAAACCAGGGGGGATAGCAAGTAACCAAGGCTGAACAGTTGTATCAAATGTTGGCAGCGGCGGAGGAAAAGATATTGTATCCAGTACCACAGAGAAACCCAGGGCTGTAAGCTTCAGTGCAAGAGGCTGCAGGGGGGGTTGGGAATTACCTATACCCATAGACACAAGGTATCGAGATAGCCTGGCAGAGACTAAGGCACAGTCTAAAGGTTATAAGAGATACAGAGTGTTGGGTAGTAAGGCCTAGCAGGGGGATCTTCTGAGAACTGTGCTAGAGCTGTAAAGGGTAAGAAGAAAACCTGACGTTCCTGTCTGCTGGTAGCCACAAGTGAGAGTTTCACAGGTGGTGCCGGGGAAGGACATCACAAACCCCTTACTGCCTGACCCATTATATAAGACTGGTGGTGAATCAGGTGTAATTTTCCCTACCCAACTGAGCTCTACCCGACTGGGGCATCCAGGAAGGGGCCAAGAACTCTGCCCAACTGTACATCTTTACACTCTTTCTTATCCCTGGCAATTACTGCCATAACTAAAACAGATTGAAGATTGTAGGCCATGAAGGCCAGTCAGGAGTTGGAGGCCATGAAGGCCAGCCAGGAGCTGGAGTATGGGAGTGGGAAACCAAAAGGAAAATACCATAACACAGACAAACCTCCCCTTAAACCAGGTAGCCTGCAAACAAAGTTTGTTGTACCTTGAGTCTAACTTGAGTCTAACCTGAACAGCTTATGCTGGTGGCTTCTTCTTACCCCTTTGAAGGCCTCTTGCCTCTTATCTCACTGTTGCACATATCCTTCTGCAAAAAGGGAAGGAAATATTTTATGAGTAAGTACACTTTACCAATTACTAGTTCATTGCAGCTAACCCAGTTCCCCTAAAGCGCAGAGACTAAGATATCCCGCTGTCACCAATATTGGTCCCCACTGCCGCAGCTTTCTCCTATCAGAATATAAGTGCCCATGTAAAAGTTGCATGCTATGTATGCAGTCCCTTCTTGTTCATATGGGGAGCAAAAGAAAAACACCCCAATGCTTCAAGGAAAAGGAATTGAGGAACTAATGAAATCAAAGCAGGATCAGGGAAAAGTACTTGCACAATGTGTACATATATATTGACCTTCCTTCAGCAGCAAAAAGTCAGGAGAGGAAAGGGTACAAAGTTGACTAGCTGTTCTCACTAGGGAGCTGGGAAGTGCCATCGCAGCACTGGGGTGAAGCCAGCATGGCTCAGAGATTGCTCCTCTCTTTTTTGCTCCTCAGCAAAAAACTACTTTGTTCATTCTCCCTTAGAGGAATATTGAAGGATTCTATTGTGCCTCCATGAGACTGATACTTTACCTCTCTTCCTGTGTTAAAGAAGAAAAGGACTGTGGTATCCATAACTCACCCAAATTTTCACAGTTTCTTGTCTCTCATTTTGTCAGTTACCATCCACCTTGTTGTATGTATGCTTTGTGAAGTTGGGCAACTGTAGTAGATTTGATCCTATTATTGATAACTTAAACAGGGGTAACACTGTACAGCAGGGGTGGTGAACCTTTGGCAGTCCAGATTTTGCTGAACTACAATTCCCATCAGCAGCAGCAAACATGCCCCATGGGCAGGGATGATGGGAGTTGTGCTTCAGCAACTTCTGGAGTTCCAAAGGTTCACCACCCCTGCTGTACATCTATCCTTGGAGGGGGTACCTTGGCTTTCACTGGAAGATCACATAGGAGCTGGCCTGTGGCTAGCTACAGTGACCGTAGGTGGATTGTTATGGCCCTCAGTATCCATGAACTCAAGCTTTTAAAAAATGTAGCCATTGATTCATAGATGCACCATAGAAGTATAATCTCTTTCATATTAAATACCTGGTGAAACAAGCCTACCGGCTACACTATGGACCTAGATGAGGATTTGCTCCTTAAGCTCACCTTGTTCATAGCTGTTAAACAGTTGCCAAATTCCTGCTATAAATATGAACCTTCCCTTCAACAGCTCATTCAAGCATCTGAAATCTTATTGCTACATGACTGAGCAGATAATCATTAAGATCACAGAGCAACCAGTATTGAATGCATGTACAATCCTTCATTCTACCCCAAAAAAACATGAAAAAGCAACCATTTTTATTGTTATCAATAAAGCGAGTGTGCAGTGCTAATATCATTCACTGTCTGATCTTGAATACATCCATCAGAATATCTGCATCAAGTACTGCAGCGATGTTGCCAAAACACACCATCAGCACAACAACACATTCTGCAATAGTGTGCTGGCACAGCAAGGGATGTACCTCATTTTATGACACAGATGGGGAACCTGTGGCTCTCCAACTGTTAAAATGTCCATCATCCCTGAGCATTGGCCATGCAGGCTCAGGCTGATGGCAACTGGTGTCCAACAACATCTGGAGGATCACAGGTCCCCAATCCCTGTTTTAAGTAATTATTTGCTGTCACAGCAGATTTTAGAATTAGCCAGTTGGTCAAGTATATATCCTCATACCTTTTTGGATGAAAAATAAATAGTTACGCTGAGAGTATGAACAGTCCTCCACCAGGCTCTTAGGAACACTGACCATATCACGCATGCATGCTTTCTGCATCTTCAACCATTATATTATGAGGCTGCCTTTGAAGACTGTTCAGAAACTGTAGCAACTACAGAATGCAATCACCTGATTGCTGACAAGCTCAAGGTGAGCCAATCATATTCCACTGACCAGCATTGCTAGCTTGGTTCCTTTAACGGAACCTCTGCTTTTATGGAGGCAAAGCATGAGATTGACCTCCGAGCTATGGTCCTTTTCTGCAACCCCATGTTTGCAGCAGTGAAAAAGCTAAGCACTATACCAATCAAATGAAACTTGAGGTTTCAATCAAGAGACTCTATGGTTGGCATTTGATAAAAATACCAATTGCATCTGGTATAACCTGGATTTGTGATGGATGTAGCCAATTTTCTTCGTTAACATTGAATGTGATGGTTTATACTAAATACTTAACATTTTTAATACATCATACATTCTTAGAAGGTTAGCCTCAATGGAGAGCACTTAGGAGGCAATCCAAATAATTTTTAGTGGCACCATATCTCTTGATTAGATGAATATACTTAGTGACATCTCATCTTTTAAAAATATCCATACACTTCCACTTGAAGTTCAACTTTACTGCCTGAATATCAATATAGATTTGTCTTCCAGCATGTATATTATGGATATAATATTATACCATTAACATTTAGCATCAACTACTTGGCAATTGAAGACATTGATTTTGCCAGCTGCACAACATGCTATTCTAAAAGCTACTAACGTGCAGGAAGCTAGAGTGAAAGTATTTCATAGTTGCATTTTCTCTATAGATTTCTCCTTGTTACATACGGCTTACTAAAAGTTCCTGAGCAAAATTCTGGTGTCAAGATTTATGGTCAATAAAATCTCAGCAAGCTGTTTGTGGGTTCTACCATAAGGAAATATGAGAAAACAAACCACATGAGAAAAGCTTGACAGCCATTCTCTTCTTTTGAAGTGCCATTGCTATGAACATAACACCATAAGAAGAGCCCTGCCAGATCAGACCAAAGGTCCATCTGGTCTTGCATTCTTTTCTCACAGTGGTCAGCAAGGAAGATCACAGTAGGATATGAGCATAACAGCATTCTTGTGCTCCCTAGCAACTAGTATTCAGAGGAATAACATCTCAAATACTAGAGGCAATACACAGCCATCGTGACTACTAGCCTTTGATAGGCTTATCTTGCATGCATTTGTCTAATCCCTTTTAAAACTGTCCAAGCTGGTGGCCCTTCACTGCCTCTTGAGGGAGCAAATTCTATAGTTTAACCATGAGCTGTGTGAAGAAGTGTTTTCTTTTTGTCTGCCCTGAATCTTCCAACATTTAGCTTCATTGGATGTCCCTGAGTCCTAATGGCATGAGAGGGGGGGGGGACTCTCTGTCCACTTTCTCCACATGATACATGATTTTATACATCTCTATCATGTCTCCCCCTTACTCATTTTTTGACCAAACTAAAAAGCCTCAAACTGACATAACCTTCCCTCATAGGGAAACTGCTCCATCCCCTTGATCATTTTGGTTGCCCTTTTCCTGAACCTTTTCCAGTTTTATAATATCCTTTTCTATTTTGGGGTATTGTGTTCAGAACTGTAGACAGTGGGTGATATTCAGTATCAGTTCTACTCGGAGTAAATCCATTAAAGTCAACAGATAGGACTAATTTAGTTTCATTAATTTTAATGGGTCTACTCTGAGGAGAACTTAGTTGAATACAACTTTGTATTCCGACCTTAGCATTAAATGACCATAAAGAACTGTCTCGAGTGGCACTCTGCTGGAGGCAGTATGTTCTGAGGGCAGCGTTTTATAGGACATAAAGTAGAACTTTGCTGTATTATCCAGACTGATTACTTCCCTTTTCTCCAATACAGGAAAATACTAGTTGCCAACTCGAATAATTGTTGTAGAGTTAGTTTAATTGGCAACATCTTGAGCATCTTGCACATCAAGATGCCAAGTTTTTATTCTCTCCAAATCCAGTAATGCTACTCAAAAGCCTGTTGTTTCTTTTGGACACATCTGCAACAGAAAATGTGTTATTTTTGCACTGGGAGCATAAAATCACAGGTGTTTGTGTGGCACCCCCAGTCACCTATCTATTGGTTTAATTTGCACACATTAATAGTTTATCAGCATAGGTGCCTGGAGGAGATATTAAAATTATGGCTTGTTCACAATAAGCCCAGTAGTGCTAAACACACTTTCACTGGATCGGAAGTAGTAGGAATACGAACCAGAGAAAACAGTAATTTATTAAGGGACCATCAAAAAACTGAATCAAAGTCGTTATAAAAACAGACTGCCTCATTATATCATCCTGTACCTGTTCAAAGCAATGGGGATATTATAATCTCTTGGACTTGACTCTGATTGCAATCAAGCCCTATTATACCTTTGTGTCTAACAGCCTACATTAATGTTTCACAACTCAAAAGCAATACTTAACCATGTGTGTGTAAATGAATAGATTAACCAATTCAAAAGCCTATTGGCTCAAAGAGCAACAAACATTACGACTTAAATATTTAAAACTTATTAAAAACAAAATCTTGGTTGCAACTTTACATCAGCTTAAAAATTTTCATTCATGATTCAGGTCTGGGTTTTGCTTGCAGAAATGTGTAGATTTCTGCCAAGAAAAATGTTTATTGGGAGAAATGACCAACTGAGAGAACTGAAACTGACAGATCCATAAATTTCTACTTAAGAGATTTCCTATAGGCACTGAGAACAATCAAACAAAATTCCAATGAGCAGAGCCATCCAAAAGGGAGGGCAGAAAGAGAGTGGAAGACACCAAATCTAAGGAATGTCAAAAAATAGCACAATTTTCAGTCAATAATCATGTCAGATAAACATCCTTGATTTTTTTTTTTTAAAAAAGCAAAATGAATGTTATAGATTCTATATGCATGGTTCAATGCTTAGATTTTTAAAATTATGGGAGGAAATGAAATCCAGCAAAACCACGAGTTGCAGGTTAGCAAACAACCCTCCATGGGTCACTAGAGCTCCCCAAGCTCCCCCTTCCAACCTGGGTAGCCTGCAAGTCATCAGAGCTCCCCTCTCTTGCATGGGTCTCCAGAACTACCACCCTGTGGTCTCCAGGGCTCCCTCTCCCCCCACAGGTCACCAGGGCTCCCCCCCAAAGGGATTGCCAGAGCTCCTTCCACCCCAAAGGTCACAAGGGCTCTCCCCCCCCACAGGTCACTGAAGCTGTACACTGGAATGTGGTTTTACTAATTTTATTGATTTATTATTATATTCTACTAAATCTGTCAGCCTCCTTGATTTTTTTTAAGGACAATACATCTGCTGATAAAACCTGGCAGAGCTACATTTTAACTGCATATCTGTTTATTCATCTACAGTGTCTTGAGGATCAGGTGATAACTTGGCAGGCTAATCTCTCTAAAACACCTCTTCTCTCTTCAGGAAATATATATTATAGCCCTGTTAAAGTAATCACTTCAAATAAATGAAAAAAATGTGTACAGTATATCAGTTTAATTTAGGTTCTGTGTAGAGGGTAGGGATGGGGTTCGCTGCCCAGTTCCAAACCACTTGTATTGCGATAGTCCATCATTCCATCCTTATCCACCCTTGTTTTGTTCCCACTTGCGTTAGGGTTGCCAATTCAATCCGCTTTTGTTGGTTTTTTGATTGCAAAAACATTGCATAATTTTTAACAAAAATGATCACAGTGTTCCACATGGTTTATTTTTTCCTGTTTATCACACCTACACACTGTTATGAATGCATCAACTTAGATGAAATTACGAAGATAATTATGTAAAATTAGGGGGGAAATTCAGAAAAAAAAATCTGTGCCAATTATAGCTGCAACCTGCCGCCAAAAAATGCATGCTGATTACAGCTGCAGCCCACCACAAAAAACCCGTGCCAGTCCGAAAAGATAGTGGACTGTCAAATTTAGTCGGAATCTGGTACTAAATCCGATCCGATATTCTCTCCCATCCCTAGTATAGGGGGATGTAAATTTAGAACAAATGTGTCTAGAAGAAGTGACATTTTTATATGTCAAATCATGCGCTGGGTTTCTTAGCCATAAGCACCTGTCTTCAAATAAAAAGCGTCTCTTTTCCAGTCTCATTGCCCTGGCATAATGTAAATAGGAGGTAGAGATTGCTATAGTATATAGCTGGATGAAAGAACACCCTTTTGAAAGATATATTTTCCACTAGATAAGAATCCCACCACAGACAACTGTGAAGAGGTGATCCAATGACATTATTCAATGGAATTGATTCGGAGCACCTATTCAAGCATGAAGTAGAGACCTGTGTGCTAACGTACCTGTTCTTTTGTAGGGCTATCAAAGAAAATATGAGACTGTTGACAATGCATGCTGCTTTGAAGTCTTCAGTAATTAAAGCCTGAGCTCCTTTATACTGTTTTTATAAGCAGTGTCTGCAGAACAAAGAATGGGAGGGAGTCATAAAGTACAGCTGGTTGCACAGCAGTTGAGAACAGAATCATATACTCCTAAGACTGGGATGGAACTGAACCAAATCTGCACTCAGAGGGTTGCTTCTAACAGCAGTACATGAGTACACATGGTATAAAGTACACATGAATGGCAGTTGGGCTTGGATGGGGTCTCCGATCAGATATATTTCAAAGGGGAATGTGCTGAATGAGACACACATGTGCCTCACCAAAAATGGTGCATGTCACTTGCAGTTATTGTCATCATCATCAGTAACAACAACGGTAATAATAATTTGATGCCTGATTAATCACTTTTAAATATTTTAGCTGATCAGAAGGTTTTTAATCCATCAGATAAATTCAAACTTGAGTAAATATAGCTGCCCTAATTTTAAATAAAAGATTGAATCTCCCTGTAACTTCACACAGGAAAACAAATGTGTATTGCCCCAAGTAAGTGAGAAGTGGACTAAGTGCTAATAAATTAACCAATTGCTTTTGATGACATCTCCAGAATATTTGAAATGCTGACTTCAAAAGATATATAATATCCCTGAATATCATATGGGAGCTCTTTTTAGATTTATGTACTGTAAAGCATTTGTCTACGTATAACGCATGGGAATAATGCTGATTCTGGCAGGGAAATCTATTTCTTTGATTGCAAGGCTGTAAAATGCTGCTACCTTTGTAAAATTTGTAAAATGATGACCTTTGTCGGGAGACAGATAGGGGGAGTGTGACCCTTCTGATTCTCCTTGATCTCTCAGCGGCTTTTGATACCATCGACCATGGTATCCTTCTGGGGCGACTCGCTGACTTAGGAGTGTGCGGTACTGCGTGGCAGTGGTTCCACTCCTATTTGGCGAGCCGTCCCCAGAGGGTAGTGCTTGGGGAGCATTGCTTGGGACCTTGGAACCTCCGGTATGGGGTTCCACAAGGGTCAGTCCTGTCCCCCATGCTCTTTAATATCTATATGAAGCCGCTGGGTATGGTCATCAGGAGTTTTGGGGTGCGTTGCCATCAGTACGCTGATGACATGCAGCTCTATTTCTCCTTTTCATCTTTTTCAGGTGAGGCTGTCGACGTGCTGAACCGATGTCTGGCCGCGACAATGGACTGGATGAGAGTTAACAAACTGAGGCTTAATCCAGACAAGACTGAGATGCTGCTGGTGGGTGGTTCTCCTGACCAGATGGCGGTTGTTCAACCTGTTCTGGGTGGGGTTGCACTCCCCCTGAATGATCAGATCCGTAGCTTGGGAGTTCTTTTAGAACCATCCCTGTCGCTTGAGGCTCAGATAGCCTCGGTGGCACGGGGTGCATTTTACCAACTCCGGTTGGTGGCCCAGCTACGCCCCTATCTGGACAGAGAGAACCTCGCCTCCATAGTTCATGCGCTGGTAACCTCAAAATTAGATTACTGCAATGCGCTCTACGTGGGGCTGCCTTTGAAGACGGTTTGAAAACTGCAGCTTGTGCAGAATGCAGTGGCCAGATTGTTAACGGGGACTGTCATGAACCTGTATATGTTCATGAGTTATTAAAAATCTCATAAGTAATATTTTGGCTCAAGCAAGGGACTCTGGGAGATTCTACAGTTAGGAAAAGTCAGGCCTCTGACAAAGCAAAATCCTGAGTTTCACTTTCCAGCTGAGGACGGTTAAGAAGAAGCCTAAACACGAACACCTGGCTATCTGTGCTGATTAGCAAGTGCCTAGCACCCAAGGTCATTCTTGGCCTGTGAAGTTTGAAACACAGTTGGGAGGAGGGCCTGAAGGCACGCAAAAGGGAGAAACATCTAGAAAGGGGTTGCATCAGCCCATTCCTGATTGGATAATTAATCTGGGACCGTTAGGATCTTTTCCCTTAAGTATAGGGCTGGAATCCCAAAGCTTTTGTTCCCTGAAGTTGACCTAAAGGGTTCCTGGTTCCCTAAGAGTTGCCTATGGGAGGCAACTACGCAGGGTTCCATTCTTCTTGTTCTGATGCCAACCTCTCTTAGGAGAGTAGTCATTGCAACCATCTACCTCATGTGTAAATATTAGGCTAGAAAAGGTTGTTATTTTCTTGTTGTGTCTGTGAATCCTCTTGTTTGTACCAAAACCCCGTTTGGGTGTATGGTCTTAAAGGATTACTTGCTGCTATATATGTGATGTGCACTTATATATTTTAATAAAGCTACTTCTATTTAACCTGGTGTGTTCATTGAGAGAAAGGGTGGTTCTGAATTCAGCACCTTGACCATCTCAGTCACGTAACTACCAAAGAGGGAGAAAGAAGTTAAAAGCTTAACTCTAAATTGAGGTATTAAACCAGAGGTTCCTGGCAAGGAGTGTAACTGTGGCTCTTGCCTCATAGGATCTTGGTTTTACCTATTGCCTGGGCTCAGAGATCCCCTGGCTCTGAGTGGACCAGTAACAGGGGTGGTGGCAGCCTACCTTCTACCTTGCAGGGTTGGTGTTGGATTGCACAGCCTTGGCAGGGGTGAATTGGTATTTTTTGGTTCCAGTCCCATTTTCTTAAGGTGGGGTTTGGGTCTGACGCATGGTCCCTGTGCCTTGACGGTAGGGATTTATGACAGGGACTAGACGGTCTGACCACATTACACCGGTTCTGGCCCACCTGCATTGGCTGCCTATATGTTTCCGGGCCCGGTTCAAAGTGCTGGTTTTAACCTACAAAGCCTTACACGGCACAGGACCACAATACCTGTTGGAACGCCTCTCCCGATATGAACCTGCCCGTACACTACGCTCATCATCGAAGACCCTCCTCCGAGTCCCTACTTATAGGGAAGCTCGGAGGGCGGCAACATGGAAAAGGGCCTTTTCAGTGGTGGCCCCCGAATTGTGGAACAACCTCCCAGAGCAGATACGCCTGGCGCCAACGTTACTATCTTTTCGGCGCCAGGTTAAAACTTTCCTTTTCGCCCAGGCATTTTAATCATTTTAACCATCTTAATCATGTTTGTATGTATGTATTGGAATTGTTTTTAATTTAATATTCTGTATTTTAATTGCGTTTTAATGTGTTATATGCTATTGTGTTTTTATGTTGTTTTGTTCTTGTTAACCACTCAGAGAGCTTCGGCTATGGGGCGGTCTATAAGTTTAATGAAATAAATAAATAAATACATTCAAGTTTAAATTAGGGGTGTGTGTGAAACCTTTTTGTCTCTTTGTTTTGCTTTGACTTAATTTTCATTTTGAAAAATCTTTGTTTTGTTATCTTTTCAGAGAAATTGAAGTTGTTTTACTATCTGTTTAGAGATGTCACATTTGTTTTGCTACCCACATTCATTGCTGTAATTGGGGGGGGGTTGCAATAGTTTCTGATGCCACCTACAACTGTGGCAGCAGCAGACCTGTTTCCAGAAGCCACTTGTGGCAAACACCAGTTTACTTACCCACACCCTGGATATTTTGTTATTCTAGGGCCTTGTGTGGGTGAGATGGTGGCTATCACAAAATAAAAATGGAGGTCTTCATAGGCAGAATGGGGAATTAAGATCTCTCGTGATGATTATGAAGTTATTAATCACTTTTCACATATGCCTCAAGACACTTTACAAGTATACAATTAAAACAACTATAACAGGTTTAAAAACAATTTTAAAAAAACCCTAAACATAGGTTTAAAACAGCACAAGTAAACATCCAATGCAGAGACCTAAAACAAACATCAAGCTGGAAAACCTTGTTGAAACAAAAATATCTTCAGGTGTTTCTGGAAATTACATTTCTCCTCTGCCCGTAGTGTCTGAATAGGAATGCTGTTCCCAGTGGAGACTGGTGGCTCCGATGTCAATGGGGCAGTGAATCTGGTCCGGGTTTTTGCCTGAACGTTTAAGGAGCTATCCAAGGTGCAGATTCACTGCCCTACTGACATCGGAGCCACCAGTCTCGACTGGCTGTTCCACAAAAAAGGGGCAGCCACACTGAAAGCCTTACTATGAACTGGTATGGAGCAGGCTTCTGATATTTTAGGGACTCCTGCAGAATGCTGTGACCAACTGGGTATGTAAAGAGCAGAGCTTGGAAAAGTTACTTTTTTTGAACTACAACTCCCATCAGCCCCAGCCAGCATGGCCACTGGATTGGGCTGATGGGAGTTGTAGTTCAAAAAAGTAACTTTTCCAAGCTCTGGAAGAGTAAGGCAGTCTCTGAAGTAATTTGGTCCTGACCTGTATAGGTCCTTATATGTTAGTATCAGAATCTTGAACTTGGCTTGGTAGCAGATTGGCAGTCAGTGCAGATCCTGCAGACAAGGTGTTATATGCTGGCAGCAGTTTCCCCCCATAAGCAGCCTAGCTGTCATGTTCTGATGTGAGGAGATGGGTTAGAGAGTGTCTATTCATTGCCAGGAATCTGTAGAGGTACAATTATGCATTCTTCCATTCCCCACGTTGGTGGCTCACCACTTCATGGAAGATTAGCCCATCTAATGCCAGGGGGCATGTTTACCCTCACCGCAATGACATCCCAAAGCACAGCATTTACTTTTCCCCAATGCTCATCTTTTAACTGAGCTAGTTTCAAAAACCAAATCCAGCTCTTTCCAAAAATTCCAGCACAATGGTAATAAAGAAGACTCATTATTTCAAGACTTTCTATCCCATCCATAAACAGCAAGAATTTGTCTTTTAAAAAATTAAAATGGTAGTATTAGAGGGCTCTTCTGCTTTATAATCTAAACCACCAAGGGAGCAATCCAAACCCAAGATCCTCCAGGATGCACAAATTAGGATCTGGCAGATCTCTGGCTCTGCTGGCCAAACCCTGGCTCAGCCGAGGCTAGGCCAGCCTAAGCCTTCAACCCCAGCTCAGCCAAAGAAACACTGGCATAAGTGCCTCATCCTGGCTCAGCCACAGCTCAGCCAAGTAAGTCCCCCAAAAAGGGATGTTTTGGGGGTGTGGCAGAGGGAGGACCAGGCAGGGGGTGTTTATGCTGGATCCTAACTTGCTTCAGCTTAGTCACCTGACCGAGCAACCCAACAGAACTTACACTGAAAAAAGTGTGGTGTAAACTCTGCTTCAAAGGCTTGTTTCCCCTCTGTGAGGCTACTAAGCCAGCAGTAGCTCTACTCTTGAGCAAGGTTTGGATCTGGCATACTTTATGCTGTCTTAAATGAAGCTGGCATAAATTACACTAGCTTCCCGTAGTTAGGATGGATCCCCTGCTCAGTAGTTGCAATATGCCATCTGACAGAAACACAAACCCAGGGACCGCACCCTGCAATAAACCCAGATGCCAAATGAGTTCCCATATCCCCAGGCAACACTGTTGTAGAACCTAGTATCATCAGCAATGCCACTAGGGGCTCATTCATCGCTCATCCTCCAATGTAATATATACCATCACCTGCCAACAAAGCCTCTGCTATTGCTACCCTGGGAAGAAGAGGGGGATACAAATTCAATAAATAAATAAATAAATAAATAGGACAAACAGTTCAGTCAGTCTTTACACAAAGAAAGAAATGGACAAAATCTCACCTCTAATTGGGTGACTGAACATTTCAGTCTCCCAGGAGTTGCAGCTTTTAAACAAAGAAACTACTGAGGGGGAACTCTAGCATGAAGCTGATGAGCAAGAATGGATCAGTAACTTCATTCATTTAAGCTGCAGTCCTAACCATCTCTAACTCAGAGGTAAGTCATATTGGATTCAATGGGACTTACTCCCAGATAAGTGGAGTAAGGATTCCAGCCTTGGGGCCCAATCTAAACTTCTGATCCTCCATACTGGGAGAGGAGGTGATGGATGGGGTGGATTTTCAGTATGAAAATTCCTTTTAGAATACTATGTAAATACATATTTAATCCCATTTCTAAACACATTTTATCCTACAGCCAGAGCTTGGAAAAGTTACTTTTTTTGAACTACAACTCCCATCAGCCCAATCCAGTGGCCATGCTGACTGGGGCTGATGGGAGTTATAGTTCAAAAAAGTAACTTTTCCAAGCTCTGCCTACAGTAAGCCATTTTTATGCAATTTGGAATATTTTTAAGCCAGGAACTGCATCACAAAATTCAGAGAAGTGCAAAATCAAAAGAATGATTACATTCCAATCTGTATATTCGTTCAGGAGGTGCGAATTAGTTGGTTCACTTAAATATGAGGATCAAACCAACTTCTCTTCCATCCCTATATTGGAACAAGTCCTACTGAATGTTGTATGGTTTGAACATGCATAGGCTTGGGCCGTGAAAGAAGAAACATTACTATGGATTCATGTTTGCTACTGCTTAACTGTGGTTATTACGCTGCACAGTATTCATTTAATTGCACTCACTGTTCATAACATAATATTTCTTAGTCCCCAAGAGTACTGTTTACAAAGGATCATTTGTAAAAGGTGTACTGTAATTTGTTACTCATTGAACAGATTCATTATTTGTTCTTTAGAGACTGATGCATTTTTTTTAAAACCACTGAATAGTCGTGCTGCAATTCTCATCCATAACATTATTGATTTCCAATACGGGTGTTTTCTGTTCACTTCTTGGCCCCCTCAGCTTCTGTTTCTGCTATTACCTGCTGATTGCTTTATCTATAATTAAAGTCAATAAAAATCTCCTTAATGTACTGAGTATCATTAAGAAGTAGCATTAGTTATAAAACTGCTTCATTGAATTGAAGATCTTAAGGCATGTAAAGCTGGCCCTCAAAATATTTGCTTTAATACTGCATAAACATAGCAGAAGGTATTTGAAATACGTAAAGCATGAAATATTAACAAAATTTCATTTCGAAGCATGATGACTCCATCCTATCTAGCACTCCATTTACACTACCCCATTCAGTCAATATCATATGTTGTTGTTTTCAAGCACTGGTGACAAAATGAAGGATGAGATGCTGACTCAGTATGTGTGGTCCTCAGCTGGAACAAACTCAGAATTTGTAAAAAAAAAAACTTCTTGAATGCCATTCACCTATGGTCTGGTTCAAACTTGCAGCAGGCCCAAGCAATCACCTTAGTGGTGTCCAGGCACCGCTGGGGCTGAGCAGAATCATGCAAACGTGCAATTGCTTAGAACTGGTGCTTTTGCATGAGAACTTTAAGTTCATGTGTTGCAATGTACATGATCACAGCATCTCTTTTGTTGTTATATACCTTCAAGTCGATTATGACTTATGGCAACCCTATGAATCTTTTTTGGATATATTCATGGGGTTTTCATGGTAATATGTATTCAGAGGTGGTTTACCATTGCCTTCCTCTAACCCTACGGCACTTGGTAGTCCCAGGCGGTCTCCCATCCAAGTACTAACCAGGTCTGACCCTGCTTAGCTTCCAAAATCAGACAAGATAGGGCAAGTTCAGGGTAGTATGGCCATAGGCACATCTCTTGTACCTAATCTTTTAGACGTACTTCCTCTGCTGCTAAAAGGGTAGGAGCAGATCAAATGGGCTTAATTTATAGAAAGATAGATTTTAGTGGAACATTATGAGGGAGGTTCTTTTTTACTTTTATTTATTTATTTGTTTATGTTAAAAGAACAGACACATATATTTACCTACGGATATATATGAAATGTTATAAAAAGTAATTTGATAGCAAAACAAAACAATTGGGTGGATAAATGTTGTCCTGCAATGTATCATTCCAAAATAAAATGAAGACAATTTTTATAAAAATCTGCTGCTTTATTACTTGCTCATCTATAGTATATCAGATTGGTCATTATGATATCCCCCACAAACAATTATGAAACTCATGGTGGCATCTTTTGTTTCCAATACATATTTTTGCAGCTGAGAATAAATGAAACTCTTATGAAAAACTTATTGATGGTAAGAGGAGTTTGACAATGCAACCAATCACTAAGAGGGTTGGTAGACCATCTTTCTCTAGAAGCCTTCAAGCAGAGGATTGTGGACAGATATCTGTTGGGGACACTGTAGCTCTGGATTTCCTGCATTGACCAGGGAGCTGGACTAGATGATCTACAAGACCTCTCTAGCTCTATGATTCTATGGAATTAACAGTAGACATACATATAAGAGCAGAGGCAGGCTTTAAACACAGCTCTGCCTGCCCTTTCCCTCCTTGCACAGCCCCAAAGCACTACCCAAACTGTAAGCTGATCTCTGCAAATGAACTAAAAGCAAAGACTTTACTTTGCCCAAAGTTTCTAAACTGCTTAACTGTGTAATTCTATACATGTTTAATAATAAGTAATTCCAGTGCTTTTTTGGTGATACTACTAAGGCTGCTTTAAAAGAAATGGGGGTGCCACAGCATCTGATTGTCCTGATGCGTAACCTATACTCTGGACAAGAGGCTACTGTAAGGACAGAATATGGAGAAACTGATTGGTTCCGAATCGGAAAGGGTGTGAGACAGGGGTGCATTTTATCACCTTATTTGTTTAATCTATATGCAGAACATATCATACGGAAAGCAGGATGGGACCAAGAAGAAGGAGGTGTGAACATTGGAGGGAGAAATATCAATAATTTAAGATATGCAGACGATACCATACTACTAGCAGAAACCAGTAATTTATTTATTTATTATTTGATTTACATCCCACCCTTCCTCCCAGCAGAAGCCCAGGGTGGCAAACAAAAGCACTAAAAACACTTTAAAACATCATAAAAACAGACATTAAAATACATTAAAACAAAACAACTTTAAAAACATTTTTTAAAAGCTTTGAAGACTTTTTTAAAAAAAGATTTAAAAGCATATTGTTTAAAAAAAGGTTTAAAAGCATATTAAAAAGCAATTCTAACACAGAAGGAGACTGGGATATGATTTGTAATGATTTGAAACGAATGGTGATGAAAGTTAAAGAGGAAAGCACAAAAGCAGGACTACAGCTGAACGTCAAGAAGAGTAAGGTAATAACAGAAGAGTTATGTAACTTTAAAGTTGACAACGAGGACATTGAACTAGTCAAGGATTATCAATACTTTGGCACAGTAATTAACCAAAATGGAGAGGCCGGGCCTGGCAACCAAAAGGTTTTCTGTATCTTTAAAAGTTGAGCAGGGGGAAGGGTCCATCTTGTGTTTTTTCCCATCACAGTGTTGCAAGAACACCTGCACTTGGCTGACTTTCTCTTCTCCTAAAGATACAGGATCAGTCTCAGGCCCTGTGCCTGGCAACCCTATCCCGGACATTGTGGGAAGTTAAAATGGCTGCTCCAAGAGACCTAGGACAAGGGAACTAAGTGGGCCTCTGAGCCCCAGCAGCTGCCCAAGAATGCCTTGTACTGATGCCAGGCCTCCATAGACCTGCAGTAGGGACACACACACATTCAGCTCTGAGAGCTGAACATTCATGGAGCAACAGATTGTACTATCACTTTGTTGGGCCTTCTGATAAAAGTCAATTTCTTTGTTTATTGGAAGCCACCAACCACCTCACACGCTCTTCAGGATATTGGATAGTTAAATTATTTTCTCTTTGACGTGAATGAGGTATGGGTTATTTACACTGAGGTGCAGTTACACCATTTCTGTAACAATACAGGCAGGCCTTTGGGGATGATTAGATTTTATTATTATTATTGGTGTAGGTTTTAATGTTTACTGGATTGCTATGTTATTAGATGTGTAGATAGATTTTATTATTATTATTGGCTCAGATTCTAATGTTTATTGCACTGATATGCTAATTTGTACATCGCTCAGAGTGGCTGGAGAACCAGCCAGATGGGCAACTAAGAAATTTAATAAATAAATAAATAAATGCAGGAAGGGATATAACAGTGATGGGTCCAAGCTGTGCCTATTTTACCTCCCTACCCTATACCTACCTTCTTTGTTAGAACTCAAGAAAAAAAGAAATTTGCTGTTGTTTCTCCCTCTCTCTCTCCTGCACCTGAGATATGCTCATCCAGCTACTTACCTTAAGTGTAATGAAATATGGGCACAAGTATAAACAGCATAAGACATAGGTCTTTATTGTGAGGAAGACCTGTGTCAGCCTCATGTATTACTAGGGATGGGCAAATCTGTCAATTTGGTTTCTCTCAGTTTCTAATTTTTCCAATTTTAGATTTGGTTCTCCATATTTCCATATCACTTTGCAGGGTGTGTGTGTGTGTGCTTTTAAAGAAGTCCTCATGAAAATTCATCAAATGTCAGTGTGAATTTCTTCTAATATACACATTTTTGCATGCAAATTTAACTAAAAAACACATTTTTGCAAAACTATCCCTAATATAATGCATTTTTGTATGTTATATTCACCAATAAATGCATTTTTGTGTACAGTAGGGCCCCACTCATACAGTGGGTTACGTTCCGGACCCCCACTATAAAGCGAAAAACACTGTAAAGCGGAACCCATTGAATAGAATGGTGTGCAATGCCCGAAAACCGCTGTAAAAGAGGAACAAGCGCCGTATGAGTGGGGCTTTAGTCTAATTGCGTCTAATTGAGACTGCTGTATTAGCAAAGCGCTGTAAAGCGAAGCGCTGTAAAGCGGGGCCCTACTGTACATTTTACTCTAGTACATACATTTTTGTACATATGACTTGGCTGGAGAACTGCTCTGCAAAATTCAGAGATGTGTGAATTTCAAAGGATAGCTGTATTTCAGTTTGCATATTGTTTCAGAAGTGTGGCTTAAGTAAGTTTGACTTTAAATGTGAACTGAACCAAATTTCTCCCCCATCCCTATGTGATGCTGTGAAGTAATATATGTTTTGCTTTTCTCCCTGCGCTATGTAGGCTTGAGGCATCCAAAATCAATATCACAGTGGCCACAGGAGTAAGGATATGTAGGTGAGAGATTTGTGGGGGTGTCTAATTTGTTCCTGTGAGAGTTCATCTGGCAAGACAAGTGTGGAAGGAGGCAGAGACAGAAAAGACTGTGGCTAGCCCCAAGACATTTTGCTGCTTGAGGTGAGGGGTAGGATGGCATAAAGTCCCATTCCAAGGAGAGAAGCTAGACTGGCAGTTGAATCTTATTTCAACACTGGTAATAGGACAGCATCCCGAGGGCCGTTTTGGAGGTGCAGGGCAGACTGTATGGCACACATAAATCTGTTCTCCAACACTTTACTACTGCCCCCTGCTCCTTAACACCTGCTGCCTGAGATGGCCACTTCACTCCACCTAATGGTAGGCCAGCCTGGAAAAGGCCACTCAGCAGAGACAATGCCCCCCCTCTGTTCTGTTATGTTCCCACAGTTGGGATGGGGAACATGGTTGGGGTTCTAAATATCTGCTCCTATGCCATCTCCCTTTGTCACACCTAACCACATGCACTTCTCTGATACATGGACAGACCAATCAAGCTTTCTGGTCACCTTGCCGTCCCTGAAAAAAATCTTAGGAACATAGGAAGCTTCTTTCTCCAAAGTGACACCATTGACCCATCCAGCTCAGTATTGTCTCCACTGACTCATAGTGGCTCTCCAGGATTTCAGGTAGGAGTCCTTCCCAGCTCTATCTGGAGATACCAGGGACTGAGCCTGGGACCTTCTGCGTGCAAGGCAGATGCTCTAGCACTGAGCTATGGTCCTTCCCTAGAACACATGACAAGATACAGGAAATGGCCTTATACTTGATCTTGCTATCTATTTGACAGTCAGCAACACTGAATTATCTCTGGCAAAGGCCTTTCCCAGCCTGACTACTTGATATCCTTTCAAGTGAAGATACCCAATCACTGAACCTGGGACCTTTTGTTTGCAAAACATGGGCTCTTACCACTGAACAATGGTGTCTCTCAGTAGTGCTCTCTGCTAAGCATTCTCAAACACACTTAAAAGTGCCCAAGCTCACACCTTTCCTTTCAAATGCATCCATCTTCCACCAATTCAGTGTCAATGTATTTCACATTTCCTTTAGGCTACCCCCTCATTGTGATCCTGTCGCACATTTAGGTTTACAACATGTGAAGACAAACTTTCCCAGACAAAACAACAGACAGCTTGTGAGCTAAAGCCCTTGAGCTTTGAGTACTTGTTTGCCTGAAGGGTGAACATAGTTCATTGCAGCTCAGCAAAAGTTCCATTGTGTTAATAAATGTACAGCACGTAGCTGACAAAATGAACAATTGAAACTCGGTTATAATACCCTAAAGGATCCCAGAGACGTGTTCAGCTGGTGGAACTCCAATCTGTATCTTTAATAGGACATTAAACTGGTTGAACATCAAACCCATTTCACAGAGGTACAGAACGCAAATACAGTCTTGAGAGTAGAGCAGACTTTGAAATGTAGTTACAATGAAGTGCAATGTTTTGACTTTGTTCTGTCTATTGCTATGAACATGGGGATACTGATGTTCCTAAAATACATTTAAAAGCCCCAAATATATTGTCACAGAACATTAAATGCATCACTGTTGTGTAGAAACCATCATAAAACCTGCTTGTTATTCTGCTTCTAATGAATTACCTTGCTCAAGTCTACAGTTGTCCTATATTTTTAGTGCATGTAGCATATCTGATTATCTACTCTTACTGATTCCTTCTTGTCAGTTTATTTCATTGCTATGTTATGATTCTTGTCATTTCTACAGGCTCACTGACAGCCCACCCCCTCCAGCACAGACCAGGTTTCTGGGTGTCATTTCATGGAGGAAGACTGAGTGGAATCCAGATTTGTAAACAAGAAACTCAACTTGGTGTCACCTTACTGCAGGGGTGGGGAATCTTGGGCCTAGGTGCTGAATGCAAACCTCCAGGGCTCTTTCTCCAGCTGCCTGCGCTACAAACCCAGGCTACACCCCTCACTGGTCCTGGTCTGTGAACTCCTCTAGTGATTTAACATGGGTAGAGTGTCTCCTTGAACTGTGATAATATATCTTGCTTGCCTAGATGAATGGAAATACGTGTGTGCCTGACCTTTACCTCACCCACCACTGTATGCAGTCCTTGGAGGGTCCTATGTGGCCCTCAAGCTGAAAAAGGTTCCCCACCCGTGTCTTACAGCCTTACAACCTTCGTGTCAGTTCAGACATAATAATCAACTATGGTTGATTAAGCTAAGAAAGAGCATCATTCCCATGCACTCTCACCTCCATACCTATTCACATCAATGCCCACTTCAGCATATCTGTTATGATTACAATTTCCCATTACAACCAAACCAGGAAACTGTGGTGAAATCTTGAGCTCCTAATCCCTATATGAAACCAGAATCAAATTGCAACTGCATATCATGGTTTGGAGTTCAAGGCTAAACCACAGTTTCCTGGTTCAGATGTAATGTAAAACTGTGGTTCAAAGTAACCCCAACAGAAGCACCAAAGCTGGCATAAGAAGAGAGGAGGAGATGGAATAAGTGAGTGGGGAGCACAGCTTTTTACTTGTTCTGTGGTTTATTAAGCCAGGATCATTACATCCAAACTGACTCAGTGTTCATACCTTCCCTTCCACATGCAGGAAAGAGAAGGAACAAAATGGAATTATGGAACTCACTCTCATTTTGCCAAAATTGATGTTTTAAGCCTAATTTGAAATTTCCTGCTTGAACAAAAACTCTCTGGAATTTTGAGAAAAATAAATGTTTTGATAAGCAGAAGTTCTTAGTGGGGTCCTGAATTTGGGACCCACAGAAACATGAAGACAGATTATTTGTCAAGAACTGTCCGCACTACTAGTCCTGTTGTGAATCAAGCAAACCCTATTCTGTGGGCTAAGCTAGTAAGAGCTAGGTCCAGAGTCACCAGTAAATTTTGCCTAAAGAAAAAACTTCTGGAGGCTGTGGTTTGGGAGAAACTGAAAGAAGAAACAAGTATTGCCTGGAATTAATACTACTACCCAAGCTCAGATTGGAGTATATATTCCATCCAGGGCTGAGATCAGCTAGCCTGGCCTGCCTGTCTTGTGCCTAAAATTATGCATATGAGTACAGGAAGCCACCTTATACCAAGTCAAATCATTGGTCCATCTAGCTCAGTATTGTTTACACTAACAGGCAGCATCTCTCCAGGATTTCAGATAGGGATCTCTCTCGAGACCTACCTGGCAATGCCAGGGATTGAACCTGGGACCTTCTGCATGCAAAGCAGATACTCTACCACTGAGCTACAGCCCTTCTCCTATGAAAGAAGTTGCTGCCTGGATTGAGCTGCTGCAGTGAGTGAGGAAGGTCCTTCTCAGAGGGATTATGGCAACTGACAATGGGCTGGTGCTCAGAGCCATTTCTAAGAAACTACAGTATTATTATTTTGTAGCAAACTGCATTCATTGCTTTTTGAAGTCTTTATTTCTGCTTTACTGACATTGTACTATGGGCTTGTTTGTTTGTTTGTTTGAAATATGATTGTATCCCAGGAATTGTGTCTGTTGTTGTTTATAATGCTTTGCTATTGCTGTGAGCTGCTATAAGCTCAGCATTGTCGGGAAAGCAGCATGCAAACTTTACATTAAAATGAAATCAATCAAAAATCAGCCAAGTCTCACCAATGAGACATGATCATCTCAGAGTCATTGGTAGTGACATCAGTAGATCTAATATTATGGGATACGCGTGTGTCAAGGGACAAGTTACAATTAGGGAGGTATGCAAAAGAATCAGGAGGAAAGCTAGAGGAATACAGCCAGGAGACAGGGCAGGAATCAGATCGAGAAACAGTGCAAAGCATGCAAAGAAAGTGGTTGTGATCTACGCACATGCACTGAGGATCTGTAAGCAACCCCTTTGATTGGGATGGACCCAAAGGGAGCAGGGAAGCTCAAGTGACTTGCATTTCCAGGCCAGGCAGAGCTAAAGAGCTATTTTCTCGCAGTATGATGGATCAGCAGAAGGATCCTCTTGGCTAACTCTTCTTCCCAGGCTCATTTGTGCTTTCTTAAGTTTCCTTCTTTCCAACCCATCAGTGTCACAGCTTTCAGAGTCTGACAGGCTGAGATCATTTGGGACACTCCCGAGGTTAGCGCACCAGATACTTACAGCTGAAAGCACAGCTGGAGCCACAGTTGCCACTGATTTGCATTAACATCTGACAGCGGGAAGTACTGATGCATGTGATGTTCCTTAGGTATGTATAATCCCTGCCAATTCTCATTCCTGTTTCAACAGTGAATAAATAATACTCCTGCTCTCTCAAGTAATACCTGACTATACTTCCTAGTGACCACACAAGAGCTTGAAAAAATTATATTGTCAGAGTTTAAGGGCTGAACTGTGATATGGGACAAAGAGTGATGTGCACAACTGTTTATTTGCTTGGCCCCAAAAACCAAAAATGTTCAAATTCTGGGTTGGGTCATACATGCACATTGGCCACTTAGTTTCTCCACTCAACACTTACCAACTATCCCCAGGCAGGGGATTATAAGAACAGGGATAGAGAATCAGTGGCCCTCCAGATATTGTGGACTCTAGCTCCCCTCATTCCTAGCCATTGGTCATGCTGTTTGGGGCTGATGGGATTTGGAACCCAACCACATCTGGAGGACCAGAGGTTCCCCATCCTTGGTGTAAAGGCTAGTGTCACTCTGAACTAGGCCTTATTTTGGAGCCTCTTAGTAACAAAGACTGGGACTCTGGTTGCTGAAAGATGTGTTATTTCAATCTATCTGAAGGAGCGCCTCCAGCATCATCAGGGATGCCGCTCTAAAAGATCAGACTCAAAAGGCCTTCTCTCTATCCCACCAGTTAAAACAGCTAGA
Organism: Rhineura floridana; assembly: GCF_030035675.1. Classification (NCBI taxonomy): domain Eukaryota; kingdom Metazoa; phylum Chordata; class Lepidosauria; order Squamata; family Rhineuridae; genus Rhineura; species Rhineura floridana. The sequence goes on along the minus strand of NC_084488.1, from coordinate 37,062,953 downwards.
CTGGTGAGAACTAGGGAGAGGGCTTTTTCAATTGTGGCCTCCATTTTGTGGAATTCCCTCCCAAATGATCTCCACCATGCCCCCCTATGATGACCGGGCCTTGAAGACCTGGCTCGTCAGGCAGGCTTTTGGGGTGGGTTAGGTTTTATTATTATTGTTGATATTTTAAATGTTTTAATGTATTTGTATGTTTTTATTTTGTACGTCGCCCAGAGTGGCTGGACAGCCAGCCACATGGGCGACTAATAAATGTAATAAATAAATAAATTGATGCAAATATTGAGGGATGTGTCCATCCATTGTTATATTAACATATCTCTAAATGTTTCTGAATTTTGAGAAGGGCAAGAAGTATCAGTTAAGGAAAGTAAAACATGAAACCTACCCATCATAAAAAATCTGAATACAAAGAGAAGTTGGTGGTTCACCAGACTTTATATTGGGGTAGGGAGCCTCAGGCCCAGGGCCCAATGCAGGCCTCTCTCTTTGGCCCTCAGGATACTCTGATGACCACCATCATCCCCAGGCCACAATCCTCTCGCCAGTGAACACCCCTCACCAGGCCTCTGCACCCTCTTCAAGTGCTTTGGCCTGGCTGGAATGGGCCCTTGAAATATGATGCTTTGTGTGAGTGCATATAAAGTCACATCCGTTGCTCCACCCACCACTGGCATGTGGGCACCAGAAGTTTGCCCTCAAGGGAATGTAGCCCTCAGGGTGAAAGTAGTTCCGCACCCTTTATATGAATCAGAAAAGGCCTCACTTCAAGATTACAATCAGAATACAAATCTGAGACCAACAATGTTAATCAATACTGTTACATAAAACCTGTGTGCTGTTCTTTGTTCAAGCTGATGGTGGAAAATAAATCTATTTGCAACATGCAGAATTCCCAAATGCAATAACTGAAGTTGTCTTGGAAATATTGCACACACAAAAATCCTCTTCTGGAGCAAAAACAGGCTGAAGAGGGGTTGCCTGATTTCCCTATGCTGAAGAACAGGCCCAGTGGCAGCAGGCTTTAAATAGGCCTGGCCATGTGACCCCCCACCTAGCCACATCACTGTGCCCATGGTATTTTTGGTGCCCATGGCATTTTCTGTATTTACAAACATGCCCCTGGGACCAGTGGTTGGGGACCCCTGATCTATTATGTTACCTCAGGAATTTGCCATGATATTCTGCGGCCTTTGTAGATTCATCCCAAGACGGGAGGAAAGAGAGATAGAGGGTGGCAAGAAAAGGTTATGCAAGGACAAGAGATAAGTTGATGTATTTTGAGCTGACCTTCTCATGACATTTTAATAATAATAATAATAATAATTTAATTTTTGTGTCGCCTATCTGGCCGAAGTCACTCTAGGCGACGTACACAATTTTGCTTAAGTCTTTCCAAATTGACCCAGTACAGCAAAAGAGAAAAAAAGGCATGATACTAGGGATACTTGAAGAATTTGGTTTCTGTGAATTCCATTGTGAAGAGACCTGATCCACACTTCCAAGACTAATGTATGGATCATAGCATAATCATCCTTTTGTTTGTTTGAGACCAAAGTACGTGTCCAATGTAGCATTAACTTAGTCACTTAGCAGTATACTTGTTCCACTGGTGAAATCTTTTGCACCAGCAGAACACTGTTGTGCAAGAGAATGCATAAGCAAGTTGCTAGTAACCTTGTTGTGCAAGAGATTGCACAATCTGTTGCACAACGAGTTTCTGCACAACAGGGAGGGTGGGGCTGATAGTGTGGGTGTTAGTGAAAGGAGGTGCACCTTGGACCCTGACTGGAGGGTGTGTTTTTCCTTCTTTCCAGGTACCTATTTAAACTCATTCCTGGCAAGGGCACAAGCCCTTCACGCCAGCTGAAGGGCGAGAGCAAAAGGGTTCTCATCCTGTGGCTCTCATCCAGGGGCGAGCAGCCTGAGCACAAGATTCTGCCTATAAGGCATTAATGGAATGTGCCAGCTTACTGGTGGGGAAGGACAGTATAGTCGCTGGATCACTGCAGATCACTTTGTGCATTATCCTCAAGGATGGTATTACCTCCTGTTGATATGGGTGTTGTGTGGGGGTGGAATGATTGTGGGTGTTCTCTGGTGACAGGAGGGTGGGGAGTGCGTAGTGTTGCTCCACCTTTTGGTGAGAGCATAAGTTGAGGTGGTAGCAGCAGAAGTGAGAGTGATGCTGCCACCTGTACACACATTTGTGTTTGGTGAGTGGGGTTGTTTTGGCTTCCTGGTATATTTGTGTTTTAATCTGTTAGTAGTGATTATGATTTATCATGTTAGTTATTTTAGGTTACCTTTTTTTAAAAAAAGTTTTATATTGTCTTAAATGTGTAATTTGGTTCTTATGATGTTAATGTTTAAGATGGTTTCTTTTAAACATTTTGTATTGTTTTTAATGTGTAATTTGGTTTGATTTTTTTTCAACACTGTAAACTGCTTAGAGGCGTCTTTTCAAGTATGAAGCAGTATACAAATAAATAAATAAATAAATAGATAAATAAATAATAACATTAAACTCAATTATAGCTCGCATAACAGCCCTTGTGCTAGCAGACAGACAATGTTGAATACAGTCTCCAAAGCTTGGCTCAAACAAAATACCAAAATGTGTTAAAAAAACACTTTTTAGGATAAAATACATTTTGAAAAATGTTCATTGAGTTAAAACATAGGGCTGTGCTCTGCATTTGGATGAAGCCTGAGGAACAAAACAAATAGGGCTTCTTGGGCAGCTATTTGTGACTAGGGATGTCAAAATTGGAATTTGACAACAGATTTCCTATTTGTTTGCTTTTTTTTGTCCTCGCAGATTGGGTTTTTTCTAGCGTAGCGTTTCCCAGCTTTTGGGTCCCCAGATGTTCCTGGACTACAGTTCCCATAATCCTTGACCATTGGCCATGTTGGCTGTGGCTGATGGGAGTTGTAGTCCAGCAACATCTGGGGACCCAAAGATTGGGAAAGGCTGTTCTAGTGGTTTTCCCCAGCTGAAGTGGATTTTTTTAATTAAAAAATTGCCTTAAAATATTGATATTAATATTGATATTTCCCTTAAAATAATATAAATATTGATATTTCTCTCAAAATATCAATATCAATACTGATATTTCCCTCAAAATATCAATATCAGCCTTGATATTTTGAGGGAAATATCAATATTGTTTAAAATATTTTTGTGAGGGAAAATCCCAAATCAGTATTTATTGCAAATAGCAAACATTGATCCCTTATGAAGCAGTATTGGAAGGAAGTTCAACGGAATGAAGATCAAACCAACACTGAAATGCGGATCCTATCCCAATTTGTGACATTACAGAGCGGGCAGAGTCAGTCACTGATTCATACAGGGCGGAGAGCACATTCCCAGAGATTTATTTACAAATACAGCATATTCAGAGTTTGAAAAAGGAACTAGAGCTCACGTGTCATCAGCTTGGCTGGCTGTCAGCTATAGTATTCCAATTCACACACACACAAGAAAGCTGAGAAATTAATGGTAGGTTGGAGGGGATGCTGCATTATTGACAGCTCTCAAATGCATCACAGAAATCATCAGTGGGGAGAGGGGCTTGCTTCTTCCAATCATAGTGCTTGTGGTAGGATGCACAGACCCACACACACCAGGTATGGAAAATGCAGAATCTCTGCATTCTATTGTCAGCTATTCCTGCAAGTGAGGATGGAGAAGAGGGGTTAGGAGAGGAGTGGGGGGGGCTTTGCTGTCCAATCGTGCTTGTTTTGGGGCTGGATGTAAGACTGATTCTTTTTTTCTCTGCTTGGCTTTAGAACAGAATGCTTTTTGGAAAGAGAAACTGTAGCAAATCTTGTCTCTTAATAAGAAGCCTTATCTGCTTCTTCCTATTCTTTTCCCACCAGGGTAATTCTGACCACTCAGCAGACCACTGTCAAGAATTTGCATGGCACTTTGCGGACAAAGTCGCTCAGATTCGCTGTGACTTGGACGCTAAAATTGATACAGTCTCTGAGGATGTAACTTCGGTGCCTGTTTGTCCAATTAAAATGGATTCTTTTCAACTTGTTCTACCCGAGGATGTGGACAAGATCCTTGGAGCGGCGCGTGCCACCACGTGTGTACTGGACCCTTGCCCTTCCTGGCTCATTAGAAGTACCAGAGGGGGACTGGTCGATTGGGTCAGGGGAGTAGTTAATGCCTCTCTACAACAAGGCAGAATTCCATCATGCTTAAAGGAGGCAGTTATAAGACCACTGCTGAAAAAGCTCTCCCTGGATCCCTCTTTACTAGGTAACTACCGGCCAGTCTCCAAAATTCCATTTTTAAGCAAGATAATAGAGCGTGTGGTGGTCGCCCAACTCCAGAGATTCCTGGATGATACGGATTATCTGGATCCATTTCAATCTGGTTTCAGGCCTGGCTATGGGACAGAGACGGCTTTGGTCGCCTTGGTGGATGACCTACGCAGAGAACTGGACAGGGGGAGTGTGTCTCTGCTGGTTCTACTGGACCTCTCAGCGGCTTTCGATACCATCGATCATGGTATCCTTCTGGGCTGCCTTGCCGAGATGTGACTTGGGGGCACTGTGTTACAGTGGCTCCAGTCCTTCCTGGAGGACCGAACCCAGAAGGTGGTACTGGGGGACTCCTGCTCGACCCCTTGGCCATTGACCTATGGGGCCCCTCAGGGTTCCGTTTTGTCCCCCATGTTATTCAACATCTACATGAAACCACTGGGAGAGGTTGTCTGGGGTTTTGGGGTTCGGTGCCATCAGTATGCTGATGACACTCAACTCTATTTCTCTTTTCCACCTGAAGCCAAGGAAGCCGTACAGGTCCTAAACCAGTGTCTGGCATCAGTGATGGACTGGATGAAGGCAAACAAGTTGAGATTAAATCCTGACAAAACAGAGGTACTCCTGGTCAGCCGGAGGGCAGATCAGGGAATAGGGATTCAACCGGTGCTGGATGGGGTCGCACTCCCCCTGAAGTCTCAGGTTCGCAGTTTGGGTGTACTCCTGGACTCAGCTTTGACTTTGGAGGCCCAGATTGCTGCTGTATCCAGGAGCGCATTTGCCCAATTAAAACTGGTGCGCCAGCTGCGCCCGTTCCTGGAGCTACCTGATCTGACTAGGGTGATGCATGCCTTGGTTACATCCCGCTTAGACTACTGTAACGCGCTCTACGTGGGGCTGCCTTTGAAGACTGTTCAGAAACTTAAATTGATACAAAGAACTGCAGCCAGAGTGCTAACCGGGGCTGGTTACAGGGACCATACAACTCCCCTGTTACAACAGCTCCACTGGCTGCCAATTGGTTTCCGGTCACAATTCAAAGTGCTGGTTTTGACCTACAAAGCCCTATACGGCTCAGTTTCAGACTATTTGACAGATCGTATCTCCCTACATGAACCTGTCTGGGATTTGAGATCTTCAGGTGAGGCCCTTCTTGTGTTCCCCACACCTTCGCAAGCACATATGACGCGGACACGAGATAGGGCCTTTTCGGTGGCCGCCCCTAGGCTGTGGAACTCCCTTCCGAGTGAGGTGCGATCAGCTCCCTCCTTGCCGTCTTTCCGGCGACAAGTAAAGACTGTTTTATTTCAACGGGCATTTGGGATAGAGAACGACCAGGATTAAGTGTCATAGGTTTGGTGATTACATTATATGATTTTATTATTTTAAATTGTCTGCTGTTTTTAACCTATATTTTATGGTTTTAATTTTTCTCATAGTTTAATTCTTTTTTAATAATATACTCTGTATGTTTTAATGGTGTTGTTTTTAGTTCTAAGCCGCTCTGAGTCCTATTGGAAAAAGGGCAGGGTAGAAATAAAGTTTATTATTATTATTGTTATTATTATTACTTCTTCATAATTGTTTATTATGTGGGCTTTTTAACTCCGTGTGTGTGCGCGCACACACACTTTGGTAGTGCAGTTTTTGTGAAGGTTCCTAAGCCTTTCCATCCATATTCCATCCCCATTCAGTGTTCTGTACTTGCAGCCAGCTGCACATATAGTTGTGTTTTTTTACATTTGCATTATCTTGAATTTCAGAGTTCATTTTTACTAATAGCAGCCATTTTCAGACTTCTTTCAATATTTTATTTTCCAAACAGATTAGTACTTTCATTTTATTTCAGTGCTAAGAAGTACTTTTTAGTCACCCTTGTGTTTGTTTTACATATTATGTTGAAATCAGCAGCAACATTTCATTTCTTTTTCTGAAATAGTTTAGCACAACCAAGTGTGCCATAATAATTAAGAACAACTCACCCGTACATTGTGCCAGGCATTCAGAAGCACAATTTAGTTTTTCCTGAATTCATCTCAGCTTAGTTCGTTAGTGGGTTATATTAAAACATTCATCTGGGGGGGGAAATCTGATTTTTACATCAGTCTAGCAGCTACACCCTTATTCTACTAAACTTATTTATTTTCTCTTAAGCAGCAGCACATACAATAAATATTATTTATTTCACCTCCACCTGTTTGTCCTTTAAATGAAATAATATTTATATAAATAAATCATTTTTTATAAATTATAATTAAAATATTTATTTACTACTGTAAACGTCAACCCTACGGATGTGGAATTAATGAATTATGCTGTAGCTTGGAGGAGACTCAAATAAAAGGCATCATCCAGACCAACCCCCATATCTTATTACTGTCTTCCAATTGCTAAGAATATTATTATTATTATTATTATTATTATTATTATTATTATTATTATTATTCCTACTCCTACCCCTTTTACTGATTCAATTGCTAACCATAAACTATAGGAAGCAGCCACCTTGTGTGATATAGCCTAGGAGGATACACAGTTTTATTATTACTCAGTCAGCTAAACCTTGTGGGCATTTCTTAACCTGAGAATTGGCATGATTGAATGAGTGCTCTCAGTCTTGTTTGAACATCTTTTTTGAAGAAAGAAAACTTTAAAGGTGGCTGACATGAAAAACCCCTGGAGCTACCATCTGATATTTGGAAGGGTTAATTCCCTCTGTATGGGCTACCGTGTCTCCAAACTTAAAGTCCCTATGTGAAAAAACAAAATTGTTACTGTATGCCCATCTTAATTTTAAAACATTTTATACTTTAAAGGTGTCTAACATAAAAACTCCTGTGGCTACCCACCTGCTATTTAGCAGGATTAATCCCCTCTTTAGGGCCTACCTACCATGTCCCCAAATGTCATGTTCCTACATGCATATATTATCTTCATGGTGCTGCCCACCTATGCCTTCTTGATGTTACCAACTCATGCCTAGCATCACAAACCTTTTAAAAAAAATCTCAGGGTTTTTTCAAAATCTTGAATGAAGGACCTGGGCAAACAAAGGAGCATGAGAATTAGCAAGACTGACCACTCAAAGTTTGTTTTTATTTTAAAAAATATTTATGGGAAAAAGCAAACTTTAAAGGTGGTAGCATGAATAACCCCTGGAGCTACCCTGCTGAAATTTGGCAGGATTAATCCCCTCTATAGAGGCTGCCACATCTCTGAACTTCATGTTCCTGTGTGGGGGGGAAAAGAAAATTATTTCCATTTTAATTTTAAAAGGTTTTAAAATTTAGAGGTGTCTAACATGAAGATTCCTGTGGTTTCCCACCTGATATTTGGCAAGATAAAGTCCCTCTTTAGGAGCTGTCACAGTGAAAAATTCATGTCCCTATATAAACCAAGAAAGTTATGGCTGTTTTTTATTTTTGTTTTTTTGCCATGCAAGTTAATGAGATTTCTGGATATCTGTAATATCCAGATCAGGACAGGCCATATCTGTATTTACAAATCAAGGCCACAAATTGGGTTGGGGGGTTCACGCACAGTCCTAATAAATAAATGTTTAAACAGAGATTTTGTGAGGCAGAAATGGAATGAAACAGACTTACATTTGAAGACATGTAAAATTGTTACAGACTGGAAATAGACTGAACTGTCCATCTCTAGATAAAACCAAACCACAGTCAGTGAGATGAGCATGGAAGGTTGATAAATAGTACCGTACTACCTGGGATGGTTGGAGTTATCAGAAAATGTCAGCAAGAAATTTCAAAGTATCCCTTGAAATTCATAATCATTATAGATTTTTCTAATTGCATTTCCAAGTGTACACACAAACTTATCATCAGCTAATTTATATTTTGCTTACGGCTATATTTCTGCTCTGGATGGGGTCAGCTTGCATAGAGAATAACTTTCTGGGTTTTGCAGAACAGAGGATTTCTGCTTCAGTACTAACATAAATCCTTGCCTGGGGACTGGGTAAATTTTCAGCTGGCAGCAGTTATTTTTCCAAGATAACATTTACTTTTTAAAGTTGCCCACACCCCTCCTTCAACTGCAAAGGAATGTCTAGAAGTAGGGAGAATGATGATGAGACAAAGGCTGTTAGCAGCATGTTGATATGTTATTGACACAGGTGTGAAAAAGACATCCCTGACCCTACAGGAAGCAGCCAGGCTACCTACAACTCTTTTTCACATATGAGAAAAATGAGGAAGATACAATAAGACATGACCTCTCTTCCTCTTTCACAAAGCCAGGTCTCCTTAGCAGGGAACATAGATGTGAATTTAGGAAGTTCTCATATTGGCCACTTTGCTCCTGTTAAAATCAAAATCCTCAGGGAGACCTTGAGATGAGATATGAAATTGAAGAAGCATCCAAACTTGGAAATGTGGTAGTAATGGGTGACTTCAACTACCCAGACATAGACTGGCCGCATATGCGTTCCAGTCATGACAAAGAAGCAAAATTTCTAGATATTCTAAATGACTATTCCCTAGACCAGTTGGTCATGGAACCGACCAGAGGGACGGCAACCCTGGACTTAATCCTCAGTGGGGACCGGGACCTGGTGCGAGATGTAAGTGTTGTTGAACCGATTGGGAGCAGTGACCATAGTGCTATTAAATTAAACATACATGTAAATGGCCAATTGCCTAGAAAATCCAACACGGTCACATTTGACTTCAAAAGAGGAAACTTCACAAAAATGAGGGGATTGGTAAAAAGAAAGCTGAAAAACAAAGTCCAGAGAGTCACATCACTCGAAAATGCTTGGAAGTTGTTTAAAAACACTATATTAGAAGCTCAACTGGAGTGCATACCGCAGATCAGAAAAGGTACCGCCAGGGCCAAGAAGATGCCAGCATGGTTAACGAGCAAAGTCAAGGAAGCTCTTAGAGGCAAAAAATCTTCCTTCAGAAAATGGAAGTCTTGCCCAAATGAAGAAAATAAAGAACACAAACTCTGGCAAAAGAAATGCAAGAAGACAATAAGGGATGCTAAAAAAGAATTTGAGGAGCACATTGCTAAGAACATAAAAACCAACAACAAAAAATTCTATAAATACATTCAAAGCAGGAGACCATCTAGGGAGACAATTGGACCCTTGGATGATAAGGGAGTCAAAGGTGTACTAAAGAACGATAAGGAGATTGCAGAGAAGCTAAATGAATTCTTTGCATCTGTCTTCACAGTGGAAGATATAGGGCAGATCCCTGAACCTGAACGAACATTTGCAGGAAGGGATTCTGAGGAACTGAGACAAATAGTGGTAATGAGAGAGGAAGTTCTAGGCTTAATGGACAATATAAAAACTGACAAATCACCGGGCCCGGATGGCATCCACCCGAGAGTTCTCAAAGAACTCAAAGGTGAAATTGCTGATCTGCTAACTAAAAAATGTAACGTCCCTTGGGTCCTCCTCCGTGCCTGAGGACTGGAAAGTGGCAAATGTAACGCCAATATTCAAAAAGGGATCCAGAGGGGATCCCAGAAATTACAGGCCAGTTAGCTTAACTTCTGTCCCTGGAAAACTGGTAGACAGTATTATTAAAGCTAGATTAACTAAGCACATAGAAGAACAAGCCTTGCTGAAGCAGAGCCAGCATGGCTTCTGCAAGGGAAAGTCCTGTCTCAGTAACCTACTAGCATTCTTTGAGAGTGTCAACAAGCATATAGATAGAGGTGATCCAGTGGACATAGTGTACTTAGACTTTCAAAAAGTGTTTGACAAGGTACCTCACCAAAGACTTCTGAGGAAGCTTAGCAGTCATGGAATAAGAGGAGAGGTCCTCTTGTGGATAAGGAATTGGTTAAGAAGCAGAAAGCAGAGAGTAGGAATAAACGGACAGTTCTCCCAATGGAGGGCTGTAGAAAGTGGAGTCCCTCAAGGATCGGTATTGGGACCTGTACTTTTCAACTTGTTCATTAACGACCTAGAATTAGGAGTGAGCAGTGAAGTGGCCAAGTTTGCTGATGACACTAAATTGTTCAGGGTTGTTAAAACAAAAAGGGATTGCGAAGAGCTCCAAAAAGACCTCTCCAAACTGAATGAATGGGCGGAAAAATGGCAAATGCAATTCAATATAAACAAGTGTAAAATTATGCATATTGGAGCAAAAAATCTTAATTTCACATATACGCTCATGGGGTCTGAACTGGCGGTGACCGACCAGGAGAGAGACCTCGGGGTTGTAGTGGACAGCACAATGAAAATGTCGACCCAGTGTGCGGCAGCTGTGAAAAAGGCAAATTCCATGCTAGCGATAATTAGGAAAGGTATTGAAAATAAAACAGCCAATATCATAATGCCGTTGAATAAATCTATGGTGCGGCCGCATTTGGAATACTGTGTACAGCTCTGGTCGCCTCATCTCAAAAAGGATATTATAGAGTTGGAAAAGTTTCAGAAGAGGGCAACCAGAATGATCAAGGGGATGGAGCGACTCCCTTACGAGGAAAGGTTGCAGCATTTGGGGCTTTTTAGTTTAGAGAAAAGGCGGGTCAGAGGAGACATGATAGAAGTGTATAAAATTATGCATGGCATTGAGAAAGTGGATAGAGAAAAGTTCTTCTCCCTCTCTCATAATACTAGAACTCGTGGACATTCAAAGAAGCTGAATGTTGGAAGATTCAGGACAGACAAAAGGAAGTACTTCTTTACTCAGCGCATAGTTAAACTATGGAATTTGCTCCCACAAGATGCAGTAATGGCCACCAGCTTGGATGGCTTTAAAAGAAGATTAGACAAATTCATGGAGGACAGGGCTATCAATGGCTACTAGCCGTGATGGCTGTGCTCTGCCACCCTAGTCAGAGGCAGCATGCTTCTGAAAACCAGTTGCCGGAAGCCTCAGGAGGGGAGAGTGTTCTTGCACTCGGGTCCTGCTTGTGGGCTTCCCCCAGGCACCTGGTTGGCCACTGTGAGAACAGGATGCTGGACTAGATGGGCCACTGGCCTGATCCAGCAGGCTCTTCTTATGTTCTTAAACCCAAAATGCAAGCTATTAGTACTCCACAAATCCCATTTTTCACTCTTCTAACATGACATAAAGATGCATACATAGATATAAACTGTGTGCACATCATGAGAAGACCTGATTCACTAGAAAAGACAATAATGCTGGGAAAAACAGAAGAGAGTAGAAAAAGAGGAAGGCCAAACAAGAGATGGATTGATTCCATAAAGGAAGCCACAGACCTGAACTTACAAGATCTGAACAGGGTGGTTCATGACAGATGCTCTTGGAGGTCACTGATTAATAGGGTCGCCAGAAGTCGTAATCGACTTGAAGGCACATAACAACAACAACAACCCCTTGCAGATCTTCCACTCAGTGCATGGATGGTAAGATAGGGCACAACAATGTCAGGGTGAGGTGCTCTTGTGAACAGCCCTTGTTTGCAAACACACATTTATCACAATGACACATTGCATGTTTATGGATGTGATGTTTTTAGCATACACCTAAATTGTAGAAGTGTGAAAAGCTAAAAGGACCCAAACTGCTCAGGAAGGCAAGAAGAAGAAGAAGAAGAAGAAGAAGAAGAAGAAGAAGAAGAAGAAGAAGAAGAAGAAGAAGAAGAAGACAGATGGTGAGTGTAACGAAATCAGACTTGTTGATATGTTTGAAACAGTTTTGATTATTACTCAGGTAGGAAAGAGTTAATAGAATGCTAGGAGGTGTGGATGATGTAAGGCTGACAGGTGGGAAGGGAATGTGAGTGAAAGTTTGGAGGAGGTTTTGAAAGTGAAAAAAATAGGGAATTGACTTGGAGGAGATTGGATTAGGGATTGTGAAGTGAACATTAGGTAGAGGGACTGAGGCGCTGAGGGAGGTTTTATTGTGGTTAGAGGGATAGAATATGTAGGTACAGTAGGGAAAACAACATCTTAATAATTATCAACATTTAACATCTTGTAAATAATAAAGTTTATTTGTTTCATAATTCTGTATGTCAGCTTGGTCACGTATGCTACCAAATCAGGGTTCTATTCAACACCTGTACATATACAGTCTACACTAGTGATTGATTGATTGATTACTTGATTGATTGATTGATTGATTGGGTTTATTTATATGCCACCTTTCCACAGTGACCTGTGCCCAAAGTGGTTTACAACAAACACTCAAAATAAGAGCACCGGGGTAAGGGAGAGAAGTCAGTTTACAAAACATAGCAATACATTGAAATAAGACAAAAGTAAACAATTTAGCAAACATAAAATAAATTCAATATTACCAAAAAAAATCTAAACTTAAATACATAAGTACAATCCATCTATTTGACCTTTGTCACTTCCAGAGGACTGGTGGAGTACCATTGTTTGAGGCAGCTCTAGGAGACAAGAAGAATCAGAGAGAATTGAGTGCAAAGTTCTACACCTGCTGCTGCTGCTAGTGGTCACCTTTTGGGAGAAAAGATGGTGGGGCTGAAGCTTGGGGCTCAGAGGGCATATCTGACCTAAGCTAAGGCAGACTTCCCAGGGAGATTTCCTGATCCAGGCATGGGGTATCATGAGGTAGAACCCCAGAGACATACAGGAATGCCACAGTGAGCCTCAATATATGCCCTTTGCATTTATAGAAAACAACATCAACCAGACCAGAGAAGTGGGTATGCATTTCCCAAGCTCTCCTTGGTTTTGGAAGATCACCCAATCCTTGACTAGCTTACACATTGGATTTTGATTGGCTGGAAAGCCCGTATGTATATTTTCTGGGTCAAGTGATCCTCAGACCTGGACAGTCTATCAGCAACCCATGGCCAGGCCCTCTTTGCTTTAGTCCTAGATCCCTCAGACATCTGCTCCAGGTTTTCATTTGTTTCTTTGTTTCTTTGCTTCCTTGCTTGTTTTTATGATGTAAGCCTGTGACCTGGAGTTCATTCCTTTTAACTTGTACAGTGCTTAGCTCTGTTTATTAGTAGCCACAAGAGTGGCTGTATACTATAGTCAGCATGGATTTTTTGCATTCTGCAATGTTAAAATGAAAATACCCCCTCATGCCATTCTGATCCTTCCCATAACCTCATTTCAAAACAAAACATTACAAAACTTATAGTCCTGAACTCAGAAACGCTTGCTTAACAATCCTCTAAATTTTCATGGTGATACATAAAAGTTTAAAAAATGCCTGGCTGATTTTTTATTAATTTAAGAAATTTAGCATTGAACTCAATGATAATGTCAGGCATGCTCAGTAAGCATCCAATACGGAGACATGACATGATGCCTCTTGAGATATAGTGAGCCATGCCTTCAGTTTCCATTGGCTATAAAGCAGTAATGCAGCATCTGTCCATTGTCTGTCTTTACCATATTTTTCTTCTTCAACTCTCTGTATCACAACATGTCCAAGAGATGCAAAGCATTAACATGAGAACAACTTTATTTCTATAGCAACCCACTGCCGCACTGGTGTTCATACCATTTACACACCAAATTTAACTAAACACATAACAATCTAATTAGTACAGATTTTCATAAAGGAAAACAGGGAGAGAAAGGGAGACCCACTAAAGGGAAGCAATGGATGTCCTAAAAGCACCTGGACAACTAATAAAAGGTATGTTTGGTACATTTAAAAGGGGGGTAAAGTTGAATACCTGGAGGGCATCAGTTCGAAGCTAGCCACAGGAAAGGGCTGGTTCCCACAGGAATGAATGAGCAAGGTTATTTCTGGTCCATGTCAATTTTGCATGTGTCCACTCATTGAGTCCATTCTTTCCCATTGCCATACTAGTCTGTGATTTTAAAACAACTCTGCATCAAAATTCACATTTAAATGCACATTGTAAAGCCCATTTTCTCTCAAAATACACATTTCTAAATGTACTTTGATGTGGTTTTTGAACCAACTGTGTTGCCACATTTGAAGAAGTGTGAAATTCACTATAGTCTAGTACACACACTAATACAGGACATGCAGATCAAGTCATTCCATACTCACAAAGCTCAAATTCCTCAAGCATCCCCACTAACTTCAGGGATGACGTGGCTGCACTCAGACTGCAGGTCTTGTCTCAGCAAAAATTTACTACACTTAGGAAAATGGTATCAGTATTGTTATCTGGCATGCAAAAGGTGAACTAAATATAGAAAAAAATACTGAAACATGTACCACTAATATTTCTATGACCTTATTCTTTCAACTTCATTTGCACGATCTTTGTTTTTCAAAAGGCTCCTTCAGGGTTATCTGAGAATGTAATAGCCTGATGCATAAGATGATTCTGGTAGTTCTCTTTTCACTGAATATTCATTTCCTCTGTGAATAGGTTGAAATGGTTTCTCAGTCTTCTATAGCCCTGAATACATCTGAAAAACGCTTTCAGGGAAAGCTCAATGTCTACTCACAGTGAACTCCAGATTTGCACATGAATTTACACTCAGGCATACAGTCCTTAGAGAGCCGTCCATATTATCACATGGTAAGGTATGGCTTCTCCTGGAACATATCACTTCAGACTGGGGTTTTTTTTGGGGGGGGGGTCACATGAAGAAATGTTTCCATGGTCCTTGTGCATAGAAAACCAGATGGTTTCAAGAAGGAGAGTAGAGTAGCCTTTTTCCAAACAGGCTAATTTACAGGGAAACTTTTTCATGGGTGACCATTTTAAACACCATCTGAAGTATGAACTGATATAATAATAATAATAATAATAATAAATTTTATTTGTTAGTCGCCCATCTGTCCGAGTTAATGGACACTCTGGGCAACGTACAACAATGTAAAATACAAGCCATAATAAAAACATATAAAATCAACAATCACAGTATTAAGATCACATTATCTAAGACCATCCCTTCAATAATACAATATATAAACCTAACCCACCCCAGAAATCCCATAGGCCTGCCTGAATAGCCAGGTCTTTAAGGCTCGGCGAAAAACCATCAGGGAGGAGGCATGTCGGAGGTCAAATGGAAGTAAATTCCAGAGGGTGGGGGCCACGATCAAAAAAGCCCTCTCTCTGGTCCGCACCAACCTAGCTGTTTTCATCGGTGGGACCGAGAGAAGGTCTTGTGAAGCAGATCTTGTTTGGCGGCATATTTGGTGATACTGGAGGCGCTCCTTCAGACAGACTGGGCCGAGACCGTATATCTTCTAAGAGCAGTTTTACCACACAATGAGCTAATTATTTATGTATTATTCAGACCAGGTGTGGGGAACCTGTGAGCCTCCAGATGTTTTTAGATAAAAAATAGCATCATACCTGACTTTTGGCCATGCTGGCCAGTGGTGATGAGAGTTGGAGTCCAGCAACATCTGAGAACCACAGGCTCTCACCTCTGAGTTAGACTAACCCCTCCACACGTTGCCTTTCATAATTTCAATGTGGTTGCAGCCCTGAGTCTGAGAATTTATTTAAATGAACAAGAATGCATTTAAATTATCTCCCAGAGAGCATAGGTCTTGCAAAACCTATTCAGGGGCACGCCGCCTCCGCCAGTGAGGGTAGAACAAAGCCACTGTGGCTAGCAGCCACTGATAGCCGTATCCTCCATGCATTTATTTACTCTAGCAGTGATTGCCTCTCACCTTTAGCTTCAAGATACCTTGAGCCCAAATGCTAGTGAGATCATGCTGGAACATACGTCTCTGCTGCCACCTCTTCATTGCAAACTGTGCGCTCCCTGGAAGCCTTTCCACCTTTGCATAGCCATGCCTGGAACACAGAGCTTTGTTAAGAGAGGACATGATATTGTATCAATTTCAATATTTCATTGTTTTGTACTTTATGTCTTGTACTGTAACCTGCCATGGGGTCCACTGAAAAAGGGGTCAGACATGAGTTTTACCAACAAACAAACAAACTCACTCTTGACTCTGTGCACCTTTTTTTCAGCCTGTAGCCTCAATCTGAACAATCAGGACACACTATTGGTTGTTTTTAGAGCCCATTGCACTGGCCAGGCTTTCATTTGGCTCCATGCCTTCTTCCCTGCTTTATCCATGAATGGCTTTTGTCTGCTCCCCATCTGAGTTTTCCTTTCTACTTCTTCCATTTGCCATTCTTTTCAGTGATCTGTCTGGCAGCTGGTACCCACTGGGACTCGTAGGGCAGAAGGCAGGAAGGCCAACAGGAGGTGGAGCCAGAGCCAATTTTATTATACTTGTATGCCGCCCCATAGCCGAAGCTCTCTGGGCGGTTTACAGTAACTAAAAACATTAAAACAAATACAATTTAAAACAGATCTTATAAAAACAATTTAAAACACAATTTAAAAAGATGACAGGCAGAGCCAACTATTTCTAGTTTTGTCCCCATCCACCTCCCTGCAGCTGTATTCTGCAACTGAGATGAAGGGAGAGGAATCTGATAGGGAGGGCCACCCCTGGGACTGGTTGAAAGTAAGAAGGCAAACTGGTGGGGGCATGCTGAGGGAAGACAGAGGTTGGTAGGGCAGTGCCCATTCACCATAATGGACCTGCTGCTTCAACTACTGAGTCACTATCACGGCCTGATCTAAAGTGGGTTGCTATAGTAGAAAGACTGAGAAAATAGGAGAAGGAAAAAGAGATATTTAGATTTATACTGGTTCTGTACAAGCTGAACCATCATGGCTTGTCATCTATCTATCTATCTATCTATCTATCTATCTATCTATCTATCTATCTATCTATCTATCTATCTATCTATCTATCTATCTATCTATCTATCTATCTATCTATCTATCTATCTATCTATCTATCTATCTATCTATCTATCTATCTATCAGAAATAAAGATGAGTGCTGACAATTCCTTGTTCGAGGTCTCTGCACTCCTGCAACAAAACTTCAACTGTTAGAGTTCCCTCAGTAGAAGGAATTACTTTTAAACTAGTATGACCATAGTGCAGAATCACAGAATCATAGAATAGTAGAGTTGGAAGGGGCCTATAAGGCCATCGAGCCCAACCTGCTGCTCAATGCAGGAATCCAAGTTAAAGCATACCCGACAGGTGGCTGTCCAGTTGCCTCTTTAATGCCTCCAGTGTTGGAGGGCCCACCAACTCCCTAGTTCATTAGTTCTATTGTTATATTGCAACAGTGGAAGTTTTTCCTGATATTCAGCTGAAAGCTGCCTTCCTGTAACTTAAGCTCATTATTTCGTGTCCTGTACTCTGGGATGATGGAGACGAGATCCTGGCTCTCTTCTGTGTGGCAACCTATGTGACAAGAGCAGGGCTGTCCCTACCATTAGGCAGAGTGGGGCAGCCACCTTAGGCCACTGATTTGTATGTCATGAAAGGACAGAAAATTGTAAAAAAACACAAATGTTGCATGTTGGGAATTTAAGTGACACCTTTAGAGCAGTGTTCTTCAACTTTGGGTCCCCAGACGTTGTTGGGCGGCAGCTCCCATGATCCTTTGACTAGTGGCTGGGGATGATGAGAGTTGTAGTCCAAGAACATCTGGGGACCCAAGTTTGAAGAACAGTGCTCTAGAGCCATGACTCTGCTTAGCAATTTGGAGACTTTATTCCAAATAAACCAGCTGACACTTATTGTTGCAGACTTCTATTCTCACCTGACCCTGTAGAGGTCTATTCCTGCAAAGAGACTGATGCTGCCTTCCATAGCTCTGAATCAGCAATGAGGCATCAGTCCCAGCTAGAGTGGCTAGAGATGGGAAACCTCAAGCCCAGAGGCAAAATGCAGCCCTCAAGGCCTCTCTGTCTAGCTCTTGAGACTCTCCCCAGGCCGTGCCCCCTCCTCAGCCACATCCCTCACCAGCCCTGAGTGTTTTTGCCTGGCTGGAATGTTCCTTTGGATTCTGATGACGCTCCCTCCTTGCCTGGATGGAGAGGAAAAAGGATATGCAAATATGTAAAGAAACTACCCTGCTGTACAAAGATGAAATCCACATTCAGTGTTCTGCACACATTTGCCTCTGGCCCTACCTACCACTGGCATATGGCCCCTGGAAAGTTGCCCTAAAGGGAATGCGGCTCTCAGGCTGAAAAAGATTCTCCACCCCTGTGCTTAAGCCTATGCTAACTGCCATGGAGCAGTTGTGACCAGATTTAACAGTTATGTGGAAGACAGAATTTTGGCAAGTGAAATTTTTCATGCAGAGAAGAGACAAGTTATAAATTCTGATATTTCTCTCTTATACCATACTATCTAATGTCCAAGATCCTTCATTCCTTTGTATCTGGTCACCCTGTGTAGTATTTAAAATGTAATTAATCTTAATTATTATGACCTAAAGCATATTTTTCACATTCACATTTTCAATAAATACATCCATGTTTTTTAAAAATTTAACATGTTTTAAAGTCACAGGATGCAACTTCAGGAGCTATATAATCCTTTTCTCTGAACAGCAGCAGCCATAAAGGATGACTCTTTAAACAATCCCCTCATACACTTAACTGCCGATTAGACATAATAATGGGTGAGTTAATTCACCCTAATTAAACACCAGCTAGCCATTAATGTGTTGTTGACAACAAACAACAAAGTATTAATTTAAAATATTGCTTAGTGTTAAATATCTGAAACTACTAGCATGAAAAGCAAGATTCAACCTCTTTGAGTTTATTATTCATGGAATAAACCAAAGTGTAAACTGATTGCATTAAAGTAATTGGCTTCCTCCCCACCCACCCACATAAACAAAAAAACACCACAGTGGATTCAGATGATCAGATCTTCAGGTTAACACAAAGGGTGCTGATTGTGTTTGTGCTTGCTTCCAGAACCGGGCAAGGCATCACCTGACATGCACACACACTTGCTTAAGTGCATTGGCAGATAGGTTTAGGATCATCCATTTAAGTCGTTGTCACCCCAATTACTTCTATATGCTAACGCATGGTGCCTGGAAGCTTGCACCACCTACAAAGACCAGGCTGGAGGAATGGCCTTTCTCCGGTGGGAACAGTGATGAGAAGCAGATGATGGCCAGTCAACCCAGAATCTTTTTTAAAAAAATGTTTTGTTTTTGCTATTTTGCTTTTGCTTGCTGTACTACTACTTTGGAAGGAAGGCTGGGATAAAAAGTAAATAAATAAATAAAAAAAAGCACAGACTTCCCACTTCACATTTGTAGCCACAACGTTGTTCTCTCTTTTTAGTCAGAGCTGACCATTTCCATTCTTACTCTGGAGCAGTTCAAAAACCTGACAGACAGTTGCCCCTAATTTCCCAGGCTTCCTAGAATGCCCTCTAGTCATGCACATTGCCTAGTGATGTCAACGGAATCATCTCAGGTATGGAAGATGCTTGCCAGTTTCAATCTGCTTCAAGAGGGGCATAAAGCTCATCTCAGAGAAGAGGCAAACACTAAAAGCCTCCAAATTCTTCCCTGGCTGGATTTCAGTAGGACTTTACCAACCCTACCAAGACTTGTATGGTGGCTGAAGTGCATACAATTTAAAACAGAGCTCCACTCACCCCTTGTTTTAGCAATCAGTTTCAACGCAAACTGCTTTCGCTAATGGGACAAGTCCATTTAAAGGTGTACTCTACTGCCAATCATTTGAATGGCACTGGGAGCATACCTTCAGAGGAGGTTACAGCAGTCTTCTTTGAACTTTGGCAGATACCAATCAACCAGTGTCATTATGATGCCAGGTGATTGACAGACAGGTGGTACTGCCCAGTGCCCACCTGTCAAAGTTGGTCCACAGGGGATGGTGGACTTAGCAATCTAGCATGTCAGACAGATCCACTTCTGATTTAAGAGGAGCCGTGATTTCGGGAGAGGATGCCTGGCATGAATGATGTTAGAAATTGAGGTGTCTTGTTGGGAGGTAAGAGGTTAGCAATTGTTATTATTATTATTATTATTATTATTTATTGCACTTTTAGACCGCCCTATAGCAACAGGCTCTCAGGGCGGTGTACAACAAGATAAAAACACATTTAAAACCAGCAAATGTGAATACGACATATAAATATAAAACACATTAAAAACAGATACGACAAAATTAATAAAAATTACAATTAATTAACTATAACAATTGTTGAAGATGGTTTGGCTTGTAAAATAAGACATGCTATTTCTAACTTTGGAGGCAATAGCTCAGCTTATTTTCACACCAAGCCAATTCGGGGGACAGGACCTCACTCTTCTCTAAATCAAAGCTCATCATAAACCTGAGAAGGGAACATCTGAAGCAGACGTTTCTTCAAAACTTCCGGCTCCAAAGAAGACGCTGAGAGCACACAAAGTACCAGCTATTTTAAAGGTTCTGCTTGGGTCTGAAATCACAAACAGGTTATGATATGATTCTTAGGATTCCACTGTCTTCCAAACTGGCCTGTGGACTATCCATTTCTGTTTTGTTGATATGTACTTGTTTGAAAAAAATCAAGAAAACATATGGGGGGGGGGAGAATACATATAACATTTAATATTTATTTTTCAAACAACGAAAGGCTTTCACCAAAGACCTGAAAAAGGCAAAGTTCTTGCATTGTATACACGTTTGATGTACGGTTACATAGCCAATACTACAAAGCTAGCTATCTGAGACTGAACAGCTGGGAGGGGACGTAGGACAAAGTGCTAATAAAGACCTTTCAATTATGAACAATCCCCATTCATGAGGTTTTTAGGACTCTTAAGTTTCTACTACAACGCACTTGAATGGGCAGGGTGTGGACTTCCGAGGGGCATATTGTCTTCATTCATCCGGTCTCCATCAAGTTCAATCATACATCCTAACAAGCCTAATAAAATTCCACTGGCAAAGGCAGGCAGATTGAAGGCATTAAGAGATGCAAAAGTAATCTGTCTTGAAATATCAATTAAGTTTAATGTTTTGAATAAATGGACAATCTCAAAAAGATTAGCTTGACTTAAAGCGCTCATTTAAATGTTTCAATTCCATGATCTGAAGGCTTGACAAATGAAATTATAACCATTGGTCTGAGGTTGCAGATGTAATGTTTGTATTGATTTCTCCCTATTGAATGTCGTAATGGAAAGAGCTATTAAATCTTTATTAATTCACAGCTTCTCTCCTCCTTACATTTCACCCATTGTCTTTTCTGAATGAAGAACTGCAATGGAAAATGATACCATGTCGGCATCTATTTTCCCAGCTATGGATTTTGGCAACTGGATCATGTGTTTATTATTATCCATCTGTGTTTGTCTCCCAGTCTGCCTTTTTAAAATAGAAAAAAAGTAATGGCAGTATATTTTTGAATGACTTGTAGCAATATTTAACCACTGAACCCTTTAATTTCTTACGTTGCTGACATGTGAAGCCAGGAAAAAAGCTTTGTACAGGGAAAGTGAAATTAAAATGGTAAATGGCTGAGCTTTTCCATACTTGATATGTTGCCAGTTTTGTAGGAGAATGAGAGTGTGTGTCCAAGACGGCTGTGTATGGATACTGAGGATATCCAATTTATACTTGCAGATATGTAATTCACCAAAGGAGCCTGGTGGGCTGAAAAAGCAGTTTACAGAATTGACTGCACAGCAACGTCTGCTATAATCATGTTCATTCTGTCTGGTTGACCAGATGCCTCTTAATATCTTAGATTTTGTTCATCCTTTTCTGAGTGTTTACCTCCCCCCACACCACCCTCTCCCCATCTTCCTTATATCGATTGTCTTTCCACTCAGCCCTGACTTCTTGAAATGTTGATTCTGTGCATACGGAATGTGTTGCCAGGCGCACTTATCTTTTCACATCAGTGAGCTAGGAAGCAGTTTCTTAGTCTGCCTTCTCATCTCTGTGTAAGATTTCTTTATAAAAGGGTTTTATCTGAGCCTGCAACAGAGCCCATCAATATACTCCCTGTGTGTGCTTCATATATATTGAAGTCAAGCTGCGAGCACGCAAGGGTTGCAGATCCAGTACTTTTACTCACATATGCAATTCACGCACTTCATTGACACAATGAGTTTGTCTATGTTATCTTTATAGAATCACAGAACAGCACAATCATAGAGTTGAATGGGATCCTGAAGGTCATCTGTTCCCATCCCCAACTCAGTGCAGGATCTACTATATAGAATGCTGTATGGCTAAAGCATCCCTGACAGATAGGCATCTAGCCTCTATATAAATACCTCCAGCAAAGGAGAGTCTCCACCTCTCAAGATTTCTTCCATTGTCAAACAGCTCTTGCAGTTAATCATTTTCTCCTCATATTTAGACAAAATCTGCTTCCCTGCAATCTTTTCCACTGGTTCCAACCCTGCCCTCTGAAGCAAAAAGGAACAAGTCTGCTCCCTCTTCTGTGTGACAGACCTTTAGATATTTAAAGACTGCTAAATGTCTCCCCTTAATCTCCCCTTCTTTAGGGTAAAACAGACCCAGTTCTTTCAACCATTCCTTGCAGTACTTGGTTTCCCTCTTCTGGTCACCCTCCAGTTCTAACAGTTATCAACAATTTCCCACAGTATTCACTCCACAGCCACCCCTCATTGAACCTGTGCAAAACAGCTCATGGCATACAATACATGAGCAAAACTGCTCATGGCTCATGGGCTCCTATTGGGAGACAGGGTGGGATATAAATCTAATAAATAAATACAATATATAGGTTTATAACATTTTGAAGATCCACAAAATTATGAACAGTGTGGATTTTTCTTCATTTTCCATGACAGCAGACTTCCAGGGTTAGTCATTGCAGCTGGTGATCAATACATTTATTCAGTACAAAAACAAGGAAGTTCTTCTTCGCAAAATGTGTAATTAACCAGCTGATGGAATTCCCCAGTGAAGTATGTAGGGATGACCACTGTTTAGGGGCCAAACTAGATATGGTGCTATTCACCACATTTGGCCTCGTGGGTTTGGGTTTTTTTTAACAAATAGCTGGTGCAGAGTGCCCTGTTCTGTGAAAGCTGAAGGTTCACAGGGAAAGCCCAGCAGAAAGACACCAAGAGAAAAAAATTTAAGGCAGGAACTCAAGGCACCCAGAGCACCTGCAAGACCTTGGAGAGCTTCCATGATCCTGCAGAAATAACTATGCAACCTGCTGTCTCTACAAGCATCTAGCACCAAGCAGAAATAGGTGAATCTGTCAATTTTGGTTTCTGTTTCTCATTTTTTCAGTCCTAAGTTCAGTTCTGCTCATTTTCCCATCAGTTTGCAAAAATAATTTCACAAAGCTCCCATGCATAGCTCGCAGGTCCTGGGTCATGGCACAGGGAAGCCCAGGCTAGATCAAAACCATGGCATGGAAGAGGGGGCCTTTAAATCATTGAATCTTTGCCCTCAACATGGTTCTGATCCAAATTTGGGGCATCCATGCCTGCTAGGAAGTGTTAGAGAGCATAGTTGGAGCACTGTAGAAACCAGAAACCAGGAAAAAGTTACATAGGGACCCAGAAGCTGAATTCAGGAATGCAAATTAGTAAATTAAACAGTCTGGTCAAAACAGTTGTTGTCACTGTAGAAAAACCTTAAATAAATATTGAGTTTGATTGGGTTTAAACATATCTGAAGCCTTATTATTCACCCTATACCTAGTTGCCTTTCTGCTCTACCCAGTATAGAGACTTGGCTGGGCTACTTGACAGTATCTAAATATTACCTGCTAGGGACAAACATGAGAAAGCTATCACCTTCAAGCCTCTCATAAGCTTCCAAAGGAATTTGGCTGATCATGGTTGAAATAGACTGCCCCCACTGATACATTGGGGAAGCCATCTTCATCTCTATACCCTTCCTCAGGAAGAGACTGCACATTATTATGACATAGGGTTGCTTCCTGGAAACATTTTAAAATACTTTTTTTAATCAAACACAGATGGTTTTTTTAAAGGCAGCCTTGAGATCACCTTACAAGTTGTATTTTTATTATTATTATTATTATTTAGGATTTATATTTTTAAAATCTGCTCATAAACAGGCTATCATGGACCCATTATTGTACAAATGAGAAAATCATGAGGGGAAGGAAATACACTGGTCTGTCTCTCTCCTGCACTCTACCTGACTAGCACACATCTGTGTATTGAATAAAATACTACCAAAAAAAGCAATCTTGATGTTAAAATATATATGATGGCATCAGGATTCTTTTTATGCAGTGTTTACTGGTACAATACATATACAATACTGGTGCAACACAGATACATGCCTGCATGCTGGCAAAACACCACACATTAAGAAAACAATATGTACAATCATATATCGACTTTGCTTGTTTATAAGCAGTGTTTTATCAATGCATACAAGTGTAAAAATACACACAAAAACAACTTCTCACCACTGGATGTACTCATGTGTGCAGTCACATCAAGATAGCTTTTATGCATATTTTATCGATGTGCCTGTGTAGACTGGGGGAAAAGAAACCAATGACTTGAAGGAACTAATAGCTTGTGGCAAATGATGCATGCCCAGAGTGTAGGCTCTGCACAAAATGTATCCTAGTGTTTTGATTCCACTTCAGACACAAGGCATGGTAATTTGGAATTCCAAAATCAAGGAGGAAATTTGGATGAGGAGACATTCGGAAGCATTTCTACTCACCGGGGAATGTGGAAAAGAGTTTCTCCTACTTATTTGATGCACACGTGGGAGAAAACGGTTCCTGGGGGATATCCTTGCACTTACTTGTGGATGTATTCTTAGGGTGGCAGCTGTTTTTCCAGAGAAACTAAATGAATAGGCCACCTATACTTCCACAAAATAGAAGGTGGATTCTGAAAGATAACTAGGTAAGCCCCTCAGAGTCATATTGCTCTTTTGGTTTATTTGAAAAGGCTGATACTACCGGCAAGCAAGGGAGCAGGATGCAGTCAGCCAATTAGCAAAAATAAGCACAAATGTCATGAAAGTCTTGAAATCATTTCAGGAAAGAATCTTAGATCACCTAATACTACACAGTAATCTTGCTGATATATACAGTAAACACAGAAAGGAGAATGTTCCCTTTTTAGCTGTTGTCACAGATGCAGAGAGAGAGAGAGAGAGAGAGAGAGAGAGAGAGAGAGAGAGAGAGAGAGAGAGAGAGAGAGATTTAGACAAAGGAAAAGAAAATCACAGCTGGGAAGATTTTTCCTATTAGGTAGATAAAAGAAATTTCACACTGATTGGATGAGTTTGCCATTTTGAAAACTACTGATGTGGCCGTTCTGCTGCAGGACTCCTCAGAAGCAGGATGTCAATGGCAGGTGAGCTTCGATCTTGTGAGCTGTGTACTTGTGGGCTTAAAAGAGGGCAACTTCTTGGCAACATCACAATTGTTCAAAAGATTACTGCCCCCTTCTTGGTCCAATTTGAGCAAGGCATGATATTGCTTAGCTAAGGTTAGCGCTTTGATCTGTGCATGATTTAAAGACTGAGGTGCTGGGGATCAAATTTCCCTGAAGGTCACATCAACGAATTTGGCAACCTTTCTCCCTAATTATTTCCACTCACATATTCATTTTTATGCACACTTTCTCCAAATATATGCATTTTTGTAAACGTTGTTTGGTTGGAGAACTCCACTGCAAAATTCAGGTAAGTGCGGATTTTGAAAGACGGCTGTGTTTTAGTTCTCGTGTGGTTTTGGAAAGTGCAAATTTGATAGATTCAGCTCTTAATCTGAATGTAATCAAATTTCTCCCCATCAGTGTACAGCAACATAAAAACATTTAAAACAATACAAAACAATCACTAAAATAATTGGCTACTCAAAAACATTTTAAACAGCTGCATAGGCCTATCGGCCTCTAGGTACATACTATGTATGTACTGAACTGCATTCTTTACTATTACCTTTTATTATTATTGGGAAGGAACCATCGCTCAGTGATAAAACACATGTTTTACATGCAGAAGGTCTTAGATTCAACTCTATGCATCTCTCTAGTGGGGGAGGAACCTGTGGCCCTCCAAATGTTGTTGGACTCAAACTCCCATCATCTCTGACCATGGGCTATGCTGACTTGGGTTGATGGGAGTTGGAGTCCAACAACATCTAGAGGACCACAGGTTCCCCACTCCTGAATTAAATGGATTGGGCAGTAGGAAATGTGAAAGACCTCTGCCTGCAATTAGACCTGCTGCCAGTCAAAGTGCTCAATACTGATCTAGATGACAAACAGTCTGATAGCGTCTTACATCTCTACCTTTAAGGGCATGAAGCACAACAGGAGACAAGTTCCCAAGACCATTAATAGCTGCATAGTGGAAAAAATAATTTAAACTTTTCTTATACCTGCAACACAATGGGCTCATTTATACAGTCAGCAGAATCAAATGGTAAGGCTTTTCCTGGGGTGGGCTGTGGGTTATCGGTTTGAATGCTTTTCTCTGCACATCGAAAAATATCACGTCTGCTTACTTCACACACAAGATGAATACTCTCTTCTACAGTGTTGTTCATGGTACAGGAGCTCTGCTAACTCTTTGTCTTTGGTCACCCTAATAATTGCATATGTTCCAGAGCTGTGACCTGAATTTCAGTCCTGGAATTAAGTTCTAGGACTATGGGCTAGTCAGCTCTGGTTCAAATTTCTTCATGGTTCTGAATGATTCATCTTGACTAATCAACCACAGACCTGGGGTATTACCAACGTAAATAAAAAAATAAAGAGGGGAAAATTCTAGGTGCTACAAAATAACAGAGTGGTGGCAGTGGTGGTGGTAGAGATTACTGCAGCATCCCAGAGTGCTCAGAATGGTTGCTTTGAAAAAATGCCCTTGGGGAAAGATTTTTTTCAAAATGCATTGGGCTCACAATATACAAGATATTGCAGCGCCTGGAGTTTCTTCTTCTTCTTCCCTGCCTCCCTTCCTAGATCAGGGATGGGGAACCTCATGTCTGAGGGGCAAAATGTGGCCCTCCAGACCCCTCTCTATGGTCCTTGGGACTCTCCTCCAATGACATGGCTTCGCTTGCCACACTCTTCATTGGTCCTGCTGAGCCCCCTCCTTGAGTACCTTTGCCTGGAAGGTTTTCTTGAACTGTGTTAATGCTCTTATTCACCTGGGGGCAGAGAAGCGTGTGCAAAAATCTCTGAATTGCACATAGCTTGAATGTAGACTACTGTACAAAGGCTAGTCACATTTGTTGCTCAGCCAACTTTTTGCCTCTGGCCATGCCCAACACCGATGTGAAAGCAGGCCCATGAGAAAAGACAGTACTTATCCCCATATTAAAGAATAAAGACTGAGAGGTGGTATCTTACCAGTGTAGCCACGGTGAAGGTGAGATCTAACCATGTTCATCCCAGTTCACTGCTTGTTCTCTTAACCAGTATTCTGCTCAACATAATTTCTGGCTCCTCCTCATTTCTACTCTGACAAAAGGCTGATCCACCACTCAAATCCCATTTAGCATAAGTGCCGGACCTCTCCACACAGGGATGAATCGAATTCCTGCAGTGTAGCCTTGATTTACTGTTAGCTTTTCCTCCTTTGGCTTATGTTTTGATGAGATTCTAGCTATGTTTCCTGTAGAAACCTGTCTAGTGAACACAGCAGCAGCTCTCTACATACAGGGATGCCTGGAGGGTTTAATCTGCCTATGCATTTCTAATGCGCCCCCCACCAAAGCATCCAGATACCATAGCATATCTGGGTCTCAGCATGGAACCATGTGCCATGCTGACTGTCGATTTCTCTAATGGTGCACGCCTACTGTTTATAACTCCATCTGTGCCCTTCCTATAATATACCCATAATTCATACTTTTCCTGTTGTGTAAGCAAGCGTGTGATGTCCATCTTATAAATCTGCTGTAGCTGCCACTGTATGGGATGGGGCAGAAATTCAATTCAGTTTGCATTTAAAGGTGAACTTACCTAATATGCACTTTCCAAAACAATATGTGAACCAAAACAGCGCCATCCTTCAAAGTCCACATTTTCTCAGATTTTGAAATGCAGCTCTCCAGCCGTGAAATGTGTACAATGTATATACTAGGGTAAAATGTGCCTAAAATGCATATGTTAGTGAAAATAACACACAAACATACATTATATTTGGGGAAGTTGCTTTGCACAAATATGTACATTAGGCAAAATGCATATGAAGATGTATATTAGAAGACAGATGGTATAGCACAGTGGAGAGGAGAGCCTGGCTGGGAGTCCAGAGACTGTGAGTTCAAATCCCCGCTCGTGTCTCCTGGGTGAAAAGGGCCAGCTAAAGATCACCCCCACAGTGAGTGGCTCGGGAGTTATGTGCCTTGCCACCTGTGCAGGTGCGGGCAAGCTGCATAGTCCCAAGGAGCCCAGTTGCCCCCCAGCTGGCGGACAAGGAAGGGCCTGGCTTGTGCAGCTGTGGGAAGCTGAGCAGGCCTAGCCAGCTGGGGAGGACTAGCCTCAGAGGGAGGCAATGGTAACCCCCCTCTGAATACCGCTTACCATGAACACCCTATTCATAGGGTTGCCATAAGTCGGGATCGACTTGAAGGCAGTCCATTTCCATTTCATATTAGGAGAAATGTGAACTAAAATGCTGATACCAATCTGTTTTAATTGTTTTAGTCAGTAGCTGTTTTGTTTTAAATATATTTTAATTACTTCTTTTTAACTTTGTTGCTAGGTTTTCACATTCAAGCGGTATATAAGTTGTGTTAAATAAAAATAAAATAAATAAATAAGATAGAGGAAGCGATGCCCCCAAAGAAAATGCAGCTCTCCAGGAGGGGAGAAGCACAGCAAGGGCTAAGGGGGGGGGAGTTGTTGGTGCTTTCGACTCAATGTGAAGTGAATTGTGGGGAAGGGTAATAGCTCTTTGGTAGAGCATCTGCCTTGCATGTAGAAGGTCCAGTTCAATCCCTGGCGCCTTCAGGTAGAGCTAGGAGAGACTTCCTGCCTGAAACTCTCGACAGCCACTGTCTGTCAGAGCAGACAATACTCAACAAGATGGACCAATGGTTTGTCTCAGTCTAAGGCAGCTTCCTATATTCCTAGGTCTATTGGCGTTTTCATGCTTGGCAGGGACTAGGCACCGTCCGCTTCTCTCTTGGATTTCATACGTGTGACAAAACCAAAATGCAGGATTCTAGAATTGTAACAATCCTATAAGGGACGGTTGTGTGTATGCGCGTATTGCGGACTTTCTGGTTTACTCACCACAGGGATGTAATGGAGAGTGCCTATCTTTTCCCAAGACAATCCTCACACGCCCAAATCATATGACAGAGTGTCAGGCTACAGATATGAACCCTTCAGCCCATTATGGGTTTTCAAGGAAGCCCACAAACAGAAATTTAGGACGCTACCGTATGCTGAGTCAGGCCACTGATCCATCTATTCAGGACTGCCTGCATTGACTGGTAGAGGTTCTTTGGGGTTTCAGGCAGTGGGTTTTTCCAGCCCTCCCTAGAGATGCTGGAGATTGAAGCTGGGACCTTCTAGGTGCAAAGCAAATTCTCTGCCATTGAGCTATGGCCCTTCCCGTGTTTTTGAGAGGTTAGTATACTCTCTCTCTCTCTCTCTCTCTCTCTCTCTCTCTCTCTCTCTCTCTCTTTCTCTCTGTGGCCTTGCCTCCTGTACAAACATAAGGCGCCACTCAACTGTTCACTGCCACTGCTGCAGGGGGAAATGTATTTAATGGCAAATTATACGCCTGTTAATGAAACGGAATGATTTCAGGTGAAATAAACTGGTAAAAGGCAATTCCTGGAAAAATGTCTCTTTGGGAGCATCTTTAGAGTTGAGTGCCAGATGGCAAAGAGAGACTTGAAAGCTCAGCTTGCATTAGGGGCATTTGAGAGATCTGTGGGCTGGTGGCAGTTGCAAGAGACCCTCTGATTATAGCGAACAGCCTTTGGGAACACATTTGATCCGATACTCATTTCCTTGGAAGAAGCATCATTGGGTTCAACAGACCTTATTTTCAGGTAAGTAGTTTAGGATTGCTTTAGCATCATGGCAACCTGTGGTAGACCTAGTGGTTCCATTCCTACATGCATGGTCGAGTCCAGAGAGTAGTATTGGGGGAACTGCTCTTCTATACCTTGGCACCTGTGCTGCAGGACACTATATTGTCTCCAATGCTGTTAACAACTATGTGAAGCCACTGGGAGCGATCATTAGGAGTTTTGGAGCACGGTGCTATCAGTATGCTGATGACATGCAGTTCTATTTCTTCATGATCTTCATGTCATGATCTGAATCAGGAGAGGGTGTACAAACCTTGGACTTGTGGACTGGATGAGGGTCAGTAAACTGAGTTTGAATCCTGGGAAGACAGAGGCTCTGTTGGTAGGTGGTTCCCAAATCTGGAAGATGGGTTTGTTGCCTGTTCTGGATGGAGTTGCCTCCCTCTAATGGAGCAGGTACATAGCTTGAGGGTACTCCTGGATACATCTTTGTCATTGGAGGCCCAAGTGACCTCAGTGACTAGGAGTGTTTTTTAACAGCTTTGTCTGATACGTCAGCTTTGGCTGTATCTAGATCAGGATAATTTGGCCACTGCAGTCCATGCATTGACAGTTTCAAGACTAGATTACTGCAATGTGCTCTATGTGTGGCTGCCTTTGAGCCTGGTCAGCAAGCTTCAGCTGATGAAGAATGCAGTGGCTAGACTGCTGATGGGGGCAGACAGCTGACAACATGTGACACCACTGCTATTTATTTATGTATTTATGTATTTATTTATTTATTTTATTTATTTTATTATACTTGTATACCACCCCATAGCCGAAGCTCTCTGGGTGGTTTACAGTAACTAAAAACAAATACAATTTAAAATACATCTTTTTAAAAAAAACAATTTAAAACACAATTTAAAAATTTAAAACAATATAAAACACATGCTAAAATGCCTGGGAGAAGAGGAAAGTCTTGACCTGGTGCCGAGAGGATAACAGTGTTGGCGCCAGGCTCACCTCGTCACAAACATCATTCCATAATTTGGGGGCCACCAGAATCAGGCTAAAACATCTGCAATGGGTGCCCATATCTTACCAGGCCAGGTTCAAGGCTCTTATGTTGATATGCAAAGCCCTGAATAACTTGGGTCCAGGATATCTTTAGGACCACCTGAGCTCTTATATCCCTGCCCGATCTCTAAGATTATCTGGAGGAGCACTGTGTTACAGAGTCCTGACTGGCCTCAACTAAAAGTTAGGTATTTAGTGTCACTGGTCCCATGCTGTGGAACACTCTTCTGGCAGAGTTTCAGCAGGATTCCTCACTTTTGACTTTCAGGCCTCTCTTGAAGACTTTTTTGTGCCGACAGTCCTATGCTGCTGTTGAAAATGTTTTTGAGTAGCCAGTCATTTTAATGATTCTTTTGTATTGTTTTAAATGTTTTTATATTGCCATATATCACCCTAATGTATTGCAAGAGGGCAGTATTTAAACATTTTATAAACAAAGGTTCCCCACACCTGATCCAGCCCAGTGCTGTCTACATTGATAGACAGCAGCTCTCCAGCGTTTCAGACAGGAATGGCTCCCTGCCCTACTTGGAGCTACCCAGGATTGAACCTGAAACCTTTTGCTTACAACATCTATGTGCTACCACTACACTACAGCCCCAGCATGCAAAAAAGGTGCAACGCTAATTACAACTAGAGCAGAAGTGGGGAACCTTTTCCAGCCCGTGCATCACATCCCTTCTTGGAGAACCTTTCAGGGGCTGCATGCCAGTGGTGGATAGGGCAAATGTGCGTAGCGGAATGGATGAGATTCTTACCTTTGTACATTCCACTCATATAAAAGTCTGAGGTTTCGACACTCCCACCCACATCTCACCATCCTCCATCCAGGCAAACGAGAGGTGTTAGGACAGTTCAAGGACATATCCCAGTCAGGCAAAAACACTTGAGGATGGTACAAAGCAGAGCCAGTGACAGCTGTGCCCAGAGGAGTGAGTGTAGCCTAGGGAAAGTCCAAAGGGCTGGACAAAGAGCCCAGTAGCACCACATTTGGTCTGAGGTTGCCCACCTCTGATCTAGAACTTCCAGTTTTAATTTATTTTATTATTGGTCTTGCTTCTTTAGCAGTAGCTTGACACATGGACATTTAGTTGCCGATTCTTTCCCCCACCATTTATCTCCATGCCAGGAAAAGCCTCCCCTGCTAATTTGCTATAGGCTATGCTGCTTAGTGACAGAATAAGCTGGGGGGGGGAATGGGCCATTCTAGTTAATGTTCATGCCCTTTCTTTTGATTAGCTTCAGGTCTTGTATGTGCAACTGCATAGTTTGGGATGTTTGACTGCTTTTGGAAGCTCCATTAATATCTTAACTGTCTTGTTCCCTGCAGGTGTTCCGTTAACTGAAGCCCGTAAAAAGCATTGTTTCTCCTGTGATAGCATTCAGAGAAGCTATCATGGGCAGAGCTTGATGAACCAGGGATCATCATCAGGACCTTGCTTCAAAACCTGTTTTCAATGTCAGAGATCAATCCTGGAAGATCTGAAGTAACAGTTCATTGAAAATACTGCTCCCCAATAGAAAAAAGAATGGAATACTTGTGGACTTTCACTTCCTTCCCTTATTAGTTGCTCCAGGCTTTCCTAAAATATGGTAAAAGAGGAAGCTTGGTGATTTGTGCTTCCTCTTCCTGAGCCTCTGGGTCTCATCCAAGCAGAGATGTAGCTATCCCCTATGGGGAGATGCTCATTTTCCTGATGTGAGGACAGACTGTATTTCTCCTCACAGGGGATATATGCATCTTTCCTTTCGGATAAGACCTGGAAGCATTAGGGAGAGGAAACTCAAGGCACATTTATTCTCCAGAACATCCAAAGTAGCTCATAAAAGTGACTGCATCCCTTCCTTCCTACTCCCAAAGTAAAAAACAAAGCCAATCAATGTATAATAGCCTGGTAATGTTGAGTTTATCAGTACTTTCTTATGAATATTTTATATTATCCTGTGTACAAACCGCTTAGAGGGGGTTATTAAGCACTTTATAAATCTTGTCAAATAGATAAATATGAATGGGTAAAGAATTTGAGCGCTATAAGGTCCAACAAGTTTCAGTTTTACAGGATCTCTACTGGAGGGAAATGAGCATTCAGTATGATTGTACCACATCACATATCGCCGCAGGCTAGGGATGGTGAGCATGTCGCCGTCCAAATGTGGAACTCTTACTCCCATCAGCCCCAACAGGGAGTGGGAGGAAATAGGAAATTTGTTTGGTTTGCATTTTAATGCAAACTTATTACATTTGCATGTCACAAACTGAAACAGCTCTCCTTCAAAATCCACATTTCTCTTAATTTTATGGTTCAATTCTCCAACCAATGGTGAACAAAAATGCACTATGTTATTATGATTATGATTATAATAATTAAATTTCAATCCCGCCCTTCCTCCCAGAAAGAGCCCAGGGTGACAAACAAGGGACAAAACTCCAAAAACAACTTAAAGCATCTTAAAACAAAACATCTTTTAATAAAACTTAAAAATAAAATGTCTTAAAAACAACTTAAATATTTTAAAATATCTTAAAAACAGTTCGAACACAGACTGGGATAAGGCCTCTACTTAAAAGGCTTGTTGAAAGAGGAAGGTCTTCAATATGTGCTGAAAAGATAACTGAGATGGTGCCCGTCTAATATTTAAGGGGAGTGAATTCCACAGGGTAGGTGCCACAACACTAAAAGTCCACTTCCTATGTTGTGCGGAATGGACCTCCTAATAAGATATCTGCAAGAGGCCCTCACCTGCACAGCACAGTGATTGACTGGGTATATAAGGGAGAAATGGCTTGCAAAAATCCATATACTAGATAACATTTCATTAACAATATATATATTAGGAGAAATGCATACATACAAATTTCCATGCAGACTTAAAAAAAAAAATCCAGGCAAATTTGGAAATGGGTGAACCAAACTTAAGATTGGAAAAATGAGGAAGTGAGAGAAACCAAAAGTGACAGATTAGTCTATCCCTAAGCCCCAGTGGGCATGGCCAATGATCAGGGATGATGGAAATTATAGTTCAACAACATCTAGAGGTTCCCCACCCCTGCCGTAGAACTTGCTTTATCAGAAAAAAGCACATATCAAAGGGGACATGTTCTTTTCTTCTAGGTGACTCACTTCAATATTGAAATGAGGCTTACGGGAAAATGAACATGTTCATAATCTGGGAGTACTCCTGTATGCCAAACTGTTACTGAAGTCCCAAGTGGCCTCTTTGACTAGGAGTACTTGTGCCCAGCTTAGGCTGGTCCATCAGCTACAACCATTCCTGGACCAGGATAGCCTGGCCTCGCTTGCCCATGCTCTAGTGACCTCGCCCTTGAAGGCAGTCCAGAAGTTGCACCTGGTAAAGACTGTGCCTGCTTGGTTAATGAGTGGGGCAGCACTGTCTGCCAGAGAGCTACCATGCCCAGTTCAAGGTGTTTATCATACAAAGCCCTAAAAAATATCTAAAAGAGCACTTGCCCCAATCAACCATATCAAAATTGGCATGGGAAGCTCTATTGGTGCTGTCACTGCTAGGTGGTGCCTGATTGGCACTGACCCATGATAGGGCCTTCCCAGTGGCAGCTCCCCATTGTAGAATGCTCTTCCTGGTGAGGCATGTCTGTCTCCCTCATTGTTAGCATTCAGGAGGCTATTCACCCAGGCATTTGATAGCTGAAAGAATACTGTTCCCAGCAACCTCGACATTATTATCTGTGAGGACATGTGTCTTTGAAATGTGCTGAGATGTTCTTATGTTTAAAAAGAGCTATTCAGCACCTTGGACAGCTCCTCGAAAGTTTGGACTAAAATCCGGAGCAGATTCCACTGCCCAACAGACATGAAGCCACCAGCCGCCACTGTGTAAAAGAGAACTATACTGCACCTAGAGCAGCAGAGGGGATCCTGTGGCCCTCCTGTTGTTGTTGGATTCCAATTTCCATCAGCCCTGACAATGATGGCCAGTACAACCTCAACCAGCTTAGTCAATGGCCAAGGATGGTGGGTGTTATAGTCCAACAACATCTGGGGATCCAAAGTTGAAAAACAGTGGTCTACGTCATCTTGTTGTGATATAATAAGCCTCTGTGGCCTTAGACAATTTCATACAGCTAATATTCTAAATTATAAACACACTTGAAGTGATTCTGTGCCATCTTATCGATTCCCATTCTCAATTTCTTCCTACTGACCAGAAAATTAATGGATATTCAAGTAGTGGAAAATATGGTCCCATAGCTGATGCAATGCTGAATCTTTATTAAGTATTGACATCTGCAACTATTTTCAGTAAACAGTAAATCTGCAGTCGCTCCAGTGCTTCACCATTGACTCTTTGTATCAGATCCACACTTTCTCCAGGTGCAATCTATATCCAGAGCTGTAGCACTGAAGGAAAGGGCTACAGAGCTGTACCCTTGATTTTTTTATATATGCTAACACAGGACTTTTAAGATATTTAGAATATTCTCTGCCTGATACGTCCCAGCTGTCCCGGGGGACACATTCCTATGGAAAACTAATGTGCTTCTCAGCTATTCTATGGGCTCAGCAGCTTCAGCCTTCTAGGAGAGTTGTCCATCATTTGCAGCACAACATTTTTCATTTTCAGGTTTTCAGAATTAATTTTGCTTGTTATTTTGGAATTCATGGCTCCCCATTTTAAATTACAGATATCAGATTTAATGGTAGGTCCAGTTTAATAGTAGGTAGCTGGCCCAAGTCTTTTGCTGCCTGAAGGAAGTAACAGACAGAAACTAATTGGACTGCCTTGACACTGGTGAAGGGGGGCAGTGTCCTCCACCACACCTGAGGGCATCTGTCTCACTTGTGTCCAGGCTATGTGGCACATACAAGTCTGCTGTCTAACACCTCACCATCACTCCTTACTCTCCTCCCCCCCCCACAGCATATGTTCCTTGCCTACCTAATGGTAGGGGCAGTCATGGCCTCTAACACAAGGTTCCATACCTCATCCCAGCCTAGAAGAGAGGAAGCAACAATGTCCATTCTAATCTGCTGCCTCCTCCAGTGGGTGGCAGATCACTTCATTTTTGCTGTCATGTGGTATACCAGGCTATTGGGTGAGAAATTCAATTTGCTATGGATGCCTGATTTCCCATGTTAAAAAGCTGTACAGGGAAGGGGAGCACAACTCTAACCATTAATTATGTTTCAGCATACCAAGCTATTGTGTATCCTTTCGCATTCTGTGCACCCCTCTTCTGAATTCTGTGAAACAGGCATAATGTGCAGCATCTGTACAATAACAGCACAATCCTACATTGGTCTACTGAGAAGTAAATTCCATTGAAATCAATTAAGTTTAGGCTGCAATCCAACTCACTTACTTGGGAGCTAATCCCATTGAACTCAATGGGGTTTATGTCTGAGTAGGCATACCTAAAATTGTGCTGTTACTCCTAGGTAAGTGTGTATAGAATTGCAACCCAAGTCATGGAATCACAGTTATATGCCTCCCCATGGACCTACAAATACTGTTCAGAAACCTGAGGTTTTATGTGAGATAGTTATACACAACTGCAAATGTGTGATTTTTTGCTCCTAGTGTGGGGTGTGGAATAGAATATTCAAAACACCTCTAGGGATAAAACACCTCACAAACAAAACAGACTTTGATGTATTGCAGATTTTCATGGATACATCTATAGATTAGATGAAAGCCCATGTTTTGGTATTGATAATCTAATCAGATTGCTTGTATAATGAATTATATTTTCTCAATTTAGAAAGCTTTAAATTCACAGATTATTTCATATCCTTCCATCCATCGCCAAAACTATAGTTAAAAGCCTTGTACTTCATAAGTGGATGAAATTGATTTGAAAAGGCAATTTCCTAAAGCTCGGAAGAACTGATGTAAATCAATTACTAGAGCCGAATGAAGCCTGCATAGCACTCTGCTACCTCAGAGTGTGAGTTCTTCATTTAGAATCAGCAGAGCCCACTTTTGAACTATGACCTCTACTTTTAGACACTTTTAGAAAGCTGCCCACTCATTAGGGAAAGAGTGAAAAGAAAACTACATTTCAGAAATCCATTCAAATAAAGCATGGGAAGGCTTTTGAAAAATGGAAAGTACATTTGAAGAATAACCAAGCAGTGTTAGCCACTTGCCTAAATATCTTATGTTGTAAACTGAGGATAGGGACAGGGGCGCGCACACATGCAAACTCCACCACCAATGTTCCGGGGCATGAGGGCTGCGCTTTACGCCTTCATGCAATTAGTCCAAAGGCCTGCAGACTAGGCACATTGGTGGAAGATAGGGATGGAAGGATTGATTAATTTCATTTCTCTCAATTTCTCTTTTTTCAAATCTCAATTCAGTTCTCCACATTTCTGCAGCAATCTGTTAACTGTATTTTTTTAAAAAGCCCTAATGAGAATTCATCAAAATTTCAGTGGGTATTTCACCTAACGTACACAGTTTTGAAAGCCGTTTTCCTTAATATAATGCATTTTTGTATGTTATTTTCATTAATATATTCATTTTCATACATACTTTCCCCTAAAATATGCATTTTTGTAAACATTGTTTAGTTGGAAAACTGCACTGCAATTTAGGGTAAGTGTGAATTTTGAAGGATGGCTGTGTTTTGATTCTCATATTGTTTCAGATAAATTCACCTTTAAATGAGAACTGAATTGACTTTCTTCCCCCATCCCAACATGCTTAAAAACTTTCTTGCAATTGAGAGTCCTGTCTAATCATGGTTCCTGACTGGGGGTTGTGGTTCTAAGTGCTTTCAACCAAACGCTCTTAGAAACACTCTCTAGGTAGTCCACACAACCAGAGATACTGGGAACAGGGCTTGTTTGTGCACCCTGCTCCCATCCTAAAGTTTACAACACATGTTCAAACAGATACCTGAACACAGCTTCAGTCATTTGCTTTGCTCGGGGAGCATGAACCATTGCTCTCTGGTCAACATGTAGATTTCCTTGATGCCCCATTCTTGTCCTCAAATAGCATCATTCTTTGCATAAACTTCTTTCACCTCTGGATTGGCAACTGGCCAGAGCTCTTCCTGTTGCTGACCTCAAGTCCATTGCTCAATTTGGAAGGCTTAAGTCATATTGAGGTTCAAATACTGTATATCACATTGTTTTCATTTAAAAATCATTATAAGCCATTCTGGCATATAAGTGGTATATAAAGCAATAATGAGAATAAGAATGAGAATCTCTTTATGTTTTTAATGCACAGTAAAGAAGACTCTTCAGCAAATCACTCACTAAATGCACATAAGGATAGTGACAGCTGGATTTTGTATTTCCAAAGATGGGCAGGGAGAGTAACTCAACTATGGAATGTTCCTTCATCCCAGCAGGTGTGGTTCAACCTGAATCCTGCATAGCACCAGAGTCTCATTTGAATGTCTGGTACTTCCCCACTCATTCCATCTTAAGACGGTGACCAGATGCAGATTCCATGGCTTTACCATCAGCCAACCTTTTTCTTTCTCTCTTCCTTGCTCACTTTGTTTACCGTTGAGCCTGATGAAGACATTTGGAGAGCTCAAAAGTTTGCACACTGTCTTGTGACACTTTGTGGGTGTTGGAACTCTAAATTCTAGATAATTTCTTCATAAAGCTAGTAACTCCAGAAATAATTAAAACAATGGTTACTATCTCTGAATCCAACATCTTCTGTAAATATTGACACTTCTGCTAACCTTTATATTTTTCATCAGCAACTCCTTCAGTGGAGAAAAAGAATCACATTTTAACTGTCAGTACTACATTCCAAAGTAGCTCTTGATGCTCTTGTCAAATTGACTCATCAAAAAATTCAAACCATATCAGGAGGGTATTGAGTATTATAAAATTACACATCTGATCCATTATATACATGGTCTTACTGCAAATGAACTTTATATTTTGAAATTCTCACCAGATGTGAAAAGGTTCACTTTGACAGAACAACATTTCCAACAACTATCAACATTATATGTATATGTTTGCTTGGATTCCTGTTATATTAACACACACAAAAAGGCAAGCCCTCTAGTACATATTTCATGTCACATGTTATGTGAAATAGGGATGGACAGATCAATCCATTTCTGGTCCATGTCAATTTCCTGTACGTTCATAAGTCCCATTTCTACTTTTTAAAATCATCAGTAACACTTTCAGCCAATGGTAGATACTTGATTTTGAAAATAACTTCTTAGGTTTTCTTTTTTTTGAATCCCCAACTTTTTAATGGGATTTCCAGCTCAAGTGATGCTATTGTTGATCTGAGCTTTGTTTCATATTAATTCCCAGATATCCAGTCTTTTTAGGGTTCAGCTTATAACCAAATACTTCTCCAAATTCAACAATACAACTAAACATCTCAGAAAAGGAGGTCCTGAGTAGGGATGGAGCTCGTGATTTGCTTGTGCTTGTTTTGTGTTCGTGGTTCTTGTCATGCCTGCTTGCTTCAAGCTGACATTTGGTTCACTACTGCAATACGGAATCAGCCTGCAGTGACTTTTTCAGCCTTGAAATCAGCTCTGGCACCAAACTATAGCCTTTTGAGCAAAAAGTCTTGAGCTAAAATGTTATGACTGATCTTGACTCTGGATTACTGTAATGCACTCTATGTGGGGCTGTCCTTGAGGTTGGTCCAGAAGCTTCAGCTGGTGCAAAAGGCAGTAGTGTGACTGTTCACTGGGGCAGGGTATCACCAACATGTCACCCCACTGCTGAAAGAATTGAACTGACTGCCCATTAGCTACTGGGACAAGGTCAAGGTTCTGATTTTGGTGTACAAAGCTCTATACAGCTTGGGACTCGGATACCTGAAAAATCGTCTTACCCTTTATATACCCAGTCGATCACTGTGCTCTGCAGTTGAGGACCTCCTGCAAATACCATCTTATCAGGAGGTCTGTTCCATACAACATAGGGAGCGGACCTTTAGTGTAGTGGCTCCTACCCTGTGGAATTCCCTCCCCTTAAATATTAGACAGGCGCCATCTCTGTTATCTTTTCGGTGCCTACTGAAGACCTTCATCTTTCAACAAGCCTTTTAAGTAGAGACCTTATCCCAGTCTGGGTCTGTGTTGGAATTACTTTTTTTAGAAGTTTTTAAACCTTTTATTAAAAAAAAGTTGTTTTTAAATATATTTTGTTTTAATATATTTTAAAGTCTGTTTTTAAGATGTTTTAGTTTTAGTATTTTTGTTTGCCACTCTGGGCTTCTACTAGGAGGAAGGGTGGGATATAAACTGGATAAATAAATAAATAATACAAATCATCTGCCCCCAAGCCACACAAAAATGACACAAAGAAAGAATGGTTCCTTGCCATTCCTAGTCCTGAGGTTAGGCAGGGGTTACATTACCTTGTCAGCATAAATACCTATTCTAAGGTTATGTTTCAATATGGTAAAATGTTATTTTCCTGTCATTTTTCACCTGGTGAGCCATTTGAGATGAACAGGTTCCTTCATGCTGATGGTCAGCATTATCATCATTTATTTATATGCCACCTTTCTGCAGTAAACCATGGTTAAGGCAGTTCACAACATCAAAATGTTTACATAATCTACCAACAGTTATAAGACATAACAAAATTTAAATAGTCATAAGCAATCAGAGAACAAAAACCTCTCATATCAATAACTATACAATAAAATTAAACAACCCATTGATAATTCATAAGAAAGTCTAACAAAAATACAATCACAAAGACCTCATCTGCACTATCATACCACTTTAAATAGTCATGGCTTCCCCAAAAGGAACCTGGGAACTGTAGTTTGTTAAGTGTGTGTGAGTTATTAGAAGTCCTCACAGAGCTACAATTTCCAGATTGGTTTAACAATCAATCCCTTATCCTAGGGAACTCTGGGAAATATAGGGAAACTCTGTGGGGGAATAGGGGTCTCCTAACAACTCTCAGCACCCTAAACAAACTACTGTTCCCAGGATTCTTTGGGGGAAGCCATGACTGTTTAAAGTGGTATGATATTGCTGTAAATGTATAGTACAGATGGACCCATAATCCAGATAATAACAAAAATAAATAAATAAAAATTGCAGCTTCAAACCAAATCTGGATCCCAGCAACAATCCCTCAACAACATCCCACAACCCTGGTAATCCCTAGGTATCCTAAAGAGGAGAAACAGCCTTTGTAGCTGGAGTCAATCAAGACCCCGCCCTCTCAGACCAAGTAGAAATAGGCCAAACAGATCTTTCAGGGCTCACAGCAAGGTGATCTCAGACATCTTCAGCAGCAGCTGCAGTTTTTGTAGCTGGAAGCAGTTGGGATTGACCACATCTTGCCATGTGCAACCCCCAAACAACTAGATGAGGAAATAGCTTCCCTGAATTATTGGCCTCCATCCGCATGTTTCAACCAATCAGGAGATAGGAAAAATACTGATATTTTGATCAAAGACAATAGTGGCAGCTCCCACTTATAACAAGTTTGTGAGGAGTAAAATTTCCTTTCCAAATGCACTCAACTTAGCATAATTTGTTTTGAGATTAGTATTATTTTTCTCTTCGTTTTGCAAGGCAGGCTGTTCATAAGAAGCACTAAGACAGCCTGCTGAAATAACAGAACTCTACAAATATGGTTCTTATTCCTATGTGGATATATAACAGATTCTGAATCTTCATGAAACAGACATTGAGCATCTGTAACATCTTATTATAAACAATAGCCTGCTTTGTATATTACACCACACACAGTATGCTCCATTGGAGACAATGGGATAAGCAAATACCCTTGCAGAAAATCCCAAGAATAAGCGTCATCTGTGATTTATTTTAATTTCAGTAAGGATCAGCATTCTTTACACAGACATGTTTAGGCTTGAGTAATGAATCAAATACTTCACCTACTCCCCCAAAATTGCCCGTCAGATTAATTTTTTTTTGTAGTATATAAGCAGACATTAAACAAATATTAACCTGCTGAAATTGCAAAACTACTGTTTTACCTCAAGCAGCAGATTCTATCTGGTATCAAAAAAACACCAAGAAAAAATGCACCTCTGTTTGCCTTTGGGCTTTCATCTGCACATCTGTACTTTTCTAAGCAGTTCAGAAAGGTAAAGGCTCCAACCACATCCATCTATCACAATCATCCCACATATGGTCAAACATTTTCAGTGTCACTGTTTAAAAAAAGCAAGAAGACCATCCTGCATTAACATCCCATTTGTAACACAGTAGCATGGTAGCAGTGGGATGGGGAAGAAATTCAATTCAATTCACATTTAAAGGCAAACTTACCTAATTCATATTTCTTGAAGCAATATACAAACTGAGACATAATTATCCTTCAACATTTGCATTTCTCTGAATGTTGCAATGCAGTTTGTACATACGCAATGTGTACAAAAATGCATATACTGTGGGGAAGTGTGCATAGAAATAGATATATGAGTAGATATATACAAAAATGCATTATATTAGGGGAAACTGCTTTGCAAAAAGATGTAGATTAGGCAAAATTGCATTCCAAAATGTAGACAGCAGAAATCCACACCAAAATGCTGGTGATTTTTTATGAGGACTCAAAAAAGAAAGCAAACTGATGTAGAAATGTAAAGAACTAAAAAAATTGGAAAAGGAGAAAAGGAGAGGAAGTGGCATTGTCAGATTCACAGACACACACAACAGGAAAATGGAATGTGAGAAGCATGAACCAGGGAAAGTTAGAAATTGTCAAGCAAGAAATGGAACGTACCGA
This sequence comes from Rhineura floridana, assembly GCF_030035675.1. Lineage (NCBI taxonomy): Eukaryota > Metazoa > Chordata > Lepidosauria > Squamata > Rhineuridae > Rhineura > Rhineura floridana. Next base: position 37,020,162 of record NC_084488.1, on the reverse strand, counting down.
CATTACAATACTTGGCGTGAGTGAATTAAAATGGATGGGAATGGGACATTTTCAATCAGGCAACTACAAAATATTTTATGCAGGAAATGAGAAATTAAGAAGAAACAGGGTTGCTTTAATAGTGAGAAGTGATGTAGCAAAAGCAATTAGGAGCTACAACGCAAGTTCTGAGCGAGTGATATCAATGAGATTAAACGGGAAACCTATTAACATAACCATCATCCAAGTCTACGCTCCAATGGCAAAAGCAGAAGAAGAATTGGAGAGATTTTAAGCAGAAGTACAGGAGGAAATTGATCACACACCAAAACAAGATGTGCTGATAATCATGAGGGACTGGAATGCAAAAGTAGGGAACAGTGAAGAACTAGGAATTGTGGGGAAATAGGAAATGAGACAAAAATGAAGCAGGAGAAAGACATTGAATTCGGTGAAGCCAATAATTTGTTTCTTGCAAACACATTTTTTGAGCAACCAAAAAGACAACTGTACACACATCACCAAATAGTCAATATAGGAATCAAATTGATTATATAATTGTTGTAAACCACCCAGAGAGCTTCGCCTATGGTGCGGTATACAAATGCAATAAATAAATAAATAAATAATTGGTAGCAGAAGATGGAGAAGTTCCATACTTTCTGCGAAAACAAGACCAGGAGCAGACTGTGCTACAGATCATGAACTGGTCATATCGAAAATCAGAGTAAAGCTAAAGAAGAACAACAAAGCAATCATAATGCCAAATACAATTTAAATAATATCCCAGAAGAATATAAAGATCAAATAAGGAACAGGTTTGATGCTTTAGACAGAGAACCAGAAGAACTATGGAGTGAAGTCAGAGACATTATCAGGGAAGAATGCAAAAAGACAATACCTCTAGTTAAAAAGAGAGAAAGACCTCAATGGATGACTGAAGAAACTCTTAAAATGGTTAAAGAGAGAAGGAAAGCAAAAACAAGAGATAGAAACAAGGTCAGAACCCTAAGTGCAACAATACAGCGACTAGTATGTAGGGACAAAGAGAACTATTACAATAGTTATTGTATAGAAATAGAAGAGGACAACAAAAAGGGAAGAACAAGAGCCCTATTCCAAAGGATTAGCGAAATGAAAGGGAAATTTAAACCAAGAGTAGGGATGTTGAATAATCAACAGGGGAACACACTGACTGACTGATGAAATAAAAGGAAGATGGAAGCAATACACTGAAGAACTCTATAAAAGAGAGGCCAGGATGACAGATTCATTCACGGAGGAACCGTATGACAAAGAACAAGAAATTTTAGTGTGTGAGGTGAAAGCTGCTCTTAAAATACTTAGAAGAAACAAATCACCAGGAACAGATGGCATACCAATAGAGTTGCTACAAGCTACTGAGACTGAATCTGTCCAAATATGGAAAACTAAAGAATGGCCCAAAGACTGGAAGGGTTCAATATATATCCCACTTCCAAAGAAAGGGAATCCCAGGGAATGCAGTAATTATCAAACTATTTATTTATTCATTTATTTTATTTAAAATATTTCTATCCTGCCCTTCTACCCTGTAACAGGGCACTCAGGGTGGCTTACAATAATAAAATCAAACATGTACATAACAAAATTTTAAATAATAAAATCACAAAACATTAAAATAAATTAAAATACATAAAATACAATTAAAATACATAAAATAGAATATATATATATATATATATATATATATATATATATATATATATACACACACACACACACATACATATATATAGGGAGTGGTACTCAAGGGGACTACAAGAGTAAAAGTTAACATAGAAGGCATAAAATCATAAAATCAATGTCAGGCTCTACCTTCAGTCCCTCCCAAAAGCTCTCCGAAACAAGATTGTTTTCAGAAGTCTCTGGAAAATCATCAGGTAGGGAGCAGAGTGGACTTCTTGAGGTAGGGTGTTCCAAAGCTTGAAGGCCGCAGCTGAAAAAGTTCTCTCCTGCGTGTCTGTCAGTCTAATGTCTTTCACTCCAGGCACGCAGAGGAGACCAAACTATTGCCTTCATATCCCATGCAAGTAAAGTAATGCTCAAGATTCTACAACAAAGGCTCTTACCATATATGGAGCAAGAAATGCCAGATGTCCAAGCTGGATTTAGAAAGAGAAGAGGCACCAGAGATCATATCGCAGACATATGTTGGATAACGGAACGGACAAAGGAATTTCAGAAGAAAATCACTCTGTGATTTATAGATTACAGCAAAGCCTTTGACTGTGTAGATCATGAAAAACTATGGAATGCTTTAAAAGAAATGGAGGGGGCACAGCATCTGATTGTCTTGATGCGCAACATATACTCTGGACAAGAGGCTACTGTAAGGACAGAATATGGAGAAACCGATTGGTTTCCCATCAGATAGGGTGTGAGACAGGGGTGTATTTTATCATCCTATTTGATTAATCTATATGCAGAACATATTATATGGAAAACGGGATTGGACCAAGATGAAGTAGGTGTGAAAACTGGATGGAGAAATATCAATAATTTAAGATACGCAGACGATTCCATACTACTAGCAGAAACCAGTAATGATTTGAAAGGATTGCTGATGAAAGTTAAAGAGGAAAGCACAAAAGCAGAACTACAGCTGAACGTCAAGAAGACTAAAGTAATGACAACAGAAGATTTATGTAACTTTAAAGTTGACAATGAGGACATTGAACTTGTCAAGGATTATCAATATCTCAGCACAGTCATTAACCAAAATGGACACAATAGAAAAGAAATCAGAAGAAGGTTAGGCCTGGGGAGGGCAGCTATGAGAGAACTAGAAAAGGCCCTCAAATGCAAAGATGTATCACTGAACACTAAAGTCAGGATCATTCAGACCAAAGTATTCCCGATCTCTATGTATGGATGTGAAAGTTGGACAGTGAAAAAAGCGGATGAGAGAAAAATCAACTCATTCGAAATGTGGTGTTGGATGACAGCTTTGCACATACCATGGGCTGCAAACAAGACAAATAATTGGGTGTTACTACAAATTAAACCAGAACTATCACTAGAAGCTAAAATGATAAAACTGAGGTTATCATACTTTGGACATATCATGAGAAGACATGATTCACTAGAAAAGACAATAATGCTGGGAAAAACAGAAGGGAGTAGAAAAAGAGGAAGGCCAAACAAGAGATGGATTGATTCCAGAAAGGAAGCCACAGACCTGAACTTGCAAAATCTGAACAGGGTGGTTCATGACAGATGCTCTTGGAGGTTGGTGATTCTGATTGATTGATTGATTGATTTTTATTTACGGTCATAAACCAAACTGGGGTCAGTGATTCCAGAGCTTGGAAGATTACTTTTAAAAAGTAATAAATTACAGTTACAGTTACATGGCCCCCCAAAAAGTAGTAATTACCGTTACAATTACAATTGCTCTGAAAGTAACTGATTACTTTACTTTTACTCAAAAGTAATTGCTACAATTACATTTTAGTTACTCTTTTAAAAAAAATTGCTTACAAGGTGCTGGCCTTGGGTGCTGCACATCTAAGTAGCCTAAAACAACATTAAAAATAAGCACACACACACACAGAGTAGTAGAATATTTTTTTATCCATATGATTAACAGAATGGCATAACAGAATCTCACATCCTCTCACCCCACCCCCAGCAATGATGATACCCCAACACACATATTTTTGTATATAAATATATTGCCTCCAGCTCTTCTCCTTCCACTCCTGTCAATTTTTAAACAATTGTTTTCTCCATCCCGTCTCGCTCTCCACCTCCTCCCTTGTCCCCTCCTAAGCACCCATAGAGCATGAAGGAAGAACAACGCTGCACAGAATCCCAATTTGAAGCATATGATTTTTATTCACAAATCAGAGGAGCAGAAGACTTCCCCTGCTCCCCCCACAAAGTAATGCACAAAAGTAATTCTGGAAACATTACAATTACTCCTCAAAAGTAATGAAGTTACTACTCATTCTATTACCAGCAAAATGTAATGAAGTTACCCACTCGTTACTCAAAAAAGTAATAAATTACAAGTAATTCATTACTTGTAACTAGTTACTTCCAACTCTGGGTGATTCATAGGGTCACCATAAGTCGTAATCGAAGGCGCACAACAACAACAATCAGCTTTTCAAGGAGGTTAAAAAGAGATGCAATTAAAATGAGGATTCAGGAAGCCCTTGTACTTTACTGGGACATTGTTCCCCGTTTGCCATTTGTGCAAGAGCTCATTCATTTACCCACAATCCCCTTCTTCCTTCCTTCAGGAAAGGCAGAAAGGATGACTGGCTAAAGAAGGATGCACATTGGTATGCTATGTGTTGTTTATCCCTGACCAAAAATAATCTAAGATGCAGAGGAGCTTGTGGACAGCCATTCAGTTACAAATAATTTGGACATCATTGTAACTGCACTACCAACTGAATATACAATCACTTCTACATTCAACTAGTTGCGAGTGAAGGGGCGAAATAAGACAAGGACACATCAGCTTGGGTTGAATAAGGGCCACTTTATTAAACTATACAAAAACACCTTTTAAAGTGGCCTGCAGAGGGAAACCTAGGTGCAGAACTATCTATAAGCAAGCATCTTGCCATACAGCTCACGGGCGACCAGCCCCTGCTTGGGACAAGGGCAAGCCCCATCTGCTTACCCCTTCCACCAGCCACACCCAGTAGGTGAGTAGGGGGGCCTTCTCAGGTCACCATCCCCCGGGGCCGCACAACCCTCGGGTGGATGAGTTAAGTTGGCCCCAAAAGCAGCCCATATCCTGCCCTCAAGCCGCAAAGCTCTGACAGACAGGCCTCTGGAACCGCCAATCACCTCCAAAGGTGCCTAAGGGGGCCACCGAGCTGTCCTTACCTATTTCCCTTTCCGCACCTTCCCACACCAGTGCCCCAATTATAAACTGCCCTCCTAGGGCAATTAAACTTCGACCATAACAAAATAGCCAAATTAGCCAAATTCGCTATTAATCACAATGCCCCCTAACCCGATTCCATCCCACTCTCACAGTGTGGAGTATTTTATTTATTTTATTTTTATTTATTTATTAAATTTATATACCGCCCGACTAGCAATAGCTCTCTGGGCGGTGAACATAAAATAGCATAAAAATACAATGAATAACAAAATAATACTAAAATACAATCATCAATCCAATACAATAAACATTTTAAAAAGTAAATCAGTGTAACTTAAAATGCTTCAGAGAATAGGAAGGTTTTGACCTGGCGCCGGAAGGAGAGCAGAGTCGGCGCCAGGCATACTTCCTCGGGGAGACTGTTCCATAGTTCGGGGGCCACCACTGAGAAGGCCCTAGATCTTGTCATCACCCTCCAGGCCTCCCTGTGAGTTGGAACCCGGAGGAGGGCCTTCGTACCAGAACGTAGTGCACGGGTCGGTTCATATCGGTTCATATCGGAAGAGGCGTTCCGCAAGGTATCGTGGTCCCGCACCGTATAAGGCTTTATAGGTTAATACCAACACTTTGAATCTAGCCCGGAAACATATTGGCAACCAGTGCAAGCTGGCCAGAACAGGTGTTATATGCTCGGACCACTTGGTCCTTGTCAGCAATCTGGCCGCCGCATTTTGCACTAGTTGTAGCTTCCGAACTGTCTTCAAAGGTAGCCCTACGTAAAGCGCATTACAGTAATCCAAACGTGAGGTTACCAGAGCATGTACCACTGATGTAAGGTCCTCTTTACTCAAATAGGGACGTAACTGGGCTACCAACCGAAGTTGGTAAAACGCATTCCTAACCACCGAGGCTACTTGAGCCTCAAGTGAGAGGGAAGAGTCTAAAAAGACTCCCAGACTACGAACCCGGTCCTTTAGGGGAAGTGTAACCCTGTCCAGGACAGGGTATATATTCACCATCCGATCAGAGAACCCGTCCACCAACAGCATCTCAGTCTTGTCTGGACTGAGCTTCAGTTTGTTAACTCTCATCCAGTCCATTGTCGTGGCCAGGCAACGGTTCAGCAAATCGACAGCCTCACCTGAAGAAGATGAAAAGGAGAAGTAGGCAAAAAACCTGCCCGCCAAACAAGGGTGGGCAGGGTAAAAATTCCTACTCGGTCCCGAAGCGACCATTGAACACACTATAAGAGAGGGAGGGCAGGGTGGGCGTCGCTCGTTGAAAGAGGAGATAGGAGGGGCGGCCTGGCCTTAAATAGGCCCATGGCCCCTCCCCTCCCTGCCACACATCATGCACACATAATGCTGTGACACACGACGTTGCCCTTAACAAAGATGGCCGTGGCAGCATCGCTCCCTCCTCGCAACTATGCCCCGCTTATCCATGCTGCGCAGGTAAGTGGGGCTTCATTTCTTGAAACATTCAGTGGAGAATTTGTGCAGACAATAGCTGTACTGATGCATTTCCATTCTGCAACAGCACTGAATGAAATTCCACCATGGCACTCCTGGATCTATGTGCAAAAAATGACCATATATGTGGCTGGCAGTGCTTATTAAGAAAAATCTGGATTTGAGTCTCATATGATCAGTAGGTATATTAAGCTGTTATAGTTTAATGGCTGAGAGCATCACCACCAACATCATTTTATTCATACCCCACTTTTCCTTTCCAAAGCATTTGACATAGTTTTAAAAAGTGAACACCATAGCAAAATGCATACAATATGTCACATTATCTGGTTCACAAAGCAATATTTCAATTAGTGACAAGGAGATTAAAAAACACCCTATATTTTAGCCAAAAAAATACACACTTATACCCCATTCCAGCACAGCCAATATACAAAACCATTGGGATGTAAGATTTATTTATTTATTTGTTTATTCTCTGATTTATATCCTGCCCTTCCTCCCAGTAGGAGCCCAGGGTGGCAAACAAAAGCACTGAAAACAGTCTAAAACATCATAAAAACAGACTTTAAAATATATTAAAACATAACATCTTTTAAAAAAATAAAAAAGCTTTAACATCTTTAAAAAAAGATTTAAAGCATTGTGTTTTTTGTGTTTTTTTAAGAAAGTTTAAAAACATATTAAAATGCAATTCCAACACAGGCAAAGTCTGGGATAAGGTCTCAACTTAAACGGCTTGTTGAAAGAGGAAGGTCTTCAGTAGGTGCTAAAAAGAGAACAGAGATGGCGCTTGTCTAATATTTAAGGGGAGGGAATTCCAATTGGAAGGCACCACTACACTAAAGGGCTGTTTCCTATGTTATGCAGAACAGACCTCCTGATAAGACTGTGGTTTGGCTATCCCAGTCCAGAAATGGTTGCAGCTGTCTTAACAGCCGAAGCTGGTAAAAGGCACTCCTACCACTGAGGTCACCTGGGCCACAGTGACAAAGATTGGTCCAGGAGCACTCTCACTCTACGGAGTATGATCCCATCCAAAACTGGCAAATGACCAATTATCTGAACTCGGGAACCACCAACCAACAGCACCTCCATCTTGCTAGGATTCAGACTCAGTTTATTGGCCCTCATCTAGCCCACCACCAAGTCCAGGCAGTGGTCCATGGCTTGCACCGCTCTCCCAATTAAGACGTTACAGAGAAACAGAGCTGGGTATCGTCAGTGTACTGCTGACACCTTGCCCGAAATCTCCTGATGACCGCTCCCAAGGGCTTCATATAGATGTTAAACAGTATGGGGGACAAGATGGTACCCTGAGGCACCCCACAGCACAACTACCAGGGGGCCAAAAGAAAGCCACCCAATTCTATTCTCTGAGAATGACCTTGGAGATTGGATCGGAACCACTGTAAAACAGTGCCTCCAATACCCATCTTGGCCCAGATGGATACCATGACCAATGGTATCAAAAGCCGCTGAGAGATCAAGTAAGAGTAACAGGGTCACAATCCCCCTGTCCTTTTTCTGATAAAGGTCATCCATTAGGGTGACCAAGGACAATTCAGTCCCATAACCAGGCCTGAACCCAGATTTGAATGGATCAAGATAATCTATTTCATACAAGAGTAGTTGGATTAAAGATTGAAAATAACAATTCCACTCTAGAGCCAGCATAAGATCAAAAGAAGAGCCCTGTTGAATCAGGCCAGTGGCCCATCTAGTGCAGCATCCTGTTCTCACAGTAGCCAACCAAAAGCCTATGGGAAGCCCACAAGTAGGACCTGACCACTAGAGCATTCTCCTCTCTTGTGGTTTCCAGCAGCTCATATTCAGAAACATACTGCTTCCAACTGTGGAGGCAAAGCATGGCCATCATGGCTGGTAGCCATTGATAGTCTTATCCTTCAAGAATTTGTCTAATCCTCTTTTAAAGCCATCCAAGTAGGTGACCATCACTGCCTCTAGCGGTAGCATATTCCATAGTTTACTATGTGTGAAGAAGTATTTTCTTCGGTCTTAAATTTTTTAACATTTAACTTCATTGGCTGCTGTTTGCAAATGGCACAAAAACATTATGGTTGAAGATCTCATGTACCACATTTTTCACACTGGACTTTCGCAAGGGAGTCAGAGAAGATATGGGGTGGTAATTATGCATATCTCTCTCTGTGCGTGCACACACACATGTCTACTAAGAAAAGCACTATACAAATGTGTATTATTATTATTATTATTATTATTATTATTATTATTGCCAAAACTTTGTTGAGGTGATGATATTATGCTATCCATGACTGCTGATCTGCAAAACACATTTAGCACCACTAATCTGCTGCATAATGTTTGCAGTCACGGGGTGATAAACCTGATCATGTTAATTGGATTTTATTCTCTGGGGCAAACATGATAGCCACTGTTTATACCAATCCAGTGGTTAATAGTGATCAGGTTTGTAGAGAACATCTTGCCAATGTAACTGTTTACGAGAATAGCCAGGAACCAGAAGGAAGATGCTCCCTTGGGTCTCCTAAATTCCAACTGTTCTTTAACAGTAAGTTATAGAGGATGAAGTCTAAATTAATTGTGACACCGTCTGTCTCTGCCATGAGAATAAGGGCCACATCCTTCACAATCAATCCACAAGATCAACGGCAGACAAATATTTAACTTTATTTTACCAGAGGCCATGAAACCTCAACCAAAGCACAAGATAGAAATGGGAAACCAGTTTGTTGTTCCTGCAAATACTGTCACATGTGCAAAAATGAACGTGATTAATATGCGATCAAAATATTTCCAGATAATTAAAAATAGTACTGTTGGAATAAAAGGAAGACAAATGCACAGGATGGAAAGTGAAGTATAATGTATCATTCTGTACCAAAATTATATTTTTAGTTTCATATCTGGAACCTGCCTTTTTGTATCTTCAATTTAAAAAAAAATTTTTTTTTACTGTTGGGACCATAACTCCGGTGCCATCATTGTACTCAGAGAGTGCTATCCTCCAAACACTGCTCCTGTGGAATTCACTTTTCCCTCCAGTGGATTTTGCACATGAGCAGCATTTGGCAGACTGTCAATCTCTTTTGCTGCTGAAAATAATGAATTAGATCCCACCAAAACTCTTTTTGTGTACAGAGACCCTGTTACCCAAAAGATGAAAACAAAGCCAGTGATAAGAGAGGAGAACTTCAGATTTTCTTTAAATTAAGAAGGGCTGCAGCTCAGGGATAGAGCATCTACCTTGTATGAAAAAGTCCCAGGTTCAGTCCCTGGCATTTCCAGGTAGGAATGGGAGATATCTCTGTCTGAAATGCTGAGCTGCTGCCTGTCAGAGTAGACAATACTGAGCTAGATGGCCCAATGATCTGAAATGGTATAAAGTGGCTTCCTATGTTCCTTCCTGACACAGAAAACCTCAGTAACAGTCCAAAATAGAATTCCATAATGGCACGTAGGAAAAACAAAATCAAGGGGGTAGGAAAGAAGCATTTTTAAAATGGATTGAAGAAAATGTGCTGTCATTCAGTGAGTTGTATCCAACGATGGGTTCGTGCTAGAGAAAAGCATTTCTACTAAGGGTGGCTTAGGCAAACGACTCAATTTTCACCAGTCACACACACCCCAACAGCCCTCCATGTCTTATCCAATACAGTCCCTGAGGACTCGTCAACTAGGGATGGATAAATAAGTCAATTTCTGTTTTTTCCCAATATTTCACTTTTCCATTCTTAAATAGTTTGTCCCATTTTCATATGTTTGTGATTTTTTTTAAAAAAAAGATTTTAATGTGCATTTCTCCAAACATGCATCTTTTTGTACACAATTTTGCCTAGTATATACATTTTCCCCCATTAGAATGCATCTGTACATAGTTTTCACTAATATATGCATTTTGCATACGATTGTCACTCATATGTATTCTTTTGTTGGAGAGCTGCATTGCACAATTTTATTTTTTATTTATTTGTTTATTATTGGATTTATATACCGTCTTTCCTCCCAGTAGGAGGCCCGGGTGGTAAACAAAAGCACTAAAAACACTTTAAAACGTCATAAATACAGATTTTAAAATATATTAAAACAAAACATCTTTAAAAACATTTTTTTTAAAAGCTTTAAAAACATCTTAAAAAGCAATTCCAACACAGACACAGACTGGGATAAGGTCTCAACTTAAAAGGTTTCTTGAAAGAGGAAGGTCTGCAGTAGATGCCAAAAAGATAACAGAGATGGCACCTGTCTAATATTTAAGGGGAGGGAATTCCACAGGGTAGGTGCCACTACACTAAAAGTCCATTTCCTATACTGTGTGGAACAGACCTCCTGGTAAGGTGGTATCTGCAGGAGACCCTCACCTGCATAGTGCCATGATTGACTGGGTATCTTTCAGGTATCCTGGTCCCAAGCTGATACCATGGTCAATGCTATCAAAAAGATCACGTAAGAATAAAAAGGGTCTCAGTCCCCCGTCCTTCTCCCAATAGAGGTTATCCATTAAGTCAACCAAGGTGAATTCAGTCCCATAACCAGAGCTTGGAAGATTACTTTTAAAAAGTAATAAATCACCGTTACAATTACTTGGCTCAAAAAAGTAGTAATTACCGTTACAATTGCAATTGCTCTGAAAGTAACTGATTACTTTACTTTTTCTCAAAAGTAATCACTACAATTACATTTCAGTTACTTTTAAAAAAAAACTCCTACAAGGTGCTGGCCTTGGCTGCTGCACATCTAAGAAGCCTAAAACAATATTAAAAATAAACACACACACACAGGGGGTAGTAGAATAAAAAAAATTATCCATAAGATTAACATAATGGCATAACAGAATCTCACATCCCCCCAAGCAATGAAGATACCCCAACTCTTGAAATCAAATTTTACACTTGAAATGCTTTTATAATATGTTTCTGTTATGTCTCAAAAGAACAAGATGCTCAAAGAGCATGTCAGACAAGGAATGTCTTTTTACAGTCATTACGTTGCCACCAGTACTGAACAGGCGTTCTACTGCGGCGCTTGAAGGCATGCCTGTGTTGTGCTGCAAAAAACACCGCAGCACACGTGGAAAGCCATGGAGTGATGACACTTCCCTGCTGGGAGACCTCAGGTACCTCACCAGTTCCTCCTCAGCAGTGCCCACTGCTGACTTCTTGCCCTGGGGCAGAAAGTTAAAGAAGTCATCTTCTAAGTCATCTCCTTTCTGGTCTTTAATCTGAAGACTGATCACTGTCTTCATTAAGTACACCCATCTTTATTTCAGCTTTCAACAAGGCTTCCATTGTGTATCTAAGAAAGAGAGAGGATATGTTAACACATATATGTTAGGAAACCATCATCTGCTCTTCATTTTCTGATGCTTGTCATGTCCCCTGGTTCAGGGTCCAGCCTGAGCCTGTGGATGATGACATGGAAGGTAGGAAGGTGACCAAGTCACCACACTCATGGGGCAGCACAGCAGACCCTTAAGGATTACCTGCAGCAACCCAAGGTTGTGATGAGGAGCCCCAGGAAGAAAAGGACCAGCCCCTGCCTACCACCTTAAGCCCTCTGATGCCTCCCTTGAGACAACATTTCCCTTGGAGTAATCCACCCAAAGGGCTTCCCTAATGTTCTTACTTGTTGGTATGGGTGGTGGCCTGACACGATTCCAGCCAATCTAGTTTGAAGCGAGGGTGTAGGCAGGCTGCCAGAAGAAGCCTCTTGTCCTCCCAGATAGCTGCAAACCGCTTTCTTAGGGCTTCGCGCACACCTCTCAGCAGCTGAAAACAGTATGTGTACCTCTCAGGTTTGTTTTCCAGTCCTTCTAACTTGCGGTCCAGATTGCAGAGCGTTGGTAGCAAATACCCCATGAACATGCCGTTCTCCCGTTGCAGAATATCTAGGGACTGGGCTAGTGGCTCCATAATCTCTGTGTATTCCTGTACCACTTCAATCTCAACAGCTGTGATCCTGGACAAGGAGCAGCGGTCCATTATGGCATGCATTTTTAGTGGCACAGTTGACAGGAGCTCATGTAGTTGCTTCAACGCATCAAAGGTCTTATTCTGTACCTTCAGATACACACCACATTGCTCACGGATATACTCAGCAATCTGGGCTGAGTGGTTCTACTTGGACCACAACTTGCTACACTTTCCCATCAAGGAACGAAACTGTTTCTTGAAAGGACCAAGAAGACTACTTTTGGAGGAGTCAGAAAGCATGGCCTCTATGTCTTGTGTTGCCACAAGGTTGAGGGTGTGGCTAGCACATCTCTGGTGTGGTGGTAAAACAAAATCCTCTCCTGAGTCTGCAGCTTCTTCCTCTGCCTCAGATCCTGTGTCCAGGATCTCACAGATAGGCACAAACTCCACCTCAGCCTCCTCCTCCTCCTGGTTATCACCAACATCGTCACTGGTGCCTGCAGCTTCCACTGGTTCTTTGGCCATGAAAACTCTGAACACTTTCACAAAGTTGGAGCCATTGTCTGTAGTAGTGCACATAACTTTGTTGTGGATCCTGTACTGCACATGTACATCATGCAGTGCTTTTGAAAGGACATTGTATGTATGGCGCCCCTTCAGACGCTTACAAGCCAAGGCCCCGACCTCACGTTTCAGGGTAGTTGGGTTGATCCAGTGGGCTGTTACCCCAAAGTAACTCTTCTTGCCATTGGTCCAACAATCTGCAGTGGTTGCTATATATGCCACAGCACCCATTCGGTTTGCAAGAGTTTCTCTCATGTGGCATGCTCTCTTCTCAATTCTGTCTCTCAGAGTCTTGGCACATATGATGGTGAGATCTTTGGGGAGTCCAATGCAAACCAGATTAATGAATGATGGTTTGTCCACAGTCTGAAGTGGTAATGTCTCCTCTACAATGAAATCAATGATTCTCCTGTCGAGATTGCTCTGGGTGACAGGCTCCCTGCCAGATCCCCACCTCTCAAGGGTTGTCTGCTGCTGCTTCAGCATTTTGGGAGGAGGGGTGTCATGCATTGGTTCAGGAAGGCCACGTCTCCTTGCCTTTATTGCTTCTTCAATTGCTCTCAGCTTCTCAGGGTGTGCCCTCTGAGGAAGAAGAACAAAGCATGAATCCAAGAAAAAATGGAAGAGGAACTTCACAATTTAAACATAAATAGACAATGGACACTCTTTGAGGACCAGCATGACAAAGGCTTACCTCAAAATGTTTCTTCACATTGGATGAGGAGGAAACAGCTGATCTCAGATTTTTGATCCTTGGAAGGCAGTAATTGCATCGTACAACAATATTTTTCCCACTCTGGCTCACAAATGTACAAGCTTTCTCAAAGCCAAACCATGGTACTTGCTGTTCTGCAGATGTGGCTGTGGGCAACTGGCACTGCTTCATGCCCTCCTCCTCCTCATGCACAGGGCCTCCTTTCTGAACCTCACTTTCTAGTTTTGCCTCCTCAGGATCAACAAGCTGTGACTCAAGTGGCCGCACTAACTGACTGCTGCTCTCAGCAGCAAAACCTGCAACAGGCGTCTCTGTAATAAACAAGAGATAATACTCCTATATGGGTGAACTTCAGCTGTGATGTGCCCCCATCTCTTCCCCATGCTGCAAGATGCCCCAGTCAGAGTGGAAGTAAGCAGGTCGATAGCACAATTAAAAGAGATCCTATTTGCATCATTTTTGCTCACTGAATAACCCTGCCTCGGCCAGTCTAACCTACTATCTCACAGGGTTGTTGTGAGAACAAAATGAGACTAGGGTTCAAATCCCCACATAGCCATGAAGCTCACTGGGTGACCTTGGGCCAGTCACTGCCTCTCAGCCTTATGAAAACCCTATTCATAGGGTCACCATAAGTTGGAATCAACTTGAAGGCAGTACATATATTTTTTATTTTGAATATAATGATTATGATAATAAATATGCAGCATTTCAAATTAATTCTGTATGAGAAGCATTCCATGCCAAGCTTGGAAAACCAAGGATGAGGTATAAAATGTAGACAAAAATACTTTTGACAAAATGCCGTTTATCTTTTATATCTATATCTATAATTAGCAATACAGCTGAATGATGTATGTAAAGTATTTTTCTTTCCCTTTTCTTTTTTATTAATATTTTAGTACTACTGCTAAAGTTCTGATGAAAGAATAAAGCATTCATTAGCCAAATTCAAATGATTAGAACACATCACATAAATTCCACTGAAGTTGGAGTTTTTGCCATAGAAAATGAAAAAAACATATAACCTATGATAGCCCAATAGACAATCAGAACTAATATAAAACCCTATTGCTTCTCATTTGCAAATCTTGCAAGATCTAAGGTAACTCTAGATCATGTGAGTTCAGGTGATGCATGTTATGTACATTTGTATAGATATTAGCAGAGATTGTCAACGTCTATCTCTCTCTGGGACTGGGAATCTCTCTCTTTCTCACAGAACATGAGTTTGAGAGCTGGGGGACTGAGAGGAGGAGCTGCAAGGACCCTACTTCTCACCTCATCTCTGCCAAGAACAAAAAAATCAGCCTTAAGCCATTTATTATACGCCTAATGATTTTTTATTTTTATTATTATTATTATTATTACTGAGACAGTTTTTGTCCCACATACAATTCAGTCTTGTGATTAAACAGGACAAAAATACAAATAAAAAGAAAGATGGAGTTCAAATAAATATACAATAAAAAGCTAGCTGGCATTTTAAAAGACAGGAGTGCTCTGTCTGGATAAATACAGCACAGTATGCATGGGAACAAGGGGGAGAGTTCAAAAAGGGGGGGAAGGAAGAGAAGTAGGCCAGAGCTTGGAAAAGTTACTTTTTTGAACTACAGCTCCCATCAGCCTAATCCAGTGGCCATGTTGCCTAGGGCTGATGGGAGTTGTAGTTCAAAAAAGTAACTTTTCCAAGCTCTGAGTAGGCCGAAGTTTCAGAAGTGCCTTGTGATTGATGGAGGGGGTGGCAACGAGGCAAGGAGAGGCAGTGGGGGAGCAGAAGGGGCCATGGGGGCAGGGGGGGCAAAAATGCCATGGGGGGGCGGAAGGGGCCGCGGGGGCGCACACACACACACACACACAAATCATCGTCACTCACCTCCACAGCTCTTCGCCATTCTGCTGCTGCCTTCTCCTCCGTTGTCCTTGCCCTGGCTTTTTCCTCTGGCGTCCATTTTTTCCTCTCAGACGCTAGCAGGCCCTGCCTATTCACCTCTTCCCTCGTGCCTCCTAACACAGATCACAAGGGAAGAGACAGTCTGCGCAGAGGTCTAATCAGTGTGAGGCACATGTCTTGTGTTAACCAATCACAGCCAGGAGCTGAGTTCCCCTTGTTCCCGCCCCCAAGTAATGTCCAACCTAACATGGAAACGTTAAAGTTGCAGCTGAAAAGTAGGGAAATTACTAGTCATTCCGTTACTTGCCAAATGTAATGGAATTACCCACTTGTTATTTAAAATTGTAACGAATTACAAGTAACTCGTTAAAAATAACGAGTTACTTCCAAGCTCTGCCCATAACCAGGCCTGAACCCAGACTGGAATGGCTCATAATAATCTGTTTCATCCAAGAGTACTTGCAATTGTTGAGCCACAACCCTCTTAATCACCTTCCCTAAGACGGGGGTATTTGCGGCCTGGCAATAGTTGTCGCAAACCAATGGGTCCAGAGTGGGCTTTCTCAGGAGCAATCATATCACTGTCTCTTTCAGGGCAGCTGGACCCACTCCCTCCCATAACGATGAGTTAACCACACCCGGGATCCACTCAGTCAATCCTCTCAGCAAGCTTTAATAAGCCAAGAAAGTCAAGGGTTGAGAGGACACTTTGCTGGCCGTATCATCGCAAGCACCTTGTCCATGACATCAGGCTGCATCAACTGAAACCATTCCCAAGAAATTGCAGCAGATGTTGCACTGGACACCTCATTGGGGACTACAGTAGATGTGGAGGGGGCATCAAGATTGCTACAGAGGCAAGCAACTTTACCCTCAAAGTGCCTTGCAAACAATTCACAGTGGGCCTCTGAAAGGTCTAAAGCTCCATTTCCTGGAGTTGATGTCAACAGACCCCAGACAACATAGAAAAGGTCCACTGGATGGCTACTTGAGGATTTGATGGTGGCAGAGAAGTGGGCCTTCTTTGCCACCCTGACCACCACACAATAGGCACAGTTATGATGTTTTACTCATTCCCATTCAGCCTCACAGCACGTCTTTTGTGACTTGCGCTCTAGCCATTGTCCAGCCTTTTTCATTGCCCTTAGCTCACTGGTGTACCAGGGTGAAAACCGGGCTCCACAATGCTGGAGAGGGCACTCGAGGGCAACTGTGTCAAGAGCCCAATGCGCCTTGCTGTTCCTCAGCATGACAAGGGCTTCAACAGGGTCACCTGCTCTATGTACTGAAAACTCCCCCAGGACATTCAGGAATCTAGTGCATTCCATTAGTCTCCAGGGGTGGACCATCTTAACCTGTCCACCACCCCTGCAGGGGAGGATTGGAGCCATAAGTCTACACTTGACCAGGAAGTGGTCTGACCATGAAAATGGGGTGACATCCACCCCCCTTCTCCAGACCACACCTTCCTCCCTCTGGAGCAAAAAACAAGTTGAGGGTATGCCCTGCCTCATCATGGAGGCAATGAAGTCCCTGGCTGGAACACTAAAGGCAGCCTCAGCATGGACATTGAAATCACCTAAGACTATTGTTCTGGGCTCCTCCAATACCACAGCCAAGATGGCCTCTGCCAGCTCGGTTAGAGAAGCTGCCAGGTAGCAGGGTGGACTGTATACCAGCAGCAACCCTAGTTTACTGTCTCCTTGTGAGGTGCAGGCCCTCACAGCCAGCTCTAAGACAGAGTAGTTTCCTGGTGACAGAGATGGAAGTTCTGTAGACCACAGCATCTCTCCCCCATCCCATCCCTACAGCCTGTCCTGTTGTTGCACCAAGTAACCTGGCGGGCAAAGCTGGGTCAGATCAACTCCTCCCAGCTCACCCACCCAGGTCTTGGTAATGCACATCAAATCAGCACCTTCATCCATGATCAAATCATGTTACTGTGTACCAATCTGGTATTAAAGAACACACAAAGGCCAATAGGCACAGCAGATGAGCAACAAGGAACCCATCCATGAGAGAAGTGCTAATTTCTAAAGAGAATTGTTTGTTCAGGAAGTGCAAATTCTGTGGGTTCATATTAAAATGCAAACTGAATGAATTTCTCTACATCCCTATTCTGAATGTTCAAAAACAGGTTGCACTTGATTGCACCCAATTATTTGTCTTTTTCTCAGTCCATGGTATGCACAAAGCTCTCCTCCAACACCACATTTCAAATGAGATTATTTTTCTCTCATCCACTTTGACCATTCCGCCGTGGGTGCCCCTGCTAGGAGTCTAGCCACTTGGTCTAGACTCCTGATGGCATTGCTCGCAGTTTCTTCAACACTCTCAAACCCACTCACCACATTAAGGTGTGCATCCTAGAGGGGAAGAAAATTTGTACAATAGATTTAATGGGAAATGAGTTCACTGCTTACATTCAGAAAGGTGAACTTGCAAAAAGGCAGGAAATGCCTGAAGTAAGGAAATAAAGAAGAGAACAGAATGTCCAAGGACTATTGGGGAATCCTGAAGTGCATTAGGATTCTAAGCATGTTTGCTCAGAAGTAAGTCCCACTGAGTTCAGTGGGAATTATTGCCTAAGAAGCATGCTTAGGATTGCAGCCCAGGAGAGTACAAAATAGGAAGCGGTTGAAAACAAACTCAAATTTATTATGGAAAACAAAACAATCCCAGGGGTGGGGGGATGGAAGTGTGGTCATCATGCAGAAATAAGAAACAAAAATGCAGAAGACAGCGGTGTGCAACAGTTTATTAAGAGCTGGAAGTGGCTTGCCAGGTGGGGCAGAGCCGTTCTGCTACTTGCCAAGTGGGTTGCTGTTATTTACAAAACAGTTGAGGCAGCAGGAAGGTAACTGCAGTGCAAATGCACAGTGGAACAAATCCACTGCACTGCACCCCCCAGCTTTGCCCCTCCCCATCTTGCACCAGCAAGCAACAGTGACCCCCCCTCCCTGCAGAGAAGCTAGCATAGTTGCTTCGCCCCAGCCAGCAAGCCACTTCTGTTTAGAGTATTGCTGGAGCAAACCATATGCCTTGGTATGCACATACGCAGAGCCCTTCAGAGTGCCAAAAAGCTCCATCCGTTTTGATATTGGCAATATGATCATGTGTGTCAATATTGTTTATCCTAATATTTGAGAAAAGTGGTGATCATTCCATAACATATAGCTGCAATGCAAAGGCCTCTGTCCTTTTAGTCGAGCGTTACAAAATCTCTTTTAACAGAAAAGAACACTCTTTTGTCATGTTTCTTAGAGAATATTCACCAGTGTGACAGGCTACATTCATTTGGATTTGTGGGTGTCCAGTTTAAAAACATTATGTTATACAATTGATTGCTTTTGAATACAAAAAACAGAATATCCTAATGTAATATGATATTGGGTCCTGCTTCCAGGCTTCCCAGAGGCATCTAGTTGGCCACTATGAGAACAGGATGTTGGACTAGATGAGCCCTTGGCCTGATCCAGCAGGGCGTATCTTATGTCTCTGTGTATATTACTTATTTACAGGGTTGTGCACTAGATTTGGGGGGAGGATTTGGGAGTTGATCGTGTCGGGTTGAGACAGCTCTGGATTGCTGCAGGTCAGGTGCCCCTGAATGATCTGGGGCTGTCTGGGGGCAGGGTGTTAGGGAGGAAGAAGGCATAGGTATCAGGTGAGGTGAAGGAAAAACAGTGAAAAGAGAGTAGGAGGGGACTACCTAACCAGCTGCATCTTTGCAGGAGAATGTAGACGTGGGAGTGGATGCCTTTGGATGCAAGATGTGGACTTTACCTCCCAGCCTCTCCTTTCCACCCAGCCTCTTCTTCTTCCCACCTGATGTCTCACCCCCTGCACAGTTGCCATCCTGTAGTTGCAAGTGGCTTCCCTTTTCTAAGCATTTTACCCTCAAATACATGGTGTCCAAAGGCTTTTCCTTTCTCTCTCTCTCTCTTTTTCAATAAAAAGCCTTGCTATTTGGTTGCTCTCAGCATCTTGGCCAATTTCTTACCTTCTGTCTGGGGCAGAATATCCCATGGGAATTATGCTATGTCACGATACCTCCACCCACCCACCCCAGCTCAAAACATTTGAAAATCACTTGGCTGAATACTTCAGCCCAATGCTGCAACTTAGCATGAGTGCAGCATCACACAGCATTTCTGAGCACTGCTGTTTAGAATGAATACAAAGGAACTGACACTCAGCTCAGAATCAACCAGTGTGTTCTCAATCGTCAAGTGAATTACAACATAATCTGCTAATGTATAGAACCTTTTTAGCCTTGTAATACGAAGTACATTCTCAGCTTCAGCAATTGAGTCATTAGGGCCATTTAAAGAAAATTACATGAAAGTTGCTTTCTTGTAAATCTGAACAATTTGTACAATTGTAAATTGGGCATCAGTGGCTAAATGCTTTTCCAGCTCTCCTGAATAAGTACTTAGTTTTTTCCAGACTTCACCCAACCATAAGCTGGAATAATGAGCCCTGGACAAAAGAAGTGAGTCTGTGCACCATGGGAAATAATGCCTCTATTATACTTAGGAGGCAGGACATCTGGGGCTTATATTATTTGATATTCAAATTTCTACCCCACCCTTCCTTCAAGGATGGCTTGAATTAGAATGGATTACAACTAATGCAGTCTTGAACCCAGACCTCAGCACTTGGGGGGTGAGTGAGCATAGTGTTGATCTCCAAGTACCAGTAGTGATGTGCTCATCAGGACAGGGTTGGGGCGAGGTGGCAAGGTCAAAGGAGCTCCAGGTTGGTGCTGAAACTCCCATCTCCTGCATCCTTCAGTGAGCCACTGGAAGCTGATGTGATCAGTATGTTTCTGTGGCTGCCCTTGTTGCATATTCTAGCCTCTTCCTTGGCAGCTTGGCAAGAGTCTTTCTCTCCCTGGATAGGTCTTGAATCCAGGAATCTATGTGGCCACTGTTGTGTGTCTTCTTTCCCCCCTGTGTCCTGTGTTCATAAAAGAGTGCTTTTGAGGAGCGTAGGGGTTTGAAGCCCTACCTGAAAGGCTGCCTGGAGACTGGCAGTGGCTGGGCCATTGCTAGCTGTGGCCACTGAAGCTGATAAGGGTGTTGTGCCATTCTTGCACATATTATGTGTGGGGATGCAGAGGTGGGTGGGCTGGACATCATGGTGAAATCATAGGTGCCATCACCACTATAGACCCTGAATGGTGAGAGTTGGAATGGTAGGCATGCCTGTCATTTTTTCCTGCTGTTTCTCAATTTTCTGTTGGGCTGGTGACCAGTTGGCATTACTGTCTCTAGTAGTTTTCCATGAAGCCTGCAAGTGTGAAGACGTAACTGCGGTTAAGGGGGAGTTATGTCTATGATCTGTCTGGGAACAGACTGCCAGGGTCGTTGCTATGGTAGCCATCTGATAACGACTGGGAAAGTTCTAACAGAGACTATGTGTTGTCGTTCTTCTGAATTATGCCTCTGAGCTGAGAGGCTGTCTTTTGTGTTCATCTATGGAGAGAGATGTACCAGAAGGGGGGGTGACTGAAGAATCCCTACATGTATTTACTCTTAAGCCTCTGGCCTTAATGTCTTAATACAGACTCTTAACATGCTCTGAAGACGTTTTCTTGATCAAGTTAACTCCAACGTAATGTATGCTGTTTCACACAACGCACACAAGCCAACAGTGGTAGCAGAGGATGGTTACGCTCCACAGCGCATTACACCGGAGTAAGTTGCTGGTCTGAAAGGCAGACGGAGTTCCAGAGAGGGCAGCGTGATTGAACCAGACGGAGGTGAGCAACATGGCTGTAAACCTGTCTGGGGGAGGCTTGCCGATGGAACGACTTAATGAGAAGAATTTTGCCAGCTGGAAGCTGAGGATGCGGGCTTTGCTGATAACAGAGGATTTATGGGACGTGATTGAAGAAAAAACCCCGGCGGTATTGACCGCGGCCTGGAAGCGTCGAGACCAGAGGGCGCAGGCGTTTATAATCTTGGCTCTATCGGATTCTCAACTGATGTGTGTGAGAGATGAGCCGTCGGCTAAAAAGATGTGGGACGCGTTGCAGGATTTGTCCCAGGAATGGCAGCGGAGGCAGGAGGCGCTGAGAACCCAGCCGGTGGAGGCTGTCAGAAGCAAGGAGGAGAAATATGCCGAACCGGAGCAGGCTGCCGAAAGCAGACAGGAAAACAAGCGGGAGCAGCGGCTGAAGTCTTGTTTTGCCCGTAGGCATCTCCGTAAAGATTGTCCAGTCAAGCGAAACTCCAGGGACGGAGGCTTGAAGCAGGGAAGTGTGAACTTTGTTTGTAAACAGAAGTCTAAAGACTTGGAACAAATTAACTTTATTGTCGACAGCGGAGCAAGCCATATACTAATTAAAGATAGGAGTCTGTTTTACACGTCTACAGATGAGCAGGATTTTGTTTTACTTGCTGATGGATCACGGAAATCTGTGCAAGCTAAAGGTCTGATTAAATTTGACAAGCTTGGAATTATGACAAACTGTTTGTTTGTTCCGGACTTGGCTCATAATATTTTATCAGTGGGCAAACTGGTGAGTTGTCAATTTTCAGTCTGGTTTGATAAAGGAAAATGTTGGGTGCAAAGAGGAGAAAATGTTGTCTGTCAGGGTTTCATGACACAAGGGCAGTTTAAAATGACCGTGGGTGTGAAGTGTGCTAATGCCTTGAGTTTAATGGGGCGGAAAGGGAATGACGGTCAGGGCTGTAAACAGACAGCCGTAAAAGGCATGCCATCGGTATTCACTGCCCAGATGGAGGAAGTTCACAGAGAACTAGAAGAGCCAACATCATTTCAAGCAATCAGGCTGATGCCTGAGGCAGAGCAGCACAAATGGCAGCAGGCCATGCAGGAAGAATTACAAGCCATGCAAAAGAATGGCACATGGACATTAGTAAAGTTACCCATGGGTAAAAAGGCCATAGGTTGCAGATGGGTGTTTAAGAAGAAGAAAGCAAGTTCCGGGGAAGTACAGAGGTACAGGGCACGTTTGGTTGCCAAGGGATTCACCCAGCAGCATGGGACAGATTATGATGCTGTTTTCGCCCCGGTTGTGAAACATGAGTCCATTCGTGTGCTGCTGAAGCTGGCAGCGATGCAGAACATGAGTGTAAATCACTACGATATAGGGACGGCATTCTTACATGGTGATTTAAGAGAGGAGATATATATGGAACTGCCTCCGGGTTCTGTGTCAAAGGAAGGGTTCGTGTGTAAACTGCATAAATCAATATATGGACTGCGGCAAAGTGCACGCTGCTGGAATGAGAAATTGGACAGAGTGTTGCATGGAATGGGATTCCAAAGATGCAAGGCAGATCCATGTGTGTATATAAAGAGACAGGGGATGAAAACCACGTTCTGTGCAGTTTACGTTGATGACATCATGTATTTTTATCATGAGCAGCAAGAGGAACAAGAATTTAATGAGCAACTGGGCAGGCAGGTGGACACAAAGAATTTGGGGCCTGTCACACACTATTTAGGCACGGATATTGTGCGTGCAGAAGACGGAAGCATAACATTGAGTCAGGAAAGTAAAATAAATCAGATCATAGAAGAATGCAACATGACAGAATGCAATGTTGTGAAGACTCCAATGGTTGTGGCTTTCCAACAGAATGTGCAGGAGACGCCTTGTACAGATCCTGAGAAGTACAGGTGCATAATAGGGAAATTGCAATATTTGGTGAAGGTGTCTCGCCCAGACATATGTAATGCAGTCAGTATTTTAAGCCGGAAGGTAGAGCATCCTTCAGAGGCTGACTGGCAAGGGATTAAAAGGATAGTGCGTTATCTGAAAGGCACGAAGACAAAGGGTCTGGTGTTGTCAGGAGCAAAGACAGGAGGTCTTGAATGTTTTCCAGAATTAGTTTTTTCCACATCTCTCTCCTATATTAATACATTTTGCCCACCCTTTCAGAAGTTCTATTTTCTACTTCACTAACTTCTTGCTTCTTTCTGCTTCAAAACACTTTATCCCTTTAATCTCTCATGTGATCTTTCCCTCATCCTTAACTTTCGAGTTTCTCATTAGTTCTTGTGCCACCTCAGGGAAAGATATATAGTTGAAGGAAGTGCTTAGCCAGAATCATATTTACTTATCGGGTATTTGGCTTTGCGGTGTTTGTCACCTTTTAGCAGGTTGGAGAGAAAAGCACCAGCTCCAATTGACCATAAGATCGGAGAAAATTGTGGGTAAGAGACTCCCAGAGTGACAGGGCTGACTCTAGAGGGTGGTATTAGGGTCCACTGCACAACAGCATTCTCACTTTGTAGGGTGCACACTGAAAGGTTTAGGGTTTGTGTGCTTCTAGGTGAAAAAGGACTACTGAGCCCCAACTCTCAACCCCAATCCTGTGAGCACCATCTGGGGGTGAAGAAAGATCTACTGTTTAACCAACTCATTCATAAAAAAATTATGACTTCACACAAGCCCAGTTCACACATTATTCAAGTGCAGGGCATAAATGTGTTTCCTTGTAGTGGGACTGTGCTTTTAGCTCCACCCGCTGCCATCACACCTTCTTCCTCTATGCATTGCTTGCAATTGTTTGAAGAAAGCCTCCAATGCATGAGCGTCTGCTCACATGTAGAGTCTTGGTGCACTTGGGACATCTCCACAATCAGGTGTCCAATCACACAGAGGGCCTACAAGTGAGCAGGAGCTCACCTGTTGGGGTTTTTCTTCAAACAATCATGGGCAACATGCAGTTGGAGAAGGAGATATGACATTGAGAGCTCCAAGTAAACATGATTATTCTCTATATGCGAGTAACATGTGGATAGGGTTATGATTTAGTCACAGGGGCATCACCTGAACTGCTCTGATGTTAAGATGGGGATGGAGAACCCATGCCCATCTATATGTTGTTGAACTACAACTCCTTTCATCCCTGACCATTGTCCAAACTGGCTGAGGCTTATGTGAGTTGGAGTCCAATAACATATTTAGGCTATTTCTGTGGCTGATCTTCCTACAACCTCTTCCTCTCCCTAGAGGTAGCACACAACCCCCATGTTACCAGTTTAAGACCCACTGCTGGGTCAAGTTCTCCACTTTTCATTTCTATCTTTTCAGCTGAGTACAAAGCCAATGTAATATTATGTGTTGTGACTGGTTATGCATTTGCTTAGCATGACTTAGGATCAAGCCATAAAGGTACCTTTGCATGCAGATCACAAAATCTGTAATAAAGAGAACCTTTTCACTTAAGTACATTATATAACTGCACTTTCTCCTGACAGTATGTGCCGGTAATAAAGATTTTCTGATAGTTGTTGATATATGTCTATTTCTTACAATTATGTATGGATAAGTTCACAATCAGTAAATGAGCCAATGCAGATGTCACAGTGGATTAACTTTACCTGTGACACGACTCTCCTTGTAAATCCTTCATGTGATCAAGGCAATGACTTGGTGTCATAACATCACTTACCCTGTCATTGTTATATTGCTCTTTCTTTTACTGTAATGGCTGTGAACTTATGTAGCAGGAAAATGAATCTTTCAGTGTTAGCACTGTGAATGCAACAGTCAACAGTGAAAAATCTCATTATTAAAGCACTGTAGTTTTGGATAACACTTTATTTTTTCTGAAAACATTGGGCAGATCTCAATTAGCTTTACTGTGTTGTTTTGAAATAGTAAATATTTATTTATTATTTAGAAAACTTGCATCCCACATTTTCTGTCTCAAGGTACAAAGACATTCAAAGCGACTTTCATCAATAAGGAATTGTACAAAATAGGAATACCAAGAAAAGGCATGGGGAACATCAGGCACAAGGGCCAAATGCAGCCCTCTAGGCCTCTTTCTGGCCTTTGGCACTCTCTCCAGGCCACCCTCTTTCCCCAGGTCACATCCTTCACCTTCTTCATACTTCTTTGTACTTTTTCTAAGTATTTTGACTGCCTGGACTGTATCAAACTCTGATAATATGCCTTTATTGCCTGGATGGAGGATAGATAAGGGCACTGTGTGTGTGTAAAACCTAACCTACTGTACAAAGGAAAATTTCAGATTTGTTGTCCTGTCCACTTTTGCCTCTGGCTCCCTCCACCGGCATATGGTCCTCAGAAAATTACCCATAAGGGAATGTGTCCTCTGGGCTGAAAAAGGATCCCCATCCCTGTTCTAGAGAGAAGATCAGAAGCCAGGAGATGGTAACTTCCCATAGGAAATCAATCAGCCCAAGGATATCAAGAATTTGAACCCAGCTATTTTCCCTGTAAATCAATTTCCCCAACCTGGTGCCCTCCAGAGGTTTTGAACTACATTGTTGCTGACCATATGTGGAGGGCACCAGGTTGGGGAAGGCTTCTCTAGAGGAACGTCTAAAATCCATACACACACACCCCTGTTCTGATAGCAGCCCAATGATCACTTTGCAAGCCTTACCTCCTCCACAATTACACATTGCTTTGTTTCGCTTGTTCTCCAGTGCATTCATTTACTCTTCACTAGCCTGCCCTCCACAAATTTAAAAACCAAGAAGATGTGTTTGGTAAAGATATAAGAACAGCTGTCAGACAAAATATAATCAACAGTTTAAAATATATTTCTACAGTTTCAGTATATGAAATGGTAAGCTATGTGTTGTATGGCTCCTTAGTGTTCATGTGCAGATATTCACATATATGTACATGAAAGACAAGATGGTATCCATTAATGCCTTAACCTGGGAATAGGATAAACCCTCACATTAACAAAATTTTAATTGGGCATCCTCAAAAGTCAAGAGGAGAGAAAAAATCTATGTTGTCTTTTCGGCACCTACTGAAGACCTTCCTCCTTCAACAAGCCTTTTAAATAGATACCTTATCCCTGTCTGCATCTGTATTTGAATTTTTAAAGATGTTTTGTTTTTAAGATGTTTTGTGTGCTTTATCATCTGTTTGCCATGCTGAGCTCTCTTTGGGAGGAAGGACAGGATATACATTTTAATCATCTTCATCATCATCATTGTCATTTACCAGAAACAGGTTCCAGGAAATAGGAGCTGATGGAGTTTATGGGATGAATCCAGTGCTGCCCTTCTCATGAAGGACTCTTTGATCTAATGGAGGCTTCTGTGAATAGAAGGGGAGGAAAGTGATTTTTGCAGCAACAGCAAAGCATTTCTCCTGGAAATCCCTCCCCCACACACAATGCATTCAACCCTGTGGGATTTTACTTGACTGAGCCTGTTCAACCTTTGATGCAACAGCAGCTCACCATGAACTCAATAAGCCTATTTTTGCTGCCTGCCTGGGATTTCAAAAACAGGGGGATTGTCAAGCACACAGCAGGCTGTCGCACATGGCAGGCTGTCAGCTTGGTGCCTTACAGGTTGTCCAGACCTGCACCAGGCCATTGTTGCCTCAGTCTTGATCCAAGTCCTGAAATAAAAAGAACACTGGCTTGCTGCTATATTTGTGCTACACATTTTACAAAGTTTGGATTGTTCAAAGCCAGCCTTCTGCTGAGCCATTTCCTAAGGCAATTCTTCAGCAATGTTCTGACTAATATTGCCAGTGGCATTATAATGAATGTTTAGGAAGAAGTGCTGTCTGCTGAGTGAAATTGTCTTTGGGTGAAAACTCATCCCATCTGTACACAATTAACCTTACATCTTACAAAATAAATGCTAGGATTTCATTATCATTACTAGTTATTTCCAGATTCCTCTCTCATGGAAATGCATTAAACTGTGGTTTGTGTTGTTTTAGAGAGTCTATAATACTTGAAATGAAGCTTCTGAAATCCACAAACATAATGAAACATTGTAAATTATGTATATGTAAAACAGAATTATGCACTGCAGCATTTGAAGTTGATGGCATAAGCTAAACAGCTGGTTGGGTCTCATAGAACATTGTCTTTATGACTTGATAGATCTTCTGCATTCCTTGGTTTTAATCTTTGTGGTACACTGGTTCAAATATTTGGATGCAACAGCTGCATTTGGAGTTCATGATAAATCATAGTTTATAATGATGGGGGCAAGCCTAGCCTCCCTCCAAGGCTGCACAGACCCTCATCCTCCAGCTTAGCCATAAGGAGAAGTTTGGAAGCTATCTCTTCTCATTTTATTAACCACAACTTGTTGTGTCATCCAAACCTGACAAATTATGGTTCATCTTAACTTTGGTTTGTTTGAACAAAGTCTATTTCAAACCATATTGTATGAATCTGGCTTGTTTCAATGAACCACAGTTAAGACTGAACACGGGTTTGATGTGACAATAAACTGTAATTTATTGAAACTGGAAACACACGCTTCCAATCTCCTCATGACCACATTGGAGGAGGATAGGGGTTGGGAAAGCACAAGCCTGGAGGACAACAGGCCAATTCCTATCACAATAAACCATTATTTATTGTGTCATCTGAATGTGAGTGTTGATTTAATTATTTGCCACATGCTAGCCACCCATAAACTCACTGCCAAATGATTGCAAAGATGTGGAGAGTTAATAATCTACAGCATAACAACACTGAGGATGATAAATTTAAGGTGCCTGCTGCCCCATAATTCAAATGTGGTGACTTGATAAAATCCTCCTCACAATGTGGCTCAACGCTACCAATTTCACACAGGAGTATTATTATAGTTGCTATGAAATTTATATGCCCCTTTTCCACAAAAATTGAGCCCAAAGCAGCTCATAATTCTCAGAAAACAGAATAGCAGCAATCAGTCAACATATCATTATTATTGTTACTATTCTTACTGCTGTCATCATCATCAAATTTATTAGCCACCCTTAACCAGTAGGTTCCAACAATATAAAATACATTATTAAAAACAGTTTAAAACCAATCACATTCACAACAGTGAGGGTCATAAATATATGTGTTAAAAACTTGGGTGAAGATGTGTGCCTTTAGCATACAACAAAAATTGCATAGCAAAGGTGGCAGACGCACCTCTGTGAGAAGACAGTTCCACAACTTAGGGGCTACCACAGAGAATGCCCTCTCTCAGGCCACCACCCACTGAGCTTCTGAGGGCAGTGGAACTATCACGAGGGCCCCTTCTGCCAATCTCAACACCCAAAAGGATCTGTAGAGAAGGAGGCTGTCTTTCAGATATTTGGGACCTACATCATTTCAGGCTTTAAACACAAGTGTGAGCACCTTCAAACAAACTGGCAACCAATCCAGCTGTTTTAAAATAGGGGTTATATAAGATCTAAATGGAACCCCAACTAATTATCTGGATGGTATATTTCGGGCTAGTTGGAGTTTCTGAGTCGTCTTCAAGGGCAACCCAGTGTACATTATCACAACGTGGTAGCATTTCAATATAAAATTGCATAACATTGAAATTCAGGCAAAGCCACTTCTGAACTCCCCCCTTTACCTGCAGCCCTACACTATATTACATACCATTCCCAAGGGTACCCCAGTCCCAAGGATCAGATTGGGGGGAGGCATAGGTGTGCAAGGGAGAGGTCAGAAAAGCATCATTCTGTGAACATAAACTCTACCCCATTCACTCCGCCCCATTCAACTCTACCCCATTCATATCCCAGTCTGTATCTGTGTTGGAACTGCTTTTTAATATGTTTTTAAACCTTTTTTTAAAAAAATAGATGTTTTTAAAGATTTTTTTAAAAAATAGATGTTTTTAAAGATTTTTTTAAAGCTGTTTTGTTTTAATATGTTTTTAATGGTTGTTTTGTTTTAATATATTTTAAAGTCTGTTTTTATGATGTGTTAAAGTGTTTTAGTGCTATTGTTTGCCGCCCTGGGCTCCTACTTGGAGAATGGGTGGGATATAAATCTAATAAATAAATAAATAATGAATGGAAGGAAATTTAGACTCCATGCCACTGACTATACTGCATTCACCTGATGTATCCTCAGCAGCCTCAAGGAGCCAGAGGAATTAGGTTTGGCCATCTGATATTGGTATAGGAATCATCATAAGGCCACAAGGATGTGCAGCAAAACATTCAATAAAACGAGAGTAATTTTGTGTTAGCTCTACTCATCCCAACGTTGTCCTGTTGTTTTTGCTTACATTAACTGGCAACTGAGGATTATGGCCTTAGGCCTTTGATTGGCTCACTGGTCCTCAGTATGCACCCATCAATCCAAGCAAGAGAGCACTTGGTTTGATTCATGCTCACATTCTCCAAACGCCAGTCGTCAGTGACCAAATACCATTTCTTTAAACAAGAAAGCATGGCCCCATCAATCTAACATTGTCATATTGGACAGCACTGGTGTTACTATTTTTTGATCGTTCAATAAATAATCCCTAACCTAGAAAGAAATTCACAGGGAGAGCCGGCTTGTTACAGTCTAAGTATAAAGAAAACTGAAGGGAAATGTTTGTATTATATCAGGACAGAGTGAAAAAGAGCAAAATTTGTATAGCCAAGAAATATCACAACATCCCAAAGCAATGACAGGTAAACTGACTTCATTGGGATTCAGAATTAGACAACTAATTTACAAGTCTGGGAACATATAAACTCAGATGAAAGCTCCTCAATATTTTGTGCTTTTGAATTTTAGTGCATGTGTTTCACTAAAATACACCTTGGTATGCTTCATGTGAATTTTTCCCTTTGTGCATCATGATGTCATGCTTCATGGCACGCCCTTAGGGGGTATACAAAACAATGGGGTGAATAAAATTAACATGTCTTCTTCCTACATGATTGTATATTTTCATATCCAAACTTTAAAACTGATATAGATTATGGGTAGAGCAAATAAGGGAAGGAACAAAGGAGCCTGTTAGTCTCATGATGACCAAGGTGGAAGGGGCAGCTGCAGGGAAAAGTAGCATGCCACCTCCAGGGCTGGTGTATTTTCCTTCCCTTCTTGGGGCTGTGTAGCAGGAATCATCTGCTCCTAACATGCCCTCTTTTCCTCCCTACCACTGTTGGGAGGTTTCTGCAGCTGCAAGAATAGGCCACTGGGGGCAGACCTCTTTCTCTTCCCATGGAACTCCCTCTCTGTCCTTTGCTGCAATATCCTATGGCCCCATGGATGCTCTCCCAGGGACCATAGGATGGTGCCCTAAAGAGTTAAATCATTCTGAGCATGCACTAATGTTCTGTCACGTTCTGCATTTGCCAGGAGGGCAGATGTTCTTTTATATGTGAGTTCAGATAAGCAATGAAGATTGGCACCAGCTATGCTAATTAATATGGTTTATTTAGCTAACATAGATTATGATTCTACAGAACAGATAATACATTGCCACACAGTTATTGGGGGATGCCTCCCTCCCCTACTATTAAAGAGAAGGAGGTGTCCTGTGGGTAAGTTCACCAGCCCTCCCTACATCTCCTCTGGTCTGTGCAACTGATGTTCAGTAGTTGAAGTCTGCTGTTGATGTGCTGTGCACTGAATTGTGCGCTATCTTTATAGGCAGAGAAATTGCTGTAATAAGTCATTTCTGGTACTGTAAGTGACTAATAGGTGGAACTGCCACATCAAGAGAAACATTCACTATTTACTGTCCTCTTCCCACATAGTCTCATGATCTTACCCTCTGTAGTCATAACATCACTGATAAGATGCCTGCTATCCCTTAGCTCATAATTTGTTTACTTCAAAGTGGCTCAAGCTTTCTGCATGAGTCACCTTCTGCCCAGGCAGTGAACTGAGCCTGCATCTCACAGTCCAATCTAAATAGATTGCCTTTTATTATTACACAGCTCCGCCTCTGCTCTCTGCTATGGCATACAATCATATTATTAAGCAGTTTCAGACCGCAAAATAGGCCACAGAAGACAGGATTAAAGGAACAATCCTGGGATTCCACATATCTAAAAAACCCTTGATGATACAACTAACAAGGCATCTTTTCATTTCCTTTAGCATTAAACTAAGCAGCATCTGAGCATACACAAAGATGGTGGAATTTGGCTGTTTAGTTATGCCCACCCATGTAGTTGATGCAGGTGCAGCAATTCATTTCTAACAACTTTTGGTTTTAATTACAACCGTGTTTCAAGTTGAGTGACTTAGAGTTAGTGCTGGTAATAGTTACACATGTGGGAATTACATAACAATACAGATTCACAGTATGAGCCAAATAATTACAAGTTTCAGCAGTATCACAACCTAAATGCAGAAGCTAATGTCAAATTAATGTTACATTCAAATAGTGTTTGATTTTTTGTTATTTTGAACATGTTTTAGGAAGACTAGAGTGTCCTGTTGGGTTGAAGGGTGGGATACAACTTAAAATTATATCTATACAATAATGTTCTATCAGCCTGTGAGCAATCACGTCTGCCCACATGAGTCATGTTACTGCAGGGGTAGAGAACCTCGGGTCCAAGGGCCAATAACAGCCCTCCAGGCCTCTCTCTCTGGCCCTTGGGACTCTCCACAGGCCACATCATATAAGCCTTACTTCATGCCCTCCTTGAGTGTTTTTACCTGGCTGGAATTGTCCTTGAACCCAGATCATGACTCTTGCTTGGCTGGATAGAGGATAGAGGGAGATGTGTGATTATGTCCAGAAACTGGTCAACTGTATGAAGGGTAAGAATTACATTAATTGCTCCAATCACATTTACCTCTGGCCATGGCTACCACTGGCATGTGGCCCCCCAAGGTTACTTAGAATGAGAGCCTCTGGCTGAAACAGATGCCCCACTCTTGCTTAACTGGCAGAAGACGCACTTGCAGAAAAATGCAAGAAAGAGGAAGATATTAGGAAGTATATGGGGAAACTATGACTTTTCAAGTGGGAGAAAGTCCCCTTCTCCAGCTGTCTCATTTTCCTTGGAAAAGAAGTAAGGAAAAGGGTTACTCAATAACTCAGTAAAGCTAAGAGTAGGGATAGATGCATCTGTCAATTTCATTTCCTCTCAGTTTTGCACATTTTCATTCTTAAATTCAGTTCTCTACATTTCCGCTCCAGTTTGCAATTTTTTTTAAAAAAAAATCTTTGTAAAACTTTGTCAACTTTTAGTGTGAATTTCTCCTAATATACACAATAATCTTTGTATGAAGCTGTCTGGCACAAGAGAGCCACATGAAAGACCTTTGATTGGGAGGATAGGATGGAAAGACAGGTGGAACTATGCCAACAGCACCATTTCCATTCCTCAAAGTAAAGTAGGAGGAGCTTACAGATTTATGCTGGTAAAGAATCCAGGGTGGGTTAGCGCAAGATTTATTCATTTAGTTATTACATTTATATACTGCCCCATAGCTGAAGCTCTCTGGGCAGTTTACAGCAATTAAAAACATTAAAAACAAATATACAAATATACAAATTTTAAAACACAAAAAACAATTTAAAAACATAGTTTAAAAAAAATTAGAAACAATTTTTAAAAAATGTCACTTTATACAATGTGTGTTCTATACTATAAAGTTGCCTCTATATACAGTGTGAGCTTTAAATGCAAAGGCATTGAGTTTAAAAATCCCGAATTCAATGCTTTTACAGTAGAAATAAGTAACCTCCCTCTAGCTGCAACCCTCGTCTCAGTTGCTTTTCATTTCCTGAAAAAAATTAAATGGATTTTTACAACATGCAAAGAAAAAATGTGGCATACAGCATGATAATTACTTTCTGTGAGATCTCAAATGCATGTTCTTCTTATGAACCAAAGTATATATTTCATTGTCACTGCTATGCCTGAAAAAGAACTTCAATAACTTATGGGAAACAAGATCCAACAGAATTCAACTTATTCCAAATCTGACCAGGAGATGGTGTATTATTGAAGACTCTTGAGATTAACTGTCAATGCCCCACACTTTCTAGTCCACCTTATTTTCCAAAAATCAGGACAGCATTTTAAAATAGAATTTTAGGTTCTTATTTTTAGTAGAATCTTGTTTTCAGTCTAGTAGCCTCTCCTTGAAATATGTTTTGCAATTCATATGTTGGTTGTGCTTTGTAATAAAACTCTCCTAGAGGATATGCAGAACGGTCTGCTGTCTGTCACTTAATGTTCTAGGGGAGCCATTCATCTGCCTTCTAAGTCCCATCCAGACCATCCCTATGTGTAAAATGAACATTGGAGAAGCAGGTTTTAGGATTACACCACTGGTCCCAACCCTGGGTAACATGCGCCTCTGACCTCACCCCGTGACCGTGAAGTTTGAGAGTGGGAAGAGCACAATTTTAACCCAGCCTAGACCTAAACATACAAATGCCAGCATGCATGAAGGTGGAAATATACACAGCAATAAATGGAAGGCTTTCCAACACCACTGATCTAGACATCCAGCCTTCTTCAAGCAGGGACCATGTTCAGTGTCGATTTCCACAGTAGCCAATATTGCAGGATATAGAGCTACAGTAAAATTGTTGCAGATCATCTTTATCTTTATTGTTACGGTCAATGACCAGCATGAGATAAACAGATAAAATTGTTAAAACACAATACTGTAAAATAGAGTTATCAGAGACATAGTTATAAGATCCCAACAAAAGATAGGAGTTACAAGGTGGCTAGTGTCAGATCATGGCGAATTTTGATTGCTGCAGCACAAAATTTGGCAACACTGAAGGTAATGGAGGTATTTTGATCAGAAAGGAGTAATAGGACATAATATGCATCTGATCGTCCTAGGGTTTTTGATAGGAGAGGTTCAATTAGATGGGTCACTGTTTCCACCTCTCCAGCGTCACAAGGGCACACGATTATGGTAGGGGATTTTGGGGTATCTTCCTTCCAGGACAGCAGAGGGGACGACATTAAAACATGCCATTGTGAGAGCTCTACGATGTTTTTGAACTGAAAGTGTAAAAAGATATTTTGCAGGTTTATTAAATTGTAGTGTTCTATCCATTGAGGCATAGTTAGAGGATAAGCCTAAGTCTTGTTGGCGTTCAGTATCAGTGATGCGTTGTCTGAGTATTGACCAAGCCATATCATATCCTTGGGAAATAAGATAGCCCAAGGAGATACCATATAGTTGGAGCTTTTGAGGCAAGGTTTGTTTCCATACTGACTGGAACTCATCCTGTAATGTTAGTGGGGCCAGACCAGTTGGAAAAAAGATTAGTTTCAACCAGAAGTTGAAAATGAAGAGCCAGACCCTGGTTTTGACCTTTTGGAGGCCAGCCTCTAATCATAAGACGACGTTTGGGACACAGCGGGGTACTTAGAGAACAGCCCTCAAGAATTTGGCTTGTACTACTTCCAGAGCTGTAAAGCTGGGATAGGGACCAAGTTGAGCTCCATATAAAAGCTGTGTTAAAGACTTCGTCTTAACAGCTTTATTGCCGCTGGTACATAGTAACCACCTCTGGAGCAGATACAGTTTAATACAGCAGAGGCACTCCTTTGGGCTGTCTGGGCAATGTATTCTGCTTGGGCCTTCCGGCTACCATTTGCCTGAAAAACAACACCCAGATAATTGAAGGTCTTTAGCACTGCAGTTCATCTGTATGCTGATGGTCACCTCATTACCGACCCATGCTAAAACAACGGTGCGGAAAGCACTGAGTGTTTCCTTGTATTAGACAAGCATGCCCCAGCAGTGTCTGTCACTCTGTCGGAGACTATGTAGTGTTAATTTTCATTGCAGCGAAAGAATAGATCATACAAAACATGCAGCGGGAAAACTCAATGGAAGTGCACAAGACAAATGCCTAGTAAAACCCCCCGATAAAAATCCTCATAAAGATACATCACTCTGCAGCATGAGTACTACTAACAAAGTTAGGGCGATGGAGAATGGTCCTGTTGAGAATATTCCATCATTTTGCTAGCATTAGCCACGGTGTTGTGTCACTTTGTTACCGCCCAGAAATGTATGCCTGTCTAACCTTTCCACTTTTACTAATATCACAAATGAGTCTACTTGGAATGACAGTAATGTTTCAAATCCAAACCAGAAACTGGCAGGCCATTCATTTTCTGGGCCATTAGTTTAATATCAGCCAAAAGATGATACCAGCCTCCATTTTCTCCAATAAGAAGCAGGGTGGAAAAGGAATAGCATTTCCCCCCAGCTACTTCCTCCTTGTGCAAAAATATTATTTATCAACTGGCAGGCTTTTATCTAAGAGAGATGCATCATCACACCTAAGTTACGAAAAGGAGAGCTGAGATGGACCTTTTCCCACTTTTGTAACCAGAGTTATGGCTGTGCAGAGACCTCACTGGTCAGGTCAATGCCAATTGTCTCATGGCAAGGGTAGCCAATGTGGTGCTCTCCATATATTATTATTATTTATTTATTAAATTTATATTGCGCCCTTCCTCTCAGAAGGAGTTCAGGGCGGCAAACAAAACACTAAAAGCACTCTAGAATATATTTTTTAAAAAGACATATTAAAACAAAACATCTTTAAAAACACCTTTAAAAAAACATGCTTGAAAAACATCTTAAAAAGCAATTCCAACATAGACTGGGATAAGGTCTCTACTTAAAAGGTTTGTTGAAAGAGGAAGGTCTTCAATAGGTGCTGAAAAGATAACAGAGCTGGTGCTTATGTAATATTTAAGGGGAGGGAATTCCAAAAGTTAGGTGCCACTACACTAAAGGTCTGCTTCCTATGTTGTGCGGAACGGATCTCCTGGTAAGATGGTATCTGCAGGAGGACCTCATCTTTAGAGTGCAATGATAGACTAGGTATGTAAAGGGTAAGACGATCTTCCAGGTATCCCGGTCCCAAGCTTCAGACTTTGTGCACCAAAATCAAAACCTTGAACTTGGCCTGGTAAATATTGCTTGACTCCAGTTCTCATCAGCCCCAGCCAGCATGGCCAATGGTCAGGGATGATGGGAGCTGCAATCAAACATCTGCAAGGCACCATGTTGGCTACCCTGCCTTATGGTACTTGCATGGTGTTTTCTTTCTTTAAAAAAAACTGTTCTGAAATTGAAGGTTTTCTAATAATGCAAAAGTTGAATAGGATGATACTTTGTTCATGGGTCCTTCCCTTATAATGGTGGACCAACGCAATTTATGTATTTATTATTACATTTATACATCTGTCTTTTCTTCAAGGAGTTCAAGATAGCATACACAGTTCTCCTTCTCCCTATTTTTATCTGTAACCCTGTGAGGTAAATTAGGCTGAGCGACTATGGCAGGCCTAAGATTACCCCATGAGCTTCGTAGCTGAGTGGGAATTTGAACCCTGGTCTCTCAGGTCCTAGTCCAGCACTCTAACCACTCCGTCACACTGATTCTCAGGTTTTTTAAAAAACACTCAAAAGAGCCAGCAAAGGCACATACAGGAAATGGAATTCAGATATAAAGATCTTAATTAGGTAAAGATGCGACTGAGCTATCCTGAATATGTGCGGGAGTTCGCCTCATGGCTTGGAGAGAGCAGAGACAAAGCAATGTCTCCTCTCTCCTGGACAGTCAGAGAAGAAAGGAGTGGAAAGGGCAGAAGGAGGAGGGGCAAGTAATCTTCCCTAAAGACCTAACAGTCTAGCAACAGAAGGAAGTCAGTCAGAGCATCGCAGGTAAAGGTAAACAAAGCCTATCCATCTGGAGGACCCTAGCTCTATCTTCCTTCTGGAGCACAAACAAAAGAACAAAACAAGAGTTGCTCTTGTCCGACTTCCAACAATAACCCCCTTTGCTAATGTTTCATAAGGTTGGTGGGATAGCATGATTTCCTCCTCTACCTCTGCCCAAGCACCCTCACAGCTCTCCTGGATATCCTTACCCAATAATTCTTACCCAATTACAGTGAACAGAATAATATCACAATACTTCATAACCAGATTTGGTTATGTGAGGATGCCACTGAGGGCAAGTGATGGTATTCAGTGAAATAATTTCCTTCTTCTCCTTCACACTGCCACAGAACATTTACTAAAAACTGTGAGCAGCTTCTGCTAACCTTAACCTCTCTCTCTCTCTCCATGTGTGTGTGTTAATATCACTTGCCTCTTGAATACATATATCTTGATTATAAATGTAGTGGGGGGTTTTCAGCTGTCAAACTGATGTAATTATTTGGTTGCTCTAAAAAAAACCTGTCAGCCATTATAGCTCCTGGTGATGCTTCAACTGTCCTGGACCCGTTTCTATATCCTGTGGAGCAATCTCAGCAGGAAACCATTGCCATCAGAAACTATATTTCTAGTTATGTTCATTCACTGATAACAGCCAGAGAAATCATTGCATAATTAACAAAATGGACAGATTGCTGTAATCTGTTGCCTATGAAGCATAGGCAAACATTGATTTTTACTTGAACATTTCAAAAGGCTAGAGTAAAGACTTTTTAAAAAATATTCTGGGACATTTTTTTTCCTGCCCTATTTCACAATAGAGTGCTGAGTTAGTGATCCATCAGGTTTATGCACTGAAATCTTTCACATTTTCAAGTGACAGAATAAAGAACAAATTTGGATTCAAAGGAGGTCCTGACCTATTGATCACTTTTTGCTTATAATGATTAACATAAAGGTCAACCATCTAAAACAAAGGTACTCAGCCCTTGTCAACAAATCGGCCGAATCATCAGGTACTTTGAGGAGATCCAACAGGGGAATATGTCTTCACACGGCTTTCCTGTGAGGTGCAGGAGATCAGATACATTCATTTGTTGCAACCTCTCCCTCTAAGCAAGCCACATGACCCCAAGGGTGAAAATAAATATGGCAATGAAGATGCATGAATGCATCCTGGCTCTTTAGACCAGGAGTGGAGAACCTTTTTTAGCCTGAGAGTCACATTCCCTTGCAGACAATCTTTGAGGGGCCACATTCCAGGGGCCAGAGGAAAAAGGGGTGAAACAATAGACATTTCTCTTACTTATGTATGGTAGGCTACCTTTCAACCACACAAAAGTGCAAGGGTTTCTACTCTCACACCATCTCTCCATTCTCCATCCAGGCAAGTAAAAGGAATGATTAGAGTTCAAGATGCATTCCAACCAGGCAAAAGCACTGGAAGGGAGGAGAGCAGGGTCAGTGAGCACCATGGCCTGGGGAGATGGGGTGCTGCCTGAAGAGGGGCATGGCCCGAGAGAGTACAAAGGACCGGATAGAGATGCCTAGAGGGCTGCAGTCGGGTGCTGGGCCTGAGGTTCCTCACCCCTGCTTTAAGCCTTTGCAAATAGCAGCTATCGGGTAACCCAGCCTGTGGAGTGCCCTTTATCCACATGCCCAATTAAAATTTCTCTCTCCCCACCACTGCTAGTTGCCTGATCAGGAAAAACTTAAGTGTACACATTTGCTTTTCCTAACTGGAAACAAAATAGCAACTGGGAAGGAGGATTTCCATTGGAAAGTGAGAGCAGGAAGAGGGCTGGATCCCATTCCAGATCCCTCCTTCCTCCGAAGGGGCTATTGGCAAATATTTCAAAAGAGGAGAGATGTATTCATGCATCTGCATTGTCACATATAGTTTAGCCATGAATTGAGCCTGCAGAAAATGACCATAATGTGTCCCATGGAAAGTGTGCTGTCCACAGAGCCCTAGGTATAAGGGATACATAGTTCTCCTATGTCACGTAGTTAAGAGAGGGCTGCTCCATGACAAACACTGTCCCAAAGCCTTAAAAATATGGAAACATGATGTTGATTCTGAGCCTCTGGAGGCTCCATCTATGAAGCTAAGGGACTCATCTCATCCTGATTCACACAACTCTCACCCTTGTAAGTAGTCATCCTAAAAACTGAAACATAAAATAATGAAATAGAAGGAGAATAATTGCTCACAGTTCACTGCCTGAAATCAAACTTCTTCTAAATGATAAGGTTGTTTTTCCTTAGGATTAGTTTGCATTTATTTCCATTGCTCTCCAGCCTAAAAGACAGCTGTGTCAGTGGTGGCTGGAGGGATTTTTTCTCTCTCTCTCCCTCCTTTTCTGGCTTCCAGCATGCCACACCCCAACCCTGGTCATTGGTGCCTGGGGGGGTGGGGGTTATAAAGACTTAGACTGACATACTTCGCAAAGGTTCCCTGTGCTACATCTGGCCTCTCTGTGGGGCTGGGAGGGAACAGTCTCTGTTGCTTCAGAATTTGCTCATTTCCTTCCAAGGCAGCACTGAGCAGGGGCATGGAGGTGCTCCTCACTTTTCCCACGTGACTAGGGGAAGGCAACATTTGTTATCACCTGATCCTTGATTTATCATATCATTTCTTTCAAGCTTCCTTTGCGGCACTTAGCCCTGAGACATTCTTTTACCTTTGCAAAAAGGTGGGCATTTGAGGTGGTAGCTGTTCCATAGAATTTCTAGAGCGGTAGCCACTTTAGTCCTTCATAGCAAAAACAACCAAAGGTCTTGTGGCACCTTAAACATTAACAAATTTATTGCGGCACAAGCATAAACACATGATCAGATGTATGAAGTGTAATCCTGAGTTGCAGCTATATAATATACTAAGGGTGTGCATTGGTTCTTTGTGGGGACTGAATGACAAGTCAAATCATGATGATTCAGGGGTCTTTCCTCACCTAGTCAAAATACAATCTCAGCCCTCCCTTCAAAGTGCCTCCATGTGCTGGGCATGCCCACTCCACTCCCAACTTCCCATATTGAGCAGGAAGGTCTGAAGGTGGCTTATGAGCATGTTCAGCTGAATGAGCTTAGATACCTCATTTCATCTGGGACCCCTGATAATGCTGGGTCCGTGATCACAGGGATGCTTCTATGCACAATCAGCCAAGTGCACTTAGAAGTCCCCTTCATTCTTAAAACCACGAAAACAAAAATTATTTCAGCCACAATTGGGTTAATATTCCAGGCTTGATGACATCACAGTGTAGACAGTACAGCCTGCCTTATCTCTTATTTGTTCAGGAATACAAAACAAATTTAGTTCCCAGCTTCAAAACAGTTAGTGGCGTCGTGAACAAGCAGATTCATCAAAATGAAATAGACCAAAAAGAAAATAGTCCCGGACGTATAATACTCCAAAGTTCATAAATCAAATTTTTTTTCCCTCCTCGAAATAGAAATCCCTCTTCCATTTGTATCTTTAGAATGCACTTCCAGGCCAGCTTTTTGCAATAAAAACAAAGATAAGCTTTTTCAATTTCTTTCCTCCTTAATTTCGTGAATAAAAGAGAAGAGTTATAACTCACCCAGAAATTCTTTATAGCTGATTCATTGACAAATCTCTTTTTGCTGCAACAATTTAAACCAAGTGAAAAAAAAATAGAAAGAAGGATGCTTGCCTGTTAAAGTCCGTTTTTCTTTGAAGAAAAGATAAACGTGTCGCTTAATCAGTTAGAGCTTGTTGGAAGTCCGTCCGGCATTTGCTGGCTGAACCTTCTCTCATAAATTAATGAAATCCAGTCCTCCCAACAAAAACAGGCTTCTGTGGTTAATCTCTACGTTTCTCCCTGCCCGGGAGAAAATCTTTACCAGTCAAAAAGAACGTTCTGACTGATTTTAAAACTGAAAAAGCTTCTTCTGAGACGAGAGCTCGTCAAAAAGCAGGCACAAGCGAAGTCACCTGTTTTCGTGGTTTTAAGAATGGCAATCAGGAAAGTGGCTGAGACCATGGAAGAAATTATGTTTCAGAAAATAATGGATGAGATTGAGATAACGAAACAAACCCTGAGACAGGGTAGACAGGAGATGAAAATTGAATTAGGCAAAATGACGCAGGAGCTTAAAGAAATAGGGGATCTTGTGAGAGAGGAGATTGATGAGATTAGAGATGAGAAAAGAAAAATTAAAGGGAAGATACAAGCCCTGGAGATTGGAACAAATGTGGAATTGGAAAAAGATCTGGAGTTTATGGATATTAGAAACAAAGTTTACTGTTTGGAATTCAACGTTGTCTCTGAAGAAATTAATGAAGATATTAGAGATAAAGTTATCAATGTCTTGGATAATTTTCTGGACTGGAATGATGTGATGGAGCTTGACATAGAAAAAATCTATGGAATTAACTACAGATATGTGACAATGGAAAAATTCTCAAGAGATGAGCCAGTGCATTTTGTAAGAAAGAAGAACAGAGATATGACTTTACAACAATATTTCAGCAACATATTCAAAATTGATGGCAAGGAAATATTTGTGATAAAGGAAATTCCCATCAGACTCTTATTATATGACTATGGCTATGACAGCAAGATTAATATGGGATACTGATAATGGAAGAATGGATACTGAAATTACTGGACTGAACAGGACTATTGAAGATGGAAGATGGAATTAATATTGATAATGGAAGAATGGCTATTGTAATTATTGGATCTAACAGGTTTGATGAGATGGATTAATCTATATGTCTATTTGGACTATGGCTATGACAACAATTTTATTATGGGATACTGATAATGGAAGAATGGCTACTGAAATTACTGGACTTAACAGGATTATTGATAATGGAAGAATGGCTACGGAAAATACTGGACTTAACAGGATTATTGAAGATGGAAGATGGAATTAACATTGATAATGGAAGAATGGCTATTGAAATTATTGGACCTAACAGATTTGAACAAGATGGATTAATCCACATGTTTATTTGGAGAAAAATTGAAAGATATCTCTCTCAAGGAATTGAAACCTCTCTTTGACTTTTTGTGGAAAGAATAAAGTAATGTTTATGAGATTTGATGATTAATTAAGATAACTACTGGAGGAAAGTGATTTTATAATATAATTTAAGAGACAGGATTGTTATATATTGTAGACCTATAACTGATCTGCGACAAATCGGAAGTCAACATTTTATTTTATTGTTTAATTATTTTTGTTTTGTTTTGTTTTTTGTCTTTGAAAATTTGAATAAAAATTAATGATAAAAAAAAGAAGTCCCCTTCAGAATTTTCCACTTGACACAGGAAGATTGGAGGTTGTATAGATGGGGACAGAGGTACTGGGGGCAGGGCTGATGCCCATACACACACTTTATGCCACTCGCCTTCTTTGGAATGCATGAAGAGCGCTCTAGAAAATGATCCTAGTTATCTTTGCAGAATGTATAGAGTACAAAATAAAATGCAATGTTGCAATTAGTCCTACACCCAACATGATGCCACTATTATGAGCCTTCAGTGGGGGAAGGCAGATCTTAGTATCTTAATCTTAATGGGGAAGGACTTTAGCTCAGTGTTAGAGTATCTGTCTTGCATGTGCAAAGTCCCAGGTTCAATTCCTGGCATCTCCTGATAGGTCTAGGAATGCCCCGTCTGAAAACCCTGGAGGGCCACTGCCAGTCAGTATACACAATTGTGAGCTAGATGGACCAGAGGTCTGACTCAGTAGAAGGCAGCTTCCTATGTTCCTATAACTTGCATGATTCGATTTTTCAAGGAGGATGCATTTATTGTGGCATAAGCATAAACACATGATCAGATGTATGAAGTGTAATCCTGAGTTGCAGCTATATGTACTAAGGGTGTGCATAGCTAAAGGTCACACTTCACTCAATACACACCTACCCAATTGTCTGAAAATAATATAGTACTTTAAAAGGTCTAGCCTTACCACTAATGATTTAAACACCTCCAAATTCTGTTGAACCTGAAGAGACAGTCCAAGTGAGAGTTTTTAATCATCTTGTTTAAGGTCCATGTGTCAGATCAAATGAAGTCCATGTGACATGACATTTAACATTAAAGCAGAGCTTGGAAAAGTTACTTTTTTTAAGTACAACTCCCATCAGCCCAATCCATTGGCCATGGTGGCTGGGGCTGATGGGAGTTGTAGTTCAAAAAAGTAACTTTTCCAAGCTCTGCATTAAAGCCTTTTCATGCTGGACAGGTGTTTTGTTCTTTTTAAAAGGTAGAATTTATTGCATCACAGCCAGCCATCACCTAATAAAGCAAAGGTCCCAAGACAATTTGTTGGACTTGGTGGGAGCCTTACAAACTGATACAATGAACTCTCTACTTCATCCATAATTACTGTTAGGAAATGGCTTCTAAAACTTTTGACAGATGTTAGGGGAGTTTCATGTCTCCTTTTACTTAGTCTGTCAGCGGGAAATTGTGACACGAGAAGGCTACCAAGACGTTGGAGAGCAATTATTAACATTACAAATAATATGCTCACTTGAATAGGAAATCCATTCCTTTTGGCTAAAGGCATGGGACTTTGGAGACAGCTTGGAGTCCCTTATAAAACCAGTCATCACTTCTTTCTTCATGACATCTGCAAGCTTTCCCCCTCTCAGAGATACACACATGCTCCTTCCATCTCTGTGCTGACTGCTAAAACTCTTCCCCAAAACCCAGTTGCCTCTTATCTGTATCACTCCAATCTTATCTGACCTTCCTGGAACATCAACCTTCTCCAGTCTGTGCTCACCCCTATTTCACTGTTTTAATGATGTTTCTTATAAGTCTTTTCTGTCATAGGTTGTAATTTCAAGATTCTGGTCCTTACTTCTAAGGCTCTGTGTTTCTCAGCACAGCTTAACATTCTTTTCTTACATAGAGATAATCTCAATGTTAGGGGGCAGGGTTTATTTGATTTAAATCCCTCCTCTGAAGGACTCAATTTTAATTAATTAAATCACAGTTTAAATCACTACAGAGGAAGATTCTAGTTCATCATTTCTTAGTAGAAGTACATTATTATTTAATATAATTTAATACATATTCAGAGATGTAGGTTACATTGGAAGGTAAGTACACACTCAACAATTACTCTGAATTGTGTTCAGATTAATTTTCATCAAAAAATAGGATGATAATTTGGTCATTCTAGTACTAAAGCAGTAAGAACTTGTGAAATCATTCTGGAGATGAACCAACTCCAACTGTTCAATTAATCATTTGACATGATGTGCCAAAATCACCACCACCAAACAGGATTTTAAATTGTACTAA
Source organism: Rhineura floridana (assembly GCF_030035675.1). NCBI lineage: Eukaryota > Metazoa > Chordata > Lepidosauria > Squamata > Rhineuridae > Rhineura > Rhineura floridana. Next base: position 36,976,036 of record NC_084488.1, on the reverse strand, counting down.
TAAGATTACTTATTCTTCTCGTTAGTTTCCTGCTTAAACAAACAACAACATTAACAATATGTGTACATGGATTTTTGAATGGTAAACTATCTCAATTTTTAGATCAATGTAAAATTCTTTAAAAATAAAATTTAGGCAATATCAACTAAGTCAATATGAACAACTTAAAATATTGGGTGGTGCAGTTAATTCAGTCTTATTCACCTTTGTCTTTCTTGTTCATTGCCTAGAAAAGAAGTGCAAGCTTTCCTGCTTTTTCAGTTCATAACTTATTTAGGCGGAACGGTCAAAGCTGAGGCACCAGACTAGGATGCATCCAGACTCAGAGGAAGGCAATGGTAAACCACCTCTGAATACCTTTTACCATGAAAACCCTATGAACAGAGTATCTAAAATGCAACACAAGATAGTGCTGGAAGATGAGACCCCCAGGTCAGATGGCACTCAACGAGCTACAGGAGAAGAACAACAGACAAGTACAAGTAGCACTGTGACTAATGTGCTGAACCAGTGTCTGGCTGCAACAAAAGACTGGATGAAGGCTAATAAACTGAGACTCAATCCAGACAAGACTGAGATGCTGTCAGTGAGTGGTGCTTGTGACCGGATGGTGGAAGTCCAACCTGTCCTTGATGGGGTTGCACTCCCCCTGAAGGAGCAGGTTCATAGCTTGGGGGTTCTCCTAGAACCACCTCTGTCACTTGAGACTCAGGTAGCCTCGGTGGCACGGAGTGCCTTCTACCAAGTTTGGTTGGTGGCCTAGCGAAGCCTCTATCTGGACAGGGATAACCTGGCTTCAGTTGTCCATGTTCTGGTAACCTCCAAGTTAGATTACTGCAATGCGCTGTACGTGGGGCTGCTTTTGAAGAAGGTTCGGAAGCTGCAGCTTATGCAAAATGCAGCGACCAGATTGGTAACAGGGACAAGACGGTCCAAACATATAAAACCGATTCTGGCTTGCTTGCATTGTCTGCCTGTATGTTTCCAAGCTCGATTCAAGGTGCTGGTTTTGACCTATAAAGCCTTACACAGCTTGAGACCACAACACCTGATGGAACGCCTCTCCTGACACGAACCCACCCGTACACTATGTCAACATCCAAGGCCCTCCTCCAGGTGCCTACTGCGAGGGAAGCTGGGAGGTTGGCAACAAGGGAGAGGGCCTTCTCAGTGGTGGCCCCCAAATTATGGAATGATATATTTGACGAGGTGCACCTGGCGCCAACACTGTTATCTTTTCGGTGCCAGGTCAAGACTTTCCTCTTCTCCCAGGCATTTTAACATGTGTTTTTAAATTGCTTTTTAAAAAATGTGTTTTAAAATTTGTATATTTGTTTTTAATGTTTTTAATTGTTGTAAACCGCCCAGAGAGCTTCGGCTATGGGGTGGTATACAAATATAATAAATAAATAAATAAATAAGTTAATTTTAAAACCAAGTTAAACCAAGGTGTCTGGTGTTGGCTTCAACAGCTGCACTGCTTGCCTATCCTTGCATTTGTCCCTTGTTTGCTACCCACCTGGGCTCCTTCTGGGAGAAAGGGCAGGATAGAAATTTAATAAATAAATAAATAATAAAGCTTACTTAACTTACACTTCTTGAAACAATATGCAAACCGAAACATGGCTACCCTTTAAAATTTTACAGAATTCTCCATTCAAGTCATGTGTACAAAAATGTACACATGGTAAAAAGGTAAAATGCACATAAAAATACACATATTGGTGAAAATAACATACCAAAATGTGTTCTACGGGGGACATTGCTTGCAAAAATGTGTCTATTAGGCAAAATTACATTAAAATGTGTATATTAGGGAGAAATTTGCACTAAAATGCCGGTGAATTTTCATGAGATTTATTACGTTTATTAGTTGTTTTATAAAAAAAAAGTCAGTGACTTAACAAGATAAAATATAAACAGATTTATCAATTAAAAGCCAAAAATGTAGCCATGTACAATTTAAAATTCCTAAGTGCTCTTCAAACAACACATTAAGAAGGACACGTCTTAACCCACTAAAAAATGAGCACTCTTAACTACCAAAGTCCTGGGTAAATAAAAATGTCTTAGCCTGGCACCTAAAAACTAACAATTATGGTGCCAGATGCATCTCCCTAGGAAGCAAATTCCACAAATGGCCCGCTTGCTCAGATGAGGCACATGGATGAAGATCACAAGATCTGGGCTGATTCATGTGGGGAGAGGTGAGCCACATAGGGCTTTAAAGGCCAAAACCGGCATTTTGAATTGAGTCCAGAAACTAAGTGGTTGCCAGGACACAGGGCCAAAATTGGTGTAATTGGTGTCAAATCCAGGGTGGTTCTTTGGTGGGTTTTGCAGCACTGAGGATCCTGGCTCAAGAAGTCTCAGATTTGGAACACTCAGACTCTCAGTATTGGGTTCAGATCCAGTGCCTCTTCAGGTAGTGCTGCAGGCATTTCCTGAATCAAACTGGTCCTTCTGAGTCAACCTCCATGATGCTGTTGGCACTCTGGGTCATGCAATTTTGGTTCAAAACAGTCAGTGCTAATACTATGACCCTTAAAACCACTTCAGTCCAGCCCAGTGATTGGATTATAGTTTTACTTCTTGTTAATGAAAGGCAGGGGTGAAATGACAGAGGTGTGTATGTACATGTGCACATAGACTCCCAATTTAATCAAAGTAACAACTCTAGTTTAGGGGATGATTCATAATTTGCCCCCATTCTTTTTCTAACCCCCCTCCCATGTTGCAGTTTGTTCTCTCTCTCTGTGTGTGAATATATTATTACATATATTGTTTTAATATATTATTCACTAATAATAATGATTATTATTGTTGTTGTTATCATTATCATTATCATATAGGTACCAGTCTTTTTCTTTCTCATGGGGAAAACAGAAGCTGGGGGTAGGATTTCAATCAGGAAAATGGTGTGGGTAGAAAATGAGAAATAGTTAAATATGCTTCACACAGGTGCGCACACATGCATGGATTTTATTTTTAAAAGGGGGTTACTGTAATAACTTATCATGGATCTTCAACCTCTCAGTTTACAAGAGCAATAGTGAGGTTCAAGCACTTGATCAATGCCTGGTGTGAATTGAGTATGCACTTTCAAGAGTCCTCTGAGACATGCAGAGATTGTTATGTGACAGATGTGCAAGGGTTTCTTGATAAAGATGTTAGTATAAAATAGGGATGGTGCAGAAATTTGATTCTGTTTTCATTTAACACTGAATCTATCAAATTTGGACTTTCCAAAACAACATGAGAACCAAAACATACATTTTTCAAAATTCTCATTTATTCAAATTTTGCAATGCAGTTAGTTCATCAACCAATGTTTACAAAAAATGCACATGTTAGGGAAAATGTGCATAAAAATGAATATATGAGTGAAAATAACATACAAAAAAGCATTCTATAACAAGAAATTGTTTGCAAAAATGTGTACACTAGTCAAAACTGCCTACAAAATGTGTTCATTAGGAGAAACTTGCACTAAAATGCTGGATAATTTTCATGATCTTTTTTAAAAAACACAAATTGCTGCACAAGTGTGGAGAACTGAATTTAAGATTGAAAAATGAGAAAGAGAACTGAAATTGACAGATCTTTCCATCCCTAGTGTAGAAAGTGTTCCCTGAAGTTTGAAGTCATAATGACAGAGAAAAGGGGTAGAATTGCAAGTAACAAAGATATGAGCAGGTTTTTGCAGGGCTCACAAATCCACTGATCACGAGCTGCAAATATCTCTGAATGGCATCCAGTTTGTTTTTCATTTCATATTTGCAGAATATATACCCATAATGTGGAAAGATTAGCCTTCCCTTGGTAGTGCAAAACAAAACACAAAGAGTATAAACAAGGTCAATGAAAATCAATATTGGGATTTATGTCTCCCACTTCAGCCTAGCCGAACCATCAGTGAGGGACATCTACAGTATGCAAGAAGAATTAAGCTTGGTAATATCAAATCAGAGTCTTCCTTGATGTTATTTTTGAAATTTCTCTGTAATTCACATAGGGAGAATATCCATACAAATGTGAAATGAACTGTTTGCTTTTTAGTATTGCTGGCCAAGGGCATGAAATGAGAGGAATTTCAAACAAGATACAGTCTCTTGATAAAGGTGGTGTTCAACAAACACACTTCACATAAGGACCTAAGCACTTAATATCAATTTTGTCACCTCAGAAATCAGCAGAGGCAAAGTGTACCTACTAACATTTATCAGACAGATTACTAAAAGAACAATTTTGCTTCTATTATCAGTCTCGTATGTAAAATATGTACCACCCTCTTATGTCTATGAATCTTACACTGCAAGCATCCTGATACACACACATACACACACACATGCCTTCATCCAAGCAAGCAAGAGACAACATCTCAGTTCAAGGACATATTCCAGCTAGGCAAAAGCACTCAAGAAGGACCAAAGCAGGATTGACCTGGGGGAGGAGCACGGCCAAGGGAGAGTCCCATGGGCCAGCAAGAGAGGCATTTGGCCCCCAGACCTGAGGTTCTCCATCCTTGCACTAGGGGCTGCAATCAGGAATGGGTCCACAGTGCACGGAGAGGGGTTAAGTCTTTCCTCCCAGGTTATGACCCTGATGAATAACACACACACCCCAAAGCTGCTATTGGATGTGGGAGGGAACTTCCCATTGGTGCCAACAGGAACATTCCTCTTGTGCTAAATAACAGGCTTGAGTGGGGAATCTGATTTTTATCAAGACCATGGTACAGGAGGAAAGGCCCATGCAAGGCCCAGCAGCTGGTATTTAGGGTAAAAAACAAAGACACATTCACTCTTAAACTCCATGTTTAACACCACGCGTTATTTGCCCCAAAGTGATACTGAAATTAAACATTGGCACATGATGCTAAGAAACACAGCTTGCATTCTGAAAGGATACATTCCACCCTGCCACTGATTATCCTCCCTTCCTTAAGTTCAGCCTGGTTCTTTGGCTCCTTCCTACTCTGAAAAATTGCCTTGTTTTTCTAGAGTCCCGGCAGTTTCAATGCCTCCTTTTGCTTCTGTATTTGGCTAAGCCATACTGAGGTGCTCCCCCATCTTGGGACAAAAATCTTGCTTAGCTGATGCATTAAATATTCTCAGTTGGGTTTTTAAAAAAAAAATAAATCCCAGTTTTGTACAGAGGATTGTTCTTATGCAGTTTGTTCCAGTTTCCAGTTGCACCCACAGTGCAGAGTAGGGTGCGCAATGGGAGCAGGAATTACGTGCAGGCAGAAGTGGATTAAAATGGCATTAACTGTTATTGATTGCAGCAAACACAACTTGGCACAACATAGGGCAAGGCGCAGTCACTTGTAGACACACTGGCAACAGCACCAGATTGGCTCCACCAATGCATCTGCGCAGGCAGCCCTGACCTTGCTGCCGCCTCCCCCTCTCCTTCATAGTAAGGAGCAGTGACTCTGCTGCCAGGGGCCTAGTGCTGTGGCTCTCCCGCACCAGGTGAGGAGTTCCTGCTCCTGGGATACCATTGGTAGGATGGCAGGAATTACAGGATGGCAGGAATTACAACATTGCGAATGGATACTGTGTACTTTTTTGTGATCTAGTTGTGCAGCAGGTGTGTCAAGCCTCTGAATGGGCCTGGGGCCTTGAAGGGACAGCCCAACGTACATTAAGCTATAAGAAGGTAAGAAGAGCCTGCTGAATATGGCCAAAAGCTTGTCTAGTCCATCATCGTGTTCTCACAGTGACTAACCAGATGCCAATGGGAAGCTTGCAAGGAGAACTTGAGTGCAACAGCCTGAAGGCTTAAGGGAATCCTCCATTGAGGAACAAGGTGTTTACCTCTGCTGTAAGAAGCCTGCTAATACCTGCCTCTTATGTGTGGATGGTGCTGTTTTGGCAACATGAGAATCCACACTCAGAGAATGAGTTTGCAATTCATATAGATTCATATAGGTTACAGATTCTGTTGCTACATTACTTGCCTTATGGAAGGAAACTTTTTAGGAGTTCCTTGGGACACTTGCTTTGCATTTTCCCATTAAAAGTAGCCGCTGCTTTTCTCACAGTTCAAAATAAAGAGGTCCATGAAAAAGGGGAACAGTGGGGCGTGGGGGAGGAACTATAGTGCACGGAATTCAAGGATAAAATGATGAACTGGAATCCATGAACAGTTATCATTAAAAACTTTGTTTCATGGTGTTAGCCTCTCTCAAATTTTAATGTTTTCTTCATCCACAGTCTGCAGCATTGGCTACTGATGACTAATAAAGATGATGATGATGATGATTCCAAAGGGCTTATTAAAAGCAAAATGTAAGGGAAGCTATAAAAGGGAAGGAAATCCAGAGTTAAAATATGATTATTATCAAGAAAGTGGCAATTTAAGAATGGTATCAAATTACAGATTGCATATAACTCCAGGGGTTGATGTTCAGGGATTTCTGCTCAGCAACACAAAATGTTTATTTTTAGCAAGCAAGAAATAGTAAATAAAATTCCTAATGCCTGGATTTGATTCTTAACACAGTTGTTAAACAGATTCTAATAGCCAGGTCTTTATTTCTTATGGTGATGTCATAGACCAGCTTGATTGTCAGTTCTCAAGTAGCCCTCCAAGAGCTAGCGTTTATGTCATTTTTCAGCATATAAACTGATCAAATTTGACCTGGCAGTTGTTAGGACTGAATAAAAGAAAAAAGATCTTACAATGACAGTTTTACAAAATCACTTTAGCACCAGGACTCTACGCTGAAATTGAAAAATGCCACTCTGGGCTCCTACTAGGAGGAAGGGCAGGATATAAATTTAATAAATAATAATAAAAACATGTATTATACAGCCACAAGAGTGGCTGTGTACTATAGCCAGAGTGGATTTTTCACATTCTGCAATATTAAATTGAAAATACCCCCATACCATTCTGATGCTTCCCATAAACTCATTTCAAAACAAAACCTTACAAAACTTATAGTCCTAAACTCAGAAATGCTTGCTTAAAAACCCTCTCAAATTTTCATGACAATAAACAAAACAGTCAGAAAGATTCAAGAGTTCAAACTTTAAAGAGAGAGGGGAAAAAACCCAGAGCCCCTTTGGACTTTTTTCTGTCAAAGTTCTCATAATCTGTTGAAATTCATTAAAAAGCAGCCATGTTCACAGAGTACCTGTAATCCTGTTACTGACCTTCCCCCATACTCTGACCTTCATCTTCTGAAGTTTAAAAGTTAAAAGAATGCCTGGCTGATTTTTTTATTAATTTAAGAAATTTAGCATTGAACTCAATGATAATGTTGTGTATGCTCAGTAAGAACCAACTGTCAGTGTTCTAAAAGCCAGACTCACAGCTGCTTGGCTTGCCTAATCAGGGGGCCACACCCACACCCACCCAATGAAATTGGCAACTATGGGGGAGATGTGCTGCAGTGCATCACAGTACTGTTCTTCCCACCCTGCCTTCCTCTAATTGCAAACCCTTAGGTTTGCAAACCCCCTCCCTCATCCATCAAGATTTGTGTTCACTTCATTCACACTTTTAACTTATATTTGCTGTGTTTGGTATCTACCCCCTTTTATCCATGATATAAAGATACTGTGGATTCTTAGGAGAACTTATTGATCACATCCAGTGACATTTTTGGCCTAATCCCTCCTGTCCCTTTCCCTCTCCTCCCAGCTCCTCCCCTCAACTACTGGGCCCTGCTCAAGACAAACTTCTTAAACTCAAACTTATTATTAACAGAATACAACATGGTGTTCGCATTCACTTGGTAATTTTGCCCTTCCCCTCTCACTGGATGCCTGAACTGTATTTCTAAAAGCTCAAGTAAAGTGTAAGTGATTGCAATGCTAGAAATTTGGGGACTGATGTAAAATGTCATGGGGGTGCAGAATTATCATTTGGGGGGCAATTCCCTCATTCCCTCCCCCCCCGTTGCTACACCCCTGGACTTAACATTATTATTTATAAAAAATGTGTTTTCTAATCCTGCAGCAGTTCACTGTCATTAAAAGCTAATGGAATAGATAGGATAATTAATTATGCTGCAAGAGAAGGGAGAGTGATTTTATTCGAAGGCATGATGGGATATATATTTCTTTTGGGATCCTGTGAATCTGACAGCATGTTGGTTACGTTGGTACAAATGATGATGGAAATGGTGCTTGCAGTTTGATTTAACCTGGGATTGTTTATTGTATAAGCATACTGATTACTATTGCCAGTTTGGTGTGTGGGGAGACTGAGTGCAAAACAATAATGCTGTGGTGATTGTACTTTTCACACAAAGGATGGTTACCTAACCATTTTGTTTAGAAGAAACTGAAGCACACATTAGGCATGACAAAAGTATAGAAATCTCTCTGTTCAACTGCCTCAGGGCCTAGGTGTGAATAATCTTAGCTTGCCTTTAAATTAAGTAGAATTCTGGGGAAAGAGAGGGAAGTGTGAACTTATGGGGCAGTTGAGAAGGAATTCTATAACTGTTTAGTTCTGTTTTAGGCCTCCGTTAAACTACAAGAACAAGAATAGTTCTGCAAAAAAAAAAAAAAGTTAATTTGTTCACATCTTCCTGGCCTGGAGTGTAACATTGTATCCTAATTTTTTATATTTTTTTGTAAAAACAGGCCTGGGGGTGCTCCAGGTTTAGACTGGATTCCCTTAATATTACAGTGATCAGGGCCGGCTCCAGGAATGCCAGGGCCCTTGGGCATCAGCTTGCCCTGGGCCCCGGTGTGTGTGTGCAAGCATGCACATCTGCGCACCCGCACATGCCCCCCACCTACCTGTCTGCTGTCTTTTACCATTGCCCTTAACAAAGATGGAGGCTGTGGTTTCCCTAAGGGAATAACGCCTCCTCCGCCATTTTTGTTGATGGCACGCATGTGTGCTAGGCGCGCGCATCTCTGCCATCAACTAAGATGGCGGCAGGGGCTTCAGTACCTTAGGGAAACCGCAGCCGCCATCTTCATTAAGGGCAATGGTAAAAGACAGCAGACAGGTAAGTGGGGGGGGTGGGGGGGTGGGGGGGTGGGGGGCCTGTAGATTGCAGAAGTGGAGTGGAGGGTTGGCTGAAGGGTCCCCTGAAGCTCCAGGGGCTGTCGGTCCAGTGCCCCACCTGGCCGCCCTTTAGAACCAGCCCTGACAGTGATTACTGTATATGCTGATGCTAGAGCCCGTTGCTTCTGGTTTTTTCCTTGGCATTTTGGTAAAAGAATAGCAGTGATTCCATGTATCATGTGGCTGACTGGCAATGAAGAGATTATGTTTCAGACTGAAGTTACTATTGTAGAATCATTTTAAAATACAAACAAATTCTGCATTGGGGAGGCAGGTGCCAACAAGCAATGGCTAGGGGTAGCCAACAAGCTTACAGCAGAAATGAAACAAAAGTCCAATAGCACTTTAAAGGCTAGCAGTATATTACTGCATAAACTTTCATGGATTACTAAGAATGGTGCATCTGATGAAGTGGACTCTAGCCCAAGACAACTTATGCCATAATAAAATTGTTAGTCCTGAAGGTGCTAGTACTGGATTTTGTTTTGTTTGTTGTTGCTAAAATTGCACTATCATCTATTTTACAGGGTGGTTGTGAGGATAAAAAGATTATAAAACACTTTGCCAAACCTAAAATTCTATTACAAAAAGTGGATGGTGGAGAGGATGGTTCAGATGAGAACTCAGTGTGCAGAGCCTATATGTCATATGTAGGGTTGCCAGGTTCTTGGCCTGAGACTGATCCTGTATCGTTAGGAGAAGGGAAGGTCAGCCAAGTGCAGGTGTTGTTGCAACTCTGTAATGAGAAAAACCACAAGGTAGAATTCTTCCTTCCCCCTGCCCAACTTTTAAAGATATAGAAGACATCTTTGTTGCCAGGCCTGGCCTCCAAGAGGTCATTTGTATCATTAAAAGTTGTGCAGGGGGGTGGGAGAATTCCACCTTGTGGTTTTTCTCATTACAGAGTTGCAACAACACCTGCACTTGGCTGACCCTCTCTTCTCCTAAAGATACAGGATCAGTCTCAGCCTATAGACCTGGCAACCCTAGATATGGGATCATGAATTACACCATGCCTGTGCCTCATCCAGGCAAGCCTTTCTCAGTAGCCAGCCACACATTAGATTTGCCAAGGATCTATATGCAAAGTCAAGTGTTTGTAGACCTGAATATCCTGGTTGTGTCCCAGATTCTTTCTTATTTGTTTTTTAGGTTGGGTTTTTTTATGGTTCCAAAGCTGCCCCCTCCTCCAATTCAGAACCGGGGGCAGGCTGGCTAGACAGAAGACTTTTTATTTTATTTTGAGCCTTCTTTATCAATATTACATCAATATCCATTTCACCGTTCCACCATGGAGCTCAAGGTGGTACTCATGGCTCTCCTTTTTCCCGTGTTATCCTACAGCAACCCTGTGAGGTAGGTTAGGCTGAGAGACAGTGACTGGCCCAAGATCACACAGTGAGTTTCATGACTGCTTTTAATCCTGGTTTCCCAGATTCTAGTTCACTTAATATCCCTCCACCTTATTCCACATTCTGGAAAAAAGATATAGAAGTGAATAAATTGGGGGAAAGGAATAATCTTTCTCCATAGTTCTGGAAATTTATGGGTTCCTTTGTTAACAGTCCTGTGTGGCACCTTTAAGATTAACCAATTCAGGCTACAATCCTGTATGTACTTCTCAGGGAGCAATCCACATGGAATTCATTGGGGTGTGCTTCTAAGTAATGTACAGTTACTGTGGCATGAACCCACATTTGAAATTGTGACAGCAATTACTCCTTTTGAACCAAGGTAAGGCACTTAGCTGCTAAGTATTTAAGTGTCCACTGTTCCTTTGCACAGGAGGACACAGAGAGAACCAGAACAGGTGGGGGCCACATAATGTATCTCCCAGCAGAGAAGCAACTGTGACAACAGGGAGCCCTTCTGAACCAAAGTAAGACACTTTTCACTTTAGGTAGGTGCTAAGTATTTATACAAATGGAGTGCTTAAGGAAGGAAGGTGGGGAAAAAACTAGAATAACTTGGCCACAACCCTGTGACCTCCTAGCAGTCCCACCAGGTCCAGTAGTCACTGGTAACCACTGGCTGTGACCCAGTAGTGAGTTCAGATCCACCAGTTGAAGACCAATGCTCTAGAACAAGGGTAGCCAACCTGGTGGCCCCCAGATGTTGTTGGACTCCAATCTCCATCAGCCCCAGCCAGGGCCAGCTAGCAGGTGATGTGAAAGAACTTCTGCCAGTCAGGGTACACAATACTGGGCTACATGGTCCAGTGGTTTGACCTGGTGTAAGACAGCTTCCTATGTTCTTAAATTTTGTTTAGAACAGAGAATGTTGGGAGTTGCATCATTTGATGGGTCACATGATCTGAAGAGTAAGAAAAGCTGTCCCAGCTGAAATTCCCTCTTGTATGCAACTATTAAAGGCACAGAATTTCTGTCCTCTACTGTGTCTTGTAATCGCTGTCCTCTTCAAGCTTCTGATATAGATAAGAGTATAGAATTTTAAAGGGCACACCATGAAATCAGTTTGATTTATTTAACAGTGTTTTTCAAAGTCAAACAGTACAGAATGCTTTGTCACATATTTTAAAATGTTTAAGAACACACACTCTCTTTCTCTCTGTGCTGATGTCTATTTTTTCATTGCTACAAAATACTTTTCCAACATTTTAATAAACTTTTAGGGTTAATGTTTAATATTTCCCTCTCTGAAAATATTGACACTCCTTTTCCCTTCCCATGCCCCTTCTCTGTCTCTCTCCCTTTCCTCTCATCCTCAGAGTTAATCATGCACTAACTTGATGGTAAAAAGAGCAAGTATTTGCAAATATAAATTTGTATACAATTCCCTTCATCTTTCTCTCACAAATCACAAGAGGATGCTGAAGAGAGCACCATAGTCTATTTTGATAAGTCCCATGTTATTGTCATAACAGAATATATTGTTCTTTTCTTATGGAATCCAGAGGATGATTAATATTTATATCAGGCTTGGTTGATATTGCATTCCATTTCTTAGCATTCAAGCTGGCATAACAGCTGGATTTAATTAGTTGATTCTCTATTGAAATTTGACATCCCTACATAGTAACCATTGTTACTGGTCTAAACGTGGGAAATGATTTTTAAAAGGCATTTATTTACCTTCCGTATATTATGCCCTTGAAATCCTAATATGCCTTGTTTTGCTGTTCTGATGGATCTAACAGTTTAATTAGAATTTCGCAGCCAGTCTAAAAGGCTTGAAGTTTTATCTTTCCGTGTCTGAAGGAGGATGGAAATACTACATATTGCATGGGCAACTAAGGGCCCAAACTAGAAAACACATCAAATATATGATCACATTTACACATCTTTATTTTTTAAAAAGCAGATGCAGGGAGTCAGATCTGGACTGGGACTATGGGAAAGAGAGTTAACTTCCTCTTGTCCCATTTTTCCCACCAAAGGTCACCTCCCTAAAGCTGTTATTTCTGTCCAACTTGCATATAGCAGGAAGTAAAAGAAGAGGCTGAAAATCTCTGATGGATAGTTATCATGTGTCAGGGAGGTACCACTGCACATGTCATGTTCCACGTAGGCAGCACCGGGCTTACAGTGGCCACACAGGAACAGTCTCCCCGTTATGGAAGAGTGTTGCTGAGCACAAGGCCCAGGTAACACAAGACACTGGTATCCAAAGAGGCAAGGGCTTCTCCTCACTTGGACAGATGGTCTCAACTATCTCTCCCTGATTGCTCCAAGTATTATTGAGATGTATGTAAATCACTTTGAATAATCTAAATGCTAAGCATTATTAGTATTATGTTATCTTGAAGCAGGAGAGGCCACATTCCAGGAGAACCACCTGGATACCATATGTGCTGAAAACTCTCTCTTGGAGAGGATAAATTGCAGTAAACTATTTTTACAGCTAAAATTAAATTCCTCTTTAAGCTTTCTTCGGCATGAATTGACTGCCACAACTTCAGCTTGACCTCAATAGGCAATTTATTTCTGATAAGTATTACATTGTTGGTAAAACTGTGGCTTCAGTTCGTCTTCTTTTCACTCGGCACACCAAATATCACATTTACTAGTTATTATTTGAGCTACCATTTTTCCTTTTCAATCTATTTGCATGAAAGGCAAACCTTTGAGCAAAGTGAGAACTTTTCCATAGATGTTTTCTCTCTGGTCTGTGATCATGAGCCAAACATAACATTTGATTTAGACAATATTGAAAACTAGCCTGTATCATATTAGAGATGAGACAACCTCCTACTGCCCCAAGTCTGTCTGGTCTCAATTATCTAAAGGAATTCTGCCAAATCTATGCCCTCTGTTTCCACCATAGATAAATCAATTGCTCTTTCTCTATCACTATGACGAGTGGTGCATTGCATGGCACCATGTGAGCTACTGTGGAACAAGGTGATTCACCTAAACAGAAAAATGTCATCTCTCCCAGTGGCCAATTTTATTAACCTAAGGACTTCTATTTTATTCTGAAAAGTCCATTGACAGTTTGTGCAGTTTTTCTGTTGCCCAGCAGATGTCCATATATCCCCCCCTTCAAAGTGTGTGTGAAAGTCCTACGTATTCATAGAGATCAGCAGTGTTAACCCCAGGGTCCAAAAGAAGCCCTCCAGGCCTCCCTTTCTGGCCCTTTGGACTTTACCCAGGCCACCCCCCGTCTCCCCAGGCCACACCTTCTCAGCATCCCTGCTTTGCTCCCTCCTTGAGTGTTTTTTGAATGTGCCCGTAACTGTGATAATGCTTGCCTGGAAGGAGGAGAGAAAGGGGTAGAGTGTCTGTAGAAACTAGCCTACCACACACAAGTAAAATCCGCATACATTGTTCTAAACCATTTTTGCCACTGGCTCTGCCCACTACTAGCATGTAGGCCCCAGAAGGCTGTTCAGAAGGGAATGCACCACTCTGTTTGAAAAGGTTCCCAATCCTTACTATAGACAAGTGCAGGTCAACAAACACATATAACAGTGAAAAGAGTTTATTCACACTGCTTGCTGTCAAAGTACTGGAGAAGTTTATGCAGCAAAGCATACAGACTTTCATTTGTATTTTGGGTTGCCAACTTACCTGAATGAATAGACCTACTGCTCCTATATCTTTAACAGCAGTTTGATTGTCAGTGGAAAAAGTGCTTCCCAACAAGCTGTATAGCTAGAGATGCCTTATCTTTTCTCCTATGCCCTCCTACACCATATGGTGAGCTTCAGTCAATAATGATGGGAGTCATAGTCCAAAACATTTGCACAGTACCAGTCAGGGAACTTCCACTGACTTCTTCGTACTTCTATAAATGTAAACTTTCCTCTTTTAAATTGAGACCTATCCCAGTCTGCATCTGTGTTGGAATTGCTTTTTAATACGTTCTTAAACTTTCTTTCTAAATGTTTTTAATCTTAGAAGATGTTTTGATAGTTTTTTTAAATAACGTTTTTGAAGATGTTTTGTTTTAATGTGTTTTAAAGTTTGTTTTTACGATGTGTAGTGTTTTTAGTGCTTTTGTTTGCCACCCTGGGCAAAAAGTTAAAAGAACTTTCATTGGCTTCAGTAGGAATCAGTTCCATGAAGAAAGTGTGAAGCACAGGAGCCCACATGGCAGTCGCTGAATCATGCAAGTTGTTATGGATGCTAAAAAGTTTCATTTCACTACTGTCTTAGAAACCAAATGTAATCTTTATTTAGTGGGTAAAGCATTTCATTGTGGTCATTTGCTTCATTATCCTGTGTCTTCTCAAGACTTAACAAAAAAACCCAACCCAGTGGCATCATTCTGCAAGGCCATTTCTATTCAAGAGTGACAAAATCAAAGTTTCTTATATCAGGTAAAGTATTACTGGGTTTTTTTAATCCTGTAATTGCATGAAATTTCTAGTCCAATACATTTGCTGCAACTGAAGCACAGCAAGTATAAATCCAGAATTAGGTACATATTTTCATTTGATGGCTGATGAGAGGGGAGAAAAATCAACTTTGGTTCCAAACATTAGATCTGTTGACCAGACTGCAGATTAATCCATTCCACAACTAGGTGCACAGTCAAGGTACAGCCAGTTTAATTATGAGTAGATCAATCATCTGCACCTGGATTCTAGTTCCCATTACATGCCATGGTAAGTTTAAACACTACATCAGTCTTCCAAGTTCTAATATATATATATGAGTAAGATAGATACGGCCAATGTTATCCATGGCGTAGTTTCCCATCAATTACATGTCTGATATTGTTTCCTGACTTTATTTAAAACATATTCATTTGGTAACAGATGCTAAGAGATGCAACTCTATTCTGATCTTCAGCTATATAATTTACAGGGTTATGCAGACACAATATTTGGCTCTGTGTGAATTTTGATACAGATTATCCAAAGATTAGATGTGTGAGTTGTCATTTACCTTTTTGCCCCTGCTGACTTTACCCCCACCTCCATCTCAAATTATACACTGCTTTTTGGTTTAAAAAATAGAAACTTTGGTGGGTGAGATTTTTGGAGTGTAAATGTACACAATAATAGTGTGGCGTGGTGGTTAGAGTTTTGGACTATGACCTGGGAGACCAGGGTTCGAATCCCCACATAGCCATGAAACTCACTTTGTGACCTTGGGCCAGTCACTGCCGCTCAGCCTCAGAGGAAGGCAATGGTAAACCACCTTTGAATACCACTTACCATGAAAACCCTATTCATAGGGTCACCATAAGTTGGAATCGACTTGAAGGTAGTCCATTTACATTTCCAACATATGGTTAAGTGTTTCCACTTTTTTCTGATAAGGATCCTAGGCCTTTAACATCCATTAACAGGCTAAAATAAAGTACTACAGCTTCTGCTTCTCAGTGCCCAAGTTGCACCTACTGAGTTTCTGCCTTCCATGCAGCTAGAATCTCACCAGGGGTGGAAAGTATTATTTATTTTGATCTTTATATCCTTTTTTCCAGGCAAAACCCCACACAAACTGGCTTACGACATAACCAAGCTAATATGTAAATCAGGGATGAACATTTTTTTTAACTTTTTTAAAAAATGCGCACAGTCTCTAGCCTGTATAGCAGGGCCTGTATCACACTCAGTGTATCAAGATGTGTATTGATACAGATATATAATATAGCTAGTGCCTTTGATTCTGTGAGCAAGCACTTAGATGCATCATCCAAATCAAACTATAAAACTGCTACATCTGTTGGCCTTGTCATTGCCCTTCATAAATATAAAAGGCTGCCATTTCTTACCCCATAGACAGAACATTCACCAATGCGTGCTCCAGTGGCTGATGAGTCTGATATTTATCTGGATATGACAGTTACATGCCACACAAATAATGGCAGAGACAGCAAATCCGGAGAAGCGATTCCCAGTGTCAAGTCTTTTATTCTTGATAGTTATTCGCAGAATCCCAAATGCACTGGCTTTAAAGTGAATTGTACCATCATGCGCCACATGAATATTGCCACAATCTGGTGTGCCTACCCCAAAACCAAAAACAACAAGTGATTATATACAGTTTCTCTAATATGTATGAAATAGCTGGAGACCTGGATATTGGAAGAGACATCATTATATATGCATAATTAATTACTTAAAAGAGAACGTCAACCATCTGTTTGGCAGTGCACATACAGTCAATGAGTGATGGATCCAGAAACAAATCCTCAGCACAGAAGCTTCTTTCCTAAAGGAAACTGCCCTGTTGGTTCAGGATGAATGGGTACAATCCACAGTCGCGACTAAAGCCATGATTCTAAACAGCCTTACTTCAGAATGATGAATACCGTAATCATTGTGACTTATTCCTAAGTAAATGTGCTTGGAACTGAAGTACTGTGCTTTTAACTGTGTGTCTAAGTCC
Organism: Rhineura floridana; assembly: GCF_030035675.1. Taxonomy (NCBI): domain Eukaryota; kingdom Metazoa; phylum Chordata; class Lepidosauria; order Squamata; family Rhineuridae; genus Rhineura; species Rhineura floridana. The sequence goes on along the minus strand of NC_084488.1, from coordinate 36,959,195 downwards.
CACTGATTCCCATGGGATTATGGCATCCTTCTAAGAAGGAAACGTGCAAACTTCCTCCAACAGGGTGAGCATTTAGTCCTGCAAAGAGGAAGATGTGCGGGATGAATTCTTATGTTTTAAGAAATGCTTCATGAAGTAGGTGACAGAGCCACATAAAAAGTGAAGCATAAGGGTTCAGGGAGAACAAACATCCCAAGCAATGCATATATAGATAGCACATGGTTGAGGACTATAGTTTCATAACTCTAGCCCTTGTGTTTAAATTACTCTGCAATGCCAATCCCACTTACTCAGGAATAGGGGTGGGATTCATTGCTCTGTACCTGTTCGTTTCTTGATTGTGTTATCGTTACTTAAACTTAGTCCATAGAGGTTTGCATTTTGTTAAATTTGTACAGTCTCAGCCTAGTATGGCAAAAATAACATTAATGTTTTCGATTCTCCTGACAGTGGTGTGTTCGCCTCTTACATAATAGATATCATATTCCTATCTTTCCTGCTATTTACAGTCCTGATACTGTTCCTGATAGACCATCAGCAAGTAGTCATCTGCCCCAGAGGGCGGGAAATAAAACAAAAGATTTAAAATAATTGTCTGTGTGTTAATGGCACAGATCATCAGCAAGACCTCTCTTACAGGGAAAATATTTTGCAAAAAGGGTTTGTAAACCTTGCTTTATTTTTCCTTGGGGAAAAAAATAATACTCTTTGGTCTTTACTGCATGGATTAATACTATAGAAGAAACAAACAGAAAGATAATTAAACACACAAAAAGCAGGAAATGATATCCATAAATCATTTATTTAAGTAAGCATTTTATAACAAAAATTTGTTTTTTAAAACAAAATATTTTTAAATAATACACCATTCCTGTGTAAAAATTCTTTTCTTTTAAGAAAATCCTTTTCTTTTTTCAAAATCTATATGATGAGATGAGACTAAAGAAAACGTGCGTATTTCAGAATGACCTCAATTTTGTACAAAAGTATATGAGGCTGACTCTGAGAAGCTCAGAGACTCATTCTTTCCTTTAAATTTTATTTGCTTATATTTTTATACAGCTACTAGTACCATTAAGCTTACTACCCTAACACCTCACATACACACACTCACACAATCATGTAATGGAGAGGTATATAGGTTGGGAGACAGGATAAGAAACTACCAATGAATATTAATGGCTATCATCATCACCTCAATCAGCAGAGTAATTCCAAAACCAATGACAACAAATAATGATGTTAATATAAGAAACCATTGTTAAACAGTGTCGTTATGTTTGTAATTTTTTTTTTAAAAAATGGCATTGTCAAAGTTTGCTGGTGCTTGCATGAAAAGCAACCAGCTTGCTGGATTGGCGAACTGCAGGGCTCACATTTGATCATGGCAAAATTCTCCACTGTCCCTACTTAGGAGTAAGCTCCATTGAATTCAGTGGGATATCATTCTTAGTAGACATGGTTAAGATTGCATATTGAAGCTACCTCTCCATTTAGATATAGAAAAAAACATTGTTCAAAGTAGACAATAAATAGTGGCTGTAAAGTGAGTAGGAACTCAAGTGAATTAGAAGTAATTGTATGGGGGAATCAGTTGGGGGTGGGACCAATAGGAAAATGAAAGTAGAGTTTTTGGTTATGCAGCAACACACTGTGAAGTAAAGTTTGTTCCTTCTAAGCAGTGTTTGTGATTCATTTCAACTCCTGCAAATATTACATGGTGTCAGAAGACTACCTAAAAACATAAGGCAGTGAAAAATGGACTAGCTAAAGCCTCCAGGAACATTGGTGTTTGAAGGAAATGCAGCAGAGAACTGGAGAAGATGGAAGCAAGGGTTTGAATTGTACTGCATTGCAAGTGGAGCAGATAAGAAAGATGAGAGACTCCAGTCAGCATTATTTCTGCATGTGGCAGGTGAAGAAGCAAGAGAGGTATTTAATACTTCCCAGTTTGATGATGATGCAGATAAAAATAAAATTCAAGTTTTGATGAATAAATTTGAAGCATATTGTGTGCCCAGAAGAAATGTTACTTATGAAAGGCACAGGTTCTTCACTAGAATACTGAGTGGAGGAGAAAGGATAGACCAATATGTGACTGATTTGAAGCTTTTGGCTCAGACCTGTGAATTTGGGGAGCTGTGTGATTCTCTTATTAAGGATTGGATAGTGTGTGGCATTCAGAAAGACAGATTGAGAGCCAAGTTACTGAGAGAGAGTGATTTAACCCTTGAGTGTGCAGCGAATATATGCAGGGCAGAAGAAGTGACTGCAAAACAGATGAAAGATTTTGGGGCAACAGAAAAACAAATGGATGCCTTACAGGGCAAAAGTACCTTTGAAAAGCCAAAAGTAAGCCAGCCTCAGAGCAAATGGAGCTTTGGCACTACTACCAGCCCCCAAGAAAAGGAAGTGCCACAGAGGCCTGTAGTAGCAGCAAAGGCCTGCTACAAGTGTGGTATCAGTCATCATGACATAAATGCTTGTCCTGCATATGGGAAGGAATGCAGAAGATGTGGCAAACTTAATCATTTTGCTAAAATGTGTAAAACTAGAGATAGAAAACTTCAAGGCAGACAAATGTTCTCCGTAGCAGATACAACTAAAAATGCTCATGATTTCTTCATTGGCACATTGAATTCTACAGCTCTGGGAGATGAATGGTGTGTGGATCTTCTCAAAAATGATCACAAGTATGTGACCTTTAAGATTGACACAGGAGCACAGGCTAATGCAATGTCTTTAAAAACATACAAAGCCTTGCAAGCTGAACCACTTCAGCATTCAAATGTCAGATTAATAACCTTCTCTAGAGAAAGACTACATGTGTCTGGTAAATGTAACCTGGATTGCAAATATAAAGATCAAAGAGCTGAGTTGGAATTTCACATGGTATACTTTGATGCACAAGCTGTACTCGGTCTCCGGTCTGTGACTAATTTAAATTTGGTGCAAAGAGTTAATTTAATGAAAAGAACTCCAGTAGATCAATGGGATGTTGCAGTTGAATACAAAGATGTATTTGAAGGCTTAGGTTGCTTACCAGAGAAATACGCCATCAAAATCAACCCACAGGTTCCACCTGTAATTCATGCACTTCGGAAGGTTCCAGTGGCACTAAGGGATAAAGTCCAAAAGGAACTGACTCATATGGAGCAATTAAAAGTCATAGTTAAGGTAAAAGAACTTACAGAGTGGGTGAATTCAACTGTGGTTGTAGACAAACCTGGCCGGGACCAGATAAGAATTTGCTTAGATCCAAGAGATATGAACAGAGCAATTTTAAGAGAACATTTTCAATTGCCTACTGTAGAAGAAATTACCAGTAAGCTAGCAGAAGCAGAATTGTTTACGGTTCTTGATGCCAGTAGTGGATTCTGGCAAATTCAGCTAGATGACAACAGTTCCAGGCTATGCACATTTAATACACCTTTTGGCAGGTACCGGTTTACAAGAATGCCATTTGGTATCTCTTCAGCTCCTGAGGTCTATCAGAGGATGATCCAACAGACATTTGAGGGTATTGATGGGGTCACATGCTACATAGATGATATCCTGGTTTGGGAGAAGACCAAACAGGAACACGATGAGAGACTGAAGAGAGTTCTGGACAGGTGCCGAGAGAGGAATCTGAAACTGAACAAAGTGAAATGCAAATTTGCCATGACTGAAATAAAATATCTAGGACACATCTTAACCAAAGAAGGACTAAAACCTGATTTATCTAAAATAGAGGCCATCACTGATATGCCCAGTCCAAGTAACAAAGCTGATCTTCAAAGATTTCTAGGAATGGTGACTTACCTAGCAAAGTTTATACCAAATTTGTCAACAGTAACAACCCCTTTAAGACAGCTGTTGGCCCAAGATGTTGAATTTTGCTGGATGTCAGTTCATGAAACAGCATTCACACAGTTGAAAGAACTATTAACAAAAACTTCTGTTTTGAAATATTATAATGTGAAAGAACCTGTAACTCTATTAGTGGACGCTAGTTCTACAGGCTTAGGTGCTGTACTGTTGCAAAGAGGTGTACCTGTTGCATATGATTCTAAAGCAATGACTGCAGCCCAACAGAACTATGCTCAAATAGAAAAGGAAATGTTGGCAATAGTGTTTGGATGCACAAGAGTCCATCAATTTCTCTATGGCAAAAAAGTGACTGTGTTAACGGACCACAAACCATTGGAGGCAATTTTCAGAAAACCTTTGCATAATGCACCTCCAAGAATCCAAAGATGGCAGTTAACACTGCAGAAATATCAATTACAAGTGCACTATAGACCAGGCAAAGAATTAATAATTGTCGATACCCTGTCCAGGGCATATCTTGAACAGGGTGAAGGAATAAGTTCTGAAGAAGCTGAGGTTGCTGTTAACCTCATGTTCTCTTATTTACCAATCTCCAAATCAAAACTGAAAGAATTTCAGGTGGCTACTGAAAAGGATAGCATTTTGCAAATCCTGAAAAATGCCATTTTGCAGGGGTGGCCAGATAGAAGATTAGAAGTTCCAGAGTGTATAAGTGTTTATTGGAATTACAGAGAGAAATTAAGTGTTCATGATGGACTCATTTTTAAAAGTGACAGAATCGTAGTACCACAAGATTTGAGGAAAGAGATATTGAATATTATACATGAGAGTCATCTGGGTGTTGAATTAATTAAAAAGCGGGCACAAAAAGCTGTATATTGGCCAGGTATGTGTGCCCAAATTGAAGAATTGGTACTGTCATGTACCACATGTCACACCTTCAGAAATAAAAACCAAAAAGAACCAATGTTACCTCATGAAATTCCAAGAAGACCTTGGCAGAAGCTAGGAATGGGCTTGTTTGAATTTCAAAGAAAGGACTATCTACTTTTGGTTGGTTATTATTCAAAATATATGGAAATATGTTTGCTTGAAGACACTACAAGTAGATCAGTAATTTTACACTGCAAATCTATATTTGCAACACATGGTATACCTGAAGAGGTTGTCAGTGATAATGGCCCTCAGTTTTGCTCTAGAGACTTTAAAATGTTTGCCAAAGATTGGGACTTTGTTCACACAACATCCAGTCCACTATTTCCTCAATCAAATGGAATGGCAGAAAGAGCAATCCAAACAGTAAAGAGGATTCTTAAGAAATCTAGTCTGAATAACAGAGATCCTTATCTTAGTTTATTGGATTACAGAAATACACCTACGGTAGATACAGCCTCACCTGCACAACTTTTAATGGGGAGACGTTTAAGAACCAGGTTGCCTACCTCAGCACCGTTGTTACTACCTCAGCAGGTAAAAGGTGACATACAGACACATCTGAAGAGAAGACAAGAAAAACAGAAGCCTTATTTTGACAAAGGTTCAAAGCCTTTACCACCTTTGCAGGTTGGTGATTCTGTTAATGTTCGGCAAGATGGAGTGTGGAAACCAGCGAGAATGACTGGACAAAACATGACTCCAAGATCATATTTGGTTCAGACTGATGATTTAGCTGTCTACAGATGGAACAGAAGAGATCTTCAAAACACTCCAAGTTGTGAACCAAAAATGGATGAGACTACTGAGACTGCAACTGCACCTCCATCAGAGGTAGACCTATCAGAGTCTCAAGACAACAAAAGTGGAACAGCTGTAGCACAAAGTGCCAGTGATATACCAGAAAAGAGTTTGGACTCTGAGTTACCTGTTACTACATCAAGAGGCAGAGTGATCAGAAAACCAATTCAATATAGACAGTAGTTTCTATCTTTTTCTTTTTCTAAAAAAAGGGAGATGTAATGTGAGTAGGAACTTAAGTGAATTAGAAGTAATTGTATGGTGGTTGAATTATTAGAAATATCCCTATATCTAACAACACACTCTTCACTGAGACCACACAGAATCATCTTAACTGGTACCAGAGAAACAAACCTTGCATAAAGAGCCTGATTGACACCAGTATATTATTTTTATAATCACATTTGAGGCAGCCTCCAAGAAGTTCCATTCAATTCACTATGCTTCATGGGTTTGTACGTCACACCACAGTGGCCTTTAGCCCTTCTCTGGAAGCTATTATAGTCCTGAAAAGCTGACAGTACAGCTATTTGTCCATCAGCACAACAGCCATATTAAGGTAATTAGTTTTTGATATGGGCACTTGTGAGGCTTCTTAAGTGTTAAAGGTACTTCATCGCCAACTCATTATTTCTACCTGGGTGAGAATTGCCCACTTCTATTACTCAGAACCAGTTACTTATTTCCCATTATTATCCAAGTATAGTAATTTGGTATTTCCCCTTCTTATTTCTTTTGCAGAAGATGCTTCATACTGCAGATTCTCCTCCCATGATAGCAGAAACTCAGTCATATACAAGCTTTTGGGTTAACTCAGCTAAACCTAATAAGTTCAGGTGGGATGACAGATTCCCAAGAGTAATCACTGTATACCGACAGAGGTCCTCCCCCAAGGGCTTTGATCAAATTTTGAAGCACCCTGCATCATTTCAAAAGGTAACCAGTTTCTATCATTGAGATGGTGGGAAGTTTGACAATGTTTCTAGACATACATACTCATTATCCATACTTATGGAGCTCTGACTGTATAAGCAAAAGACAGATTGCTATTGGAAGATGTTAGGGATCACTATGGGACCTGATACAAAGCATAACTTGAACGTCCTAGTACAAATACTTCTTTTATTTAATCCTAAGGACATGAGCGAGATTTCAGTTTGCATTTAAAGGTAAACTACCTAAAGCTATTATCTGAATGGAGTTCAGTTGCAATCAATAAAGGCATGGGCCAGGAAGGCTATGAAAGTCAGCAAGGCAATTCTGAAATCGGGGCTTGATGCTTAGCAATAGAGAAAGCTGCTTTGCACAGAATCAAATCAGTGGTTCTTTTAGACTATAATGTCTATAGTGGCTTTCCCCAACCTGGTGTCCTCCAGATTTTTTACCCTACAAATCTTATCATCCCTGGCCATTGGCCCTGCTGGCTGGGGCTGATGGAAGCTGTAGTCCAAAACATCTGGAGGGCACCAGGTTGGTGAAGGTAAGCCTACAGACTGGCAGCCCTTCTCTAACTCTACCTGGAGAACCTGGGGCCTTTTTCATGCAAAGCATGTGCCCTAGGGTTCCATGTGTCTTACTTTACAAGAAACAGTCCTCTATTTGAAAGCCTAGCTGGTCCAATCCCAATTAAAGATGCCTAAGAAGGGAAGGCAGATGCCTTGAAATTGCCCAGCGACTGTTAGCAGCTGAACACTAGACAAAGCAAGCACACACATCACATCACCTGGATACAGTTTTTCCAGCTGTAGTGAAGTTACTGCATATTTAAATTATAATTAGTTCTAAATTTTCATCTATACATATATACTCACATATGCAAATGTTGTGCAATTTTTGACCTTTTTTGTGATGTACCCTAAGCTACAGCTGTTCCCTTATTTCCATAACCTCTAATACACTTTGGAGTCAAGAGCTGAGAGCAGGATTAATCCCCCCCCTCCCAGCCCAATACATGAATCATGGGATTGGGAGATGAGGGCTTGTTTCTCTGGCTCGTGGTAGTCAAAATAGTTATTGCACATTAGGTGCAAGTGGTAAAAAGGTTCAAGATCCTGGCTTCACTCACATCACCTTTTCCTAGCCCCACTAAGCAAGCTAGCAATGTGCTGCCAGCAACTAGAGAAACTGAGCCCCAGTTCTATCCTAGAGCTGTACACAGAAGATACAGTGTACCTTCAGCTGTGCGATGCTGGCAGCAGCAGCAGCATCTGAGGCACAGAAAAAAAGGTAAGCCCCAGACCCCCCCAAGTGCAGATGGCTGCTGAAAACAAGAATGTAAACACACAAGATGGTGGTTTCATCTTTTATCAAAGACATTTTGCAAGGCTCAAACAAGCCCTTCTATGCTGAAATTTCTTTCTGCAGAAATCCCAGTAAAGATATTTTTTTAAGGATCCAAAGGGAAATAGCTGTGTGTATTAATGGGCCTAGATTTGATCAATATTACGTTTCTCAAATGAACATTCTGGGTTTTTAAAAATTTATTCAAATCATTTGCCTTTTCTAAGTTTTTGAAACTCAGTTGTTTGGGAAAGGGCTATAGCTCAGTGGTGGAACATTTGCCTTGCACACAGAAGATCTCAGGTTCAATCCCTGGCATCTCCAGGGGGGCCTGGGAGAGACTCCCTGCTTAAAACTCTGCCAAGCTGCTGCCAGTCAGTGCAGACAATAATGGGCTAAATAGACCAGTGGGTCTGACTCAGTATAAGGCAGCTTCCTATGTTGCTAAATTCCAGTATGTCAAAAATCAGCATCAGAGTAGCAATGCACTAATATAATCATCCTCAGCTGTTGTGAACTTGGCAAGATCTAGGGACTTAACACAGTGGTGTTGTTGATTATCCAGTTCATCTATAAGCAACCATGGCGTCAAGTGAAATGCACATACAGGTAGGATTACACACTGATAGAAAAATGTTATCACAGACAAAACACAGTTGCTGCAAAGTGGCAAGTACAAAAATACACAGAGCCAAGGTCTTTACACTGGTGTAGCTGACATCATTCCTTAAAAGCAGTGGAGCTATACCGAGTTATCCCAATTAGAGATCTCCAGATGTTAAATTCTGGTTTAAATTATGCTAGAGTGTCTAGAACAGCCTTTCCCAACCGGTGTGCCTCCAGATGTTGTTGGACCACAACTCCCATCAGCCTCAGCCATTGGTAATGCTGGCTGAGGCTGATGGGAGTTGTGGTCCAACAACATTTGGAGGCACACCAGTTGGGAAAGGCTGGTCTAGAATAACTCTACTTGGAATGAGTGGCTTTAGACATGCATGTGTGCAAATAAGGAGGGAATCATGACTCACAATGTTCATGTGAGGGAAGGCTTGAGGGAAACCTTTTACTCAGCTTTTGATTTTGTTTTCATTTTCCACTGAATATCTGTCATGTCAGCTTGAGGGGTCTTTTGGGCTCCTAGGTGAGCCAGTGATAAGAGACTGTGCAGTTAGTTGAAAATGTCTCCTAATTTAAGAGCCTCCCCCCACAGGATTACAGCTCAGCCTGATTTGATTCTTCAAGAGAAGGTGAGCTTCATCAGCCTGACAAAATTGTGCTTTCCATGTTCATGCATAAACTGCCCGTGGCAGTACTTTAATCAGGGCAAGAAGAAGGAGGAATAACGAAGGGAGCTGTTCAGAAAATACTCTTGGCTGCTCATTGCTGAATTCTCAAGTAGAAAATCATCTAGACACACAAAAAAGGGTAATGTCCTTGTGGCTAGTACTATCAGTGCATGGGCCTGGAAAATGGAATAATTTATTTAGATTAATATTTGAGTCAAAGGACAGTTTAGCTGCCAATCAAGCTAAGGGTTTTCATCTCAATAGTCTTTGGAAATGGAGGATCAAAACTGCATGCTTGCTTCATTTATTTATTACATTTATATTCTGTTATGTGCTTTTTAAAATCATAGATCTCAAGATGCTATAATGTGATGGGTTCCTGGCAGTCTTCCATCCAGGCAGTGACAAGACCCAGACTTGCTTGGTTTCAGCAAAGCTGGTACAATATGTGCTTTCATGATATCTCCCCCCCAAGAGGGGGAGTTGCAATCATTCACAAAAATTCCATCTCCTTTAGCAAGAGACCAATCCACACTGTGTTTGGGCTTGAGGGACCATCCACCTCACTGCCCTACAACCTCCCTAACCGAGCTAGAGGAAGTAATCTTGGATGTGGTGTTGGAGAACCATTGCACAGTGGTGTTGGGGGACTTCAATATCCATGCTGAGGCTGCCTCAAATGGGCCAGCTTGGGACTTCATGACAACCATGAGCCTGTCCCAATACATCAATTGCCCAACACATTTGGCTGGTCACACCCTCAACCTGGTGTTTACCACAGAGTGGATTGGTACTACTCCACTGATTAGAGGACTCACTGTGAGTCCGTTGTCATGGACATACCATTCCCTGGTAAGATTTTGGTTGAATATAGCTACTCCACTCTGCAAGGGTGGGGGACCCATTGAGATGGTCTGCCCTCGGAGGCTTATGAAATCTGATGAGCGTTTCTGAATGCTCTGGGGGATTTTCTGGCTGGCATGGCTGGTCCTGTTGAGACTCTTGCCTCACTGTGGAATGGTGAGATGTGTAGAGCTATTTACACAATTGCTCCTGAGTCTCTCTGCCGTCTCTGTGGAGCACATAGGTCACCTTGGTATTCCAGTGATCTGTGCATGTGATGAAACAGGAGGGTTGGCGGCTGGAGCGCAAGTGGCACAAATTTTGGTCTGAACCTGACCAAACACTGGTAAGGCTGCACTATCATACCTACCACATGGCAGTAGAAAGCCTACTTCTCTGGCACCATTGCATCTGCCGGCAGAGCTTTTCTGGGTGGTGAATAGGCTTTTGTCATCTGGCCAAGAGAGTGTTGCTCTGACTCCCTCAGAGACCTTCTGTACCAACTTTGCCAGGCACTTTAGGGACAAAAAAGATCAGATTTGGACAGAGCTGGATGCCACAATTAGAGCAAGTCCAACAGAGGCATCCAGAGCACTGTCTGTTCCACCTGTATTGGATCAGCTTTAATTATTGCAGCTTGAAGATCTGGACAAGCTGCTTGAAAACATGCAGTCCACCACCTGCCCCCTTGACTCTTGCCCATCCTGGCTGCCGAGAACTAGTTGTAGGGGACTGACTGGGTGGGTCCAGGGAGTTATTAATGCTTCGCTGGAGGAGGGGGAGGTACCATCTGCCTTGAAGGAGGCAGTGGTGCAAATGTAAATGTACTGCCTTCAAGTCGATTCTGACTTATGGCAACCCTATGAATAGAGTTTTCACAAGGCTGAGAGGCAGTGACTGGCCTAAGGTCACCCAGTGAGCTTCATGACTATGTGGGGATTCGAACTCTGGTCTCCCAGGCTGTAGTCCAACCCCTCCTTAAGAAGATCTCCCTGAACCCAGAAGTGTTAAACAACTATCATCCAGTGGCAAATATCCCCTTTTGGGGCCAGGTACTTGAGAAGATGGTGGAGATCCAGCTTCAAGCATGCTTGGAGGAAACCGATTATTTGGATATGTTCCAGTCTGGCTTCAGGCCTGACCATGGCACCGAAACTGCCTTGGTCGCCCTGGCTGATGATATTTGGTCAGAGAGAGATAGGAAGAATGTGATTCTCCTTGTTCTCCTTGATCTCTCAATGGCTTTTGATACTGTTGACCACAGTATCCTTCTGGAACACTTCAAGGAGGTGAGGGTTGGGGGCACTGTACTTTAGTGGTTCCACTCATATCTCCAGAGCTGCTTCCAAAAAGTAGTTATCAGAGGTTACTGTTCAGCACCATGGGGAATATCCTGTGGTGTTCTGCAGGGTTCCTTCTTGTCCCCCATGCTATTTAACATCTATATGAAGCTACTGGGAGCTGTCATCAGGAGATTTGGAGCAATATGCCATCAATATACAGATGACACCCAGCTCTACCTCTCTTTTCCATCTGAATCAGGAGAGGCAGCTGAGGTGTTGAACTGGTGCTTGAAGGCAGTATTGATGTGTTTTAAAGCTGTTGTAACCCACCCTAGGACTTTGGGTGAAGGGCAGGTAATTAGCAATAATGGACTGGATGTGGGCCAATAAATTGAGTTTGAATCCTGAAAATACAGAGGTGTTATGTGTCCAGAGTTGTCATGTCCAGGAATTGGGAAGATGGCCTGTTCTGGATGGGGTTGCTCTTTCCTTGAAGGAATAGGTCCGCAGCCTGGGGGTACTCCTTGATCCAACACTGTCACAGGAGGTTCAGGTGGCCTCAGTGGCTAGGAGTGCCTTTTTCCAGCTGGTTTGCCAGCTTTGGCCCCTTTTGGACAGAGAACACTTGGCCACAGTGCTCCATGCTCTGATAACTTCTGCACTGGATTATTACAATGTGCTGTATGTGGGACTGCCCTTGAAGATGACTTGGAAACTTCAACTGGTCCAAAATGCAGCATCCAGATTACTGGCTGAGGTTCCCTTTAGAACTCATATAACCCTGTTTTAAAACAGCTGCATTTGTTGCCAGTTTGTTTCGGGCCCAGTTCAAGGTGCTCACATTAGTGTTTAAAGCCCTAAATGACTTAGGTCCCAAATATCTGAAAGACTGCCTCCTTCCCTGCAGACCCTCTCAGAAATTAAGATCAGTAGAGGGGGCCCTTTTAGCAGTTCCACTACCCTTGGAGGTTTGGGGGATGGTGACCTGGGAGAGGGCATTCTCAGTGGTAGCCCCTAAGCTGTGGAAGTCCCTCCCCACCGAGGAGCATCTGGCAACTTCATTGTACAACTTTTGGTGAATGCTGAAGATGTACCCCTTTACCCTGGCCTTCGACATCTGAGATGTATATTTTCAGGACCCTTCTGTGATGTTGTTTAGGTTGCTTTGAACTGTTTTTAATGATGTGTTTTAAAGCTGTTGTAACCCACCCTAGGACTTTGGGTGAAGGGCAGGTAATTAGCAACTGATTTTTCAAGGGTGACAAAAACAAATTAGACACAGCACTGAAGTGGGCAGAGGGGTTTAAAACACTTTATCCAATCCAGCACTTTGATTGGGATGCAAATCATTTCTCAACAGTTGTCAGATTGATCATTTGATGCATGAAGAGGGGGCAGTAAGCCCCTTTCTCTGCTGATCTGCATAGATAGCAAAGGAGGGTGATGTACATGTACATCCTCTGTGTACACATCTAAGAGTGGGGTGACCACCCAATGCTGGCAAGTGCCCCCTTAGAATGTTGGCCAAATGTGAAGCCCTCAAGCCAAAAAAATGTTAGCCACCTCTACATGAGACCATTCCCTGGGGCCCCTTTAGAGATGTGTACTTTAATTTAATCTAGACTCTAGCATATTTCTCTCAAGACAGACTCAGAAATGAATTTTTCAGGCTGTAAAAGCCTCCCTCAAATGAGGTGAGCTCCTTTAAGGCCTCTGGATTCTTCCGTGGCTCAGAACAAAATGCCCATTCCCTCCCTTCACCCATTTTCACTGGCCATCTGCATCTTTACTGGAATTCCATCCCAAACACACACCTTCACTTATCTCTAAGTGGTGGTAGTGAGAGCAGCAGCAGAAACATCTGAGCTGAGCAGAGAGAAGGAGGCCTTTCCCCTTCTTTTCGATCTCTCCATGGCAATGATGTGTTGAGTAACAGCATGGCATGCCCTGTCATCCCTTGCATTTATCTGGGGAGGGGGAGGCACATTTTACATGAGTTCAGATAAGCAATGAAGGATTGTCATCAAGATATGCAAATTAGGTTGGTTTGTGAGTTGCATAACAGAATAACCAAAGCAACTATGCACTATATAAGTGTGATTCTTCAGAGCAGACAACATGCAACCTGATTCAGCTACTAGGGAAGACTCTCCCCCTCTAGACCTTGACAGTAGCTGTTGATGAGTCATGTACTCCCTCCTGCCCTGATCTCTTAATGGTGGTGGATGAAATAGTGAAATCTCTCTCCTCTCCTTCCTTGCTCTACTCTTATAGCATTCAAACAGGATGAGTCAGCAGCCTAACCCGTATGCTGGCTCCTGTACTCAGTCAGGTGACTCCTCCCTCTGATTCAAAGGAGATTCATGCCTTCTACATGAATCACCTTTTTTCCAAGCTTCATGAAGGAGCCACCGAGTCTATGTGACCAGTTGGATGTCTGGCAGTGCCCAGTACCCCCACTCCTCTCTTATAACATCAGATGACATCATCCACTCTTACACAGTTCCAAGCTCATACTTTTAAGCAGTTTCAGACCCCAAAATAGGCTTCAGATAGGCATTTAAAGGGGCAATTGCTGGATCCCACATATCTCCAAATAATATGCCATTATACCTCAGGACACAAAGCCTGTGGAACCATTAAAGATGCAGTTCTTTTGCAATTGTTTACCCAATTCCTTCTGAGATTTTTCAGAAGAACTTGGGTCATTTCTGACCTAACCTCAGGTGAGGTTGGGAGAACTTGCCCATTTCTGATTTTCACCTATGTAAGTTCAAAGAACATTTTACTGATGTGCATGGAATTATACTTGGTAGAATCAGCCTAGTTCAGGGCTCAGTTTAAAGAGCTAATGTTGACAGGTTGGCTATCTTAAATATAGGATGTAGTCCTATGCACTCTTACCTGAAAGAAAATTCCATTTAATATCATCATCATAAAGCACCTAAAATTTTCTAATATATGTGTACAAACAGTTCCAGCCTGCAAGTTCACAAGCAATAAACATGAATTATGATACAAAAGGAAAAAGGAATAGGGAGGGATGTAAGCAGTTGCATCCTTCATAGGCTAATGGATGAGACCACCTTGGTCTCCCCCTTGCCAATATGTTATGTTTGTGTGTGAGATGGTGCAGCCTCCGATTGGCCCTTGGTCTCCTGACTGGTGGCTGTGGCAGAGCTTGGAAAAGTTACTTTTTTGAACTACAACTCCCATCAGCCCCAGCCAGCATGGCTACTGGATTGGGCTGATGGGAGTTGTAGTTCAAAAAAGTAACTTTTCCAAGCTCTGGGCTGTGGCCAGAAAGACTTCCCTTCAGCTCTGCAGTCCCAGTTAACCTGTAATAGGACTTGTTTCTGAGTAATCATGCATAGGTTTGCATTTTTAGGCTAGAATTCTGATTACAGTTATTTTGGAATAAACTACATTGAACTCAGTCTTATCTTTTAGTAAACATGCATAGAATTGAATTGCATGTGCCACAGTTCAAGGACAAGATGACAATATATAGCAATTTGACATAAAAAGGGCTTCAACACCCCAGAACAAGCACAACCTGCAAAAATCTATTAATTGTTCAAAAATGCAACCAGTACAGCATGTCTGCTCCAGTCATTCATTGCAAAAGTATATTCTAATCCAAAACAGTTAATCTTTAGCCCTACGTCAGATTAACATAAAAAGCATCCTTCAATTTAAGCAAAAATTAAGCACTCACCTGGTAGCCATAGGTGATCAGAAATCATATGCAGGTGAGTAAGCAGGATGGCAGGCAAAGGATGGATCATACTATCCCTCTCTGTGCTTAGCTTAGAAACCAAGTGGGCTACTAGAAGAGGGAAGCCCCCTTCACTGAGCCCAACATAGAATATAGCTCTCTGCCTTTCCTCTGCCAGCCCCAGCAAGCTAGTAGGCATTTTTGCAGGCTGGTAACTTTGATTTATTTACAAGATTGTATTAAATTGTAGGCAAGGAAGTAATTTTTCATGGGGATATGTATTTATTTGCTGGCTGAAGATTAGCTCTCCAACCAGGGATAGATAAATCTGTCAATTTTGTTTTTTCTCAGTTTCTCATTTTTCCAGTCTTAAGTTCAGCTAGCCACATTTCCACATCATTTTGCTATTTTTTCTTAAAGTCCTCATGAAAATTCATCAGCAGTTTAGTGAGTGTATTTCTCCTCATATACCCATTTTTTGTATGTGATTTTGCCTCTTTTAAACATTTTTGCAATTCCTGCTAATATAATGCATTTTTGTGCACATCACTTGGCTGGAGAACTGAATTGCAAAATCTGGAAAAGTGTGAATTTTGAAGGATGACTGTGTTTTGATTTGCATATTGTTTCAGAAAGTGTGAATTAGGTAGGTTTGTCTTTAAATGCAAACTGAATCAAATTCCTCCCCTATCCCTGTCCCCAACTAACATTTATCTGCAATGCAATTCTAGGTGTATCTACTCAGAAATAAGCCCCATGGAGTTCAACGGAATTTATTTCCAGGTAAATAGGTAATGAATTTCAGCCTTTATCACTCTGTTCCTTCAGATTCAGATGGACCCAGTGGAAGGAAAGATCCCGGGTCAATCCCAATAACTTCTCTTGTGTTATCAAAAAAGGAAATGCACATTTTGAAAGAAGGAAGATTGAATAGGGGTTGTGGAGCCACATGCCCTTGGGGAAGTGATTGTCCATGTTGCTTACATATCATGTTTCAGTATGATGAGCTGCTCTTTACCAGTACAGTAGGGCCCCGCTTTTTGGCAGCCCACTTTTCAGTGTTCTGCTAATACGGCAGCTTTCAAATAGAGTAAGGCCTCACTTATACGGCACTTGTTCCACTTTTACGGCATTTTTTGGGCATCAGGCACCATTTTATTGAAGGAGTTCCGCTTTTTAGCGGGTTTCGCTTTTAGGCGGAGGTCTGGAACGTAACCCGCCATATGAGTGGGGCCCTACTGTATTTTAAAAAAGCATAATCAGTTTATATGTAATGCTGTTCATCCGGATATGGTGGGGCAGAGGCAGCCCTGTAGTCAGCCTTCCTTGTTAGATGGGACAGCCACATGGGGGGGCACATAGCACCAGCCAATCCCTCTCCTCCACTGGTGGAGAGAATGTGAGGACCAGGCTGTCATGGGCCCCAAGGAGAATCTCTGGCAAGATCTGGAGGATGGCGAAGGAGTTACAGCCATTGGGGAGAACATTGCCAGCACTGTTGAAGGAAATGATGGGGATACAGAGGATGGGTCTCCAGAAGCCTTGAAGCCAGCTGTCGGAGGCACTGATAAAGACTTATACAGCATTTTCTTGTCTCAGCTAGCTACTGATGACTCTGCCAGCACCATGGTCAAACATAAGGGCAAAAGAGATAAGTGCTAACAAAAACATTAGAGCTTCTCAGGCAGGAGGAAAAGAAAGTGACTGAGCAGAGTCAGAGACTGGAATGTCTCCAAGGTCACAGAGGTTAGCAAAGAGATGTTACAAGTAGCTCAATTTCATCCACTCCCCATCATAGCCCACACCCTGCAGTTTATTTTATTTATTTATTTATTTATGATTTAATTTATATCCCTCCCTTCCTCCCAGCAGGAGCCCAGGGCAGCAAACAGAAACGTTAAACACACATCATAAAAAGACCTTAAAATACATTAAAACAAAACAACGTTAAAAACACTTTTTTAAAAGCTTTAAAAACATCTTTCTTTTAAAAAAAGGTTAAAAACATATTATTAAAAACATATTAAAAGCAATTCTAACACAGTTGCAGACTGGGATAGGTCTCAACCTAAAAAGCTTGTTGAAAGAGGAAAGTCTTCAAAAGGCACCAAAAAGATAGCAGAGATGGCTCCTGCCTAATATTTAAGGGGAGGGAATTCCACTGGGTAGGTGCCGCCACACTAAAGGTCTGTTTCCTATATTGTGCAGAACGTTTCTTATATTGTGCAGTTTCTGCTGAGAAGAGCCTGAATTAATAGTGTCAAATGTCCTCCATTTTTTCTGTATATAAGAAATAACACTGTTAGTATTTGCTATTGCTACAACTCATCTGCTGTTGCTTCCATCGTCTATTTATTTATTTATTACATTTATATACCACCCCATAGCCAAAGCACTCTCGGTGGTTTACAAAAATTAAAAACATTGAACATTAAAACAAATATACAATTTTAAAACCATACAAAATTTAAAAACCATGAAGCACAGATAAACAAGTTAAAAGACCTGGGGTCGGAGCTTAGCACATGCTGTTAGAATGCCTGGGAGAAAAGGAAAGTCTTGATCTGGTGCCAAAAAGATAACAATGTAGGTGCCAGGAGAACTTGATCGGGGAGATCATTCCATAATTTGGGGGCCACAACCGAAAAGGCCCTCTCCCTTGTTGCCAGCCTCCCAGTTTACCTTGGAGTAAGCACCCGGAGGAGGACCTTTGATGTTGAGTGTAGTGTACGGGTGGGTTCGTATCGGGAGAGGGGTTTTGTCAGGTATTGTGGTCCTAAGCTGTGTAAGGCTTTATAGGTTAAAACCAGCACCTTGAATCAGGCTCAGAAACATATAGGCAGCCAATGCAAGTGGGCCAGAATCGGTTTTATATGTTCAAACTGTCTGGTCCCTCATACCATTCTGGCCGCTGCATTTTGCACATGCTGCAGTTTCTGAACTGTCTTCAAAGGTAGCCCGATATAAAGTACATTGCAGTAATCTGACTTGGAGGTTACCAGAGTGCGGACAACTGAAGCCAGGCTATCCCTGTCCAGATAGGGACATAGCTGGGCCACTGACAGAAGTTGATAGAAGGCACTCCATGCCACCGAGGCTACCTGAACCTCAAGTGACAGAGATGGTTCTAGGAGAACCCTCAAACTACAAACCTGCTCCATCAGTGGGAGTGCAACCCCATCCAGAACAGGATGAGCATCCACCATCCGGTCAGAAGAACCACCCACTAACAGCATCTCAGTCTTGTCTGGATTGAGCCTCAGTTTATTAGCCCTCATCCAGTCCATTGTTGCAGCCAGGCACTGGTTCAGCACATTGACAGCCTCAGCTGAAGAACATGAAAAGGAGAAGTAGAGCTGCATGTCATCAGCATACTGATGGCAAAGCACTCCAAAACTCCGGATGACCACACCCAATGGTTTCATGTAGATGTTGAACAGCAT
Source organism: Rhineura floridana (assembly GCF_030035675.1). NCBI lineage: Eukaryota > Metazoa > Chordata > Lepidosauria > Squamata > Rhineuridae > Rhineura > Rhineura floridana. Next base: position 36,940,795 of record NC_084488.1, on the reverse strand, counting down.
GGGGACAGAACTGACCCCTGTGGAACCGCATACTGAAGAATCCACAGGGCCGAGCAATGCTCCCCAAGCACCACCTTCTGGAATTGACCTGCCAAGTAGGAGTGGAACCACTGCCATGCAGTACCTCCCACTCTCAATTCAGCAGTCTTCCCAGAAGGATACCATAGTTGATGGTATCAAAAGCCGCTGAGAGATCAAGGAGAATCAACAGAGTCACACTCTTCCTGTCTCTGTCCCGACAAAGGTCATCATACAGGGTGACCAAGGCTGTTTCCGTGCCAAAACCAGGCCTGAAACCCGACTGGAATGGATCCTGATAATCAGTCTCATCCAAGAGTGTCTGGAGCTGGCCTGCAACTACTCATTCCAGGACCTTGCCCAAGAATTGAACATTTGTCACCGGCCTATAGTTATTAAGATTTTCCAGGTCCAGGGAAGATTTCTTCAGGAGTGGTCTCACTACTGCCTCTTTCAGGGGGCCTGGGACCACTCCCTCTCGCAAAGAGGCATTAATCACTTCCCTGGCCCGGCCGGCTGTTCCATCCCTGCTTGCTTTTATCAGCCAAGAAGGGCAAGGATCCAGTACAGAAGTGGTTGCACGAACCTGTCCAAGCACATTGTCAATGTCCTCAAGCTGTACCAACTGAAACCAAGAAATCGGGACAAGACTGTGCTCTAGATATGTTGCTTGATTCACCTGCTATAACACTGGAGTCTAAGTCCTGGTAGATGCCTAAGATTTTATCCTGGAAGTGCCTAGCAAATTCATTATGGCGGGCCTCAGATGGTTCTACCATGTCCTTGGGGCCAGTGTGTAATAGCCCCCAGGCAACTCTGAGAAGCTCTGCTGGGCGGTGGATTGATGATTTAATAGTGGCAGCAAAATATTGGTTTTTTGCTACCTTCACTGCCCCTGAATACAGCTTACCGTAGGCACTTACCAGTGTTTGACTGCATCCACCAGAAGTTCGTCTCTATCTGCATTCAAGCCATCTCCTATATTGTTTCATCGCTCTCAGCTCTGGGGCATACCATGGAGCCGTACGAGCTCTACACAGGAGAAGGTGCTCAGGAGCAGTCATGTCAACCACCTGGGTCATTTCTGTATTCCACGGATCAACAAGGGTTTTGACAGGAGCGCCAGCCCTATCAGCCAGAAAACTCCCCAGAGCCCTTTGGAAACCATCTGGATCCATTTGTCTCCAGGGGCAGACCATCTTAATAGGTCCCCATCCTTGCAGAGGGGAAAAACTGCTGTAAGTCTAAACTTCAGCAAACAGTAATATGTCCATGACAAAGGGACTGATGTAAGGCCCCCCACTTTCAGATCACCATCTCCATGTCCAGTTGCAAAAACCAAGTCTAGAGTATGCCCGGCTGCATGTGTTGGGCCAGTGGCATGTTGGGACAGTCCCATGGCTGTCATGGAGACCATGAAATCCTGAGCCACCCCAGTTAAGGCGGCCTTGTCTAGGGAGTCTGTTGGGCAGCGGGGTGGGTGGTACACCAACAGAATCCCCAATCTGTCCTGCTAACCCAGCACAAGGTGCAAACACTCCAGACCAGTAGTTTCTTGCAGAGGGAGTTGGAGCTCCTGTAGATCACGGCAATCCCCTCTCCCCATCCGTCAGGTCTACCCTGATGCTGAACCAGGTACCCTGGTGGGCATAGCTGGGAGAGACTGACTCCTCCCTGCTCACCCACCCAGATCTCAGTTATACGTGTCAGATCAGCTGTCTCATCCACAATTAAATTGTAAATGAGGGAGATCTTATTATGCACTGATCTGGCATTTAGAAGCAGCATCTGGAGGCCTGAGAGCTGGCTGATAGGGCAACCAACAGACTGGGGGTGTGGGGAGTCTAGATGCCTGCTCCTGTTTGAATCCTGGTTGAGGCCTAGTATGAAATGCTAGATCCCTGTTCTGATTTCTGTAATAAAGCATTGTGCAGAAAAACCCAGTCTTCAAGTTCTAAGTCTGCTTTTCTAGTTAGGAGCCAGGACACAGGTCAGGAGAAGGGAAAAGTAGTGACCTTCCCCTTCGTTCTTCCTCCATGCAGAGAGTGTGCTAATGTACATAACAGGCTATGTAAAGGTCAAATTAACAGAAAATTTAGTATGAACATCAAGAATTAAATGACTGGCATACTGATACAGTGAACAAGGGGATACCAAAAGGCATTAACTTCTCCTTGAGGGTTGTGACGTCCTCCCTGTTGGCCACTCAGGAGTTTAGTGAGTGTTTCCACAAAGACAGTAGAGAAACCAGCAATTATGTAGTTAAAGCCAGTTAGGCTAGCGATGAAGACGTGCCAAGGTCAGACAGCAGATGAGGCTGCCAAGGGCACTGTGAGCGATATAATGCTGTGGAAAACTGAAAGCAAACTGTGGGGGTGCAGTAGAACTCGGAGGGAGTTGGATTGAGAGAAGTCTGGAAGGAGCTGGAAAACCATGTAATGCACAGACTAGGTGCAATAAAGACTCAACACTTTCTGTGTCTGAACCTGTCTTGTTTCTGACATCCAAGCCTCAGGCTGGTGCTTTATGCTGAGCAGTGGGTCTGGCTGAATTCTGCACAGCACGACAGGGGTTATGGGCCCAGCCTACACAGCCTACCCTGCCTAAAGCCTAACCTGCCAGGACCAGAGAAAGTGCAGAAGCAAGCGAAGGTGACGGTTGGAGACATGGCCGTGTGTTGGAGAGGTGAGGAAAAGATTGCTGCTGAGGATGGCAGTTGTGTTATCAGCAGGGATGCATCTGAAACGGCTCACAGAGAAGAATTATGCCAGCTGGAGACTTCGTATGCAGGCGTTCTTAACTAAGGAAGACCTCTGGGAAGTAATTGAGGTGCCCCCCCCCCACGGCTCCGCAGATAGCATGGACAAGAAGAGATGAAAAGGCAAGAGCGTATATTATATTGTCGTTGTCTGACTCCCAGTTGTTGTATGTTCAGAATGAACCAACAGCGAGAAGAATGTGGACAGTGTTGAATGGGGTCCATATTAGACAAACAGCGGGAAGTAAAATATTTCTGGCAAGAAAACTGTATCAAATGAGACTGGCTGAGGGGGGCAGAAGCATGTCTGAGCATTTGATGGAATTTGGGCGGCTGTTTGCTGAATTGCGGGAGAGACAAGTAGAACACACAGAAATCCAAAGAGTGTATATCATCCTGTCCTCCCTGGATGACACGTGGAATTCTCTTGTAACTTCAATAGAGGCTATGCGTGACGCGGATTTAACGGAACAGTATGTTACTAGGAAACTTATTCAGGAATGGGAAAGAAGAGAAGAAGCCAAAAAGACGGAGTCGAGAAGAAGTAAGACGGAGAAGTACTTCAAAGAAACAGCTAATGGACTCAAAGCCTGTTATTCCTGTGGTGAGACAACACACTGTGCAGCCAAGCGGAAAGGACGAGGCTGGCAGCAATCAATCGTGAAATTAGTGAGTGCAGGGTCTCATAAATCTGTTTGTTCAGATTGGGTAATAGATAGTGGGGCAACTCATTGTCTGGTAAGAGACTTAAACTTGTTTAACACTTCTAAACCTGTGACAGAGACTGTGATTTTGGCTGATGGATCCAAACGGGACGTTCTGGGTCGTGGAACTGTGAAAATATGTAAGCTGAAAACCATTATTACTGATGGTCTTGTATGTGCCACAATTAGAATGTAATATTTTGTCAGTGAAGAAATTGAATGACATGGGATACACTGTTACGTTTACAAATGGGAAGTGTACTGTGAAAAAGGGTGAAGAGGTCTATATGCAGGGGTGCCTGAAAGACGCTCTATTTGTCATTCAAAGCAAACACGCAGGGTGTGCTACACTAAATGCAAACAGACAGGCACATGAAAGCTGCGTGCATAAATGGCACAGGAATCTAGGACATGTTAATGTGGAAACTGTAATGAAAACTCCAAAACATAGTGAGGATATGAAGTTAAAGGAGTGTGGGCAGTTTCTGGAATGTGATGCATGCAACAAAGCCAAAGCCACAGTAGCGCCTATAAACAAAGAGGCAGAATGCACTACGGACGCACCATATCAATTAATTCACATTGATTTGTCAGGACCATTGCAAAGTTCGAAAGGAGGTGCAAAGTACATTATGGTCATAGTTGATGATTTCACAAGGTTTAGCACTGTTTATTTGCTTAAGAGCAAAGACGAGGCAGAGAAGAAACTGTGTTTGTTTATTGAGAAAGTGAAAGTGCAACATGGAGTCACAATAAAACGAATACGTTCTGATCAGGGGGGTGAATTCATAGGCAAAGAGTTACGTGAATACCTGGAGAGTAAAGGCATTGAGCAAAGCTTTACTGCCCCAGGAACACCGGTTCAGAATGGGACCTCAAAGATGAGAAGTATGTCACTGCGAGAGCCATGCTTAGTGACTCAGAATTTACAAATGCTTTTTGGAGGAAATGCATCCTGTACGCAGCATATATACAGAACAGGTTGTTGCATAGGGCCCTCGGGATGTCACCTTATGAGAAGTTGACAGGAAAGAAGCCAAGATTGAATCACATTGTACAGTTTGGGGCAAGGTGCTGGGTGCACGTTCCTAAAGGAAAAAGGACAGGGAAACTGGCCCCAGGGGCACAAAAGGGAAATGTGCTTGGAGTACAAAACGCATATTACAGAGTGTGGGTGCCTGAGCAAAGGCAGGTAGTGCTTAGTAGAAGCATAAAGGTTCCAGAACAGGAATGGGAACAAAACAGAGGTGTTGAATTGAGTGGTTCACAAAACACACACACACCACAAGAGGTGAGAGATGAAATGCCTGGTAGTAGTGGCACAGGGGAAGCAGTGCCTACTATACCGTTAAGACGCTCTGAAAGGGCTAATTTGGGACAGCCTCCAGATCATTTCAGAGTGGGCAAAGGCCAAGACTCATGCACAGACAAAGAAACAGATGGTGAAACTCTGTACCTAACATGTATGAAACCTCTTGTGTATAAATAAAGAAACGAACACTGAAAATGTAAATGATGCTGAAAATGTAAAATACTCTGTAATGAAATGTATTGAAAGGTAATAATGTCTAACCGAAAACGAAAATGAAATGTAACTGTCTTTCTGGAGGTGGGAGCTGTTGGCCACTCAGGAGTTTAGTGAGTGTTTCCACAAAGACAGTAGAGAAACCAGCAATTATGTAGTTAAAGCCAGTTAGGCTAGCGATGAAGACGTGCCAAGGTCAGACAGCAGATGAGGCTGCCAAGGGCACTGTGAGCGATATAATGCTGTGGAAAACTGAAAGCAAACTGTGGGGGTGCAGTAGAACTCGGTGGGAGTTGGATTGAGAGAAGTCTGGAAGGAGCTGGAAAACCGTGTAATGCACAGGCTAGGTGCAATGAAGACTCTTAATACTGTCTGCGTCTGAACCTGTCTTGTTTCTGACATCCAAGCCTCAGGCTGGTGCTTTATGCTGAGCAATGGGTCTGGCTGAATTCCGCACAGCACGACACTCCCCTGGTTCTCCCTGTCAGGTTCCCATCTGCCTGTGGCTACTGCCTTTCACTAGGCACCACCAGGGATACCACCAGTCCAGACCGTCCTTTATATGGTTTCTCACTCCACTCTAGCACAGATCTCACTAGATCCCCCTGCTAGGCAGCACCACCAGTCACGTCCTATAACCAATACTCCCAGAGACTTTGCCTGAGTCTCTCTCTAGCTGGTTACTTTTGTGACTGCGTGCTTATGCTGTTCCCAACCCCCTTGTATCTTTATAGATAACGCACACAACTCTGGGTTGCTCTGGATACTTGAATTGTTATTATTCCTCCCTTCACCTCTGCCACCATTAGATACTGTTTCCCTTCAGCCTTGGTAATTACCTTGCCCTCCCTTTTGGTATGTATATCCCCCAGCCAAGGATCAGGCCTTTGGTAAACCAAATAAGTATTTATTAAATATCAGAAATAACAAGATTAGTTTTAGAATGTTTCACAAGCGTATGGTTTCATCTATTCCTGTTTCGTACTTGACTTATTATAAATCAGAACTCCAACTCCCTCTTTCTCCACACTCCTGACCTCCACCCTCAAACACCTCTTTCTCCACACTCCCAACATCCACCCAGATTCAACTGTCATTCTTCCATTTATACTCCCAGCCATTCAAACGCTCAGCCAATCATCCAGCATTCTACTGCTCATGTACTCCCCCCTCCTCTTTAACTCCACTTACCATATGTCTTCTATATAAACAGCACTTACCATATTTACACTATAAGCAGGAACATCACAAGGGTCCCTCCTTCTAGTCTTGTTCCTGACATTTAGATTTTCCTGGTTCCTGACCTTTAGATTTTCCTTCCTCTTGAACAATCAAGGGAAAACTTCTAAACTGGTTGCTATATAAAGGACTAAATAAGTGATTGATAACTAATTTTGGAAAGCAATTGGAATGTTAATGGTTGCTGGATTTTTTCTGCTCAAACTCTGAAAAGGCCTCATGCTGAACTGCATACATTCAGCAAATCAGAATTTAGGTCTAAGTCACAGCTTAGATGGCCAGCCGGCCAAATAGCTAACTGTACTGTGCATAACAGTGTTTCTATTTCTTTAGGGCTGTTTGCCATCAAGTACTCAAGAAAAAATAGCAACAATAATTGTGAGCATAGAGAGTGTTTTACAAAAGTAAATGGTAACTTAGGGTAGACATTTTTAATCACTTTAAAGTTATCTCTTTCACTCTTTAGCAATAAGCACCCAGTCCTGCTCTACTCATCATAATAACTGCAGAATAAACAAACTCTTACTTGTTACTGCAGGCAAGCATGCTTCTTTATTGCTCACTGGGTAGAGAACACAACTGAAACTCAATCAGAAAAGCATAGCAAAGGAAAGGCCAAGGGGTGGAGACTGACTCTAGCCCATAATACAAAGTTCTAACATTTAACTCTTCAAAGGTCATATTATTATATAGGCGTTTTTTCAGGATGAATTAAGTAATTGTGCATTCACAATTCACTTATTCACTGAATTCTTCAGAGGGTCCTATTCTTAAATTGATTAATTGCTTAAATTGCATGGCCACTGGATTGGGCTGATGGGAGCTGTAGTTCAAAAAAGTAACTTTCCCAAGCTCTGCTCATTTCTAATGACAACCCCCCCCCCCGGCTGCCCCACCAGGTCAGTGGTTAACAGCTGCTGCTGCCTAGACGATGTTATTGGTGGATATTTGGCTGTTTACCAACAATCTTCTAAAACGATAGAGTGACTAAGTAAGGCATTTCTATCAGAGATAGGAAAATATTGTTAACCTTATATAGAATACATGTAATCAATATACTATCTGGGGGAAAACAGCATTTTCTTGTTACCTTTTGTGACAGTGGCATGGCTTCATTAAATTTTGGGGGTGTCCAGGAGTGGGGCTTATGAATTTCTTTAAGGGACCATTTCTCTCCCTTAACAGTTACACAACAAAGCATCCAGCAATCTCCATAAGAATATAAATTCATAATTGTTCTATACAATCAATAAAACAAGTGCAAACCTATACATGTCTACTCAGAAGTAAGCCCAATTCAGTTTAATGTGACTGATTCCCACCACCACCACCCCAGTTAGTGGGTATAGGATTGCAGCCTTATTCAGTCAAAAACAAAACAATTAATAATCTTTATTTTTAATACAGAAAATACTAATTCCTTCTGAACATTCCATTCAGGTTTATTATATTAAATCAACCTTAATATGGTCCATTCTTAACTGCCTGTCAGCTTCATCCCCCTCAGTCTAAGCATTGTCTTTGTAGAATTCTGCAGGGAGGGGAATGAAAACAAAACTATAATTAGTTGGCTCCGTTTGTCATTGGCTCTGGCTCCAAATACTGTTGACCTCCCTGCCTTCCACTCTACTAGTCCCAGTGGGCATCAGCCACCACTGCTACATATTGTATGCCAAATTCTATTTGTACACTATTACCCAGGCCGCTGTATCCCAATAGCAAGAATGTATGCAGGGAAAATGTGATATCCTTGCTATGGAAACTCTGTCTTGACAGGAGATGTACAGACTCTGTACAGCAACCAAAAAAACAAATGTACAATACAGTTCATTAATTGTGTAGAAAGACTGTAACCCTTCTGGGAATGGTTTGACTAAAGAAAGACATTATTTCAAAGGAGCACCTTTCTACTGCTAAACAGAGGTTGAAAGAGTCTAGTAGCAAAAAAGATAATTGGAGAAAAGCAAGTTTTGTATAAAACTTTTGTATAACAGTAATGTTGCTTACACATATATCCTTATTTGAGCTGTTATATTCAGTCAGTCAGCTCATGTAAAACCTGAACAAAAGAAAAAAAATAAAAATAATCTATAATCACAATTCAAGGCAATCAAACGTTATTGCATTTTGCAAAAAGTTAGACTGAAGAATTTCTTTGCTTATTTATCTTGTATGCAAAGATAGGAATTGAATGGGAACATGAATCGCACTGATAGCTACATGTAATACAACTCGTAGAAATGTAGACTGGGGAAAGATGCAACAGGGAAACAGGAGGAAAAACAATTAAGTTTGTACAAATCAGTAAACAGCAGCAAGAGAAATAAAAATCTGACAGATATAAGAAGAGACAAAGAAGCAGACAAATACAGAAAACAGAAATGGCAAAATACCCAGGGGCTCAGAAAACTCTGAAAGTAAAGAAAGAGCTTTGTATCCATCCTGAGGGGAATCCATTTTAAAAATGGAATGGAATTTAGTTCAAGGCTGTAGATTCCCCTCTAAACAGCTGGTCAATACCAAGGTCTGCCTTTCTAGTCCTTGCCTTGCCTACAAACCATGCTTACTTCATTTGGGGCTTCCTTGGGATATTCAGGAAATCAGAAAGTTTCAAGTATTTGGGATAGATCATAAAAGCTTTGTATCTCCAATAGATTTATATATTAGGTTGGATAAATCTGATTGGATAAATCTAGCACAGACTGGCTTCATGATGTTTCTTCTAGGATAGGATTGCAGCAGTACTGGATCCAAATCTTAATATGCCCTCTTCCCTCTGAGCTTTCATATAGCGCAGCCCTGTAACCAGCCTCCCTTGTTAGGTGGGGTAGCCACATTTCTAGGTGAGGTATTAAATGACAGGCATTTTTGTTTGTTCGTTTCATGTGTGGGGGAAAGGATGTTAAGGATCCAGTGAACAAAGGTTAACACCAAAAGGTGTTAACTCCTCTCTGAGTGTCCCTTCTATTCTTGTTCTGGATGTTGAGATTTTCCTTCCTGTTGGAAAATGAAGGGAAAACTTTTTTTAACTAGTTACTATATAAAGGACTAACTAAGCAACTGGAAACTAATTGTGGAGAGCAACTGGATGTTTTTTACTGGTTGCTGGGTTGATTTTTCTGTCCAGAAACCCTGAAAAGGCCTCATGCTGAGCTGCACATATTGGGAAAATCAGAAATTAGGTCTGAGTTACAACCTAGTTGGTCAGCCAGACAGCTAGCTAACTGTAGTGTGCACAGCGGTGTTCCTTTTCCTTTACAGCTGTTTCATCCTTTGCCATCCAATACTAAAGAAAAAGAAGAAAATATCACCTCTATAATTGTGAGTACAATGAGTGTTTTAAAGAAGTAAAGGATAACTTATGGTAGACATTTTTTCAGATCACTTTAAGTTATCTCTTCATTTCTCCCTTTAGCAATAAGCACCCAGACCTGTTCTACACCTCATAGTAACTGCAGAGTAAACAAACTTCTTGCGGCAAGTGAACAAACATGCTTTGTTATTGCTCTCTGGGTACAGAACACAATTGAAATGGATACAGAATAGTAAAGAAAAGTCCAAGGGGTGAATTCTCTCTCTAACCCTTAACACAAAAGTCTAATACTTTACTCTTCAAGAGTCAGGGTGTCTTTTTCAGGACTACTTAAGTTATTGTGATAGGGTGATTGTGATCATGAAAAAGCCACCCTCATTCATCAAATGTATTGAGTAAGCAGACTTCTGGGGCCTCTTCCAGATGAAACTTTTCTTGTGCACTCACCTTGCCTTATTCCCAGAATTTTTCTGATGGCCCTATTCCTAAATTGCTCCTGTTCTTAAAAGAAGCTGTCATTCTTTAAATAAAGGCTGTCACTGTCTGTCACATCACCAATTAAAAAGACAATTTAAAAAGCTGGAAGGTGAAACACAGTGGGGTGGTGTACCCATTTGTCCTACCCTATGGGTGCCTCACTCTGGCTACAGGGCTGAGCCCATGAAATTTCCCAGGAACTCTAAAGTAGAGAATTTCTCTGGTTTTGCCTCATCAAACAGACAGGCTTCATAGGAATTTATTTTTTCTAAAGTCACAAGCAGAGGGATCAGTTTTGGCTATGTGAATTAGCCCTTAGTTATACTATATATTTTGCATAACTCTCCCCACCAATTGTGGTTGTTGTTTACTCCAAGTCACTCCTCCCCCAATTGTTGTCCCCTCCCCAGGGGTTTCAGATCAATCCTACAGTCTAGAAAGTAGCTTGGGGATGTGATCATCTCATCTATCTGATCATCAACTATTTTTCCCCAGAAGACTGAAGGACGTTTTGACAAGAACGAGAAATGCTATAGCCACTTCATTCCTATTGAAATGTCGTACATCTTTGAAAGGATCTAAAAATAGCCGAAAACACATCTCTGGTTTGTGGTTTGACATGTGGAGTGCCAAGCTGAGACTGACAATTTTTTCACTTTGCTTCTTGCCTATTCATTGATCATAACACCTCTAGCCCAATGGGCATTTCCCTTGACAATTAACTGAGCTGTAAGCAAAATGAAGAGATTCTCAAACAAGGGAGGTAGTCTGTCATGGGTTTTAATATCTGGGTCTCTTGGCCCACTTAATCCTTCAACCCATTTTCTCTGAACATCTTATTTATTTATGTGAGGAATTTGTAGTCCACCCTTTGCTCAAGAGTCCCAGGGCAGTAGACAATAACATTGAAATTGCAATGAGCTATAAACGTTTAAAACAAAATAAATCAAACAACATCATAAAATGAATCAACAATCCCAAATAAAACAGGCAGCTGAAGTGCAAATAAAACATTCTATGTCTTTCATCCCTCCCCGCAAAGCTTGAGCAAAGAAGCAAATCCAGGATACAGGGGAGGATGTAATTTAGGGCAAATGGGGCACTGCCTTCAGCCAGCCCTTACCTGCCTGCCTTCATTCTTACATCCAGTCAAGGTGTGGTTCTGCCTGTCACATGTGCATGTGTGAAATCAGTATTGAGTGATCTCCACAGTCAAGACCAGCAGGACATAAATGACTTTCCACAGCAAACATGCAGTTGTCCGGCAGGTGGGGGGGGCAGAACAGCAATGACTGGACTGTCTCTCATTTTGGTTTATGCCATACCCTTATGGCAGCCATTTGTGTTATGCCATGCCCGCATGACAGCCGTTTTGTCACTGGCGCCCACAGCACTTTCTCAACATTTGCTGGTCCAAAAGGTTGACGACACCTGGTGCAGAACCTTACTGTAATATAATTAGTTATTTAGAGATGACCACAAAATTCTTTATTTTCTTTTATCATGCCTCAACCATAGGAACTGAAGTTCTTCTTAGTTTTGTAGCATAACATATTCTTGCTGCTGCTTGCCATGGTTTTATTTTTATTTTTAATGGCATCGGCAGCCATAGAACAAGCCTCAAACAGAGCACAAGACACAATGGCAAAATATTTCCAGGCACTAGAAAACATTGTCAACATTGTGAGGTTCCCAGAGACCTAAAATTAAACAAGAGTTACTTTGTTGACTATACATCACTTGGAAAGAATCGTCCCATAAACTATCCCAGCAAGTCCATAAGTCCTTATTTGCAAGAGTCATGGGATAGGCCTCTGATCAGGACAGATTAATCAGCTTTTAATATGACACAGATACAATGCAGCACTATTTCTGCCCTGTGTACGCAGTAAGAACCTGTTGCATAATTCTTTAACACTTTTGACATTTCCCTTAAAGCAACAGTGGAGTTGTCTGCCTCCTCTTTCTACTTATGATAAAATTCACCTCAGGGACAGTGACTGTTCTTGTGCATGGAAAAGTAGGAAAGAGGGTCTACATGACTTTGAGAGTCCACGCTTCATATTTTTGTAGTCTAAGATGGCTTTTATTGGGTTCTAAGAACTTTTTTCTCAAAAACAATTCACAGTGTGTGTCATCTTTTATAATCAGATACTAGACAGTCTGTAGTACAGCTGTGATCTTTGTAAACGCATTTCCATACATAACTGAATGCAGCCTGTGAGGCGTCCTTCCCTGGCTCTCCCTGTCAGGTTCCTACCTGCTCGTGGTTACTGCCTGTCACTAGGCACCACCAGGGACTCCACCAGTCCGGACCGCACTCTCTTATGGTTTACCTATCCGCTCTAGCACAGATCTCAACAGATCCCCCTGCTAGGCAACCACCAGTCACGTCCCAATACTAGTATTTCCAGAGACTCTGAATACTGGTATTGTTATTCTCTTCACCGCTGCCACCATTTGTTACAGTTCCCCTTCAGCCTTGGTCATTACCTTACCCTCCCTTCTGGTCTGTGAAACCCCAGCCAAGGATCAGGCCTTTGGTAAACCAAATTAAGTATTTATTACAGATAACAAAGCTAACAAGATTAACAAGATTTCTTCTTAAGGCACATAAGCATATGGTTTTGCTCAATACTAATCTGAACTCCACCTCCCTCCTTCTCCACTCTCTCCTGGCAAACAACTCTCTAAACCCCACCAAGCAACCCACTCAGTTCTCTTCTCCCCCCCAGACTCCACTCTCACTCTTCCTTTTATACATTCAGCCATTTTAAACACTCAGCCAATCATCTCACATTCTACTGCCCATTCACTCCCCCTCTTTCACTCCACTTACCATGTATCTTCTAAACAACTAACACATACCATATATACATTAATATAGGAACATCACATTCCCCCCCCTTAAACAACAGCAGAGTATTATTCCTGTTCCAGGATTTATACGTCACGTTAACAAATAAAAGTCTCTATGAGGAAAATGTCTTTCTTTGTTCCTCCGTCTGGTCACGTCACTGCAGTCCCAGCCACTTGCCTGGAAAGTCCATCGGCCAGTACATTGTCCTTGCCTTTTATGAACTGGAAGTCCACTTGATAGTCCTGTAGGGCCCAGGACCACCTCTGCAGCATAGTGTTATGGTTTTTCATAGTCTGCAACCATAACAAGGCCCGATGATCCGTAGTCACTGTGAATCTTCGTCCCCACACGTATGGGCGCAACTTGTTCAGTCCCCACACGACCGCTAGGCACTCCTTCTGGACCGACAAATAGTTTTTCTCCCTCGGCGACAGCTTGCGACTCAGGTACGCCACTGGATGTCTGGTGCCTTCTCTCTCCTGTAGCAAGACGACTCCCAGCGCCAGATCCGACGCATCTGTAGCCACGATGAATGGTTTCTCGTAGTCTGGTGCTATTAATATGGGTCCTTGGCACAAGGCTTGCTTCAGTAGATCAAAAGCCTTCTGACATTCATCCGTCCATACCACCCGCTCCGAACACTTCTTCTTTGTTAATTCATGCAAGGGGGTTGCTATTTCCCCAAAATTTCTCACAAACTTCCTATAAAATCCAGCCACACCCAGAAATGCCCTTACTTGTTTTTTGGTTAAGGGGATCGGCCACGCTTGTATTGCCTCCACCTTGCTCCATAAGGGGGTGATTTTCCCACTCCCCACCTTATGTCCTAAATAGATTACTTCCTTTAGTCCAAACTGGCATTTCTTAGCTTTTATTGTGAGGCCTGCTTTTCTTAAGGCCTCCAATACTGTTGTCAGGTGTTGGACATGCTCAGGCACCGACTTGCTAAAAATGGCCACGTCATCGATATAGGCCACTGCAAAATCTGACATGCCTCGCAACACAGTATTGATTAGCCTCTGAAATGAACTTGGTGAGTTCCTTAGTCCCATGGGTAAGGTCACAAACTCATATAACCCATCTGGTGTACTGAAGGCAGTTTTGGCTCTGGATTGCTCGTCTAGTTCCATTTGCCAAAATCCTTTACAGAGATCTAGTGTAGAGATAATGGTTGCTGCCCCCAATAACTCTAACATTGCGTCTACCCTAGGCATAGGATACGCATCTGGGACAGTAATTTTATTGATTAGCCGATAATCAATGCAAAACCTGGTCATTCCATCTTTTTTCGGAACCAGGACAATACTTGAGGCCCAGGGACTGATGGATTCCCTGATCACTCCTAATTCCAGCATATCTTCCACCTCCTTTTTGATCTCATTCAAAACTTTCTCATTCACACGGTACGGAACAGATCTGATTGGGGCATGATCTCCAGTATCAATGGAATGTATAACTATACTGGTTCGGCCAGGTTTGTTGCTAAAGAGATTCCTATAGGTTTTCAAAACTCTCAGAATCTCTTCTTTTACTTCCTCCTTCACCTCCTCTGACCGTTCCACTTGATCTACCCCTCCTTTGTCTTTGCTTTCCTGTACCAAATCTGGAAGTTCAGGCCCACTTCCCTCAGGGAATAAGGTAACTTGCAACACCTGTGCATCCCTGGTATGGTAAGGCTTCAACATATTTACATGAACCACTTTGCTTTTGTTTAATTGATCTGTGGTGATTACATACGTCACTGTGTCAAGCCTTTCTCTGATGGTATATGGTCCTTCCCAGTTAGCCTGTAATTTGTCATGTTTCCTGGGTATGAACGCCATAACCATATCTCCCACATCATACACACGTTCCCTGGCTGTTCTGTCATACCAGTAACGTTGCTTCTCCTGTGCTTGACTCAAATTCTTTTCCACCACCTCCATCATTGATGTTAATTTATTGCAGAATTCCAATACAAAATCTACTACAGATTTTTGTACTCTCCCAGGGTTCCTTCCCATGAATTTTTTAATAGTTCCAAAGGTCCCCTCACTTTTCTAGTGAACATGAGTTCAAAGGGTGAGAAGTCTGTTGACTCCTGAGGGACTTCTCTGTATGCAAACAAGAAGCATCCCAACCGTTCATCCCAGTCTTGTGGGTGATCTTGAACATAGCTTCTGATCATGCCCTTCAAAATGCCATTGAATCTCTCTGTTAACCCATTAGTGGTGGGATGGTAAGTAGTGGTCTTTAGATGTTTTAGACCACAACATTTCCACATACATTGCATCACTTCTCCCATGAATACACTGCCTTGATCCGTCAGCACTTCATGAGGGAAACCCAGCCTCATAAAGATTTTTAATAAAGCCTCTGCCACTACAGGGGCTTCCACGGATCTTAGTGCTTCTGCGTCTGGGTACCTGGTGGCAAAATCCACCACTACCAATAGATATTTCTTGCCATGCCTTGTGGGTTTGGAAAAAGGGCCCACCAAATCTATTCCCACTCTATAAAAGGGTTGTCCAATTATAGGAAGGGGCTTTAAGGGTGCCTTAGTCTTTACTCCACTTTTTCCCACCTTTTGGCATATTCCACAAGATAGACAATGTTGTTTTACATCTTTGGAGATGTTTGGCCAATAATAGTGTGCTGCCAATCTCCTCTTGGTCTTTTTTATTCCCAGATGTCCTGCACATGGGACATCGTGGGCTACCTCTAGCAATCTGGTTCTGTATTTGCTAGGTACTATCAATTGCTTCACTGGTTCACATTCATCCTTTCTCTCAGCGGGCATCCACAGTCTATATAAAATCCCATTCTCACACACAACTTGATTCCTCAGTTTGTCAGTGAAAGGAATCTGTTGGGTCAGAGCTTGTTCCTTTATCTGCTTCAAACTTATATCTTTTTGCAGCTCTTCCCTGAATTGATCTGCCTCATCATTATCAGAGACCACTTGATACAGTTTGTCTCCTTCAGCAGGCCTGCTAGTGGTTGCTATGGTGACCTGAGGCTGGTTAACAGATTCCACCCTGTTTGTTTCAGCCCCCCTTAATATGGCTTCTTTTTCTCTGCCAATTTGCTGTCTGGTCACTACATAGATCTTTCCTTGGGCGCCCATTACATCTCTTCCCAGTATTACTGGTTCTTGTTGCTGGGCATTAATGCCTACTTTATATCGGCCCTCTCGGCCTCTCCAAGTCATATCCACCAGGGCCACAGGCAAACTTTCTGGTTGACCCCTCACTCCTTGGATAGTCACAGTTTCCTGGGGTAATATTACCTCAGATTTTATTAAATCTGGCCTCAGTAATGTCTGAGTGGCACCAGTATCAAGCAATGCCCAATAATTTGCCCCTTGTACACTCACTTCCTCTCTCAGACTTGAATCAAGGTCTGTTACTTCTGTCCAGTTTATCTGGCAGAACTGAACCTTTTTCGCTGTTTCTAAAGCCTTGGGCTCTGTTTTCACTGCCCTTGTCTGAGCAGGATTACTAATGGGGTTGGCAACCTCACATTGAAAACGTAGGTGCCCCGGTCTACCACATTTGTAGCATAATTTCTCCTCACTTTTAGGGTACACAGATCCACTCTGGGGTGTCCTGTGCCCTTCAGATTTTACTGGAGGACTCACTCTCTGTGGTACCACATCCCTTCTGCCAGCGTTATATGGTCTGGGTTTAAAATCTCTTGATGTTTTCCCCACCCAGCCAGTTCTGTTGGAGGCGAAGTGATCCGCCATCTCTGCGGCCTCCTGTACCGATGTAGGGGAACGGTCTTTGACCAGGAGCCTTATTTCTGGTGGTAACTGATGGTATAATTGATCCAATATCATGAGGTTTTTCACCTCCTCCACAGACTGAGCTTTTGCACCTGTCAGCCATTTCCCAAATATGTCCATCAGTTTTGCCCCCAGCTCCACGAAAGACCTCCCTGTCTGTATCTGGCAGTTTCTGAAAAGCTTTCTAAAATAATCAGGCTCCAGTCTGAATCTTTTAAACACTGCTTCTTTGAATTCAGCATAGGTGACGGGCCTGTCTGAGGGGAAATATTGGTATACCTCAGCCAATTTCCCTTTAATCAGGTTTGATAAATACTGCATGTATTTATCTTCAGGTAGCCCCAACAACTGAGCTGCTTTTTCAAAGGTGCTGAGGTAAATTTGAGGATCTTGACCAGGCTCATAGACAGCAAAGTCCTTTGGAGTAATTTTTATTTTTGCTCCATCTCTGTCCTTTCTTGTTTCATCAGAATGAAACTTCTCTCTTTCAAATTTTAACTTTTCTACTTGTAATTCGGCATCCACTGCTCGTTGCTTCTCCCTCTCCTCAAACCCCATTCTCATTCTCTCAGTTTCCATCTTCAACTTCTCAGCTTCCATCCTCAATCTCTCAGCTTCCAACTCCCTCTGCTTGTCTTTTTCCTCAGCCTCCCATCTTAACTTCTCTCTCAAGTACTCTATATAAGCGGGATTGCTGAAATATCCTTCTGGGGTCTCTTCCCTGACAGGTTGTTTTTGCTGGGCAGTTGCAAATCCTATAAGTGCTACCCTCAATTCATCTACCCCTTTACCCTCGTGAGGTAAATTGAATGTTATGCACTTCTCCACCAGCTCCTCTCTTTTCATTTTTATGTATCCAGCCATGGTGTTTGAGTTCACTCACTCTTTGCCACACACTCTTTGCCAGTCACTCTCACAAGAAATCTTGTTTTGTTATTTCTGTTTGCCACACAACTATTAGGGATTGTCTAGTATTCGTATCTCACTGCTACAGCCAACACCTGTGACGTAGTCTCCTTTGTCACCACGTGTCTTTGGGACTCTCTTTGGTTCGTATCTGGATTCTCTGTTGTTCGTATCCCACCACTACTGCCGCCACATGTGATGCTCCTTCCCTGGCTCTCCCTGTCAGGTTCCTACCTGCTCGTGGTTACTGCCTGTCACTAGGCACCACCAGGGACTACACCAGTCCGGACCGCACTCTCTTATGGTTTACCTATCCGCTCTAGCACAGATCTCAACAGATCCCCCTGCTAGGCAACCACCAGTCACGTCCCAATACTAGTATTCCCAGAGACTCTGAATACTGGTATTGTTATTCTCTTCACCGCTGCCACCATTTGTTACAGTTCCCCTTCAGCCTTGGTCATTACCTTACCCTCCCTTCTGGCCTGTGAAACCCCAGCCAAGGATCAGGCCTTTGGTAAACCAAATTAAGTATTTATTACAGATAACAAAGCTAACAAGATTAACAAGATTTCTTCTTAAGGCACATAAGCATATGGTTTTACTCAATACTAATCCGAACTCCATCTCCCTCCTTCTCCACTCTCTCCTGGCAAACAACTCTCTAAACCCCACCAAGCAACCCACTCAGTTCTCTTCTCCCCCCCAGACTCCACTCTCACTCTTCCTTTTATACATTCAGCCATTTTAAACACTCAGCCAATCATCTCGCATTCTACTGCCCCTCTTTCACTCCACTTACCATGTATCTTCTAAACAACTAACACTTACCATATATACATTAATATAGGAACATCACACAGCCCTCCCTGCTTTTTCCTGCATCTGTAATGGAAATGTAAAACCTTCATTGGCTAGAATATACATTTTCTTCTCCTTTTTGTCTACCCTGAATAATATTCACAAACACACTCAGATAACACAGAGAGCTTTGCTTTAGTACCATACACACTGCATTACATTTACACCACACCTTGCAATGAAGGAGCACAAGATTGTATATATAGTTCTCCCCTCCCCCATTTTATCCTCACAACAACCCTGTGACTGGCCCAAGGCAACCAATTATCTTCATGGTTTATGGATTTGAACCCTGGTTTCCAGATCTTAGTTCAACATTCTAACTGCTACACTAGGCTGGCTCTCACTACATCACACTGGCTCTCATGTGAGCAAATGACCTCAGATGATCAATAGATGCTTGGAGGTGGGACAGGATCATGCCTGTTCTCCTGACCAAACTGCTTATGAATTTTCAAGAGGACTTTAAAAAAATCACAAACTCCTGTGGACTGAACTTGAGACTGGAACAATGAGAAACTGAAATTGACAGATTTTCCCATCCCTAGCTTGGACATATGTGAACATTTTGCCAAAGAAAGTCGATCATTCCCTATGAGGAAGAAACTTTCATACAAGTAATCTGCAAAGAAATAAAGTATTTTCCTGGCATTCCAGTAGTTGAATGCAGTCCACACCTAATTAGTCCACACCTAATTCTAGATTTTTTAAAAAAATCTTACACTGATTAACTTATTACTGTCTTCTCTGACTTACACCAGTTCTTTGATTTTAGGTTGAGATCTTTTACATGCAACCTTTTAACTAGAAATTTCAGGAATTAAATCTGCCATGTACTGCAGAGCACTCCTATGCTACAGTTTATTGGTTGTCAGGGGTGCTGTTGGTCATTTGTGTGGAGGGGGCAAAGCTCAAAAGGGGTTAACAACTGTGTTATTCTTTCATTCATTCATATAATTTACTCCCAGAGCAGTTTAAAGATCAATATAAATAGCACAGTCTCTATCCTCATGCTTACAATCTAAAAAAAGACATGACATAAAAGGAAAAAAGGGACAAACAAACAAACTCAGGCACCAATTTAATGACGTTGAAGATGATCAGCTTGGATGGAAACTGGCTGATCAAAAAATAGGCTTGGCAGCCCATAAGAAATAACCTCGAGATTGCTGGAACTGGCTGTATAGCATCTGGAAGTTGTTGATCTCACAGGGTGGGGCCTCAGCCTTTGGAAGCCTAGCTGGGATTGGCTTTCAAAACAGCAGTTAGGCTCACAGGGACCCAGCTTATACCATCACTCCTCAGCATGGATAGTCTTGCTCCTCTTCCTCCCAAGGTGTGTGGAACTGATGGCATTTGTGAGGCGGAAGAGGAGTCCAGCAAGAAGAGGAGCAAGTGGAGAAGGATGGTCCTTCCCTGTCTACTGCTGCTTATCTTCCTCATAGGGCAGCTGAAACTGATGGCCCCTTGTGAGGGAGGAGGAAAGGCCCAGCTAGTGGAGGTGTTAGACTTGCCATCTGCTGCATCTTTGAACAGGACACCCAAGAATATCAGAAGTAGCATAAGATAATTGTCATTTTGCATGCCCCAAAGGGACTGACTGAGGGTTCCTTGCTTGAGGGCTCTCAAAATAACATATCTAAGGTACGTATGAGAAGCTGCCTTATACTGAGTCAGTCCATCTTGCCCACTTTTGTCTCTCCTGAGCTAGAAATTCAATTTGGTTCACATTTCAAACCGAATCTATCAAATCCATACTTTCCGAAGCAATATGAGAACTGAACCACAGCCATTCTTCAAACTTTGCACCTGTCTGAATTTTGTGATGCAGTTCTCCAATCAAACAATGTTTACAGAAATGCATATATTAGGGCAAAGTATGCATAAACATGAATATATTCATGAAAATAACATAGACAGTTCATTAGAAATCACTTGCAACAATGTGTATATTGGTCAAAACTGCATACAAAAAAGTGTTTAGTAGTAGAAATTTGCACTAAAATGCTGAAGAATTTTCATGAGGATTTTTTTTCCAAAAAAAATATTCTGAAGTTGCTGCAGAAATGTGGAGAACTGAATTTAAGATTGGAAAAATGAGAAACTGAGAGAAGCAAAATTGACAGCTCTTTCCATTCCTATTCCTGACTGGCAATAGCTCTCCAGGCCTTTCCCATCACCTGGAGGCACCAGTGATTAAGCCCAGAGCCTTCTGCATGCAAAGCATGTGCTGTGCCACTGAACTATTCAATGACTTTGGCAAAGCCTTCTTGTCCACAGCAAAGTAATATGTGATGTCTGACAGACTTTTAAAAACAAAATCTAGTTTATTGGAGCCCAATGGACAAAGAAAATGGTTCTTTGGTATGCTATTCCAGTCATATTTGATGTAGCATTAAATTGCTCTTTGGGTAAAGCTGAGGAAAGCTGTCCTGAAAATATCTTGTTTTCATCTGTTCCCTTTCGTCTATGAATTATAAAAGAGATCCATCAATACCCAAACAAGTGGAAACGAGGTATATAGACAAAGAGGAGTTTTAAAAGAACTGCTTCTTCCAGATAAGAGAGGCAGTGTGGTATAGTGGTTAGAGAGTCAGACTAGGACCTGGAGACCACCTTGAGTTTCTTAGAGGAAAGTTAGGTCATGAGGTGGTGTGGGTGGTTACCTTTTTCTCCCTTGAAAAGTACATAGAGCTGAAGGAGGAAGCTGGAAGAGTGGCACTTCTCCCACTTCCTTTCTCAGCTGTATGCCCTTTTCAAGACTCAAATTAATTTTACTGGATCTGATTTTTACCCAGCCCCCTTGGAAAAGCAAAGATGTGTGTGTGTTTGTGCACACTCAATCTCTTTTTGTCTTGGGGGGGTCTGAGGGAGAGGAAGAGAAGTGATGAGAAAGGGTCCTGCTTACGGTACCCACTCAAAATCCCAAAGTGCCCATGGGTAGGGATGCTGACAGGGGGTACAGGGGTACACATGTACCCGGCCTCAAGTTAGCAGGAGAGGATCTAAGGGGCCGAATCCAGATACATTGTACCGGGTCCAGGAAATCCTGTTGGCATCCCTGGTCATGGCCCCAAAAGGTTGGCAACCTTTGTTACATGGGATGGAGATGGTCATTGCACTGCCTGGTGATGTCTCTACGCATGCTGCTTCACCTCTCATAAATTTCCAGATCAGGCACTGAAAGCAGCAGGTCTTTGATTCATTTCAAAAATCTTTTCCACCCAGCCATAAACTGTGGTTTCTTCCTGGATTGGTGGGACACCAGTCTGCCCCATTTCTAATTCTGAGAGCGCATCCATATCAAGAATAAGGAGCTTGTGGCCCTCAGATGTGGCCAAACTCCAACTTTTATCAGTCCCAGCCACATGGCCCATGGTCAGGTATGATAGGAGCTAAAATCCAGCTATATCTGGAGGCCCGCAGGTTCTCCATCCCTGTTTCATATACTGCTCTGCATGGAATGAGTGACAAGCTCATAAGTGACTTCTCAAACTGCTATCATTTGATACTAACTTCCTTAAATGCTGCATTTCACTGTAGACTATTTAATTAGTAAACAATGGCCCAATTAACCTCAGAAAAGGTTTAATAAAACTGTGTGGACCTGTGATTTTTCTTTCTTAGTTACAAAACATGCAGATGGGACAGTGACAAGCTCCACTTAGTGCATCAATTCTCAGCCACTAAAGAGAGCCAACAAATTGTTCCTGAACAGGAGCCAGCTGTTTACTATAAATACACCTTGTATTTCTCATCATGCAACTCTAAACTGAGAGACGTGTAATTCAGCATCCTTTTGCATTCGTCAGGCAGACGGCTCTACAAATCAGTCACTCCTTTGAAGAATCCATACCCGAGACCTTTACAGTTGCATTTTGGCAGTTTTAAAGCATCTTATTTGTCAGGCCTGCAGTTGCAGATTATTCAAAACCCTCTTTCCTAGAAAGAGTTTCCCATAAATTATGGTTTCAGTTGGGGTCGAGTTTGTTCATCGACTTCTTTGCAGTACTTATTAGAAACAGAAATTGGCTGAGCCTTCTGTTTTACCTCAATACCACAGCACTAAACTGGGGGAAAAGATTTTATTTCTGACCACAGCTGTATTTTTTGTTTCCCAGAAAAAATATATATAATTTGACTTTCTAGTGCCATTCCCTTAAGAAGACATGTTAAGCACTCCAGTGGTATATAATGGATGAAACATTACAATGTGTGTTTGGGGAAGGCAAGAGAGAAAATATTATTGTTAGGAAATATTATGAACCAAAAACAAACACTCAAACCTTTCCAGAATAGTTTTTGCGTCATTTGATATCTTATACAACATTCCATATATGGGACATAGGAGGAAATTAAACTTCTTCACTTTTTCATTCTTTCTTTGGTTGTCATTTGTGTAAGGAAATGGAGACCACAGGTGAATTTGGAGGTGATTTAAACATGAATCGGCAGTATATGGCTACTGGAAACTCCAGTTAGTGAGGAATTTCAAGTCAGGAGACAATAAATGGAGGCAAGTCACAGCCTATCAAGGCTAAAAATTTGAAAAGACAAAGTTCAGATGGTCACAACAAGTATACAATACAGCATGATACAGTGGAAAGAGCAGCAGTGGAGAACATGAGACTCTCCAGATATTTTCTTAAGTCTGATCGGCCAGCATGTTCAATGGTTAGTGATAATGGGAGTTTATCCTGCCTGGGGGAGGGACAGATGTTCTTTTAAACAAATCCAGGTAGGCAAAGCTTGGCTCCCACCTGGAGTCACTGGAACTTCTCATTACATTCTAATTAGATTGCATTTAGCCACAACCTCATGACATCATGTAACATCATTCATTCTTACACAGAATTAACTCTTTACAGGATACAGCTACATATAAAGCATATTATTAAGCAGATTCAGGCCCTTACATAAGCTACAGATAGAGTATCACAGGAGCAATTGTTGGACTCCACCTACCATCTCAAAATACAATATTCTTATATGTATTTTCCAATACAGAGTTGTAGTTCAATAGTATCTGGAAAGCCATAGGTTCCCACTCCAAAACAAAGCTTTGCGCTTAGAAATGGGAAGGGTGGGTTTCAATCCCGAGGGGGGGATGCTCTCTCTCATCTTCATTCCACCATTTTCATGTGTATACGACGGCACACCTCCCATGAATACTGCCCTGAGTTCCTTGAGGAAGGGTGGGGCAGATAAGTGATGAACCGAAAGAAAAGCTAGGGAGCAGGGAACCAGAACAGGACCACTTGTTTACTAGACAAAGCAAGAAAACTAGGTAAAGGAACTGGCACACTGGCATTTAACTACATACAACTAAGGCTCCATAGAGCAGAGGACCAGAAAAACACTTCCAATCTCCTTTAAGATCTTCTGGGATCTTGAAGAGCCTGAGTCTGGCCAGGCAGTTGATTATTCTGATATCTGTTTTAGATTGCTGCTGTTAGCCACTGGAGTGAAGGGAGAAAATGTGAGCATCTCTTCTGAAAGTTGTAATGAGATCTACAGAGATGGCATGAGCAAGGGACTGGCTTCCATATTCAGGCCTATAGAGGGTGGACATTCCAGCACTGAGAAAGAGAAGATACCAAGGAAGGCACCCACCAACTCCCATTATTCCTAATCATATGGTTGGGGCTGAGGAGAGCTGGAGTCCAACAACATATGGAGGGCTGCAGATGTGTAAGAAGAGCTTCCTGAAATGGATGTTCTCCTTACAGATCTATTTCTCCCCCTCCATTTTACTTCAGTCCTTTTCCCAGTAACTGGCAGAAAAGTGGTAGAATGCAAAGGAAGGACAGGGACCAAGGCTAATGCCAAGTCACAGTGGCGTACGAGAACATTACTAGGGGTGGGAGGTGACTTCACTGAGCCAGGTGTAGAGATGTACTGGCATGAGCAACATGTTTCCAGGAGCCAGGGCATAGAAAGTGAGCTCTAGGCACCAGGAAGGATTAGGTTCTGCATCCCAAAGGGCAAGGATCCTCTGCTAGAATAGGGGAGAAAGAAGGCAAGCAAGGCATTGTGGAAATATTTAAGACACAGTTATCTGTAGTGGCATTTTAAGCTGGAATGATTAAGGTCAGCTGCTGGCAAGTCTACAGCTGACCTTAATCATTCCTGCTTAAGCTGACACTAGAGATAGCTGTTTTAAGCACCTTCACAACAAAAGTTTCAGTGTAAGCCAAACTTTAATTTTCATTCATCTCTTTATCCAATATCAAGCTACACTTTTCATTTGAGAGCATAGTAGTGAAATTAAACAGATGCTGCCAGCATTCAAGATGTCCCTGGTTCCTGGTGAACCATGTGACTTCAACAAGCTCTGGTTGTTTTTGGACACGAGATGGTACATTGTGCTCTGCACAAACCTCTGAAATCCCCAATGAACTCCTGAAGCTGTTTTACACTGAGTGAGCTCATCTAGTCCATTTAGACTAGAAGTGTTTACTCTTCCTGAGAGTAAGGTAGCTCTAAGGTAGGTGTCTTTCTCAACCCTTTCTTTCTTTAAATCTTTCTTAAGCTGGGGATGCCAGAGAGAATATAGAACCTTACCCATGCCAAATATAAGCTCTGCCACCGATCTATATGGCCTTCTCTCATGCCTCCTTCTGCCTATCGCTTTGGGAATGCTAAAGAAGTTTTTGCTTCTTAAGTGTCCACACAAAGTCAACCTGGGGCCACACTCTATTCTGGGCTACTTTCCAGGCACCACATACCAGTGGTGGGTAGGGCTGGAGGCAAAACTGGGCAAATTTCCTGATGTCCCCCTCCCTCCTGCCCTTTTCCTTTCTGGCATTTCTTCCCCTAAGGGATGTTTATCTCCCAAGCCTTCTTCAAGTTCTTAGGTTACTATCTGTGGAGTTTTGTTTTTAAAAACTTGTTTCTCCTTCTCTGCTTCTTCCTTCCCACTCCGTTTCTCAGCCACAGGGTGCGGGGGGGCGTTGTTACCTCTCTGGAATCAGTACGCCTCTCTAGGAAACAACACTGCAGTACTTACTGTCTTTAACCCCTGCAGTGCAGTTTTCATTATAATACAGAAGCCCTAAACCATGGGTACAGGTGGGCCCCGCTTATACGGCAGGTTCTGTTCTGGACTGCCGCCATAAGGCGGAAATCGCTGTAAAGTGGAACCCATTAACGATAATGGGGCACGTCACGCAAAATGATGTCAAAATGGTGCGCGACGGGAAAAAACCGCCGTAAAAGCGGAACAAGCACCTTAATGCGGGGACTTTCCCTAATTGAAAGCTGCCGCATTAGCGAATCGTTGTAAAGTGGGGCCCTACTGTACATCCTTTGTCCCCCAACCCCTGTGTTACAGCAACATTCTACTGTATTATGTGCAGAGTAAAATATGTATTTATTTAATAAATGCACATACTGCATTTCAAAACTGAATTCTTTCCAAGGCAGTTTACAGGATAATATATCAAAACACAATTTTAAAAAATAGTTAAAAACATTTAGTGTTCAGAATAGCCACCACATTTACATTACGGCTGAGCCAAAAAAATTCATACAAGAACTTTCTGACAATTTTTTAAACATTTTTTTTCTGAGTTCCTTCTAAATTATTGGAGTTTCAGCCCTTCGGCTGATAATATTCAATGAAATGTTCACAGTTTTGCTATTCATAATTTTTGGGCACAACTGAAGATCCAGTGTCAATATTATTTTAATGTTATCGGGGGAAGCAATGGGCTTGGCTCCTATTTGAGTCCTCTCCTCTTCACCCATTGCTCCCTTCATAACAACATAAGAAGAACCTGTTGGATCAGGCCAATGGCCCATCTAGTCCAGCATCCTATTCTCCCAGTGGTCAGCCAGATGCCCATAGGAAACCTGAAAGCAGGACCGGAGCACAACAGCATCCTCCCCACCTGTGATTCTCAGCAACTGCATTCAGAGACATACTGCCTCTAACAGTGGAGGTTTAACCTAACTATCATGGCTAGTAGCCATTTATTGCCTTATCCTCAATGAATTTGTCTAATACTCCATCCAAGTTTGTGGCCATCACTACCTGTTGTGGAAACGAATCCCAAACCTTTACTATGCACTATGTGAAAAAATATTTCATTTTGTCTGCCCTGAATCTTCATTGGCTAACATGAAGAGTTTTGTTCAACATGGTGAGATGAAATTTCTTAGAAGAGATGGGGGTTTTTTTGGGGGGGGGGAATGACTGTTGGACTATTTCACTTCCCTCCCCCCATCAAGAATGTCCAACAAAATACCCCACCCCCAAATTTGCTGCCCACAAATACCATGTAGAATTTAGAGAGGCCATTTTCCCAGCCTGTCCTAATTTAAATCATATCTGCTAACTTAAAGCTTTTGTCTGGCAGAGCTACCTCTGCAGACTTTTACTTAGTTCCACCTTTTCCAACCCTGCTGCTGTTTTGCTTGGATGACATTCATTTTATAAATGTCAACTGTTACCCATGTCAGCATCTGCTCACTCATGTGATAACAATTACATTAGAGGAACAGGATTTTAGCCACTTGGAATTATAATGGATGTGACTTTGAGAACAAGAACTGTTGTGAATAATGTCAACCCACACATGAGTACAACACTGTTTCATAAGGTACAGTGATGGGGTGGAGGTAAGTGACCTGATAGATTTAACTTTTCTTTTCTACTTATTTCAGAAGCTTTTGGGGTTTTTAGTCATGAGGAGAGGGTACTTTCCTTAACAACTCCAATGCATGTTGCATTGTTGAGAAAATCCAGATTGTGTGCATAACGGAACTACAGTACAGCTACTTTGAAGGTCTCAAGGAACAGATTGCAATGTACTAAGATAAGAACAAAGAAACTAGCTGGGAATTCTGATGTATCTTGTCTATGCAGATGTAATTGGCAGATACCCAAAAGGTGATGACATATCTTTAAGTTTTGTTTTACTAAACTGCTTGCTTGTAACTTTTATTGTCATATAGCATCATTGAGATAAGGTATAAAACAAGGCCTGTTCAGGAATATGGCAGGCAGCTCACTTTACGCATAAGCGGTGAGTGTGTCTCTATTCTGCAGAATAATAAATTTGAGTTGAACCCTCGACTGACTACTGACTTCTTGTTCTTGGTGGTAAATCAGAGTAAGCCTACCAGGGAAACGAACAGTATTTTTGCAACAGCATGACACACTTAATGATTTGGCCCTGGTCTTAAATCACCAGTATCAGAAGCTGACACATTTGTCATTGATTTGTCAGATCAGTTCCCTCTAAAGGCATAGATCCATGCTTCATTCCCACATCAGACTTGTTGGGTAATTTTCCTCTAAAGGCTCAGATCCCTGTAACCCACATCAAAATGGCTAATATCCAGCCATCCCTGGAGACTCTGTGAGATCTAATAGGAATTAGATCTCACAGCCGCTATCAAACAGTTCTGCTCATCCCTTGAAGGATGGTTCAGTAAATGATGGCTAGAGACCCATCACTTGACTGGGACTTTTAACCTGATGTCCCATAGGATTCCATCTTGCCCACTGTAAGGCTGCTGGACAAAAATGTGTGCCAGCATGGGACTGGGTTTCATCAATGGGGCACAAAACGTGCTGCAATCACTCTGCTTCTTTGCCCCCACTTCCTCACTTTGTCTCCTACAACACAACCCATGTTGTATGATGTCATCATATTAGGTGTCTCCTCACTTCCTGCTTCACATCACTGGCTGGTAGGAGCAAAGAAATGCACAGTGCCATGACAGTGTCTTGTGCTGAATTGTGGTAGATGATAAAAGGAAGAGAGGATAAAGAGACATTGAATGGCAGCAGCTCCTTCTCTTTTATAACATCTACATATTCTGCCATTTTCCCTCCTTACCTAGTGTTGGGCCACAGTGAAGAATTCCACATGGGCAATATGCAAAACCTCTCCTTCACATTCAGCTTTTGAAAGCTCAAGAGTATTCTGTCAGGCATTGTGGCAAGCCTAAGAGCTATCAAGTAAAGTGACAGCACATATAAATAATGCCACATGTATTTGTGGGTACAGGAACATTATGTTGCCATTAGGTATAACCTTAGTGAATTAAAGATCTCATATGGGTTCTTCTCTAACACGATAATAAACCAAAAAGGCCATGATTCCATCTCTGTGCTGACACCTTATTCCATTACCACTATGATAGCCATCCCACTCAGAATTACCTGATCAAGGTGCAACTTCTATATTCTGAAAACAGTGGTCATTTTTATGGAGATGTCTAAATAATCCAGGATTATTCTTGCTCTGAAATCTCAGTCTATGGTACATTATATTACACAGAATATGCTGTTTTTAAATAATACTGTATACTTTTTCTTCAGATAAATGGAATGCCTTTCTGCAATTATCGGGAAGCTGTAATTGCTCCCTGGGACAGTCACTTGATGACTGTACCTAATGTGCATAAGCAAAAGAGATTAATTCTGTCCTTGTCTGTTGTCACTCATATGTACGACAGGCAGGTAGACAGACAGGCTTCCTGGAAGTGTACAAAGCTGACAAAATTCTGAAGTGAAATATCATACCATGGAATATTCACATAACACTGAAATGAATTGAATCCAGATTCTTCATCTCATTTGCACAGATAAAGATCAGCTGAAGAGGGTCTTCTTACTTGAAGCCCCTGGATGTTGAGTGCTACAAAAGTTGAATATCTGTATTATTGTGGTATTAAGCCCAAGATATGGGTATTTCAGCTTTTCCAAACTAAGAAGGGCATCGATTTTAATCTACACCAATGGTATGGAGGAAACATAGGAGATGGCCATTCTCAGGAGCTGGGTTTGAGTCCTGGCTCACACAAAGCTTTTGGAGGAGGAACCATAACTCATTTGTAGAACACATGCAGCAGGTTGTAGGTTTTGCTTTTGGTTTTTAAAGTATCACAGAGCAGGTGATTTGAAAGAACCCTCACTGAGACTCTGGAGAGCTGCTGCCAGCCAGAGTAGAAATACTAGGCTAGAGAGACAAATATACTTAATTGCAACACTAAGGAAATGTGTTTGGAAGTGTCACTGAAATCACCAGAGTTTACTTCCAAGTAGGACAGTGCTTTGAGGCTTTTGCTATTTTCAGGTGGGGTTCAATCACATCCCAGCAAACTGACATTGAGCAATTAAAGTTGATTTGAAGCTCTTGCATAACAACCTTGCCCCCCCCCAGTCTTTTTGCCATAAGGAAAGTGACAAAAAATGCACTGGAAATATTTGCTTGATGCAACCTCCCCACAAACAACTCAGAATGAATCATCAATAAACAGCCAAAATCAGCTAATTCCCCATAAGCAAATCTGGATGGATGCTCAATAAACAGCACTTCTGGAAGTGATGAGAACATCTAGGTTTGTGTCATAAGTATGGTTTATATGGAAATGGAAATTGCACAGAGATGAAACAAGAAACCACCAGAACATCCAGCCAATGGCACTTGTATTCAAAAGAGGCAGTGGGTGAGCTGTCACTGGTGAGTACACTCAAGTGTTCAGTCTTCCATGAGCTGGACATCAAACCACAAATACCTCCTCTCACAAATTGACAGTATGTCATATTGTCCCATATGCCCAGAAGAGTATACAGTAACTAGCACTTTGTTCTCCAGTTTCTGTCAAGACAAGGGTCATGGGGGGAGCAGGGCCTGACCCTTCTCACTTCTAAAAGCAGTAATCTTAGAAGAAGTCTACAGGGCCGGCCCCAGGCATGCCGGGACCCTTGGGCATCAGCTTTCCCTGGGCCCTGGTGTGTGTGCGCGCGTGCATGCGCACCCCCCACCTGCCTGTCACCTGTCTTTTAGAATTGTCATTAACCAAGATGGCGGCCACGGTTGCCCTAAGGGATGAAGCCTCCGCCGCCATCTTGGTTGATGGCACAAGTGCGCATCTCTGCCATCAACCAAGATGGCGGCAGGGGCTTCAGCACCTTAGGGAAACCTCCCCAATGCTAAAAGGCGGGAGACAGGTAGGTGGGGTGAGGGAATGGTGAGCAGGTGGAAGCTCCTGCGTTGCGATCCACGGCTGCTGCCACGGATCTCAGAAGGTAAGCAAAGGGGCCCCTCAGGGGCCCTTGGGCCAGTGCCCCACCTGGCTGCCCTTTGGAACTGGCCCTGGGAGTCTACCTGGGGCTATTAGGGTTCTACAAGGTGCACTCTCCTGCCCAATCCAGCATAATGGTTAGTGGCTGATGGGCAGCTTTTGAATTAGTAGAAGCTTTGTGGAGGTATGGTTGCTTCTCTTCCATCATCTACACTGCCGCAAAAAGAAATGAGCATTACACTAAAAAAATTAAAATGAGCAAAATCCAGCATTATTATTTTCTCAAATAAGCCTTATAACTCTAGGCAGGGTCACTGTGACCCTCTTTAAGCCAATTTTCCAGGAAAATTAGCTCAGCTCTTGTTTATTCTTACTGTTATTCCTCAGGGGCTGGTTGCACATTCCACTTCAAGTCGCTTCTTTCTCTCTCTTTAGACCTGAAGCTCTAGTCATCTAACCAGCACAAGCCCATTAAGGCTGTTAGAGATTAGGATACATCAAGAGTTTCCTGCTGTGCCACCAGGTTGTCAGAGCGGCTGCTGCTTCTGCTCCCGCCCTGCACATCACATCCTAGAATTTCTTTTGGCTCTTGTTATCTCTGTACATCAGCTCCTCTTGGAGCCATTCTCAATTTATCCAGTTAAGAGTTTTTTCTCAGCTTGTCAAATGGCACAAACATTATGCTGTTCTTGGGGATATGTGCTTCTGATGTTTCTGGACACCTGCTGAGCTGAGTGAGAAAGGTACCTATTAGAGTAGCATGTGACTAGCTTCCTTTTGTGTGCAAGCCTCTTCTTTCATTATCTTTGCAGAGAGATTTCTTACCCCTTGGCAGTCAAGGAAAAGGAACTGGAGAGAAGTGAGCGGCTGAATTATAAAGCAGGAATGAAATATATGTGTGTACGTATGAACATATATATGTGTGTACACACACATATGTTGCTTCCTTCTTACTGTTAAAAAAGCATCAGATTTAAAAGGAAAACATATGCCGTGTTCAGATGGCTACCCATAAATTTTCCTTAAAGACATTCACACTATTCCTCCTCATATTTATAGTATTTAGCAACTCCTGCCATATTTTGTACTGACAGGTAACAAAACATTTTAGAATTTCAGGAGTAATACAACAAACACAGCAACACAAAGAGGAAGAAGTATAGGTTTGATTGTCCTTTTCCCAACTCTGCTTCTGTTCACACAGGGAATACTTAATTGGTGAAAACTGCTTTTGTCCAATCAGATAAAAAATGGAAATGGACTGCCTTCAAGTCGATCCTGACTTATGGTGACCCTATGAGCAGGGTTTTCATGGTGAGGGGGTTTACCACTGCCTCCCTCTGAAGCTAGTCCTCCCCAGCTGGCTAGGCCTGTTCAGCTGCACAAGCCAGCCCCTTCCTTGTCTGCAACTGCCAGTTGGGGGGCAACTGGGCTCCTTGGGACTATGCAGCTTGCCCATGGCTGCACAGGGGGAAGGGCACGTAACCCCTGAGCCACTCACTGTGGGTGTGATCTTTAGCTGGCCCTTGACACCCAGGAGACACGAGCGGGGATTTGAACTCACAGGCTCTGGACTCCCAGCCAGGCTCTCCTCCACACTGTGCTATACCAGCCTAATCAGATAAAAGCTTCCTGGAAACCAGGCCAAAGTATTTCAGTAATTTCCAGGTGGTACACAGTTGGTCAAGCAATTGTGCTTGTATTTCTTGAGGTATCTGGTAATGCATGATGTGAGCAATGAAGTGCAAGAAGCTAAGAAAAGGCAGAGCAGATTTTTCTACAAATGACTCCACATTAAGTTGGGGTAGCTCCAGGTTTGAGGGGCCCTGGGAAAATGTCCTGAGTGCCCCTCTTGGGCAGGTTGCCTGGCTGGCTAGGTGGGAAAAATGGCATCTGCCCAGCTGCACCTATCCAACAGCAGGGGCTGGAACATTAGCAATGTGTGGCAGGCTCCACCTCCTCCACCATTTTGATTTTCCCAGAATGCAATGTGGTTGGTACATAGGGCATTGCATCTGGGCAAATCAAAATGGTTAGGGATGAGGCCATTTGCCTGCAGCCAGTGCTTCAGTTTGTGTCACTGGTTAATCATTGCTGCTGTTACTCAGGCAGCCTGGGTGCAGCATCGACATTGGGGTGGGCAACCCAATAGCAGCTCAGACAGGAGCACTGGGTCCATGCAGCTGCACAATTCTGCTGCCATTTAACATTTATAAAGTATTGCATTCTGGGGGAATGAAAATAGTGGCAGGGCAAGTTCAGCAATGGAATGGGTATGCTAGCACTAGGGCTGACATATTATCTGTTTCCAGTTAAAATGTCTTCAAGCTTCACTTACCAGCATTCTGAGGGAATTAAAATGTTGGCAGAGGAAAGTTCAGCTGCGTGATACTACCTGCACCAGGCATATAAAAAAGGTGAGCCTCACTAAAGTTCCGAGGCCCTGATATTTGCCCAAGCCATTTGTTGGTATCAGGCTTGACATTATGGTCTGTCTGTTACCAGTTAATAGTTTTTCAAATTTCACTTGCCAGCTAAATTTAGCAGTCAGTGCACTTAGAATGGATATAGAACAGTGTCATGTGACCAAATCAAACCATTACCCCCACTACTTTCCTTTGATGAATATCTCTATGTGTTGTATGCCCAGATCATGGCCATCATTTGCCTTCAGATGTATTGATCTTTGAAGACTTCTCAGCAAACATTGGGCCTGCAATATATACCTTAACTGCTAAATGATTCATATCTACAATAAGGTAAGTTCAAAACGCCAACTCACAGTGCAAAGACAGTGATGTGAATCCACCTGTTAGCAACGTATGGTACTTCTCTAGATTGGTAATATTTGAAAGCTAAGCTCAATATAAACACTCTAAAGCACTGTTCTTCAACCTTGAGTCCCCACATGTAGTTGGACTGCAACTCCCATCAACCCCAGCCAGCTTAGACAATGGCCAAGGATGATAGGAGCTGTAGTGCAATAACATCTGGGGACCAAGGTTGAAGAACAGTGCTCTAAAGAAGTACATCTGGGGCCATTTCAGACATTCATCCCAGTGGTGACCTCCTGTGCAGGGCATGGACACATCGTTCACACAGTGATGGTCATTTATGTTCCCTAATCCTGGTCCTAGGCTTCACCACACATAGACACTTTCTGAGAGGATGAATGTCTGGATCAGCCATCATACTTCGGAACCAAATCTGAATCAAGGCCAATTTTCACAACTTCTTTTAGTTTATTTTCAATTTCTGTTGGAATTCCTAGCCAACATACAACTCAGTATTCCAGTTTATACCAAGGCTCTGATTTCCCATGCCACCACAAATGACCTTTGAGAAACTTTTCTAGTACCACTTTAAAAAATGTGCATTCTATGGAATGTTCAGACACCTTCTTCGTGATGCATACAAATTCAACCCAGGCCAAAAAGTCAGTATGAATTAGAAATAAGTTCCTTTTTTTTTTTTTTTTTTTTTTTTTCAATAATTTTTATTCAGATTTTCATAAAACATACAAGACAAAATCATAAAACATTCAAAGACAAAAAACAAAATCAAAAATAGTTAAACAAAAAGAAAAAAAGAAAAAAGAAAAAAAAAAACAAAAATAAAAAATAAAGAGTAAAATATTGACTTCCCATTTGTCAAAGATCAAATCAGTTATAAGTCTATAATATATAACAATCCTGTCTCTTAAGTCATATTATAAAATCACTTTCCTCCAGTAGTTATCTTACTTAATCATCAAATCTCATAAACATTACTTTATTCTTTCCACAAAAAGTCAAAGAGAGGTTTCAATTCTTTAAGAAATATATCTATCAATTTTTTTTTCCAGATAAGCATATCGATTAATCCATCTCATTACTAATTATGATAATCTTATTGTCATAACCATAGTCAAAATAAACATTTCAATTAATCCATCACATCAGAATCTGTTAGGTTCAGTAATTTCAGTAGCCATTGTTCTATTATCCCTATTAGTTCCATTTTCCATCTTCCATCTTCAGTAGTCTTGTTAAGTCCAGTAATTTCAGTATCCAATCTTCCATTATCAGTATTCCATAATAATCTTGCTGTCAAAGCCATAGTCATATAATAAGAGTCTGATGGGAATTACCTCTATCCCAAATATTTTCTTGCCATCCATTCTGAATAGGTTGCTGAAATACTGCTGTAAAATCATATCTCTGTTCTTTTTTTCAAAATACACTGGGTCATCTCTTGAAAGTTTTTCCATTGTCACATGGCTGCAGTTAATTCCATAGATTTTCTCTATATTGGGCTCCATCACATCATTCCAGTCCAGAAGATTATCCATGCCATTAATAACTTTATCTCTAGAATCTTCATTAATTTCTTCAGAGATAACATTGAGTTCCAAACAATAGATTTTATTTCTAAAGTCCATAGACTCCAAATCTTGTTCCTGTTCCACGTTTGTTCCAATCTCCGGGATCTCCTCTCTCACAGGGACCCCTGTTCCAGTCTCCAGGGTCTCCTCTCTCACAGGGACCCCTGTTCCAGTCTCCAGGGTCTCCTCTCTCACAAGGACCCCTATGTCTTTAATCTCCTGTATCTCCAAACAATAGATTTTGTTTCTAAAGTCCATAGACTCCAAATCTTTTTCCTGTTCCACGTTTGTTCCAATCTCCGGGGTCTCCTCTCTCACAGGGACCCCTTCCAGGGTCACCTCTCTCACAGGGACCCCTATATCTTTAATCTCCTGCTTCATTTTACTCAATTCAATTTTCAGCTCCTTACAACCCTGTCGCAGGTTTTGTTTCGTTATCTCAATCTCATCCATTATTTTCTGAAACATAGTTATTTCCAGCTTCTCAGCCACTTTCTTAATTGCCATTTTAAAAGAAAAATATAGGAAAACCACTTCTTATTTCAGCAACAATTGGGTTAATACTCCAAACTTGGTGACATCACAGTATAAACAGAGCAGACAGCCTTATCTCTCCATGCTTAAGTAAACAAAATGCAGTTCCCAGGATCGAAACAATTAATGGCGGTCGTCAGAAAACAGATTCGTCAAAATAAAATAGACCAAAAAGAGAGTAGTCTCAGACAATATAATATTCTTCAAAATAAAAATCTGGAATAGAAATCCCTCTTCTGTGTATATCTTTAGAATGCAAATCCAGGACAGCTTTTTGCAACAAAAACAGAGATAAGCTATTAATTAGTGAGTAGCAGAGAGAAGTTATGGCTCCCCAGTGAGATGTCAAAAACCGATCAATCTGGCAAATCTCTTTTAAACAGCAACAATTTAAGTCAAGTAAAAGAAAAATATAGAAAGAAGGGTGCTTGCCTGTTAGTGCGTTCTCTCTTAGAAGATAAGATGGACGTTCGCTTTATCAGATAGAGCTTGTTGTTGAAAATCCGTCCCACCTTCGTCGGCTGGACCTCGTCCCATAAATTAATGAGATCTGGTCGTCCCAACAAAAATAGGCTTTGAGGTTAATCTCTTCGTTTCTCCCTACCCGGGAGAAGTTTAATCAGTCAAAAAAAAAAAAATCTGACTGATATATCTGAATAAGCTTCTTTTGAGGCAGGAGCCCGTCTCAAAAGCAGGCACAGGCTAAGTCACCCTTCCCGGAAGTCCCTCTCCCGAATTAGAAATAAGTTCCAAAGGTGATTGGGTAAAGCAGACCTAAGAGAAAATATATTTTTTCCATCAGATGGAGGAATAATAATAATAAAGTAAATTTAAAATCTGTGTCCATGTGATATTGTGGCAGCCTTCCCCAAACTGGTTGGGGCTCATGGGAGCTGTAGTCCCACATATCTGGAGGTTATCAAGCTGGGGGAAGCTATATTATGATATTTCTGCTATTAGAAGCCCAAGCATAACTGAGTTTGATTTAGATCTCCTATGGCTCAAGCAAAGGGTGAGAGGTTTTATGCCATGCCATCACTCATAATGCCAGAACAATATATTTTAGAAGTGACTTGGGAAATATTATATGGTCAGTCTCTCTCCCCTCCGACCTCCTCCTCTCTCTTTTTAATCCTCTGTTCATCTTTTATATGCTTGCTAACACATGGAAATATGGTGGTGTAAATCATGTTGTTCCACACTTACTCTGGCTTTGGGTGTTAGGTATCATAATCTTTCTCAGCATCATCATAGGTGACAAGAGACCAGAAAATGAGATGGGGGGAAGGGAGGAGAGAGAAAAAGAGACTTGATTATTTTTTAAAAAAATAGTATAGCTGCATCAATTAAGTGTGTGTGTGTGTGTGTGTGTGTGTCATATGTACAAACTGATTCCTCTGCCCCCCTTTTGGCAAGCATAAAGAATACTTACCAATGGCAGAGGCCTAGTTAATGTTGCCAATTCCCATAGGGTTTGGGGGAGCATTAGTTCTAAGAGTATTCTTGTCAAAGCCCTCAAATGTAAGATCAGTCCATGATGGGAAGAGGGGAGAAGAAGCTGACCAAAAAGAGGAGCTATGAGGGAAGCAGCAGTCCTACCTACCATGGAGGCAACAGCTAGACAGCTTTCTTTATTGGCCTGTTTTCTTTGGAAAAGACCTAAAATGGGCAACCTTCTTTCTTTTCAGGGCGACATTTCTCAGGAGTAAACTGTTAGGGACCACGTGTTGGTGGTGGGCGGAGCCAATGAAGGGTGGAGCAGGACACAAGAGATTACTGGGTTAACTAATCCAGACTAAAGATTGCCCTGCTTCATTTTTTCACCATGGCTCCCCAGATAAAATCCCCAATCATATGCAAGTCTGTTAAGAAGTAAGCCCACCGGGTTTGATGGGGTTACTCCCAAAGAAATATTCAGAGGAGGTATGTGTTTAAAATACAACTACTGTTCTGGAACACAATTCTTTTCTGACTTTATTACACACATATGCACACACTAGGGTTGCCAGGCTCAGGGCCCAGCCTCCAAGAGGTCTTTTGTATCTTTAAAAGTTGTGCAGGGGGAAGGGAGAATTACACCTTGTGGTTTTTTCCATTACAGTGTTGCAAGAACACCTGCACTTGGCTGACTTTCTCTTCTCCTAAAGATACAGGATCAGTCTCAGGCCCTGAACCTGGCAACCCTAGCACACACACATGGCAAAAGCCTACCAATTTGTTCTCTGACAGTTCTGGGGAAAAACAGGGAAAAGGGGGTGGGTTTTTTTTTTAAAAAAAATCAACTTGTATCAAATAAAACACTGCCCCTTCTGAAAACACATGAGTGCAGACTAAGATTGGTGGGGCAGTGCCCTGTTTGCCCAAATGGAGCAGCCTCTGCTGTGTCAGAGGCCACATACAGCCCATGTGCCTTTACTTTTTCCACAATACCTACTGTCCATATTAAGGTTATGTCCGGGTTTTTGCAACGTGTGTGTGTGTGCGCACATACACCTAAAATTGTTCAAAATTCTTCACAAATATTTTAAATAGGCCTCTTCATGAGCAGCAGCTTCCTCATGATTAAAGGTCTACTCATGACCAAGGTAAGTGAGGTAGGAAATAGGTGTGTCTGGAGTAGGGTTGCCAGATGTCTGGTTTTTGGCCGGAGACTCCAGATTTTTTGGGTCCTCTCCAGGTGAGTCAGCTTAATCACTGGACTCTCAGCTTTCATTTTTTTAAAAAAATGACGTTTCTAGGTCATCTGGTTCACAAGATATACACCAAAATGTCTGTGTGTCCCCCATAACTTCAGTGAAATGATCTGGCTGCCCTTTCAGGTTTGTAGCCAATAAGTGAAGTCAGGGTTGTGATTGCCAAGGGATTTCTGGGCCTTCAGGCAGTACCTAAACTGCATTGCAAAGGTAGAAACCTGTTTTTTTTTTCCTGTATCTGAAAATCTCATAAATTGAGTAAGTATATACCTTTCAGCAGTACCAAATGTCTTTTTTTCTGTTGTGTGTAGGAGTCAAATAAATTTAAATTTTCCTGGGCTGTTGAAGATGCCAGTGTTTTGAAAACCTTCCCAATGTAGTGCCTTCAAGTCGATTCTGACTTATGGTGACCCTATGAATAGGGTTTTCATGGTAAGCAGTATTCAGAGGTGGTTTACCATTCCCTTGAAGCTTTAATCCGATACTTGCTTTTCTGGGAGTAAAGCTGCAGTGCTAATCCCACATACCCAGAGTAAACCCCACTGAATTCAATAGGAGTTATTTTTGAGTAGGCATGGTCAGGATTGTGCTGTAAATTAATGGGACTTTTGAGTGAACATAGCAAAGGATTGTGCTTGTGTTGTAAATCTTTCTCTCCCTCTCTAATTCTATTTTTAAGCAATTAAGCAGGGCTTACATAGATATCACTACTTTTATTATGTAGGAAACTAATACTGATGTTATTTTTTTAAAAAAAATGTTCTGCAATGACTAACTGGTTTTGACAATAAACTATTATACAGGGTGTATGTATTTTTACCAGAGGCGTCACTACCAGGGTGTGGAGGGTGCGGCCCGCACCTGGGTGTCACCATGAGGGGGGTGACACCCAGAGCCGCCCTGCCCCGCGCCGTTGCCCGGCAAGGCTGCTCCAACTCCTCCTCGGAGGCAGGCAGGCAGGCGAGACCGGGAGCAGTGTTGGCGGAGTGAGGGAGGCGCGCTGGCGTTCCCAGGCCTTCTCCGGCTGGGTGCCCCTCTGGCGCGTGCCCTCCCAGGGGCATGGATGGGGTGGCTGGCCTCGAGTGTGCACATGCGTGCATGCGCATGCAAGCCCAGCCACCTCGTCCATGCCCCTGGGAGGGTGCACACTGGAGGTCCGCACCCCCCCGCACTCCTGCTAGTGACGCCACTGATTTTTACCTCTCTCTCTCTCTCTCTCTCTCTCTCTCTCTCTCTCTGTGTGTGTGTGTTTGTGTGTGTGTGTGTGTGTGTGTGTGTGTAGTCTTCCTAACAACCCTTTGAGGTGGGATTGCTGATTGGAAACCATGGCAGCTCACAAGAAATAAATCCCTTTAAAATCCAATAACCATAAAAAGTTGCAAAACAGCTTAAAATGGCATGATTCTGAATTTTGGGTTGGGTGAGTGTTCCTTATCACTTGAGGCTGCAGTTCTGTGCATACCTTGTTTGAGTAAGTCCCATTGAATACATTGGGACTTGCCTCTGAGTAAACAATCATAGGATTGCACTACAAATACCTTTACAGGTTGAGTAAATAATAAACATCTTTGACAGTCATGCTTATATAAATATTTCTTCATGCTATGTCCCGATAATTATTTGATTTCACACTATGGTTGTAAATTACTACTTCCTCTACATTTTGAGTGTGCCCTTCTTCGTTGGGGTGTTAGTGGTTCCCCTCCGCTGTTTTCATCCTGAGGGACAGATTAGGCTGAGAGATGGTGAGCAGCCCATGGTCACCCAGTAAATTTTATAGCTCATTTCCATTTTAAAAAATTAATTAAAATGATTTCCATGCAGGCAAAGTTTATTAAGTAGATCCACACAATACATTTAAAGTACATCCAACTTACATTTAAAGTGCATGAGTTTCCTTAAAGAACCCTGGGAAGTATAGTTTCCCCCTCATAATTATTGTTCCCACTACCCTTAACAAACTGCAATTCCCATGATTCTGTAGTGGGATTCATGTGGTTCAAATATGTGCTGAATGTGCTTTAAATGAATGGTGTGGATGTGCCATATGTGTGATGTGCATTCATTAGTGAATTGAAAAGAACAACTGTAAGAGATACTTTTTTAAACAGGGGAAGGGTTGTAGCTCAGTGGTAGGGACTATACTTTGCATACAAAGGTCCAAACTTCAATTTCTGTAAAAGACTATTGCCTGGAATCCTGGAGAGCCAATGCTAGAAGGTAGGAGGAGGCCATTATAGCCAGGGGGTTGCCAAACCTGCTTGGATATGAACATCTTTGCAGATGATCCCTAGACAAGCTTTACCAACAGCACAATCCAAACCATATCTACTGAGAAGTAAGTCCTATTGAGTTCTACGGGGCTTAGTCCCTTAGTAAATGTGTTTAGAATTGCAGCCTTTGGGGGCATCCATCTTTACTCCTGAGTGCTCCCATCTAACATCTCCCCAACACTAGGCTCCTTTCTTCCTACAATGGCCTTCTGGTGCCTGGCCTGGCCTGAGGGTACTTAAACTCTTCTTGCGATAAGCACGTAGGCTAGATTAAATGTCCCCTACCCAGGCTCTATCTTTTTGCTAAGATTTCTATCTTAACTTCCAATCAGAGAAATGTTTTTGTTTGAATTGTATGCTCCAAGCAACTCTGGTTGATGCTTAAAATATCATGCTTAATGGCATCACTAGGGCCAGCCCCTGAAAACTCAGGGTTTGGGATGCTTCTGACTTGGCAACCCTAGTCTGGAGAGTCTGAAAAGGAAGGCCCTCTGTAGCTTTCTGTGTGAGACAGAGGGGGGGGGAATGAGGAGAAGGATGACTGGGGAAAATCCACTTCCTGTTGGCTAAAACCAAAGGAATTTATGGCTGACCCACCATCCCTTCCTTATTCTCAGTCAAATATACCATTGGCCAATGCTATTGTATAATTTGGTGTTTTAACTGTAGCCTTATATTCTGATCTTTTCTGCCGTTCTGATCTACAGCCCTCAGGCATGGTTTTAATGTATGAAGGGGTTCAACAGAAGACCCTTTTATGTGTCACTGTTTGCATGTGAAGCAGCTTTCCCAAGTCCTGGATGAATATTAAAGCAGCTTTAGATCACCAAAATGCTGTATAGTTTTATCATCCTTATTAGCTTTTACCCAAGTCAGCCCACTTGGAAACACCAGATTGAACACCTTTGTGAGAAGCTCTGATGCAAATACTTTTGCAAAGGTGTTTTTAATTATATTGATCCTCAAGTACCTCTCTTCCTTGAACCTTAATATGAATTTCACATCCACAGAAAGTATAATATCTGTCAGCTCAAGAATCATACCAAAGGTGGAGACAAAAGCATATTGTTTACTGTCTCTCCGAAAAACGCTGATCTTCTCCCACTTATTTTGGATTTATGATGCTACCCTTATCCATGAATTAAAATGAACTAAGTTGTTTGGGGCATCAAAATGATGTAACACATTGGAGAAACCTGTCAGTGTTGCCAGCATTTACAAATAGTTCGATGTCTCTGCATACTGCTTGAAGGCTCCACAGACAATGCTTAATAAACAATTGTAGTTCTCTGCAGCCTGAATACCTTCAGGAATCACATTTATTCATATCTATGGTACAAACACATCAATTTGATACCAAGTTAAGTGTCACACAGTAATGGGAATTCTAGTTTGGTGAAGCTACTCAAGGCTGCACATCTCCAATTACCAGGAGTAGGTCCCATGGAACTCAGTGGGGCTTACTTTTCGGTAAATGTGTCTAGTAACATTCTCTATTGGTGATATGCAGCCCCCCAGAACCACACTTCTCAGGATTCCCTGGGGAAACCAGATTTTTGTTAAACCAATTGGAAGCTGTGGTACAAATATAGCCCCCTTGAGCGGAGTCCCTTTGTACCCCTTTTCTGGTATAAGACGTTAGGCGCAACCGTATGACTTCCAGATTCCTTGTCTACACATCTGTTCAACTGTGGCACTAGATCTCTTCATGTGTCACAACGAAGATATGTAGAGGGAGGAAGTGAGATCACAACCCTGTGAAGCTGGGACCTGCTGCATGCAACACAGATGTTCTCCCGCTGAGCTACAGCCCCTCCCCATACATCCTATTCATTCATTCCCCCCCCATTAATTACCATTACGCAAGAGGGAGGAGACAGAGGAAAAGCCTCTTTCACATTTCTTCACCATCATTCCTGCAGGTAAACTTCTGTCCAGGACAAACTTCTGTGCAGGTAAACTTCTGTGCAGGTAAACTTCTGTCCAGGACAAGATCTGGTGACTTGACTTTACCTGAACTGAAGGCCCACTAAACTCAGTAAGATTGACATGCATGCATGTATGTCTGGGGTTTGGGGCCCAAAGTATTAACAACTATGCGCATGTTCATTTCATCACTATGAAATGACTTCCTCTTCAGTCATTCTCTTCCACTGCACACACAGTGGCCTTTGGCTCTCAAGCAGAGATTATTTTAAGGACAAGAATGGATTTGGCTACCCTGCTTTGTTCTTTAGAGGACAGATGGAGGAGCCATTTGTGCTTAGTGGAGAAGTGTCATTGCAGAAGGCTGCACTTCCAGCAACTCAGCAATTCAGGCTGCTGGCAAGAGACAGACTGAGAATATCCGGAATCCTTGGTAGGAATACACACTGGTGGCCTTTTTAAGACAATCTGGAGCCCTCAGTATCCTTGTTGTAAACAGCCAAACATGAGGAAATGGTGCCATTTTTTCTCTCCCCCACCCTCTCCCCCAACATGCACCATGCAATCTCCTTTCCGTTTCCAGATCTCAGTTAATTATAGATATCTGTTTTTTATAATGACTAATTCTCTTCTTTCCATGGGGGCTGGTTTGGTTTAATGACTCCTGACATTTCAGCCAGTGCATAGTGAGCTTGTTCACATTTTCACTGCAATAAAACAAACAAGCAGCCAATCTGCCTGACAGCAAAGATTGCTTATTCACCAGGCATACTGTAGCTTGGAACACAATAGATGAAAAAGAATCCAGACTAATCAGGGGTGTGGGAAACTCAAGAGCCTATACATGCCATGTATGGTTTAATCCCCTGGTGAAATTTGTCTTTGGCATTCTAATACTGAACAATCGTAGTAATTTCTTTGGCGTCCCTGTTATCCAATCTGTTGCTTAGCAGGGTGTATTTCTTAAACAGAAATGAACCAAAATTAATGGTGCAGTTATACAAAGTTGTTCCCTTGGCTATTAACATCCCAGCAGGAGCTTCTAGGGCCAAGATGATGAAACATCTTTGGAGAGCGAAATGGAAAGTGGCGAATTTGGTGCTGGGCTGAACGGCCATGGGATTGTTGGAATCAGCAGTTAGAAATGTGGGTAATGGCGCAAAGTGCTGCTCAGGGGGGAGGAAAAGGATTGATGATTGCCAAGTCCTGGCTCTCTTTTCCCTGAAAGGCCAAAGTGCTGCACCAGTTATCAATCAAGGAAGCAAAATACATTAGCAGATTGATTGGGTTTGATGCAGTGGTAGCCAGCTAGACTTCGGAATACTCTTTAAAAACAATTTTACTGTGCAATGCTGGAGAAAGCCAACAAATAATAAACCTGTCAGAATGCTCACCAAGTGCTCATAAATACAAAGGCTGCTGTATTCTGCCCAACAGCTGCAAAAAACTGATTCCAATGCAGGGGAATTGGTCAACACTCTT
The DNA here is from genome assembly GCF_030035675.1 of Rhineura floridana. Classification (NCBI taxonomy): domain Eukaryota; kingdom Metazoa; phylum Chordata; class Lepidosauria; order Squamata; family Rhineuridae; genus Rhineura; species Rhineura floridana. The sequence goes on along the minus strand of NC_084488.1, from coordinate 36,897,055 downwards.
GATTTTGGATTGGATAGCAATTCTAGTTTCACCTTTGCTTTCATTCTCTGCTTCTTGCACAGAGGGCACCATGATTTGGCAAGGTTCTCTCTTTTTTCCCCCACACACCACTCTGCACCTTTCAAAACATCATTGTGACAAACACAAAAGCATAAGAAGGACTTTGCTGGATCAGATCAAAGGCCCATCTAGCCCAGCGTTCCATTTCCTACTGTGGCCAGCCAGATGCCTCTGAGAGGGGTTCACAGGCAGAGCATGATGGCCATGGCCATCCTCGGCAAAGATATGCTGCCTCTGAAGATGGAGGTTCAATAGCTGATGATAGACCTGTCCCCCCTGTATTGTCCCAAACTTCTTTTAAAAACAATCTAAGCTGCCACATCTTGTGCCAATGAATTCTTTAAATTAATTATGTGTTGTATGAAGAAATACAGGTGCGTTTTTTGTCATTCCTGAACCTATATTCAAATCCTATCTAAGGTGGAAAGATATTCCAGCATAAGACTAAGTTTCCACTGGTGGCATTAGAGTTGAGAAATAATTCCCATGTTGGTTCAGAGTTCAAACTAGGGATGGGGAGAAATTTGTTTCAGTTTGCATTTCAGTATGAAACTCCCTAATTTGCGCTTCCTGAAACAACACACAAATTGAAATACAGTTACCTTTTGAAATTCACGCTTCTCTGAATTTGCTGTAGCTGAGTGGTGCTGGGTGTTATCTTCTAAGATGAGGCCATTTGGTATTATTTGTTACTATTATTTGAGGCTATATGGTATTATTTGTATTATTTGTTAATCTCTGTATTGTTGGTCACTGTAATAAATGTTTGATTTTAGTGCTTAGCTGCATCCTACCAGGATCCAAAGCAGGCTTGTCTGAAGTGACAGATGGACAGACAGATGGATGGACGGACGGACAATACTATAGCAACTAGCTTTTAATCTGGAGATACAGTGGGCATGAATTTAAAGTAGGGATGGAATATCTGTCAATTTTGGTTCTCTTATTTCTCATTTTTCTGATCTTAAATTCAGTTCTTCACATTTCTACAGCAATTTGCATTTTTTTAAAAAAAAACTCATTAAATTCTTGAGCATTTTAGTGTGAATGTATCCTAATAAATGCATTTTTGTATACAGGTTTGACTAATGTACACATTTTTGCAAGCAATTTATCCTAATAGAATGCATTTTTGTATGTTATTTTCACCAATATATTCATTTTGTGTACACTTTCCCCTAATATATGCACTTTTGTAAACATTGCTTGGTTCAAGAACTGCATTGCAAAATTCAGATAAATTGAATTTTGAAGTATGGCCATGTTTCAGTTATATTGTTTCAGAAAGTGCAAATTTGATAAAGTCAGCTTTAAATGTGTACTTAATCAAATTTCCCCTCTATCCCTAATTTAAAGGCTTTGAGAAGAGGATGCAGGCATTGTATTTTTTGCACTGCTGCACCTTCCATACTTTCCCGACTTCTGTAGCAAGTAGGATTCTCATGCTACTCTGCTGAGGTCAGGAGAAAAATGTGGGGCAAGGGACCAGTGGAGCAGCATAACAGGAAATGCAGTGGAATTAGCCTCCTTTGATGCCTAGGAACCTTTTAAAGGAACATCTCCTGGAGAAAACAACAGCTGTACTATAGAAGACAAACCAAGCAAACAAAGGAGAACTAAAAGGAATGAAAGGAATATTTCCCAGTGTCTCGGATGTGAAACCTGAGCTCATGTCACCTGAAATGTTGCTGGATCATGAACAGAAAGTGATTGCTGCAACACTATACATGAATACATCACCAAATGGGAAATGTCCTTTTCTGCAGGGAGAGGACAACCCACAATCCTCCTTCAAGCCTTGAGAAATGTTGCCTATTCATGCATCCGACTCCTGCAGCCATTCACTCTGAGTTTGTCAGCTTTGCCTCAAAAAAACCGGAAAGGTTTCTATCCTAGCTCCTGTGAGATTCTGTTTTTAATGGCATAATCAGATCATCACAACACCTTCTCCACAGCATATTTAATACGATGGTGAAGTTGTGAGCAATGCTAAGATGCACAATGCAGAAAATAGACCTGTGTTTTAACTTTAATGGGGAAGAAGTGAAACTCTGCCACGCGAGCGCACTCTCTCTCTCACACACACACAGAGGCATTTCTTTTGATTGGAGTAATTGCAGATGCATTCAGCTTACATTCTGTACCTGCTCTCCACTCATACTGTCCATAGCTATTAATCATGGATCTGAGATAAATGTCTAGAGACAGTAGCAAAAAATAAAAAATAAAACTCAGACAAGACTGTGATTTAAAAATAGATCCTCTGTATAACTGATATAATTATAAAACTGTGTGTTCATAATTAATTAAAACTCAGAATATATTACTATAAAGAAAGGAGCTGTATACTGCTATTCATAAGCAGATTCTAATGTGCTCCTGTTTCATTAATACACTTAGGAAAAAGGTGCTTGCTGAATTATACGCTGTCATTAATCCCAGGGCAATGCATTGTCTTTAGAATCATTTTCCAGCAATATATTAATTTTGCAGTACAAGGTTCCTGTAAAGTATATGAAGTCTATAATGAACCATGAGAAAATACAGCCCCTGTCATCAGTGAGTATTCGTATCTGTTTCTATACAATTATTTTCTATTGGGTTGGTTATATATATTGCACATATTTAAAGGAGAAAACTGGAAACACTTAAGGTGTATTTCACAACTTTATACACGGTGGATGAGCCAGCGAAGTAGAGAGCCCCAGGAACAGCAACAAAAGATCCCACAGACAATTTAACGAGGCTCAGAGGAGGAAGACAGGAGTTCAGGAAACAGGCATCAGAACTGTGGAGAAAGGTTTGGAGAACGACACATGCAAAGAATGAGATACAGCTCTCTTCTAAACCTTACGGTGTTCATGAAATAGGACAAAGCCCCAAAGACTCAATCCATTTTGGCTTCACCCAGAGATGGAATAATACCTGAGTTTTGTGGCTCTTCAGCAGCCCTCTCTAAAATTGCCTGTGCTTTCCCTGAATACTGAGATAGGCAGGCCTGGCAAAGCTCCCTTAGGAAGAGTGTGGCCCCTGATCCAGCCCAAAAGGAGCACACTCAGGAAAGCTTCTCCTGTAACTTAACAGTATCCATTCCTTGAACGACTCCCAAGCAAGAGGCGAGCCAGCATCTCCTTATCACATGATGTGACTTTAGGCAGGGCCAGGGGTAAAGCATACATAAGGTAAAGGGATGTTGGTGCATTGCTATCATTAATATGGTTATTAAACATTTGTTACTCACTGTTCTGTTTTTAACACTCCCAGCTGTTTTGATCAGGGTTTTTTCCTGGGCATGGCCCTTTTGCAGGGCCAGACTTAATGACGAGGCAACATGAGGTGGCCACTCAGGCAACAGGAGCTTGGAGAAGCAGGGAACAACTGCCAGATGTCGGAGGAAGACAGAGTTGTGTGTGCTGTGTGGCCTGCTCTGCACCCTCTAAGCTAGCCTGCTACCCTCAGGTAACGTGTATGAAGTTCTGTCCCTAGGGCTGAAATAAGATTCAGCTGCCTGTCAGTTGGCTTCTCTACATCTAATGAGGAGGCATCTTGTCCTTTGCCTCAGGCAGTGAAATTTCTTGGGCTAACCCTGCTCCTTTGAGTCAGCTCATGAGGAATTAGGGATGGCGAAGACGTTCAGTTCAGTCTGCACTTGCCTGTGAACCTACCTCATTCACGCTTTCCGAAACAATATGTGAACAGAAATGCAGCCACCCTTTGAAATGTGCACTTCTCCAAATACTGAAATGCAATTCTCCAGCCAAAGATTAGGGGAAAGTGTGCGTAAAAATGCATACATTAGTGAAAGTAGCATACAACCCTATATTAAATTAGGAAACATGGCTTGCAAATATCTGTATAGTAGGAAAATTGCGGACTCAACGGCTGATGAGTTTTTATAAGGGCTTTCAAAAAATCTGAATAGGGAAATGTGGCACACTTAATTTAAAATTGGGAAAATGAGAAACTGGGAGAAACCAAAATGGATGGATATGTCCTTCCCTACAAGGAACCACACCGTACTATTATTCATTTCAAGGACAGGCAACTTCTTCAGATGCTTCCTTTGTGGAGTCTATTCAGGGACTGCACAGTGCTGGGGCTAGGAAACTATCCTCTAAAACTTCCATAATTCTTTTCGTTTGATTGCTTGCCTCACTTTTTCAACAAAAACAAAACATTCATTGCAACAACAAGTTGCAGTGCCAAAATCATAATCTACGTTAGCCCTACTGTGAAGCTTATCAGGCAAAACAATTTCAAAATCCATATGCATATGCCTCTCCGCAGCAATATTTCCTGTCTTGCCGGGATGTATCCTGCAGAACCCATTGGGATGAAACTCATACTTCATAAGATCTCCAGTTTCTAATCTTTACAGGTAGCCTGAAGCTGCCACCTGCCAGGGACTGACATATTTCTCTGCATTTTATAGGGTTCCCAGGCTCCTTATGACCATCAGCAGCTGTCCCTTGCTATTGAGCTTACTGTGAACTATTAGCCTGAAAGATTCTTTACCAGTATCCCTTTCTTCTTCTCCTGTGTTCCTCGCTAAAGATGAATGAGTACTATGGCTGCAGCAGGAATAGGAATAATGTGTTTCAGTGTCATAAAGTCCAAAAAGACAGGCTTTCTCATTTGACTTCTACTTCTAGGGGCACTTGTACTATGGAAGAAGACAGGAGAAACAATAACTGCATCTTCTTCCATGCCTCTAGGCTCTTCAAGATACAAGAAGGTCTTCCAGATTTTAGCAAGCGAAAGTAGTTTGGTATGAGCAAAAATGTGGAGCAGTCATCTGATGACTATTTTCACACCATCAGAAATGCAATCCTGCTTTGGATTTATTTTGTTTCTCCTTTCTAAAAGGCTGCAAAAAAAAAAAAAAGCTTTGCATGGCCTGGGTGTCAAGGGGATGAGGGATCGCAATCCCATTGCCAAGGCAACTGGGCTGACACCCTTGGCCCCATCCACTTGTGCCTAGTTGACTAGCTGGGACAGGAAGTGGATCTATAGTTGGATGTGCATCAAAATACACATCAAATTCAAAACAATGCATTCTGTACCAAAAAGTCAAATGTAACTAGAGCTGGACCAATCAGAGCTAGACTCAGGCAGCAGATGCTGGGACGCAGAATGGACAGCGCTGGGTCAGGCATATGATCTGCCCTGTGCCCCCTACGTTGACCTCAGGTATGGCGGATGGCTCTGTCCCATTGCTAGTGTTGAAATAAGAGTCAATTGCCAGTCTGATTGGCTTTGTACATGAAATGGAGGAGGTGCGATCATGTCCTTTGCCTCAGGCAATACAATTTCTTGAACCAACTTGGGGATTAGGTGACCATCTTGCCATGCAGTGCTAGAGAACAATGGACCTACCAGTACAGAACTGCAAGAATGGAAGAACTGGCCTGCTTAGTGAGGGGAAGGAGTGGGGGGGGGAACCCTTTGGACAAGAAGATGGAAATGCGAGGGGGTCCTGGGATGGGAAATCCAGTGTGCTTAGGACTAGCAATCATAAAAGTTCTCAAGAATATAGAGTGTGTCCATATCGAAAATGAGAGATTGTTGAAAGGGACTTGGACTTACCCAGTTAAAAAGTGGTGTCACAGAACTAACATTGTAATACATATTTACTAGGCTCTGCAACAGATTCGACTGAGGCCCAACCCAAATTGGGCCAATTCAGGGGGATCCAGGTGTCACCTGAGTTGCGTTAAGCCCCGTATCACCATGAGTCAGGCAGCCCAGCCCAGAGCAGTCCAGGGCTGTGAATGGCAGGGTGTCAGGCAGGAAAGAAAGGCAGGTGTGGAGAGGTTGGATGGGCCTAGCACACACTGCCCCCCAAAGCAGCACCCTGCAGGATCAAATCCTCCACTCAACAGCTATTACATGGGGGATTCAATCCTGCAGGGTATTCCTTTGCAAGTCGCTTCCCTGAGCCTCTTGCAAAGGAGCACCCAGTAGGACTGAAACCCCCTGTTCTCAGTCAGTGGGGAAGGAGATGCAACACCTGACCCTGCTTGACTGTATCTGGGATGGGGCCCAGATTGTGGCCATGGACTGGGTTAGGGGGATGTGCACAGCCATAATATATACATGGTCACATACGGGGGGGAATGAACTGGGCTTTACACACTGGAATCATCAGCCATTTTCGTTATCATGGCTGCATTTTTCTCCCAGCAACCACAACTATAGAGATGATTGCTGGCTCCTCATTGTACAGGCCTGCTCAGAGCAGCCTTTCTTTGCAAAGTCACATACACATGTACATCAGGGGTAGCCAATGTGGCATCCTCCACATGTTGTTGGGCTATAGCTCCCATCAGCCCTGATGACAAGCCATATTGGCTGGGGATGATGGGAGTTGGAGTCCAACAATATCTGTAGTGCACCACATTGGCTACCTTTGATGCATATGATTGTGTAGACTGGAATTTGGCAAAATGGTTTGCCCTAAGATGACTTAACATGGTGTGAATACTCCCAGGTCACTGTGCCTACAACTATAGCCATAGACACACATTTTGCTTCAAGAAGATTTCTGTGTAGTCTATGCATAACATCGTTAAGCTGTCAGTTTTGTAGATTTAATGATCCAATAAGGAGAGCTGATCTTACTGATTCTGCAGCTTTTGTGTTCACTTTGTGAGGTGTGTAAACAGCACCTCTAGCTGCCAGCTTTCTCTAACAGAAAGCTGCATTTTCAGTATATCTATCAATTAACCTTTTCCTAAAGCACACATATTTGGGGGTGGGGAGAGGGGATATATACTCGAAAACGAAGAAGGGAAATCTTCTAGAATCTGATGAGGCAATGTAAACTGAGTGACAGGCTAGTATCTACAATCTTTACAGGGGAAACAGGGACAATTACATTTTCCTTTAGAGAACAATACCTGATCAATCACTTTTTTTGCAGACACATTAAAGTGTCTGAGAGCAAATGCTAACACACCAGAGAGTATCTGAATCAATGAACTTGCAAAAAAGTGCTAAGAAAATTATGGCCTCACATATACGATTGTCATCAAATTGCACAATAGTATACTCAGTTCTAATGGTCTGGAGCTATTGAACCATGGATCCTTTGGATTTGTGCACAGCTGCCCTGTGCAGTGAGCCACTGAACGGTGTGCTGTAGCCTTTGCAGAGGCAGTTTAGTATCCTCAGGCCCTGGGCTGACCCTCCTCACCGTTGCTGGCCACTGGATCATTTTCAATTCCAGTGAAGCCTTGCTTGAGCAATAAGGTCTTCCTAAGCTCTGGCGTGTTCCTGTTCCTGGGGTTGTCCTTTAGCTCTTGGGGCTTTCTCCTTGATCCTACCTCCTGTGTTGTCCTCTAGTCCTGATTAGTGGTTTCTGATTCCCACAGCTCCTGATTCCTAGCTCCCAGCTCATCCCAGAACACTGGCCACCGCTCATCTTGAATGAACTCAGGGAAATAATGTGCATGCTTAACTCTCTTTGGTCGTGGACGTACATTTCTCTGCTAGTGAGAGGTTATGGTGTCCTACCTTTCCAAGTGCTGACAAAGTACAGAACCCACTTCTCTGCTGTTGCCAGGGAATCAGTGTCTCCTGAATGACATCTTACCCCAACTCCAAACAGGAAATATCAAAGCAAATGAGAGAGAGGCAGGAGGAAAAAGATGGAGATAGACGTACCTCTTTGTTCCCCCTTCCTTCCGTTCTATCAGTTGCAGACTAAGTAAGCAGACTTAGCATGTTAAGTGAGCATCCCATCACTGCAAAGATTCCTGCTTGCACAACAGAACTTTTTCCTCCTAAGTCCGTTCTGGGTTTTCCCCCAACCCTCTGGAATAGATTTGGGGAGGGTGCAGGGGAAGGAGAGGAGAGAAAGTCTCATTGTGCAAGCGGAATTCCTTGCACTGATGGGAAGCTTATCTAGCGTTGCATTGGATGCGAGGCTCTGTGTGTCTTATCTTATATCCATGCCCTTACGCACAGCAGTTCCTCCATTTTGTCCCCTTCATAAAGGAGCGAGATGTTCTCTGGTTGCCGAACATGCTATCAAACTAGACAGCACAAAGCAGGGAGAAAGTGGTTTTCCAGGTGAGCACAAGAGAGGAGGGAAGCACTCAAGGCCCATCTTAAGTAGCACAAGTGTCTTTAGTAGCGAAAAGGGATACCTTCTATCCTCTAGCTTATATTTTCAACTCCAACTGAGCAAACCTAGACATTTCATCTGCCCCCTACATTGGGGAAGTGTTTTTATGGCTGTGATCCAGCAGAGCTGGCAAGCATGGCTGTTTAAATACTAGTAACAAAAGTGACAATTCCACTCTTATTCCAGGAAAATGACTTGTGACTCATTGACCTGAGTGCTGCCCCTCAAGTCATGTACTGCAGTTTGCCAGATGCTTGCTCCTCCAGCTTTCTTTTTCCAGTCCCAGACAGGCAGTGCAACCAGGAAGCTAAGTAAGGCTCTAGTGGGCTGCCATGCATAACTGGGAGAATGCATTGCTTGGTCATTCACAACTTATGTGGGCTTGCAATAAGGTTAGATCTTAGGAGAGGAGAGAGGTAGTAGTTCAGTGCCAGAGCATCTGCTTTGCATGCAGAAGGTGTTGATCAGTAATGCAGGCTATGAGACACACAGACAGGGTGAGAGAAGGAAACCTGAAACAGAAGAGTTAACAAGAGCAGAACAGAGTGCCAGGTTTGTCAAGGTCAGCAGCTGGTTGACAAGGGCAACCGGGTAGATAAGAACTCACTGAAGCTCAGGTGTGGGGGAAAGTCATTTGTGTTTAATGCTTTTTGTCAGTAAAGACTCTTACAAGATACTTGCCTGGCCTGGCTTATTTACTGGATCTATCCGGCACCAGAATTTCTTACTTGTACGATATCTATACGCACGCACCGACAGAAGGTGCCAGGCTCAATTTCCAGCATCTCCAGGTAGGGCTGGGAAGACTTCTGCCTAAAACCCTGGAGCGCTGCTGCCTGTCAGTGCAGACAATACTGAGCTAGATGGAACAATGGTCTGACTCGGTATAAGGCAGCTTCCTTATGTGGAGCTCAAGAAAGTATCCATGAACACAGCACAGTACACCACAATTCTGAGGTGGCCAGGTAGTTGTTGAGTAGACAGCACCACCTGTTGAACAATGCTCAGAAATATTGTCTACGTGGCCCAAAAACTGCTTTGAGACATTCAAATATGTGCTGTGGCCAGCAAATTTGATCAATTCAGAGGGTATTATAGCTATGGTAGTCAAGAAGAAGTTGAAAATATTATTTATTTGTAAATGCTTATATTTAGAAAAAAATCAGGTTTAATTAAGAGGTGACTACAGCTTTTTTTTTGTCAGCTCAGAATGAGAACATGATCTCCTCTAACTGCCAATAGAGCACAGCTTAATGAGATAATCTTTTTACTCAATAACTAAAACGAAAGGAAAGGAAAATGGAGCATGGTGAGTTATTTTTTTTAAAAAAGAGAGAAAGTAATTTCTGTTTATTACTTTTATGGAAATAGCAACTTTTAATGTGAAGGCCGTGGGTGGCACTTTGATAAGTTTTTTTTAAAATCCATATCTTACAATAGGAAGATCATATTGTATTTTTGAAAAGTATTCAGCATGTATAAATCATAATCTCTCCCTCTTAAGGACCATAGGCACCAGACACTATTTCTGTTCAACTTTTTTCAGACAAAACTCGGGGCAGAGATTATTCTGTGATGGTGCTTAGAATTTCTGCCTTGTTCTCCCCATGTACACAAATGATTTTTTGAAACTAAAAAAAAGATATTCATCATTTTGCTTCCCCAACCCTGCAATCCCTTTGATATGCTTCAGACAGCAGCAATTTTTAATAACACAGATAATCCCTTCTGGTTGAGTAGACCAAAAAAAAAGGCAAAAAGAACTAGCAATGAACAAGTGGGTCAGATACTTCCAAGTACAAAATCTCTATTCATTCATGGACACTAATCTTGAATTGTTAGCCAGTAAGAGAAATATAAAAGTAACATTTAATAATCCATAGTATTCCTTCTGCTATGAAAAGGTGGCAGCCCCATAGATCAAGTAAGATAATATCTTCTATTTGATTAGTTAGGTAGCCTCTAAGAGCAGCTTTCTTCATCTTGGTGCCCTTCAGAAGTTCTGGATTACAACTTCCATCAGCCCCAGCTAGGACAGCCATCCCAAATATCTGGAGGGCAGCAAGTTGGCAAAGGCTGCTCTAGGCATTACAGCGGCTGCATGTTTGTGTGTGTGTGTTCATCCTGTGTTTCTACTGTATCATTTGAAGAGCCAGCACCATCTGGGATAGGCCATTTGTGTGGGTTCTTCTTTTCATACAGTTGTAAACTGGTCTGTGTCACAGATGCATGATGAGATGTTTAGCCCGCAACCACATGACACTGGGCCTTAAAACACTGCAGCTCTGCCATGGGATGAAGCCATGGGAAAGTGACTCTGACACTTTTGCTGTAATGTCTAAAGGGTGCCTCCCAGCATTAACTGGTTTAGCTATAAAGTATTGCAACAATCAACAGATCATAAACTGATCATCTAACATCATACAATGACAATGCCACCATCAAAATGCATCCTTTGATTGATTGATTTTATTTATATGCTGCCTTTCCATAGCACAAAACGGTCTATAACAAACATTCAAATAACAAAATACAAAGCACTGGGGTAGGGGAGAGAAGTCAGCTTACATAAAACAACAATAAATTAAATTTGGGTAACCTCCATAGCAGACTATAGGAATGCTGTGGACATAATATATCTTGACTTCAGCAAAGCTTTTGACAAAGTGCCCCATGATATTCTGATTAGCAAGCTAGCTAAGTGTGAGCTGGATGGAATAGCCATCAGGTGTTGTTGATTCTGTTGGCTACAAAATCGTACTCAAAGAGTGCTCATCAGTTATTCCTCCTCCAACTGGGAGGGGGTAATGAGCAGGATATCATGGGGCTCAGTCCTGAACCCAGTGCCTTTTAACATTTTTATTAGTGACTTGGATGAGGAGGTGCAGGGAATGCTTATATAATTTGCAGATGATACAAAATTGGGAGGGATTGCTAATACCTTGGAAGACAGAAACAAAGTTCAAAATGATGTTGATAGGCTGGAGCACTGGGCTGAAACTACAGAATGAAATTTAACAGAGATAAGTGCAAAGTTCTACACCTAGGAAAAAGAAACCAAATGTATAGTTATAAGATGGGGAATACTTGGCTCATCAATACCACATGCAAGAAGGATCATGGAATTGTTGTTGATCACAAGCTGAATATGAGCTAACAGTGCGATTTGGCTGCAAAAAAGGCAAATGCTATTTTAGGCTGCATTAACAGAAGTATAGTTTCCAAATTGCATGAAGTATTGATTCCCCTCTATTTGGCACTGGTTAGGCCTCATCTTGAGTACTGCGTCCAGTTCTGGACACCACACTTTAAGAAGGATGCAGACAAACTAGAACTGGTTCAGAGGAGGGCAACAAGGATGATCAGAGGACTGGAAACAAAGCTGTATGAGAAGAGACTGAAAGAACTGGACATGTTCAGCCTTGAGAAGAGAAGTCTAAGGGGAGATATGATAGCACTGTTCAACTACTTGAAAGGTTGTCACACAGAGGAGGCCCAGGATCTCCTCTCGAGGGTCCCAGAGTGCAGGACATGGAATAATAGGATCAACTTACAGGAAGCCATATTTTTGCCTGACATCAGGAAAAACTTCCTAACTGTTAGAGAGGTATAACAATGGAACCAATTACCTAAGGAGGTGGTGAGCTCTCCAACACTGGAGGCATTCAAGAGGCAGCTGGACAGCCCCCCTGTCAGGATTGCTTTAAGTTAGATTCCTTCAGTGAGCAGGGGGTTGGAGTCAGTGGCCTTATAGGCCCCTTCCAACTCTACGCTTCTATGATTTTCACCTCCTGAGAAAACCAACAGAGCAAAAAGGGAAATGCGAAGGAGGGTAAAGATGCCAAGTCCTCGTCCCCAGCCTCCTGGAAGTTCTAACTGCTGGTGCATGACTAATTGCACTCACTTTGGAGTAAGTAGCAGTTCATCAGGATCGTTAGCATTCTGCACACTCTTCCTCCTGAAAGGAATCTGGGTAGCGTACAACACAATTAAAACAGCATCACAAAATGTTACACAGTAAAAAAAACCCCTAAAAACACAGTCATTCTTAAAAACTTTAGTACTGTATTTAGAAGCGGTAGGGTCCTTGGAACACTTGATCTCTGAAGGCCCAAGTGAATAACTGGCACCTAAAGAGCTGTAGCGAGGGAGACAACTGTATTTCACCAGAGAAGGGGTTCCAAAGTCTGGATACCACTCCTGAAAAAGCTCTGCCTTGTATAATCATACCATTAGCCACCACAAGCAGGACCACCACGACACAGGGCTGACTTGATACTGGCGGAAGTGATCTGTCAAGTACTTGGGTCCCAAGCCATTTAGGATTTTGGCCACTAGTACTAGCACCTTGAATTGGGCTGGGTAGCTCTCAGGCAGCTCACACTACCAGTGTGTTATTGCAGAGGCCAGTAGGTACCTTGACATTTCATGCTAAGTACTTCCAGCTCAAAAAGAGGCTATGCCTTTGGTCCAGGCGGCAGCAGCAGCAGCAGCAGCATTCCCTGAGAACCTTCTCAGCCAGAGTCAGCATCAGTCCTCCTACTAAGTAACTGAAAAATACTTTAGAAACCTCTCCTTTTGCACTGGAAGGGGTAGTGCTGTCTGGGTCAGAAACTTCCACCCTGAAGCATAGAAAGGTGAAAGCTGATGGTGGGTAGGGAATGAAACAGGGAGCTGGAGGTGTAAGTTGTAAGTTGATCTTCCTTGATTCAGTCTATGAAAATATTTTGACCGACACTTTGTTCACTGGGCTGAGGGGCAGAAGCAGTGATGGCTGGTGCCCACTGGAACTGGTAGGACAGAAGGACCAGAGACCAACAGTAGGTAAGCCAGAGCCAATGATGGGTGGAGCTAACTGATTCTGGTTTTGTCCCCACCTCCCTGCTGAGTTCTAGAAGGGCCCAGACTAAGGAGGAAGCTGGCAGCAAGGGCCAACCCCTGGATTGCTTTGTAAGTGGGAAGGAAGGGCAGGTGAGGGAAGAGACTGAGGTTGGTGGGACAGTGTCCCATTTGCCCTAATAGGCCAGCCTCCACTGGTCAGGGCCCAGTGTTGAACACCCCTATTCCTCTTGTGCCTGAGCACCCAAGTTCCACTTCAGCTTGTGCAATCCCTCGTTGAAGCACTGGACTTCCTGACACGTTCATCCCGAGCCCTTCGGACAAGGGCAGACTAAATTAACCCCATATCAGTAAACATGGGATAAATGAGTGCATACTTTTTGTAATCACGTGCTGATATACAACATCCTTTAGTAACCCACAGCTCTCGGTGAGGATATCGCTGGGGGCTGCTGCAGCTTCTCTGATTGCATTTCACAGAATGACGAGTTATAAAAAAAAAGGCAGAAAAGAACACATGGCTGGTGCCCAATTTTTGCTTTAATTATCACCCTACTGCCATTTTAAAATAGTAATGATCTCTCTCCCATCTTTCTAGCACTCAAATTGTGTCTAATGGCTGATGTAATGGTGTGTAAATGTAGCAGTGCACTGCCCTGGAGAAAGCCACATGCTGCTATGTGTTAATGAGAAAGGGTGCTGCTTAGCAAACCACTCCTTTCCATTACAGTTATTATTAGGAAGATACAATCGGTGCCATTTTTCTTGCTACTTTATCATAAACTGATTCTAAATGTTATGTCCTTTCATTTAACATGTGCTGCTCCCTCGACCTATCCCATACACTCTAATTAGGCTGGCTGGCCATTTTTCTTTACCTCTGTCTGCAATTTCACAGATGTAAAAGGAGTGGCAATACAGTTAGCAAAAGACACAATATTCAAAGAACCTCAGGCCCCATTTGTGCTATATGTTTGAAGTAGTATCATACCACTTAAAACACTCATGGCTCCCCACAAAGATTCTGTAGTTTTTTATGGGTGCTGAGAGTTGTTAGGAGAACCCTATTTGTCTCATGGAGAATTACAATTTCCAGAATTCTCTGGGAAGAGAGACTGGTTGTTAAATCACCCTGGAAATTGTAGATTCCCCCCCCTTACTGAATACAGAATTAGGCATAAGTCCATTGATTTCTGTGGTGTGGTGGCATTTAATATTTGATTATTTAATCCTATGGACAATTAAAGGGTGTACAAGGTCTGATGGAGCAAAGTATGAAACTGGTTCCTTTCCAAAATGTGTAGCTCCATAAGATAAACTGCTCTCATTTATCAGCTTGGGGTTGTTTGGAGCCCAGGTACACATTGTGAATTGCAAAATGGCCCTCAGAACAAAATGACAGAGTAAGCAAATTGTACCATTACACATTCCTGAAGCCTTCTGGGAATCCTCTTGGAGGGCATCAATATTGGCTAGGTGGAGGGGAAAATATCTACATTTGTCACCTGATTCATTAGAATGTTTCCTGCAGATGTTTTTATAATGATGTGGGACAGGGTTGGCCCAATACATTTTGCAGGCTGAGGCAAAGGACAAAATAGTGTCCTCTCCATCTCACAATTCAGAAGCCAGTTGGACTGGCAGTTGAGTCTTAATTCAACAGTAATCATGAGGTAGTGTCCATCATCCCACCTCAGGTAGCTGCCTAGTTATTCATGTAACATACACAGCTGTATCCTCCAACAGAAGGGAATGACAGTGAGGCTTAGGAATACAGTGCTTTGAGTTCAGAACAAAAGGTTCTGAATCAGTGGATCTGCCCAAGTGGGAAAAGCCAGTCTTTAGCACCATTTTGTTTGTACAATCAGTGCTGTTTGTTGTCTTTACCAACAGTAAGCCTTAGGAGAATCCATAAAAGAAAGCAATATGCCTCTCTAAATACCTTACATTTTAATGGAGGGAGGATCTCAGTGTGCAATTTGAAATGACAGTTTCTGCAGCCATAGATATGAATCTTTTATGTTATTCGAAGCACAGCAGCAAATATTTATCATTAATCTCAGATACACCTAGACTGACCATCGGTAGACAATTTATCCCCATCTTCCCCAGTTTTGTGAATGAATACTTCAGTGGCTTGTCCTGATGTAAAGTATGTTCAGGATTGAGCTCCCTGTTTTGTTCCTATGCAGCAGAGGTCAGAGTCCTGAATGGAAAGCATGTATGAAAAATAACTACTGATCAAGATGGTTCCAAAGGGTAGTGCCAAAGTATACTATCCTTTTGGTGAGTCTTCAGCAAAAGTTCAGCTAGCTTTCCCTTCTTCATCTCTTAGTACCAATTGCACAACGTTGTTCCTTGGTAATCTAGACATGATGTCCCCCTTCCAGAAACTGTTGGACTACAGCTCCCATAAGCCCCTAGCCAGCACAGCCCATGGTCAGGGATGATAGGAATTGTAGTTCAACAATATCTGGAGGGCACCACATTGGCTACCCCTGCTATAGATACTAGGTTCTTATGGAGTAGAGGTTTCAGCAGTCCCCTTTCATTTTCCACATCTTGTGTTATTTTGTCTTCTTCATAATTTACCATTCTCGGAAATGCACTTAAAGTCATCTGTTTCTGTCTATATACTTCGTATACAAATAACATGAATTGTTTAACTACAATATGGGCTTCAAAGGCAATCTGTTTAGCACACTTCCTAAGGTTCCTGTGGCCACTGAACAGTCCCAGTTTGCTCTTCCATATCTGTTGCAAACACTGGCCAGTAAAATTGCTACGATTCATTTCACTAAGTTCGTTAACAATCCAAATTTCAGTTCTATTCAGGAAGGGTAAACACCAGTCATAACAACAAAAAGAAAGCCCTGCTGGACCAGCCAAGGCCCTATCAAGTCCTGCATCTGGTTTCACACTTATTATTGCCTTTTTTAATATAATTTATGTACTGCTTGAATGTAAAGATGTCTAATATTGAAAACAATTAAAACAGCTACTAATGGGTAGAGCAATCCAACTCATGTGAAGCCGGTGGGAGTAGGGGTGGCCCCAGAAATGCTGGCGGGAATTTCTGAGGTATCCACTCACCGTTCGGGAGCCACCAGACCGGCTAAGCATCAGCTCAATCAGGAGCCACATGTGGAGGCTGGCAGGTAAAAACCGCCTCCCATAAATACCCCTCTCAGGGAGTAAGTGCTTCCCATTGACCGGCATTGAAATAATCTTACTCCACCGGCCTATTGCCCGGGAGAAATATTGCCTGGATTGGAACCTGCAGGAGCACTCTGAAAGGGAGTTGGATGCCTTGGAAGTCCCCCCCCAGCTTCTCCTCCACCATGCCCCCAGAGAACCCCATTTTTGGGCTTTCCACCAGCTCTCTGTCCACCAGGCACCTTGAATTTATAGCCCAGTAACTAATTGGCATTTATCGATAATACAAAAACAGCTATGGTTGGGTCAAATGTGTGCAGGATCAGCCATTATCAGACCTCTTTTCTGGTCAGACTGCATGGGGAATGCTGCAAATCTGGAGATCTGACCTCTCTAAGATATTGTACTGCCCTACAAATGTGTCAAAATTCAAACACAATTTGGGTTGGTCTTTCACAGTCCAATCCACTTCCTGTGTAGCTTTGGAAGAATATGGTAGCATGTGCCTCTGAGCATATGGTGAGTGGTGGCTGTGATGTTCCTATATTAATGTATATATGGTAAGTGTTGTTGTTTTAGAAGGTACATGGTAAGTGGAGTGAAAGAGGGGGAGTGAATGGGCAGTAGAATGCGAGATGATTGGCTGAGTGTTTAAAGTGGCTGAATGTATAAAAGGAAGAGTGAGAGTGGAATTTGGGGGGGGAGAAGAGAAAGAGGTGGATGTTGATAGGTGGATGTGGTGTGAATTTGAGAGAGTTGTTTGCCAGGAGAGCATGAAGAAGGAGGGAGGTGGAGTTCGGATTAGTATTGAGTAAAACCATATGCTTATGTGCCTTAAGAAGAAATCTTGTTAATCTTGTTAGCTTTGTTATCTGTAATAAATACTTAATTTGGTTTACCAAAGGCCTGATCCTTGGCTGGGGTTTCACAGACCAGAAGGGAGGGTAAGGTAATGACCAAGGCTGAAGGGGAACTGTAACAAATGGTGGCAGCGGTGAAGAGAATAACAATACCAGTATTCAGAGTCTCTGGGAATACTAGTATTAGGACGTGACTGGTGGTTGCCTAGCAGGGGGATCTGCTTCCGATATGAACCGGCCCGTGCACTACGTTCTGCTACGAAGGCCCTCCTCCGGGTTCCAACTCACAGGGAGGCCCGGAGGGTGATGACAAGATCTAGGGCCTTCTCAGTGGTGGCCCCCGAACTATGGAACAGTCTCCCTGAGGAAGTATGCCTGGCGCCGACTCTGCTCTCCTTCCGGCGCCAGGTCAAAACCTTCCTATTCTCTGAAGCATTTTAAGTTACACTGATTTAATTTTAAAAATGTTTATTGTGTTGGATTGTTGCTTGTATTTTAGTATTGTTTTGTTATTTATTGTATTTTTATGCTGTTTTATGTTCACCGCCCAGAGAGCTATTGCTAGTCGGGCGGTATATAAATTTAATAAATAAATAAATAATAAAATCTGTGCTAGAGCGGGGAGAGAAACCATAAGAGAGAGCGGTCCGGACTGGTGGAGTCCCTGGTGGTGCCTAGTGACAGGCAGTAGCCACGCGCAGGTAGGAACCTGACAGGGAGAGCCAGGGAAGGAGCGTCACACGTGGTGTCAGTAGCGGTGGGATACGAACAACAGAGAATCCAGATACAGTGGTGTGGCAAACAGAAATAACAAAACAAGATTTCTTGTGAGAGTGACTGGCAAAGAGTGTGTGGCAAAGAGTGAGTGAACTCAAACACCATGGCTGAATACATAAAAATGAAAAGAGAGGAGCTGGTGGAGAAGTGCATAACATTCAATTTACCTCACGAGGGTAAAGGGGTAGATGAATTGAGGGTAGCACTTATAGGATTTGCAACTGCCCAGCAAAAACAACCTGTCAGGGAAGAGACCCCAGAAGGATATTTCAGCAATCCCGCTTATATAGAGTACTTGAGAGAGAAGTTAAGATGGGAGGCTGAGGAAAAAGACAAGCAGAGGGAGTTGGAAGCTGAGAGATTGAGGATGGAAGCTGAGAAGTTGAAGATGGAAACTGAGAGAATGAGAATGGGGTTTGAGGAGAGGGAGAAGCAACGAGCAGTGGATGCTGAATTACAAGTAGAAAAGTTAAAATTTGAAAGAGAGAAGTTTCATTCTGATGAAACAAGAAAGGACAGAGATGGAGCAAAAATAAAAATTACTCCAAAGGACTTTGCTGTCTATGAGCCTGGTCAAGATCCTCAAATTTACCTCAGCACCTTTGAAAAAGTAGCTCAGTTGTGGGGGCTACCTGAAGATAAATACATGCAGTATTTATCAAACCTGATTAAAGGGGAATTGGCTGAGGGCCAATGATAAGAAGCTATGTTCAAGATCACCCACAAGACTGGGATGAACGTTTGGGATGCTTCTTATCTGCATACAGAGAAGTCCCTCAGGAGTCAACAGGCTTCTCACCCTTTGAACTCATGTTTACTAGAAAAGTGAGGGGACCTTTGGAACTGCTAAAAAATTCATGGGAAGGAACTCTGGGAGAGTACAAAACTTCTGTAGTAGATTTTGTATTGGAATTCCGCAATAAATTAACATCAATGATGGAAGTAGTGAAAGAGAATTTGAGTCATGCACAGGAGAAGCAAAGTTACTGGTATGACAGAACAGCCAGAGAACGTGTGTATGATGTGGGAGATATGGTTATGGCGTTCATACCCAGGAAACATGACAAATTACAGGCTAACTGGGAAGGACCATATACCATCAGAGAAAGGCTTGACACAGTGACGTATGTAATTACCACAGACCAATTAAACAAAAGCAAAGTGGTTCATGTAAATATGTTGAAGCCTTACCATACCAGGGATGCACAGGTGTTGCAAGTTACCTTATTCCCTGAGGGAAGTGCGCCTGAACTTCCAGATTTGGTACAGGCAAGCAAAGACAAAGGAGGGGTAGATCAAGTGGAATGGTCAGAGGAGGTGAAGGAGGAAGTAAAAGAGGAGATTCTGAGAGTTTTGAAAACCTATAGGAATCTCTTTAGCAACAAACCTGGCCGAACCAGTATAGTTATACATTCCATTGATACTGGAGATCATGCCCCAATCAGATCTGTTCCGTACCGTGTGAATGGGAAAGTTTTGAATGAGATCAAAAAGGAGGTGGAAGACATGCTGGAATTAGGAGTGATCAGGGAATCCATCAGTCCCTGGGCCTCAAGTATTGTCCTGGTTCCGAAAAAAGATGGAACGACCAGGTTTTGCATTGATTATCGGCTAATCAATAAAATTACTGTCCCAGATGCGTATCCTATGCCTAGGGTAGACGCAATGTTAGAGTTATTGGGGGCAGCAACCATTATCTCTACACTAGATCTCTGTAAAGGATTTTGGCAAATGGAACTAGACGAGCAATCCAGAGCCAAAACTGCCTTCAGTACACCAGATGGGTTATATGAGTTTGTGACCTTACCCATGGGACTAAGGAACTCACCAAGTTCATTTCAGAGGCTAATCAATACTGTGTTGCGAGGCATGTCAGATTTTGCAGTGGCCTATATCGATGACGTGGCCATTTTTAGCAAGTCGGTGCCTGAGCATGTCCAACACCTGACAACAGTATTGGAGGCCTTAAGAAAAGCAGGCCTCACAATAAAAGCTAAGAAATGCCAGTTTGGACTAAAGGAAGTAATCTATTTAGGACATAAGGTGGGGAGTGGGAAAATCACCCCCTTATGGAGCAAGGTGGAGGCAATACAAGCGTGGCCGATCCCCTTAACCAAAAAACAAGTAAGGGCATTTCTGGGTGTGGCTGGATTTTATAGGAAGTTTGTGAGAAATTTTGGGGAAATAGCAACCGCCTTGCATGAATTAACAAAGAAGTGTTCTGAGCGGGTGGTATGGACGGATGAATGTCAGAAGGCTTTTGATCTACTGAAGCAAGCCTTGTGCCAAGGACCCATATTAATAGCACCAGACTACGAGAAACCATTCATCGTGGCTACAGATGCGTCGGATCTGGCGCTGGGAGTCGTCTTGCTACAGGAGAGAGAAGGCACCAGACATCCAGTGGCGTACCTGAGTCACAAGCTGTCGCCGAGGGAGAAAAACTATTTGTCGGTCCAGAAGGAGTGCCTAGCGGTCGTGTGGGGACTGAACAAGTTGCGCCCATACGTGTGGGGACGAAGATTCACAGTGACTACGGATCATCGGGCCTTGTTATGGTTGCAGACTATGAAAAACCATAACACTATGCTGCAGAGGTGGTCCTGGGCCCTACAGGACTATCAAGTGGACTTCCAGTTCATAAAAGGCAAGGACAATGTACTGGCCGATGGACTTTCCAGGCAAGTGGCTGGGACTGCAGTGACGTGACCAGATGGAGGAACAAAGAAAGAAATTTTCCCCATAGAGACTTTTATTTGTTAACGCGACGTATAAATCCTGGAACAGGAATAATACTCTGCTGTTGTTTAAGGGGGGGGAGGAAATGTGATGTTCCTATATTAATGTATATATGGTAAGTGTTGTTGTTTTAGAAGGTACATGGTAAGTGGAGTGAAAGAGGGGGAGTGAATGGGCAGTAGAATGCGAGATTATTGGCTGAGTGTTTAAAATGTCTGAATGTATAAAAGGAAGAGTGAGAGTGGAATTTGGGGGGGGAGAAGAGAAAGAGGTGGATGTTGATAGGTGGATGTGGTGTGAATTTGAGAGAGTTGTTTGCCAGGAGAGCGTGAAGAAGGAGGGAGGTGGAGTTCGGATTAGTATTGAGTAAAACCATATGCTTATGTGCCTTAAGAAGAAATCTTGTTAATCTTGTTAGCTTTGTTATCTGTAATAAATACTTAATTTGGTTTACCAAAGGCCTGATCCTTGGCTGGGGTTTCACAGACCAGAAGGGAGGGTAAGGTAATGACCAAGGCTGAAGGGGAACTGTAACAAATGGTGGCAGCGGTGAAGAGAATAACAATACCAGTATTCAGAGTCTCTGGGAATACTAGTATTAGGACGTGACTGGTGGTTGCCTAGCAGGGGGATCTGTTGAGATCTGTGCTAGAGCGGGGAGAGAAACCATAAGAGAGAGCGGTCCGGACTGGTGGAGTCCCTTGTGGTGCCTAGTGACAGGCAGTAGCCACGCGCAGGTAGGAACCTGACAGGGAGAGCCAGGGAAGGACGCCTCACAGTGGCAACACCTCCCATCTCCAAAGATGGAGAATTACATTTTTGTATGTTTGTTGGTGTTCTTACTTTGCTTCTTTTGGGTGTTACTACTGTTTCTACAGATAATCTAACCTAGAAAATTATATTTCTCTCATTATTCATCCTAGAAATCTGTGTCAAATTTATTTTTATTAATTTCAAAGCCTTTTTATTAGTCGATGTCACATGATGGTGAGGATAGCCTTTTTTGTTTCAAACTGGAGGTTACGCTCTATTTCTATTTTGGATGCATTAACAGTTGAATCTGAAACTGCACTTTGATGTAAAATCAGACTTACAATATGTTGCTACTTAACCAATGACTCTAGCTATTGGAAAAATCAAACTTGGCCTGCCCAAGATGCATGTTTTCCGCCTGCTATGCTTAAACTACTCTACTTAAGGAAAGGTGGGCATGGTCAATTAAAAACATAGAGCACCCCTAGAATTTTGCTAGAATATATTTCACCTCCCACTGTTTTATCTTGGCAAACTGAGACACTCCTCATGTCCATTGGGAACTATTCTACATAACACTCAGTGCCATTATTCCACAATTGTTTTTGGAGCTTTTTTTGCGTGTTGCACAGTATTGCATATTCACAGAAACAGAAACTATACAGGAAGCAGATAGGACTGTGAAAGACCAGCTCAAATTGTGTTTGCATTTTGACAAATTTGTAGGGCAGTCCAGTATCTCAGAGAGGAGGTCAGGTCTCCTGCTCCCCTGGTGCATTCACTCTAGCTGCCCAATTTCCCTGCTTTTTAAAGTTTAATAGAAATATCTTTTGGCTATAGGTATGTTCTTAAACTGCAAGGTTTTTTGCCTATTAGTGAATTTCCCTGCTTTTTAGTCCAGGAGGTAAGAAATGGGATCCTGTCCAAGTTTGCTGAGAATGGATTGATTATTTGCATGCTTATTGAGTTCAATGGGATTTACTACCCTGCAATCAGGCTTAGGATAGGTAAAACTGACCATGGGGAGGGAAGCCTGGAGTGGGCAGGGGGGGAGGAAGAAGGAAGATGGGAGGAGAGAAAGAAGGGATGAGGAAGGGAGATGAGAGGGGAAGGAGGGGAAAGGCAGGTCTGATAATTTGTATACTTATTGAGTTCAATGGGATTTACTCCTGTGCAATCATGGCTAGGATAGGAAAAACTGACCATGGTGGAGTAGGTGGGGGAAGGAAGAGTAGAGGGAGGAAGAAGGGGGTGAAGGAAGCAGAGGGAGTGGGAAAGAGGGTATTGAAAGGGAAAGGTGAGGGGTAAAGGAAGGGAGAGGGAAGGGGCAAAATGGAGGTGATGAGAGGAGGAGGGGAGAGAAGGTTTGATCATTTGCATACTAATTGAGTTCAATGGGATTTACTCCCATGCAATCATGCTTGAAATGGAAATGGTCTGCCTTCAAGTAAATCCCGACTTATGGTGACCCTATGAATAGGGTTTTCATGGGGGGAGGGGCAGGGGAAGGAGGAGGGCAGGAAGGGGAGGTGAAGGAGAAGAGATTTGGTGGGTGGGCACTGGACAGAGGGGAAGCCCCTTTCCTAAAGGAAAACAGTATCATTCTTTTTCAGGGTTTTCCCCACCTTTTTATTCTACAGCAGGCACATGTAGCCTCCCACCCAAATTTAAACCAAAGCTGTCCCTGGCCACATCCACACCAGAGCTTTATTCCATTTTAAGCAGCCATGGCTTCTCTCAAAAAATCCTGGGAAGTGTAGTTAGTGAAGGGTGCTGAGAGTTGCTAGGAGAGGCCCTGTTCTCCTTACAGAGCTTCAATCAGAGCGGCTGACTGTTAAACCATTCTGGCCACTGAAGCTCTTTCAGGGGAATAGGAGTCTCCTCTCAGCACCCTTCACAAACTACACTTCCCAGGATTCTCTGGGGAAGCCATGACTATCTCAAGTGAAATCAATGTCTGGTATGGGTGTGGCCTCCTGATTACGCAAGCCCAGCAGCTGTGAGTCTGACTTTTAGAACACTGACAGTTGGTTCTTACTGAGCATGCCCAACATTATCATTGAGTTCAATGCTAAATTTCTTAAATTAATTAAAAATCAGCCAGGCATTGTAGTGCCCTACAAATGTGTCAAAAGCAAACACAATTTGGGTTGGTCTTTGAACTCTTGATTCTCTCTGACTGTTTCGTGTAGCACCATGAATATTTAGAGTGTTGTTAAGCAAGAGTTTCTGAGTTTTCAGCAATATAAATTTTGTAAGGTTTTGTTTTGAAATGAGCTTATGGGAAGGATCAGAATGGCATGGGGGTATTTTCAATTTAACATTGTGGAATGCAAAAAATCCATGCTGACTATAGTATACAGCCTTGTGGCTGTATAATTCTTTTTTTTGTGTAGAAAGAATTTAAACATGGGAATTACAGACAATGGCGCCAATCCAATCATGTGTATGAGAAGCATCTATGGCTACATGAACATTGTCCTGCCAATTGTGCCAGTGAGCTTTTCATTGCAAAAAACAGTCTTGATCTCTTTTTAAGACACATTGCTGTCTATACATTTTGGGTAGCTGCTGTGTAATGTATCAATCTTTAACTGGAAATCAAATCTTAATCCTAAAAGGTTGTGCTATGCTGAACTTTCACACTAAAATATTTTCAAGATGAAAAGTGAACTTTTGAGGATGCAAGGGCCCCCTCAGTCCCTTACCTTTATGCCTCTCACTTTCTCTAAGCACCTGTTCATAGCCTCAATATGGTGCTGTTTTGGTGCCTTTTGAAAGAGTGGGGGAGAATATTCTCATATTCATATTTGATATCGAATTATGAGAGAATTCAAAAGCCCGATTTGGATACACTCTGACTGTGTGAGGTCCAAGCTGTCAGCTCAGGCTTTTTAAAAATTATCTTTCCTCTAAACTGCTGCTGTATGTATGAGGTGTTAATGACACTATTAACAACCATTAACCTGTCTCTATCTTTTTCTTTGCTTTGTTAATTCACAGCAATGGCTGTTGAAATCAATGTTAATTATTTCTTAACCTGTCCATTTGTTTTCTGTCAGATATCCACCTCTCTCAGGGCTCATCCACACAATGGTTTATTGTGTGTTTAGTACTACTCACATCTCCTTTAAATTTGCATGGTTCACATGATGTTACTGGCAAACAGAACCTATCATGCATTCCCCCCCCCATAAATCCGTACTAACCCAATCCACTGATTGATTGATTGATTGATTGATTGAGTTTATTACGGTACAAAGACCAGTTTAAAATACAAGGTAAAAAATGCATTAAAAATAGAGAAATTCAACCAGTCGTTTTCTCAATTTTACAGTTAATAGAAGATATAATGCTTAAAAATATACAAGTTAAAATCAGTACTTTGCTATTTGGCCAGAAGTCAAAATCCTTCTGCAGCTTATGGCAGCAGCACAAAAGCTAGCTACCTTGGCTGATATTTGCGGAGTGAGATCGGATACAAGGAATTCCACATAAAAAGCCTCATCCCTACCAGGAATATTTTGCAAGATAGGAGTGATTAAAACAGAACATAGTTCACAATAAAATGTACAGTGCAGTAGGACATGTCCTACTGCCTCCACTTTGCCACAAGGATAGATCCGTTCCTTATACGGAGTTTTCTTAAACCTACCCAGTAAAAGTGCCGAGGGTAAAATATTGAGCTTTGCACACGTAAACGCTTTCCTGAACTTTGGAATAGTCAGGGTGGCTAGGTAATGAGCGGGGGCAAATGGTCTAGAGTTGAATCTGAGATCAGAGTAAGGAGCAGCCAACGTTAACTGATTTTGAAAATCTGTATCTAAAATTCGTTGGAATATGGAAGCTTTTGCTTTAGTATAGCCTAAAGTGACAATCGAAGTGGTGGAGAAGCCTAATCTTAGTAGTTCCATATTTAGTGACTGTTTCCATTTGAATTGAAAAGGATTGGACAGTATAAGTGGGGCCAAGCCTACAGGAGCGAAAATCATTTTTAGCCAAAATTTTATCCTACACGTCCAAATACACGTTTCTGTCTTAGATACCCTGGCTTCTAATCGCAGGATGGAATTGGGCACGCAGGCAGGGATGCCAAGAACAGAGCGTAAGAATTTAGTTTGGACGGATTCTAGGGGGACAAAGTTATCGTAGACACATACTTGTGCTCCATAAAGCATCTGAGCGATAACTTTGGCTATGAAGATCTGATTTGCTGATGGAACATATTGCCCCCCTTTGGAGTAAAAAAAGGAAAGGAGGGCCTTCGTGCTTTTCTGGGCTTTAAGTATGACACTCTTTGCTTGATGATGCCATGTTCCAGTCGTGTGTAATAATATCCCAAGATATCTAAAAGAAGTTACCTGTTCTGTTGAGTGGCCATTTATCTGCCAGCGATGGATAACCCTTTTTCTAGAATATTTATTTATTTATTTATTTATTAAACTTATATACCGCCCCATAGCCGAAGCTCTCTGGGTGGTTTACAATAACTAAAAACAAATACAATTTAAAATACATCTTTTAAAAAACAATTTAAAACACAATTTTAAAATTTAAAACAATATAGAACACATGCTAAAATGCCTGGGAGAAGAGGAAAGTCTTGACCTGGCGCCAAAAAGATAACAGTGGGCGCCAGGCGCACCTCGTCAGTAGGATCATTCCATAATTGGGGGGCCACCACTGAGAAGACCCTCTCCCTTCAATTTAATATAATTAATTGTCAAGAGTTCGTTTTTGAAAAAGGAGGCAAGCGCACTCAGCAGGCATCTTAGTCCAATGCATGTTAACGATAAAAGAACTACATCATCAGCATACAAAAGGATAGAGAGAGGCCTCTGGGACAGTCTTGGCTGATGAGAACAGGATGGGGTCAAGCTATCAACCAGGAAGTTAATGTAAAAATTGAACAACGTGGGAGCTAAAATACATCCTTGCTTGACTCCCTTGTAGGTAGGGATAGACTTGGATAACTGACCAGCACTATTACACCTTACACGTACATAAGTGTTATCATATAAGCAGCGTATGAGTAACAGAAGACGTCTGTCGAGGTTGGTGGACTCTAGTTTCGCCCAAAGTCTGTCTCTAGGGATCAGATCAAATAAAGATTTGAAGTCGATGAAAGCCGAGTATAACGCTCCCCGGGGCTTGGCCATATACTTTTCTGCCAGATGTTGTAGGACTAGGCCATGATCCATAGGGGACCAATCCACTCTAAAGCCGGCCTGTTCCTCAACTAGAATATGGTCTTGTTCAAGCCAATCTTGCAATTTCTCAAATAAGTGGCGTGCATACAACTTGCTGACAATACTGAGGAGGCTGATTGGTCTATAATTAGAGAGGTCAAATCGAGAACCCTTTTTATAGATTGGTATAATTATAGCAAGGCCCCAGTCCTCCGGAATACAGGCCAATCAGTCTATGGTGGTGAATAAGGCGGCCAACGTTGGTGCCCACCATTCTGGAAAGGATTTGAATACCTCAGCTGGAATGTTATCGGGACTTGGAGCTTTACCTAATTTAAGATTATCAATAAGTTTGGTGACTTCCCTCGCAGTAACTGGTGGCCACTCCGGATACTCATGCATGTCAAAAATGGGCGATTGATGGTATAGTTGTTCGCAGGCATATATTTTGCTAAAGTGAGATTCCCAAGTGCTCACTGAGATGTAATAGTCTAAATTAGTTGAGGATTTGGGCCAATCCCTAGTGACCAGCTTCCAGAAAGAGCTCGAGTCCTTTAGTCTGGAGGCTTCTAACAAGCGGTGCCAAGATTCTTTTTGGGCTAAGGACTTTTTCCATGCAAGTAAGCGTTTGTAAGTTTTCTTCAGTTCCAAACATTCCATGAACAAAGACTGAGAATTGATGGCTCTGTATAGATTGTATTTAGCAAGTAAGCATTTTTTTAGAGCCAAACATTCCTTGTCAAACCATGGTTTGGATTTGCATATAGGAAAAAGACTTTTTGAGCAAGATTTGGGAGCTAGATCTTTTTGTAAAGTCAGAATCAATTGGTGAAAGGAGTCAAGAGCAATTTTGGGGACAATGCTGTAGATATAGCTTCACGAAGGGCAAGATATTCAGCCGAATTTAATGTCCCTTTCAGGTCCTTATCAAGCTTGGTTGACCACTTTATACGGTTAGGACGTAGTTCCAGCTCTTCATTCAGAGTTGGTTCCTGTTTAAGATGTATGGGGTGGCCTCCGCAGTGCAAGGAGAGGGCTAGAGGGAAATGATCGCTTTCAGAGCGGTTGTCTACTACGCAGGATAAAACTGCATGGTATAAGTCATAGGATAGTACAAAATAGTCGTTGGTGGATGTTCTCGTACCAGATAGAAAGGTGAGTTCTCTGTTGCTATCACCCTTTACACGACCATTTGCCATAACTAGGTTCTGATTGTTCAACATCTGTATGAGATATAATCCAGCGTGATTATATCCGATGTCCTTCGAGTGTCTGTCCGGTATGCCCAAAAGCAGTGCCTCTTGGAAGTGAGAGAAAAGGGCATTGTCGCTCGGACCTGTTCGAGCGTTAAAATCGCCAGCGACAACCACCATGGCTTCAGGCTATAATGATGAAGTTTTATCGATATATTATTCTAATTTTAGCATAACAGCTTTCATTAAGGTTTTTTGACGACAGGGAGGAAGGTAGACATTAACAAGTAATAAACAGGCCCAGTCAAATTTGATGACTAAGGATATTGCAAGCTTCTCCAGGGGGTCGAGTCTCTTGGTTGAGATTCGTAGGTTAGTAGAGATGAGCATACTCAAGCCACCCTTAGGGTGACCCCGCTTAGAGCTTGGGGTAGCTTCAAGTGAATAGGTTGTTAATCCATTTAGTTCTGGGCCCTCTCCAAGCCAAGTCTCTTGTAGAAGAATTATATTGTACTTCTTTAGATACTCCAAAAAAGAAAGGTCTGATGCTTTATTCTTCCAGCCTGAAATATTCCACAATAAAAGCGAAACTTGAGAGTTGAAGTAGACTGGTACTTGTCAGCTTAGGGCTGGGTAGGCAGGAGGCGAGTATTGCCTAGGAGATGGACAGAAAGCTCGCCCATAGTCTGCCTCGTATGGGTCAATTGCTTCAAGAGTTGGATTCAACCTGCTGACATTCGATAGAATTGGTTTATGGAGATAAGCTGTGTGGGTCGAATAAGCACCTGCTTTCTGGGGAGGTCCTTCTTCATTTGGATCAAGCCATCTCATAGACGTCCAAGAGAGGGATGTGGGGTCAGCTCGAGCCTTATGGGCGGAAGATGCTCGATCCTTGATAGTATTGCCACAAGTCGCCTTGGGAGCTGTTAAGTCCCTTTCAACAATGATCTTAGTAGAGCTAAGGTCATTATTGGGATCGGATGGACCCTGAGGAGCACTCTTTAAGTTTCTAGGGTGGGTGTTAGATGGTGTCTCAATCTCTTTTCCCCTTCCAAGCTCACTGTCGGTACAGACTTCGGTATTAGGAGATGACAGACTCTTTTCTAAGAGAGACTTTAGTGTATGAAGTCGTGAGAGAATTTTGGCTTGAGCTGGAAAAGATAGAAGGGAAAAAGATTTAAGTAAAATCTTCTCCTCTTCTATAAGTGATTCCGTATGGTTATTGGACACTAAAGTGCTCCTGCGAATGTCAATTTAATTTGACGTTTCCACAGGTCGCACAGCCAGGTTTTGCAGGCGTGAAGATGGTTCTTTAGTCGTCTTAACCTAGAAGTCAATCAAATTATGTACCAGTTCATTACTGGTCTTTATCGGTCCAACCAATTTTAGTAGTGATGGATGAGTAAGTAGTGTCTGGGGTGGAGCTGAGTTCTCAAAGATTTGTGATACCAACAGACCACTCAATGCTAAGATGTCTCTGTTGCCTAATAGCAGGGAAGCTTTGCTCAGATCAGTGAAAGTCACCACAGCGCATGCATTGACATAGTTGTAGAACAAGTATTCTACCTGAGTTATATCGTCAATGTTCAGTTCGCCATGGATGATTCTTTCAAGGGTTTTTAGTAGATGCATTTTGCGATCCCTTTGTGGTAAAGAGCCCGGGGGGTTGGGATAATTGGATAGAATCAGTTTATGTTGGTTGAGAGTTAGGTTCCATCGCATAGCTCCCATCCGCTTCCGAGAGACTTTTGGTACCATGGATACAAGTGACCATGGATCCTGCTGGTCGAGGGTTTGGTTGTGAGATAAGTTTTTTGAAGAAGGAGGAGGCAAGAAATAGGCAAAGTCATCTTGAAGGGTGTTAGCTATGGCGCAGCTGCTTTGTTCGGGTAGAGCCGGGTTTGTGACCTTCGGTTTGGTTTTTGGCTTAGAAGAGGCGTCGAGTAACTTGAAGAGTTTTTCCCAGTTCAATTTGCTATGGCAATTATTCTTTAGCTGTTTAATGTTCTTTTTTAGACATCTTTATTGTAGTGCCATGAGTCTTGACTGAGCTGCCTTTAGGTTTCATCTTGGGTTTCCGAGTAAGATTTCTTGATGGAAGAGTTTGAGTGGAGTGCCCAGTGGGGGGAGTTCTTGATCTCTCTTTCTCAGAATCTAGATCAAGTTTTATAAAGGCTTCAGCCAGTGTAGTTAGGAGATGGTTGGTTTCATAGAGAAATACTTTGACACACTCAAGATCACTTGTTATCGTGTTAAACCAGGACTCCATTTCAGAGGAGAGACCTTTGCACGCGGCATTTACCTCCGTGGCTGACTGTATTTGGTTGGTAGAATTCCAATTAGTCTTTACTTCATTATTAGAATGCTCAACTGGGTCAAAGTCATGGTTTAGTGACCATTCAGACTGGTCATTTTTATCGCAGTTCAGCACCATTTTAGCTCTTTCTAGGGGGACATGCTCTCAGCCCATGCTATTTCCTGTGCTAGGTTTAAAGAAGGCGGGTTATAAGCACTAGGTTTGGGCTCTGGAATGAGATTCAGGGACCAGTCCCTTACTGGAGCAAGAGAGGGAGTAGTTCCGGTTCCTTGTTTCTTGGCTCGGTTTCCATCAGTTTTTCACATCTTAGGAGAGTAAAAATGAGTTATTTTTGGTTGTCTAGCCCGACTGGTGTGAAAGGGCAGCTCAAGAGAAGGGGCAATTCCCAGATTTTTATAGTCTTTTCTGGTGAACACCATTGTTCAGGGAAGCTGTAGAATTGCCGCTTTAAGAGACACGCAGAGATGAGCTCAGCAAAACATACAGGGAGTGAAAGGCAAAGCAGCAAAAAGAAGGAAGTAAATCCAGAGAGCCTTTTGATGTTAAAGTTTATTAAACTTGTTTGGAGATAAGGAGAATTGCTTCTTTTCATAAATTAGAACAAGCACTTACTAGGCATGTCGTTGAACACCAGCCAAATCAAGTCGGAGCAGAGGCAGAAAGGAGAGAGAAGAAAACTTAGTCCCGAAGGAAACTGCACTCAAGGTCTCAGTCCTGATAGAGATAGAGTTGGCGCAGAGGTATCACAGGTAATAAATAGCAAATAACAAGTGCTAAATTAGGCTCCTTAGCAAATGTGAATGTGGAGCTCAAAGAAGTGTGTCCTTCTAGGGTGCCATCAGTTCAGTGGTCTCCCAATCCACTGATAATACGAAAAGTGGAGGAAAAAAGTCTCCACTCTGTTTTTCTAGTGGTTGCAGATGCTTTGCTCCTATGCTTTTAGGTGGGTGTGTCAATAATTCCCCTCTACACACCCGCTATCTCCTCTTCCCATCTTTCAATTTGTTTCCTGTAGGCTCACAAGAAACTTCTGCTGGTTTACTCCATTCTGCTGGCCTTTCCTCCAGACTTGTGCACAAAAGCATAACACTGCTCAAACAAAGACTTGTATTTCAGCTATCTCCTACCAACCATAGGCACGGAAAACACAGATATTCACACCTCTGGGGATTTTTTTAAAGGAATCTAGTGCTGCTGGTAGAACAGACTGAACTCAGTCACCCAGCAACCAGAGGGAGTGGAAATGTATAATTAGAGGGTGGGGCCTCAAGGAAACAGTGAGACTAATCCTCCCGAGAGGAATGCCTACTTGTATGAATGGAAAAAAACAATTGGCAGCTAGCACTGAGCAGGAACTGCAGATGGTGCAAATCTTTTAAGAAGGTAAATGCGGTGTATTTGCTATGAAGAAATGCTCCCATGTAGATGAGCCTTCAGAAGCCCTACAAATGTTACTCAGAAAGCCTTTTATTAAGCATATATATTCCAAATGTGATTATACAGCTCTTTTTTTGGTGATTAGAAAACCTTTTTGTTTGAATTGATGAGTTGGTTTATTTAATTATACAGCCATGAGAGTGGCTTGCTTAACAACCCTCTAAGTTTTCATGGCAATACACAAAACACTCACAGAGAATTGAGTGTTCACACTGTAAAACAAGAGGGGGGGAAATCCAGACCCCTGGTGGACTTTTTTCTGTCAGTGGTCTCATAATTTGTTGAAATTAATGAAAAATTAGCCATGTTCAGAGTACTTGTAATCTTTCTACTGACCTTGCCCCATACTCTGACCTTCATCTTCTGCAGTTTAAAACTTAAACAAATGCATGGCTGATGTTTAATTAATTTAAGAAATTCAACATTGAAGTCTAGGATAGCGCAGGGCATGCTGGGTAAGAACCAACTCTTGGTGTTCTAAAAGCCAGACTCACAGCTGTTTAGCTTGGCTAATCAGGGGGCCCCACCGATGCCATAAATTTATTGCACGTTAAACAGTCATGGCTTCCCCCAAAGAATCCTGGGAAGTGTAGTTTGTGAAGGGTGCTGAGAGTAGTTAGGAGACCCCTATTCCCCTGAGAGAGCTCCAGTGGCCAGAGTGGCTTAACAGTCAGCCCCCCTTCTGTGAATTGTAACTCTGAGAGAGGAATATGGCCTTCCCTAGCATAGATAGATAGATAGATAGATAGATAGATAGATAGATAGATAGATAGATAGATAGATAGATAGATAGATAGATAGATAGATAGATAGATAGATAGATAGATAGATAGATAGATAGATAGATAGATAGATAGATAGATAGATAGATAGATAGATAGATACTTTATGATTATGGTGAGCTGCCTTAAACTGTCAGGAAAAGTGGGGGATACATTTGTTTATAAATTAATTAATTTATTAATAGGACCAATCAAGTGCAGCTGTGCGGCAACATCACTGACTAGAGGGACACAAAGGCAATCCTTTGACCTCTGTTTAAATTAGAATGGGAAGGAGGAAGGCACCCCCCCTGGCAGCCAGACTACCTTGCCAAAAAAAGGATGCTCACTCTTTTGCCACAATGCACTGTGGTAGTTTCTGCTGTACCCCCCTGGTATCCCTCTGCCTTTAGTAAGAAAAGATACATTTTACCTCTCTCTCTCTCTCTCTCTAGCTAAGCAATGCCTCTGCTTATTACTGTCCAGATCCCAGGAAAGCCTCAACACCTCTGTGGATCTTTTTGTCCTTAAAAGTCCCAGCTATGGGTTGCTACCTTAACCCATTACTGTTATTTCTCTAGGATAACTCTGATGCCACCATAGAGGCTGTTTCAACCTTTATGTCTCTTATTGCCAACCACAGCCAGCATGTTCCTTGTGACAGTTAGCCAAGAACTAGGCATGTATTTAAACCAACCAGATTTATTTAATCTGATTCTCAAGCATGTGGGTACAGAATAATGTTCTCTGGTTTTTATGAGTTATACTTTACTTTCACAAATATTATCAGTAAACCCAACCCGCTCTATGCAAGACCAAGCCCTACCTGTCAGTTGTTATCCACCCTTTATAAAAAGAACACCATCCCGCACTCTCTCAGCCAATCAACACACAGCATTCACAAACATTCCAACTCATTCACACCCCTTCCTTTCATTATCTAATTATCATTCTCCTCATATAAACATATACCAACATACATTACAGAATATAATAGCGAAACATACATTTCATTGCAGCGTAGCATGGCAAGACAGATAATATTGGCCATGGCAACAGAGATAGAGTTCCTCTTTGCCGTCTTTTTCAGTTCCCCTCCCACTGCCAATAGGAGGGTCTTTTCAGAAGGTAAAAAATGCCTCCTGTACCAGTTCAGCATTCATACCATAACATTCATAGCAACCATCAATATGCTCTGTACAAACAGGTTGGTATTAGTATGAGCAAATTTAATTCCTTCCACAATTCCATTGTCAATTAATTATACTTGCAGTTTCTCAGAGCTGTTAAAATGTGATGTTTAGCATTCATACACTTTTATCTGAACAACTTGAGTGCTGGATTATCCAAAACAAGCTATAGTCTGTAGTTATCGAGGTTGTTTCCTTTTAATTTTTCAGACATCTTTGTTTTCAACAAAAACTTTTAACCTATCTAGAGAATTTGCCTTCTTCTGCCAACATATTTTGGCAGACAAAGCAGGCGTCTAAGTAATGACAAATACAATATGTTTTGAGAACTATTCAGATGTTGAGAGCTATTCATTATGCTGGTGATTGCTTTGCTGTGGAAAGGAACGAAGACAGATATGTCTAGCCATTTTATTAATTTTATGAAATGAAGCATTACTAGTATTGCAAACATTTCTCCCTGCTATAAACTTTTCTTCGTGGGGCTTTACTTCCCTGTTTTAGTTCTCAAGTCCTGGCACTCTTAAATGTAGGCACAAACCTACAACTTGTGACCATGCATGCATTGAAAGCAAAATTAGGAGGCAGCTCAAAGCATATTTTATATATATATTATACAGCCACAAGAGTGGCTGTATACTATAGTCAGCATGGATTTTTCACATTCCGCAATGTTAAACTGAAAATACCCCCCATGTCATTCTGATGGTTCCCATAAGCTCATTTCAAAACAAAACCTTACAAAATTTACAGTCCTGAACTCAGAAACGCTTGCTAACAACCCTCTATATTTTCATGACGATACACAAAACAGTCAGAGAGACTCGAGAGTTCAAAGTGCAAAAAGAGAAAACAAACAGATCCCTTTGGGACTTCTTTCTGTCAGAGTTCTCATAATCTGTTGAAATTAATTAAAAAACAACTGAGTTCACAGGGTACCTGTAATCCTATTACTGACCTTGTCCCATACTCTGACCTTCGTCGTCTGCAGTTTAAAAGTTTAAAAAACATCTCGCTGATTTTTAATTAATTAAAGAAATTTTGCACTGAACGATAATGTTGGGCATGCTCAGTAAGAAGTGACTGCAGTGTTCTAAAAGCCAGACTCACAGCTGCTGGGCTTGCCTAATCAGGAGGCCACACCCACACCAGATCTTTATTTCACTTGAGACAGTCATGGCTTCCCCCAGAGAATCTTGGAAAGTGTAGTTTGTGAAGGGTGCTGAGAGGAGACTCCTATTCACCTGAAAGACCTCCAGTGGCCAGAATGGTTTAACAGTCAGCCACTCTGATTGAAGCTCTGTAAGGAGAACAGGGCCTCTCCTAGCAACTCTCAGCGCCCTTCACTAATTACACTTCCCAGAATTCTTTGGGAGAAGCCATGACTGCCTAAAGTGGAATAAAACTCTGGTGTGGATGTGGCCAGAGACAGCTTTGGTTTAAATTTGGGTGGAAGGCTACATGTGCCTGCTGTAGAATAAAAAGGTGGGGAAACTCTGAAAAAGAATGATACTGTTCACAATGTTTCCTTTTGGAAAGGAAAGGGGCTTCCCCTCTGCCCAGTGCCCATCAATCCAATCTCCTCCCCTCCCCTTTCCTCCCTCCCTTCCCCCAGGTCAGTTTCACCTATCCTAAGCATGATTGCAGATAACCAGTGTGGTGTAGTGGTTAGATTGTTGGACTACGACCTGGGAAACCACGGTTCAAATCCTCACACAGCCATGAAGCGCACTGGGTGACCTTGGACAAGTCACTGCCTCTCAGCCTCAGAAAAAGGCAATGGTAAAACCATCTCTGAATACTGCTTACCATGAACACTCTATTCATAGGGTTGCCATAAGTCATAATTGACTTGAAGGCAGGCCATTTCCATTTCAAGCATGATTGCACAGGAGTAAATCCCAATGAACTCAAAAACATGCAAATGATCAAACCTGCCTCCCCTCCTCCTCCCTCCTATCCCCTCCCTCTTGCTCCTTCCCTCCCCCTTCCTTCACCTTCACTTCCCCTCCCCATTCCCCTCCAATCCCCTCCTTCGCCCTCTCCTCCCTCCCCTCCCGTCCCCTCCTCCCTCTCCCCTCCTGGTCAGTTTTACCTATCGTAAGCATGATTGCACGGGAGTAAATCCCATTGTACACGATAAGCATGCAAATAATTACATCTGCCCTCCCTTCCTCCTATCCCCTCCTTCTTGCCCCTTCCCTCCCCTTTCACACCGCCCCTCCCCTTCCAAACCCCTCCTTCTGCTCCCCTCTCCCCCTTCCTCCTTCCCTCTACTCTCCCTCCTTCTTCCCCATGGTCCCCTGCCCACTCCAGGCCTCGCTCCCCATGGTCAGTTTCACCTATCCTAATTATGATTGCAACGGAGTAAATCCCACTGAACTCAATAAGCATGCCAATGATCAATCCATTCTCAGCACACTTGCACAGGATCCCATTTCTTACCTCCTGGATTAAAAAGCAGAGAAATTCATTAATAGGCAAAAAAACCTCTTGTTTCTCAGTAGTTCCATTATGGCTCCTATCCGGTTGGCACTCACCACCTGAGTTCACTATTAGAGGGAGTGGTGATGATGACAAATTTACATGTCTGATTGTCAATAGATTCATAACAGACAAAATGAAACACTTGTTATATATATACACACACACAAATACAGAGAGAGCGAGAAATTCACTGCCACATGATGAAGTGATGGCCACACCATTAGATGCTTTCAAATGGGATGAGGCATTAACTGATAATATTTATAAAACACTCTTTGAGCCAAACACTGTCCTTGTAACATACAACATGAAAGCATGAAAGCACAAATAACATTTATGTTGCAAACAAATAGTGCAATCTCATCCAAACAAATGTGATTCCACATTTAATTTTTTTTTCAAAGATCAAAAATGTTTATTGAAAGGTCCAGGAGACTAAATGGTCTCCTCCTAGTAACAAAGTGACATCAGAGCAAGCTCCTGGTGAGCCTTCCTGGGAAAAGAATTCCATAGCTGGGAGGGTAGGGTGGGTAGAGAAGATAATTTCTCCAGTCATATGTGCCTTGCTTCAGGAGGGCTTCCAAGGGTGGACGACAGATATACCAGTGGGTATTAGCCATGACACCTAGATGCAATCTCCAGGATCAGCTGTAGTATTCCTCTCAGTACTAGTTGGGGAGGAGGGAGCAAACATCCTGTGCTTCTTTTGGGAACAATAAACTGGAGTAGATTGGTCCTTAGTCTGATCCAACAGAGCTCTTAGGTTCTTGATTTTTTGAATAAAAACTTAAAGAAGATAAACACAAATGTAACAAATAGCGTAATACAAATCCTATTAAATCATCATGAATTGTAGTAAGTCTCTCATTCCAGAAGGAGAGTCTGGTTTGTCTTCAAGCTCTTTTTCATATGCTCTTCTTTCTATAGGGAAGGCTTTCTTTTTTCTGCTTCATTATAAATCTCCCAAGCCTTACACAGCCATTCTGCCTCCAGTAGATCACTCTTGGGTTTCCAGTACTTAGTGATAAACAGCTAAAAAAGTTTTATAAGACTGAAGAATCTGGGTCACTATGCAAAATTAGCCCCAGATTGGCCCAACACAGGAGATCTCACAGCTGATGTGGGGGAATGTATTGTGAGGACACATAGTACACGACAAAAATCAATATAGGAAGTACATTTGTAATTGTTCAGAAAAGACCAGAACTCCTTGATTTTTGGTATTTCTTTTCTCATCCTACAGGTTCTTAAAGCTATGGACAGACCTGAGTGGGGGGGAAACTGCTATCACAAACAGCTGAACAAGTTAATCCTGAGCGAATGCAAAACTAGTCTCCAAGGTTAGGAACATGCCCACCATTCATTTTTATCTGCTAGAACGTCTGTTTACATGCAAAAGGCACATGAAAAGAATGTAATCAAACAAACTATACTACTACTTGGGGTGGGGAGAGTGTCTCTGATGCTCCAGGAGAGGTGAAGAGGGGGAAAAGTAAGATATATAATATAATCTTCAGCAATTCAATCTGTGTTTTGTAATCCTGATCTTCGATATAGAGGCTATATCATATTTGCAAAAAGGATGACATAAGATGCAGTGTATTGTTTGAATAACAATGTGATCCTGTGTATTGAGAAGTAAGTCCCAGGTTAGTGTGTATAATAGCATTGTAGCCTAATTTAGGTTTATAGCATGTATAATAGCATGTATATGCAGTTGAATCTCTCCCACAAAATACTGACAGCTCATCTACATGGGAACATTTCTTCACAGCAAATACACTGCATTTACCTTTATAATAGATTTGCACCATCCACAGTTCCTGCTCAATGTTAGCTGCCAATTGTTTTTTCCCATTCACACAAGTAGGCATTCCTATGGGGAGGATTAGTCTCGCTGTTTCCTTGTAGCCCCACCCTCTAATTATACATTTCCATGTTGTCTGGTTAATAGGTGACTGAGTATGCTCAGTCCGTTCTGCCAGTTGCAGTAGGTTCCTTTAAAAAACATCTGTGTTTTCCATGCCTTTGGTTGGTAGGATACAGCTGAAATGCAAATCTTTGTTTATGCTTTTGTGCACAAGTTAGGGGGAAAAGAAAATAAAGGCACCATTTGAAGCAACATAAAAAAGACCAGCAGAATGGAGGAGACCAATCGGCAGTTGCTTATCAGCCTACAGGAAAGAAAATGAAAGAAGGGAAGTGGAGATAGTGGGCATGGATAGGGGAATGATTGACACACCCACCTAAAAGCATAGGAGCAAAGCATCTGCAAGCACTAGAGAAACAGAGTGGAGACTTTTTTTCTCCACTTTTTGTATTATCAGTGGATTGGGTTAGTACGGATTTATAGGGGGGAAACTGCATGATAGGTTCTGTTTGCCAGTAACATCATGTGAACCATGCAAATTTAAAGGAGATCTGAGTAGCACCAAACACACAGTAAACCATCATGTAGATGAGCCCTGACAGTCAGGAGGCAATGTTGGGTAAATCTGATGCAAGCAAGGTCTGAACCAGTGTAATTTTGTTGTTCTTGAAATCCCAGTTAAACCTCACCCAGGGCATTCTTTTTCATGTTGCCCTGTCTTACTCAGTTTACATTTTCCTTTTTAGCACTTTGTCTGCATTCATCTGCCATCTCAGCAATGAAGCTATGTGAAATACTACTAGCTGAGCACAGTAAACCATTGCAGTACTCTTGGTGCTCTCATTGTAGTGCTTTCAGTTATTAACTGAAAAACTTCAATTGCTTCAGATGCTTGAACGTGTCAGAAAAAATTAAAGCAGTTCCGCTAGAAAGGTGTTCTAGCCATGTAATGCTGAAGAAAATTCATTTTTAGAAAAGAAGACTGCTGGTGATTACAACGCACATATAATGTCTGCCTTAATAACATTCCTTTATGATAGTTGGTGGGGAGATCACATTACACTGCACTAGAATTCCCTTTCATTTTAATAGATGTAAGCCATTGTCCCTCAGAGGACAAGCATGATGACTTCTGCACATTAAATCTATGATGTGCAGAAGTCTGTGAGCTGGGAAACTTTAAGGGACTTGCTTTTCAAGGTTGGAAGAAATATTATTTATTTCATTTGTAAATCACTTTCCATGATGCATCCCAAAGTGATGTAAAATATAACAACCTCTATAAAACAGTTAAATGTATAAAAACAGTTAAAACAATTGAAGATAAAAACAATTTAAGACAATTAGATATATATAAACAGTTTAAAACAAGAAGAGCACACACATAAAATCAAATCAAATGATGAAAGAATTATTCATGAAAACAACTGTGATAGCCACAATTAATATTTATCATCATTTCATTTGGCAGTGGATTTAGAGGAGCAGCCTTCCCCAGCCTGATGCTGATGGGAGTTGTAGTCCAAGACATCTGGAGGGTACCAGGTTGGGGAAAGCTGATTTTAGAGACACTAGGAAAATTAAAAGTCCTAATGTAGCCATTCCCAAAGCCTTGGCATGAACTGAAGACCCTATTAACCTCAAAGAAACTCACTGTACTTGAAGTGCTTTGTGGTTGAAGCGGTATAACATATTAAAAATAACAACTTAATTCTGCTGGTGGATCATATAGCTTTAAAATCTTCATTCATTTCCTTTGCAGTTCAAAAATAAAAGAAGCTGTTGCATTTCATCCCGCCCCACCCCCCACCCCAAAAAAGGCTTTCCAAATATTCTGGAATACAATTTGTTCCACTCATCCTTCAGGGGAAGAGAAGTGTTACTTTCCTCTTGATAAAAAATACCATTTCTATTTTGAGCATTCCCACACACTATTCTTACTGCACCCTTCAGTCTTGACCAGCTTATGGACTTCTCTGTAATCCTTACAGCGGTTTTCCTTTACAAGGATTAGATAGTCAGGGCCATTAACCCACAGTCAAGGGCACCGTT
Organism: Rhineura floridana; assembly: GCF_030035675.1. Lineage (NCBI taxonomy): Eukaryota > Metazoa > Chordata > Lepidosauria > Squamata > Rhineuridae > Rhineura > Rhineura floridana. The sequence continues at coordinate 36,857,247 of NC_084488.1, read as the reverse complement.
CCACTTATTAGATTTCTTTTTTAATATCAGATACCTTTGATCCCAAGCTATGCTTTCTTGGCAGACAGCTCGCCTGAAGCATAACACATATTTTCCATAAACAGCCACAGAATATGTGCTCCTTTCAGCAGTAGGTACTGTTTAGCAAATTAGAGGGGTATTGGAGAGGGAAAGCTGTGCAGCAAAAGCACTAGGAACTAACTTTTTAAAAATAACCAATTTAAATCACAGACCGCTTTAGTCTGCTGCTTCTTACAGCAGGTTCACCATTACCTCCCCAAGACGTTTCCTGCCATTCACTATAGAATTCCATGTTGCAGGCCTTTCTACACATTCATGTGTGGGGGCATAAAATGTGTAGGGGGACCAGGTGTGAGCCTTCTGGCCACACCCCCAGTGTCTCAAACCCCACCCACCCTTTCAGTCTTCTCTCATTGAGCAGAAAGGTCAGAAGGAGCCTTCTAAGCACAGTCAAATATGCCTGACAGCGTCCCTGTAATTGGGAATACTGCACTTTCCTTGCCTGTTTACAGCATTTTTACCCCACTCTTCAGTTGAAAAGGCCCCTAAACCAGCTTGCTCAACAAGTAAAAAGAAGAAGATAGTCCCTGCCCTTAGGCCTTGCAGTCTAAATTTTATTTATTTATTTATTTTGTTCAATTTTTATACCGCCCAAAGCCCGAAGGCTCTCTGGGCGGTGCACAGCATAAAGTTATTACAACTATAAAGTACAATAAAATCACAATAAAAACATCAAAACATACATTTCAAACATTCAACATCCTAAAACATTATTAGCTACAAGTGAAATATGTTAAAATAAGTTCAAGTATTAAAAATATTAAGAATATTAAAATGCCTGGGAGAATAAAAAAGTTTTGACCTGGCGCCGGAAAGATAAAAGAGTGGGCGCCAGGCGCACCTCATTGGGGAGACTATTCCATAATTCGGGGGCCACCACTGAAAAGGCCCTAGATCTCGTTGCAACCCTCCGAGCCTCTCTGTGGGTCGGAACTCAGTGGAGGGCCTTTGATGTTGAACGTAGTGAGCGGGTAGGTTCGTATCAGGAGAGGCGTTCCGCCAGGTACTGTGGTCCCGCACTGTGTAAGGCTTTATAAGTCAAAACTAGCACTTTGAATCTAGCCCGGAAACAAATAGGTGCAAACGCGCCAGAACAGGTGTAATATGCGCAGACCGCCTGGTCTTCATCAGCAGTCTGGCTGCAGCGTTTTGCACTAGCTGAAGTTTCCGGACTGTCTTCAAAGGCAGCCCCACGTAGAGCGCATTGCAGTAGTCCAGTCTAGAGGTTACCAGAGCGTGCACAACTGAGGCGAGGTCATTGCCGTCCAGATATGGGCGTAGCTGGGCTACCAACCGAAGATGGTAGAACGCATTCCGTGCCACCGAGGCTACCTGAGCCTCAAGAGACAGGAACAGATCGAAAAGAACCCCCAAGCTATGGACCTGTTCCTTCAGGGGGAGTGTAACCCCATCCAGAACAGGCTGAACATCCATCATCTGGGCCGAGAAGGTACTCACCAACAGCGTCTCAGTCTTGTCAGGATTGAGCCTCAGTTTGTTAGCTCTCATCCAGTCCATTATCGCGGCCAGGCAATGGTTCAGCACATCAACAGCCTCACCTGAAGAAGATGAAAAGGAGAAATAGAGTTGCGTGTCATCAGCGTACTGGTGACAACGCACTCCAAAACTCCTGATGACCGCCCCCAGCGGCTTCATATAGATGTTAAAAAGCATGGGGGACAAAACTGATCCCTGTGGGACTCCACAATGGAGAGTCCAGGGTATCGAGTAATGCTCCCCAAGGCCTACCTTCTGGAGACGACCCGCCAAGTAGGAGCGGAGCCACTGCCAAGCAGTACCTCCAATTCCCAACTCCGCGAGTCTTCCCAGAAGGATACCATGGTCGATGGTATCAAAAGCAGCTGAGAGATCAAGGAGAATCAACAGAGTTACACTCCCCCTGTCCCTCTCCCAACATAGGTCATCATACAGGGCGACCAAGGCTGTTTCGGTGCCGAAACCAGGACTGAAACCGGATTGAAACGGATCAAGATAATCGGTTTCATCCAAGAGCACCTGGAGCTGGCTGGCAACCACCCATTCCAAGACCTTACCCAAAAATGGAACGTTCGCAACCGGTCTGTAGTTGTTCAAATCATCTGGGTCCAAGGAGGGTTTCTTCAGGAGTGGTCTCACTACTGCCTCTTTTAAGCAGCTAGGGACCACTCCCTCTCTCAAGGAGGCATTTATAACCTCCCTGGCCCAGCCGGCTGTTCCATCCCTGGCAGCTTTCACAAGCCAAGAGGGGCAAGGATCTAGTGCAGAAGTGGTTGCGCGCACTAGTCCAAGTACCTTGTCAACGTCCTCAAGCTGTACTAACTGAAATTCATCCAATAAATGAGGACAAGACTGTGCTCCGGCTACCTCATTAGGTTCGACTGCCATAACATTGGAGTCTAAGTCCCGGCGGATGCATAAAATTTTCTCTTGGAAGTGCCCAGCGAACTCATTACAGCGGGTTACCGATGAATCTTTAATATCCTGAGGGCTAGAATGTAGAAGCCCTCAGACAATTTTAAAGAGCTCCGCTGGACGGTTGAGAGATGATCTAATAGTGGCAGCGAAATATCGTTTTTTCGCTGCCCTCACCGCTTCTGTATACAGTTTAGTAGAGGCACTTACCAAGGCATAATTGCATCCGTCAGGAGTACACCTCCATCTGCACTCAAGCCTCCTCCTCTCTTGCTTCATCATTCTCAACTCCGGGGTATACCACGGAGCTGCATGAGCTCTGCATAGGAGAAGGCGCGCAGGAGCGATCGTGTCTACGGCCCGGGTCATTTCCGTGTTCCACAGTTCGACCAAGGCTTCAACAGGAGCGCCAGTCTTATCAGCGGGAAAATTCCCCAGAGCCCTTTGAAAACCTTGCGGATCCATTAGTCTCCGAGGTCGGACCAACTTAATAGGTCCCCCACCCTTGCGGAGGGAAAGGGTCGCTGTTAGCCTAAACTTCAGCAAGCGGTGATCTGTCCATGACAATGGAGTCGATGAAAAACTCCCCACCTCCAGATCACCATCTCCATGTCCGGTGGCGAAGATCAAATCAAGAGTATGCCCCGACACATGTGTCGGGCCAATGGCAAATTGAGACAGCCCCATGGTTGCCATGGAGGCCATGAAGTCCTGAGCCGCCCCAGATAAGGCAGCCTCGGCATGGATGTTAAAGTCTCCCAGTACCAATAGTCTGGGGGACTTCAACAGTACCTCCGAGACTACCTCTGTCAGCTCAGTTAGGGAAGCTGTTGGGCAGCAGGGTGGGCGGTACACCAACAAGATTCCCAGTCTGTCTCCTTGATCCAACACAAGGTGGAGGCACTCCAAACCAGTCGTCACCAGGACAGGGTGCTTGATGAGTGAGAGAGAGCTCCTATAGACCACAGCTACCCCACCTCCCCGACTCTCGGATCTACCACAGTGTTGAACCATATACCCAGGTGGGCAGAGCTGGGAAAGAGCAACTCCCCCCTGATCACCCATCCAGGTATTGGTTACAAATGCCAGGTCGGCGCCCTCATCCACAATTAAATCGTGGACGAGGGAGATTTTATTGTATACCGACCTGGCATTTAAAAGCAACACTTGGAGATCCGAGAGCTGGCTGATAGGACAACCAACAGTCCTGCGGTTGTGAGGAAAACCGGAACAAGGCACAGGCACAACTTGTCTGGGACGAGTTCCCCTTATCTGGCATGTTCTCCTCACAACGCCATACCTCCCATTACCCGTCACTACATTAATTGGGGCCCCCGAAAGTCCCCCTGCTCGGGACACTGTCGTCTCTCCCAGGCACATAATAAAATACACGTGAATACACACTCACGCACTCAAATACACATTCAAGTCATTCACACACACATAGTCCACAGGTTCATTACACATAAACCCAAACTTACATATTCATATACCCATTCAAACTCATTCACGCTAATCACAGTCCACAATTAAAACAATAGCAACAGGTATTCGAGCACTCAGCACTCGCACGAGCGGGAACAGCAGTGGTCTGGTTTGGCCGGAATGGTAATATGGCCAAAATGATGGCAAACAACCGGAAGCTGCAGCACTAATAGCAGCGACGTCCGTAATCAGGCCGCCTATCCCACATAGGATAATAATAATAGCCCAAGTCACAACAACAATGGTGATGGCACACACCTCAAAAAGGAGCCACGGCCACAGCTGGACCCCGTCAGTCCACAACCAAGCAGCACAGCAGCAGCAATTTCAAATAGCAGCCATGACGGCGACGCACACTCCGCTCCCACCAAGTCTCATCGCCGCCGCCACAATTTTTCTTCTTAATTTCTTTCCTTTTCTTCTTCTCTTCCTCAGTTCCACTTCCAAGCCCATAGAAAGCGCCGCCGCCAGCACAAACGCCAACGATGAAACAGGCACGACGGTCCTCCAAAAAACATGATACATACAGAAAAGGGGATGTGGAGGAAGGAGGGGGAAAGCACATTCAGGCACCTGTTCTTAAAGTGACAAGGTTGTTATAAAAACCAGCTGGGATAGAAACAACTCTGGGAGAAGCGGGGCCAAAAGGAACTCATCATGCAGCACTGCTGATGGAATGGCTTTCCACCTCTCCCTCTGCTACAACCTCATGGAATGGCTGCTGCGGGATAACCATTCAGAGAGGGCAAAAGGGAGCCCTTCTTTAGTTCCTATGGACTTTGGCAAAATATATGCATTTTTAAAATATATATATTCATCTAGCACCCTGACAAAATTGGCTGAATTAAACCTGCAACAGTTAATTGAAGTGCAAACATGGGAATTCCAGAGGAACATGCTACTATTCCCCTGGGACTCACTCCAAAGTGCCCAGAAAGCCCCCTTCTTCTCTTTGTAAGAAGGATTCACATTCCGCCCATTTGTACTTTGCTGATCCTTTGCCCTGAGTTGTCATGCATCCAGTATTATGGCCTGTTGAATGCCCTCAGTGCGCACCTTGCTAGCCTTTTTTCTATAAATGAAGGGGAAATGCCCTGTTCACTTAGCCTTGTAGAAAAGTGGCTCGAAGTGAGAATTGCCAGAGGCAACCAACGTGTGTGAACTATGTGATCCCCTTTTCTTGCCCCTTCACCTTGGAGAGGTGTTAATGGCCACACTTGGCTGGGACCATTTAAATATTAATATTACTAACAGAGGCAGACTTGCAAATTTCCCCAGGAATAAAAAGGACATTGTTCAACCCCTTAACTACTGTTAAAACATATGTATGTTTTTGAAGCTGCTTTCAGCAGTGGAGCCATTAACATGTGAAGGAATCCAGGCTGCACATAAGTCGCTCCTGTGTTCGTTCCTCTGTCCAACGCAATTCCTGTTTATAACATAGTTAGGGTGTTCAGCTCTGACTGTTTAAAAAAACAAAGTGGTGTGAATTAAAATGCTAATTCTCATAGGTCAAGATCGAAGGCATTCAATCTTGGAGAGTTTCATGGAGAAATTCATGGAGAGTTTAAAAGGGAACATCAATTAAATATTAAAGGGAAATATTATGCAAATTACCTGCATAAGAGAGTAAAGCTAATAACTGAGCCAACAGAGCAGGGATAATGACTGATAAAAAATGCAGGAGGTATTAATTGTCACCTGGTCTATATATCAGGGTGGTCTGGGACAAGCAGCAGGACAGATTAATCACAATGGCTAAGTATGCCATTGAGGACTGTACCAGCCAAATTGGGTTCCTGAGGATAGTACAATTAGTGGAAAGGGGCAACATAAGAATACAAATTGCAAAGAAAATCCACAATAAGAAAATTGCAGCTGAAGCCAACTGAATGTATCACCAGCTTTCCAGGAGATAATAAACCTTGGGAAAGAGATCAGCAGAAGACTATCAAGGTAGGTACAGTAGAGCAGATGAAACATTTCATTTCTACAAATGCAATGTTTTTTTAAAAAAACTTCTCTGATTTCTGAATTGTCATTCAGTTCTAGCAAGTCAGGTATATACAATTTGATGAAGGCATATTCTGTAAGTTGTTTCCACATGTTGGTACTGGCCTATAGCTTGAGTTACTTCATCACTGAGTATAATTGTTGCATAAACTGGCAACTCTGTTCTGAAATGCAATTTTCAATTGTCTAAAAATCTGTGCTGATAAACAAGCTGAACTACACATCACAGGATAATCATGAGATGTAGCCCTGTTGCAATTTATAATATTAGTACGTAAGGATGGGTGAGAGATTTGATTCAGTTTGCACCAAGCTAAATCTATCAAATCCACACTTTCCGAAACAATATGAGAACCAAAACATAGCCATCCTCTGAAGTGCAGACTTATTAAAATTTTGCAATACATATATTAGGGGAAAGTGTGCATAAAATGAATATATGAATGAAAACAACATACAAAAATGTGTTATAAGATGATAAATTGCTTTCAAAAATATGTACGTTAGTCAAAACTGACTACAAAAATGTGTTTACTCAGAAATTTTCAGTAAAATGCTGGAGAATTTTCATGAGGATTTTAAAACATAGCAAAATATTGCAGAAATTTGGAGAACTAAAGTTAAGGTTGGAAAGATGAGAAACTGAGAGAACCGAAATTGACAGATCTTTCAATCCTTATAGTAGGAGTTGTATGTTTCAAAGCCTCCCTATGTATACAAATTTCCTGCATTTAGAAAAGAAACACAGCAGGGGACATGTTTCTCTTTTAGTACTCTCTCTGATGTGTTAGTTTTCTACATGTAGAGAAAGTTTTTAAAAAAGCAGAAAAGTGTCATGGAAAACTTAGAAGACACACCAGTCAGTAAGCTACACAAGAACTTTGTTATCTCTCTCATACTAGAACAGAACAGTCACAGAAAACTCCTGTCTCTACCCAGCATCCCAGATGCACCTCATGAGTGAGCTATACAGTGACACCATCTACACAAGTGCACATTCATATACACAATGCCATTCTTGCTCTTTGAGCAGGGGTGTGTTTGCCTGCATCCCCTCCCTTGCCAAGGAAGACTTGGGAGGTTGACTCCCAAAGAGAGGGGGCTGGAGTGGGGAGCAGGGTGGGCTGTTGTGGCAAATCAGCAAAGGGATAGAGCCTGGCTTTATAAGCCAGCTCTGCCCCCAACTCACCCATGTTCATTTCGCTGCACCCTCCCTCCCTAATGCGTGTGGGCTTTGTCTAGTTGCCTGTTTCAGGGGCTGAGGAGGAATTGGGGGGGGCTTTCTCAATTGGCCATTAGGATCCCTCCTGTTTCACCTATTCCACAAGGCTGGGACATTCTGACTGGCTTCGTGGAAGTAGTGGTGTTTTGTTTGTTCTTTGTTTGGCATTGACTCTAGACAGATGAGGAAGTTCAGAACATGACTGTTAGGAACACTGAGGGTGCCCTTTGGTCCTGATAAGCATAACTTGGTGAATGCTGGACATCAGGGCCTGGGTGTGCATGTTGGGCCCACATATACCCAAGGCTCACCCAGGCAAGGAGGGAGTAAGCTTCTCTCATTATTTGGCTGGGGAGCCACAGATTATGGCTGTATACATGCCTAGGGAACTGGAGGGATCATTCTCTACTAGAATTAGACAAATTCCTCACCTGCCTGTAATTGGATTTGGTTAATTTGGTTCTTCCAGTTGTTATATTAATAAATATAATCTTTTTACAAAAGCTTGGTGTCACAAGTCTTCATTGCAGGTGTGACAGCAATCTTCCCAACCCAGTCTGTACCATGTACCATGTGAATATTCCAATCAGCTATAAGAATGGAAAAAGGAGTCATGTATAAAGTATCAGCCACAGATCTATTTCTTTGGATGCTGGGTAACCACTCTAGAATCCTATAGTGTTTTACTTCCCCATGTGGGTAGACAACAGGAAGGACCTTAATCTGTAAGCCATTCACAGAAATGAACCCCTGTACTAAGATCTACTAAGCTGCAGAAAGAGAAAATGCTCAATGTAAAATGATACCTTCTGAATCCTCCTCAGGGGAACCAAAATGATGATCTCTTCTGAATAATGTCCAGTCTTCACCACCATTTTATTTTTATTTATTTATTATTTGATTTATATCCCGCCATTCCTCCCAGCAGGAGCCCAGGGCGGCAAACAAAGTGCTAAAAACACTTTAAAACATCATAAAAACAGACCTTAAAATACATTAAAACAAAACAACGTTAAAAACATTTTTAAAAAAGCTTTAAAAACATCTTTTTAAAAGGGTTAAAAACATATTATTAAAAAAGAATTAACAAGCAATTCTAACACAGACACAGACCATTAAATTCAAGTTTTTGCTAATCCTGCAAGCAAAGATCAAAATGAAAAGAAGAAAATATGTGCCAAGTCATTCTACTAATTCACAACAATATTTTAATAATTAGCAATAATAATAGCTTTCTTTACCTATAGGGCCATACATAATTTTGATTTAATTTTTCATTGATACTGTCTTTACATTCAAATAGAATGATTTGTAATGATGATTCAACGGCATCATTAATTAAGTTATTGTGACGAGGCAAATGTGCTTAATGCCTAATTGCTTACTACCCTTAACAAATATTGAATGAAGCCAAAGGCAATGATAGAAAGAAGCCTGTTCCTGGACTTCAATAATCTTTTCAACTGAAATCATCATTCAACATGTTTATGTTTGTACACTGTTCATTTGTGATGAGACACTTGACACAAATGTAGTGTTACCTTTACATCTCTATTTAAGATAAAGGCAGCTGGCAGATTGTGAAAGGATGAAACTGTTCAGCCACCTGGTGTTCATTTTCAGTTATAAAATAGTTGCTTTCTATTTAAGACTGTTCCTGCCAGGGGGTTTAAAAGCTTGTCCAGGAAACAGAAAACTTAAAGTAGCAGGGAAGCAACTTTATTATTATGGGAATGAGAACCTTAGCAAAACTTTAGTGCCCTTCTGATTGGCTAAGAGGTTGGAAGTAGGAGCAGAACTAGTGCATATCAGTGAAGTTATCATCAAGCATGCAAAGGACAAAAGAGAAAGGGCTAGAAATCAGAAGAAATCAGGATCAAGAGCGCTGCAGAGGATCCAGACTCCAAGGACAACAGGAGCTGAGTTTCAAGGAAGAAAGCTGGAAGATATACTGCTAATGGATTAGGTCCTCATGAACTGAAAGAACTTCCTTTATTGCTACATCTTGGCTAAGTACAGTAGGGCCCCACTTCTCAGCGCCCCGCCTTTCGGCATTCCTCTAATATGGCGCCAGCAGGGTGATCAGCTGGAGGGGGAGCAGGAGCTCCCCGCACTCCTGCTGATCGCACCAGAGGAAGGAAAGATCAGCTGTAGCATGTTGTGCACTACAGCTGATCTTCTCCTCCTCCGGGGTGACCAGACTCCCGCACTCCTGCTGATCACACCAGAGGAGGGGAAGATCAGCTGTAGCGTGCTCCAGCTGATCTTCTCTTCTGGCGCGATCAGACTCCCCTGCTCCAGCTGATCGTGCCCTGGAAGATCAGCTTTAGAACGCTACAGCTGATCTTCTCCTCCTCTGGCGAGATCATCGGGTTAGGTTCCAGACCCCCACGCTTTCAGCAGACCCCAGTTTTCACTTTTTGGCGGGAGGCTGGAACCTAACCTGCCTATGAGTGGGGCCCTACTATACAGCAATAGTCTAAACAAAGTTAGATGGATGCATTTTTTCATGATTTTCAAATCCATTAGCAAGATCACCTTGCTTCCTCATTTACAGTTTTTCAGCAGTAGTTTTCCTTCTTGGAAAGGCTTTTCAGTCTTATTTTCAACTGTTGGAAATTGTCTTTAATAGGTGCAGTGCTATTTATATCTTTATATCTTACTGTTCTGAGTTTTCTTCTTTGTTTTCATCGTTTTTTCTTTATTGATTGAAAGCTGCTTTGGACTCTTTCTTTTTTGAGAAAAGGAGATAAAAATGTGTTTGTTTGTTTTTTAAAAAGCAATCAATTTTGAGGTATTTTTTTTTTCAGAATAGAGCATGTCACACTTGGAATGTGCATCCATGGGTCACCCCTTTGATAAAACGAAGCAAAAAAACCTCAGCTTACTAAAGGTGTGAGGTGCAAGCAGAAATAGCCCTGCAGTTACTCAGAGGCTACATGCTGCAGGCGACAAAATGTTTGTCAAGTGACCAGAAAAAAGTCTGGTCAGATTTGTTTGTTTTCAAGTCAATTATGGGGGAGGGGGCAGGTGTTTTCTGTCCAATTTTTGTTTTATAGTTGCACCCCTTAGATCAGGGGTGGGGAACCTCAGGTCTATGACCAAATGTGACCCTCCAAACATCTGTATCTGATATTTGGGACTCTTCCCACACCACAACCTTTTCCCAGTCCACACCCCTCACTGGCTTCATGTCCTCCTCTGGTGTTTTTTTCCTGGCTGGAATGTGTCCTTGAATTCTGATAATGCCTTTTGTTTGCTGGATGGAGGATAAAGAGGCATGTGTAGAAACTAGCCTACTGTACAAAGATAATTTGTCACTTCACCCACTTTGGCCTCTGACCCAACCTATCACTGGCCAGTGGCCCTTGAAAGGTTGTCCAGAAGGAAATGTGGCCCTCAGGCGGAAAAAAAACCCAACCCCTGTCTTGGATGATTGCTTTTTGAACTGGGCCCTAGTCTATGATCCTCTCAAATCTACTGGAACCTGTCTCTCAGCCCACCAAAACCATTATGCCCTGACCTTGTAGACTTGCTCTGGAATCATTTCTAAATCACATCCAGCTAACAGAATTTTTCATTCAGGGGTTAACAGTCCTAGGTCACATCTACACCATATATTTAAAGCACATGACTTTTCCCAAAGCATCCTGGGAACTGTTGTTTGTTAAGGATCCTGGGAACTGTAGCTTTGTGAAATGACATCTCCCAGGATTATCTGAGGAAAGCCATGCGCTTTAGATGGATGGTATAGATAAACCCCTACACATTGTTGAGGTACTATTAGAGTGCACACAATATTCAATGCATCTTATTAATCTATTTCTACCACCACAAGTAGATATATGCCTTTTAGATATTTTGCATCATGCAGCAAATACCTTGGGCCATCACTACGAGCAACCACACTGCATTTCCATTTTTTCCAGCTGTTCCACTTTTCCAATTACTCCAGTAAAATCCTCAACATCTTTCATGTTTGACAGTGGTTACTTACTGCACAAGTATGTCAGTAAGAAGGTGCTTGTAGATTTGCTTTTAAAAATCATCCTCATGGCAAGAGGACAATGTTTTTCTCACCTCAGAATTATGAGCTATCCAAACTGGCAAACAATACAATAAAATTTAGAAGGAATGTTTCGCAGCCAGAAATCCCTTGTGGAAAAAAAACACTACTTGAAGCAGACAATCTGCATGTCTAAGTTTTTTTACATTAAAAACAAATGTTTCATACTACTGAAAACATCTCAGCAACTGGTTCCAAAGCCTTATCAAGATGTAATTTCTAACAGATGCTGGTTTGTCTTCCAGACATAAGTTTCCAGTCACTCTTTAGAGTGTCCCAAGAGGCTATTTCATAAGTGAGCTAAAATCAGCTCCACACAATCCATTTTTCCTTCCCTTTACACTATAGAAAACTGAGACAGACTTACAAAGATTAGGTTTAATACATAACATAGTTTTATGAAATGTGGCACATTGTTTCAAGTGTACACATAGCATACTGAAATACATTCATAGAATCATAGAATAGTAGAGTTGGAAGAGGCCTATAAGGCCATTAAGTCCAACCCCCTGCGCAATGCAGGAATCCAAATCAAAGGATTCCTGACAGATGGCTGTCCAGCTGCCTCTTGAACTCCTCCAATGTTGGAGAGCCCACTACCTCTCTAGGTAATTGATTCCACTGTCATATGGCTCTAACAGTTAGGAAGTTTTTCCTGACGTTCAGTTGAAATCTGGCTTCCTGCAACTTGAGCCCATTATTCCGTGTCCTGCACTCTGGGACGATCGAGAAGAGATCCCGGCCCTCCTCTGTGTGACAGCCTTTCATGTACTTGAAGAGTGCTATCATATCTCCCCTCAGTCTTCTCCAGGCTAAACATGCCCAGTTCTTTCAGTCTCTGCTCATAGGGCTTTGTTTCCAGTCCCCTGATCATCCTTGTTGCCCTCCTCTGAACCTCTTCCATTTGAACTATTTTGAACTATCCTTTTTAAAAAAGTAAAAAAGAAAATTGAAAATTGAAAGTATACACTTATTACAGTAGTGAAATGGTAGTGAAAGGAGAACTCAGGATGCCACCATGCTGTGGAATGTCATGCATAACCCTAAAATCTAAGCCTTGCACCCTTTTTGCAGGGCACCTTTGTGTGGTGGAACACAGCCTCAGACAGTGACAGGAGGGGGGATTTCATTCTCCTTTGACCATGCAGTCCAGACAGGGATGGAATGCAGGCCTTAAGCACTCATGTAGCCCACATATTACAAGTTACAAAGGGTTAGTGCAGGCTTCGCCAACCTGGTGCCCTCCAGATGTTTTGTTTACAGCTCCATCATCCCTGGCTATTGGTCATGCTGGCTGGGGCTAATGAGAGCTGTAATCCAAAAACATCTGAAGGGCACCAGGTTGGGGAAGACTGTGTTAGTAAGCTCGCTATTTTTCACACAACCATTTTGAATGCAGACATCACTACAGCAGGGGTGGCTAACCTGCACCCCTCCAGGTATCGCTGAACTACAACTCCCATCATCTATTCTAGGGCCATTGGCCAGATTGGCTGGGACTGATGGGAGTTGTGTTATTTACTTTTTGTTTAACAAAATGTATATCCTGCTTGATTGTAATAAAGCCTCAAAGCAGTTTACACAAAGAGTTCAGAAACATCTGGAGGTCCACAGATAGTAGCCACCCCTGCACTACAGGCTTACACACTGTTTTCATGTAGTAAAGCTGACTTTTGAAGCCTTTGGGTTGTGAGAATGCCATCTCCAATCTCTAAACAGTGGCCTGCCCACGTAAGGGTGGATGCAATGCCAACATGCAACATGTCATTTTTCAGTGTCAAAAAGAGTGGTAAGCATAGCACATTAAATGTTCAAAACTGGAATTTCACATCACGTTCTGTTGTGCTTGAAACATTTGGTTTCTTTCTTAGCTGCACTGACTCTGCCTTGCAGCTAGTGTTGTTTATGCTAGCTCTTATCTCCCTTGCATTTTTTCTCAACCTGTAAATTTGTAAAGAAACAGATGTACACAAAGACACGGTAAGACGTTATTGCTCTTGCTTTCGACCTTGCAATGTCTCCCCCATACTTTCTATCTCTCAGGGAAACATGAGATTGCTTTCCCGTTCCCTTATGGGAGCCACAACTGTAATTTTTTTTCAACATATTTCATTTTGCTACATTCTTTTCAAAATTACTCATCCTTTATATGAAGCTATTACTAGCATGTTGCCCATCCATAGCTTTATCTGCTTTGGACTGTTTTGAAGATTGCCTTTGCTACGCTAATAATGAAAAGAGAGAGAGAGAACAATAAAAGTCAAAATGCTTTCCAGCTCGACTCGGAGCAGCTTGGAAAATGAATTGTAGCCCTGCACATTATTAGATGTGCAGGTAATGATGTATCCACTCTGCCAAACTCTACACAGATAATAAAAGTTATGGGCATGTTGCAAGCACACTAATTATCTGCAGTCATCAACTCCATAGAGGTGTATACATACATGGGATCCCATCTCAAAAGCAAAGATTAGTTTGCACTAAATACTGTTTACTTCACAGGCTTTTTTTTCCCCCATGAAGATTTTGTGAATGTCATTTTCATGTTCTAAGCAACTCCAGAATCACTTGAAAAACTATTACCGGCTTGAAATATAACCAATGTATCTGATTAATGAGACTGATATAGAGGACTGTCGCTGCCAACTGGGTCTGTCAAGGTTGCAAATACACCGGAAAAGAAAAATGGCTGTCCTTAAACTGAATAATGGGAGTTGATATCTATTGTAGTTTAATATTTATATACCAGCAATTCCCAGAAGCTCTCTTTCAGATGTGACCTTACTGTGATCGATGTTATACAAACACATGCAAAAGCTCTGCTTCTGTCCAGAAGAGCCTTAAAACATCTTTTATAACAGGCAGGCTAACAGCCTACTGTCAAGAATAACTCCATGGCTTGTCCCAGGTGACTAAAGTTTTATATGTCATGCACATGTGTGTGTGCACACACACACATAGCAGTCACACAGAAAGCGCTGATTTTTGGGAGGGGAGGGAAGATCAAGGGCTAGAAAGATAGGCAAGGAGGATAGAACTAGAGTTAATACTTTCAGAATTTTAAATATAAATAAGTAAAGGATTGAATTGTGCCTCCATCTTTATCATGACCAGCAACCTTCAATCCACCCTAAAAAGAAAAATCTGAAAACTTTGGCACGGAATATCTTGAATTCTCAAGAGGAGGGAAATTCATTTGTCCTATAGCCTAAGGGAGCACGTCATATTAACAAAAACTATTATAAGGATATATACTGATGTAATTACTTTGCATTATGTAAGCAGAATGTCATTTGAGTGAAATCCTTTACATTAGCAGAAAGAAATAATAGAGCAGCATTGCACATAAGCAAAAAACTGAGCCGGAGGAAAAAAACGTGTTTTGAAGTAATATAGCCTAATCTGTTGAGAGAGACTATTATAATGATTCAGGCAAATTGAAGTCTACTGACTTCCAAAGCAGAATTTAAATGTTTCTGCTTCCAAGTTCCTCTGCCAGTCTTTTAAAAGAATATGTAGTTATGTTTTCTTCTTTTTCTGAAATGTTTTGCTTTAAAAGGACACAAACAAGAGATAATGGATTATTTCTCAGACAGAACAAATGCGAAACTAGCAAAGGGCCAACATGTACGTGCAGCTCTCTGGTTGCTGGAAGCAGAGCATCCCCTTATGCACATAGACCTGGGCAAATGCAATGGATCAGCTCCCTGGTCCAAAACCAGGAGAGAAATTGCCCATCTCTTGAATACTGGAATCAAAGGCATGTCTTATTTTCATTTTACATTTCCAAAGACTAAAATGGTAGCAACAAAGAAATATTCAGTATTAGAAATATCAATATTTATTATGAATTCAGGTTAATAGAGGGTTTTATTTTACATTATTAACATATATGGAGTAAAACATTAAATCGGGGAAGAGATATCTTCCCCCAGAAACATCACTTCTGTTTTTCTCAGTACATGAATGGCAGTGATTTCATCTTACCCAGTTGAAATAATCTCCCACCCCCGTTCAATATGACAGTTGGATACATCATTTAATTCACAGGGAATGCCAATACATTAAATTGGGCTCCAGATTTAAATATGTGTGCCCGTTTTGCATTTCAGCTGTCAGAACTGCTCAGCTTCAATATTTATCTGATATTTGCAACAGGTCACATTACTTTTTACTCTGGCAATCTTTATCTCTGTTAATATAAGCAGATACTACTAAATACTAAGCATTCTTGTACAATCTAGGCAACTACTTGCTTTTCACAAAGGAAAATTAGTCATCTCATTGAGCATCCTTTCTTCTGCATTACTGAGGGTGTGCACACAGCAGAGTATTTGTGGTTTGCACAGATCCAATATTTCCTTGTATACTTTTGGGTCTACCCAGATGAGCACTTTCAATTGAACTCTATCTCATTTTTTCCTCATCCACAGCAATGGGAATGCATATGTTTGTGCTGTGGTTGATTGGATGTATTCACACTATGTGTTGTCCCCTCCCAACAGTTAGTACTTCTACACCCTCCCTGAGTTCTGGAAAGCTGAGGACCATTGTGGGCATGCATGCAGTTATTGTTTCCCTGTGCATGTGGCACTGGAGGCTGGTCTATTTATGCAAATGCTCTCAGACAGCCCTTACCTACCTGCTTTCTTACTTACATCCAGTGCAGGAGGCAGCATGGCCTGTCACCTTCCTCCTCCATAGTCTCAATTTTGTCCTTGTAGCTCTCAATGGCAAGGAAGATGGTACAAACCTAGAATTAGCTGGCTGTGCCTTTCATTGGCTCCACCTACAGTCAGTCAATCTACCTTTTGCCCTACCAGTCCCAATGGGCACAAGCTACTAGTGGTATGGGTCATTTTTTTATTATTTTAGAGATACAAATTGTCTTTATCTAACTCACAGCCTACACTCCCCCACCCCAATTTAATTTGGATTTTACTGATCTTTGGATAATGCACTAAGGAGGAAAAAAATCCAGCATAAAATCATATTACCCAACTATGGATGTACTGAAGCATATTGTGTGGGTGGTTTTTTGTTTGTTTGTTTTTAATATGTGTGGTGCAAGTCTGGTACATCTGAAACTTCAGTCATCACACACTCAGGGTAGAGACACACTTACTGTTCTGCCGGTCCCAGTGTGTCTCCACCTCTCTTTTCTGAAAATAAGGGCACATGATGCTAGTCAAACCCTGTCCCTTTTTACTGTAAAACCTGGAGGGATCAGCTGGACTGTGTGATTTTGGTCTTTTTAAAATCAGCTTCAAAGAGATTTCACAACTGATCAGCAATCAACCTGCTGCCCCTCCAGGAATGGCCAAAAGAAACGCTTTGCTGTAGGCGAGTACTGAGCTCACAGCCTCAGTCTCCCTAATCCATTTTCAGGTTCTGTCTCTGGTGGCCAATGAGGTACAAGCCTGCACAAATGTATTCATCCAATGTAGCTTGCTAGGTCTCACCCTTGTCTCCAGGAGGGGGGGATTCCCCTCCCCTAACAATTCCTTCTTTCATAGAGAAAGCCTAGGTAGAGCACTGGGAGCCAACACCCCTCTATTAACCCTCTGTCTCTGTCTCTCACACAAACATGATGGTTAACAACCAGGAAGCTTTCTCAAATTTCATATTAATCAGGCTTGCTCCCAGATGCATGGGAAGAGGATTGCAGTTGATTTTAATAGGACTTGTATGTGTTTATGCATTGGATTGCTACCAGAATTCTAAAGAACAGATATTACTAACTGTGGTAGTTGAATAGAACTACCACAAGCAGCTAGGATTTTACACAGATAGGGATCCTGGAATGCCCCCACACACTACGATGATGATGAAGAAGAAGGTACAACTGAGATACGAGTTGGAAGTTGGTAAAATAAAAGGCAGTTGAGAAGGTAATTTTGCCCTAGGGCTGTAGAGAAGCTATGGGCACTCTTTGGGAGCCATAGAGTCCAGTTAAGCACAAGCCCCTCAGATTAATATTTTGAGTACATCTATAGGCACTATTTCCCAACTATCCACATTTGGTTCTGTACTCGGATAAGCCCAGCAAAGCATTGTAAGGGGAAATACTTCAGTGTGCTTCTTTGTCTAGAGACAGGAATCACTGAGGGCCACTTCTTAGGAGATAATTTTGTACTTAGTACCCAAGTAAAGAATACATATGTACAGGGTTGGTTACTTCATGGTGGATTTCACATGTATGTATCTTGTACTTGGAACCAGGAACTGAAGTAAACATATGCCATAAGTGACAGTCCTTGGAAACTCCGAGCTCTGTGAGGGGAAAATGTGGTGAACCCTACTAGCCCCTGTGACATCTTTCTAGACTACATGGCAGCAGCAGGATTACCAACTTTTTTTACTGCCTCTGCTTGTTATATGCAAAAAATAAGGTCATGAATGCTGCAAATCAATGTGCTAAGAAGTAAATCCTCTTGATCACAGTGGATACTTTGCTTTTAAGTATACATGCAAAAGCTCAGGCTGTGTTTTCCCTATCATTGATACAACCATGCCATCAACAGCTTCACTATTTAATTTCTACCATGTCAGGCTGCTATTAAAGGAACAGGAGTGGGACCAGTATAAAAAGTCAGAGGAAATGGCTGCATCTATTGTTGGCTCCACCTATTGTGTTCCCTCTCTCCACTTGCTCTCCCCCCCCATCAAGCCCAATGGGAACCAGCCACCACTGCTGCTAAGCTTCTCTCACTGACAAAGAGTTTTAAAAATACAGTTTAAATGTATTCAGTACATATTTGGGTTCTTAGGCTGATGCTCCCCACTCTTAATCCAGTCTCTAGCATCACATCATTTCATGCATCTTGTATCACTTCTTTCCAGAGTACTAGAGGTATTGGTTATCACAATAAACCATAGCTGATTGTGACAGGAATGATTGTAGGAAACCCTCACACTCACCCACTTCCCCCTGCTGTTCATCACAACATAAGGAGGAGTTTGGAAGCTTTTGTTTCTATTTTTAAGTTACCACAGGTTGTTGTATTGTCTGAACATGACAAACTGTTAAAATTACCAATGGTTTGTTTGAAATGAGCCAACTTCAAAATGTATTTTATGAAACAGGCTTCTTTCAACAACCCACAGTCAAGATTTACTACAGTGTAGGGTTTTGATGTAATGCTAAACTGTAGTTAATTGAAATCAGAAGCAAAAGCTTCTGAGTTCCTTATCACAAACTCACCAGAGGAGGAGATGTGAGGGACTGGTGTGCAACCCCAGGAGGAGGCTAGTTTCATTCCTGTCACAATAAACTAGGGTTTATCTTATCATACAAATGCAGCCTTTTTATTTTTAGGTTTCCTGCAGAAAAGAAATTATGCTTAAAACTGAAAATCCTCAGCTTAATGACACTCCTGGATAATAAGGGCCTAGATACAGGGCACATACCGTAGCCCTTACAAGCCCATCTCTGAATACTGTTCTATATAAAATGTAAATATGATGACAGTAAGTACTGAACTTACCATTTTGAAATTTTTAAAGAAGGAAAGAGTATGAGTAGTTCTAACCCCACCTCCATGTTGATGGTTGGTGTAGTGCAGAAAAATCACATACACTAGTAGTTCAAGTTCATTCTTTCTCTGCTAGCTGCTACTTTTACCAATCCAGTTTTTTCCCTTGTTAAAACCATTTATATTAAAGGAAACAGTGATGATTTTTAAGGAAATACCAATATTTTGAAAGGAAATACTGATAAATGAAAGGACATTTTGATAAAATTATCATTCTTAATATCAATATTTTAGAAGTGGATTTTTTAAAAAAAAATATTTCGAAAATAGGTGCAGAAAATTGCCACATAAAAAAATCCAGTACCAAATCCAAATTGGGTGGAATTCTACCACATCCCTAACCAGTAGGGCTTGGAATTGTGCACTGGATCCTCCACATTACTCCTCCCCAACCCCTTATTAGGATTTCTCTGCAAGCAAAACATTGTATAAGAAAATGGAGAACCCAAAAAAATGTTGTTTATGAATGTTTCTCAATTACTGGAAGACAGTATTTTCAAATCCCTCAGTAGATTTTTCTTTTCTACACCATTCCAAGACAAGATGATAAGTTCAGAGAAAAGAACTATACCAAGTCCCAGGAATTCCTACATGTTTACAGACTATCAAGAAAATGGGAGATATAGGAAATTAGTTCCTCATTTACATATTCCACTAATAACATGGCAAGGTCTTATAAAACAAGCACAACAGCTGCAAATTATGTAATTATGTATCTGTATGCAAATTCACAGACCTCATAAATGTTGAAACACCATTTCCAATGCTAATTAAGTGCCTTTTATTGCCTCTGCATAATTCCTACATGTGATTCTGTGCCAGATGTCATTGTAGCTTGTGGAACCTTTATTGTCAGGTTAGCTGAAGTAGCACCCATTAACACTGTCATAAAAACTCCATTTCTAATTAAATTACCTTCAGCATCTCAGTGATTTTTCCATTGTCCTCCTATCCATCAGGTGTGTTAGCAGTTTGCAGGAATAATTCATAACTTCTGAAATGCCACTTTCAACCATAAAGTGAGCTGAACTGTTGTTCACAGGAGCAAAGGTCAGTCCAACCAGTTGCTGGATTTGGTTTCCACATGTGTTGTTCTGAGGAAAGGATGCAATATAATTTATGATACAGCCTTCAGAAACAGAGATTAGCTGCAGCATAGAATGGATGGCACTATAAAGTATCTTCTCCTTCTCTGTACTAGCCTTCGACCGATGAATATATGACCCTAATTTAAATATGTTCTCCATCTTCATAAATGTTTGAGACTTGGTGTTTGAACCCAAAACCTAACAGTCCAAATGTGGGACCTACCATTGTGGGCAGCCTAGAATTTTGTATGCTTAGGCCACAAAGTTTTCTTCAGATACAGAATGGAATAGGAACAGGCATCATCAGTCCTCATGACTGGAAGGCAGTATGAAGTCTCTGGATTGGTCAGGACCGGCATACATATTGGAAACCTGGCTTGTGCCTGATTTCCGTTCAACCACCAATTTGGATCTAGCCTGACTTTGATATAAACTAGGAAAGAACAGTAAAGTGAACATGTTAGTAACTCTAACCAGACTAAAAGGAACTGTCAGCTATGTTAGGCTCGGCACATCAACACAGAAATGATACAAGAGCCAGTGGGCAAATCAGATTGTGACCTTTATTAAATTAAAGAGTGATTCATCCATGAATGTATCTCATTTGCTCTCTCATCATTTGCTGACATTGCTCAGTGCTTTCAGGTGAATATAGGAACTATCAGCATTTGAAAATATAATGCCTGAGAAAGGGATATGAAGGCTTTGTCTTTGGTGGCTGATCTGTATCAGCTAAGGCATGTTACAGTCATTAAGTGATAAGCATGTGTATTTGAGCAGGATCTACCACTGAAATACAACTCTTCCTCCTTTCACTTGTAGCAAAGCACGTGAAATAGATGAAGCAGTGATACTCAGAACCATTGACTACATGAAAATGAACCAGAAGAGAATGGTCTATTAGCACTGGTGATGATCATACTTCCTGGAAATGATTATGTTAAAGATCCCCTGAACATTTATAATGAATCCTATTATTTGTCCCTGTGATGACACAATGGCACAGAAAAGGACACAGAAAAGAAAAAGAGAGTGATGCTGCGAAAAATGAGAAAAAAGAAGGAAATAAAGTTGCAGAGAATGGAAACAAACACAAACTTCTGTAAGGATGGTCTAGCAACATGAATGTTCATTGTAGTGAATTTGGCATCTTGCAAAACTACAGACAGATCATGGAGGCGTGAAATAAATTCTTAATTTTCCGAGGAAAGCTTGGTGACTGATGAACACTAGAGAAACTAGGACCTATGAGGAATATAATTATCTTCAAAGGAACTGGATATGACGAACTGACAGAGCTGTTCCATGAAAAATTAATTAGTTGGCCACCCAGCCTTATTTTTGAGCTATCCAATGTACATAGACAGACACATTAACATAAAACTCAATTGGCAGCAATATCAATGGTCAAAAAATAAAAGTGTAGATAACGTATTTTGTATGAAAATACATAAGAAAAATATGCCAAGATGTAAAATGTAAGATGTTATTCACTAATAGGCAAAAACCTTGCGGATTAAGAACGTACCTATATTCAAACAGATATTTCTATCAAACTTTAAAAGCAGGGAAATTGGGCAGCTATAGTGAAAGCACCAGGAGAGCAAGAGACCTGACCTCTCTGAGATATTGTACTGCCCTACAAATTTGTCAAAATGCAAACACAATTTGGCTTGGTCTTTCACAGTCCAATGCACTTGCTGTGTAGCTTGGAAGAATATGGTAACAATTCTCTGCTTTTTACAGGGAGGTAAGAAATGAGATCTTGTCCAAGTTTGCTGAGAATGGATTGATCATTTGCATGCTTATTGAGTTCAGTGGGATTTACTCCCCTGCAATCATGCTTAGGACAGGTGAAACTGACCACAGGGGATGGGGAGGGGAGGAGGAGGAGGAGGGAGGGGAGGAAAGGCAGAGGGGACGACTGGGATGGGAGCAGGCAGGAGGGGGAGGACAGGACAGGTTTGATCATTTGCATGTTTATTGAGTTCAGTGCTATTTACTCCCATGCAATCACGTTTAGGATAGGTAAAACTGACCATTACATATACGATATATTTCAGAGATGTGGTGGGTGGAGAAAAACAAGAAGCCAAAATGTTAGGAACAGGAGTCTTTCACACCGCATGCTCAGTTCTAAATACTGTTGCAGCAAGCTTTACAAGCTCCTCCAGTATTCCACTGGTGCAGGCACTCAGACATTCAAAGTATCTGTATGTTTCTTAGGTTTTATAAAAGCAGAGCTTTGCTTAACTCAAAATTTCTTCTCCCTTTGATCAACCACATCTACACAGGTTCCACCTCCATACTCAAAATGAAACTGGGCCTGGAAGTGTGCAACAACCCCACACATACCTTGCTAATTAGATTACCAATGCCAGGATGTCTGTCTTATGGACTGCTCTCCTGCTCTCCCCCCCACTGGGCATCATGAAAGACCCAGTCCTGGGCTCAGAAAGAAAATAAATATCTGGTCCTCTTCAAAGTACTCATAAGCCTCTTGTTTTAATTAAAATAATAATTATAAATTCTTGCTCTTATCACTAATGGGAGTTAATTACCTTGCATATGCTGCTGTTGCTTCTATGGCTGTAACGGAGTGAGGTTAAAGATAAGTGAAATGCAAATAGGAAAAAAAACAACACAAAAGGCAGTAGCACTTTCCTAAATGTAATACCATACCAACCACAACAAGATTCCTATGAGTAAGGCACAAAACTCAGCATCCCACAACCAGTCAGGATTCATAACCAAAAATCCAAACTAAAAAAATCCTAGCAGCCAGTCAGCCAAGGTCACAGAAATCCCCATGCAGCACAACCTGACTTGGGGACTGCAGTTAATGCAGAATGCTGTGGCATGATTGCTGACATGAGTGAGATCCTAGCAGCACATAATACCTCTGCTCTGAAATCTGCATTGGTTGCTGATTTGCTACCAGGCCAAGTTCAAGCTGTGCTTTCCATGTTATGGGTGCCACATAGTACTTGTTCTGCTCTTGTAAATCAGTCCTGTAAAGTGGCAGCACCTACGCTTTGGAACTCTTTGCCTATTGACATTAGGCAGACGCCTCTTTTCAGCACCTGCTAAAATCAGTTTTCTTGAGGCAAGCCTCTCCAGGCATGTGGAAGCTATTGTGTTTTTAAATCTGTTTTTAACTCATTGTTGGTTTTATTATTTTCAATGTCCTTAACGCTTTTGCCAATAATTTTATTGTTTTAATTCTTTCTGTAAACCACTTTGAGATTTTTTACAATAAAGCGGTATATAAATGTTGTAAATAAAAATACATAAATAAATGTTGGAGTCACTGTGGCCCTTGAGTCTCTTCCCACTTTTAGGAACCAAGGAATCTGCCTTATACTGATTCAGGCCATTTCGTACCATGATTTCTTTAATGCAACACCATACCAACCACAAAAAGATTCCTATGAGTAAGGCAGAAAACTAAGCATCTCACAACCAGTCAGGATTCCTAACCAAAAACCAAAAATATGATAAATGAAGAAATATTTATATAAGCATGACTATCAAATATATTTATTATTTACACAAACTGTAAAGATATTTATAGTGCAATCCTAGGTTTATTTATTCAGAAGCAAGTCCCAGTGTATTCAGTGGGGCTTACTCAAACAGGGACAGAAATGCAACCTCAAGTGATAAGCAACACAACCCAAACTTCCGAATCATACCACTTTACACTGTTTTGCAGCTGTTTATACTTGTTTTTATGGTTATTGGATTTTAAATGGCTTTATTTCTTGTTGTGAGCTGCCTTGGTTTCCAACCCTACCTCACAGGGTTGTTGTAAACACTCTGTACACACACACACACACACTCCAGATGTATAAATACATACAGTCCATATAATAGTTTATTGTCAAACCAGTTGGTCATTGCAGAAAAATCAGTATTAGTTTTTTAAAAATCAGTATTACTTTCCTACAGAATAAAAACTGTGATACCTAAGTAAGCCCTGCCTACTTGCTTTAAAATAGGACTGGAGGGGGGGGAACAGAAAGAGAACACAAACACAATTCTTTTTTACATTCACTCCAAAGTCCCATTGATTTTCAGCACATTCATAACCATGTCTACTCAAAAGTAAGTCCTATTGAATTCAATGGGATTTACTTTGCGCATATGGGATTAGCATTGCTTTTACAAAAGCAAGTACTGGGAAGGTTTTCAAAACACTGCCCAGGATCTGACTCCTGCACACAAGAGGAAAAAAACTGAAATGTATATACTTACCCAATTTATGAGATTTTCAGATAAACGGGGGGAAACCACCATTTTCTGGCATTGCAATGAGGTTTTCTAGACACTGCCTCAGGTCAACCAAATGCAACCCTGGCTTCACTGACTGGCTGCAATCCTGAACGGGCGGGGTTAAAGCTACGAAGTGCTATACAGTACTGTTTAAAGAAAGATTTAACAGTCAGGGGGGCGGTTGACGTTTTTATGTATATCTTGAGAACCGGACCACCTAGAAACTTAATTTTTTTTAATTAAAGCTGAGAATCCGGGCCACCTAAGGGGCTAAACATGTGCTGGATGGCATGCAAAGAATCCGGGTAAAACCCGGCTAACCGGGCAATATGGCAACCCTACCTAACAACTCTCAGCACCCTTCACAAACTACACTTCTCAGAATTCTTTGGGGAAAGCCATGACTGTTTAAAGTGGAATAATAGTGGAGGAAATGTACAGTATGAATGCACACTTCGCCAGCCAGAACCCAGGGGTCTGACTCTCCCCTGCTTTTCCTTCACTGTCTCTGGACTCCTGCCTGCTGAAACAGAAGTCCCTGCTTGCTGAAGCTGCTTCAAAAGCTCTTTTCAGGGCTCCACTACTTTTTCTGCCTTGCCCTGGACCTTTGCTAGCCAAAACAGAGATCCAAGAAGCCATGTCAGGGCCTGCCTAATGCATTTGCTGTTTCCCTGGCCAATCCAGGAGTTTCAACATGTTCCAGTTCTACTTCCAGATTGCCTACCAGGGCTGGGAAAGGTATTTCTTGCTTGCCATCCTGTCTTCTGGAGGCCTTTTCCCTACAAATTGTAGTCTCCACATTTGCTGCCTCTTTCTATCTTTGACTCTCTGTGTGAGAGAGGCTGTGTTTCAGAAGCAGAGCTTGGAAGATTACTTTTAAAAAGTAATAAATTACAGTTACAGTTACATGGCCCAAAAAAGTAGTAATTACCGTTACAATTGCAATTGCTCTGAAAGTAACTGATTACTTTACTTTTCCGCCAAAGTAATGACTACAATTACATTTCAGTTGCTTTTAAAAAAAGCCTACAAGGTGCTGGCCTTGGCTGCTGCACATCTACGTAGTCTAAAACAACATTAAAAATAAACACACACATACAGAGGTAGTAGAATAATTATTTTTATTCATAAAATAGCAATGGTGGTCTTTCCGCTGGTAAGGGTGGTGGGGAGGGAGGCTGAGGCCACTGCTCAGATCTTTGCACATCAAACCAAGTGCAACCCCCCCACTCAACCAGCCAGCATAATCTCTCTCACTTAACCACCTCCCAGACCCTGCCCTGCCCCCAACTAAGAGACACTCACTCAAGCAAACATTTTCCCCTGAGATGCAAAAAAGTTAAAATACTGCAAATGCAGCACAGTAGCCAGAGAGGGTGGTGGAGACCAGTCTGTGTACCAAGTGCAAACACAGTATTCTCTCTCTCTCTCTCTCTCTCTCTCTCTCTCTCTCACACACACACACACACACACACACACACACACACACACACACATACACACACACACACACTTTGTCATCTTTCACCTCCACAGTTCTTTATCTCCATTCTGCTGCTGCCTCCTTCTCCGGATTGTTTTTCCCTCCACTCCATTCTTCACCACCACTACCCATTTTTTAAAATACAGTAGGGCCCCACTTATACGGCGGGTTCCATTCCGGACCCCCGCCATAAAGCGGAAATTGCTGTAAAGCAGAACCCATAGACTATAATGGGGCACAAAAATTATGTGAAAACGTCGCAAAAATTCGCAAATTTAAAGCAAAAATCGGCTTTAAAATAGAAAACGACAGCCGCCGCATTAGCGGAATGCCAGGAAGCGAAGCGCTGGTAAGCGGGGCCCTACTGTAATTGTTTTCTCCACTCCACCACGTCTCACTCTCTGCCTCCTCCCTCGTCGCCTCCAACCCATCCACAGAGCATGAGGAAAGAGCGACACTGCACAGAAGCCCAGTTTGAGGCACATGGTTTTCATCCACAAACCAGAGGAGCAGAAGACTTCCCCTGCTCCCCCCCAAGTAATGCCCAAAAGTAATTCTGGAAACGTTACAATTACTCCACAAAAGTAGTAAAATTACTCCTAGTTCTATTACAATCAAAATGTAAAGGAATTACCCACTCGTTACTCAAAAAAGTAATGAATTACAAGTAATTTGTTACTTGTAGCTAGTTACTTCCAAGCTCTGTTCAGAAGCCATATTATGGTTCTCCCTGCCCAGCTTTGCATGACTGAGGCTTAGTCTGCAAAGTGAGCCCAGAGAGAAAGAGTAGGCTGGCGTGCCTTCCCCAGCTGTGCTGAACGCAACTTCCTCCCCATCTCCTCTTATGCCTTATGTCAGTGACTCTCAAACGGTGCACCCAGGCACACTGGTGCGCCCTAAGAGGTGGCTAGGTGTGCCTCAAATATTAATAATAATAATAATAATAAATTTAATTTTTGTGTCGCCTATCTGGCCGAAACCACTATAGGCGACGTACAACATTAAAATTCAAATACAATATAAATACATAATAAAATACAGTGCAGTCAACAATAATCATTTTAAAAGCAGCAGTACAGAACAGTTTAGGGCCATCAATAGACAGTTCTAAAACAATATAAAGAAATTAGCCCACCCCGGGTATCCCAATGGCCTGTCCAAAGAGCCATGTTTTCAAGGCTCGGCGAAATGTATCTAGGGAAGGGGCATGGCGAAGATCGAACGGGAGGGAGTTCCAGAGACTGGGGGCCGCCACTGAGAATGCCCTCTCTCTAGTCCCCACCAACCTAGCTGTTTTCGTTGGTGGGACAGAGAGAAAGCCCTGTGTGGCTGATCTGGTCGGGCGGCTTAGTTGGTGGTACTTTCATATTATGAAAGTATATTTTAAAAATGAGAAGAAACCCATTTGTATAGGGTAAGTAATAGTTTTCTATAATTTATTTTTATTCATAGTTTAAAATATATTAATATATTTTTAATTTTGTACACAAAGTGCGCCAGAAAAAAAATTATATGTTTTACAGTGTGCCACGAACCAAAAAAGATTGAGAACCACTGCCTTATGTGCTTGCCTCTTTGTGTGTGTGTGTATTGAGTGTTGTTGATTTTATTTAAACGCAAAAATGTTGTTCTTATGAATTTGTTCTTCTCATTGTATGCATGAAGTATATGCTACTCTTGCCACAGACATATTGCCTAAAACAGTATCCCTTTGGTGAGTTCTTTCCCACCAGCTGTAAACTTTGAGAACCCTTGCATTCATCACATAGTGATAGGGATGGGTGAGAATTTCAATTCAGTTTGCATTTCAAGCAGAATTTATCAAATTTGCAATTTCCGAAACAATATGAGAACCGAAACACGGCTATCCTTCAAAATTTGCATTTATTAGAATTTTGGGATGCAGTTCGCCAACTAAGCAATATGTACAAAAATTCATATATTAGGGGAAAGTGTGCATAAAAATTAATATATGAGTAAAAATAACATGCAAAAAGACATGATGTTGAGAAATTGCTTGCAAAAATGTGTACCTTTCTCAAAACTGTCTGCAAAAATGTGTTTATTTGTAGAAATTCATACCAAAATGATGGAGAATTTTCATGAGGATTTTTTTTAAAAAATCCACAGATTGCTGCAGAAAAGTAGAGGACTGAATTTAACATTAGAAAAGTGAGAAACTGAGAGAACTGAAACTCAAAAGATTTTTCCATCCCTGCATAGTAAGCGTGCTCATCCCCACTCCATGTCCCTGATGGTTGGGGGCAGGGGAACAATATACATGATGTGGTTCTTGACTTCTATTAAGTAAGGAACATTAGAGCTCTGAATGGTGGAGAACTTGCCATCAGGTCATCATTTTTAGTCCCATTCCTGTGGCAAGATTATTGTATGCACTGGCTCTTGGTCTTCATAACGAAAAGTGCTGGATCTCTCTTGAGAAGAACAGGAAACCAATCTCATATGCTGCAAGCATTCAACTGCACAAGCAAATATACTGCTGAAGAAGTCTTGCAAACTTCCAGAAGCCTTCCTGATAGAATCATTGAGTTCCATCTTGTTGCTTCTGTTTCTATAAGCAACCTATTAGAAAGCTCAGCTTGCTGGTGAAATGGGAAGACTGACAGTTGGTGAACAAATTTCAAGCCTAGTATATTTCTAGAGCTAGAAAATAAGTTTCAGACATTGTGGTGGTCTGCAGATTGTTTCCGGGTGATTTTATTATACAATTTCATGACAACAAAACTATTTCTGTCCATATTAACTAAATTAATTTTAGCAGAATTGAAGGGGGGAAATAAGCACTATGGCTGATTGTAAACCCAAACCTGCTGAGAAATTAAGCAATCCCATGTGCCGTTTGCTAATGTTATTGCAGCAATTAAAAGAATATGTTCTGGATTATGACTTCTTTGCCTAGAAATTAATGTTTGGTTTTATGAACAAATTAAGCAGATTTTTTTTCCTTTTCATTTTAAACTGTCCGTTATAAAACTCTATAACCTCAGCTATGCTGCAATTCATTAGATTTGCACTTAAAATCTTATAAAATTAATCATTTAAAAATTATATCATTACATGTCACAAACTTCATTAATGCTAATATAAAATGAGAAATGTTCCTGAACTCCAGCACCCCTAATTCAGGAAATGACACTTCAGTCAGTCTTAATATTAACAGCCAATCACACATTAATACATGTTTGGGAAAACAGCCCTTATTTGGAAAGAGCCATGGCTTAGTGGTTACAAGTGTAGACTACCATGACCAAGGCCAGAAATGGTCATAGCTGGCAAACCAACTGTATCTGGAAATAGGAACTTTTTGCCACTGAAGCAACCTGAGCTTCAAATGACTATGTTGGTTCTAGGAGTGCCCCCAAGCCACACACTGGTTCTTTTAGGGTAAGTGGATTCCATTGGGAATAGACCACCGCCTACTCAGTTCCCAGACATGGGCACCTTTCACCATTGGGAGATATTCTTGGGTGGTATTCAGTGTTAGTCCAACTCAGAGTAGATGCATTGAAGTTACTTCCAAGATAAGATCATAAACATCCGTCGGGACCTTGACTCCAACATTGTAACAGTTGAACCTAATGAGGTGTCCAGAACACAGTCTTGTCCTGTTTTACTGGATGAGTTTCAGTTGGTACAGCTCGAGGATGTGGACAAGGTGCTTGGACAGGTGTGGGCGACCACTTCTGCTCTGGATCCTTGTCCCTCGTGGCTAATAAAAGCTAGCAGAAATGGAACAGCTGGCTGGGCCAAGGAGGTGATTAACGCCTCCTTACGAGAGGGAGTGGTCCCACTTTGCCTGAAACAGGCGGTAGTGAGACTGCTCCTAAAAAAGCCCTCCTTGGACCCTGACAATTTTAACAACTATAGGCCGGTAGCAAAAGTTCCATTTCTGGGCAAGGTTCTAGAGCGCGTGGTCGCTCACCAACTCCAGGCTCTCTTGGATGAAACTGATTATCTGGATCCATTTCAATCCGGCTTTCGGCCGGGGTTTGGTACAGAAACAGCCTTGGTCGCCCTGTATGATGACCTCTGTCGGGAGAAAGACGGAGGGAGTGTAACTCTGTTGGTTCTCCTTGATCTCTCGGCGGCTTTTGATACCATCGACCATGGTATCCTTCTGGGGCGACTTGCGGATTTGGGAGTTGGAGGCACTGCTTGGCAGTGGCTGTGCTCCTATCTTGAGAATCGTCTCCAGAAGGTGATGCTTGGGGAACATTACTCGAGTCCCTGGGTGCTCCAATATGGGGTCCCGCAGGGCTCAGTTCTATCCCCCATGCTTTTTAATATCTATATGAAGTCGCTGGGTGAGGTCATCAGGAGTTTTGGAGTGAGTTTCCAGCAATATGCTGATGATACGCAGCTCTATTTCTCTTTTTCATCTTCTTCAGGTGAGGCTGTTGCTGTACTGAACCGCTGCCTGGCCGCGATAATGGACTGGATGAGAGCTAACAAACTGAAACTCAATCCTGACAAGACTGAGATGCTGTTGGTTGGGGGGCCCTCTGCCCAGATGGATGATGTCAGACCTACCCTAGATGGGGTTACACTCCCCCTAAAGGAACAGGTCCGTAGTTTGGGGATCTTATTAGATCCGCTCCTGTCACTCAAGGCCCAGGTAGCCTCGGTGGCACGAAATGCATTCTACCAGCTTCGGCTGGTAGCCCAACTACGACCCTATCTGGACAGGGAGAACCTAGCCTCAGTTATTCATGCTCTAGTAACTTCTAGATTGGATTACTGTAATGCTCTCTACGTAGGGTTACCTTTGAAAACTATTTGGAAACTTCAGCTAGTTCAGAATGCTGCGGTCAGAGTTCTTACTGGGACGAAGAAATTCGACCATATAACACCTATTCTGGCCCAACTGCACTGGCTTCCAATATGTTTCCGGGCCAGATTCAAAGTGTTGGTTCTTACCTATAAAGCCCTTAATGGCACTGGACCGCAATATCTGATGGAACGCCTCTCTCGCTATGTACCTACCCGTTCACTCCGCTCGACTTCCAAGGCCCTTCTCCGGGTCCCAACTCATAGAGAGGCCCGGAGAACAGTAACTAGATCTAGGGCCTTTTCGGTGGCGGCCCCCGAATTATGGAATGCCCTCCCAGATGAGATACGCCTGGCTACTTCTCTGTCATCTTTTCGGCGCCAGGTAAAAACCCACCTCTTCGCCCAGGCATTTTAAGCTTATTTTAATTTTTATTTTATTTTATTTTTATTTTATTTCTGTTTTAAATATGTTTATAATTGTACGGCGCAATACTCACCTGCTTGTATTTATATTGTGATTTTATCTTGTTGTACACCGCCCTGGGAGCTGTTAGCTATAGGGCGGTTTAGAAATGCAACTAACTAACTAAATAAATAAATAATACTTGGCATGACTAACTTAGGTTCATTAATTTCAATGGATCTACCTTGGTAGAGCTGCTGGCAGTTAGTGTAGACACTGAGCTAAATGGACCAATAGGTCTATGCTCCATCTACACTATACATTTAAAACATTATACCACTTTAAATAGTCATGGCTTCCCCCAAGGAATCCTGGGAGCTGCAGAGATAGGTCCATCAGGTCCATCTCACCTCTTCCCCTCAACACAATTCTGAATTGCATGAGGGTAACAACAAAAAGGGCTTATCAAAAGCCAAAATCCATGCTTCCCTTACCATACTTCAGCTATACCTCTGTTTAGCACTGAAATCCCATTGCCCTCACTTATAATTCCCCATCTGTTACATGTGATAAGCCACAGCTAATTATTCCATGCAGTGGCTTCCCTGCTGGAAGAAAGGTCAACTCCAGTTTTCATTAAGCATCAAAACTGTAGTAATTAGAAATGATAATGGAAACAAATACATGTTTTTCACATTTTAATAAAGTCAGGAGAGCCAACCCCATATCACAGTTTCAATCAAATTCAGGTCACGTACAAGTGGATTCTGTTTTTGAGAGTTTCATAAAAGTAGGGATATAGAAGCCACAATAAAGATCTCTAATGACTTTTCCCAGCCACACAAAAATTACTCTGCACCAATACAAAAAGCACGCGAATTAAAACAAATACTCAATAAAGAAGACAACTGACTCCAATCTTATTTAATAGGATGGCTCAGAACCGCTCTGCTGAAATACCAGAACAACTAAATATTTGTCTATATTAAGCAAAGAAAAGGAAAGCAGATCCCATTATATGCTGCCAGAGAGCTTCTCTATAGATTTATGGCAATCTGAAGTGGTTTTAAAAAGTCATTCTATTTTTTATGCTTAAGGCTTTTGTTCTGAAGTTTTATTTAGTTATTGAGTCCCATGTTTTAATGTGGGATCAGTTAGTAGTTAACTTTTTTTTATTTTCTATACTTAAAGAGACATTTCCTGAGAAGGATCTTGCAAGTGTTTGCTCTTAAGACCTTTTATGTCTTGTGCTTAATGAAAGTTCAAAAGAATAGCGGGGGGGGGCTTTAAGTGTTTTGTTTACTCTTTCCTTTTGATTTCCTTCAGTATTTTTTTCATGTCATCCATAGCACTCTTTATTTTACCAAGTGAGCTAGCCTAGCTGAAAATTATGCATTTAAAAATGAAATTCCGGGACATATTTTGTTTTTTTCGCACATAAAAATTTCCTGTGTGTAGTAAACTAAAACATTAAGGAGGGGCTATGCCAAACCTTTAGATCAGATGTGGTAAGTGTATGGAGTGTGTTACATAAGGAGAGAAACAGAAACAATATTATGTTCAGTGTGCTGTTTCATCCTGAATAATGTCTAGATCAGAGCTTGGAAAAGTTACTTTTTTGAACTACAACTCCCATCAGCCCCAGCCAGCATGGCCACTGGATTGGGCTGATGGGAGTTGTAGTTCAAAAAAGTAACTTTTCCAAGCTCTGGTCTAGAGTGACTTTCAGTATGAGGAATGTAACTGGTGAAGCAACTTGCAAGCTACCCGCTCATAAGTTACATTAGCCTAGAGCTGGCCCTGCCATTAGGCAAAGTGAGGTAGCCATCTCAAGCAGCAGATGCTGGGGAAGGGGAGAAGGAAGTGTTAGAGGGCAGAACAGTGAGTGCCATGCAACTTGCCTGTGCCCCCTAAACTAGACAGCTGTTCTCAGGTCTAGTAGAGGATGCTGTCCCATTGGCAGTGTTGGAAGGAACATTCAGTTCCCAGTCTGGTCTGCTTCTGTATGTGGAATGGGAGGAGGGCTTTGGCTAGCCCTGCAGTTGGCCTCTTGAGTGGGAAAAACGGCCTAAGGCAACACATGGACCAACCTTTGTGAACAATTTAATAGGATTATGTCGCTCTGCAATTTTTCCGCATTTTCTTGTCATGAAAAATGCATGGAACTGATATAGTTAAAAGTTCAATGGAGCTGTGTTTATGGATATCACTTCCACATAAATAAAGAGCCTAGAAAAGAATGTAGGAGGGGTACACACTGTGGGTGGCTGAACTTTCAGCGAACTCTCAAGAGTTCAGAGGTTTGGAAAGCATCCTAAAGATTGGATTCTTATCTGAACCTTTTGCCCTACTTTCCCCCTCACTTCATAACAGCCCTTTGTTCTTCCCTTTCAAACACAATCGTCTCTCACTTCATCACCCTGCTTCACTTGGTACTTCAATCCATAAATACTGTTGTCCCAACAATAATGGCTGTTTCATGTTGAAGACAGAAGTCCTTCTTTGCTTGTTGTCCAGGCAGAGATAAGACTCAGTGACCCTAACTCAGTATTGGAGATTATTATTTAGGGGGAGCAAGAGAAGGAAGGAGACAGCCCTGTCTCCCACTCAATCCTTCTCATATGCAAATATTAATATTTTTTTATTAATGAGTACTTTCTTATTAATGAGTTCTTCCTAAGCTTTCATCTCACCAACTTCAGCTTTTGCTTGGTACACAAATGCTTTGTGAACTTACAGTTCCTTTAAACACAATCCAATGACAGTCCTAGAGTAGCACACTTTGGTATGTTGACTAAATTCGACCCCAAGATCTCTGCCCTAACTACTCTCCATAAGCTGCTTAGTGCTGCAATGAATGCTGTCCCAACATCTTCCCAGCTCTCATGCCTGAATCACTGGTTATTCTCGCCCACATACTAACTAGTTATACTGGGATCAGTGCCTCCATCACCCATGGAACCATTGCCTCACTTTACTTTTTGGGGCATTGCTTGTACTAAAAGCTGGCAAGGTCAAGAACTTGGTATGGCCCAAACCTGGAAGAGTAACTGCACATTAGCTGGAGAGCACTGCCTCTAACGTGGCATGGTGCACATGAGATTACTCACTTAAGGTCACAAATCTTTCCACACTCTGCCATGCTTTCCTTTGCAATGCCTCAAACAGTGAAGAGTGAGCTCCTTTCCTGAAGGCCTGCAGAAACCTGAAACTGTCCCTGCTGCTAGACAAGAGGCTACATAATGGAACTCGGTGGAGAGACTCAGGATGCAGAAGAGAAAGCAGTTAGTAAAGGTAACAGGAAATCTGGACACAGGAAGTCTGAGGGAGGAGCTAGTCCCTTAACAACCTTGCTAAGAGCAGATTTGTGTGAGGACACTTACAGATTAATAAAAGATATTACCTTCAATTTAAAATGTGGAAGTGCCTTAAGCTAATATTATGTGTAAAATGAAGGGGGAAACCTGAACTATGATAGCCAATACACTTCTGCTTCAAGGCTTGTGTCTGAATTTGGGATTGCTTTTTTAAAAAGGTTTGGGTCTCTAAACTTAAAAAAACCCCACCCTCTTCCATCTCTTCTGAATACAAGACCATAGCCATTCTTCTCTGCTTGTACCAGACATACAGTATTCCTTCCATTAATCTCCTATCTCAGAGAAAAGCACAAGGACTCAGAGGGCTGATCCAAACGGAGCGGGATAATCCACATTTTCCATATCCAGTTCGTCATCTGACAGTCCTCACTTTGCCTGTTTGTTTGCTCTTTCCCAATTAAAAAACTGCTTTTTTTGCGCCCACACATGCAGCAAGAGGACCTGTACTTCTTCTCGCTTTTTCCCAGCTCTGCCCATAACACTCCCCCCTATCAGCCAATTGGTCTGCAAAAATATGACGTATGCTCCTCTCCCCCTTTGCAACAAAGCACAAGGCGCATGCACTTGAACGTACGAGCGCAAAAGTTTGAATTTCCTGATGGTTTGGTAGTAGTGGCTGTAATGGAGTTCCTTGTCGCTCACCACTCTGGAGCAGCGCTGGCCGGGGAGGGTGTCTCCAGGTGCCCCTGACCATCCAGGGAGATTGTGGGCAGTACAAGGGATCAGCGCTTGTAATCGCCAGGTGAATCCCCCCGTAACCCTTGGGCTCATTCACTGCAGGGTTCAGCCCTGGACTGTTATGCGGCTCAGCAGCAGGAATGCTGCCCCGGAGGGAAGCAAACAGCCCCCCCCATCGGTGGCTGCTCTTGGCTCAGGCAGGGAATGCGGCAAACAGCCCCACGTGCTGCTGTGTCAATCTGCGCTGAAGCGACCAGCACAGGCTTTGTGGTGTTCCCTCTGATAAAAGAAACATGCAAACCACTTATATGCCTATAATTCCTGTATTTTTGTTTGTTTGTATTTGCAATATTTCGCAAAACCGACTGTATGCTTTTCTACCTTTATGCATATTAATGTTTCTGGAGATACACATGATTGCAATTCCACTTATTTCTCCAGAACAGGAAGTAACGATGTGTCATGTCTAGGAAGGTAGACCACCAGTCTCTATGGTTGTGGGTGGCTGAGACACTCTAGCAAACCACTTATATGCCAATAATTCCTGTGGGATTTTTACTTGTATTTGCAATATTTCGCAAAAGCGACTGTGTGCTTTTCAGCTCAGCTGGGCTGCAGAGAACCTGCAGGCTGTGGTTGAAATTGACAAGACTCAAAGAGAGTAGCCTTGCAGGCAGGAAAGCGAAATTGACTAAGGGTGCGTGAGTGTCTGTAATCCAAGATGAAAGCCTCTGTTTCTCTTCTCCCCCCCTCTCCCTCGACTCTGGATGGGTGGAAGCAAAGACCAATAAGTTCAAGAAGGGCATTTGATGCTGGGAGGGTGAAGGGTGGGAGGTGGAGGTTAGGCAAAGATAAATATTTTCTCCCTTGAAAAAGTTTACAAACAACCACAACTGCAGATCTCACCCTGAGCGGCTGCCCAGTTTGCAGGCTGGCTAAAAATTAACCGCTGTTGCTGCTTCTGCGCAAATGCACTTTTTTGCATCTGCGCAGTAGAAGTTGCAGGGGAGGCAACACCACACCATTGCTCTGATAGGTTCCTTTTTCTTTTGCTTTCCCCGGACATTTGTGCACATGCGCAACAGTGGAAATACGTGATTGGCTGAGAATGAGGGAAGGGATATGGGGAACCGCCCATCAAACGCCCACAGCTGTAAAGTCCGCGGTATTGCATCCGAGCGCCTGAAGGTACAGCGGATTATTCCCGGTTTAAAAAAGCAAATTGCATGATTTGTGGTATTGCAGGAGCGGATTTAACCACACGAAAATGCGCAAAAGCGTGCAGCGTCATATGGACAACCGAAAAATATTGAAAACACAAAGCGATCATGTCACACATTTTATAGTCGTCTGGATGAGCCCAGAGAGTACAGGCTGCTGTTGATAATCTCCCTTCTGTGCCAGGCTGTACAAATCCTGAGGCCATTAGTAATCACACTTTTCAATTATTTCATGACACATTTAAACATGAAGGAATGAACTTCTAAATACTAACCAATTTAATTAATTCTATTTCAATATGTTTTCTTAATTGTGAGATTTGTTTGTTCTTCAACATTGTAGTTTGTATCTCAGAAAATGAATGTTACTGAATTGTGATGTGTGTTGTGTTCAAATGGCCAATCCTAGATAGGGAGGGGGGACAAATTCGATTCAGGTGGTGTTCAAAGCCAGATCTATCAAATCCAGACTTTCTGAAACAATACGAGAACCAACACAGCTATCTTTCAAAATGTGCATATATTAGAATTTTGTGATGCAGTTCTCCAACCAAAGAACATTCACAAAATGCATATATTGGGGGAAAGCGTGCATAAAACAAACATATTAATGAAAATAACATACAAAAATGCATTTTATTAGAAGAAATTGCTTGCAAAAATGTGTACACTACTCAAACCTGCAAACAAAAATGAGTATGTTAGGAGAAATTCACATTAAAATGCTGAAGAATTTTCATGAGAATTTGGGTATTTTTTTAAAAAATCACAAATTACTGCAGAAATGTGGAGAACTGAATTTAAGATTGGAAAAATGAGAAATTGAAAGAACCGAAATTGACAGATCTTTCCACCCCTAATCCCAGAACTCAAACAGATCATGAGCTACTGGTTTATAACTTTTTCCTCCGTTCCACTGCTTGAAAAAGAAAGCAAGGGTTTGTGTGCCAACAAACAAAGCAGTTTGGGATTTGGGCTGTAGAACTGTAACATAAATCCAAAGTCATTCACCAAGCTTTCTACACTCTAAGTATAAATTGCGCAGCAGCCACAGAGACTCTGAAGTGACTGGAGTGTCCTGTAAAAAATCCCTGTCAACCCAGTGGCCACCCATGAACTCTAACTGCCAAAATGTGGTTCCCAAACATACCAAATAATTCCAGTACACAACATCAATCATCACATCGGACATCTTGGTAGCAACCAGATAGTTCCATGAGTGCAACATTACCTATTACTAATGAGTAATATGTCACAATTTCAGGAGTTCTAATCCCCTCAGAACAGGAATTGACAGGTCCTAACTAAGCAGTTCCGCAATCTTACTGTCGACAGAAGTAGCCAAACACATCAAGGGAGGGAGGAAGAAAGGAAGGAGATATTCCAGCTTACTCCTTCCCACCCATTCCTGGATCCTTCTCTACCTGCCTGCTCTTCCCAGAAGTGGCAGCCTCTGCCTTTTCTCACCATTCGCTCTGAGGCTTATAAACCATCAAGATGAGTTTGGAAGCTTGCATCATCTCACCTTCCCCACCCACAGCCTGAGCTGCATGCTGGGTCAAGAGCTAGTCTTACAGCTTCTCACTCCCTTTCCCCATGATACTGTTACTTATTCAAGTGGTGAGAGGTTCAATGGTCCAGCACTTACCTGGGTTTGTTTTCCTTTCAGAGATCACTGGAGACTTACAGTGTTTATGTCAGGGGTCACCAACCAACCTTTTTAGACCCATGGGCTATGCACACCACCCCTACTGGTCCCTTCTTCCCACCTCCCAAGACAGAAAGAGATAAAGTGCACATGCACAGACTTCACTTTTCCAAAGGATATGAGTAAAGGTTGGATCCAATAGAATCAATCTGAGCCTTGAAAAGCACATCGACCCGAAAGAAGAAGTGGGAAAGAGTGTCATTCCTTCAACTTCTTGCTTCAGCTATGTGGACTTTCCAAGGGAGAAAAAGATAAGCGCTCTCACCATCTCATGACCAAGGGTGCAGTGGAGGGGTGCAGAGGCTTTCAAGGTGCCAGGGGAAGACCTCAAGGCCACCATTGCACTCGTGGGCATCACAGTGATGACCCCTGGTTTCAGTGGTGCCCCTCTCAAAAAAACCAGAGGGGGCATAGATGGGGCAAAGTATATTTCTAGGTGAGTGACCAGAGTCCCACATGTTAATATTTCTGAAAGAATTTTTTATATATATTTCATGCTAAAACTGCCATCATAAACATATTTTTTCTGAAATAAGTCACATATATATTAATTTAGGTAATAATTTTTTTATATAGCATCTATTAACTAAATTCAAATTACAGTAAAGAAAAGGGCTTTCAAACAAGATAGAGTTGCTACACAAACATTTCCTGACATACAAATTAGACAGATAGAACACTTTCTTTAGAAAACAGTTGCTTTTGAACCAGTGCAGGCAGCACCGGGAATGTAGAACCTGACTGGTTTAAGTAATATTTGGCTTTATTTGTAAATATACAAATTGAACATAGATGGAGACCGACAGCATAGCACTCTTGTAAAGCAACATATCATATTCCCAAGAGCCCCATATCATATGCCCAAGAGCCCCACATCATATTCCCAAGAGCCCCATATCATATGCCCAAGAGGCAGTCCCCAAAAAGGTGACTTCCAGATCTGAAAGTAGGCTTTTGCTCTGTGTATTTCATTCTCAAAACTTGCTTCTGGTCTGTTCACACACAGAACTAGCTTACATCATCATAGCTGGGGGGTGGGGGACAGAAAAAGTGCTACACCAGAGAGATTTCTGTATCCTCCCTTTGAGAAAGCATCAACTACTAATCCAAAACAATTAGGCAGTAATCTCCCCATGGGCTGGCCATAACAGTATCAAAGCTCATTTTGATCCAGCTTTGATCCAAGAACTTCTGCTAATGAAATTTTGGCTTGTCTTGCTTTCTCTTTGCTACTTTAGCAGTGGGGCTGTTAGGTCAGGCACTACCTTTGGGGATCCATAGCAAATGCATACTCATACTGCAGCCAATTAGAAGTCTTTAGGATAAACAGATCAGGAAAAAAATGTGATACACTATTTAAAGGCCCAGTGATATCACTAAAAGAAAATGTAAAAAGTCACCACTTTTGCAAATGCCTTAAAATCATAAAAGGAAAAGATATAATGCTCTTCTAAAGGGAGAAAGACTGCAGCCCCAGCTGTGATAACAGCAGCAGAGTGACCCATAATGACAGCATCTTCTATGAGCTGCAGGTTCTGAATAGGAACATTATGTAAGAAACAGATGCTGAGGCTTTACATGAAGAACTTGGGAAGGAAAAATATGTTAAAGCAAAACCAAACCTCAAGAAAGATACAATATTAGTCACTTTACCTGCTGTTTGTTTCTGTCAGAGCTGTCAGTCACAGATCTTGGAGGAGGAATGGAAGTTAAACCACATGATGCAAATTGTGTGTTATTGGCAAAAGCCTACTGAGCTCATTTTCGCTGTTCTTGGATGAAACTATCAAAATCCAAGGAATGAAATCCAAGGAATGAAAACCAGGACTGTTGTGAATATATTCTGTCCTTGTCATATTTCATTTGATTGTTATTGATCCATTTCTGTTTTATACATATTGCTTCATTTGTTTGAGACTTCCCTCCAATTGTGTACAATTTCCAGAGTACCTTGAAAAGAGGAATTGACTGTTAAACCACTTTGGGAATTGTAGTTCTGTGAGGGGAATAGGGGTCTCCTAATAACCTCAACTCCTTTCACAAACTAGGGTTGGCAATCACTCGTGGCCGAGTAAGGTTGTCTTCCAAGATAATTTGGTTGGAAGACGCCTATGCG
This sequence comes from Rhineura floridana, assembly GCF_030035675.1. Lineage (NCBI taxonomy): Eukaryota > Metazoa > Chordata > Lepidosauria > Squamata > Rhineuridae > Rhineura > Rhineura floridana. Next base: position 36,817,294 of record NC_084488.1, on the reverse strand, counting down.
TGAATTTGTTTTATGTGGGGAGATCGGCGCACAACGATCAACACACAATCTTGACAGAAAAAGACTTTGATCCAATGGCATGGGTACCACAACGATTGGAAGTCTTTTATCTGCTGCAGCCTTCTTCCGGCTTCACAGCCGTTGTAACATACACGTTGTTATCCTCCGCCTGTTCTGCCATGGAGGACATTCTTGGATCGCTCTTTGTCTGGTTCCTCTCCTTCGACCTTACCACCATGGGTGACCCTGCTGGGAGCACATGACTCCCGACGGCATCGCTCACAGGGTTCATTGGAACACGCAAGCCCACTCACCACTATAAGGTGACAATCCAGCGAGGGGTTTCACAAACTACAACTCCCATGGGGAAAGCCATGCCTATTTAAAGTGGTATGAAACTGCTTTAAATGTTTAGTGCAGATGGGGCCTTGGCCACATGTGACGGTTATTAGAGAATGAATGCAGGGCCTTCCTTTCTATGCTAATAGTGGGTTGTGCACAAACTGAAAAAAGTTCTGTGGCTGTCATCACCCCTTACGTACCCTAGTTTTTCTCCAGCCAGTAAATGTCAGAGTTGCAAGGATGCACATAGGCATAGCCCTTTCACACACACACACACATATATATATGATTAGAAGTTAGATGAGAGAAACTGTTAAACCCTATGGCCACTACAGCTCACCCCTGAACCCCCTTCACTCTCTGCCATATCTCTCATCTTGCAAAGTGACAGCTTGCATCGATCAAAGTGGCACAAAACAGACGTCTCCCAAGCCATGTCCACCAACCCCCACCTCCTCCACTGGGGCAATGCTTGTACACATGCTGCAGAAATGAAAATACTGAGGATCCATTCGAGAGCTTTCGCAAAAGTCAGCTTTTTTCAGTAGAAGAAAAAGCAGGTTTTTGAGTACATTATTCCAGAATACTAGGTGAATAATGATGACATCATCATGTGGCAGCATGCCAAAAAATGGGGGGGAGACCTCAGCAACTATACCACTGTAAATGGTAAGGTAATCACAGAAAGGCCTAAGTATGCAGTATTTATTTTATTTTTGAAACCTATAGATTCTGGGCATAATCAATTGATCACTTCAGTGAAGAATGAGTCGAAGGGTTGGGGGGGACTAACTAAAACGTATGCTCTGAGCCACTTACTTCTTGAGAAATTATAAATCACAATAGTTAAAGAGAGAAGGGGGAGGAACTAAACTGTTCGGCAAAAGGCAGAGTTTTTTTTCCTGTAAGCAACACCAGTAATTTCAGACCTTAAGAGTTGATGTCTCTCAGGGAAAGGAGGTAAATCCTCGTCATTAGCTCCTCTTTTGTGAGATATGTTTTTCACGTATGTTCTCTGAGAAACATGGTTACACATCTGTTATTTTCCTCAGCTGCATCAACATCTGTAAAGATGTATGTGTGCATTTATTTTAAGAATAGGCTCTTCCAGTTTCCTATGTAACCACACACTAATTTCAACCAGAAGCCATGCCTATGATTATTTCTGCACTGAAATTTATGAGTGAATGTATGTCTGCATCACTTAGGAGAAAGACAGAAAAATCAATACTGAGCAGGGGGTTGTGAGTGAAATCACCACAGGGAGCTATTCTGATAATTGAAGATCCTGATTCAGCAGTGGATGGTAAAGCCATTTTTACTATAAAGATTGAATCACTGGATGAACTGTTTACTTGTATGTATTTAACCTACAAGCAACAGATGCTGTTAAGAAAAAAAACATGGGCACAGACTTAACCTGATGCAGTTTCCCTGCAGGCAGTTTACTGAAGCCTATGTTAATATAGGTTAATACACTCAGCTTTACATCTCCAGTCCCTGTCCTGGTTCGTCTCTTTCTAAAACCCTCTTCAACCTTAACAGCTGTTCTGGGTGTCAAAGGTATATTCCTTGTAGCCCATATCATGTTTGAGAGTTCATACAGACATCCACTGGGAAATGACTAGGGGGAATTGTAACTTACGTTCAAGGCAGCTTGTTCCAGTGGGAACTGTAGATTACATTACATGGCAGCTTGTTCCTTGCATGTAATGTAAGCCAATATTTTGGGCTAACTGCAACGAGGTAATATTACAAGAGTTTGAGTTAAATTTAGCAAACTAGTAAATTCAAATTCTGGCATGCCCCAGAAGATCAATTACTTCATAGTGAGTGTTGCTCAGAAACGATACCCACTCAGTGAGCCTGCAAACCATTGTTTGATCCTCCCACTGAGTATCAAAGGCAAAGTGAAAGCAAACAATTCAATTCAATTCAATTTGTTTATTACGGTCATAGACCCGAACAGAACAGAAAATACAAAATACAAAGCCTGTCTGGCATACATAAAATTATAAAATAGCAATATACAGCATATATAATTAAAAGCTAAAAATGGTTTGTCATGGAAGTAAAAATTGAAGTAAGAATAAAATTAATAACATCAGCACTGAAGGAGTCTAACTTGTCTTTTCCGTATAAATTGCGCTATATAAAGAAATTTAGCTACTTGTTTAGTTATAGAGTTATCATTATCAGATAAAAGGTAGTGAACAAACCAATTTGGGGGTTGTTCCTGATACCCTGAAATAAGGGGTAAGATAATTTTAGTTCTTAAGTCTTGGTATAGCTCGCATTTAAGAAATACGTGTTCTAGCGTTTCAGCTGAGTTTGAATTACAAATGCAGAAACGATTATTTTGTGGGGTACCTTGAAACCGTCCCGTTAAAAGAGCGGAGGGTAGGCAATTGAATCTCGCTCTGGAGAAAATGAATCTATATTGAGGGAAGGTTAGTGTTTCTAAATATGATGCATACATTGGAAAGCGAAAATTCAGGTCGAAACAAATCGGAGAGCAAGATGTTTTTGCCTTAGAAAATAGATATTGTCTATCAAGGTCCTTTATACGTTGGCTAATAACAGATGTGGCCAGTTTAAAGCTCCAAGATGACAATAGTTCTTTGGATAGGCCTAGAAGATTTAACTTTGCGTTAAATGTTTTAAACCAGGGGCTTTCAAACGGATCATCCCATAATAGATGTGGGAGCCCAAAAGAGGGCCTGGAATAGGCTACCTTGAGCCAAAATTTAAAGGCTTGCAACCAAGCTGTGCACTCTATTGAATTGAATCCCGCCTCTAGTCGGAGGCCAGCTGAGGAGGCACAGTTTGGGGAGCCAAAGATGTTTAAAAGAAAATCTGAGAGAACTGCTTCAATTCTTTTGTTGAAGTGTGTAACCCATATTGGGATGCCATAAAGGAGTTGTGAAATAATTTTAGATTTAAAGACTTTGGAAACTGCTGGGATAAAGCAGCCTCCTTTAGTATAGAAAAATCTAATTAGGGCTTTAGAGATGTTTTGTGCTACTTGGATCGCAGCCTTAATATGGGTAGTCCAAGAGAGTGTTAAGGTAAATATAATCCCTAGGTATTTGAATTCGTGGACCTGATCAAACAATTTTCCTTTTATTTTCCACTGCTGTAATGCCCTTTTTTTTAGAAAAAAACATTATTTTTGATTTTGTGTAATTAATGGTGAGAGAATTTTGTTCGCAATAGATTATAAAAATCGAAGAAGGTGTTTGAGGCCGATTTCGGAAAAAGACATTAGGACCGTGTCATCTGCGTATAATAGCAGAGGGCAGCTCATTCCTGCAATGTTGGGAGAGTGCAAATTTTTGTTGTAACATTTGGTGTTTAGGTCGTTAAGAAAAAGATTAAACAGGGCTGGAGCCAGAACACAGCCTTGACGTACACCAACATTTGCGACGATAGGTCTAGTTAAATTTCCATCTGGCCCATATCTCACTCTTAACGACGTACATTTGTAAAGTTGGCTGATCAAAAATAGCAACCTCTTATCAATTGAGGTCTTATATAATTTTGCCCACAATAGATCTCTTGGGACTGAGTCAAATGCTGTTTTGAGGTCTATGAAAGCTACAAATAGGCCTCTGTTTGTTCCACTCATATATTTTTCAGCCAAGTATCTTAGTACTAAACAATGCTCAATGGTGGATCTATTCTTACGAAAACCAGCTTGTTCATTGCCCAGTATATTTTCCTCCTCTAACCAGTATTGGAGTCTAGCGTTTAAGAGACTCGTGTATATCTTACCCACTACTGAGAGGAGGCTGATGGGCCTATAGTTTGCAGGGTCCCCTCGATCTCCTTTCTTATATATGGGGATAATCACCGCCTCAAGCCAAGATGAGGGGATTATCCCGGTCAGATTTATCTGGGTGAATAGAGAGGCAAGTAGTGGGGCCCACCATTGGATGTTACTTTTTAGCATTTCAGGAAGAATCACATCTATGCCTGGGGCTTTTCCATTTTTCAGATTTTTAATCAGTATAACTACCTCTTCCTGCTCTATCAGGGGCCAATCTGGTAGGGTATTTGGACTTGGGCTAGATAAATTCCATCTTGGCTTATCTTCATATTTTGAAAATTGCAGTGAAAAGTAGTGCTCCCAGATTTCAGGTGGAATAGTACATTGCGAGGGGGCATTGGATTCTAGGGCATTTGTAACTAGAGCCCAGAAAAGCTTTGTGTTATTATTTAGGGAAGCATTTATTAAAGACTTCCAGCTTTCCTGTTGAGCCTGTCTTTTTTTGCGAACTATTAAATCTTTATAATTCTTTTTTACCACAAAATATTCTGGTGGAAGGGTTTTTGCCTTTGATTCCCTATAAGTGTGATATATTCTTCTTAGCGACTATTTAGTGTCCTTGCATTCCTAGCAAACAAACAAATCACCTGAAATTATCCACTCTCTTCTCACAGATAATAAAGGAGAAAAATGCAAAAGTACATGGCTGAATGGGACTGTACAAAATGCAAAAGCTTGTGAGGAATAGGAGGCTGCCTTCAGGACCACTTTCTTCCATATGAGACTACTCACCCATTGCAATCTTCGGAAAAGGCCCTGTTGTGCATTTTGCCTCTGTTGAGGTTACATGGTGAATACACAGGACAAGGCCTTTTCACACTGATGCTCAGGCTTTGGAATTCATTCCTTAGAGCATAAGAATATACAACAAGCCCTGCTGGATTCAGCCAAAGGCTCAGCTAGTCCAGCATCAGTTCTCACAGTGGCCAACCAGATGTCTACAGGAAGCTCATAAGCAGGACCTGAGTACAACAGGAACCACTCAGCTGGGCAGGTGAGCTATTAACCCAGCCCTGCCTGCATGCTGTTGCTCTCCTGGAACCCTCTCTCACTGCCTGATAACACTGGTCTTTACATCAAGGGAGGAGAGAAAACATTTTACCTCAGATTTCTGTGGAGCCACAGCAACATCTCAACTGGGACTACAGTTTTTGGAGAAATTTGTTTTTCTGGAGAGATCTATTGGGTGGAAGTGTTTCGCGTGTTTGTGCTGTGGTGTGGCATACTGCACCTTTATGTGGCAGCGCCGAATTTGGTGAGCTCCCTTATCCCTCGTGTACGGCGGCTAGAGCGGCGAGGTGAGAGTGGCAAGAGTAGCTCCATCTTCCATCTTTTATTTCTCTTGTGGGATCAGGACCATGGCCCTGACCTAACTGCTCCTGCTGCTCATTCAGACGGGTGGCCGTCGCTGAAGGAGGACCACCCTTGGGGGTTATTTTGGGGGTGTATGCAGGGGAGGGTTCATCTTTTTTGGAAGTCAATGAGGAAGCGTTTTCTCTTTTTATTTTTGTTTTCATCTGCCTGTTGGTTATAGTGTGCTGGTTGTTATAACCAAGATTTTTACATGCCTATAAGGAAGGATGTGTTTGCAACATAAGTGGTTAAGGGAAGGGATCCAGGGGGATGCCATCAGTGTTGTAGAGGGCAAAGGGAGATACAGAACGGGGAGGCGGCCATGTCTTCAGAGAAGATGGAAATGCAATAGGTCATTGGATGTTCCCAAACTGTTCCCCCATTCAAATAGTCTGGATGGCCTTGGTGATAGTTCCCCCGGGTTGAAAGTGCTGCTTATGAATGCCAGGTCAGTGAATGGTAAAACAACAGGAATCCAGGACTTGATCCTGGATGAGCACACCGACCTGGCTTGCATTACAGACACCTGGTTGGATGAAGCTGGGGTCGGTTAATCTCTTGCAGCTCTGCCCGCCAGGTTTCTCTGTGCACCAGCAGGCGAGACCTGGGGGACGGGGAGGTGGAGTTGCAGTAGTCTATCGTGATACTATCCCCCTGACCAGGTGCCCTGTTCCACAGTCTTCAGGGTTCGAGTGTGTGTATCTGGAGTTGGGTGGCCGGGACAGAATAGGGATACTGTTGGTGTACCGCCCACCCTGCTATTCAACAGTCTCCCTTCCTGAGCTAGCCAGGGTGGTCTCGGGGTTGGTGCTGGAGTCCTTGCGGCTTATGGTGCTGGGGGACTTCAACATCCATGCCAAGACCGCCCTGTCGGGAGTGGCTCAGGATTTCATGGCCTCCATGACAACCATGGGTCTGTCCTAAGTATTATCTGGCCCTACCCATGCTGCTGGCCATACTCTGGACTTTGTTTTCTGCGCTGGATGGGATGATGGCGATTCTGGTGTGGAGGAACTCTCGGTAGTTCCGTTGTCATGGACAGATCACTACCTGGTGGGGTTTAGACTTACTGGGACTCAGAACCTCTGCAGGGGTGGGGGACCGATTAGGATGGTCCAACCCAGGAGGCTGATGGATCCGGATGGTTTCCTGGTAGCTCTTGGGGATTTTCCTGTCACCTCGGCAGGCTATCCTGTCAAAGCTCTGGCTGACCTCTGGAATAGGGAAATGGCCAGGGCGGTGGACATGATCGCTCCTGAGCTTCCCCTCTCATGGAGTGGAGCCAACCCAGCTCACTGGTTTACCAAGGGCAGCAATGAAATGAGTGAGATGGGGACTAGAGCGATATTGGCAGAAAACTCAGAGCGTGTCTGACCGAACTCGGGCTAGAGCCTATTTGAAGGCCTACTCTGTGGCAGTGCGGGCAACAAAGAAATTATTTTTTTCTGCCAGGAGCCATCCAGCAGAGCTGTTTTGAGTGGTCAGGGGTCTTTTACATTCTGGCACCCCAGGAGGGGAATATAGACCACTCAACAGCCCGCTGTCAAGAGTTTGCACAGCACTTTGCAGATAAGATCGCTCAGATTCGTTCCGACTTGGATGCTATAATTGATACAGTCTCAGGAGATGTAACTTCGGCTCCTGCTTGTCCAATATTAATGGATTCTTTTCAATTTATACAGCCCGAGGATGTGGACAGGATCCTTGGAGAAGTGACAGCCACTACATGTCTGCTAGATCCTTGTCCTTCCTGGCTTATTAAAAGTGCCAGAGGGGGGCTGGCTGAATGGGTGAGTCAATGCCTCCTTACAGCAGGGCAGGGTCCCAATGTGTCTAAAGGAGGCAGTTATAAGACCTCTGCTGAAAAAGCCCTCCCTGGATCCCTCTATAATGAGCAATTATCGGCCAGTGTCCAATATTCCATTTCTGGGCAAGGTAACAGAGCGTGTGGTGGCCTCCCAGCTCCAGAGATTCCTAGATGAAATGGATTATTTGGATCCATTTCAGTCTGGTTTCAGGCCTGGCTATGGGACAGAGACGGCTTTGGTCGCCTTGGTAGATGACCTACGCAGAGAACTGGACAGGGGGAGTGTGTCCCTGTTGGTTCTGCTGGACCTCTCAGCGGCTTTCAATACCGTCAACCATGGTATCCTTCTGGGCTGCCTTGCTGGGATGGGACTTGGGGGCACTGTTTTACAGTGGCTCCGTTCCTTCCTAGAGGGGCGAACCCAGAAGGTGGTGCTGGGGGATTCCTGTTCGACTCTGTGGCCGTTGGTCTGTGGGGTCCCTCAGGGTTCAGTTCTGTCCCCCATGCTATTTAACATCTACATGAAAATGCTGGGATAGGTTGTCCGGGGGTTTGGGGTTCGGTGCCATCAGTATGCAGATGACACGCAACTCTATTGCTCCTTTCCACCTAATACCAAAGAGGCTGTCTTGGCCCTAAACTGGTGCCTGGCATCAGTGATGGATTGGATGAGGGTGAAAAAATTGAAGCTTAATCCAGACAAGACAGAAGTACTCTTGGTCAGTCGGAAGGCAGATCAGGGAATAGGGTGTCAGCCTGTGCTGGATGGGGTTACACTCCCCCCGAAGACACAGGTTCGCAGTTTGGGTGTGCTCCTGGACTCTGCTTTAAATTTGGAGGCTCAGGTCTCTGCGGTGTCCAGGAGTGCTTTCGCACAGCTAAGACTAGTGCGCCAACTGCGCCCGTTGCTGGAGAAGCCTGATCTGGCTACGGTGATACATGCCTTAGTTACATCCCGTTTAGATTACTGTAATGTGCTCTACGTGGGGCTACCTTTGAAGACTGTTCGGAAACTTCAACTGGTACAGCAAGTTGCAGCCAGAATGCTTACTGGGGCTGGCTGCAGGGAGCATACAACCCCCCTGTTATAACAGCTCCACTGGCTGCCAGTTTGTTTCCGGGCACCATTCAAGTGTTGGCTGTGACTTATAAAGCCCTATACGGCCTAGGTCCAGGCTATCTCTTAGACTGTATCTCCCTATATGAGCCTGCCCGGGCCCTGAGATCTTCAGGAGAGGCCTTTCTCTCAGTCCCAACGCCCTCAGAAGCACGACTGGTGGGGACGTGAGAGAGGTTCTTTTCGGTGGCTGCCCCTAGGCTTTGGAATTCCCTTCCTAAGGAGTCAAGGATGGCCTCCTCTTTATTGTCCTTTCGTCAGCAGGCAAATACTTTTTTATTTCAACAGGCTTTTAGAATAAAAGGTGGTTAGGACAGTTCGTTGAGAGGTTACTGCATTGTCTATTGCTTAATTGCACTATTTTAATTTGCTTTATTTATTTTAAGTGGATGTTAAATGTTTTAATCTTGCTAATGGTTTAATCTTATTTTAATGTAGAATTTTGAATGTTTTAATCATATGTATTTATGTTGTTGTAAGCCGCCTTGAGTTCCACTGGAAAAAGGGCGGGGTATAAATAAAGTTAATAAATAAATAAAATAAATAAATACAACAGCGCTCTTCCCACCTGAATTTCTCAGCAACTGGTATTCAAAGGTATACTGCCTCCCACAGTGGAGATAGAATATAGCCACTGTGGCTAGTAGCCACATAGCGTTATTCTCCAGGGACGCATAGCTGGCCTTTTCAGTCTTGTCATTCTGATGAATGTTCAAGATCATCCTGTTCTGTTAGACTTTCTATAATGATTATATTGTGGTTCCTAATTCTGCTTCTTATTCTTTCTTTTTGTTTGTCTGTTTGTTTGGGTCTTTAAGATGCTACCATTTTTATGACTGTCTTTTCAGTGCTTTTAATGCTCTTTGTGCTTTTAATGTTTGGTGCACCACTTTTGGGGACTTTTGGGGCTGAAATGCTACATCAAAATAAATATTTGCCTTACCTTAATTCCCCCTTATTGTCATCACTGTGCAGTAAACATACTACTACAGTACATTGGCTGGGAGGAGCCGTATTCTCCTTTTTGGATCTGTTGCCTATCTGTACCTTCTTCAACAGGTTCACCTCTCACCTTGAGAACCACAGCCTACGATCATGGGTGATTATACCTAAGCCCAATGGTCTTTCTCTCAAAAGAAAAGTAGAATTCATATTTGTTTATTTTTATTTTGAGCCTGCTGCCCTTCATCAGTTCATGAACCCAGGGCAGCTTACAGCAATACAATTTGTACAAAAACTATTAAATCATCAAATAAAAATGTACAACATTAGAACAAAGCATTACAGCAAATGGACAACTAGCCCATTTACATCTGGCCACCCATCAGTTTTTAGTGCTTACTTAGAGCTACTCCTGAGACAGTATCAGGCTGTGGTATCACAACCTATTTCCAATGTTGGGGGAGGGTGCCTTAGTCTTCTTGTGAGTGGACAGTCTGGTGACCACTTAAACATATTTAATGCAGTAAAGCCAAGAGTAAAGGTACTTCAATAAAATGTTTAGAACTGGGGAGCAGGAGGGAGGGATTTACCCACGGGAGTTACCTCATGACCACTTAGAGTTTTTTTTTTAATATAAGCAGCATATTCAATCAATCAATCAAATGACTAAAGACTGTATTATTTTATCTTCGCATTGTTAGAGCAGCTACATAGGACATTTTCTAGCAGATACTACTATTATATCTACAAAGAAAGAGAAAAAGACTTAGGGCTGGTTCACATGGGAGCCTAAATCCAGATTAAAAACACAGCTTTTTCCATCATAATTGATTTCCATGGTTCACACACATCTGCCCTCGCTATAAATAAATTTGTTGTTTAGTATTCACACACATTCACATTTATTGCTATCACTGTTTCCTTGTTGCCGCGCCCCCCAATTAAAATGTTAACTCCAGGGATGGAACATCTCAAATGGAGAAGGGGCGGGTTTTTGTCAATTACACGCTAAGGCGGAAGACAGTGGGGGGTGCTGTTTTTCTGCTGTCAATTTCATTTCCTCCAGACAAAACCTTTTTGGCTCAAGAAGGAATGAAAGGAATGAAAGAAGGGACGATATGAAATGTTACATTGTGCAGAGTGTGTGTGTGTATGTATTCATCATTGCTTGTGCTGTGCAGCCTCATGGCTTCCTTTATGGAATCAATCCATCTCTTGTTTGTACTTCCTCTTTTTCTACTCCTTTCTGTTTTTCCCACAATTTATGTAGTGGCTTCTGAAGTGATCCAAAATGCACAATGATCTCATGGAAGCATACCAGAACAGCAATGGGGGGCACAGGGGGGCAGGACAAAGCATACCACCCAAGGAAGGGGAGGCTTAGATCTACTGTTATGTGCGTGTTCCAGCAATGAAGGAGGACATAAAGCAGCATCTTCTGAACTATATGCGATATGTCACTGCATTTATAACTGTGAACAAAACAAAACAATTCTGTGGATTAACAGACCATGTAAAGGTTTGCAAAGTGCAAGGAAGAGCCGACACCTAGGAAGAAGGTTGCCCTCTGGCGCTCTGTGCTGGAATATATTTGTATATATATGTATGTCAAACTGTGGAGTAATAAACGAGACGTAGTCACGTCTCGAACGAATGGTTAAACATACAAAAACATACAAACACATATCTTGAGAGAAATTAAAAATAGCTACTAAATGGCGCATCGCCTGTTTAATATTATCACTCGTTTGAAGGAGCGGGGGAGGGAATTTATTGGGGGGGAAGCGGGAGAAAGGAAGGCTAGAGTGACCAGAAGTTTGTTCGTCAGTGGCAAGAAACAAAATGACATCCATAGACAGAGTAGGGGGCGAAGAAAGGGGAGGATCTTGGGTGAACAAACCGCACAGCAAAAAACAGCAAAGAAAAGCAATTGCATAGTAGGTGGGCACCGAAGCAGGGGCGGATTTTCCAACACTTTTGGATTTTTATTGGATTGATTAAATCTGGATTTAAAGGAAAAAGCAGCTGAATGCATTTTCATTGGCAAAAACATCATGTAAACCGTCCAAATTTAAAGGGTCTGCAAATAACGCCCGATCCAATAACAAAATCAACAAGCATATGCCTCCCTGATTTAGTTCCTGGAATTTCTAGTTAATACAGTCAGGAAATACCTCTTCCCAATGCCTTGGAGAGCCACTGCCAGTCAGAGTAAACAAAGCTGGGCTAGATGGTGCAATGATCTGCCGTGGTGTCAGTCAGCTTCATATGTTTAAAGCAATCATTTAAGGAAAAAAATTGAATCTTCCACAAAAGTAGAACTTGTGCTTCCTTGCCCCACTTTTCTCAGGCTCCCTTTCTGTCCCTTTTCCTTTACATTTAAAGTAGTCTCTTTCTACACTTGAATGTATATATTTATTATTGGTTGATTTGTTATTTATTTAACAGAATTTGTATACTGCTTATTTTTAAAAAAACACATCTGAAAGTAGTTTACACATCTTACCATCATCACTCTCATTTGGATATCTGTTTTGGCACATGGCCTGCATATATTAATATATATCTTTAAACTGGGATTGATGGATTATTTTTATTGTTAATGTGAGCAGATGTTCTTTCTTTTCGCTTTCCGTTATATCTTAACAGAACTTTAAAAACTTTTAAAAGTTATTTTTTAAAAAACTGGCTCCAATAGGATAGCATTTCACATTCTAACACCTCTCTCTATTGTGTGCCACTTGCTTTCATGGTACACAGTGTCGGCTACTTGCACAAAGCATCTGAAACGTAATACCTACATAATTTTGTGAAATGTCCTAGCATGCTGCAACACTCAAGTTCATTTCACGCTGCGAAATGTATTTGTATTGGCCAGCCACTCTCAGATATTTCCCACAGGCCTATTAAACTGCCCGGGGAAAGGAGCCAAGCACCAGCCAATCAAAATACTATTTTAAAAGGTTAAAAGCTTCCTATATTTTTGCCACAGTTTTCAGAATACCAGAGCCATTTGGATTCTCATCAGTCTCCCCATGACAAATGAGAACTGAAAATGGGGCAAATCCTCTTGCAGGAAAAGACTTGTTATTCACCAAAATAGCAACAGATAACCAGAAATGGAGGTCAAGAGTGCCACTCGCCCTAAGCGGGAGAAGCAGAATTATGAGAAGCAAGCACCCAGATGCAAATTTGCTTTACCATTTATACAAGTTACAACATCCTGTTTTTCTTGACCCAATTTAAGTTACTTTGGAGGGAAATGTTGATCTGTTTATCCGTTTTTTAAGCACAGAGTATATATGTTGCTCAAAGTTTCACACTAACCATGATTACTATTTATTTTTATTTCTAGAGCGCCAGTAGTTAGGCAGTATGGTTATCATACTTTGGACACATAATGAGAAGACATAATTCACTGGAAAAGACAATAATGCTGGGAAAAACAGAAGGGAGTAGAAAAAGAGGAAGGCCAAACAAGAGATGGACTGATTCCATCAAGGAAGCCACAGACCTGAACTTACAAAATCTGAACAGGGTGGTTCATGACAGATGATATTGGAGGTTGCTGATTCATAGGGTCGCCATAGGTTGTAATTGACTTGAAGGCACATAACAACAACAACAAAGGGTTGCCGGGTGTCCAGTTTTCAGCAGGAGACTCTGGGTTTTAGGGATCCTCTCTGGGTGACTCACCTTAATCTCTAGACTCTTAGCTTTCATTTTAAAAAAAATAAGTTTCTATCTAGGTGGTCTGGTTCAAAAGATATAAACCAAAATGTCAGCTGCCACACACACCCCTGCAACTTCTGTTACTGCTGATGGCTGTGATTGACAAGGTTTGTTGGCAATAGCTAAACTCACAGTTTCCTTTTCCTGCTTCTCTCACATCAGGAATTCAGTAAATATATAGCTTTCAGCAGCATCTTTGTACAGCAGACTCAGACTTGCTTCTGAGTAAACATGCACAGGATTGCATGACAGCAGAAGATCATAGCAGTATCTTGGTAAGTATAAAAGTGTACATGCAGGGTTTTTTAATTACTTGCAAAAATGGCATATTATACATTTTATATGTCAAATTATTTTTGAACAAAAGTTTTAAAAAGTGTACATGCTGCAGTGTTATACTTTTCTAATCAAGGAGTCAAACAAGTTTAAATTTTACTGGAAGAGGGCAGTTTGTCTTATTCATAACCTGTGAATATGAAGCTTTTCTGGGAGTAAAGCTATAATGCTAATTCCACATACCTGGGAGGTAACCCCATTGAATTCAGTAGGAGTTACTTTTGAGTAGAGGTGGTTAGGATTGTGCTGAAAATCAATGGGACTTTTGAGTGAACATAGAAAAAGATTGTGTTGCAAATCTTTCTCTCCCCCTCTGATCCTTTTCTTTAAAAAAAAAACCAACAGGGCTTACTTAGGTGTCACTGCTTTTATTTGGCAAGAAAGTAATACTTTTTTAAAAAAAATGTTCTGCAATGGCCAACTGGTTTTGACAATAAACTATTATATGGGGTATTTTTACATCTACAGTGTGTGTGTATATATGGAGTCTTTCCAAAAACCCTGTGAGGTAGGGTTGGAAACCAACAAGAAATAAAGCCATTTAAAATCCAATAACCATAAAACAAGTATAAAGCAGTTGCAAAACAGCTTACTGTAATGTGGCATGATTCTGAATTTTGGGTTGGGTGAGTGAAGTTCCTTATCACTGAATTGCAGTGCTGTGCATGCTTCCCTGTCTGAGTAAGCCCCATTGAATACATTGGGACTTGCTTCTGAGTAAACATGCATAGGATTGCACCTTGGGGTGGTCATGGCCCCCCTCTGTTGTCTTCACCCTGAGGGGCAGATTAGGCTGAGAGATGGTGTATAGCCCAAGGTCACCCAGTAAACGTTGTATCTTATTTCCATTGTAAAATTTAATTAAAATGATTTATATGCAGGCAAAGTTTATGAAGTAATGCAGACCCACATAATACATTTAAAGCACATCCAACCCACATATAAAACACATGACTTTCCCCAAAGAATCCTGGGAAGTGTAGTTTCCTCCATACAGTTATAGTTCCCATCACCCTTAACAAACTACAGCTCTCAGGATTCTGCAGTGGGATTCATGTGGTTTAAATGTATTATGTGGATCTGCCCTAGTATGCTGTGCATTCATTAGTGAAATGAAAAGAAAAATTTTAAAAGATGCTTTTTAAAACCGGGCTGTAGCTCAGTGGTAGGACACATGCTTTGCATGCTTTGCATCCAAAGGTCCAAAATTCAGTCTCTGGAAGAGCCAATGCTAATCCATGTCATCAGTACTGAGCTAGATGCTACCAGATGGCCTGAGTCAGTATAAAAGAGGAAAGAGACCCAAGGGCCACAGTGACTCAGAAATGTATTTATATATTTTATTTACAACATTTATATACTGCTTTATTATAAAAAACCCTCAAAGCGGTTTATAGAAGTAATTAAAACATTACAATTATTGGCAAAAACAGTTAAAGACAGTCAAAATAATAAAACTAACACTGAGCTAAAAACAGGGGGGGAAAACATAATAGCTTCTACATGCCTGGGTAGGCTTTCCTAAACAAAAATGTTTTTAGCAGGTGCCAAAATGAGTACACTGAAGGCGTCTGCCTAATGGAAATAGGCAGGGAGTTCCAAAGCATAGGTACTGCCACACTAAAGGATTGATTTCTTACAAGAGCAGAACAAGTACTATGTGGAACTCGTAACATGGAAAGCACACCTTGAACTTGGTCTGGTAGCACATCGGCAACCAGTGCAGATTTCAGAGCAGAGATATTATGTGCTCACAGGGTTTCACTCATGTGAGCAATCGTGCTGCAGCATTCTGCACTAACTGCAGCTCTGGGGTCAGGTTGTGCTGCATGGGGATTTCTGTGTCCTCGACTGACTAGCTGCTAGGATTTTTTTAGTTTTGGTTAGGAACGCTGACTGGCTGTGGGATGCTGAGTTTTCTGTCATACTCTTCTTATGGTTGGTATTGCATTGCATTTAAGAAATCATCACTGTCTTTTGTTTTTGTTTTTCTATTTGCATTTTATTTACCTCTGACCATCCTCCCTTACATCCATAGAAGCAACAACAGTGGTTCCATGTGGTCAGTTCAACCCCTTTAAACCCACTGATGATGCACCTTGTTATTTGCATGATGGTTTGTTTCTTTCCCAATAGTGGTAAAAGAGGATTCACATACTCGGAAGTATGGCTTCAGTTGTTGTTGTTCCCAATCTACTGCCTGTGAAGGTACACCAAACCATGTGTATTTTCTCTCCGTCAATTGTTACTCCCTGGAATTGGGTTGGCTGTTGAAATGAGTTTATAGCAGCCCACAGAGTAGGCAAGAAAGAGTAGAAAATCTTCTTAACTCTTACTCGTTTCTCAAACCTCTCTCTGCAGTGAAGGGTCAAGTCTGTAAAGAAATTTGGAGCAGCCACGTTAAAAGGCAGGCAGGGCATTCCAGGGAGCAGATTGCCAACCCTGCTTTAATATCAATATATTTGCAGAGGATCCCTATTCAAGCTTTACCAAAGCACAATAGTAACCATATCTACTCAGAAGTAACTCCTTTTGAGTTCTATGGGGCTTAGGCCCTTAATAAATGTGCTTAGAACTGTAACCTTCGGAGGCATCCATCTTTACTCCTGAGTGCTCCCATCTAACATATCCACAACACTAGGCTCCCATCTTCCTACCATGGCCTTCTGGTGCCTGTCCTGGCCTGAGGGCACTTAAACCCTTTTTGCCAGAAGCAAGTAGGGTAGATTAAATGTTTCCTACTCAGGCTCCCTAAGCAGGTCAGAAGGTATGATCCCATCACTTCAGCTGGACCTGGGAATACCTTCATTTAGCTAAGATTTCTATCTTAATTTCTAATCAGAGATTTTTTGTTTGTTTGAGTGGTCTGCTCCCAGCAACTGTGGTTGATGCTTAATGTATCATGCTTAGTGACATCACTAGGGCCCATGACATAACTAGGGCCCACCCCTGAAATCTCAAGGTTTGGGATGCTTCTGACCTGGCAACCTTAGATATACAAATTAAAAGTTGGATCCTTGTTGCAAGGCCTCTGTGATCTCTTGAATGTTCCACATTCTGTTGATACCTGACCCACATACAGTGTTGGTGCACAGTCATTTCATGATGCATTATACTGAGTTTTCAGGAACCCACTCCCTTCCAGATTAGTATAAATGCGCCAAACCACATTTGCCACAAAGCAGAAGTTGCTAGTTTTTGAAGATCTGACTAAAAATATAAAGATTTAAGGAGGCGCTCTTTTGCTTTCTGTCTCACATTAACAACAGTCATACCTGTGCACAAACACAGTGCCTCAGAGGCACTTTTAGTGTCACATGTAAATAGTACACCTTAAAAGAGGAGAAGTTGACCTACAGTTTATGGTGCAATCTCCTGTTCCTTCTTTAGGTTTTTGTGCACAAAAAACCATGCAAAAGTATGAAACTTTTTTTGCCATTTTGTGCAGGTTTTTCTTGTATAAACCTTGATCACGTCTGTCACTGGTGAAAGATGCGCAAGCAGGAGGATATAATGCAAATACTCAAGTGCTGTCAGTTCAAATGTTAGGAAGTGCCTGCTTTGGGATGATGAAAAAGCCTCTCTTGTATTGAAACTTAAGTGGTAGCATTCTAACTGGGAAGAGAACAATATTTTAATCCTCACTTGAAAGATCAAATTAAACCTGCTGCAACCAGCTCTGCTGCAGCAGTATCTATCATCAACGTTGTTTTCTGGTCCAGAATCTGTTTGCCTTGTCATCTCTCTCTGACTGCTTTAAAAAATTCAAGAAGCTAGGCCATGCAGTTCTTTTTCAAAGAATGGCCTCAGAACAGAAAGAAAGAAAGAAAGAAAGAAAGAGCTCTGCATTCTCTTGTATCCAGATATGTCAGTGCTAAGCATCAGCCAAGTAGTTTGGGGTCAGAATCAGTTTCTATTAAAAATTCTATTTTACATGAGTTAAAACTTGGAGTGAATCAAAATCCATCAGTCTGAAATTTATTCTGCAAGTTGTCAGCTTGCCTCCTGTGTATTTATTTACTGCAATGTTAAATTTAAATCAAAGAAATCAGTTATTGAAAAAGAAATACAGTAATAAGAGAACAATACCATAAAATGTACTTTATGACTATTTTAACAAAAAGATGGAGACTTTTTTCCCTTTACAAACTAACACTTGCACCCATATACCTGGAATGAAGAGACAAGACTCATACCTTTGGATTTAAACAAGCAACAACTTTATTGAACTTTAATGAGGATCTGCGGTGGGTTATGAACTTAATCCATTCCTCCATAGAGGTGTGGCAGGGGGTGGTGAGGTCAGAGCAGTGCAGGTGAACCAAGAGAACCAATGTGGTGCTTCTGCTGGTGCACCCACCCCACCCCAACCTCTCTGCTGCCATGCCATACCTCCACATCATCCCGATACACAGCAGTGATGCTGTGAAGTGAGGTCCTCAGCACTGCCCCTCCCCACTGACTGTTCCTGGACAGAGCTTTTCTCCTTCTTCCTCATCCTTTTATTATTATTATTATTAGGTGAACGTTCCTGGCTCAGGACCAGTGAGTAGTCTTTCTCTTACCCCACATCCCCCATACATCTCCTGTTGATCTTCTGAGGATGGTCTTCCTGCATCACCATTGCATTTGCCTCGTGGAGTGAGTCAGGTAGGCCCTAAGTGGAGATCCTGTTCCTGTCTCTTTGAGCCTTGGATCCATGAAGGGCCAGGTCTAAGAAAGATTCTCTTTCCCTTAACAGATACCTCAGGATTACCACTTTGATAATGCACTGCACCTATTAAACTATACTAAACATAAAGCAACCATTCTTTAACCATGGCCTCACCATCAGATCAGTGTCATGTAGGCAAAAACAAACCCCATCAGCCACACAACCAATTTTAGCCACTGGGTTAAAAAAAATTCCTATGCAGCAACCTCTTTTATCCACACTACATCCTGAGTGGCTTTATCCTTCAAGCTGTCAGCTTGCCTCCTATATAATTTTCTAGTGCAATGTTAAATTTAAATCAAATAAATCAGCAATTAAAAAAAAAACAAAAATATAGAAACCAGAGAATAACAGCACAAAATGTACTTTATGACAGTTTCAACAAAAATGTGAAGTTTTCTTTTCCAGATAAACAAATATCTCACTCTGTTCCACAGGCCTGGTGAACTAAAAATTGTAGATATATTGGAGCAAACCATTTTGAAGAGTTCTAAGGAGATGATTTCTATGGGCATTATTAATCATTTATCTTGCATATATTTTCTGTAGGAGAATATCCAGCAGCTCTTCTAACAGAAATACATAACCTGTTTTTCAGCACATAAAATATTAATAGTCTAGTATGGGCAATACAGACAATACAACTGATTGTACATGATAGTAACAGAATCCTTTTCCGGTTCAAAAAATGTTTGAGATTATCAAAGATGACTGTGAGTTAAGGTATAGATTACATTTTGCAGCTTTTATCGCAGCAGGCTCAGTTGAAAGTTCTGTGATGTGCACATGCATATGTCTTCCCATCAGTTTCAAAAGAGGGAGAAGCTTCTCCAAGTATACCCAGACATTTCTTCACCACTGAATAAAATAGGGAAGCTCTCACAGGTGTTCACTGGAGCTTCACAATGCTTTCTGGATTGGGACAAGTGGACACAAACATTTATTAGTGTTGATGCTTTATGCAGGCTGTGGTTACCCTAGTATATAAGCATTAACCCCTTGTATATGGTCTCTGCCCACTGATAATGGTAGACATTCTGCAACCTGTAAAGCAAGAAGAGAATAAAACTATAGAAATGCAATGCCATAGATTGTGCTGAAAGCCACAACAAAGATCTCCTTCTTAGTTTTTTCTGGTGCTCCATAGACTATATTCCCAAAGCCTCAGACTGCCATCTGACAATGATGAGGGCCATTATCTCTGGCCTGCTCTTTTAGGAGGGAAAGCACATGTTTAATCATGTGCATCTCCATTGCTTCTGTCTCTTTTTTTGCCTCCAATATTATTTATTTCTTTATTAGATTTATATTCTGCCCTTTCTCCCCATAGGAGCCCAGGGCGGCAAATAAAAGCACTAAAGCAATATGAAACCCTAGTAGTTCAAATACTGTGGAGTGATACCTCCAGCCATTCCAGTACGTAACAAAGACAAGTCTTGGTCATCATTCCAAAGGTCTTCAGTAAGCATGGTATCTGAGAAGCCCAATCTTGAAGGGTGTTGGGGTTCTTTGGCAGTGTCCAACTGCTAAAGGCCTTCAAGTGCTGACTTTGATCTGATTATGCTTTTACTTCCCAGACGCCTGCTTATTTGCAGCTGGGAAAGACCTGCCTTGTCATCCCTCCAAATGCTTGAACAGACATCACCTCATACTCATACTGAGTTGCTGCAAGTTGTTCAGCAGCTGCTGACCTCAGTCTGCCAATGGAGGTGGTGCTGCCTCCATGGTGTGATAAAGTTACTTTTTCTGTCAGGAAAGCCTGTAGTTAAACAGCAATGGAGAGACCTTGTCCAGATGATACTAGATCTCGAAGGTTTGGGTCTCCATTGGCAGAGTCTTATTTAATAAGCTGCTGTGGGTGAACACCAGCCAGGCACGATGGTAGGCAAGGAACAATGCAGGAAGTCCACAGTAAATGGTACCTTTTCTTGCACAGCACTCCTGTATTCCTGGAGGGCAGGATCCAGTCTTGCAATTGTCATCCTTGATGGATTTTTGAATGCCAGAACACAAAGCTGACTGCCTGGCTCAAGGCAAATTCAAGCTTGAACATCCTGGGAGGAACTCCCAAAACATCTAAAGATGCTTCAGCCTTCTGTTCATTCTCAATCCAGACTAGTTCATCTTCCAGGGTAGACATTGTGTTGGATTTCCCTTGGATATGAATCAGTAGTTTAGAGCAATCACAGACCATTGCCTAGATTTATTTAAAATATTGATGATATAGGGGCACGATGACCTATAAACACTCCAAGGTGCTGAAAATTGGTTTGTTATAAAATAAATCACTCTGATATCTAATCACAGTAACACATTTTGAGCAATTAGTCTTTAGAGGCAATTATATTTATATGAGGGGTTCCTCCAACCTCAGAGCCCCTGCTAGTTAAGTATACTTAGGATCCCTTGAGATCAAAGGGTCTTAATCATGCAGTTTGACAAATGCTAATTCTAGCTTTTATTTGCAAAAACAAACTTAGTCCTTCTAAATCATGTTCATCAATATGTCTAATAATTTTATCCTTTGTTTCAGTACATTTTAATTTGCAAGGGATTTGTGTAAGACTTACTGAACTTTAGTTTCAAAACTGTCACTGGAACATTATATATACATATAAAGTTGATATTACATTGGCTACATTTCAGCCCTCAAGTATAAGAATGATTTATAGCATGCATTCCACATTCAGTAGTTCTGCTATTTCATATTCAAGATCCTTCACAATTCTTGGATGAATACCATCTGGTCTTGCCAACTTATTTTTCTTTAGCTTATCAGTTTCATTGGTTACACTGAAACTGCATCTGATTTTTGTTTACTTGGGCCTTTTTCTAATCTCAATGCAATTAGCACCAGCAGCTGGGTAAGAAAGGCCCATTTTCCAAGGGTGTAGAGCACCTGCAGCTCCAAAATAGGTCCTGCACATTTGGATGTATGTACATTTGGTCACCCATTCCTTTCTATATCCATTTATGATGAACTGCAAGCCCTTCACAAAACAGCAACATCACAAAGTTTTTTAACAGAGAGAATGAGAGTTTCAAAGGACATCCAAACTGTACAAGTAGAGGAAAAGCACTGAAATTAAGAGTTAATGAAAATTCTGTAGAATATTTATGCTTAATTAGAAGCAGCAGTGAGATCTAGCTTCTTAATTTCCCTAAAAAAAAATCACAGAGAATGTGCTGTTCCATCACTGCTGCTCTTGAGAAATACTTGATAGCTTTTTTAAAAATCTAGTGTCCTGCATATTAATGGGAACATTTAAATTAGCAGGGTTTATTCCTTATTCATAATTAATGTCCACATTTCCGGTGGAACCCTCTGCAAATGTCTTCATCATGAGGGTGTTGTTTGCCTTGCTCTGCTGGAGAACCTGTGTAACATCTTTAGACGTTAGTCATGTGAGAGCATCTTCTAGCCAGAATCTGTATTTTGATATGTCTTCTGCAGCAGTCCAGCATCTACAATATGCAGGCAGCACTATGAAGAACATCGTCTCACTCTACTCTCCATCCCATGTCATCCATGTACAGGGTGCAATGAAAAGACCTGGCCATTCCTGGTAAACCATAGTCCTTCTGCACCTTCGTTAACATGGATCCAGCAGCATGCTGCTCATCAGGTCCCAGTGTACAACAGTCTACTCTCAGCAGGAGCTGGAATGGCAGCATCCTTGGGAAACTCAGGAACAGCACAGGAGGGCAGCAGCATATTCAGCTTGAAGCCAGCATGGGAGAGGATGAGAAGATTAGGTGAGCCCCTGTGCTCTCTGCAAGTGAAAGGAGCTGCATTATGTCTTCCTTTTGCTAATCTCAGATATTATGACACTCATGCTCCTGTTGTATTGTGGGAAATTCAAATAGACCAGAGACAAATACTTAAATCTTCTTTATTCCAGCAACTCATCCAGAAACTATCAAATTCCACCCTTTTCCAAAGCATTCCAGCCCCACTCTTCCTGTTTTATTCCTCCCAGGACTTTCATGTCTTTTACTACAAATCCCAATACACAATTCGCCTAGCAAAATATCACATATCCCCTTTATCTAAGAAAAGTTCCTTCCTGCCATCCAACCAAACATATATCTAAAACAGCAGACAGTAACAAATCTAGAATCAACAACATTTTTGACCCCAGCTGATCTTTAAAAATTACATAACATAGTCTTTAACCCATATAGGCAATCACCTGCTCCATTGAAACTGTTGATCAGGCAGGAGTTCTGGATGGCAATTTTGTACATGGGACAATCCATTAGATTCACCAGTATGAACTGGATGATCAGTAATATTGTTTGCTGGATCACCATAATCAGGAGCCAGATGTGTAGCCTCTCCAATCTGATCATTTGAAATTAGGTCATACTGAGTAGGAGCCAGATGCCAGGCATTGCATATTCGACCATATGACAGTTTATAGGTGCATTTCGCTATCCTGTCGAGTACATTGAAGGGCAATGTGAATCGCGGTTCCCTTTTCTGCAGGATGCCTGGTTTCCTGACCCCTTACAAATGAACCGCATTGCATCCCTGGTTCCTTGGCTCCATTTCAACAGTCTGTATACTTACTATATTTTTGTCATTTCTGTTGTGCTATTGTTTCATGTCTGACTGTAGGGAAGCATCTGACTTACACATCTGTAGACTAGCAACATTCATTGTTGTGTGCATCTCCCATCTATGTAACAATTCAACTGGGGACTTTTGTGTTGTGGCATGCCATGTAGATCTATAAGGGTTTACCTTATAGCTCAGCCATCTGTATGCTTTATTTTAAGCTCCTATTAAAATATTTATCCGCCATTTGCCTGTGGATAGTAAATTGATGAGCGCCTATGTCGGATATTCCTTTCTGACAGGAAAGTCTCCAATTCTATAGAAGTAAACTTGGTGCCATTTTCAGATATCAGTTTGCTTGGGTCTCCTTCTCTACTGAAAATTGAAGAAAAGAACATGATGACAGTAGCAGAAGTAGCATGGGAAGTAAAACCCACTTCAGGCCCCTTACTAAAATAGTTTATAAGGGTAATGGCATAATGACAATCAGCAGGCCCCCTCTTGAATGGTCCCACAATGTCAATGGCCACCTTCTCCCAAGCTGAATCAGGAAGTAGAACAGGCTGTAATGGTGGCACACACATAGTTGCTGTCTTGTCATGAAGCTGACAAGTCACACAACATTTAATAGTATCCTTTAAATCTATACCAGGACAGCAATGCAAACCACGCAGTCATTGCTTTGTTCATACAACCCCTTTATGTGAATCATGGGCCAATTGTATCAGTTTCATTTGTAATTCTGGTGGGGCAATGAGATGATGAGTACCACTGATTATAAGACCATCATGTAGGTACAATTCATCTCATATCTTAAAGAAAGACAACAGAGTCTGATCCACATTTTGCATGTGGCATGGCCATTTCCCTGTGAGGAAATCTCACAACTTGCCTTGTGTTGGACAAGACAAATAATCAGCTGTAAATTGCTCTTTGGAAGTTGCTGTTAGAGCAGGTGCAGTGAGAACATAAGAACATAAGAAGAGCCTGCTGGATCAGGCCAGTGGCCCATCTAGTCCAGCATCCTGTTCTCACAGTGGCCAACCAGCTGCCTGGGGGAAGCCCGCAAGCAGGACCCGAGTGCAAGAACACTCTCCCCTCCTGAGGCTTCTGGCAACTGGTTTTCAGAAGCATGCTGCCTCTGACTAGGGTGGCAGAGCACAGCCATCATGGCTAGTAGCCATTGATAGCCCTGTCCTCCATGAATTTGTCTAATCTTCTTTTAAAGTCATTCAAGCTGGTGGCCATTACTGCATCTTGTGGGAGCAAATTCCATAGTTTAACGATGCGCTGAGTAAAGAAGTACTTCCTTTTGTCTGTCCTGAATCTTCCAACAAGATCAACCACTTCTGTTTCATCCTTGTGAAAATGGTAGCGAATCTTCTACTTATTTCTCAAACTTCTTTCTGAAGTGAAGGGTCAACTCTGTAAAAAAGTTTGGAGCAGCCACGTTAAAAGGCAGGGGCAGAGCATTCCAGGCAGGGCATTGCCAACCCAGCTTGGATATGGATATCTTTGCAGAGCATCCCTAGTCAAGTTTTACCAACAGCACAATCCAAACCATATCTTCTCAGAAGTAAGTCCTATTGAGTTCTATGGGGCTTAATCCCTTAGTAAGTGTGTTTAGAATTGCAGACTTCAGGGGTATCCATCTTTACTCCTGAGTGCTCCCATCTAACATCTTCACAACGCTAGGTTCCTTTCTTCCTACCATGGCCTTCTGGTAACTGGCCTGGCCTGAGGGCACTTAAACCCTCTAGAAGCAAGTAGGGTAGATTAAATGTTTCCTACCCAGGCTCCCTAAGCAGGTGAGAAGAATTGATTCCATCACTTCAGATGGACCTGGGAACACCATCTTTTAGCTAAGTTTTCTATCTTAATTTCCAATCAGAGAAATGTTTGTTTGAATTGTATGTTCCAAGCAACTGTGGTTGATGCTTAATGTATCATGCTTAATGGTATCACTAGGACTTACCCCTGTGACATAGCTATGGCCTGCCCCTGAAGTCTCAGGGTTTGGGGTGCTTCTGACTTGGCAACTCTAATTCTCAGGGACACAGAGAAGGGTGCATAGGAGGAAATGCAAGGCAGCAAAGTGAGGAGTGGGGTTGCTGCTTCTCTCCCTCTCTCCTTTTCATCTTGGTGGGACTGAGCTTCAATGTTAGCCTTCTTCCAGCCCACTACTGTGTCCAGGTACAGGTTCTGCACAAGTTTAGGCACAAACAACATTTACAGAGCTGCTTCAGAAGTAATCTTGCTGCACTTGTTCAAAATTATGCATCTAATCTGGCTCATGGTTGGTCTCTGAGAAAAGTTTAAAACAGAACCGGGCTGTACACAGCCATGACTGGCTAATTCCTGTGATCTCAACAAGAAACCTCTCATCAATCCCAGGAAATTTGAACTTTAAAAAATTATTTTCAATAATTTTGGTTATGTTGATGATGATATAAATGAATAAAAAATCAAATGTTTATTTAGTCTGGCACTTTTAAAAACAAATTGGGGGCAGCTGAAGCAAAAGAAGATGGACAAAACAGACAGCTAAGCCAGCATCTGATCACTGGTATGCACATTTCATTTGCAAACCCAGCCTCACACTACTTGAGAACTCATTGTTAAGTCTGTTTTCACATTTCAACTGTCTGGACTCAAAGTGCCAGCCCATTGACAAAGAATCCATACCTTGCAATATTGGATTACAAACTGTGCCAGGCAGACTGTTCAACATTTGCAGTATACAGGATTTTTCTCTGGCTATTTTTAGGGTGGCGGTGGTATAAAGATGCAAATGTGCACATTACAACTAACAAGTCAGCTGGCACACTTGAAACATTTCACCCAAATGTCAGAGATCTTCCTTTTACAAAAGCAAAAGATTACATTTATTATTCCTACATAACATTAGTTGGAAGGAACCCTTTGAAACTGTACGTGCAGAAACATGAAACCTCGCGTTTGGACTACTGCAACGCGCTCTACGTAGGGCTACCTTTGAAGACAGTTCGGAAGCTTCAGCTAGTGCAAAATGCGGCGGCCAGATTGCTAACAAGGACCAAGTGGTCCGAGCATATAACACCTGTTCTGGCTCGCCTGCACTGGCTTCCAATATGCTTCCGGGCCAGATTCAAAGTGTTGGTATTAACCTATAAAGCCTTATACGGCGCGGGACCATGATACCTGTTGGATCGCCTCTCCCGATATGAACCCGCCCGTACACTACGGTCTACTATGAAGGCCCTCCTCCGGGTTCCAACTCATAGGGAGGCCCGGAGGGTGGCGACAAGATCTAGGGCCTTCTCAGTGGTGGCCCCCGAACTGTGGAATAGTCTCCCCGAGGAGGTGCACTTGGCACCGACATTATTATCTTTCCGGCGCCAAGTTAAAACCTTCCTCTTCTCCGAGGCATTTTAATTTAAGTTAATTTAATTTTAATTTTAAATGTGTTGTAATCTGATTTTAGATTTTGTACTTTTTATATGCTGTGTTGTATTACTGTGTAATTTTATTGTATTTTTTGTTGTTCACCACCCAGAGAGCTATTGCTAGTCGGGCGGTATATAAGTTTAATAAATAATAATAATACCATTTTTTTTCACTATGTGCACCATTTTGTATAGTATCTCCAACTTCATGGACAAACTTACATTAGAAAAACAATGGATCAGATTCTTTAGGCAGTTTTCCGGCGGTTTCTATGTTTTTTCAGAATATTCTCAAATGTACTGTTTAACAAGCACAGAGCCTGCTAATATGGCATAATCTCCAACTAGTCCTTCCCCAACCAGAAGGCCAGTCAGACCCATTACCATTACTGTTGTTATTAGACAGTGTGTATGTGTGTGTGTGTGTGTGTGTGTGTGTGTGTGTGTGTGTGTGTGTGTGTGAGAGAGAGAGAGAGAGAGAGAGAGAGAGAGAGAGAATACTGTGTGATTGCCACAAACAGGACCAGCAGGACATAGCACTGACTTCCTAGGGTAAGCATGAGGTGGGGGGGGAAGCAGCAATGGCTCTACTCTACTCTAATGTTGTCCTGTGCTATATGCCCCTATGGTAAACATTGTGTGCTACTCCACACACACCAGGGTGGCCATTTTGTTAGTGGTGCCCTTGGCACCAGTCTTAATTTTTCATTTTCTATGACTCAAAATAATAAGCATCATCTATAAAACTTGAAATACTTTTATTTTTAATATGTATTTTTTATTTTTATTATTAACACAAATTCAGTAGAGGGGAAGGGGTGGATGGTAGAGGGGCATGACTGCAAGGTGACATGGTTGTGATAGGGCATGCCATGAATCATGAAGGGATCTTGCACTTCTAAATTTGCCACTACACTACTGATTGTAGGAAATTCAAAAAGACCAGAGACAAATACTTAAATCTTCTTTATTGCAGTAAATCACCCAGAACTGAAACCAACTACCAAACACCATCCTTTTTCAAAACACTCCAACCCGACCCTTCCTGTTCTGTTTTTTCCAGGTCCTTTTTCATGTCTTTTACTACAAATCCCAATATGCAATTCATCTCGGACAATATCACAGCTCCTCATACTGGAAAACAGAGAGGTCTGTCCCTGTGTCTTATGTCTATCACCACAAAGTTGGTTAGAGGAAGGAGCTATAAGTTCTTCAGGCCAAGCCAAGTTGTGTCTGAAGAACTAAAAGATGAAGGCAGGGAGTCAGGCAACCAACAGGTTCCAAAACTACACTGTCTTTCCCAATATAATTATTTGGGGTTGCCACATACTACGGGGAAAGTGTGACCATATGTATTTTTTGTTTCCGGCCAGTTACCAGAAAACCAAGGGCAATTGGCCAAGCAGTTCTGTCCCCCTCCCAGCCATATTTTGTAGTGTACACCTTAGACTACATAGTGCCCTCCAGATGTCATTGGACTACAACTCCCATCAACCATGGCTTTTGACCATGCTAACTTGAGCTTGTGGGAGCTGTAGTCCAACAACATCTGGAGGGAACCACACTGGCTTCCCCTTCCTTAGATAAAAGGCAGTTTTTATACTGGACTTCATCTCAGACCTACAAAATTAATGAAATGCTGCCCATGGACCCATCAACTTTACTGAGCTCTGCCCAGAACATGCCCTAAATTGCTGGGCTCCTAGCCCTGCCCCAACTCCTCCAGGTACTAAACTTTTTAATTTCAAGAGTAGTTGAGCTATATGACTGAATCTCCTTGACTGGACAACCTGTCGGGATTTTCATTGGAGTTTCTCTGATGAATTCTGGAATTTCCTGCTAATTCTTACTTGATTCCCAGATAACAGTTCTGTCTCCCCAACCTCTCCTATTGCCTTTACCCTCATTTCCAACTTACCGATGGCCTTTCTACCTAGCTGCACATTTCTAGAAAATCTCTCAGCATGACCATCCCTTGCAAATCATCTGCCATTATTCATCTTCCTGTATGTTCTTCACCCATGATTGGGTCTGTTCCCCAGATCTGATCCTGCAGAAACGCATTCTCATAACTTCTGTACCCTTGTGAGGCCTGACAGTTAATTTGTTTTTTAACTTTTCTGGCAAATCAAAGCATTATTTATGGTTATGGATTTGGTGCATTCATTGAATCACTTCAGAGCAATGGGATAGTGTTTTGCTTTATTTTATCCTGATCTATTTAGCAGACCAAGGGAACACATTACAAGCAATGGACCATTCTCACATACTCCTGGGGTGAAAAGGTGACAAAAGTTCTGAAAGGCCAAGCTATTAGAGCAGGGTACAAAACAGCATAAAACACTGGGGACAGGAGATGTCAATCACTCAAGCAGACATTATCTCTATACATTCCATGTGAAACACTGCATGCCCCAGACCAGCGATATATCATCTCCATCCCAGCCATCTACCCACTGACAATTTTAGGACCAAATTAAACCTTTCCATTCTTTTCTAACTCCAGCATGTCTTGTAGCCTCCCAGAGTTTCATTTCTTTCTCTTCACAATTTACAAAGACAGCTCATCCATTTCTCTTCTTCCTCCTCCTGAAGAAACAGCTGCTTATTTCGCAGTAGAGACCATATTGGGCAATTGCCCCATCAAATTTTATGGTTAGAAGATTGGGAATGGACCAAATGATTCTCGGGATCTCTTCCAAACCTGTGATTTGATAGCTGTAAGATTAAATTCTGTAGAGGAGGAGGCCTGCTAAGGAAGTCAAACCAGTTTCTTTTATTAAATAAATAGCTGTGGCCAGGTCTGTTAAGTATCCCCTTTGTTAAGTAAGCTTGGGCCTAAGTGATCCCAAAGAAACTGAATATGTAGAGACACTTCTGGAAAGTGGGCAGAAGGAAGCATGTCTTTCTCCTCCTCCTATTTGGAGGTGCCTTTGTGTGTGTGTGACGGTGGGGGAAAGTATCAGGGTTGTATTCAGTCAAGTCCCACTCAAAGTTAACCCAGTGAACTTAATGAACCTAAGTTACTTGTGTCCATTAACTTCAATGAGTCTGCTCTGAGTAGGACTAGTGTGGAACACCACCCTCACTCTTGGAACTAGGTGTGAAAAGACACATTGTGGCCTGATGTGCCTCTGTGAGAAATGTCAGCTATGGGCTTGGTTGCTACACACACACCCCTAATGGGGGAAGCAGGATCGGTTGGAGTATTAATGTTGTGAAACTTATGTATGTGTAAATAAAACCTTACATCACAGAAGTGTCATCAGTCTTCAAGGACCTTCATTCCAAGAAAACCAAACCCAGTGTATGTGCCAGGGCCTGTGAAACCTCTCTCACCAGTCCACAGTTTGGGTGCATGTAACAGTAATTTGGTTCTTAATATTAATTTGGGAGTGGGAGTACATACTAGAGACAATGCAAAGTGAAGATATGTTGGGATTTAATGCATGTACGTCCTTTATTTGGTCTTATACTAGGTGAATGTGGCTGCAATTCTAAGCATCAGGAAATAAGAGTTTGTTGCAGTAGTGCCCCATGTGGTGGGTTAGAGGCATGCAGCTGCTCTCCTCACACCTGTATCAGTGTGCTCACCTGCATGGCACTAGGGTGGAGCAGGTAGCACTGAGGTTGGGGCCATGTGGGGACACTTCAGGGAATCCACTGTAAATCTATTTTATAGGAGGGTGGAGCACTGGTATCTCCAGGAATTCTTAAGACATCACTAGATTATACTTCTCAAGATCCTTTGAAGGAAATCATGAAACTTAAACTGGTTTAAAACAAATATAAGATTGTGGTGTAGATATATCCTTTGTTCTACAGAACTCAATGGGATAAACTTCTGAGTAAACATATTTAGGATTAGCTTAGAAGTTTGATTCCAGTGTGAAATCCTCAGACAGAGAAAACACACTGAAAACACTCTTCATAGATAACACTCCTAGAAGCTGATCTTTCAGGAAGGAAAAAATAAAGGGTTTCTTTCTAAGCAATGTGGACATAAAATTGAACTTATCTTACCATGGCTGCAATTTTGTCTGTTTGGAAATTTTTCTTTTATTTCTTTTTTAACTTTTAAAACCATGACTCTGCAGCTGACCTCTTAAATTCTTTTTTATTTTAAAAAAAATGAGAGAAAGTGTCTGAAAAAGGGGTTAGCAAAATCACCATTTAAATTTAGTCAACTATTTCCCTTCGCTTCTCAACTGAGTGCTTGGCATTTATTTCTCTTTCTTTTCCTGAGAGTGAATTTAGAACTCAGGCATGCTAGCTGGTATGGAAGAGTAATCAGTCAGAGAGAACAAATAAATTTTGTGTCTGCCTCTGTTAGTAGGGGAAATAATTGAAAACATGAGTGCTTATGTGGATCCTCTAAAACTTCAAAAGTGTTCATAATCACATCTGTTTGCTGTTAGGATCCTATCCTATATTTTCCTGCTTATTCTTCCAGCGATACCAGAAAGAAGTTGTCAGCTCTTTCTAATGAAAATAGATAGATAGATAGATAGATAGATAGATAGATAGATAGATAGATAGATAGATAGATAGATAGATAGATAGATAGATAGATAGATAGATAGATAGATAGATAGATAGATAGATAGATCAGAGCTTGGAAAAGTTACTTTTTTGAACTACAACTTCCATCAGCCCAATCCAGTGGCCATGCTGGCTGGGGCTGATGGGAGTTGTAGTTTTAAAAAGTAACTTTTCCAAGCTCTGAGATAGATAGATAGATAGATAGATAGATAGATAGATAGATAGATAGATAGATAGATAGATAGATAGATAGATAGATAGATAGATAGATAGATAGATAGATAGATAGATAGATAGATAGATAGATAGATAGATCTGCTCCTTCCCTCAACCAACCTTGCTTTCAGGTTTGTGAGGACCCATCTCAATTTTTCCCGCAGCTTGATGGAGCAACAATCTTGTCTTCTAGAGCTGAATCTTACTGATAAACATATATTCTGTATGGGAAACAGAAGCTGAATGGAACTGTCCCTATTTTTATGAGACAGAAATAAGATTTTGAAGACCTCCCTCTGGCTTGAACAGTTCTGAACAGGGACTGGCATCTGGGCAGGGTGGGAGAGAGGAAGAGATTGTTAAAAGCAAAGCCACTGCAATTACACAAATGGTTCCTGCTTCATAATGAAGTCAAGATGTAACAATGTGTTGGGTGAGGGCCATGTTGTTGAAGCAGCTGCAGCTCTGTGCTTATAATAATTCCAAGGTAGATGTGCTGGTAATGGATGTATGCCTTGCCTGGCTTTGGCTATTTATCTCAGGGGGCGATTTACAAGGTGATAAAAGGTTCCAATGCTCCAAAAGGTACTTTGGGGCTGTTAAAAAGCAGGGTTTTTATGGCCATTTCTCCTGTACAATTCATGTTGTTTCATTAATCAAACACTTATACTATTAGAAACCCCAAATCTTTTTCACTGATGGAGCAACAGATTTTACTACCATGAAATAGCATTAAAGGCCACAACATTTCTAAGTTAAGCCTCAGTAATGATTGTAATGGATTGAGTGTGGCTAAAGGCAGAATGGTATATCTATTAGCCATTGCCTCTCAGTGAACTCTGATAACTGTATTCAGGTCCTACGGCCAAATAAGAGCATACACAAGGAAGTTGGTGTGTGCGTGTGCATGTGCATGCGTGTGTGTGTGTGTGTGTGTGTGTGTGTGTGTGTGTGTGTGTGTGTGTGTGTGTGTGTGTAAGAGAGAGAGGGACCACTGAAACCACTTCAAGCGACTCCAGTCACATCAGATCTGATTCAGTGATACAAATGCTATGCAGAGACAATTGTTTCAGTGGAGAAAATCTACAAGAAGAAAAACTACAACAGAATGTACCTAGGTGCAGCAACAATTATATCTTATTTGGAATCATATCACCTAAGTGTAAAGGATATTCAATAAATAAATAAAAATAACCTGTCAGTTTAACCTGTAGTATCAAGGGTTTTCTGTATTCACTCAAAGTCCAAAATAACAAGAAAATGCACCTGTTGAGGCCCACAGCTTTACGAGATGTATTACTCAGCCAGCATTGATATGGGTAAGATTTCCTATAGCGCAATCAGTTCTAGCTTCACCATTACCTTGGAGCTAGATGGCTGTCAGTGGCAGAGGGGTGGACCCCAAGTCCCAGCTTTGGCTATTCACTGGAATAGACACACAGAGTCTATACAACTGAAGCGACCTTGAAAATCATCTTGTCCAATGTCCTGCTCAGTGCAGGTTAGCCACAGGTTAAGCATTCCTCCTTACTCCTCCTGTGAATCTTTCTCGCAGGGTTTGGGTAAGTTTTGTAATCCTGAAACAAAAATTACAGTGATGGGCTGGATGACAGCCAATACACTATCTGAATCTGGCAAGACAGAGGTGCTGTGGGTGAGTGATTCCTGAGCCCAGATAACATGTGAATTGCCTGCTTTGTATGGGCTCATACACTCCCTATGAAGGAGCAGGTCTGGGGATGTTCCTGGATCCAGCTCTATCACCAGAGGCTCAGGTAACCTCAGTGGCTAAGAGTGCCATTTACCAACTTTAGCTGGTAAAACCATTCTGGACTGGATGTTTCTGGATTTCATCCATGCACTGCTAACCTCCAGTTTGGATTACTGCAATACTTTTTTTGTGGGGCTGCCCTTGATGTTGACCTGGAAGCTGCAGCTAGCGCAAAATGCAGCAACTCAATAGCTCACTAGGACAGAATGCTGACACCATATTACATTGCTGCTGAAATAATTACACTGGCTACCATTTAGCTACTGGGCTAAGTTGAAAGTTTTAGTACTGGTGTACAAAGCCCTGTACAGCTTGGGACCAAGATACATAAAACATTGTCTCATCCCTTACACCCCCAACTGATCACTGCATTCTGCAGGAGAGGGCAAACTACAGATACCATTTTATCAGGACATCCATTCCGCACAATGTCAGAACCGGGCCTTTAGTGTGGTGGCATCTACCCTTTGAATCTCTCTTCCATTACAATACAGACAGGAACCATCTTTATTGCCTTTCAGCACCTGTTCAAGACTTTCTTCTTTCAACATGTCTTCTAAGTAAAGATTTTTATTCTAGTCACTATCTGAATTTATTTGAAAGTGTTTTATATATTATGCATGTATGTATGTATTTATACTGCTTGATTGTAAAAAAACCTCTAAGCGGTTTTATATTGTTTTTCTATATGTCATTGTTTTAATTGTTTTTATATATGCAATTGTTTTAAGTGTTTTTATTTATGTCACTGATTTGTATGCAGTTTTTATTGTATTGTAAGATCACTTTGAGATGCTCCTAGGAAGTGATTGATAAACACAATGAATAATAACACTATTTCCCCATAGTACAGAGTCAGCAAAAGAGCTGAGAAAGAGTGCCTTACTATTAAATACATGTTTAGTTTGTGCCACAGGAAGAATTCTACATTTGGAGTTCATAGATTATTGAATTACATTGTATGCAAACTTGGTCAAATGTAAACTACACATTTTGTTGTTGCCTTCAAATTGATTACGACTTATGGCCGATAGTGACTTCCATAGCATCTGTTATAAACCACCCTGTTCAGATCTTGTAAGTTCAGGTCTGTGGCTTCCTTTATGGAATCAATTCATCTCTTGTTTGGCCTTCCTCTTTTTCTACTCCCTTCTGTTTTTCCCAGTAGTCTTTTCTACTGAATCATGTCTTCGCTTTATGTGTCCAAAGTATGATAACCTCAGTTTCATCATTTTAGCCTCTAGTGATAGTTCTGGTTTAAGTAGCTGTCAGGCCCAGGATGCGACTCAGGAACCAGACCAGAGGTTGTAGTTAATTCGTGTTTTATTAGAGTAATGTCCAACAAAGACTGCGCTTTCTCATGAAGCAATACAGGGATACAGGTCCTGCGACATTGGGAGAAAGTTGACAGAGCAAGGGGCTGCTTCCCGCCTGTTCTTTAAGAAGGGGCTAAACGGGCGCGCAACCTTTCGCTCCTCCTTAACTCCCCCTCAGGTACTGCCCGCCTTCCCCCCCTTCTCTCCTGTCTTTTCAACCGTCTGAGTGTCCGTGGTGAGGGGGGAGGCATCACCTCCTCCTCTTCTGAAGTGTCCGATTCCCCTATGGGTGATAAAGGAGGAGCTGAGGGTAAACCATCTCTCCGCCTTTCTGCTGTGATCAGCCCTCCCTCTTGCTCTGAGCTGCGGAGAAGGGAGGGCCTGGGAATGTCTGGGGGGGATTCTAAAACTTCAAGGCTCTCAGGCTCCCCGTTGCTAGGCGACCCTATCTCTGGCATGTCCTCTGTTTCGGCTTCGCTCCACAGAGGGTAAGTTCCTCCCTCCTCCCTCTGCCAGCCATTTGAATCCTCTTCTGACAACCCCCCAGGAGCCCAGCTCATCCTCCCGACACCATCCCCCTTCTCAAGCTGTGCCCCCCTCCCCCTGTCTGGCTTGGGCGGTGAGGAAAACATTGATGGAAAAGTTTTACTAACTCTGGAGCATGCACATCATCTGCATTTTCCCATGATCTGTCAGCCACTCCATAGCCCTTCAAGTGAATCAAATACTGCAGCTTGTGGCGTCTGATCCTGGAATCCAAGATTTCCTCAACTTCAAACTCAAGCTGCTCATTTATCAGGAGTGGGGACCCAGGAGGCTCCTCCGGCCGCAGCTCACTGGGAGGGGCAGCTTTCGTCAAGAGGGATCGATGAAACACAGGATGTATTTTAAACGTGTCAGTTAGCTTCAGCCGGTACGCCACGGGATTAATTTGAGTTTCTATTTCAAAAGGACCCACCCTTTTGTCTTGTAATTTTCTACATTTGCCCGGCATCTGGAGGAAACGGGTGGACAGCCATACCTGGTCTCCTGGTTGAAGGGGAGGGCCCTCCTTCCTGTGCAGGTCAGCAACTCGCTTGTACTCTGTTTTGGCTTCGTTTAACTGCTGTTTCAGTGTTTGTTGCGCCACTTGCAATTCTTTTAGGAAGTCCTCAGCTGCCGGTACCAGCATTCCTTCTGAGCTGCTTGGAAACACTTTAGGATGGAATCCATAATTAGCGAAGAATGGGGTTTGTTGAGTGCTGGAGTGTAGAGAATTGTTGTAGGCGAACTCTGCAAAATGCAAATATGATACCCAGTCAGTCTGTTGATAGGACACATAACTTCGTAAATATCTTTCCAAAACGGCGTTCAAGCATTCCGTTTGCCCATCTGTCTGGGAGTGATGGGCGGAGGAGAGTTTTAATTCCGTCTGCAACTGTTTCCACATTGCTCTCCAAAATTTGGCTGTGAACTGAGTTCCTCGGTCTGAGACTACACTGTTTGGCAATCCATGCAGTCGGTAGACTTCTTTGATGAATAACTTAGCCGTTTCCTTAGCCTCTAAGGCCCCTGCACAAGGGAGGAAATGCGCCATTTTGGTGAGTAGATCTACCACGACTAAAACGGCTGTCATTCCTTGGGATTTGGGTAGATCAGTTATAAAATCCATGGAGAGATCCTTCCAGGGTTCATGTGGGACAGGTAGCGGTTGTAACAGTCCTGCTGGTTTTCCTGTTTGTGTTTTTGTCCGCAGACAGACAGAACAGGACTTTACATAGCTTTCAATATCCCTACGCATTTTAGGCCACCAGAAGTCCTTGGCCACGTTCTGAATGGTCTTGTAAATCCCAAAGTGTCCCGCTGTGATGGAATCATGGCACTGGCGTAGGATTCTGAGCCTTAATTCTCCTTCTGGCACATATCTGGCTGTTTTGAACCATAATAGTCCATTCCTCCAGTGAAAGGTTACTTCTGAGTCTTGACTTTGTCCCGTCTCCTGCCCATATTTTAGTACGTCTGCATCTTCTTGTTGTGCATTTTTGAGTTCCTCTTCCCACGAAGACTGGCATGATCCCAACATTAATTTCTCTGGCGGGATCACGTACTGAGGCTGGTCCTCGGATTCACTTTCTTTGTACTGTGGCTGTCTGGATAAGGCATCAGCTCTCTGGTTTTTGGCTTGGGCTTGGTAAGTGATCTTGAAGTTAAACCTGGTGAAGAACTGGGACCATCTTATTTGTCTCTGGTTCAGCTTTCTGGCAGTTTGGAGGCTTTCCAGGTTCTTGTGGTCAGAGCGCACTTCGATCTGATGAGGGGCCCCCTCTAGGTATTGTCTCCAGTTTTCAAAAGAGTCCTTGATGGCCAGCAGCTCCTTCTCCCAAACTGTGTAATTCTTCTCTGCAGGCTTTAACTTCCGAGAGAAGTACGCACAGGGGTGCAGCTCCTTTCCTTCTTGGTCTAATTGCAGAAGGACCCCCCCCCCGATAGCAAAATCTGAAGCATCTGCTTCCACGATGAGAGGGCGGGTCGGGTCAGCAAAGTGCAGAATGGGCTCGGAAGCGAACCTTCTCTTCAGCTCCTCAAAGGCCTGGGTGGCATTCTCTGTCCATTGAAACTTCTTCTTTCCCCTTAAACAGTCAGTCAGAGGAGCTGTCAATTTGGAAAACCCTGGAATGAACTTTCTGTAATAATTGGCAAACCCCAAAAACCGTTGTACATCCTTTTTGGTGACAGGTTGGCCCCAGTCCAATATACAGCTTACTTTCCCTGGGTCCATCTCCACGCCTTCCGCTGAGATTCGATATCCAAGGAAGTCTAGAGACTTGAGGTCAAATCCACATTTCTCTAATTTAGCATACAGGTGATTTTCTCTCAGTCTCTGCAACACCGTCTTCACATGCTGGTCGTGGTCTTCCTGGTTCTTTGAGAACACCAGGATATCATCTAAGTAACAGATTACATATGTGTCCAACAAGTCTCTAAACACGTCGTTCATGAATTTTTGAAAAATTCCTGGACTTCCACAAAGTCCGAACGGCATGACCAGGTATTCATACTGTCCGTAAGCGGTCAAGAACCCTGTTTTCCATTCATCCCCCTGCTTCATCCTGATCAGATTGTACGCTCCTCTCAAATCCAACTTCGTGAAGATTTTTGCAGAGCGCAGTCGGTCCAACAACTCTGAGATCAGGGGCAGTGGGTAGCTGTTGGGGATGGTGATCTGGTTCAATGTGCGATAGTCGTTACAGGGTCTGAGTTCCCCCCCCTTCTTTTTCACAAACAATAGTGGCGCTCCAGCAGGGGATTGTGAGGGGCGTATGAATCCTCGTCTCAGGTTTTTATCCAGGAATTCCTTCAGGGCCTCCCTCTCAATCTCTGTGAGAGAGTAGATTCTCCCTGATGGAATGCTGGCTCCTGGCACTAGATCAATCGCACAGTCGTAAGGGCGGTGGGGGGGTAAAGTCTCTGCCTCCTTTTCATCAAACACATCTTTGAATTCTTCATACTTTGGCGGCAGGGTCACTTGCTCGATCTCTTGCACTGCCCCCGCTAAGGTGTTCTTGATTCCTTCAGGTTGACAGTTCTCCTGGCAATACTGTGAGGTGAACCACACCACCGCCACCTTCCAACTTATTGTGGGTTCATGCTTTGCTAGCCAGGGCATTCCCAGAATCACCTCAAAGTTCGAGAGATCTGACACGTATAGCGAAATGAACTCTTCGTGCCCAGGGATTTGAAGTTTCACTTCCTCCGTGGCTTGTGTCACCCCTCCTGACTTCAGGGGTCTCCCATTGATAGTCTCCACAGCTAGGGGAGCGTTCAGTTTCCACCGGGAAATTCCATGACGCTTGACTAACTTTGCATCAATAAAATTTGTGGAGGCTCCACTGTCAATTAAGGCAGTGGAATTAAACACCACTCCTCTGGAAGTTGTAATCCGAATAGGCAAGACCAACACCCCCTTTGAGGGAGGTTGGATCGTTGGGGGGCCTTTATACAACGCTGCCCCCAGTCCACCGGCCTGCATGTGGACTGGGTGTTCTAGTTTCCCGACGGCTCAGCTTTCCCCCCTTTTAGTCCACAGTCTCTGGCCACATGGCCCGGCTTTGAACAATAAAAGCATAAACGTTCTCGGCGTTGTCTTTCCTTTTCTTCTTCCGACAGTCTTGGCCTAGCCCCTCCCTGTCCCTCAGCTGCATTACCTGCCATTGCTGCAGAGGGAAGGGTCTTGCTGCGAGATGCCGAGGCTGAGTATCTCGGGACCTCCTGCTTCCTTTCCAGGCGCCTTCCTTCCATCCGGTGATCTATCTGTAGGCATAGCCGGATGAGCCCTGGTAGGTCAGCGGGGGAGGGGAGGTCCTGGCCAACTCATCCAGGATTTCAGCATTTAATCCACTCCGGTACATAAACATCAGGGCGGCGTCATTGTAACCAGTTTCCTGGGACAGAATTTTAAAAGCGTTAGTGTACTCGGAAACAGTCCCTTTAGCTTGCTTCAGAGCGCCTAGTTGCCGCGCTACTGTTTCAGCTCTTTGCGGGTCTTGGAACATCTCGGTCATCTCCTGTATAAATCCTCTGTACCTTCTTAAGACGGTATCTTTTCTCACGAGATACGGAGTCACCCATTTTGCAGCTTCTCCCTCCAGGAGGCTAATCACGAAGGCCACTTTAGCCCCATCATCTGGAAACTCCATGTGCCTGACATCCAGATATAACTCACATTGAGCCACGAAAGTTGCCAACTGATCACTTTGTCCCGCGTATTTTGGGGGCAATCCAATGGGAACCTTTACTGTGGCAGCTAGAGGGGCTGTTTGCATCTGGTCTATCGTGGCCTTCAAGGTTTGATTATCCGTCTTCAGCGCCTCGACTGCTGCTAGCAGGGCTTGGACATCCGTCTGCAATTCAGCTACCTTAGTCCTCAAGAGTTTCACTTCTTCCGTCTCAGAAGTGGGGTTTGTCCCCCCCGCTGCTCCCTTTGACATCTTGTCCCAGTCAAGTGAAGAGAGCGTTGAGGGTGATTTAGGTGGCTCTGTCAAGCTGTCAGGCCCAGGATGCGACTCAGGAACCAGACCAGAGGTTGTAGTTAATTCGTGTTTTATTAGAGTAATGTCCAACAAAGACTGCGCTTTCTCATGAAGCAATACAGGGATACAGGTCCTGCGACATTGGGAGAAAGTTGACAGAGCAAGGGGCTGCTTCCCACCTGTTCTTTAAGAAGGGGCTAAACGGGCGCGCAACCTTTCGCTCCTCCTTAACTCCCCCTCAGGTACTGCCCGCCTTCCCCCCCTTCTCTCCTGTCTTTTCAACCGTCTGCGTGTGCGTGGTGAGGGGGGAGGCATCACCTCCTCCTCTTCTGAAGTGTCCGATTCCCCTATGGGTGATAAAGAAGGAGCTGAGGGTAAACCATCTCTCCGCCTTTCTGCTGTGATCAGCCCTCCCTCTTGCTCTGAGCTGCGGAGAAGGGAGGGCCTGGGAATGTCTGGGGGGGATTCAAAAACTTCAAGGCTCTCAGGCTCCCCGTTGCTAGGCGACCCTATCTCTGGCATGTCCTCTGTTTCGGCTTCGCTCCACAGAGGGTAAGTTCCTCCCTCCTCCCTCTGCCAGCCATTTGAATCCTCTTCTGACAACCCCCCAGGAGCCCAGCTCATCCTCCCGACAGTAGCTCTGCATAATACTGCAGCATTAGTTCATGTCATTTGCCTTTCAATTAATTAGTTTAGGCACTGCATATAAAGGACTGTAAACAACTGCACATATAAATATTTATCTTCCTAAATGTTATAATTCTGGGGTTGTATCCAATGCTTCCGATCATGCAACAGGCTTCCTCTTGCACAACAGAGTTTCCCCTTCCTCTCCTCTGGGTTGGGAGATGCTCCTGAGAAGATTGAGGGGCACATGGGGAATGGAGAGGGAAAGGAAGTCCCACTGCGCAAGCAGAACTCTGCTCATGCAGAGGAAGGGCAGGATATAAATTCAAATTATTATTAGTAGTAGTAGTAGTAGTACAGTAATGGGTTGCCCCAAAGAATCCTGGGAGCTATAGTTTAAGAGTGTGAGACTTATTTATTTATTTATTTATTGCACTTGTATACCGCCCCATAGCCGAAGCTCTCTGGGCGGTTTACAGCAATCAAAAACATTAAAACAGATATACAACTTAAAACACATATTTTAAAAACAATTTAAAACACAATTTTAAAATTTAAAACAATATTAAAACAATTTAAAACACATGCTAAAATGCCTGGGAGAAGAGGAAAGTCTTCACCTGACCCCAAAAAGATAACAGTGCTGGCGCCAGGCGCACCTCATCACAAGCATCATTCCATAATTTGGGGGCCACCACTGAGAAGGCCCTCTCCCTTGTTGCCACCCTCCGAGCTTCCCTTCGAGTAGGCACCCAGAGGAGGGCCTTTGATCTTGAACGTAGTGTACGGGTGGGTTCGTATAGGGAGAGGCGTTCCATCAGGTATTGTGGTCCCAAGCCATGTAAGGCTTTATAGGTCAAAACCAGCACCTTGAATCGAGCTCGGAAACATACAGGCAACTCATCCAATAAAGAAGGACAAGGCTGTGCTCCGGACACTTCAATGGATTCATCTGTCACAACATCACAGTCAAGGTCCCTGCGGATACATGCGATCTTATCTTGAAAGTGTCCAGCAATTTCATTGCAGTGGGTCTCAGATGTTTCCATAGTATCATGGGGGCCAGAGTGTAAGAGCCCTCGCACAACTTTAAAAAGCTCCGCTGGGCGGCATAAAGATGATCTAATAGAGGCAGCAAAATAGAGCTTCTTTGCTGTCCTTACCGCTTTTGTATACAACTTATTGGTGGCACTTACCAAAGCATAGTTGTATCCACTGGGAGTTTTCCTCCATCTGCACTCCAGCCTCCTCCTCTCTTGTTTCATCGCTCTCAGCTCCGGAGTATACCACGGAGCGGTATGAGCTCTACACCGGAGGGGGCGCGCGGGAGCGATCATGTCAATAGCCCGGGTCATTTCCGTATTCCACAGTGCGACCAGGGCCTCGACAGGAGCACCGGTCCTATCAGCCGGAAAATCTCCCAGAGCCCTCTGAAAACCTACGGGATCCATCCGGCTCCGGGAGCGGATCAACTTAATAGATCCTCCACCTTTGCAGAGGGAAAGAGCCGCTGTGAGTCTAAATCTCAACAAGCGGTGATCTGTCCATGACAATGGGGTAGATGAAAAACACCCCACCACCAGATCACCATCTCCATGTCCAGTGGCGAAGATCAGATCAAGAGTATGTCCCGACACATGCGTTGGGCCAGTAGAAAATTGAGACAGCCCCATTGTTGTCATGGAGGCAATGAAGTCCTGAGCTGCGCCAGATAAGACAGCCTCGGCATGGACGTTGAAATCCCCCAGTACCAAAAGTCTAGGGGATCTCAACAGCACCTCTCTGTCAGCTCAGCTAAGGAAGCTGTTGGGCAGCAAGGTGGACGGTACACCAACAGTATTCCTAGTCTGTCTCCCTGGCCCAATACAAGGTGGAGACATTCCAGACCAGTTGCCGTCTGGACAGGGTGCTTGGTGAGAGGAAAAGAACTCCTATAGACCACGGCGACCCCCCCTCCCCGGCCCTCAGATCTACCACAGTGCTGAACCAAATACCCAGGTGGACAAAGCTGGGAAAGAGCAACTCCTCCCTGATCAGCCACCCAGGTCTCGGTTATACATGCCAGGTCGGCACCCTCCTCCAGGATTAAATCATGGACAAGTGAGGATTTATTATGTACCGACCTGACATTCAAAAGCAGCACTTGGAGATCCGAGAGCTGGCTGATAGGACAACAAGCAATCCTGTGGATATGAGGAGAACCGGAACAAGGCACAGACACAATTTGTCTGGGACGAGTTCCCCTTACCTGGCCTGTTCTCCTCCTAACACCATACCTCCCATTACCCGTCACTACGTTAATTGGGGCCCCCGAAAGCCCCCCCACGAAGGATGGAATCTTTTCTCCCAGGCACATGTTAAAAATACACAAATCCACACAGACAAGCAAACATACAAAACATTCACCCCACATTTAACCCACACACACACCCCAACAAACAACATTAAAAATTAGTTAATCCTCTTCAAGCAGCGATGGCAGTCTCGAGCCCCCCATCCAAAAGCAAACCGCAGTAACGGCACCAGGACAGCAGCACAGCACCAAGCAGTAACAGCAGCACCCACACGCGAACAAAAAGCGGCGAAGGTAGCAAAGATGTAAGCCGCAATGGTAGTGTCCTGGGCAGCGGCATGGCCGTCAGCGATAATAAAAACGCCTGCAACCCGCGGCGGCGATGGCGGCGACAACAGGCCGCAGCGACGAAGTCCACCAGCAGCAGCACGGCCCCCCCGGCGATGACAACGCCCCGCGCGCAAGCGGGCGGCGGCAGCAATGGCAGCAGGACGGGTCACAGCGGAGTCCCCAGCAGCGACACGCCCCTCAGCAACAGCGACAACATCCGCATGCAAGCTGGCCAACAGCAGCAGCGCGGGCCGCGGCGACAGAGTCCCCAGCAGCGACATGCCCCTAGCAGCAGCGACAGCGTACAAGCGGGCAGA
Source organism: Rhineura floridana (assembly GCF_030035675.1). NCBI lineage: Eukaryota > Metazoa > Chordata > Lepidosauria > Squamata > Rhineuridae > Rhineura > Rhineura floridana. The sequence goes on along the minus strand of NC_084488.1, from coordinate 36,774,715 downwards.
CGACGGCAATGACGGCGCGGGCCGCGGCAACGGAGTCCTCAGCGGCGGCGTGCCCTCCGGCAACGACGACAATGCCTGCACGCAAGCGGGCCAGCGATGACAACGACGGTGGCACAACGATGGCGGGCGGGCGAACAGGCAGCAGCAACGGCGGCAACGCAACACCGCCGGCAGCAGGGCCCAAACAGGCCGCAACAATGCACACACACACACAACAGCAGCGGCGAAGGCCGAAACGACGTTGAATTGCTTTGGAATAATTACAGTTGCTGAGTGCCCAGCTGCCTGTAGCTTTCCCTCAGTGCTCACTAGCAGCAATTGTTCTTTCAAACGGTGGCAGCTGCTGTTAATTCAAGTGAGGGGGAGATTCCCAGTCTGTTACATGCATTCCTGGTAAGCACCATTCTTATTTCTAATTATTTTGAAATTCTTCTGTAGGAGGTGTTTAGTTGTCTTAGTGTTCTTTTAGTCAGAGTGATAAAGTATTTTAAGACTCTATCTCTGCCTCGGTATCTATACCATGGAGCCGTACGAGCTCTACACAGGAGAGGGCGCTCAGGAGCAATCATGTCAACCGCCCAGGTCATTTCTGTATTCCACAATTCAACCAGAGTCATGACAGGAGCGCCAGCCCTATCAGCCGGAAAACTCCCCAGAGCCCTTTGGAAACCATCTGGATCCATTAGTCTCTGGGGGTGGACCAGCTTAGTAGGTACCCCACCCTTGCAGAGGGGAAAAGCCACTGTATGACTAAATTTCAGCAAGCAGTGATCTGTCTATGACAGAGGGACTGAAGTAAGGCCCCCCACATTCAGATCACCATCTCCATGTCCAGATCCAAAAACCAATCTAGAGTATGCCCTGCTACATGTGTTGGGCCAATGGCATATTGGGACAGTCCCATGGTTGTCATGGAGACCATGAAATCCTGAGAACCAAGAGTCTGGGGGATCTCAACAGTACACCTGAGACCACCTCCGTCAGCTCAGCTAGGTAGTCTGTTGGGCAGCGGGGTGGGCGGTACACCAACAGAATCCCCAGTCTGTCCCGTTGACCCAACATAAGGTGCAAACACTCCAGACCAGTAGTCACATGGACAGGGTGCTTGCAGAGGAAGATGGAGCTCCTATAGACCACAGCAACCCCCCCTCCCCAACCCTCAGGTCTACCCTGATGCTGAACCAGGTACCCTGGTGGGCATAGCTGGGAGAGACTGACTCCCCGCTGCTCACCCACCCATGTCTCGGTTATACATGAGATCTCCCTGTTCCCCTCACAATTCCCTGAGTGGTTTAGTAAATGATCCCTCTTCTCTGGGAACTCTGGGAACTGTAGCTCTGTGAGTAGAACAGGGGTCTCCTAGCAACTCTCAGCACCCTTAACAAACTACTAATCCCAGGATTCTTTAGGGGAACCCGTGACTGTTTAAAGCAGTAGTGCAGGTGGGGTTCCAGTTACTCTCATCTCCTTCTTCTGTAAGTCCATGTGGTTCATTGCATGTGCCCCAACACCTGCTTTGTGAAATGGTTCCTGAGTCCTAATTGCCCCTGCAGATGTTGTTGGACTACAACTCCCATCAGCCCCAGCCAGCATGGTCAATGGTCAGGCATGATGGCAGTTCAGCACCATCTGGAGTGGAGGGCCACAGGTTAGCAATCCCTGCCGTCGGGATATCCCACTTAGTGCATAACCTATTTCCTACATTTCTCTTGCCCTTCTTCAAATTATCCCAATTTTCCTTCCAGTTGTAGGTGTTTTTGTGTGTGTGCAATTTGTTTACCATCAGAGTATTTGCCTTTGTAGTACAGTACACAGACTGCAGTAATCAAGAAGAGCCCTCAAGTTTATGTTCATGTTTCACATGCACTGCAGATCAGCCAAATAAAATGTTTAGCAGGATTAAAACAACCTTCTGATTTTACGTTCCTCTGATTTCCTAACAGCTACCTTTTTAAAAAGTGTAAAAGCTTTCCCTTTCTGCCAAGACAGCTGCCTTGGCTTTTCAGAAGAATATTTACGGGTGATAAATCCCAGCTAGTTTTTTGCAAAGGCATTCCAAAAGGCAACAGCTCAGCCAATAAGTTTCTTGTGTCTGCGCTCAACATCTCCTCTTTATACAGCAGTAAAATTAGAACTGCATTTCACTCTTGTGGCTCACCCCAACACAACCAGGGAACATAGAGAATTTGTGGGTGTGTAGGGTGCATGTAGTGATGGACTAGGGAGACTCAGACCTAGATGAAATCCCCACTCAACCATAAAGCTTATTTTATAACAGAAGACTAGATTAAGCCATGTTTTGTCTTTCTAATCTAATCCTTGGAATAAAAAGGTAATAGACAAACATTTGTTTGAATTAATAGCAATAATTAACACTTTAAGTATTTTTATATCTTTGGTTACTATTAATCAGTTTTCCTAGAGGGTCACATCCCCAACACCATCCCATGAAAATGTGGCCTTTTGACAAGTCCTGCTGTCACAGGCACTGCTCTCTCCACGCCCATCTCTTGACTATCAGCTGGCATATGCAAAAGAGGCTGGATTTGTCCCAGGACCTCCTAGCTGCTGACTCCCACCTTACATTAACATTGGCCCTATTTGTGCATTACTCACAGGGAGGATATTACATGATTATTTGGAGTGGGGGCACACATTTAGCCCCACTCTCAACATCACATCTCCTAATTCAGACAAGAGTGCATTGTTCACAGTTGCCTGAAGATAAAGCCTAACACAAGATGTCTTACTCCTATGTAGGCGCTACATGCAGATGGAACACCTGCACAACCAGATGTCCCAAGTGTACATAGTCTCTACACATAAGCAGAAGATTGTACGTTGGGCTTTCACTTCTGATAATTTTGAGCAACATGCAGTTGTCTGAGAAAGCAGATGTGACATCAGAAGTTGGGCTAAAAGTGTGCCCCTGCTCCAAATAATCATGGTAACACCCTACACATGAGTAGCACGTGAACAGGGCTTTTGTAAAATGTATATGTAAAATCTCATATGAATAGTACAACATGAATATTTTGCTGGCCTACCCAAGATATCATGTTGCCACTTTCTCCATATGCCGTTACATAATCAGGAGCAATCCTTGGGAGAACTCCCCTAAAACAACTTTAGAAGGTTGGCAATGATGAGCCATAATCTGCGGTTGTGGCAAAACTTTTCATGTTCACTTCAGCATAGTTTCAGGACTAGAACGAATACATGGAAAGTGTAAGGAAGCAGATTTCAAATAAACATTATTCCTGCCCATCGACAGACCCAGAGGGCTCTGTCCATGGCGGGCCCTTGCAGCCATGCCAGGGAAGACCTGGCATGGCTTCAAAGCCCCCCCATTTCCGGTGTGGCTACGTGCACTGTGTTGCACAGGGGGCAGGGCAGGATGGCTATTTAAGCCCTTCTCCACTCTCCCTTGGCTTGTTTGGTCCAATATCCTCCCCAGGAGGATTTGGAGGGGTGGGATTGACCCCAGGAGAAGTAAATGGGGAGGTCCGGCTTCCCCTTGCTGATATGCAGGGTGAGATAATACATCATCTGGAGGTGAAGTGTGGCAGGGCTGATCTTTACCGGCCAGACGGTGTTCATATGTCTGACTTGGGTAATGATCTGTTTCTGACGGATCTGCACAGTGCCTTGCATGTAATTATCGGCCGCAGGTGGGGAGAGAGGGACTAAGCTGAAACTTGTCCTCTTTTCTGGTGGATATGTGCGGGAATTTCACAGAGGGTAGGGTTTGGTGAGCACCCTTAGGCACCCTTTAAGGTGATAGGTGGGATCTGAAGTTTGCCTTCCAGATTGTGAGGCCTGTTGGCAGGATAAGGTTCATCTTTGGGGCTAACCTGTAACACCCACTCAGGGTTGTGTGGCCCTGAGGGGGTGGAGCAGGAAGGCCTCCCTAACCATCCTGTGGGGATGGGGCCCAGAGAAGGGGATTGGGCTTGGACCACCCCCTTTTCCATGGCAGGGTGTCCTTGCCCAATTGGGTAAGAGTTCGGTCCTCCACTTTTCTCTGCAGATCATTTGTTATGCAGTCAAGCACTTAATTGACTTTATTTAAATATACATGGCCCTTGATTTACCCACACTTCATCTTATTTATTTTTATTTATTTATTTATTTATTTATATCCTGCCTTATGGCCAAAAGGCCCTCAAGGCGGCTTACAAAAAACACACAAATACAGGAATACATCCATAAAACAATACAATTTACAAAATTATATAACAAATAACATTATTAAAAAAACAGCAATTCATCTTGTCTTGCCTCTTCATTTCCTGGCTATGGGCTGCAAAGGAAAACTTTCTAATAGTTACCGTTGATCAACAATGGAACAAACTGATTCAGGAGGTGGCATACTCCCTCTCACTGGAGGTGTTTAAGCAAGGACTGGATGCCCATCTGTCAGGGATGCAACAACTGCATTGTAGGTTCTACAATGAACAGGGGGTTAGACTTGGCCCACATTCACACCATACATTTATTCCACTTTCATTCCACTTTAAACAGTCATGACTTCCCCCAAAGAATCCTGGGGAAGATAGTTTGTGAAGACTACTAAGAGATCTCTATTCCCCTAGAGAGCTACAATTCCTTGTGTGGTTTAACAATCAATCCCTCTTCCCAGAGAACTCTGGGAACTGCAGGTCTGTGAGGGGAACAAGGGTCTCCTAACAACTCTCAGCAGCCTTCACAAACTACAGTTCCCAGGATTCTTTGGGGAAAGCCATGACTGTTTAAAGTGGAATAATAGTGGAGTAAATGTACAGTGTGAATGCACACTAGAACAGAGCTGGGGAACTTTGGCCCTCTAGAAGTGGTTGGACTCCAACACCCATTATCCCTGTCATTATGGCCATTGATCAGGGATGATGGGGGATGTAGTTCTGGAGGGCCAAAAGTTCCCCAGCCCTGGACTAGACAAGCACCAAGTGTTATCACCAAATAAGTCCTACTCAGAGTAGACCCATTTAAATTAATATGTCCAAGTTAGTCATGTCTATTAATGTCAGTGGTTTTACTCAGAGTAGGACACAAACCCAAGGTACCATCCAACTCTAAAATTCTAGGATTTTAACCCCCGTCGTCATCACCCACATCATGACATGCTATGACATGAACCTATTGGTCCAAATTCTGAGGCACAGAGATAGTAAAGTCTGTTACAGCAGCAGAACTACCATCTGTAACCATAGAGCATCCATTTTGTTCTGCTTAAGTTTCTTCAAGCAATACTGCATCCACTATTTATGCAATCCCTAAAAGATATGGAGGTTAACCCCCATTTGAGATAGGACAACTATGTTGTTTTACCTAAGGCCACCCAGAAAGTGAGTTGGATGGAGGATCAGCAGCAAAATTCAGGTTCCTTTTAAACACTGCTGCTGCTGCTGCCCGCAAATTATGCAACTCAAAAAAGAGCTTCTAAAAGTTCAGTGGAGGGAAAAGGAGAAACCAGAGTTATGAATTATGATTTAGCAGGTAAGTCAGTCCATGAGAGAAAAACTTGTCTCTCATATCCTGATGGTATTTCAGATAAAATACAAGAGAATGCTGTGCCAGTCTCCTTGATAAATTGAGCACTCAAAAAACCCTGAATGCAAAATTATCTAGCACATGATAAATCTGCTGTAATAAATAAAAAAAGGCAATAAAGTCAGAAAAGGAGTCAGGAGAAAGCACAATCACTGTAAAGTTCAACTTTGCTTCAAACTCTTTACAAGTAACTTTTTTGGGGGGGGGATGCAACTCTTCCCAGTTGTTAATGATTCTCATTATAGCATTTCATTCATAATATGAGTCTATATTAGGCATGATGACAATCCCTGGTCTGAAATTATAAAGCTATTTGTTTAGGACCTGAAATTTGGCTCAATCCCTTCACAAGAAGATTCCTAATCAAGTTGGCAGCCTGAGTACTTCTGACTTTTGGACTCCAGGTAATAAAGGTTAACGGGCAATATAATACCAATAGGTTCAACCAAGGATGTTCGGTGACCAAGGATGCTGCTGACTGACACCCAGCAGGCATTTCAGACCAATACCTTGAAACACACCAAATAAAATACTACGCCAGCAACATCATGTTCCTAACTAAGATTTTATTTTGAAGAACACAGGGCTCCTAGCTCTTTAACTGTTAGTTTACAATGCCAAAAGTCATCTCTCTCTGTATTTTTCTTTTCACAGACACCTAAGGCGCTTCCAAACTATTTTGTGAGTGAAATTCAGGCTAATACCAGCAAATGCAGGTTGCACAATTAACGTGGATTTGATGCTCTCAGGCTCCTTTTTGTGATAATGGAAAAAATGGAAATGGACTGCCTTCAAGTTGATCCCAACTTATGGTGACCCTATGAATAGGGATTTCATGGTAAGCAGTATTCAGAGGGGGGGTTACCATTGCCTCCCTCTGAGGATAGTCCTCCCCAGCTGGCTAGGGCCTGCTCCGCTTACCACTGCTGCACAAGCCAGCCCCTTCCTTGTCTGCAACCTGATACAAGTTACTTCTTGGTTTCATACTGAAGGCCAATACCATAATACTATATAACAGTAATGATGAACAACTAAACATGTTTTGTCATGATTATATGAGCAAACTTGCACAGTAGCCACTTCAAGCAAGCTTGAAGATTCAATTTCAAAAGCTGACTAGTTGGTTGCGATTCATGTGCTGGTGGGGTGGGGTAGGGGAGGAAAGAGAGGTGTCAAACTTCTCATCATCCACATATGTATAATAGAAAACCAGGCTTAATAGAAAGGTGCCCCCATGACTCTAAGAGGAACTGAGTTTGTCCAGAACTGCTTTTTTTTTTTTACTTGGCAGTAATTCACCAACCAAAGCTTTAATCTTACTTCTCTCTCATCAAGGAGAAGCACATAAACATCTTCCAATTATAAAGCCAGTTGGCACAGAAAGGTCAGCCTGCCCCTCAGAAAGGCCAAAAGGTAAATCTGAAGTGTTGAACTGACACCTATTTTGTGCTTGTCATACTACCTGATAAGATAAAGTGCTCACCTGCTTATGCAGCCATTTGCATTGCTGGCATTTGTTAAGGTATACTGGGGTAGTTTGCCACACCACTCATAGTTCAGGAGTGTAATACCAACCATATATTTGCTTCAAAACAATAAATAAAAGATAACAACATTAGAATATCAGAAGGTGTGTTATACCGAGTCAGAGCATTGGTCCATCTAGTTCCCTATTGTCTATGCTAACGGTAGACAAATCTGTCAGTTTCAGATTCTTTCCCACTGAGTGCATCGGGACTTTACTCCCAGGTAGTAATTTTGGTTTCTCACTTTTCCAGTCTTAAGTTCGGTTCACCACATTTCCACATCATCCTGTCACTTTTTGAAATAAAGTCCCCATGAAAATTTGTCAGCATCTTAGTGTGCATTTCTCCTAATATAGACATTTTTGTATGCAATGTTGCCTATAAATATTCACACATACACACACACATATTCACATTTTATAAGCAATTTTCCCTAAAACATTTTGTATGTTAATACATGAATTAATATATAGATTTTTATGCACATTTCCCCCAGCATATACATTTTTGTATGTGTTTTGGTCGGATATTTTAGAGAATTGTGAATTCCAAAGGATAGCTGTGTTTCCATTCATGCAATGTTTCAGGAAGGGCAAATTGGCTAGGTTCACATTAAAATGCAAACCAAACTGAATTTCTCTCCCATCTTTAGTCTTTACTGTTTGGACCTTCAATCCTATCTGGCTATGGCAGGGATTGAACCTGGGATCTTTTGTATGCAAAGCATGTTCTCTACCACTGAGCTACTGCTCTTATCAGAATATTTATTTACTTATTTATTTATAGATATATCTATATATTGCCCACTCACATAAAATATCAAGATGGTACACAACAATATATGCAAACACAGTAAAACAAAATAACCACAAGAATGTCTGGCTTATCTAAAAAAGGAAATTAAATAACTGAATAGGCCTGTTGGCATACAGAAAAAGTCTTCAAGAGACATCTAAAGGTTAACAGAGAGGATGCCTTCCGAATCTCTGCTGGAAGAGATGGAACCAACAAAAATGTGTCCAGGAGTACCCCCAAACTTTATACCTTCTCCTTCAGAGGAAGTGCAACCCCATCCAGAACAGGCAACTGACATTTCCTCTGGACAAATGAACCACCTACCCACAGAGCCTCTGTCTTCCCAGGATTCAAACTCAATTTATTGATTAAACTGCCCTCATCCAGTCCAGCACTGTATTCAAGCACTGGTCCAGAACTTGCACCACCATTTCTGAATCAGATAAATAGAGCTGCGTGTCATCAACATACTGTCCCAAAACCTTAATGACCACTCTCATGTAGATGTTAAATAGCGTTGGAGACAAAATAATGCCCTGTGGAACACCACAAAACAAGTGCTAGGGGGCTGAAAAGCATTCCCCAGTGCCACTCTCTGTATTCAGCTATACGGGTAGAAAAAAAACCACTGTAATACAGTGCCTCCAATACCCATACGAAACAGGAGAATACCATGGTCAATTATATCAAAAGAATATGACATCAGAATAGCAAAGACTAAATTCATTTCCCCCAAGAGTCTAATAGGTTTCATGCAAGTGAGCAGATTAAGCAATTCAGAGGACTACTCAGCAGCCTGGGTACCCTTATCCTACCAGTAAAAGGAAGAAGCATGCTTAAGAGAACAACCTAGGGTTGCAATCTGGACATTTAAAACTGCTGCAGGGTTAGATTCTAGGTTGTTTATTTGTAGTTTAGCAAAGACACCATTCCACTTCAGCCACCCTGCTCCTATTGTCTTCTCTGTAGCCTGCCCAGCTTCCGCTGCTGGTTGTTGAGAATGGATTATCAGCTTGTCGGGGAGGGGGGGTTGGTAAAAAATGAGGTCTGATACTTATATCTTGATAAAAATGCTATGGATTCCAGCACACGATGGTTGCCATGTGCAGAAAAAAAAAGAGGTACCGATGAGCACTGTCACACGAAAAAAGTACTGAGCTTGTCAAACCTTTCCTCAGCTAAGTAATTTTTCTAGCCTTCTTTTACCAGTAGTTCTGTGATTTCTGCCCGATAAAGCTTCCAGCAACACTCCCTTTTGCTCCAGGTTTTGTTTTGTTATGAGAAAGTAGTTAAGGCTTTCCTCAGACAGATCCCTCACTAGAAAGCTGAGTTGCATTCAAAACATCCCAAACAAAATCTACAACTGATTGACATATGCAACTGTGTAAATAGTCCAACTTACCATCAAGTGAGAAGTTGGGCTGCAGGATGCAGAGGAGGAAGGGAGTAGAGATGAGGGAGAAGTTAGAGTCACTTCACATTCAAAGGCAAATTTACCCAATTTGCACTTTCTGAAACAATATGTGAACCAAAACACAGCCATTCTTTCAAATTCGCATTTCTCAGGATTTTGCAATGCAGTCCTCCAGCCAAGTAATGTGTACAAAAATGCATATGCTAGAGCCAGAGGTTCCCCAACCCTGTTTTAGGGCAGCCTTTTCCAACCTTTTGGTCCCCAGATGTTGCCAGAGTACATCTCCCATCAGCCCGACCAACATGGCCAATGGTCAGAATTATGAGAACTCTTGCCCAGCAATATCTGGGGACCAAAAGATTGGGAAAGAATGTCCTGGGGTAAACTCTCCATTCTCAGAAAGGGAACAGTGGCACCCAGTGTTTCTGTGTGAATACATGTGTGCACTAGAATTTGTCCCAGAATCCTATACAACGTGCAGGGATCTACAGCAGAAATACAGAGTTACCTTGGCAGAGTAGTAGAAAAGCAGAACGTTTGAAAATAACTGTAACAGAGTATTGTCAGACTGATAAACATGATGCATTGGCCTGCAAAGGACTTTCAGGTTCACTGCCCTCACCACACTCCAAAATATATTTGACTATATATTGAGTTTGCACCTCATAAAATATCTTCACCCAACAGCTTAATTATAATCAGTGAACTTCAGCAGCTTGGATGGAGAAGATCAAAGACAGGTTCAGGGGGTAAGAGTCTCGCTCAGGGAAAATCTGCTCTTTTAGGCACATGATTTGACTTGAGATAAGGCAAAATACTTCAAGGACTCTGTTGAAAGCAAATGTGTTGCTTGCAATAATATCTGATATTACGACACAGATCAATGTAAAATCAACACCATCCCATGGTTATCTACCTCATTAAATTAGTAAATAACATAGCAGTGAAAGAGTGGGGGAAATAGTTGAAGTCCTCTAAATCTTCCACGTAATTATATATACAAAGTAATATGTTTATCTTCACTACATCAAGACTCTTAATGAAACAACCCAAACGGTTAATACCATCAATATTTGCGCCACCAAGGAACTTAAGGGTTTAGCAAATCCAGGCATGTAGGGAATATAAAGACCTTCATTACCTTGCATGGTTTTAAAACTGGCTTTAATTAAAACAAATATAAATAAGTTGTTAGGTCTCTCCTCTGCCTGAAAATAAAAATCCACAAGTGAAAAGGAGAAAGAACAAAAATTAAGTAGCTGACATCACATGAAACAATGTCATACAGAACAAATGAATGAGTAACAAGGAAAGAGTCATAATAAATTAATATACCTAATTAGACCAATCTTCAAAGAGATTACATTAAAATCTCATTTTCTTCTATTAAAAATTCAATAAAATGGTACCAATTAAATTATGCAATCATTAAAGGCAAGGAGATTTACTTGATGCTTCATCTATTTCATCTGGTTATTAAAAGTCATTTTTAATGGCTTGTTTACAACTCTACCTCTCTTGACACAGCTGCAGCAAGTGTCCATGTCAGCTACAAAAGCTTTGTGGACACACCAGCCTATATGATCACTTAGTTCTTTGGATTCTAGGAATAACTGAGTTTTGTCAGAAAGAAGCAACTCACTTTAAATGGCATGGGGGAAAGAGAGAAAGTAAAAGAGGGCTTTGAAAACCTTAAAAACATAGTTAGAAAGATATTGTATATTCCATTGGTCCATCAAGTTTAGTGCTGTCAACATTGACTGGCAGCAGCTGTCCAGGGTCAGACAGGAGTCTCTCTCAGCCCTACCCGGAGATGTTGAGGATTGAACCAGGGACTTTCTCAATGCAAAGCATATCCTCTACCACTGAGCTACATCCCTTCCCTACAGCCTGGAAGATAACATCAACTCAAAGGTTCATACCAAAAGGCTATATTGATTCTGATCATTTTTGACATCTGATGGTTCACTCTCTTAATTTTTTAAAGAATTCTCCTTTAGCTATTACTTTTTCCCAGTGAACTAAGTGGCTAATGGATTGGATCATGGCAGAGTCAGCTTTATGTATCATTTTACACACACATAGATGAAGGGATGGAAACATCTGTCAGTATCGGTTCTCTTGGTTTCTCATTTTTCCAATCTTAAACCCAGTTCTGCAGCAATTTGTGATTTTTTTTTAAAAAAAAACCTCATGAAAATTCTTCAGCATTCTATTGTGAATTTCTCCTACTAAATGCATTTTGTATATAGTTTTGACTAATGTGCACTGTTAGCAAGCAATGTTTCTTAATATACAGTAGGGCCCCACTCAAATGGCGGGTTACGTTCCACACTCCTGCCTAAAAGTGAAACCTGCCAAAAAGCAGAACTCCTTCAATAAAATGGCACCCGACGCCCAAAAAACACCGTAAAAGCAGAACATACGCTGTATGAGTGGGGCCTTACTCTAATTTTAGCCGCTGTATTAGTGGACTGCCAAAAAGCGGGCCGCCGAAAAGCGGGGCCCTACTGTAATGCATTTTATATGTTGCTGGCATTAATACATTCATTTTTATGCACTCTTTCCCCTAATACATGCATTTTTGTAAACGTTGGTTGGTCGGTCGGTCAGTCGGTCGGTCGGTTGGTTGGTTGGAGAAGTGCATGGCAAAATTCAGATTAGTGCAAATTTTGAAGGACGGATGTGTTTCAGTTCTCAGGCTGTTTTGTAAAGCGTGAATTTGATAAATTCACCTTTAAAGGCAAACTGATTCAAATTCCTCCCTCAGCCCTAACAGACACACATGGATTTAACCAGCCTTTCTTTTCCAGGCAATAATAATAATAAATAATAAAATAATAATAAAATTTTATTTATGAGTCGCCTATCTGGCCGAATTAACGGTCACTCTAGGCGACGTACACTGACATAATAAAATACAATATAAAACCAAAACTACATTCAATAATTAAGAAAAGCAATGTTAAAAGCTAACCCATCCCAGAAATCCCATAGGCCTGCCAAACAGCCAGGTCTTCAAGGCCCGGCGGAAACTTATCAGGGAGGGGGCATGACGAAGATCAAAAGGAAGGGAATTCACTTCCTGCTTTTTTATTGGACTCCTGAGTTCTTTGAAATGTGTCTGGGTCCTATAGATGTCCACCTTGACTGACTGAACGCTCATGCCAAAATTAGCAGAGTTGTCAGGCCAAGTGTACTGCCCTAGGGACTTGATGTGTCAGCACAGCAAGTAGGCTTTAACTCTGTGCCCTGCAGGCATGGTTGAGCATGAAGGTAACTGAAGCAAAAGGGGAGATTGTAGGGAAGACGCAGGACTTTATACTGCCCTTCTCTGCTCCTGTTTTACCTGACGTGCCAGGTCTCCCATCACATTCTTGGGAAGCCAAATGCAAAGATGCCGCCCTGGTCCGGCTGCTAAGCCAAGGGCAGGGGTTCTATAGTGAGTGCCGGTGTTCTATAGTCATGATTAATGGAGGAGAAAGCAAGTGTCAAATCCATAATTTGTGACCCTCTGAACTGAGTTAGCAACCCTGTTACCCTAGGTGGGTAATCATATCACACAACTGCGTTCCTGAAAGAAGACAGTTAGGGTGCATTCAGATGTATACCATTTTAGCAGTGAGATTGCTGGGGAAGCAAGAAAAACCAGGTCCTGCTCCTGTTCCTAAGTGTAGTCCCTGAAATAAAGTAGCACTGGCCATAATATTGGTGCCAGGTGGAATCTGAGCCTGGGGACAGGATCAAAATCAGGCAGAACTCCAACTAGGAGGTCCCTCAGTTGCACACTGATCCCCCTTTTGTTGAGACAGCAGACTGCAGAAGAAAGGGTAGCACTGTTTTCTCAGGTCCCAGCATTACTGCCCTATCACCACCCACGCAGCCTATTGGCTCCTCCTGACCTGACCTGGCTCCAAATGTATTAGGGTCAGGACTGGTGACCCAATCCCCAGGTTCCAGCCTTACTTCGGCAGCTCCCTAGTCTTGTCCCAGATGCCTCTGTCTGCCAGCCCACCAATACTTCCTCTGTCGCCCCTGCTTCCCTTCCAGTCTGCCAGCTGCACTATCCACTAGGCTGCCTACATCTTCAATCCAGCCATCCAGCAGCTCTACACTAGCATTTCAGTCGCCTCTGCCAGGACTTGCACTTTACCTCTCCCACGCACTGAGCTATCTCTGTCCCAGTATTGACAGGCACACACAAAAATTCTGGTCAGTGGTATGTTTTCTCCAGCCAAATTGCCCAACTGTGACAACTTCATTCAGCCGTTCCTAACAGCTCTTCACAGACTAACCCATGTTTTTTTCCTCCTGCTGATATGTTATATTGGTGCCAAGTGTCATCCACTAATACATTACTATTATTTCAGCTATTGTTCCATTCAGGTGTACTGATGATAGCCCCTGAAAGGAGACAAATATATATTCCTCCATTCGCCACATTTGCCTTTTAATATGTAAAGGACTCTCTCCAAGCAAGCAGATGTCATTTAATGCAGCTGCTGTTCAGACAGCAAGATATGATATACTGAATCACTATGATCTAGTTGTACCCCATGCAACCTCTTATGGAGACTTCATATCCATTTGTTCCTCCTTTCTTGTTTTTCTTATGCTTATATCTTGTCATTTTGACAGGGAAACACAGGTTTTGCTCTCTCTGTCCGTCTGTCTAAGAGGGAAGGAGTAACATTCCTTTAGAATTTAATAGCTCCCTGGGATTTCCCTTCAGTGTAGGTCTTTCAGTACACCACAGGATTCTAAAATCCAAGGCCTTATGAGTTCCCTCACTCTTCTTTCCTCTCCTTTTACTTTCCCTCACCAAAGACGAGCAGCTCCGTGGGGAAGCATGAGAAATAATGCCTGTGTTTTAAACACAGTTTTTTCTAATGCAGTATTTACCAATTAAGCCGACTCACCTCCATCTGTCACTTCAGTGTGTATACTGCATGATATTAATTTGGAGCCTATTGCCCAAATGACATCAATCCAAATGGTCAGTTTGTGACCCAGAAAACCAAAAGGGCCCTTTTGGAACTCATATACACACACACACACACACATACATAAATACATACATATAATGTTACACACATTGTAAAAACCTGTTGATATAAATCCATGACTTCGGTAGTTGACATTCAAACTTTAATGCACCAGCTGTTTTACATATTTTAAAATTTTAATAAAAGGGGTTAGTCCACATCACTGCATGGAAAACGTCTATTAGATAAAGGTGACGCATATGAGCATAAAAATAAATCTGAAACTAACTGAGACCAGCCTGACTTTTTAAACGGGGCCTTAGTGTTTTGTGGCACTATTTCATTGAATAGTAGACAAAGGTCACAGTCTAATAGAGAGTTAGGTATGTTTTAACAGATTGATGTCAATGTGCTTAAGCATGCCTGATGCTCTGTTGGAGAGTGGCCAAAATATAGAACTTAACAGAAGCTACTGGCAGTCCTTAAGCCAGCATACTATACTACTGCTGAGTCAAAAATAGCATTATTATAAAAACAGATTGTGGAGCAAATCCCCTGAAGAAGTCTATTTGGGTCCGAGAGAAGAAAATACTTCTCACCACAGAGAGGAGAAGCTATTGTGGGGAGAGAGGAGGACTTCCAGAAGTCATGTGGCAAGGAATTGTACTTTCTAGAGCAGCCTTTTGCAACCAGTGTGCCTCCAGATGTTGTTGGACAAGAACTCCCATCTTTCCTGACCATTGGCAATGCTGGCTGAGGCTGATGGGAGTTGTGGTCCAACAACATCTGGAGGCACACTGGTTGGGAAAGGCTGTTCTAGAGGGAGCCCTGGACACAAATAGTACAGGAGGCCTAGTCCTGCACCGCCAGGACTTCATTCTCCAGGCAAAGAGAATCTTTACTGTCTCCAATATGCTTCCTCCCATACTAAATGTGTTATGTGATGTGATGTGATGTGATGTGATGGTTTATTTCTAGGCTGCCTTTTGGCCCAAAAGGCCCCAAGGCGGCTTACACACAAATAGAAAAACACAAATACAAATAAAAATAATACAATTTACAAAAAATCAAGCCAACAAAATCCTAGCATTTCTACAAAGCAGCAACAGCTTTGGTGCAGACCATGTGCATGGTCATGGTCCCAAATCAGGCTGGAATCCTAAGCATGGGCTTTAAAAGTGACTTGCCCCCAAACCCAGGAAGATAGCCAAGACAACTGCCATTTAAACTGTCACAACTTTATTAATCTAGGATGATAAAGTCTTATTCTTCAAGCTCCTGATTTATCCTGGGCTAGACCCTTCTGAAGAGCAACCCTTAAAACATTTGCATTTGAACTCATCCTGGGCTACCAGCCAAGGTGCACCAGTCTGAAGGGGAACATGCTGGAGAAAAGTAGAAACATGCCCCTCTCCAGGGCCAATTTAAGTTCAGCAAGGGGGGAAATCCTTCTTGGCTCCAGTTCAAGCAACCATCTAAGCTTGCACAGTCAAGTTAAATATCGGGCAGGGTATTCCTTATGAGCATAGGAAACGTATACTGAATCAAGCTGCTGGTCTATCTACCTCAGTATTGTCTCTGGGGTTTCAGGCAAGAGACTTCCCCAGCCCTACCTGGAGATGCCAGGGATTGAATCTGGGACCTTCTGCATGCAAAGCAGGTGCTCTACCACTGAGCTATGACCCTTACCCAAAGGAGAGGAAGAGTGTTCAATAGGGAATGAAAGGCAGGGAGATATTAAATGGGAGGAGCTTGTCAAAAGAATGGAGAAAATGTTAAAACAAACTTCCCCTTTGGCTGGCTTTGTCCTTTCAGAGGCTGATACATATGCAAAGGCCGCCTTCCTCTAGATATGAGAAGAGCCCTATTCAGGAATTGTTAAATGTGTTAGCTGTCCTGTGAAGGAGGGGCAGCGGGGATGAGGGCATTATTTCCACCCTCCATGCCCATTGTCATCACCTTCAGTGAGTTGGCAATCCAATGGTTTACAGTGGGGATCCTCTGTTCTCCCTGAAGGCTCCCTGCATGTTTTAAAATCCTGAGGCTCCAAGATGCACATAGACCTTCATGGATACAAGAGGCTACCTGCAGCAGACAGTGGCCTTTCAGCTCATGAAAGGCAGCAGAAGCAACAGAGGCGTCACTAGGGCGGTGTGGCAACTTTGGGGGCCCGTCCCAAGAATTCTCTGCAGGTGGCCTCAAGCGGTTTGTCAGGGATGTGGCTTTATTGTCTCTTGAGACAGGTCAAGCAACTCTCCCTCCTGCCCAGGGGAAAGAGCCCCCTGCCCTCCCCCACCCCTGCAGGCTGAAGGGGGAAGATCCCACAGAGGCAGGAGCCACATGGCAGGGGCAGGACCAGAGGTTATGTTTTTCAAATGCTTTTGTCTTTAAGATACCATCGGTACATTTTGTTCTGGCGATGGAGGGTTGTGGCATAGTTTGCATTGGCCTCGCAAGTCCAAAAAGGTACACCTTGTACTTCACTAGCAAAGCAAAGATGTGTGTTTCGGAATCTTTCTATCCTGAGGTGGAATTTCAAAATGAGAGAAAGAAAAGACAAACCCAGCAGGTCTGTTGAGTCCAGGTGTGGGGAGCCTTTGGCCCTCCAGATGTTGCTGCACTACAACTCCCGTCGTTATCCCTGGCCGTTGGGCATGCTTGCTGGGGCTGATGGGAGCTGTAGTTCAGCATGGTCTGGTACGGGAGGAGGTCCATGGGGGTGACACCATGAGTTACCGCACCGGGTGACACCAACGCTAGTGATGCCACTGAGAAGCAACCATGGCAGAAAGGCAGAGCTAGTGCATTCATCCCCAGTATCCCCCTTTCCACATTTTTATAACACCCCAATAGGGCTAAGGATCCAAAGGAAAGAAAGCTCAGCCTAGCAGATCTACTAGTCAGTGACTAGTTCTCACTGAAGTAGTCAGTCTGTTTCTGAGCTGTACAACTTATTAGATCGGTCCTAGCTTTATAATAGCCTAGATTTTCCAATAGGGAATTTGTTTTTGTACAGTCAACCATTCACCAGCTCCCCCTTCCAGTTTAAGCCCTTGTGTGTTCTTTTGAATGTATGAATAGGGCTTATGACTAATACAGAAAGCCCATGCAAAACAGAGAGTCAAGGATACAGCTGAGTTTTTTCTTTTGAAATAATTTCCCCAACACCAGACAAATTTCATTTACCCCATTTTTAATCTCTCTGGATTTCTGTTAAATCATTCATGTTTTCTTGCAAAGGAAAATGCATTATCCTTTGGTCCAAAGCTACCTTCTGAAAGAAATTAATTCCTTTGGGTCCAGGATAACCAAAATTACATTTACTTCTGATTTGTACAAAACAGGTATATGACCAATTAATCATTTGCACCATCTAAACCAGACCTTTATACCTACATCCACTCTTTTAGCTACCAAAGCTTACTGGTGACCTGTCTAAGTTCTAGTGGTTGATTAATCAACTGCAGCAACCATATTTCTTAATGACATTTTGATGATTTAGAAGAACACCTGGGAATACTATGCTAACTAGTTCAGGGGATGTGGGTAGGGAGATAAAAGAGTGAGGCCAATAAAATTCTGACTCACAGAAAGGTAATTCAAATAGTATATAAACTGAGCCACTTTCTGCCATAAAACAAAAGAAAGAAAAGAACCAAACAATTTGAACAACAGCATGCTTAAGGAATTCAAGGCCCTGGAAATGCACTTTGTGAAAGCCTAGATTTATGATGTCCTCTTGACTATGATAAATCTTTGCTCCTTCAAACAGATGCTTCTGACATTAGACTTGAGGCAGCGCTGTCTCCCATAATGAAAGAAGAAAAACGTCCACTGGTGCAAATAAGCAAGTAACTTTTAAAAAAGAAAACATTGGCATTTTGCCACTGGGGTGGGGTGTGATGAGAGGAAGGAACACAACTCTTCAAGAAAGAGATTAGAAACTGCTTTCTGTCAGGAGCTGTGCACAGATGTTCATTTCTTGCCTTGTTAGATCCCCCAAAATTCAAAAGATCACTTCATTTCCAATACTTTATTTTGCTCTCTGGACTTGTGCACATGTTAACAGACTGGCAATAATTATGCCACCTTTTTGTTCACTCAGCCTCTCCCAAGGTTAACATCAGAGCTTGGCCATGTTTTCTTCCCAACACATACTCATCTATCAGGTACTGAAGGCCTGAAGCAAATGGACAGTTTACACCAGGGGTGGCTAATGTGGTGCCCTCCAGATGATGGACTCCAACTCCCATCAGCCCCTGCCAACATAGCCAATGGCCAGGAGTGATGGGAGATGTAACATCTGGAGGACAGTGGTTTACACTGTTGTAGCATTGTAGCTAAGGGAA
Organism: Rhineura floridana; assembly: GCF_030035675.1. NCBI lineage: Eukaryota > Metazoa > Chordata > Lepidosauria > Squamata > Rhineuridae > Rhineura > Rhineura floridana. The sequence continues at coordinate 36,756,096 of NC_084488.1, read as the reverse complement.
TGAATCAGGAAGTCCCTGGTTCAAATGTCACCTCTCATGAACTCACTAGATTGCCTTAGGCATGCCATTCTCTCTCAGCCTCAGTCCCTCCCAGAGCTTGTTGTATTCCACTCCTATCAGCCCTAGCCAGCATGCCAGCAGTCAGGGATGATGGGAGCCTATAGTCAGCAACATATGGAGGGCCACAGATTCCCCATTCCTGCCATCCAGAAAGTAGCAGATGGCATGGGGTAGGGGTGCTCACCTGATCTCCTGACAGCTGAGTTGCTGCTGGGTAAGAGAGGGGCAAGGCAGTGGGGATGTTGGTGTGGTGCAAACACACCAGAATAGTCAGTCTGGTGTTCCTGCCAATGCATTTGCAGATCCCCAACACTTTGCCTCTCCCCTTCTTCTTCCTGCTAAGCAGCAGCCACTCAGCTGTTGAGAAGTCTGGTGAATCCTGCAACCCCTCCATGCCATCTACTACTATATACAGGGTTAATGTAAGAATTACACACAGATTTTTATTTATTTATTATTTGATTTATATCCTGCCCTTCCTCCCAGCAGGAGCCCAGGGCGGCAAACAGAAACACTAAAAACACTTTAAAACATCATTAAAAGACCTTAAAATACATTAAATTAAAACAATGTTAAAAACATTTTAAAAAAGCTTTAAAAACATCTTTAAAAACAAAAAAAAAGAGTTAAAAACATATTATTAAAGAAAACATATTAAAAGCAATTCTAACACAGAAGCAGACTGGGATAGCTCTCAACTTAAGAAACTTGTTGAAAGAGGAAAGTCTTCAAAAGGCACCGAAAAGATAGCAGCGATGGCGCCTGACTAATATTCAAGGGGAGGGAATTCCACAGGGTAGGTGTCGCCACACTAAAGGTCCATTTCCTATATTGTGCAGAATGAACCTCCTGATAAGATGGTATCTGCAGAAGGCCCTCACCTGCAGAGAGCAGTGATTGACTGGGTACAGTATATAAGGGGTAAGTCAGTCTTTCAGGTATCCTGGTCCCAAGCTGTATAGGGCTTTGTACACCAAAACAAGAACTTTGAACTTGGCCCTGTAGCAAATAGGCAGCCAGTGCAATTCTTTCAGCAGCGGGGTGACATGTTGGCGATACCCTGCTCCAGTGAGCAGTCTCGCCGCTGCATTTTGCACCAGCTGCAGCTTCTGGATCAACCTCAAGGGCAGCCCCACATAGAGTGCATTACAGTAATCCAGCCTGGAGGTTACCAGTGTGTGGACAACAGTGGTCAGGCTATCCCGGTGCAGAAACGGCTGCAGCTATCTTATCAGCCGAAGCTGGTAAAAGGCACTCCTAGCCACTGAGGTCACCTGGGCCTCTAGCGACAAAGATGGATTCAGGAGCAGCCGCAGACTACGGACCTGCTCTTTCAGAGGGAGTACGACCCCATCCAAAGCAGGCAACTGACCAATTATCCGAACTCGGGAACCACCAACCCACAGCACCTCCGTCTTGCTAGGATTCAGACTCAGTTTATTGGCCCTCATCCAGCCCACCACCGAGTGCAGGCAGCAGTCCAGGGCTTGCATGGCCACTCTCAATTCAGATGTTATGGAGAAATAGAGCTGGGTATCGTCAGCATACTGCTGACACCTCGCCCCAAATCTCCTGATCACTGCTCCCAAGGGCTTCATATAGATGTTAAACAGCATGGGGGACACGATGGTACCCTGCGGCACCCCACAGCACAACTGCCACAGCACAACCGTGAAGACAGTCACCCAATGCTATTCTCTGAGAGCGACCTTGGAGATAGGATCGGAACCACTGTAAAACAGTTCCTCCAATACCCATCTCACCAAGATAATGCACGTAAAGCTCTTTGAACACTAGAAGGGCCATACACATATTAAGTATCAACATCATCATCATCATCATTATATGGGAATGTTAACGTCTGTGGAGCTTTGCAGAGTAACATCATAAAACAAAAAAACCTGTGCCCCATCCCAAACAGAGAACAGAGAGAAGGAAGATACAAGATTAACAACACTGAAGGGGAGAAATGAGAGCCAAGTGTAGTAAAGGATAAGTGTGAACAAATGAAACTTGTGCAGGCACCTAGGCTTTATTTCAAGGCCAAATTACATGTAGGCTAAATACATCACTACTGGCTTTTTAAGTGCAAAAATATCAGGCAATGGGAGCTTCCCTGCTGGGACTAATTGCAGCTTTCAGGGAGGTGGTTTTCATCAGGACCTTGGCTAGGGAAGAAAGGGTTTTAAAAAGCACTCCACGCATGCCACAGTTTTAGATCTTGGCCAGACCCTTCCCACCCCCTGTACCTGCACCTGCAATTTTCACTCAAAAAAATAATACAATTTGAAATGACTCATTTAGCACCAGATGTAATTTGGCCCTCAGTTAGGGACATCAAATGGAAAATGCCATTATTGCAGTGGCATATAAATCCACTGTTGCCAAGAGGAAATACTAATCCAATGGGTTCATGGACATTAGCAGAAATTGTCTGGCCCAAACTCCTGCTGAAATGCAAAATCTACCACCAACTTAACCACATCTACAACACAGCTTAATACCAGGCCCTGCAAAGGCACACATTAGAACACATCATGCTGACTGCAGTCAGCATAAAAAGCAATAAGCAGAACACAGTAGTAGGGATATCAGAGTATTCCAACAGAAATGGGGGCAGAAATTGCTGATTCACTTATTCATCCCATGGAATGGTAATCAATCCAACAAATATAATTTCTATTCACTGTTGTTGTTTTCAGTCCACAAACAATACATAATGATACATACTTGAGTATGGGGTTTTTCCCAATTTGTATTGTGTTCCCTTTGCATTGAAATGAATGTTGTGGATTAGTCTAATGATAATAATTAATTTTACCATACGAATAACAGTTTTGGTCAGTAGCTAAACAGCAGAAAGGAAACAGTGTTGCATCTGACAAATATGGGGCAGAATAGAAATTAATGCCTTCTTACATCCCTGTATGGTACTAAAAGTGACTGCTAGAGTGTATATAGGTAGATCTATCACTAGATCTAAGCCTAATCAGTGGCATTCACAAATTTTACATTTGTGAAAATGTAAAAGATTGGACATGTCCAGCAATGTACAGAGTTAATTTTCTCTTTCTTCAGATTTGCCTTCTGTGTTCATTTTATAGGTGCTAGCCTGATTTCAGAATTCACCCTGCTACCATTAAAGATCTATGTACACAGCTAGAGACTAAGTGTAATCCTGAGAAAGAATTAAAGATTATCCCACTTCAAATCAACGTTATTTAACAAACCTCCTCTGTATTATGTTTGCGTGATTGGCCTGCACATGTTACATTGTAAGTTTGCAATGTTATTATAAAACCATAGTAGTTCTAATTTTTTCTCTCTCAGATTTGCCTTCTGTGTTCATTTTATAGGTGCTAGCCTGATTTCAGAATTCACCCTGCTACCATTAAAGATCTATGTGATGCAGGAAATATCTTATTTGTCACTTATACCCAGAGCTTGGAAGTAACTAGTTACAAGTAATGAATTACTTGTAATTAATTACTTTTTTGAGCAACGAGTGGGTAATTCCTTTACATTTTGATTGTAATAGAACTAGGAATAATTTTACTACTTTTGTGGAGTAATTGTAACGTTTCCAGAATTACTTTTGGGCATTACTTGGGGGGAGAGCAGGGGACATCTTCTGCTCCTCTGATTTGTGGATGATTTGTGGGCTTCTGTGCAGTGTCGCTCTTTCCTCATGTTCTGTGAATGGGTAGGAGGCGACAAGGGAGGAGGCAGAGAGTGAGATGGGGTGGAGTGGAGAAAACAATTGTTTTAAAAAATGGATAGTGGTGGTGAAGAATGGAGTGGAGGGAAAAACAATCCGGAGGTCAAGAACATGGGTAAAGGCGGAGAAGGAGGCAGCAGCAGAATGGAGATAAAGAACTGTGGAGATGAAATATGACAACGTACGTGTGTGTGTGTGTGTGTGTGTGAGAGAGAGAGAGAGAGAGAGAGAGAGAGAGAGAGAGAGAATACTGTGTTTGCACTTGGCACACAAAGTGGCCTTCCTCACCCTCTCTGGCTACTGTGCTGCATTTGCAGTATTTTAACTTTTTTGCATCTCAGGGGAAACTGTTTGCTTGGGTGGGTGTGCCTTAGTTGGGGGCAGGGCAGGGTCTGGGAGGTGGTTAAGTGAGAGAGATTATGCTGGCTGGCTGAGTGGGGGGGTTGCACTTGGTTTGATGTGCAAAGATCTGAGCTGTGGCCTCAGCCTCCCTCCCTACCACCCTTACCAGCGGAGAGACCACCATTGCTATCTTATGAATAAAAATAATTATTCTACTACCTCTGTATGTGTTTGTTTATTTTTAATGTTGTTTTAGGCTACTTAGATGTGCAGCAGCCAAGACCAGCACCTTGTAGGTGTTTTTTTTAAGTAACTGAAATGTAATTGTAGTGATTACTTTGGAGGAAAAGTAAAGTAATCAGCTACTTTCAGAGCAATTGCAATTGTAACGGTAATTACTACTTTTTGGGCCATGTAATTGTAACTGTAATTTATTACTTTTTTAAAGTAATCTTCCAAGCTCTGCTTATACCTTTACCTCGTGCATTGTTTTTCGCTGTATGAATCCAAATGTTCCAGACGACTGTGGCTGGATTTGTCACTTCTCCTCATATGCTGCTTACTTGATTCAAATCTGCATTTTTAGCTGGTATGCTGTGTGGACAGCACAAAACAACTACATCACTTCAACATTAACAATTATTTGAGCTCCCTTCCTGCATTATATGCACAAAGGGGTCTTCACATAATCATCCGGAAGCAGGGACACATTGCTGCTCAGCCCCATAGGTTATTCAGCTTTCCCCAGCCTATCCCCTGACATTAATGCATTACATACAGACATCTGCAGGGGAAAATCCTACAAACATAGATCTCTAAGTACATTAGCTTCCCTAGGTGCTGGAACCTTGCTCACATGTATATAAATTATTTCCTGTAAATCAACGGGCTACAACTTCAGCGTCATTTTTTAAAGCAATACTTGCTTCAGCCCAGATCCACAGAATGTTGAAACTAGCCCTAGGAGCTCAAGAGGGGATTTTAAGGCTTGTTTTTCCTGAACTGTGTTTGTAGCTAAGGATCCAACTAAGCATTGTATCCAATGCTAGTCATACTCAGCAGACCAATTGAGGGTCATGAATTTCAGAAGGTCTACTCTTAATAATACTTAGCAGGATACAACCCAATGTCAACAGGCACTTTGGTTTGATCTCATATCTGTTCTATTCATGAGTGAAGTAGGAAGTGGGAGGCTGATTTTAACATCAGAAAGGCAGGTGGGTGGGGGAAAGTAATTATTTAATGACATCATCATGTTGATGCTCCATAAAAGTGAGTGAACAAAGAGTGACAATTTCAGAATAAGCACCTCGTTGGAGGCATCCAACGAGCTACTTAGATTCATAAAAGTGGAATGTCTTGGACTTCCCAGGAGGATCGCTCCGCCTGTGGTGCCTTTGAGACAGGCTCCCGTCTTGGATGAAACTTTTTCAGTTTTAAAACCAGTCAGAAGGGCTTTTTGACTGGGGATAATTTCTTCCGGATAAGGAAGAAACGTAGAGATTTCCCACACAGCTTTGTTGTGTTTGTTGGAGACTGGAATTCATCAGAATTTGTCTGTGAAAGAAGGTCTTCCAGCAGCTCGGACGGAGCTAGGATTTCTAGCTAGCTCAGCTGATTAAGTGAGCCGTTTTTTTTTCTACAAAGAAAAACGGATTAACAGGCAAGCATTCTCCTGTCTACGCTCATTATTTTGTTATCTATACAGTTAAAGAGATTTGTCAAAGAACCAGCAATTAAGAAACCTGGGTGAGTCATAACCTTCTTTTTTATTCATGGAACTAAGGGGAAGAAAATAAAAATAGCCTATCTTTTTTTTTATTGCAAAAAGCTGGCATGGAAATCAGCATTATAAAGATTATAAACAGCTGAGGGGTTTCTAATTTAAAGAGAATTTTTTTTTTATTTATAAGACTTTTGAGTAATATATGTCTGGGACTATTTTTTCCGGTCTACTTTTTTTTTTGACGAATCTGCTCATTCTTCCTGCTACTAATTATTTGGATGCTGTGAATTAAAGTTGTTTTGGCACTTTTGGACATACAAGAGATAAGGCAGTTCGTCTTGTCTAGAGGGTGACGTCAGCTGGCTTGAAAGATTAACTCCTTTGTAACTGGATAAAGAAATAAACTGTTCTTTGCTTGGGACATTGGAAATTGAAGGGACTGTGTTTTTTTGGTTTTAAGAATGACAATCAAGAAGGTGGTTGAGATCATGGATGTACAAGAAGGGACTTTCTCTTTAGATATGTTTCAGAAAATAATGAATGAGATTAAGCTAACAAAACAAGAACGCAGACATAACAGACAAATGATGATAAGTGAATTTGGCGAAATGAGACAGGAGCTGAAAGAAATTCAGGATTCTATGAGAAAGGAGAACAAAGATAAACTTGCAAAATTAGAAAAGGATGAAAGAAAAATTAAAGGGAAGGTTCAAGCCCTGGAGATTGGATTAAATATGGTCTTGGAAAAAGATTTGGATTCCCTGGCTGTGATAGATCCTGGAGACAAATATTACTGTTTGGAATTCAGCGCTGTCCCTGAAGGAATTGGTGAAGAGATTGGAGATAAAGATATCATCGGTTCGAAAAAATTCATGGACTGGAAGGATTTGATGGAACTTGAAATGGAGAAAGTTTACAGAATTAATTCCTGTTTTGTGACAATGAAAAACCCTTCAAGAGATGTGCTAGTGCATTCTGTAAAAAAGAGGAACAGAGATGCGGTTCTGCAACAATACTTCAGTGATATGATCGGAAATGATGGCAAGAAAATATTTGTGATGAAGGAAATCCCTATCAGACTCTTATTATATGACTATGACAGCAAGATTATTGGGTGCGTAAAGATGGAAGATGGAAGATGGAATCAACACGGATAAAGGAAGAAGAGCGATTTGAAATTACTGGATTTAGTAGACTTGAAGAGTTGGATTAATTGACATGTCTATCTAGAAAAAAATTGATGGACATATATCTCAAGGATTGGAAGCTTCTCTTTGACTTTTTGTGGAAGAATAGAATGATATGATGTTAATGAGATTTGATACCAACTAAGATAACCGCTGGAGGAAGGTGATTTTGTAATCTATTAAGAGACAGGCTTGTTATATATTATAGACTTATAGCTGAACTACGACAAATCGGAAGTCAATAGTTTTTTTCCTCTTTTTCTTTTTTTATTGTATTAGTTATTAATTTGTGTTTTTTCTTTTTGTATTGTTTTGGTTTTGAAAATTTGAATAAAAATCAATTGAAAAAAAAAGTGGAATGTCTTGGCCTAATAGAATTACTGCCTTGTAACTTTGAAAAGGTGACACCTACAATCCCAGCTATGTCAAAAACTGCTTTTGGAAGTCCCTTAGGTTCAAACTGGACTAGACCCTACATTTTAAAACCCAATGGAGCTGAAACCTCCACCCCTTACCTCCCTAGCATCCATTGCTTTTTATATTGGAGCTGGGTGGCAGGGAGGAATTTGGCCATAGGGATGTGAGATGGGGGAGGATACTTTCTCCTATCTTCCCCCTCCCCATGGCTCTTCCAGCTTTTTCAGATGGAATAGAACAGCAGCACAAATGCTGCAGATGTCAATCTCCATAGTACTACTCTTCTGGCTTTTTTATGTAGTGTGGTTTTGAGGTGTACATTCAGGCAATTGATTCTTATCTCCACGACTCTTCACTATGGCACCCCTATGCTGTTATATTTCCAGACAGACCCATTTAAGCAGCATGTTTTTTTCATCTTTTTAAAAATGTCTATTTATTTGCCAACATTTTTTTTAAAAAAATTAAACACAATAGTGTTTAAATAAAGCATTTTAGGCTGTGTACACACCAGAATGTTAATGCGTATGTTAGTCACACAATTTGATTTTTCAGTGTCTAGTTTTGTGCACGTTCATCCGCACATGATGAACATGCTTTCAAATGAACTCTGTCTTAATGTTTTCTATCCACACTAGTGGCAATGCTTGATGCATAGGAATGAAAGAAGGCATTGATTTCTGTTCTGCCCTGTAATCATCACATGCAGCACTGTTTCCGTGTTATTCATCTCACTGTCTGGTGTGGTGAAATTATGTAACTTACATTGTCATTATGGTAGTCCATCCCATTTATTTCAGTGGAAAGGAAACACAATGCAAATGGGGGGGGCATAATCAATTATGTATTGTTTGCATTCTGAAAGCACCACATTCTCTGCACTGATTTTTGTTCCAGACATGGGACAAATAAGGGAACATCACCAATGTCTACTCGTGTTTCCATTTTTGTCGGAATTCTGCAGCATCCCTATTGATGGGTAGTATTGATGGCAACAACTTTGTGTTGTTGCCCCCTCCCCTCAGTTAATACTTCCCCATCCTCCGTCAGTTCTGGAAACCTGAGGTCCATTGTTTGGGTATGTGGCAGGTATTTGGCAGCCGTTTTTTTATTTTCGAGGTACAAGTTTTCTAAATACTTGTCCTGCCCAGAGTACAAGTCATGAAACGGAGTCGAGAATTAATTTTTGTTTTATTAGAGTAACATCAAAGGCAATGTGTTTCATAGACTTAGCTATGCTAACTCACTACAGTCCCTAACTAAGCTACCTAGGCATACTCTGCAGCATGTGAAGAAAATTGATTCAGCAACCAGGTCAGGGGGGCACTGCCTTAAGTAGGGAAGGTCTTCGCCCGCAATCTCTGACTCCTTCGAAGTCCCACCTTCTCGTGGCATCTCATGCGGGGCGAGGGGGAGCGAGCCTCCGCCAGCTCACCTGACAGTACAGGCTCGAGAGATGCCTCAGGAGGCGGGAAAGCACATGAAGTGCCAAGCGGGGAATCCTGGGGGGCTGGAGCTGGCGCGCCCACCCAGTCATCCTCTGATGGCTCTGTTGGGGCATCTGTAGGTGGAGCAAAGTCTGTTTCTGTGGGAGAACTGTCTGTGGGAACTGGCAGGCTGTCAACTACTCCCCCTCCCTCATTGTCCTCTGAAGTCTCATCTACTGTTGATTCCTCCCCGTGCTCTATCAGAGGAGGCTGGGGCTCTGCCGACGCCCCTCCCTGATCCCCCTGGGAGAGCTGGGGCTCAACAATACTAGACTTGCACAAAACAGTGGGTTAATTTTTTTTTAACAATGTGTGTGTGTCATGCCTGGCCCCATCAGTAGCCAGCCCTCCCTGAGTTCTGTCAACCTGGGGTCCCTTGTGGGCATGCTACATGTGTTTACCAGTGCATGGCCACTTTTTTAAAAAAAAAATGAGATACAAGTTTTCCAACATACAAGACTTGTACAAAATCATGGGTTAAACCCTTTTTTTCTTAAAGTGTGTGTTGCACCTAGCCCCCCCCCAGTAGACCACCCTTCATGAGTTCCAGAAATGTGGGATCATTTGTGGGCCTATATTTGTTTACCTGTGCACAGCCATTTTTGTTTTTAATTTTTTTGAGATACAAGTTTTCCAGTATACCAGACTTGCGTAAAACAGCAAGTTCATTTTTTTAAAAACGTGTGTGTCTCGCCCAGCCCCACGAGCAGCACATCAAGGAGTGCCTTGCTAACAGAAGTAGGGGGTGTGGTGATAGAAGGCACCCAGCAAAACATCATCACACACTTTAAAAAAATGCCACACAATGTACTTCAGTATGTCCACAGTTAGGTAGCATGTGATTTTATGTTGTTTTCCTTACAACATTATCCACAGATCGCAAAAAAAATCAGAATTAAATGGAGAGAAAATGCAGGCTGCCACTTGGATGAGAGCAATGTCATGTGAACAATGTGAAACACACAGACACAATGGATGCTTCGAATCCTCTTTAAACTGCCGTGTGTACACAGCCTTAAGAGTTTCATGGAGGATATGGCTAATGGCTACCAGCCACAATGGCTATGTTCTACCTCCAGTGTTGGAGGCAGTATGCCTCCAAATTTCAGTTGCTGGGAATCACACTTGGGGAGAGTGCTCTGGCACTTCGGTCCTGCTTGCGGGCTTCCATAGGCATCTGGTCAGCATGGTGAGACCAGGGATGTTGAACAAGATGGGCCTTTGGCCTGCTCCAGCAGGGCTGTTCTTATATTATTGGAGTCAGTAGCAAAACTAATTTAACACACTGCTAAAAGAAGGTGCTTAGGAAAGTGCATTGTTGTTCCTTGCCACACAGCTCCTTTGGGGGAAAGGGTGGGATATACACTGTATAAATAAATACATAAATAAGGCACACATACTAGACCTGCCAAAGTGTGAAAAGTTGGCTGCAATTCTGCATGTAGCTTACATCAGAAGAACAATGACTGGGTAGTGCTAAAAAAAACATGCAGCCTGAAAACACCCATTTAGTCTGTAGATTTCACATAAATCCTCAAATTTGGGGATGTTGCAGCTGTTAAAGGGTTTGCCTCCTCATCCTTTTGTCTACTTTTATGTTTTCTACAAGTACCTTTTGAAGGGAGAAAAGGGAGAATATGTCAAATCTGTTTTATGACTAGACAGAATGGCCAAAGGGCAAGAAACATAATTAAATATCAATCTTTCCCATGTTTAAGTCTTGGGTGCAGTGATCTTAAGAGTTCAGAATTTGAAAACATATTCTAAACTCACAGTTATGACTTCCTCTTTTATTTTTTTAATAGTATTTTTTGAGATATGCATGTTTAGGAGTGAAAGTTAAACCCACTTACTCTGTCAGTCTACAAATCAAAAGAAACCAACCTATTACAGATAGATTTGAGGGCAACCACACTGTACTGGTATTCCTGATGGATTTAGAAATTATTGCCTGTGGAACCACATAGACATTACGCTGAAAATAAAACCATTAGATCTTCTAAACAAATGGAACCACTATTGGAGTTTTTTTTTCCCCATTCCCTTGCCAGAACTGGGTTTTTATTTTCACTTTTGCAAATTGGAAACACACTACACAGAGGAAGTACTAATACAGCAGTAAAATATTCAAATCCCAATTTTTATTCACGTTGATTATCTTTTACATTTTGACATATTGCCTTGCTACAACCATCTGCAAATAGTTATCAGCCAGGAATTCAAGCCTTCTTGTTCATGAAACAGTTTGGGGAGAACACCATTTCCCTTTTGTTATATGGTGAGCAAAGGGGAGAAGAAATATGGCCAGTTGATATTTTCATGCAGCAGCCAAACTCATAATCCAGACACACTTTTGTTTGTTAGCCTCACTGAATAAAACATACAGAGTTTTAACAGTAGAATCAAGAGGAAAACTCTTGTCTCTAAGAACTAGAATAGCCCCGCAGGTACTGTCTCCTGGTTTATCCCAACTCTCAATTACACTTTTCAAGTGTTCAAAAGTGAGATATCTGTTTCTCTTTTAGAAAGCTGGTGAAGCAATTGGTATTGTAACTTTTCACACCTTGAAACCCAGTTAACTCATCCCCACTTTGGATCAGGGCTTATCAACCAGCTGCCTTCACTGAGCCTAGACCTTGCTGATGATGAACCAGAAAAAGAGATATCATAGACAAGTTTTCCTGAAGGGGTGTGTGTGTAACTTATCTTGATGAAACTGACTCCAAATCTACAGTGTTATTCATGGTTCTTTGGTCATAATCACTCTTCAAACTTATTCAGTCTGCCACTTCAGTAAACTTTACTAAACTATAGCTTTGATCATGGGGGGAAACTCTTTCATTCATTTCTCATTGCGTATAGAACCTTACAAGCCAAGGGACAGCAGACTGAACCTTGCTTTATATCATATGTAATGCATTTTTAATTGTTCTTATAACAATTCTGAAGTGCTGAATCAGAATCCAAAGAGTGCCATTCTCTAAACCTTGGACAAATTTCACAATATTCCCAAGATTTAAAATCAAGGTTTAAAGCCCAAGGTTAAACCCAAGGTTATAAACCTTTATTTTAATATTATTAAACCCAAGGTTTAAAGTGTGCCACTCTTTAAACCTTGGGAAAATTTCACAATGTTACATTTCACATCACATTAGGTTTTTACACTGTTCTTACATAATTTTGATGATTGTTCTGATAAAAAAATTAATTTTGTGATTTCCTTCTTTTTGGCAGGCAGTTTACTAAAAGAGTCCTCATAAGTAACTGTTGATTGGCCTAGGAATGGATATGCCAAAAGCTTGCATTTTGTGTGTGTTGGGGAAAGAAATGTAAAAGAGTCAAAAGGGCTTCAGAGTATACAGCAAGTGAGTGTACTACAAGGCAATAACATTCATGAACAATTACACATACATTCTGTATGGTGTCACCCAAACTGTTTGTCTACTTACTGCAGCAAACATCATATAGATTGTCATCTGAAGCGTCAACAAGAGGCTTCACATTCTGGACCTTCAGGAAATCTTCAGCCAGAGAAACAACTGAGATGAAGTTGTGACAAGTTCACATTTCAAGAGCACTGCATTTTTTGTGCTTTATCATGTTTTGAACTAAAACATGATGAGCAACATCCATCGAGGTGGAGAGCTGCATATCTATGCCGTACCTCCAGATCGTCCTGGAAAAGTCTCATTCAAAACAGCCATACTTACCCAGGTTACACAGCGAAATGATCAGTGTGGCAGGGACGTCATCCTGCAATTGAACAGTGTCATCATTGACCTGCAGGCAGCAGACAGTCATTACCACAAAGATTGCTATGCCAAATTTTTCTCCAACAATCCATCACAATCTAACAGGCTTTGGTACTTAAAATGGAAAAGGACAACTCCAAAGTTTGGAGACATAAATGGTATGTCAAGTTGGGAGGGACATTGTTGCAATGGCGGTTTTTGATAGCTGTACTGTTGAAAAAACTGACCAACTTGCTCATTCTTCCATCTCCTGGAGTAGCCTTAATTCTGTTTCCCATAAAATAGCTACGAGAAAGCTGACAATTGAAGATGACAATATTGACAGTGATTTGGCAGCTGTCTCAAGAGTGGCAAGTGATGAGAGTAAATCCATAAATTTGGATCCCAGCCATTACCCAACTAGAGTGTCCATGGACTCTGTGATGGAAATTTTAGTCCTATTCTGTGAAATCTACTCCAGAAAGTATCTCCTAAACTTGATTCAACAATGCCCACAGTATTGATAGGTTCAATAGTAAGCAGCATGGTGAGAAACAAAGCAATGATATTGCAAGTTGCACTTTCCATTGTGCTGAACCCACATACAACATTAACATTTTTCATGATTTTTGGGTAACATGCACACACTCTGAGCTACGACGCTTCTGTGCTTCTGCAAGTATCACTGCTGCAAGTATTCATCAGGAAAATACAATGGTTGGACCAGCAGACAATGGCCTTTTTCAAGTTATAACTGACAAATTTGACACCAACATTTCCAACCATAATGGCCTCATGTCAACACACAGGCTTGCCATGATAGTGACACAAAAGGTTGCTCCCCTCATGAGTTGTAAAAGCAGAGTATTACATATGAAAATACATCTTAAGTGGGAAGATATACCAACTGTTAAACCACCAGATATTTCAGTGCATCGTTTTAAAGGACCAGAGACTATTGCAATGCCAATGGAAGTAGTGAAGATGCTGAAGGGAAATGACTCTGGCCTGGCTGCCAAAGTGGTTACTGAAACAAAATATGAGAGCAGAAGCTCTTGACTATAATTTCCTGAAACCAGTTTTCGATGGAGGTCTGGAATTTGGTGGCTAGAACATGAACAATTCTTGTGAGAGAGGAGTATGTCCAGAAGAAAAAACACAAACTGCATTTGTACCATTACTCAATATGATACCATCTGAGCCAGACACTATGGAGACAGGTATAATTGAGGCAATGCAAATAACTGAAAGAGCAGGACAGAACTGGACTATCTTAACAACTGACCATCAGCTTTATAAAGTTGCTCAATTGGTCTGAGTAGAGCAGCCATTACTTAATAATGTCTTAGGCTAGGAGGCATGCAAATGCTTATGTCCTTTGTTGGTTATGTTGGTACACTAATGAGTAGTAGTAGACAAGATGACATTCTAAAGTGTGCATTTGCTGGAGTATCAAAGTTGCTTTCAGGAAATAAGTTGCCTCAGAATCAGAGTCCTTGGGATGGTGCCAGAAGAAATATTGTGGAGAGTTATTAGTGACCTCCCAGATGATGCATCTATGACTGATATGGTGGAACTGATTGATAAGAAGTCTGAAAGTAGTCAGACTTCAAAGCTATGGATTGACTGCTTTCTGAAGCCTGTTTATATTATAATTAATTTCATCTGTGCTGAGAGAGAAGGTGATTGGTTACTGCATTTATATGTAGTAGAGTCAATGCTCCCATATTTCTTTGCAGCACAGCGTGTCAGCTATTCATGGTATGGGTCCTACTACTTGAAGCCTATGCAAAAAGTTGCAGATGTTCATGCACCAAAGATTGTAGTCATGCATGTGGGTGCAGTAAAGTCTAATTAAGGAGTACAATCTTCTGCACTTGCGAAGGTAAATGCAGCAGTGGAATTATACATGATCTGGATGGCAGTGATGAAGATATTTGTGCTGATCCTTGAAATTAATAATGGAAATAACCATAGTAATTTAATTCTCAAGTGTAATTATAAAAATACCTTCTAATACTTAAAAATACAATCTAAATTTCCAAATGCATTAATAAATGCTGTTTTTAATTGGAATTCTGCATTTTTATTTGAAGGTAGGCAACATGCTTAACATTCCCAGAAAAGTGCCTCCCCCAGTATCCACCACTGATCAATACCCTCAAAATTCTTAAATAATTTTGAGATGCTTATAATCCAAATCGGATGAGTTTTATGCAGTTGAATAAAATGAAGAATAAAAGAAAAACAAAAAGATTCAGTCTGTTATATTGAGAAATTTAGAATCAGTTTAGAGAGTGGCACTATTTGGATTTGGATTCAACACCTCAAAATCTAAAATCTAAAAGAGCAGTAAAAAAAAAAAACCTTTATATATGATGAAAAGCAAGGTTCAGCCAGAAAATGGCCCTTCTTCCCCATACTGTTAATACACAGTACCTAAACAGGTCAGGCCCACAAGAAAAAAATAAAAATCACTTTGACAAAGCTAGATCAAGGATAAATAGCACTGACTTCACTAAGGAATGATATGCTTTCAAAGGCACCCAGATCCAAACTTAAGGCTGCAATCCAATACATGTCTGCTCACAAGTAAGCTCCATTGGGTTCAATGGGATTTACTCCCAAGTAAGTCAATATACACTTGCAGCGTACGTAGATCAGGATAATTTAAATGCTCAGTAGCAAATGTCACACATCCAGGAGGAGATCTAGCTGAACCAACAAGCTTCTCACACTCAAATCCATCCCGAGATTATGCTTGACACATAAGAACAAGAGCAGCTACCTAGTTTTCATACTGGTACCTGATTGGTAAGATAGTTGCCACCATTTATTTATAATATAGTATATTATATTATTTCACACTTATTGATCTGTGGAGAAGTGCTGTGTGTGTTAGGGTTGCCAGGTTCATGGTCTGAGACTGATCCTGTATCTTTAGGAGAAGAGAAAGTCAGACAAGTGCAGGTGTTCTTGCAACATTGTAATGGGAAAAACCACAAGGTGGAATTCTCCCTTTCCCCTGCACAACTTTTAAAGATACAGAAGACCTCTTGGAGGCTGGGCCAGGCAATCAGGAGGACTTCTCTATCTTTAAAAGTTGTGCAGGGGGAAGGGAGAATTCCACCTTGTGGTTTCTCCCATTCCAGGGTTGCAAGAACACCTGCACTTGACTGACTTTCTCTTCTCCTAAAGATACAGGATCAATCTCAGGCTCTGAACCTGGCAACCCGGTGTGTGTGTGTGCGTGAGTGCGTGCGTGCGCACGTGCACGCTTGAGGGAAAAATATATATTCTGTGATCTCTGTGACTATCATGAGGCCTTGTGCTGTTGCTATGTTTAGCGAGTCTGTTTAGCAATGGCTGCTTGGTGACAGGTCCTGAGAGGAGAGAGACATGATCACTTTGAGATTTTACTCACTAATAGGCAAAAAACCATAGCCAACAGATATTTCTATCAAATTATTAATGAATTTCTCTGCTTTTTAATCTGGGAGGTAAAAAATGGGATCCTGTGCAGATTTGCTGAGAATGGAATCATCATTTGCATGCTTAGGATAGGTGAAATTGACCACAGGGGATTGGGAGGGGAGGAGGCAGATAGGCAGGAGGAGGAGGGGAGGGTTGATCTTTTGTATGTTTATTGAGTTCAGTGGGATTTACTCCTGTGCAATCATGCTTAGGATAGGTAAAACTGACCATGGGGAGGGACGCCTGGAGGGCAGGGGAGGAAGGAGGAAGGGAGAGGAGGGGGAAGGAGGGGAAAGGCAGGTCTGATCAATTACATGCTTACTGAGTTCAATGGGATTTACTCCCATGCAGTCATGCTTAGCATATGTAAAACTGATGGGGGGAAGGAGGATGAGGAGAGGGAGGAAGCGAAGGCTGGAATAGGCAGTGGACGAGGAGGAAGGAAGAGGGGAGGGGAGGAAGGAAGAGGGTAGGGGAGGGGAGGAAGAAGGGAAGAGGAAGGGAGAGGAGAAGGGATGCAGTGGAAAAGCAGGTCTGATCATTTGCATGCTTATTGAGTTCAGCGGGATTTTCTCCCATTCAATCATGGCTAGGATAGGCAAAACTGACCATGGGGGAGGAGGAGGGGGAGGGGATAGTAGAAGGAAAGAGGAAGGGGGAGAGGGGAGGAAAAGGAGGGGGAAGGAGGGTATTGGAAGGGGACGGTGAAGGAGGGAAATGGAAGGGGAGGGATGAAGGGGAAGGGAAGTGACAAAAGGGAGGTGATGGGAGAAGGAGGGGAGGGCAGGTTTAATCATTTGCATGCTTGTTGAGTTCAATGGGATTTACTCCCATGCAATCATACTTGAAAATGAAATGGACTACCTATACATCGATTCCCATGGCGACCCTATGAATAGGGTTTTCATGGTAAGCAGTATTCAGAGGTGGTTTACCATTGCCTTCCTCTGAGGGTGAGAGACAGTGATAGGCCCAACGTCACCCAGTGAGCTTCATGGCTGTGTGGGTATTCACACCCTGGTCTCCCAGGTTGTAGTCCTAGGATAGGTAAAACTGATCATGGGGGGGAGGCGGAGGGGAAGGAGGAGGAGTGGAAAGGAGTGGATTGGAAGGGGATGGGGAGGGGAAGGGAGGAGGGTGGGAGGGGCAAGAGGGAGGGGATAGGAGGGTGAAGGAGGAAAGGGCAGGTTTGATCATTTGCATGCTTTTTTAGTTCAGTGGGATTTACTCCTGTACAATTGTGCTTAGGATAGGTGAAACTGACCTGGGAGGGGGGAGGGAGGGGAGGGAGGGAGGGAGGGAGGGAGGGGAAGGAGATTGGATGGAGGAGCACTGGGCAGAGGGGAAGCCCCTTTCCAAAAGGAAAACATTGTGAACAGTATCATTCTTTTTCAAGGTTTTCCCCACCTTTTTATTCTACAGCAGGCACATGTAGCCTCCCACCCAAATTTAAACCAAAGCTGTCCCTGGCCACATCCACACCAGACCTTTATTTCCCTTTAGATAGTCATGGCTTCTCCCATGTAATTAGTGAAGGGTGCTCCCATGTAATTAGTGAAGGGTGCTGAGAGTTGCTAGGAGAGGCCCTGTTCCCCTCACAGAGCTGGCAGTGAAAGCTGGCAGGGCTGGAACCACCGGTTGGGCCAAGGAGCTGGTTAATGCCTCCTTGAGGGAGGGAGTGGTCCCTGGTAGCCTCAAAGAGGCAGTAGTGAGACCTCTTTTAAAGAAACCCTCCTTGGACCCAGATAATTTAAACAACTATAGACCGGTGGCGAATGTCCCTTTTTGGGCAAGGTTTTGGAGCGGGTGGTTGCCAGCCAATTCCAGGCGCTCTTGGATGAAACCGATTATCTAGATCCGTTTCAATCCGGTTTCAGGCCCGGTTTTGGCACCGAAACAGCCTTGGTCGCCCTGTATGATGACCTGTGTCGGGAGAGGGACAGGGGGAGTGTGACTCTGTTGATTCTCCTTGATCTCTCAGCGGCGTTTGATACCATCGACCATGGTATCCTTCTGAGGAGACTCGCGGAGTTGGGTGTTGGGGGCACTGCTTGGCAGTGGTTCCGCTCCTACTTCACGGATCGTCACCAGAAGGTAGTGCTTGGGGAACATCACTCGACACCATGGACTCTCCATTGCGGAGTCCCTCAGGGGTCGGTTTTGTCCCCCATGCTTTTCAACATCTACATGCAGCCGCTGGGTGCAGTCATCAGGAGTTTTGGAGTGCGTTGCCATCAGTATGCTGATGACACGCAGCTCTATTTCTCCTTTTCATCTTCTTCAGGTGAGTCTGTTGATGTGCTGAACCGTTGCCTGACCGCGATAATGGACTGGATGAGAGCTAATAAACTGAGACTCAATCCAGACAAGACCGAGACATTGTTGGTGAATGCCTTCCCTGCTCATATGGTGGATGTTAACCCTGTTCTGGATGGGGTTACACTCCCCCTGAAGGAACAGGTACGTAGTTTGGGGGTTCTTCTCGACTCTTTCCTGTCTCTCGAGGCCCAAGTAGCCTCGGTGGCACGGAATGCGCTTTACCATCTTCGTCTGGTAGCCCAACTACGCCCCTATCTGGACAAGGACGACCTCGCCTCCGTTGTTCACGCTCTGGTAACTTCAAGATTGGATTACTGTAATGCGCTCTACGTAGGGCTGCCCTTGAAGACAATTCGGAAGCTTCAGCTGGTGCAGAACGCAGCTGCCAGACTACTGACGAGGACCAGTCGGTCTTCGCATATAACACCTGTCTTGGCGCGTCTGCACTGGCTTCCTATTTGCTTCCGGGCGAGATTCAAGGTGCTGGTTCTTACCTATAAAGCCTTACATGGCGTGGGACCTCAATACCTTGTGGAACGCCTCTCTTGATACGAACCTACCCGTTCACTTCGTTCAGAATCTAAGGCCCTCCTCCGGGTACCAGCTCATTGGGAAGCCCGGAGGGTGGTTACTAGATCTAGGGCCTTTTCTGTGGTGGCCCCTGAGTTGTGGAACAGCCTCCCCGAAGAGGTACGCCTGGCGCCTACACTTCTATCTTTTCGGTGCCAGGTAAAGACCTTTTTATGCTCCCAGGCATTTTAATTTTCTTAACCATTTTAATCTTTTAATCTGTATTTTTTAATTTTTGTCGTATTGTGTTTTTGTAGTGTTTTTTGTTGTTTGTTTGTATATGTTTTTATGATTTTTATTATGATATATTGTATTTTATCTTGTTTGTTCACCGCCCTGAGAGCTATTCTGCTAAGGGCAGTATATAAATTGAAATAAATAAATAAATAAATAAATAAACCAGAGTGGCTGACTGTTAAATCACTCTGGCCACTGGAGCTCTGTCAAGAGAATAGGAGTCTCCTCTTAGCACCCTCCACAAACTACACTTCCCAGGATTCTTTGGGGAAAGCCATGACTGTCTAAAGGGGCCTGGATCATGTAAATTCATTCTGATTGGTGTGGGTGACAGTTGGATGTGATTGGCTGGAGTTTCCAGTCAGTTGGGAGTTAATAGTCAATTGGTGAGAGTCAGTGGGAGAGAATCAGTTGAGAACTGGGAGAAATGAGTTTATTAGGGCCGCATAAGAAATAAGACCAGAGCATAGCACAGGAGAAAACCGAGGCCTATACATTAATACTCAATGCGTTGTTATTTCCCAAGCAAAGCAGAACAAAGAATACTGAGGGTTATATGGGTTTAGGCCAGAGCTTCTGACTCTCCCAATGCAAATATAATTATTAAACATAGAACATCATAAAGCAAGCGATGCCTTTCTTTAGAAATAAACAGGGCACAGTTAGGCATAGAAATGAAAAGAAACACAACATGTTTCATATGGTGGATATTAGAAAAGTACCTAGCATCTGCAGAAACCCAGTCATTTTTTAAAATGTACAAATTATACAGCATCTGGAAATGTCATTAGTCAAATAGCCAATGGGATAATCAGTAGATGATAATTTATGCTTGATAAGCCAAGAATGGCAACTTCGTAACATATTTAAAGGAAAACAGAGCTAGTTTAATCTTGTATAAGGAAACCCTTGTTACCATTCTGTCATATTATCATGGATAGATTGCTTACTAAAATAACATAATACAGATGTCTTTACAAAACCTTAAGTATTGGAATAGCAAAAATGCAAGCAGAGTGATGCCCTTTTGGAAAGATGGCTTCTCTAATAATCTAAATCTTTTTAGTTCTGTCTAAGTATATGTTTGTGATGGGGGCAGTAACTTTTCTCTCCAGGTTTGCTTTTTTCAAATTTTAGATATGATTCCCTTCCTGACCTTTATTTCTTACCATATGCTTCATTAGTTTGGCTTCTTCTTTTTAAAAAGGTGCCTCATTTATTCTTGATTGAAAGTTTGTTTTATATTTTCACATGGCAGTTTTACATATTTTATTTGCTGATCAAGTGGAATTTGATGGATTATGTGTATCACAAATCACTGTTTTCTAACATGTATTTAGAAGTTCAAGTGTATGTGCATTACTAGAATATTAGAAACAAAACTAGGGCAGTGTACACACCATACTTTAAAGCACACTGAAAACACATCTCCCCCTAAGAATCCTGGCAACTGTTGTTTGTTAAGGGTGCTTGGAATTGTAGCCCCGTGAGCGGTAAACTACAGTTCCCAGGATTCTTAGGAGGGATTTACTTTACATGTATGGTGTGTATACAAGACAGTCTAATAAGCATTCGTTCCTGTTAGGGATGTGATTGAATTTCACAGAAATTTGAATTTGACACCAGATTTCCTATTAATTTGCTTTGTTTTGTCCTCGCAGATCACAGGTTTCCACAGCTGGAGAGGATTAAAAATAAACGCCTCAAAAATATTGATATTAATATTGATATTTCCCTCAAAATGTCAATATTAGTACTGATGTTTCATTTAAAATATTGATATTTTTAAAAAAATATATGAAAAATCAATATTTTTAAAAAATGTTGTTATTACATGCCTTCAAGTCGATTACGACTTATGGCGACCCTATAAATCAGTGACCTCCAATAGCATCTGTTATCAACCACCCTATTCAGATGTTGTATGTTCAAGTCTGCGGCTCCCTTTATGGAATCAATACATCTCTTGTTTGGTCTTCCTCTTTTTCTATTCCCTTCTGTTTTCCCCAACATTATTGTCTTTGCTAGTGAATCATGTCTTTTTATGATGTGTCCAAAGTATGATAACCTCAGTTTCATCATTTTAGCTTCTAGTGACAGTTCTGGTTTAATTTGTTCTAACACCCAGTTATTGGTCTTTTTCGCAGTCCATGGTATGCACAAAGCTCTCCTCCAACACCACATTTAAAATGAGTTGATTTTTCTCTTATCTGCTTTTTTCACTGTCCAACTTTCATATCCATACATAGAGATCGGGAATACAATGGTCTGAATGATCCTAACTTTAGTGTTCAGTGACACATCTTTGCATTTGAGGACCTTTTCTAGTTCTCTCATAGCTGCCCTCCCCAGTCCTAGCCTTCTTCTGATTTCTTGACTATTGTCTCCAGTTTGGTTAATGACTGTGCCATATTGTATTGATAATCCTTGACTTCAATGTCCTCATTGTCAACTTTAAAGTTACATAAATCTTCTGTTGTCATTACTTTAGTCTTCTTGACGTTCAGCTGTAGTCCTGCTTTTGTGCTTTCCTATTTAACTTTCATCAGCATTCCTTTCAAATCATTACTGGTTTCTGCTAGTAGTATGGTATTGTCTGCATATCTTAAAAATATCTATATCAATATTGATACTTTTGTGGAAAAAACACGAATCAGTATTTATAGCAAATAGTGAACATTGATCCCTGATGAAAAGGTAGTGGAAGAAAGTTCGACAGAGCAAAACTCGAACCGGCACCAAAATGCGGGTCTCATCCCTACTTCTTGATGCTGAAGAAAATGCAAACTACTCAATCTTTTCCAGTATATTCATAAGAACAAAAGAAGAGCTTTGGTGGATCAGAAGAAAGGTCTGCCTAGCCCAGCATTCCAGAGTGGCCCACAAGTA
Organism: Rhineura floridana; assembly: GCF_030035675.1. Taxonomy (NCBI): domain Eukaryota; kingdom Metazoa; phylum Chordata; class Lepidosauria; order Squamata; family Rhineuridae; genus Rhineura; species Rhineura floridana. The sequence goes on along the minus strand of NC_084488.1, from coordinate 36,733,939 downwards.
GTCTACAAGCAGGACGTGAGCACAATGCCCCCCTCTGTCTGTTTTCCTCAAGTGACTGGTATTCAAAGGCATGCTGCCTCCAATCCTTGAGGTAACATAGACACATCATGATTTGTAGCCATGAGGATAAGACAACTGTATTTTTTATCACATCATGTATAATCACTTGACACCACATTAATGTGTGATCCACAAGCATGCCTTTTCAATAGGCTGCAGCCTGATTCTACACATGTTTACTAACATTGAAGTCCCACTACATCCAACAGGGCTTACTCCCACTTAAGTAGGGATAGGCTGTAGCCCTAGTTGTAGGCATGATAGATGATTATTTAGGATTAAAAGTGAACACTTCTGGCTGACTATAGAAAAAGTTTGGGCCTTTCTCCAGGCCCCCAAATCAATACAGGATACCATTCCCAGGTTGCACAGTGCAGTATCAGAGGAAGTTAAAAGCAAGGTGAGAGAATTATCAGTCAACATTTCCCATCTTTTCAGGGTAAGGAGACCCACTGAGGCTGCCTTGGCCAAGCCGCCCCCCTCGATCTGGGAGCTGTCCCTGTGCACACAGCAAGAGCCAGAATCAGCACTCCAACCACATTTATTAAGCAGTATTATATTCACCCCCTCAAGATCCGCCATGCATAATAACTGGGTGCCAGCTGCCTAACCGCCAATACCAAAGAGTCAATGGGGGACTTTACATATAGTCCCATTATATGCTGACAAAAATGTAGCCAGGTTTAATGAGAGTAATCAGTCTGTCAAATATCTCTAATGCAAAATGAATATATAAGTTGCTGTCAATCTTTAAAATATACTCCAGACAACCCAGCATGGGTTTGATGAAGGACCTGGTAACCATACAGTACCTTCTACAATGGGAATGCATAAAGAAGCACTAATTATTAACCAGGATATCCTCAGAAAGATTCTTAATTGCATGTCCCATGTGAGGAATGGTTGAGCTAAAATGGCTGTTATTCCAGTTATTCAACCTACAATGTGCTTCCTGTATTTAATGTATAAAACATCAATAAAAGCTAGCAGGAAGGAAGGAAAATGTATAATGAATTTAATTTTTGTTATCATTTTTAAACAGGTTCCTTGTGTTATATGAATCAATAAGCTTTCATTTTGTGAGGACAGTCCTTTTTGTAAAATTACTATTAACAGTGCAATCCCATACATGTCTACTCAAAAGTAAGCCCCACTGAGGGCACTGAAACTTACCCCCAGATAGGGATGGGTGCATCTGTCAATTGCAGTTTCTCTCAGTTTCTCATTTTTCCAATCTTAAGTTCAGTTCACATTGCCACATCAGTTTGCAAATGTTTCCTTAAAAAGTAGTCATGAAAATTCATCAGCAAATTTTCCTTATATACACACTTGCATGCAATTTTGCCCAATATACACATTTTTGCAAATCAATTTTATTTTCACCAATATATGCATTTTTATGCACACTTCAGCTTAATATATGCATTTTTACACATTACTTGCCTGGACAACTGCATTGTAAAATTTGCAGCTGTGCAAACTTCAAAGGATGGCTGTGTTTCAGTTCTCATATTGTTTTGGAAAGTGTAAATTAGGTAGGCTCATCTTTAAATACAAACTGAAACAAATTTCTCCCCATCCCAACTTCCAGATAAGTGGATATAGCAGTGGTTCAATTCAATTCAATTCAATTCAATTCAATTCAATTTATTCGACCAATGGTCAGCATAAAAGTACAAGACATGTAAAGACACATCCTATACATATACATAAGATATATCAATGTTAATAGAATCAATAGGTTTAGATTTAAAAGAAATATAAACTGGTATAAAACAACATAGCCATAGATATTTATGAGTCAATTTAAATTAAATATCACTAAATATATATATATATATATCACTAAAATTAATTAAGAATACTTTTTTAAAAAATGTTAGTTCTGAGGCTTTGAACAATAACACTAAATTTTGCCACCTGAATAGTTATTTTTGGAGAGGTATCTCCTAAGAGATATTCCATGCAAAAATGCTCAGACTCATGTGGGAAAGGAGTTAGCAAAGGGGTAATTAGTTGATATCTTGGAGTTTTATATAAAGGACAATAAAGAAGTACATGGATATTATTCTCAACAGCTCCTTCTCCACACGGACACACTCGGTCTTTGTATGGTATTTTGGAGAACCTGCCGTCCATGACGGCCGAAGGTAAAACATCTAGACAGATTTGGGTAAAGGCTTTTCGATATTTAGGGATTTCCAAATTCGTTAGATAAGGCATTGAGTTAAAGAATTTTGGGTTATGTCTCTGCTTTTTGACTAATAGTAACTGATGCTGATAGTCAATATCTATCAGGCGTTGGCGTATATTAATCATTGCTGCTTCGAATCCCATAGTAAGGATGAGCTGGGGTGAAAAGCCTATTTTTAAAAGTTTATCCGTCACTAAACTCACCCAGGGAGAGTGGAAATTGTCTATCAAAATATCTGGAGCAAGGCCAGTGGGCTTTAGAGTAAGCTTTAACCAGGTTTTAATCCTTAGTAGCCAAATTTTGGTCTCTATTGATTGAGATCCCGCTTCTAATCTGAGAATGTTATTTGGGACACATGAAGGGATTGCCATGATAGATCTCAAAAAGATGGTCTGAATAGATTCAAACTCAGTAAATTTCAAGTTCTTATTTACCTGAGAGCCGAAAGTCAGTTGGGCTATTACTTTGGCATTGAAAATTTTTTTGGCTGGTAGAAAAGCTTGGCCACCTTTGGAGAAGTAGAAAGCCATTAATGCTTTCATCGTTCTCCTTGCATTGATAATCATAAGTTTGTTATGGATAAGATGTTTTCCTGTCGCTTAGAAGACATATCCCAAGTACTTTAATGAATTGACTTGTTCGATTTTATGCCCTTGAATTTGCCAGTGTTGTTTGATTTTTTTCCGAGTGAAAGCTATTATTTTTGTTTTTTGGTAATTTATCGTCAGCAGTTCACTATGGCAGTAGGTTGCTAGTTTGTTTAAGAGTCGTTTCAAGTCAATTGGAGTTCCTGAAAGTAGAGCTATATCATCAGCATATAGAAGGATGTTCCTTGGTTTCTTAGCTAAGATAGGGGTGTGTGCAGCTACTGGTGATAGATTATCTACTATATCATTGATATAAATATCGAATAATATAGGAGTTAAAACACAAACTTGCTTAACTCCCTTGGTCGTTGGGATTTGATTAGATAAAAGGCCATTGGCACTACACCTTACTTGTAGGAAGGTATTTTTATGAAGACCACTAATTAAGGTGATAAGGCGTCTGTCCATGCCTAGATGATTTAGTTTCGACCAAAGGCAGGGGCGAGAAATTGAGTCGAATGCGGATTTCAGATCTCCAAATGCCGCATAGAAAATTCCACCCTTTCTGCCCGCATATTTGTTGATTAAGTGATGGAGCACTAAAATATGGTCAAAGATTGATCGATTTGGATGGAAGCCAGCTTGTTCGATCGCCAATATATTATTCTGGTCAATCCAGTCGTTCAGTTTTATATGTAGATGGCCTGCATATAATTTGCTAATTATATTTAGTAAACTGATCGGTCTATAGTTTGCTGGATCATTTGCAGGGCCTTTTTTGTAGATTGGTATGATTGTAGCTAATCCCCAATCGTTTGGTATTTCTAGGGTAGAATCAATATATGTGAATAATGAAGCGAGGACAGGGGCCCACCAGGTTGCATTAATTTTGAAAAGTTCTGGGGGGATCTTATCTGGGCCAGGAGCTTTATTAGGTTTCAATTTTGAAATTAGATAAGTAATTTCTTGTGTGGTAACTGGGGGCCAGTCCAGGACGCTCTCATTCATTGAATAAGACATTGGGCTTGGATGTGGTTCCCAAACTCTCCCCCCCCCGTGGACTCCTTGAAAATTGCAGAGGGTCTTAGTGGGTCACTTAATCATTTCTCTGCCTGTTGTTGCAATTGTAATGCACTGTGCTAAACGTTGTGTGATTTTTATTATTTCTTATCTTGTATTTCATTATATTCCAATTTGAATTCCATAGAATAAAATGCAATACAAAAATAAAAGAAGCAATGAAGTACAATTAGAAATCAATATGAATATTTCATGTGGACATGCCACAGACCATCTGAATGAAGCTCGTGCACCAGGGATCACAGTTTAGAAACCCCTGGGATATAGGTTGTAGCCTGAGGCTGCACCACACATTTAAGGCCCATTCTCCCCACCACCAAAAAAACTGGGAACTGTAGTTTAACCCTCACAGCTGGTGTCTAGCAAACTAGTTTTCAGGATTCTGGCTGCTGGGATCTGCTTAAATTTATGGTGTGTGCACAGCCCTAGATATTAAATTTAATTTACTTATTCAAAACAACCGTCAGTCAACAAATTTTATAGTAGAGAATTCATATTTGTATAATCTGCAATGACAAAAATCGCATGTTTCCCACTTTTAGTGTAATTAGTCTCCTCTCCCCTGACTGCTCTTTTATCAGTTTTGATTTTCAAACGTACTGCGGCAGGTACAGCAAAGGCCCAGTATAGAAAAGGAGTTGTAGTGACATAGCCCTTCATCCCCATGAAAAACTCAAGACAACACTGTAATTTCATTTTATTTTTTTCATTCATCCCAGGAGTCACATATCAATTATTTGCCAACAGCTATGAGAAACAAAGACCAGACCTTGTAAATGTGATAGTACAGAGCTGCATATTAAATGTAATATTTTATAAAACCACAAAACATGGTTCTTTCTGAAATGAAGCAATAAATATTAAGAAAGAATATACATAAACCTTCAAAAGGTTATATCTTTTGCTAGTTATACTCAGAGCAGGCCCATTGAAATCAATAGACTTTATTTAAGTTCATTGATTTTATTGGGTTTACTCTGAGTATGACTTAGCTGAATATCACCTATGACTTAGTTGAATATCACCTAAGCCACTGCTTGAAGACTTAGACCAACACATTGAATAAGTATATTTGGCAATTCTGTGGAAGTTGCACAAATATTTATATGTCACCAAGTTTTAGGCTCAGACTGGCATGTTCCATTGGACACCAATGTTTTCCTTTAAGGTCACAGTACCATTATAGAGAACACAGCACTCAAACACTAATGTGAATTAAATTCTATTCCTCCAGCTAGACGAGCTTCTATATCACTGTTACAGGCAACTGCTGGCTAGCATCCATTACAGCACTAACAACAAAGGAACATCTCCCTCTTACAAATGCAGTTGTTGACTTTGTTTATTTATTGTTGTGAGGCACTGCAGCGGTCAGACCTTGTAATGTTCTCCCGTGCTAATCTTCAAGCCCTTCCAGACATCCTTCTTGATGTGCATTCATGATGATTTGTGTTCATGATGGTATTGGGGACAGTTATACATGATCCTGCTTTAGGAACTATCAGTTTCTGCTGAAATCCTGTAACTTTTCATACCACAGATGTTCTGGTGTGTGTATTTTTTGTCCCGCTTTTGTCAAGATACAACACAAGGGTGCTGTTCCAGGTGCCAATAATGCTGTAATATTGGAGCAGCATCTCAGAACAACTAATAAAGCAAAATATGTGGATGGTCCAACTATTATTGTGTCAATGTTATGCTGCAGACTACACCTATGAAAAAACTCCAGTCTGGAGGAGCCCTTCTCAACCAGAAGTAAAAATGGCCAGGCATGAAGATGTGGATAAATATTGGGGACTGGGTATACTATAGCTCACATTCTCAGTCCTGGCCCCTGTGAAAGGCCTAAAGAGACACGGTGGGACAAAAGCTAGAGCCCTGATCTCATAAATGGTCTATAAGTATGGGCTGTGTATGGATCACAAGGGACTGACCCATCCCTCCCCAGTCTTTGCATGTTGAAAAAAAGGTGAGAACTGAGTTTCTACATGTGGCCAATGCATCCTCTTCTTTGCCGTTCGGAATCCGCACATGTGGAGATTCTATGTCTCTGAAAACCTACAAGCTTCTAAAACAAAAAATGTGTTGAATTTGCTTTCTGGATAAGATTTGCAAGTCACATTTTACTCCTAAAGGTACTCAACATTTGAAATTATACTGGCATGGCAGAATCCAGTTTTAAAACTTCATAACAGAAACAATTTAAAACGTGTCTCTAAAAAGAAAGTGGCATCCAGCTAAAACCAAGGAGCTTGTACAAATATACAGTTAGCAAGCTTTCTTAGCCAGCAAACGCCTGTGTAAATAAAGACATTTTCAACTGGTGGCAGAACATATGCAAACTGAGGGATATGCAGAATCACCCTTGTAAGGGAGTTCTATGAAGAAAATGCAAGCAAGACTACCTGCTCTCTCCATTCTCTCATACGCCTTGCTATTTCAGAAATCTTTGTATAAAAGGGTGAGGGGAGAAGGCTTTCCCATACAAGTATATTCAGTTTGGAAGGAAAGTCCATTCTGTTAGTACAGACAGAACAGATCCAAGACTGGCCCAAGACATTCTACTGCCTGAGGCAGAACAGCAAAGGGAGTCCCCATCACCACACTGCCCGCCTCCTGGTTCTAGTACCCAGGCTAGCAAAGTTATTTTTGGTATTGGGGGGAAGAGACCTAAAAATGCCTCTTTCTGGAAGTAAAAATACAATAAAAATTAATTCAAGAACTAACCATTTGCTGTCCTTTCATGACACCCAAAAGCAGCTACTTGACTCAGCCCACTTCACTGTGCCTAATGTTACAAGCCGGCATCATCTTCCACAATGGCTGCATGGCTTTCTCTCAAGCTGAACTTCTGTAGACAACAGCCAAATTGTTTTAAAAATGCCTCAAAGGTGCAACAAGAGATGGGGAGATATCAGTTAGGGAGTGCTATTATGTACTTCAACAGCTTTTTAACTCAGCAGGAGAACCATACCACTGAACATAAGAGCATTGCTTTTTTAAAAATAAAATCAATTTTATCCCTCTTTAAAACTCCATTTCATCTTGCACATGCAGAAATTCTCCATATGGCAAAGCAGATGAAGGTCCCTTCAAGCTATTTGCATAAATTTCAAATATTTTCAGAAACAATAAAAACATTGCCTGGTTCTTAAGGCTTCAAGTATTTCCTGATGTTTCTCAATATCTTACATTATTAGTTGTTGCCTTCTCTCTCTCCCGCACATAAAAGCTTTTCCTTCTTCTCTCTCTCTCGCTTTCTCTCGATGACAGACACAAACAGTAGTTTCAGTTAATACAGTGTTGTCGTTGCAGCACTGATCAAATCTGAAATGAGAAAATGGGGGGGCAGGAAGAACGTCAGAGAAAGGCAATAAAATCTGCAAGATTAGAACTGAACAGTGCAAAATGCGGGTCTGCTGGTGTGTCATTGCCTGTCAGAATATCATTCAGATCCTCAAATGTTTTAAACTCCTTTACTACAGATGAAAACAACCACTCAGACTGCAAGTGACAGTGCTGGGGTGTTGGCAGTCAGGAACTCGGTGTGGATGGAGATCCAAGTCCTGGTCCAATGGGACTGAAGCTTGTGCGGGAATTGTTTGAGTAGTTCCAGGCAGGAGTCTTGGGAAGATAAGTAGGCAGAGACTGATGAAGAGGATAAATTGAGAAAACGCAAGGGCCTCAAAACCTGGCAGACAAAGCCAGAGACAATGCTGGAATTAAGGGAGAAAAGGTAGTGTGAGGGCCTTTATGAAATCCACATTCCCCAACCCCTGAGCCTCCCCCCCAAGCATAGCCTTTAGAAGAATGATCCCCCTTGTTCCCTTCTAAAAATCACAACTAAAGGGACCATTAGAAAAGGTAAGAGGACTGAGCCAAAATCTGACTGTGGCACACCCAAAGATACAGGCCTACTCCAGACGCATTTATGGCTAGACCATGAGGAGCACCAAAGAGCAACGCTGGATTCTTGAAGTACCCTACAGCCCAGCTGAGTGAAGCTATACTGACATGTAGTAAGATGTCACTGTTTCAAGCTGCTCTTTACAGCCCTGAGTGACTCACCAAGTGAAAGAGTATCAGGAAGCCCCCTAGTTCTAGTTGTCACTATAGACCAGTGTTCTTCAACCTTTGGTCCCAAAGTGTTGTTGAACCAGAACTCCCATTATTCCCAGCTAGCTTAGCCAGTGGTCAGAGGTGATGGGAGTTTAAGTTCAACAATAAGTTTGAAGGGTACTGCTCCAGACAACCAGGAAACTGAAATATAGATCAAATGCCTCTAGAAAATTAAAAAAACACTGTGTTTATTTTTTTACTAGTCCTAGTAAAGGTACCGCCAGGGCCAAGAAGATGCCAGCATGGTTAACGAGCAAAGTCAAGGAAGCTCTTAGAAGCAAAAAGTCTTCCTTCAGAAAATGGAAGTCTTGTCCGAATGAAGAAAATAAAAAAGAACACAAACTCTGGCAAAAGAAATGCAAGAAGACAATAAGGGATGCTAAAAAAGAATTTGAGGAGCACATTGCTAAGAACATAAAAACCAACAACAAAAAATTCTATAAATACATTCAAAGCAGGAGACCATCTAGGGAGACAATTGGACCCTTGGATGATAAGGGAGTCAAAGGTGTACTAAAGAACGATAAGGAGATTGCAGAGAAGCTAAATGAATTCTTTGCATCTGTCTTCACAGTGGAAGATATAGGGCAGATCCCTGAACCTGAACTAACATTTGCAGGAAGGGATTCTGAGGAACTAAGACAAATAGTGGTAACGAGAGAGGAAGTTCTAAGCTTAATGGACAATATAAAAACTGACAAATCACCGGGCCCGGATAGCATCCACCCGAGAGTTCTCAAAGAACTCAAAGGTGAAATTGCTGATCTGCTAACTAAAATATGTAACTTGTCCCTCGGGTCCTCCTCCGTGCCTGAGGACTGGAAAGTGGCAAATGTAACGCCAATCTTCAAAAAGGGATCCAGAGGGGATCCCGGAAATTACAGGCCAGTTAGCTTAACTTCTGTCCCTGGAAAACTGGTAGAAAGTATAATTAAAGCTAGATTAACTAAGCACATAGAAGAACAAGCCTTGCTGAAGCAGAGCCAGCATGGCTTCTGCAAGGGAAAGTCCTGTCTCAGTAACCTATTAGAATTCTTTGAGAGTGTCAACAAGCATATAGATAGAGGTGATCCAGTGGACATAGTGTACTTAGACTTTCAAAAAGCGTTTGACAAGGTACCTCACCAAAGGCTTCTGAGGAAGCTTAGCAGTCATGGAATAAGAGGAGAAGTCCTCTTGTGGATAAGGAATTGGTTAAGAAGCAGAAAGCAGAGAGTAGGAATAAACGGACAGTTCTCCCAATGGAGGGCTGTAGAAAGTGGAGTCCCTCAAGGATCGGTATTGGGACCTGTACTTTTCAACTTGTTCATTAATGACCTAGAATTAGGAGTGAGCAGTGAAGTGGCCAAGTTTGCTGACGACACTAAATTGTTCAGGGTTGTTAAAACAAAAAGGGATTGCGAAGAGCTCCAAAAAGATCTCTCCAAACTGAGTGAATGGGCGGAAAAATGGCAAATGCAATTCAATATAAACAAGTGTAAAATTATGCATATTGGAGCAAAAAATCTTAATTTCACATATACGCTCATGGGGTCTGAACTGGCGGTGACCGACCAGGAGAGAGACCTCGGGGTTGTGGTGGACAGCACGATGAAAATGCCGACCCAGTGTGCGGCAGCTGTGAAAAAGGCAAATTCCATGCTAGCAATAATTAGGAAAGGTATTGAAAATAAAACAGCCGATATCATAATGCCGTTGTATAAATCTATGGTGCGGCCACATTTGGAATACTGTGTACAGTTCTGGTCGCCTCATCTCAGAAAGGATATTATAGAGTTGGAAAAGGTTCAGAAGAGGGCAACCAGAATGATCAAGGGGATGGAGCGACTCCCTTACGAGGAAAGGTTGCAGCATTTGGGGCTTTTTAGTTTAGAGAAAAGGCGGGTCAGAGGAGACATGATAGAAGTGTATAAAATTATGCATGGCATTGAGAAAGTGGATAGAGAAAAGTTCTTCTCCCTCTCTCATAATACTAGAACTCGTGGACATTCAAAGAAGCTGAATGTTGGAAGATTCAGGACAGACAAAAGGAAGTACTTCTTTACTCAGCGCATAGTTAAACTATGGAATTTGCTCCCACAAGATGCAGTAATGGCCACCAGCTTGGATGGCTTTAAAAGAAGATTAGACAAATTCATGGAGGACAGGGCTATCAATGGCTACTAGCCATGATGGCTGTGCTCTGCCACCCTAGTCAGAGGCAGCATGCTTCTGAAAACCAGTTGCCGGAAGCCTCAGGAGGGGAGAGTGTTCTTGCACTCGGGTCCTGCTTGCGGGCTTCCCCCAGGCACCTGGTTGGCCACTGTGAGAACAGGATGCTGGACTAGATGGGCCACTGGCCTGATCCAGCAGGCTCTTCTTATGTTCTTATGTTCTTATGTTACATTTTTCAAGTCCCAATCTCCAGAAAAATTTGCCATCCAGCCAGTTTCTCTCATTGGCTGTCCAGAACCCAAACAAGTTTCACTAAGTATTTCTCCATTTGGAAGGTCACAGCTCACCTTTACAGTGCAGACGTATGGATTCTTCTTCCTAGGAAGATACAGGTATCATTAAGTGCAAATAATGTTCAATCTAAGTAATTAATTGTCTGCTAAATCAAAATACAAGACTTCAAAAGTGCAATCCATACATATGTCAAAAGACAGATTTCTTACTTTGAATGTAAAAACTAAAAGACGAGGTCATACCTCCCCAAAAAATTCACCCAGTTTTGTTCACTTCTATGCAACACAAGGCAATTTGATGTGATACGTTCCTTCTCATTTTATTCTGTCATGCTATTTTTCTTTACTTCCCTGCCTGTCCTTAGGTATCATTGGCATCTGTAATATTGACTGATAATGTTTTATGTGGGTAGCTGTGCTTGTAATGCACATACTCAGGAGGGTTAGGAATTTGTCCAATTTACATAATGCCCAAAGTTACATGGTTCTCCCTATGATGAGCAGAGCTGCCATCTTTTGTTTTGCAAAAATTCTGACACTTTAAGCTGAATCCCTCTGAGCATTTGCAAAGCTCATTTCCTCTGTGAAGGGATTCCATCCACATCTGTCTCCAGGGGTTGGGGAATTCAACCCTCACTCTGCCTGTCCAGAATGACAATGACTACCTGTGCGCTCTAGGGTGAGAAGATAGACCATCACTTGACTGAGGCTTGGGTTGGATGAATCAGCTAGATGGCAACTAGTGATTCAATGCTAGTAACAAGAAGACATCCTCACCCAGTACAATGGCACTTGTAATAGCATAATAGCTACTTTTTCTGTTTCCAGAGATGAAAGATCAGTCATTGTTCTGCTTCTTGTTCTCAGGAGGTCTTGTTGCAACCTGATACCTCCCCAATACTTAAAAGGCCCCATCTGAACATCTGCTACCTCTTCCCAAAGTCTGCCTTTTGACTCTCACCAGATGCAGACTCAAGTGTTACTATCAACAAAGATCCCCCTTCTCAGTTTGCTTACAGTCTAGCATGATAAAGAGTTCTGAAGAAATTGAAATGTACACACTATTTTGTGATATTTTCATTGGCCTAATAAAGCTATTGCCCTAATATGGATTTAGGATTTTTATTCTGCCGTCACCTGAGCATTTCATTCATTTAAAACATGCTGCCTCTCAAGTAGGGCTAAAAGAGGATTACAATAAAAATTGGATGTGGGACTGGATTTCTCTGAGGTTTGAACATTCGTCGTCTTTATGAACCATCCTTGTTGCCTGTAAGCTTTGCTGCTTTTCCCCACACTGGACTGTATTTTTTTTAAAAAGCAGTGATGATCTGACTCTTCATTGTATTGCAGCCAGGAGGAGGAGAAGCCCCTAGAGCTCTTTCTGCTGCCTTTGCTCTTTAGGGAGGGACCTTGCATGCCATGATCTGCCTCCTGTCACAAGCCCCCCATCACCCCTGCCACTCTTCCCCTTCTCCTCCCACCTCCTCCCCAGCTGATGAGCCCAGCCACCCACCTGAACATTTCTCTGGCCAGAGAGAGGGCCTTGCTTGATTTTGCTGCACAAGACACCAGCTGAGCAAACTGCTTCCCTTTCCAAACACAAGAAAGAGGAGGGAAGAGAGGATGAGTAAAGTGAAGACGCATGGAGGGGGAAAGGGGGGGGAATTAAAAGGACACAAGGCTGTTCATCACCAACATTAGCTCTCAGACCTAAAAGAGGAATAACCTGGCTTACTCGTGTTGTGTCTTTGTCAGTTTCACTGCTGTAACCCTAAACAAAAGGCTTATCCACATGGGAGCATTACTTCATACTAAAGACGCTGGCTTTACTTCCATTTTCTATTTCCACTGACCACAGTAAGGGCTTATTGCCAGCTGCAAATATGGTCCTTTCAATTCTCACTGAGGGGAAGGATCAATCATGCAGTTTCCTAATGACCACGCCCTCTAATTTAACATTTCCACTCCCTCTGGATACCTGGCAACTGAGCATGCTCAATTTGTTCTACCAGTTAGTTTCATTTTAAAAAACAACAACCCAAAAGATTATTTGTATTTTCACTGGTGCAATATAGCTGAAATCTTTGTTTGAGCTGTGTTATGCTTTTGCAGACACGTTATGGGGAAAAGGAAAATAAGGCATCATTTGCAGCAACATAAAAAAGGCTTGCAGAATGGAAGAAAGCAGCTGTAAGTTGCTCTTCAGCCAACAGGAAATGAAATGAAAGAAGGGAGGAGAAAAAAGTGAGTGTGGAGAGGGGAACAATTGACACACTGACCTAAAAGCATCGGAGCAAAGCATCTGCAAGCCCTAGAGATATGGAGTGAAGACTTTTTTCCTTCCCTTTTCAGATTATCAGAGGATTGGGTTAGTATGGATTTACAGGGGGGAAACTGCATGATAGCTTCTGGTTGCCGGTGACGTCATGTGAACCATGAGAATTAAAAGGGGATGTGAGTAGCACCAAATACACACTAAACCACCTTGCAGATGAGCCCAAATGCACAAAACAAGGGAGGAGGCTGCAGAAGGGGAGTAATCAGGCAGAGCCCAAGGGGGACAGAACAGAAGGGGGAAATGGGAAGGAGGGGAGAGGGAGGGAGAAAAAAAGGAGCACTGATGTGAAGAGAGGGTTGAGGAGAGAAAAAATGAGCCAGTAAAATAAAAAAAATAGTGGGAAAATGCATAATTACTGTAATCAGCTGTTCGGAAGAATGGGATGCAAACCAAATGCAGCATGTGGGTTCCATCCCTACTTTCAAGACAGTTTCAGGACAGTTCACAACAGATCTTGGGCCAGACTTCAGTGTAATTTTCTTCCTTTCCCCCTTCCTTAACAATTACTGTTTTGCTTTGTTATGAAAGTTGATGTACTGGTATGATTTTATTGGGGGAGAGGAGAGGGGATGATGTTAGATGTCTTGACTGCTCTTTTGAGAGTGGAATGGAAGAGAGAACACCTAAAATAAATAAATAGGCAAGTAAAGTGAACTTTCATGATTAGGGATGGGGAGAAATTTGATTCAGTTCTCACTGAAAGATGAACCTACACTTCAAAATTCGCACTTCTCTGAATTTTGCAAGGGAGTTCCTTAGCCAAGTAATGATACAAAAATGCATACACTATGGTAAAGTGCACAAAAATGTATATATTTGTGAAAGCAACACACAAAGTATTAAAATTGGGAAAATTGCTTTGCAATGTGTATATATGCAAAACTGCATACACAGATGTGTATATTAGGAGAAAGTCACACTAAAATCCTGAGGAATTTTGATGGGGAATTTAAAAATAATCACAAATGTATGTGGAAATGTGAAGAACTGAATTTAAGACTGGAAAAATGAGAAACAAAGAAACCAAAATTTGCCTATCTCTACTCATGATAAAATGGGGCTGCCATTTTAGTGAAACTGGTGAAATTCCTAAATTTCACCAGTTTATTGTTTTTTATTTTATTTTATTTATTATAGGATTTATATCCCAGCCTTCAAAAAAGATACCTGCAATATATTAACATGAAACCTGTTGTTTTTCCATTCAAAATCACACACACGCATCACCAGTAATATTATCCTCCATGAGGTATTTGCTCTTACATATATGCATTTTGAACCTCATGAGAGGGGGAGGCTGCCTGGGGGGAGTGATAATTTGGAGAAACTGAGTGAGGAAAATATTAAGCAATTGAGAACCTTCCCTCTGCTACCCAGCCCATTCCTACTTTCTCTCTCCTGAAACTGCTTTTCTTTTTCAAAAATGGCATCTCATCTGTCTTTTGTCTGTACATAATGTGCAGCTAAACCCCTACCCTGCCAAAATGATTGCTAAAGTTTATTGTATGCATTTTTAAAAAGAAGAATAAACATACATTTAAAAGTCTAGTTATATAGCAAAAGGTCTTTCTGGTTTGTTGCCTACATCAGTTTCTTCACTTGAAGCATATCAATCAACTATGTGGATTTGGCTGTCATTTTCCAGCTTCCCCCTCCCTTCTCTTTTGTTTCTTATGCCTCAAATGATCTGGCAAGAAAAATGATCAGAAGGTGATTGTCTGAAATACTGTGTCTGAGCTTTTGGGAGAGTGCCTCACTTCAGAGAGATGACAGAATGGTTGATGTATACTGAGGAGATATTGTTATTTTTCAGAACTGGTTCACATCACCATCATTGTCATTACTATTCTGGGAGACACTAAGATTCATAAAAACCAGTAAATAAAGGTAATAATCCATCTCTGTCACTGTTGCTGCCTCCTCCTTTTCAGCACGCCTGTGTTTAATTTCACTAATGATACTGGAATTGGATGAGGGTGAGGTGGCAACTGATATGGAATAAAAACCGTATCAGTCAATGATTGGTTATAAAGTAAGATCCTCAATGCTGCCGATTTTCCAGCCTGCTTTTCCTGAAAAACCAATGCTTATCGTAGGCATTGCATTAAAAACAACATTAACATTTGTGGTAAATTTCTCCAAAGCAGCAAAGTTCATTGCTGTGGCCTATGCATCATGGTGCACACAATAATCAGCATCAGTGATTCCCCCAGAGAAATAATTAAGGACACCTGCAACTATTTCCAAAATCCCAGACTGAAAAACCTGGCCCATAAGCATCTAAAGAGCAAGCTTGTGCAACAGAATCTTTTTATCAAGAGGTATTCAGACTACTGCTGCTTGGTCAACATCTCTGCTCTCTCCTTCTTGGGCTCCTGCTCTGCACGTGGGCACCTTGCAGGACCAGGCTCCAGGTACTCAGCCAGCTGTGCCTGATACTGTTCCACCTGTCCCTTCTCTGGAGGGGATATATAAGCTGGCTGGCTGAGGGGGCTTGGGAGATCCAGTGCCTGCAAGGGAAGAGGACCATCACTGCCCAGGGAGGGAGAGACATCTGCCTGCTTTGCTGCTGCTGCTTGGCTGGCGTCTCTGCTCTCTCCTTCTTGCAGGACCAGGCCCCAGGTGGCGTTATACGTGGGAAGAAGAACGGTCTTAGAGCTGGCGTTTAAGCGCACAGAATACGGGACTGTGTCTTCTGTGTGGGTTTGAAGTGGATGAATGGGTGTTATATGAGTGTATGTTGTGAGTGAATGTGTATTTTTATGTATATGAGTTTTTTGTATTTATAGTTTATCATGTGCCTCGGGAAGAGATTTTATCATCAAGAGGGGAGACCTGAGGGGGCCCCAATTGCCGTAGTGACGGGTAGAGGGAGGTATGGTGATATGAGAGGGATGTGCCAGGTAAGGAGAACGCGGCCCAGACATGTAGTGGCTGTGCCACGTTCTGGTCCTTCTCATACCCGCAGGGTTGTTGGTTGTCCTGTCAGCCAACTCTCAGATCTCCAGTTGCTGCTCTTTAATGCCAGATCGATACATAATAAAACCTCCCTCGTCCATGATTTGATTGTGGACGAGGTGGCCAATCTGGCATGTATAACCGAGACCTGGGTGGGCGAACAGGGAGTTAGTCTCTCCCAGCTCTGCCCACTGGGGTATCTGGTTCAGCATCATGGTAGATCTGAGGGTCGGGGAGGTGGGGTTGCTGTGGTCTATAAGAGTTCCATCTCACTCACCAAGCACCATGTCCATGCAATCACTGGTCTGGAGTGTTTGCACCTTGTGCTGGGCCAGAGGGACAGACTGGGAATCCTTTTGGTGTACTGCCCACCTTGCTGCCCAATGGCTTCCCTAACTGAGCTGACGGAAGTGGTCTCGGAGGTACTGTTGAGATCCCCCAGACTATTAGTACTGGGAGATCTCAACATTCATGCTGAGGCTACTTTGTCTGGGGCAGCTCAGGACTTCATGGCCACCATGACAACCATGGGGCTGTCTCAATATGTTAGTGGCCCAACACATACATCGGGGCATACTCTTGACCTGGTCTTTGCTACCGGACATGGGGATAGTGATCTGGATGTGGGGAGTTTTACATCTCTCCCGTTGTCATGGACAGATCATTGCTTGCTGAAGTTTAGACTTTCAGTAGCCTTTTCCCTCTGCAAGGGTGGGGGACCTATTAAATTGGTCCGCCCCCGGAGACTAATGAATTCTGAAGGTTTTCAAAAGGCTCTGGGGGTTTTTCCGGCTGATAAGACTGGCGCTCCTGTCGAAGCCCTGGCTAATCTGTGGAATACAGAGATGACCCGGGCTGTTGACACGATCGCTCCTGCACACCCTCTCCTATGTAGAGCTCATACAGCTCCTTGGTATACTCCGGAGCTGAGAGCGATGAAACAAGACAGGAGGCGGCTTGAGCGGAGATGGAGACGAACTCCCGACGAATGCAATTATGAGCTGGTTCGTGTTTCTACTAAGCTCTATGTAGGAGCAGTGAGGGCGGCAAAAAAACAACATTTCGCCGCCACTATTCAGTCATCTCTCTCACGCCCACGGGAGCTTTTTAAAGTGGTTCATGGCCTACTCCATCCAGGCCTACAAGATACGGCAGATACATCGGTAGCTCGATGTAATAAATTTGCTGAACACTTCCAGCATAAGATCTCATGCATTCGCCGGGACTTAGACTCCTATTTAATAGCAGTTAATCCTACTGAGGTGTCCGGAGCACAGTCTTGTCATGTTTTGTTGGATGAGTTTCAGTTGGTTCAGTTCGAGGACGTGGACAAGGTGCTTGGACAGGTTCGTGTGACCACTTCGGTACTGGATCCTTGCCCCTCTTGGCTAATTAAAACTAGCAAGGAAGGAACAGTTGGCTGGGCCAAGAAAGTGATTAATGCCTCTTTACGAGAGGGAGTGGTCCCTGGCTGTCTGAAAGAGGTGGCAGTGAGACCACTCCTGAAAAAACCTTCCTTGGACCCAGAGGATTTCAGCAGCTACAGACCAGTAGCCAATGTTCCGTTCCTGGGCAAGATCCTGGAACGTGTGGTTGCTGACCAGCTCCAGGCGCTATTGGATGACACCGATTATCTAGATCCATTTCAATCGGGGTTCAGGCCTGGTTTTGGCACTGAGACTGCCTTGGTCGCCCTGTTTGATGACCTATGTCGGGAGAGAGACAGAGGGAGTGTAACTCTGTGGATTCTCCTTGACCTCTCAGCGGCTTTTGATACCATCGACCATGGTATCCTTCTGGAGAGGCTTGCGGAGTTGGGAGTTGGAGGCACTGCTTGGCAGTGGTTCCGCTCCTACTTAGCGGGTCGTCTCCAGAAGATAGTGCTTGGGGAACATTGCTCGACACCGTGGGTTCTCCAATGTGGGGTCCCGCAGGGTTCGGTTCTGTCTCCCATGCTTTTTAACATTTATATGAAGCCGCTGGGGGCGGTCATCAGGAGTTTTGGAGGGTGTTGTCATCAGTATGCTGATGACACGCAGCTCTACTTCTCCTTTACATCTTCTTCAGGTGAGGCAGTCGACGTGCTGAACCGTTGCCTGGCTGCGATAATGGACTGGATGAGAACTAACAAACTGAGACTCAATCCTGACAAGTCTGAGATGCTGTTGGTGGATGGTTTCTCTGATCGGATGGTGGATATATACCCTGTCCTGGATGGGGTTACACTCCCCCTAAAGGAACAGGTGCGTAGTCTGGGAGTCATCTTAGACTCTTCCCTCACACTTGAGGCTCATGTAGCCTCGGTGGCCCGGAATGCGTTCTACCAACTTCGGTTGGTAGCCCAGCTACGTCCCTATCTGAGTAAGGAGGACCTCACATCAGTGGTACATGCTATGGTAACGTCGCGTCTGGACTACTGCAATGCGCTTTACGTAGGGCTACTTTTGAAGACGATTCGGAAGCTACAGCTAGAGCAAAGTGCGGCGGCCAGACTGCTAACAAGAACTAAGCGGTCTGAGCATATAACACCTGTGCTAGCCCATTTGCACTGGCTTCCAAAATGCTTCCGGGCCAGATTCAAAGTGTTGGTACTTACCTATAAAGCCTTATATGGCGCGGGACCACAATATCTGTCGGAACGCCTCTCCCGATATGAACTGGCCCGTACACTACGGTCTACTACGAAGGCCCTCCTCCGGGTTCCGACTCATAGGGAAGCCTGGAGAGTGGTGACAAGATCTAGGGCCTTCTCAGTGGTGGCCCCCGAACTATGGAATGGTCTCCCCGAGGAGGTGCACCTGGCGCCGACACTATCATCTTTTCGGCGCCAGGTTAAAACCTTTCTCTTCTCTGAGACATTTTAATTCCTGTTAATTCTAAATTATTATATTTTGATTTTAGACTGTACAGTTTTTTGTACAGTTTTGTATTGTGATATACTGTATTGTGTTATTTTTATTGTATTTTTAATGTTCACCGCCCAGAGAGCTGTTGCTAGTCGGGCGGTATATAAGCTTAATTAAATAAATAAAATAAATAAATACCTTTGATATGATTTCACAAAACTGCAATAGAAACCCATTTGAAACTAGTTAGGGTCCCCACAAGCAAATTCAGACATAATAGAACTACTGTTTTACTTATAACTATGAAAAATGAGATCCATAAACAAACTCATTGCCATTAGAGTAGGAGTGGGGACCTGGCCATCCAAAATTTGTTGGACCAACTCCCATCAGTCCCAGCCAGTATGGTTAATGATCATGGATAATGGGAACTATAGTCCAACAAGTCCACAAGTTCCCCACCCCAGTATTCAAGTCTCCCAAACCACGTTAAGGAAATAGATTTTTATCCCTAGGTTGACAATTGTCACCCAACCAACCATAACTGATTGGCCCTACCTTGGCTAGTCTGGGCACCATCATTATTTTTAGTTCTGAACAAAATTAGCTATGGAGAAAGGTGTATCCAATATGTATGCATAAAAACATATCTGAGGCCATCATTTGAAAAACCCAGTCTACTTCTTACAGATAGTAACTGCTGATGTCAGAAATTGAACTATATAAAATAAGGTTGGCATCCTTGGGTGTCTACTGTGGTCCATACCACTGCAAGAGACCCACTTCCAACCCCAGAATCCCTGGCTTGGTTCTCCTGCTTGCTGTCACTGCCTATTCAGCTGCCTTCTCCAAGAGCCAAACTAGAAGAGACACCACCCACACAACTATCAGTTGCGTGAATGGCTTTTTTAAAGTATTTTGTTTATTTATTACATTTATATCCCACCTTTCTTTTCATGATAGAAACCCAAGGCGGCTTACATATGGTTCCCAGGTAGTCTCCCATCCAGGCACTGACCAGACCTGACCCTGCTTAGCTTCAGCAGGGAGCTAGCCACATGTGCCTTCAGACCATAGCCTGGGACTATAGCAAGAATGGGGCATCTAGATCTGAAGCCTAGCACTAGGGGTAGGAGGGTTTTAAGCTGTTGCCCTTCCCCTTTGACTGTCCTGACGTAGAATGCATCTTCAACACTTACTATTGGCATGGGTGGGAGGGGAAGCTCCCTGACACAGTTTTATGGATCCCGCACGCATTAAAACTGTTCCTTGCTGTTAGCAGTCATTTAAATAACAGACAGAGTCCAGAGAGAAAAGATCCTGATAACACTTTGCTGTATAAATTGAACAAAAACTGTGTATAATTTGAGGAGAAATAAACAGAGTGATTTTGTCTGTCAGAGCAGGGAGACATAAAACCAATCATACAGGGGGGGAATTCTCTCAGAACTAGGACGTGCTACCTCACCAAAGATCATGCCACTCTGCCTGGATGCTAAGCAACACTTCCACTTCCACTCTCTTGATTGGTTGGCTGACTTACTGATAACAAAAGTAACCCTTATGTTACAAACTGAATAATCCCTGCTGTTGCAATTCTAGCACTTGCTTCATTCAGGAGCACAGTCTGCACTTCCTTTTCTGTCTTCCCATCCGACCAGAGAATCAAGGAGGGGTTGTACAGATAACACTGCCTACCATTCTGCACCTTTCTAAGTGCCTTTCTAAGCGCAAGCTTCCAATAACTCCCTCTGATACTTACAAACCCTTGGGAGAAATCAGAAAGCTTGCCACCTCTCATTGGCCACCCTTCTCCTCTTGCAACCCATTTGGACCAATTACTAGTCAGCCCACTTCTCAGCAAGCAGCTTGTTTGACAACTTCCCCACACGACCATTCGTTCCAACGAAAGCAGGTTCCCCAACGCAAGATAGGAGCAGGGAAAAGGAACAGCAGCTTCTACTTGCCTCACCCTTTCTTTCAGGGTGGTGGTATGGAGTTGGCTCAAAGAAAGAGGGCGAGGTAATGGATGACAGCAGTAGGGAGGAAGGCAGGGGCTCATTGAAGTCATCTCAATGAGGACCCTCAAAACTGGAAATCTGATTTGAGCCACATAGAGGTTTTTAAAAAAAAATAATGCATCCTGGCAGTCCATGCAAATCTGGATGCATTTGCTTATTTTGGATAACTTACAGAGCCAAAGAATACTGAGTCAAACCTCCCCCTGGGCTGTAATGTTTCACCGAAAACTGTCCATGTACTTCAGTGGGAAGGTGCTATTGTGCTTGTGTCCTGCTTGTGGGTTTCCCATATGCATCTGATTGTCCACTGTGACAACAGAATGCTGGACTAGATGGGCCTTTGGCCTGATCAAGCTGGGCTCTTCTTATGTTCACCTATCTTGTATCCTGAAGGAGTAGGAATTTGCCTTTTAAAAAATGCAGAAATTTTCTAGATCAGGAGTGGGCAATCTTGGCCTAATTTCAGGTGGCCCTTCACCTAATTTAATGCAAGAAGGGGGGAAACGGGGAATGTGGAGTGGCAGAGAGAGAGAAGTGCTCCATCCACTTTTGGCTGTAGCCCCACCTGTCACTGGCTTCAGCCCTGCCCACCACCAACATGTGACCCTCTCCAAACAGATTACCCCCAAAAGAATGAAGCCCTTAACAGGAAAAAAACCCCACTCCTGCTCCAAATGTTGAATCCCATACACAAATGCCTGCAGTTATATAATACTTTCATAGAATCATGAAATACACACAGTCAGGCCTGTAATGTGGTTTGGTAGGCATCATGCTGTAGCAGTTTCTCCAAAGCCCCATGAAAATTCCAGTAGAACAATAGATGCATATCATCAACAGAACTTTAAACGTTGTAGCACTTCAAGAAGCAATTTAAGAAGAATGGTGGGGGGGAAACCACATAGGTGAAAATAAAAGCACTCCAAAATCAATCTTGACTCAGAAAGGTACCCATTGCTGGGGACTTCCGGGAAGGGTGACTTCGCTTGTGCCTGCTTTTGAGACGGGCTCCCGCCTCAAAAGAAGCTTATTCAGATATAAATCAGTCAGAACATTTTTTTTTTGACTGATGAAATTTCTCCCGGGCAGGGAGAAACGTAGAGATCAACCTCAAAAGCCTGTTTTTGTTGGGAGGACTGGATTTCATTAATTTATGAGAAAAGGTCCAGCCAGCAATGTCGGACGGACTTCCGAACAAGCTCTATCTGATTAATGCGATACGTTTATCTTTTCTTCAAAGAGAAAATGGACTAACAGGCAAGCACCCTTCTTTCTATTATTTTTTTTACTTGGTTTAAATTGTTGCAGCAAAAAGAGATTTGTCAAATGAATCAGCTTTAAAGAACTTCTGGGTGAGCTATAACTCTTCTCTGTTATTCACGAAATTAACAGCTTATCTCTGTTTCTATTGCAAAAAGCTGTCCTGGAAGTGCATTCTAAAGATATAAACAGAAGAGGGATTTCTATTCCGAGGAACATTATATTGTCTGGGACTATTCTCTTTTTGGTCTATTTTATTTTGACGAATCTGCTTCTTCACGACGCCACTAACTGTTTTGATGCTGGGAACTAAATTTGTTTTGTATTCTTGAACATAGAGAGATAAGGCAGGCTGCTCTGTTTATACTGTGATGTCATCAAGCCTGGAATATTAACTCAATTGTTGCTGAAATAAGAAGTGGTTCTTCTTTATTTTTGTTTTGTTTTGTTTTCGTGGTTTTAAAAATGGCAATCAAGAAAGTGGCTGAGAATCTGGAAGTAATTATGTTTCAGAAAATAATGGATGAGATTGAGATAATGAAACAAACCCTGCGACAGGGCAGTAAGGAGCTGAAAATTGAACTGAGCAAAATGACGCAGGAGCTTAAAGAAATAGGGGATCCTGTGAGAGAGGAGAATGAGATCAGAGATGAGAAAAGAAAAAATAAAGGGAAGATACAAGCCCTGGAGATTGGAACAAATGTGGAATTGGAAAAAGATATGGAGTTTATGGATATTAGAAATAAAATCTACTGTTTGGAATTTAATGTTATCTCTGAAGAAATTAATGAAGATATTAGAGATAAAGTTATCAATGGCTTGGATAATCTTCTGGACTGGAATGACGTGATGGAGCTTGATATAGAGAAAATCTATGGAATTAACTGCAGCCATGTGACAATGGAAAAACTCTCAAGAGATGAGCCAGTGCATTTTGTAAAAAAGAAGAACAGAGATATGACTTTACAACAATATTTCAGCAACTTATTCAGAATTGATGGCAAGAAAATATTTGGGATAGAGGAAATTCCCATCAGACTCTTATTATATGACTATGGCTATGACAGCAAGATTATTATGGAATACTGATAATGGAAGATTGGACACTGAAATTACTGGACTTAACAGGACTATTGAAGATGGAAGATGGAATTAATAGGGATAATGGAATAATGGCTATTGAAATTATTGGACCTAACAGATTTTGATGAGATGGATTAATCGATATGTTTATTTGGACTATGGTTATGACAATAAGATTATTATTATTATTAACGAGATGGATTAATCAACATGTTTATTTGGAGAAAAATTGATAGATATATTTCTTAAAGAATTGAAACCTCTCTTTGACTTTTTGTGGAAAGAATAAAGTAATGTTTATGAGATTTGATGATTAATTAAGATAACTACTGGAGGAAAGTGATCTTATAATATAATTTAAGAGACAGGATTGTTATATATTGTAGACCTATAACTGATTTGATCTGCGACAAATGGGAAGTCAACATTTTATTTTTTTGTTTAATCATTTTTGTTTTGTTTTGTTTTTTGTCTTTGAATGTTTTATGATTTTGTTTTGTATGTTTTATGAAAATTTGAATAAAAATTATTGTAAAAAAAAAAAAGAAAGGTACCCATTGCTGATGAGCAAGAGCTGATGCATTGTTGATGTAGAGAGGATGTCTGCAACAGGCAACCAAGAATGGGGCTGTTTTACAAGTTGAGTTACCGGGCATCACAAAGGGCAGTAAATGAAGAATTCCAGTAATTTAATCTGAAAGATATAAATCATGAGCAACCAGCTTTCCACAGCCCTAATGGAGAGAAATGCCCACAATCTAGCAAGGTTTCAATGATAAAAGGCTATTTACAGGCGCAGAGCTCTATGAGAAACAATCCACCATCAGAGAAAGATAGGTCCCTAGATGCAGTTTCAAGTAGAATTGGAGGTCATTAAAGGTCAGACAATAGAACTGGCAGTACTTAGGAAATTTAGGAAGCCAATCAGCAAGCCCTCCATCTCGCCAACCTTCAGCTCCATGCGGGTTTTGAAACATTTGTGATTTAATTCCTGCCAGATAGACCCAGAGATCGTGAATTTCAAGAGAGCCATAATGGTATCGTTGGCCCCAAAATTAAAAGCTGGCATTCCAATGATGAAAACTTGTTGGCAGGGTAAGTTAGAAAGTGATGGTCAGTATAAGGATTCCTATGGCACTTTGGAGAGTTAAAAAAACCTCACAAAATCATGCAGATATCTCTCTTGCAATGCCTGGGAGCTGGATTAGGAATTTGATTCAGTTCATATTTAAATGCAAACCTACCTAATCTGCACTTTGCAAAATGATATGCAAACTGAAACACAGCCGTCCTTTGAAATGTGCACTTCTCCAAATGTTTCAATCCAGCTCTCCAGCCAAGTAATGTGTACAAAAATGCACATACTGGAAACATATATATTAGTGAAAATAAGATAATAAATGCAGTATATTAGGGAAAACTGCAAAAGTGTGTATATAAGGCAAAAAGATTCATACTAAAATGTGTATATTGGGAGAGATTTTCATGAAGACTAAAAAAAAAAGCAAACTGATGTGGAAATGTGAAATGAATTTAACTGGAAAAATGAGATACTGAAAAAAAAAGAAATTGACTTATTCACCCATCAGCAAAGAAAAAGCAAAGACATTTTCCAAACCAGCCTGTCTGAACCATACTATCATTTCAGAGCCCCCCCCTCCATCTCTCCTTGATATCAATAAATTGGCAGTTGGTTTTCTGTTATCTATTCTGATGCATTTTATGGCTTGTTCCTGTTTTCTGCTATTTTATCCATCTGATTCTTGGTTTTTATTTATTTATTTCTACATTATATTTTTTAAAATCTGGTTTTTGTTTTGCATTTTGCAAGTGGCTTAAAGTCTTTAAAAACAATCAGTAAAAATCACCAATAACTCAAGAACTCAAGTCTATGCATGTCTACTCAGAAGCCCCACTGAGTTCAGTGGGACTTACTAACAAGTAGGGATGGAAGGATCTGTCAATTTCAGTTCTCTCTGTTTCTCATTTTTCCAACTTAAAGGTCAGTTCTCAAACTTTTTGCAGCAATTTATTATTTTCTTTTTTTTAAAATCCTCATGCAAATTCTTCAGCATTTTAGTGTAAATTTCTCCTCACAAACACATTTTTGTATGAGTTTTTAATAATGTACATACTTTTGAAAGCAATTTCTCACAATATTTTTGAATGTTATTTTCACTAAAATATTTTCATTTTTATGCACACTTTCCCCTAATCTATGCATTTTTGTGAACATTGGTTGAAGAACTACATCACAAAAAATGGAAAAGTGCAAATTTTGAAAGATGGCTGTGTTTTGGCTCTCATATTATTTTGGAAAGTGCAAATTTAATTGATTTTGCTTTGAATGAAAACCAAATCCAATTTCTCTGCCGTCTCTACTCCCAGGTAAGTGTGTAGAAGATTGCAGCCTAAAAGAGTTCATGGCAGGGGGAGATGCTCAACCAGGCTAAAGTTATGGAGAAACAAAAATATTCATACAATTCACCAAAGGCTGTCAAACAAAGAGCCACAGAGTATGCATGGTGTGCATGTGATTATCTTATTGTAAGCTGCCTTGAAAGGCAACATAAAAATATTCTAAATAAATAAATGAAATAAATCTGAATCACACAGAGCCCTTAATCCATCCTCCTTGAACAGTGGTTTTCAACATTTCTGCCTTCAAGGAACACTTTCCACAGTACTTATCTGCTGTGCATCTGCAAGGTGAAAAAGAGGACAGGGCTCCTCCACCCGTAATAGTTGTGGAGAAGAGGTAATTTCAGCAGGTGTAGCTTATAATGCGTCAGGCATAGCAGACCACACTTTCCCCCCCAACTCCTCCAAAATCTATAGTTTTATACTTCAGCCCCTGGAGGGTTGACCATGGGTCAATCCAGCCCTCTGTCCAAAAGAAAGTTATGCATCCTTCCTCTATGTGATGCAAACGATTCTGAAATATATTCTAGGGCATAAACAGTTCACATGGCATTGAACACTGTCCATGCAGTTGGAAGTCTCCCCTGAAGCTGCCCATTATAGGAAAAGCTCTTCAGTAGGCAGGCAAACTGCCTTTTGAAAAATCTTGTCCTTCCTTACCTATCCTTCCTTTAAGAAACCTGGATATGCTTCCAAGGAACTGTAGGGTTCTCCCTTGCCAAGAGCAAGCGTGGGGAGCCTTTGGCCCTCCAGCTGTTGCTGAAATATAGTCCCCATCAGCCCTTACATGCATACTCAATGACCAGGGATGAGGGTTGTAATTCAGCAACATTTGGAAGATCAAAAGTTCCCCACACCTGCCCTAGAGGTTGGTAGTGCTTCAATGAGAAGTAACAGCATCATCTGCCCACTCCACTTGGTCTTCCCACTGCAGACATTATTTGCATAGCATGGGACCTGGCAATTGCACCACAAAGATAAAAATAAGTTCCTAGTAGAAGACAGGCAGATGGGGGAAAGTATAGGGTAGGTAAAATAGGAGCTGGGGAATGAGTTCAATGAGACCATGACTTTGTAATCTCCAAAACTTTGTAAAATTTACCTCATCAAAGTTGGGAGAAAATGAGAATATACTAATATTCTAATAAATGTGGTGTTGGAGGAGAGCTTTCACATACCATGGACTGCAAAAAAGACAAATAATTTGGTGTTAGAACAAATTAAACCAGAACTGTCACTAGAAGCTAAAATGATGAAACTGGGTTATCATACTTTGGACACATAATGAGAAGACCTGATTCACTAGAAAAGACAATAATGCTAGGAAAAACAGAAGGGAGTAGGAAAAGAGGAAGGCCAAACAAGAGATGGGTTGATTCCATAAAGGAAGCCACAGACCTGAACTTACATGATCTGAACAGGGTGGTTCACGGCAGATGCTATTGGAGGTTGCTGATTCATAGGGTCGCCATAAGTTGTAATCAACTTGAAGCCACATAACAACAATATTCTAATTCAAGTTGTTCCATAGACCATTTTTGAGTACTATGGAGTGTGTCCAGTTAAGTCATTCACAGAGTAGGCTCACTGAAATCAATGGACTTCAGTTAATAAAGTCCATTAATTTCAGTGGGTCTACTTTGAGTATGACTTAGGTAAATTCATAGGGTTATAACAACTTGGTGCTGTTATACTATTTTCTATTTTATTATTTTACTACTGTTTTAAGGTTGAATTGTGATTGTGAAATGTATTGTTCTGATTTGTTTTATGATGTGAACTTTCTTGGGAGAGTTGTATGGCATACAAATGCCTAAAATAAATAAACAAAATATCAGTTGTTGCCTACCGTAAATATAAAATGCCAGCTGTTTGCCGTAGCCAACTTCACACAAAATGGCTGTAAGAGTGGAGGCTGCATGAAACTACATCAACATAGCGACTGCCCATGCAGCAGTCAGCTCTTATGCAATGGCTGACCATGGAATCAACTAGAATGAAAATTTTACCTGAGGAATGTTTTCTGATGGTATGGGTATAAGCTACATGTTGGCAACCAATCCACGTGGCAAGCTGCTGGACACAGATGGTTTACTATGAGGCCACATTCGCAGTTTCCTGTGAGCTCATGTGATCAGCTCTTTTACCTTGGTGAAGGCCCCATTAGTGATTGTTTTGGAAGGCTACAGGAGGCATAGTTGAGCTAAAACTGAGAGGAGCCAAGGGGAATGGGCTTGTGCATTTCATTATTAGGACCTCTCCTACCTTTCCCAACCCTCATAATTCAAGCACTGCATGTGATTGCCTTTTTGTTTGAAGCAGGACTAATGCTACTACTTATATTGAGAATTCATATAGTTTAGTTTAAGTGTGTAAACTGGAAAGTTACCAGTTCAAATCCTGCCTTGGCCTTGAACTCATTAGGAAGCCTATTATCTGCTTCTTAAAAGAGTAGTTCCCAACCTTTTCAGTATGGTGACCCACAAGTCCAAATTTGCTTGGTATGGTGATCCATCAATTTCTTATCACATCAATTTTGGACCTTAGGTCTTCTCTGCCATCAGCTGCGAGAGACTAGTTTGCAAGTGTTAAAATGTTGAACCTTTCCAACATTGTTACAAATGTCAACACAGCATCATAATTTGCAGAGCATAGCTGGGAAATGAAGAGGCAAAACAAGATGAAGTGTGGGTAAATCAAGGGCCACATTTATTGGAATAAAGCCAATTACATGCTTGATTGCATAATAAAATGATCTGCAGAGACAAGTGCGGAACCTATCTCATAACCAATCGGTATGGGAAAGGGGGTGGTCCAAGCCCAATCCCCTTGTCCAGGCCCCATCCCCACAGGGTGGTTAGGGAGGTCTTCCTGCTTCACCCCCCCTCAGGGCTACACAACTCTAAGTGGGTGTTACAGGTTAGCCCCAAAGGTGAGCCTTATCCTGCCAACAGGCCGCACAACCTGGAAGGCTGGCCTCAGAACCCACCGATCACTTTAAAGGGTGACTAAGGGTGGTCACCAAACCCTACCTTGTAAAATTCCACACATATCCACCAAACATGACCAAATCTTACAGATTAAACTACGAGGCCAGGCAACAAATCAGCCAAATCAAATTAAGCCACATCAAACTGAGCGAATCAGCCGGATTAGAAGAACCGTACAGGGTAGGCAAAAAACTTGCCAGCAAACGAAGGCTGGCAAACTAAAAATTCCTACCTGGCCCTGAGACAACCAGTGGAACTTGTACTGCCCTGAAGGGAGGGTGGGTAGGTGATGTGTAAGGCTGGAAAGAGGCCAAGGGCAGATGGAACAGGGCTTAAATAGCCACCCTGCTCCACCCCTAAGCAACAGGCATGCGTGGCCACATCGCACCTAGGGAAGGGGCTTCTGAAGCCATGCCAGGTCTTCCCTGGCTTGGCTGCAAAGGCCCACCATCACCAGAGCCCCTTGGGTCTGATGATGGCGGGAAATGCCAACAAAACAAAAGGTTGTAACAGTTATTCACTATATCAGTTAAGGCAGCCTTTCCCAACCAGTATGCCTCCAGATGTTGTTGGACCACAACTCCCATCAGCCTCAGCCAGCATTGCCAATGGTCAGGAAGATCGGAGTTGTGGTCCAACAACATCTGGAGGCAACTGGTTGGGAAAGGCTGAGTTAAGGATTACAAGCAATAATTATTTTGGATTTAGTTATAAAGCCCACAACCTACTTGCAGGTCATGACTCAAAGGTTAGGAAACACTGTCTTAAAAGTGGCTGAAGACTTTCCAGCATTATGTCTAGTGCAAGACGAAAGCATTGCAGGCTTTTCCTGCTTGCAAGACAGAGCCACTGAGGCAAAATAAAGGCAAACCATGAAACTTGAAAGCAACCCCTTTGTTGTTATGGAGCCTCTTTGATGTAATTCACTTGTATACTGAGAATTTAAAATACATAGTATTTTTGCTGTCTGCTTTGATTCATCAGCAAACATTTGTCTCTAACAAATTCTAACAATATGTAGCATTGCCAACATTACTACACCACTGCTGTGTGAGGGAAGCTCAGATTGGCATGGGTGGTTTTTTTCCCCATGGCTAGCTTCACGGTTTGCATAAGCTTCCCCCATTTTACGGCAGATTGTCCTGTGATGGTGTACATCTGTTGCCACAGCATGCCAGCATCCTTCTCAGGATTCATAAGGACACACTCCCTAACATATCCCCAGTCTTCCGCCCATTAGACAGCTCTGATTCGAATTCTCCCAGAAGGAATCAGATGGTACGGCTGTGGTCTTCTCCTGGAGAAATGTACACCAGACAGCAGGAAGTAGGATGATGATGCGTCATATGGTATGGCACACCTGCTGATACACAATGTGAAATAAAACAAATAGGCATGTTGGCAAGTAGTATATAGACAGCAGGAGGCATTCCTAAGGAGAAACCATTTCCTTTCTAACAATTAGAAGCAACATCATCCTGCAGGAGCTATTTCTTTTGTCCTTAAAAAAGGATGAATAGAATATTGGCTCTGAAAAGGTTTAGGATGCTATACTGGGAAATCATTGTATCTGTTTCATATTCTTCCTTTCCCATTATATTCAACAATCCAGATCACAGTTTTAGCAGATTTGTATTACAACTGAAAAAAATATTTATCTTGAATACAAAAGAGTAAAACACAATTGAGCATCACCCTTTTACTTGTTATTATCTATTACAATTTACATGTTACAAACTACAGTGCTAAATGTGTGTGTGTGTCACTGTGTGACTGACAGTGTCTGTGCGGTGCGGTGGGGCGGCGCCACCTTCTGTCTCCCTGCACCTCTCCCACACTCTGTGTTTTTTAAGTTTCTGCTGCCGCCCCTCACGAGACTCTTGTTGATGTTCAATCATTGGTACAGCTCGTGGTGCCCTTTCTAAGTTAAGAGTTTTTAAATTATTTCAATAATCTGGGAATTCACTGCTTAAACCAGATCATAAAGCAACCTAAAAATTACACAATGTTTTTCTCCGCCGCCAAAAACCTACGTGGAATGCTGTCATTTATTTATTTATTTATTTATTTATTTATTTATTTATTTATTTATATCCCGCCCTTCCTCCCCGCTGGAGCCCAGGGCGGCAATTACTTATTTACATAAGTATCTATGAAAACAATTATGTAATTTTTGCAACCCTAAAAAAACCAACACCTGCAGATTTAATCACCCAAAAACACATGCAGCAGATCAAATTCGCAAGCGCCAGAGAAAGCAGAAACAAAAAAAGGACGGACCGGTAAAGAAACGACAGACTATTGAACTACATGCAGATTGGCGCCATGCAGCGAACCCCATCCCTAAACTTCATACATCTCTAGCATGTGTCCCCTTTCCTTTTTTCCAAACTCAAAAGCCCCAAATGCCATACTTTTTTCTCATCGGCATTTGCTCCAGTCTCTTTTAATCTGGTTGATCTTTTCTGCACCTTTTCCAGTTCTACAATATTCTATACATGGCTGATAAAAACTAGTAGGAATGGAACAGGTAGCTGGGCCAAGGAAGTGATAAATGCCTCTTTACGACAGGGAGTGGTCCCGGGCTGTCTGAAAGAGGCAGTGGTGAGACCACTCCTGAAAAAGCCTTCCTTGGACCCAGACAATTTTAACAGCTACAGGCCAGTGGCGAATGTTCCATTCCTGGGCAAGGTCTTGGAACGGGTGGTTGCTGGCCAGCTCCAGGCGCTATTGGATGGAACTGATTATCTAGATCCATTTCAATCGGGTTTTAGGCCCGGTTTTGGCACTGAGACAGCCTTGGTCGCCCTGTACGATGACCTATGTCGGGAAAGAGACAGAGGGAGTGTAACTCTGTTGATTCTCCTTGATCTCTCAGCGGCTTTTGATACCATCGACCATGGTATCCTTCTGGAGAGGCTCGCGGAGTTGGGAGTTGGAGGTACTGCTTGGCAGTGGTTCCGCTCCTACTTGGCGGGTCGTCTCCAGAAGGTAGTGCTTGGGGAACATTGCTCGACACCGCGGGCTCTCCAATATGGGGTCCCGCAGGGGTCAGTTTTGTCCCCCCTGCTTTTTAATATCTACATGAAGCCGTTGGGAGAGGTCATCAGGAGTTTTGGAGTGCGTTGTCATCAGTATGCTGATGACACGCAGCTCTACTTCTCCTTTTCATCTTCTTCAGGTGAGGCTGTCGATTTGCTGAACCGTTGCCTGGCCTCGACAATGGACTGGATGAGAGTTAACAAACTGAAGCTCAATCCAGACAAGACTGAGATGCTGTTGGTGGACGGGTTCTCTGATCGGATGGTGGATATATACCCTGTCCTGGACGGGGTTACACTCCCCCTAAAGGACCGGGTTCGTAGTCTGGGAGTCTTTTTAGACTCTTCCCTCTCACTTGAGGCTCAAGTAGCCTCGGTGGTTAAGAATGCGTTTTACCAACTTCGGTTGGTAGCCCAGGTACGTCCCTATTTGAGTAAAGAGGACCTTACATCAGTGGTACATGCTCTGGTAACCTCACGTTTGGATTACTGTAATGCGCTTTACGTAGGGCTACCTTTGAAGACAGTTCGGAAGCTACAACTAGTGCAAAATGCGGCGGCCAGATTGCTGACAAGGACCAAGCGGTCCGAGCATATAACACCTGTTGTGGCCAGCTTGCACTGGTTGCCAATATGTTTCCGGGCTAGATTCAAAGTGTTGGTATTAACCTATAAAGCCTTATACGGTGCGGGACCACGATACCTTGCGGAACGCCTCTTCTGATATGAACCGGCCCGTGCACTACGTTCTGCTACGAAGGCCCTCCTCCGGGTTCCAACTCACAGGGAGGCCCGGAGGGTGATGACAAGATCTAGGGCCTTCTCAGTGGTGGCCCCCGAACTATGGAACAGTCTCCCCGAGGAAGTACGCCTGGCGCCGACTCTGCTCTCCTCCCGGCGCCAGGTCAAAACCTTCCTATTCTCTGAAGCATTTTAAGTTACACTGATTTAATTTTAAAAATGTTTATTGTATTGGATTGTTGATTGTATTTTAGTATTATTTTGTTATTCATTGTATTTTTATGCTATTTTATGTTCACCGCCCAGAGAGCTATTGCTAGTCGGGCGGTATATAAATTTAATAAATAATAATAATAAAATAATAATAATGTATTGCTGATGTTAACCCTTTCGAGCCATCCTCTATGGAAATCACTAATTCCTCAAAGCAAATCAGTCTTCTTGTTGTGTTTCCTTTATCTCCCCTAATTATTAAAACTATTTTAATTGTCTCCATAATACCCATGGAAGGTCAATCTCTCCCAAACTATTCAGTGGCCGCCCCTAGGCTGTGGAACTCCCTTCCGAGTGAGGTGTGATCAGCTCCCTCTTTGCCGTCTTTCCGGCGACAAGTAAAGACTGTTTTATTTCAACGGGCATTTGGGATAGAGAACGACCAGGATTAAGTGTCATAGGTTTGGTGATTACATTATATGATTTTATTATTTTAAATTGTCCGCTGTTCTTAAACGTACGTTTTATAGTTTTTAATTTTTCTCATAGTTTAATTCTATTTTTAATTGTATACATTTCTATGTTTTAATGGTGTGTTATCTTTTAGCTGTAGCCACTCTGAGTCCTATTGGAAAAAGGGCGGGGTAGAAATAAAAATTATTATTATTATTATCATTATTATTATTATTCTTTATCTCCCCCTCTGAAATAAGATTATCATTTACATTAAAATCTTTTTTTACAATAAAGTCCCATTGCATACCACCCTCTAATATCATGTGTTCAGCATTTATTGTAAAAACTGGGGTGGTGTGCCAGGAGAATTAATGGTGACATTGTTGGTGTCAATATATTCATCTCCATTTTCCAACTATTAAACATAGTTTTGGTAAACCATAAGTTGCCATTTCAGTCCTTTAAGCTTTTGCTTTACAAAAGGGTACAAGGACAGTGGGATACCATCCATAATTTCATTTTCTATTACTGCTCACTCTTTATTGCTATCTTCCAAAGTAAATCATATGCCTTATTTGATTAGACAAATAATTCCATTCTAAATTTGGCAGACCCCAACCTCCAACCTTGGCTGAAGCAAATAAATATTTCTTACTAATTTTGGTTTTTCATTTCTGAACACATTCCTAATAATCCCAACATGGAATTTCCCTTTTTTCATAGCTGTCATCACTACTCTGAGGCTTTATAAATTCAGGTGGAACCTTGTTGACCATCTTATGACACCTTAGAACTGCCGAATTAGAATCTACAATACTGGCCAAGTTCATTGGCGGTGCCTAAGCACAACAGAGACCAGCTCGTTAGCTCCCTCTTCTGGCAGGCTGTAGGGCGAGTCAGATTGCAAGAGTCCCCAGTATCTCACAAAGGCGATACAAAACAAGCAAGATGTGCTCAATAAAATCCAAATTTGGCTCTGTGGTTGTGCATTATTATACAGCCACGGGAGTGGCTGTATACTATAGCCAGCGTGGATTTTTCACATTCCGTAATGTTAAATTGAAAATACCCCATTCCATTCTAATGCCTTCCATAAACTCATTTCAAAACAAAACCTTACAAAATATATAGTGCTGAACTCAGAAACGCTTGCTTAACAACCCTGTCAATTTTCATGGCAATACACAAAACAGTCAGAGAGAATTAAGAGTTCAAATCTAAAAAGAGAGAAAAAAACCTCAGAGCCCTTTTGGACTTTTTTCTTTGAGAGTTCTCATAATCTGTTGAAATTAATTAAAAATCAGCCATGTTCACAGAGGACCTGTAATCTTGTTTCTGACCTTGCCCCATACTCTGACCTTCATCTTCTGCAGTTTAAAAGTTAAAAAAATGCCTGGCTGATTTTTAATTAATTTAAGAACTTTTGGCTGGAACCCTATGATAACGCAGGGCATGCTCAGTAAGAACCAACTGTCAGTGTTCTAAAAGCCTCACAGCTGCTGGGCTTGACTAATCAGGGGGCCACACCCACACCTGACCTTTATTTCACTTGAGACAGTCATGGTTTCCCTCAGAGAATCCTGGGAAGTGTAGTTTGTGAAGGGTGCTGAGAGGAGACTGCTATTCCACTGACAGAGTTTCAGTGGCCAGACTGGTTTAACAGTCAGCCACTCTGACTGAAGGTCTGTGAGGGGAACAAGGCGTCTCCAAGCAACTCTGAGCACCCTTCACTATCTACACTTCCCAGGATTCTTTGAGAGAAGCCATGACTGTCCAAAGTGAAATAAAGACCTGATGTGGACAGCTTTGGTTTAAATTTGGATGGGAGGCTACATGTGCCTGCTGTAGAATAAAAAGGTGGGGGAAACCCTGAAAAGCAATGATACTGCCCACAATATTTTCCTTTTGGAAAGGAAAGAGGCTTCCCCTCTGCCAAGTGCCCGCGCACCCACCCAATCTCCTCCCCTCACCCTCCTCCTATCCTCCCTGCTCCTCCCCCATGTCAGTGATGGACTATGACCTGATGGACCAGGGTTCGAATCCCCACACAGCCACGAAGCTCACTGGGCGACCTTGGGCCAGTCTGCTTCTCAGCCTCAGAGGAAGGCAATGGTAAAACCACCTCTGAATACCGTTTACCATGAAAACCCTATTCATAGGGTCAACATAAGTCAGGATTGACTTGAAGGCAGTCCATTTCAATTTTCAAACATGATTGCACAGAAATAAATCCCATTGAACTCAAAAAGTATGCAAACAATCAAAACCACCCTCAGCTAGAGGATCCCCCACAGATAGCTGTCCAGCCTCTGCTTGAAGACATCCAGCGAAGAGGATCCCACCACCTCCCTAGGCAGTCGGTTCCATTGCCGAACTGCCCTTACTGTCAAGAAGTTCCTTCTAATGTCCAATCTGAATCTACGCTCCTGCAACTTAAAACCATTAGACCTAGTCCTACCCTCTGGGGCAGCAGAGAACAAATCTGTACCCTCCTCTATGTGACAGCCCTTCAGGTACTTAAAGAGTGCAATCATGTCACCCCTCAGCCTTCTCTTCACCAGACTGAACATGCCAAGTTCCTTCAACCTTTCCTCATAAGACTTGTTCTCCATACTGGCTATCATCCTCGTCGCCCTCTTCTGAACCCGCTCCAACTTGTCTATATCTTTCTTAAAATGAGGCGCCCAGAACTGAATGCAGTATTCCAGATGAGGACTGACTAATGCAGAATATAGTGGGACTATTACTTCCCTCGACCTGGAAACTATAGCTCTGTTTATGCAGCCCAAAACCGTGTTTGCCTTTTTTGCCGCAGCATCACACTGCTGGGTCATGTTCAACTTGCGATCCACTACAATTCCAAGGTCCTTCTCACATGCACTACTGCTAAGCCGGGTATTTCCCATCCTGTACCCGTGCATTTTGTTTTTGTGGCCTAAATGCAGAATCTTGCATTTGTCTTTATTGAATTTCATTTTATTAATTTCAGCCGAATTTTCTAGTCTATCCAGGTCCCTTTCAATTTTATTCCTGTCTTGCATTGTGTTAGCTATCCCTCCCAGTTTTGTATCATCCACAAATTTCATAAGGCTTCCCTCCACCCCATCATCTAAGTCACTGATAAAAATGTTGAAGAGTATCGGCCCCAGGACAGAACCCTGTGGCACTCCACTCGAAACCTCCTTCCAGTCCGAAGCAGAGCCACCGACGACCACTCTTTGAGTATGGTTTTCCAACCAGTTGTAAATCCACCTGACAGTATTTCCATCTAGTCCGCATTTGACCAGTTTGCTAATCAAAAGGTCATGGGGGACTTTGTCAAACGCTTTGCTGAAATCTAGATAGATGACATCTACAGCATTTCCACCATCTACTAAGCTAGTGACCCGATCAAAAAAAGAGATGAGATTAGTTTGACAGGATTTTTTCTTGACAAACCTATGCTGGCTCCTACTAATCACAGCATTGTCATCTAGATAGTTGCCAATGGACTCTTTTATTATCTGTTCTAATATCTTTCCCGGTATTGAAGTCAGACTGACCGGCCTGTAATTCCCCGGATCTTCTTTTTTACCCTTTTTAAAGAGCGGGACAACGTTTGCCCATCTCCAGTCTTCCGGCACCAATCCCGTTCTCCAGGATTTCTCAAAGATGATGGCAAGAGGTTCCGAGAGTATATCAGCAAGTTCCTTCAATACTCTGGGATGCAGTTCATCAGTCCCTGGAGATTTGAACTCATTTAGGTTAACTAGGTATTTTCTGACTATCCCCTTATCAATCTTGAACTGCAATCCTGACCCCTTACTGAGATTGCAAGGTTGCACACTGTTCCCTTTTTTGGAGAAAACGGAGGCAAAATAGGCATTGAGCAGTTCTGCCTTTTCCTTGTTATCTGTCAACATTTTGCCATCCTCATTGAGCAGCAGTCCCACCGTTTCCTTAGTCTTTCTCTTGCTTCGAACATATCTGAAAAACCCCTTTTTGTTGTTCCTCACTTCCCTTGCCAGCCTCAGCTCATTCTGGGTTTTAGCTTTCCTTACGCTATTCCTGCAAGCCCGAGCCGCTCGTAGGTACTCTTCCTTGGTGATGCGTCCTTCCTTCCATTCTTTATACATGCTCTTTTTTATTTTTACCTCCTCCACCAGTCTTCCGTGTAGCCACATTGGCTTTTTCCGATGTCTTCCGTTTTTCTTCCTCTTTGGAATTGTTTGCGATTGCGCTTTTTGTAATACCTTCTTCATGAACTCCCACGCTTCTTGGGCTCCTTTTTCCTTTAGTCTATCTAGCCACGGGATCCTACCCATCATTTCCCTGAGCTTGCTAAAATCGGCTTTCCTGAAATCCAAGGTCCATATTTGACTATATTCTTCTTTGGCTTTCCTCAGAATCACGAATTCCAGCATTACGTGGTCACTTTCCCCCAAGGTACCAACCGCTTTAATTCCTTTGACCAATTCGTCCCTGTTAGTTAAGATCAGGTCCAGGATTGCCGATCCCCTTGTTTCTTCTTCTACTTTTTGAAAGAGGAAATTATCAGCAAGGCCCATCAGGAATTTGTTGGAGGATTTGTGCTTCGCAGAGTTTGTCTCCCAGCAGATATCCGGGTAGTTGAAGTCCCCCATCACTACTACTTCTTGCCTCCTTGAGTTTTCAGAGATTTGTTTGAGAAAGGCCTCGTCTACCACCTCTTCTTGGCCAGGGGGTCTGTAGTAGACACCTACTACCATGTCGGTTTTATTTGTTTCTCCACTTATTTTTACCCAAATGGTCTCTATCGGACCACTTTGTTCGCTCTCTTGGATTTCCATAGAGGTGTATTTGTCTTTGACGTATAATGGTACTCCCCCTCCTTTTCTGTTGCTTCTGTTCTTTCCTTGATTTTTAAAGTTTGATAGAAATATCTGTTGGCTATAGGTACATTCTTAAACCGCAAGGTTTTTTGCCTATTAGTGAATCAAATTCTGCCCACACATGTTACATTTGCTGGCATTCATTTTGCTCTCAGACAAGTTCCAAAGAAGCCAAGGTACTGCCACTGAATAAGATATTATTCAATCTGAATGCTTCCACATTGCTTGTCAGTGTTGAACAGGGACAGATTTTCATACTTTCTCTCTTTGGTACATGAAGACACTTGCTGTCAGGAAAAGAATGTCCTCATTACATGACACTCTGCATGCTCGGACACCTCTTCATCACGGCAAGATTCTGTTCTTGCTACTCTTCACTATCAGGAATAAAACTAATCTCTAGCTGAAGCCTGTTTAATGAGATCACACTCAGCTCTCCTATGGTACTCTGGCTTCTGCCTGTCATGCTGTCTGGACAACATGGCAAGGTTTTGTTTTTTCCAGTTGACCACATTGAGAACAAGGCTCCCCCCCTTTTTTCTTTTTTCTTTTTGCTGTAAGCTGAAACATGATATTGTAAGATGTTATGCCAAAAAGAAATACCATCTAGAAAACACAAAATGATCCCATAAGTTTATATTTATTTTCCCCCTTAGAATTAAAACTGTTTAATGTGCATAGTATATTCTCATAAGGTAGAAGTGGGAAACCTGTGGCTCTCCAGATGTTGTTGGACTGCAACTCGTATCATCCCTGAACAGGGATGGGGGAGAAATTCAATTCACTTTTCATTTAAAAGCAAATCTACCTAATGCACACTCTCTGAAGCAATACGTGAACCGAAACATAGACATCCTTCAAAATGTGCACTTCTCCAGCCAAATAATGTGTACAAAAATCCATATACTAGTAAAAATAGCATACAAAGATGCATTACAGTAGAGAAAATTTGTTTGCAAAAAAAATGTATACATTAGGCAAAATTGCATCAAGAAATGTGAACATTAAGAGAAATTCGCAGTAAAGTCCTGATGAACTTTCATGGGGACTTCTTTTTTTAAAAAAAATTGCAAATATGGAGAACTAAGCTTAAGACTGCAGAAATGAGAACATCTGGAGGCCCACAGGTTCCCCATCCCTGCCCTAAGGCAATAAAGGGAAAGGAAGAAAGGGACAGGATAGGAGAAAGAGAAGCTTAAGATGCTAGAAGTATTCAAGGAAGCAGGGAAGGTTGGAATCAAGAGGATTTTTCACCCATCCCAGCCTGAAGCTAGTCGTTTGCCCCACGGTGTGGCACCTCCCCTTCCTGTTCCTCCTCCACACTCTGGTCCTGCTCGGGGAGGCTATTGCCGAGGCCTCCACTCCACTGTTCAGCCGGGGGGGGCTCTTCTCCTGCCTCTTCCTTCTCTGTGGTGGAGGGGTGGGCAGGCATGGAGCAGAACAGTGGCAAATCCATAGTGGGCAGATTCCATCCCTAGTCCTGAACCCTTAAGAAAGGTAGTAGTGAGGTGTCCTTTAAAATTTTAAAATGAGTTATGAAGTTCCCCAAAACTATAAGTTCCTTTCCTTTTTATAACATAAAATTTTCATTTTCCCTACTGAGCTATTGGTCCTGGCAGCATTGTGAGGAGACAGCTATGCAGCTGAGGTGAATGAACACAGACAATTTTTCTTCCATGGCCAGCAGCAAGAGCAAGCTTCAAGGACAGTAACTGATCCTAATAGTGACCAAGTGAGAGGTTCTGTGGTGACAGTCAAAAAGACAGAACTTTGGGAGGGCAGTGCTTGGTTTTATAGTTTTGTATTATTCATGCACACCGTGTCATTTATGTAAAATCCTTATATATATCATTAAGATACCTACTAGGCCACTTCACACACTTCCTACACAGGTATCACTTCCATGTAGTAAAATACACACTGCATGTACTTTACAACATAATGAAAAGACACAGCTGTCTGCCGCTTCCAAACATAATGGAGGGAAACCATTGAATGTGCAGCAAGCTTTAGTAAGAGGTTCCACTTCTGTGCTTATAGGTATTCTGGTGAAAGTTGGTGTCAAATTTTTTAGGTTTGTTGTGTTGCATTATACTCTGGTAACGTTTAGTTGTTCTCTTTGCAGGTGGTGATGCCACTGAGGAAAGTGGAGTAGGAAGATCTCAGAAATGCAGCTCAACAAGTCCAACTTATTCCCACAGGTACTTGCAAACAATTGAAACATCTGATAACAGGGAGAGGGGGATTCTAGCCCCTTTGTTTCACCCATGCCTGCCGCAGTCAGCAGCAGGCCAGTGAGGATGCCCCAGCCTGAGAGGAACTCACACCTGGATGCTTCAATGGTCAGTTCCAGGCCAGGAAGTTCAACTGCAGAGTGGGACTTGTGGAACATTGAAGGACTAGCTGGAAAACCTATATACACGTCTGCTCCACCCTAGAAATTATTATAATATTGTCTATGTTTTTGTATTTAAAACATACTGTAACTGTAAGCTGTCTCAAGGACTTCATTTAGTAGGCGGGGTATAATACTTCAAAATAAATAAATTGTTGGTCCCTGTGGAATGCAGAGCCTTCTTGCATGCAGAGCAATTCATATACATAAAGCCATAAAATACCACTCCCACGTAGGCAATATATATAGGCACTGCTCAGGTTATTAACGTTTCTCTGTCTATCCAAGATACAAAAGTAATTTCTGAATTGTAATTAAGCCTTTGAAAAGTATCCAATTAGTGTGGGTAAAAGGCACTTTGACTGTGCAGCTTTCTGTCTAAATTGAATTGATAGAACAATATTAAAGACTTCAATTTCTGAAGAGTTGCAGGCTGAGTGAACACTACTCTTTTCCTCGCCTCTTTATACTGCCTGCATAAGCATTTACCATTATCAGAAGCCAAGCATATGAGGCACCTCAGGCAACTGGAGGAGGAGAGAATAACAATGCAGGTAATGGAATTGTCTGCTAGAAGTCATGGCACCCACCCGCTGACAGTACACCACATTGTTGAACACCTCTCAGAAGGCCTCTTCGAGCCTTTGAAAGGTTTCACAGAAAGACCATGATTCCTCTCTTACACCATTAAGACTCATATGAAGCATTTCTCAATAAGCTCGTGCATAAGGATTTTAGTAACAAAGGACCACCTTGTCCCTTATACACTGACCAGATCACGGCAATCGTCCAAAGACCTTCTGACTGACCCAACTGCCTCTTGTTCATATAGCGCCGCCCTGGGCTCCTACTGGGAGGAAGGGTGGGATATAAATCTTAATAATAATAATAATAATAATAGTAATAATAATAATTCCTACAAAACCAAGGCACCAGTAATTTGAAACACTGCTCCTTTTGAAATCAGACAGGCACCTACAATTTCATTGCCTGCTGAAAATGTTTTTTGGTTTGCCAAGTGTTTTTACATAGCCATTTGTTTTGTATTTTATGATCCTCTAATTTTTATGGTGTTTAATTATTTTACTATACATCACCTCTGTGGGTTTTTTTTATGATTTGGCAGTTTATAAATATTCTTATAAATATGAATGGCAATGATCCACATCAAAGCCCCTTTAAAAGGTACCTTTATCAGTATGGTTGACACTGCCTTCACAGTTGTCCCCTCATCAATACAAGTAAAGACTTCCATCCACAGTGTTCAGCTTCCTAGTCCCTTTATATACCACACCATTGACAGGCCCCTCAAGGGGGTCAGGTATCATTTGAATGGTTTACAAAATGCAAGGAAGCAGAATCTTATGAGTGGATATTTATTAGATATCTGAAGATATCTGCTGGAAAAAAGTATGGAAGAGGTTCTACAGGCTTGGATCAAGAAGGGAGATAGGAGGTAGTAGCTGAAGGAGAATTACACCCCTGTCAGCTGGTGAAGAAAAGGCAAGCAGACAAAGAGAGTATATACTATGTTCTGCAATTAGACTTCCTCTGAACTGTATTTGATGCGTTAGTTCAACCTCACGGAACCTACCTTGTGGAAGGAAGGAAGGAACCTGTGGGTGAATTGCAGAGGGAAATAGCCTTGTACAATTGATGTTTCCCTGTACAATTGATTGTATGAGTTCTGCCTTGGATGCACTTGATTTGCTTCATTGTTTCAATCTGTTACATGAGATTATGCATCAGGGTTCACCTATTGTCTAGGTTATCCAAGGGTCACAGCTGACAGATAATCAGCACTGGGGTACATAATGAGATGACGTCTTATGCTGCATTGCTCAAACCCTTGAATCAAGGTGCGTGTTATATCTCTATACCTTTGATCCATTCCTTGGTTGATGATGGTCAGGTTTCATGCAATTGCTGTATATTACCAATCCAATTGATACCTGTGTGAGTCTGTTGTAGAAGCAGGGACACCCAAAGTCCTTTCATATATACCTTTACTTTGTACATCGCTCAGAGTGGCTGGGTCTCCAGCCAGATGGGCAATAAATAAATAAATAAATAAATAAATAAAAATAAATAAATAAATAAATAAATTGTACAGATGGAATTTAAAACCTCACTGAAGGGACTTCTCTGGAGCAGAGATGAAAGGAAACTCTTTTCAGTTTCACTGCATTGCAACCTGTGTGTACAATTTTCAAAACTTAAGCATTGCTATTGTTTTCCTCCAAGCAATATGCAAAAGACTTTGCATGTTCAACCACATGTATAATTCCTTATGGAAGCATGAGAAAGTACTCTAAGGAAATAGGACAAATGAAGGATTTGAAATTAAAAATACTATGCTGAGTCACAAATTAATGTATTGCAAGGAAGCTTGTCTATCAGACTATCACAACCCTCAACCATACAAAAATAAACAGCCTCAAGGGATGTTCAGATATCTTGACACAAAAAAGTAGAAAGAGGCCAAAATAAATGACAGGAAGAGAGGAGGAATATAGTGACAGAATCCATGGGGAGAGCAAATTTGAGCAAAAATGTATAAATGAGCAATGAGACGGATCCATGTGGAGTACATACACACCATTCACCAACTATGCTACACATTTCTCAATGGCTGTGTTAGCTACAAATGCTAAATGAAACTTCTATGGGTGAATGTTGTTGCCTTCATGGTCACCCAGTGCACCTCCCAAAGTTACCTGGATCAGGGCCGGCTCCAGGCATGCAGGGGCCCTTGGGCATCAGCTTGCCCTGGCCCCCGGTGTGTGTGCGTGCATATGCGTGCACGTGCCCCCCCCACGTCCTCCCTACCTGTCTAGTCTTTTACCATTGCCCTCAATGAAGATGGTGGCCACGGTTTCCCTAAGGGGAATGAAGCCTCCGCTGCCATCTTTGTTGATGGCACACATGCTTGCTACGCGCGCTCATCTCTGCTATCAACTAAGATGGCGGCGGCGGCTTCAGTACCTTAGGGAAGCTGCGGCCGCCATCTTCATTAAGGGCAATGCTAAAAAGCTGGCTGACAGGTAAGTGGGGTGTGTGGGGGGGGCTATGGATCACAGAAGGGGAATGGAGGGCCCCTCAGGAGCCCCTCAGGGGCTCCTGTAGCTCCGGGGCCCTCAGACCAGTGCCCAACCTGGCCGCCCTTTAGAACCGGCCCTGACCTGGATGATCACTGTAAGAAACAAACTCCTGAACTAGGTATGGCTTTGGGCCAGTCCAACATGGTTCTTCTTAAGTGTCTTATGTTTAAAGCTTCACCAGACTCATGGTCACTTGTTCATATTGTTAAAAGAGGGCTGAAATATTTTGGGCAATTGATACTGGATGAAAGGTTTCTAATGGAACAAGTAGGGCATGGAGCACTTCTGGGTTCCAGCCTTTCCATTTCTCCTAAACCCTAGTTTTCAGGGTGTCACACACACACACACACACACACACACACATACCACCGCTGCCAATAAACAGTGATGCCCAATCCTCAAAGCATGCTTAGTCCTCAAGGGGTTATTTGGGGGGGTTGGAAAAGATGGACAGCCTGGTGCCCAATCCCAGCTACATTACAACCTTTGAGTTCTCC
This sequence comes from Rhineura floridana, assembly GCF_030035675.1. Lineage (NCBI taxonomy): Eukaryota > Metazoa > Chordata > Lepidosauria > Squamata > Rhineuridae > Rhineura > Rhineura floridana. Next base: position 36,690,238 of record NC_084488.1, on the reverse strand, counting down.
ATTGATTTCTATAGGCAACTCTCATTCCCGGTCCTGGGAATTTTTAAAAATAGCTGTGAATCAGGAAATGACCGATCTGGATAATGTCCCTGTTCACATGAAATGCTAAGCCAAACCATGGCTTATCACAAACAAGCAAACATGCAGTCTCCTAGAGAGAAGGTTGCAGCTGCTTTGTTCTTCCTTAGTCATTCTGCTGCTGTGCTTAACTAAGCAATGGTTTGGCTTAGCATATCTTCTGGACCTGGGCTCATGGTTTAGCACTCTCCAGACAAGATATGGAGCTGTAAACTGTTGGACAACCCTTGGTTACAGCTTGTGGTTTGTCTGGAGACAGCTAAACTACAAGCCCAGGTTCAGACAACATGCTAAGCCAAACGATAGCTTTGTTCAGCACAGGGCAGGGCAGCAGCAGAATGACTGGGGAGGAGCAAAAAAGCCACTCTCCTCTCTGGGAGCTTATACATTTGTTCATTTGTGTAAGCCATGGTTTGACTTAGCATTATGTGCAACCTGAGCTAATAAGATGGTTCTCTCTAGCCTTTTATACATATATATCTCTTCTCTGCCCGCTTTTTCCAAGGTACTCCTTTCCCACCCAAGAGTACTCCTGCAAACCATGGGCTCCCTTGAGTCTGTTGCCACTTCTCTCTTGTGTATGGGTGGAGCTGTTTAGGCCACATATGTTCAAGTAAATAGGGGATATACAAGTATATATTGTGCACAGTGTATTGTACATATCGGATATAAACTCACCCTTAAATGTAAAACTGTGACTAGTGTTAGGGATAAATTGAAACCCCCAGTGCTTGTAAAACTATAATTCACTTGTCCTACCTAAACCAGCTTGGGCTTCACGGGAAATAGAACCAAAGTGGCCTTTATTTGACTTTTGATATAAAATGTCGGTTTATTTCCTGGTGACCTGACCCTTACCTACATTCCAGTGGCTCGCATAATAAAAGCCGGTTTAAGCTGGAAACTTCCCTACTATGCATTTCTGTATCACATTTATGCTTATGGCCTTGCTTATTGTTACAAATGAATCTTGCATAGAAATGTCAAACGCTATTCCAATGACCCACAAACCTTGACTTGTAATACTCCTTTGATATGTAAGCAAAGTAATATCATGTCTGTCTCCAGTTTAGGGGGCGCCCGGTTGCAGCTGGGCCTCCCCTTGAATGATGCCTTTGTCTGTTTCTGCATAGTGCTTATTCTCAAGGACATGCGAAGTATGCAGACATAGAGTCTGGGAGATAGTCTTAATGTTTCCACTCTTGTCCTTCCCCCTGTACCCCTTTACCTCCTTTCATATGCCCCAAAGCTATAACAGTTAGCAATTGCTTCTTTTGTACTTTATGACGTGAACCCGATATTGTAAACTTCGGGGTAAGCCTATATAAACTCTTGGACACCAATAAACGAGGTTCCCATGCTGGCCTGCTTCGGCTTGTAAGTATTGGGTCCCCTTTGCAAAGGTTTTTGTCTCGTGTTACTTGATCTCTGATAGTGGGTTCATTTGCACTCAACTCCGCACTCTTCCCGGGTGTAATAAGCGAGTTGGGGTTGACAGGGCGACTTGCGTGTTGGGTTTGGACCTAACACTAGCGTTCCACCGGTAATGAGTGCCGATTCTTAAGCTGCTGCCAATGTGCCAGTCTTTGTCTTGCTATATTTAAAGATGCCATTCCACTGTAGACTATGCTGATTAGGAGCTGACATGACATCAAGAATACCGTAGACATAATGGTTGGGAATAACATTACAGCATGTTAGATAGATATGCCCGAGGGCAGGCAGGCAAGAATTTCTGAGGAAGCCCATCTTCTCTGATATTTTATATGTGATATCTGACAGACAAGTCTTGAAAGAAACAGCTGGGAGAACAGATATTAGCTGCTTGAAGTGTTGTGTATTGAGCTGTGTAGACACTAATCCGAAGTCATTTATAAACTTGTCTGTGCCCTCACTCACTGCAAAATTTTACCATGCAACCATTATTATTAATACGATCACACCTGACAACTCAGTCATTATCAGTGCTTAACAACTGATTAGGTAGCTAATGTCTAGAGGCAAAATGATGGTCCATTAAAGTTCTGAAGGAAACCATTAACACAACTTGTGATCTACCCTCTGTAGTCTATTATTGTTGCTGCTGCATCTGTTAATATGGGAGTGGTAGCAATGAATATTAATGCAAACATAATCACTATATGATGGATGGCATTCCTAATAGGCCACAGTCTGTTTGTATAGGCACTGACCAAAACAGAGGACCTCAAAATTGATTCTAACAGCCCATCCTAAGAAGTAAGTGGATGAGGTTCTCCAAGGTTAACAAGGAAGCACAATAAGGCAAACTACTCAGCACTTCCCATCATCTCAAATCTGGACACAGACAGGTTCAAAGAAAGGGAATCTCATGGGCCTGCTACTGCATATGCTTTAAGGTCCATGGCACAAGGGACTCAGAGAAGCACAAAGCCCATTAAAACAAGAGGGATTTTGTCTTGCACCACTGTCTGGCACCTGAAGCAAAATTCTCCCTGTGAAATATTTTTGAGGATAACTTGAAAAGCATGGCATAAAAAAGTCCTTGTAGCTTTTCTTCTTCAGGCAGCTAGAGCAGAAATAGCTGGCAGCCAGAGAGCAGCCTACACATAATCATGGTACCAACAGTTATGGAAACTGCCTCTGATGGACGTTAATGCAGCAAATACATGTGACCAATGATCTGGCACAGTCACTTTATTTCACTGAAAGATGGCATTCATTCATTTCACGTCATAAATCGTTTTGGGCAGATGTACTTAACCTTGTAAAGTTTTCATATCAGCAGAGCAATCTCCTGTTACGAGATCTGAGCCACCACTGCAGATATTTTGCTCTACTGTGCTGTGATTGAGACCATGCCCTGCTGGACCAGACTAAAGGCCCAGCTAGTTTAGCATCCTGTTTTCATACTGGCTAACCACATGCAGGGCATGAGTGCAATAGCACTCTCCACACTTGTGATACATATCAACTGGTTTTCAGAGGCATACTGCCCTCAGTACGGGCAGCAGAACATAGCCATCATGGAGAGTAGCTACTGATAGCGTTATCCTCCATGAGTTTGTCTAATCCTCCTTTAAAACCATTCACGTTGGTGGCCACCACTACAACTTGTGGGACTGAACTGTGTGAAGAAGTGCTTCCTTGTGTCTATCCTGAATCTTCCAACATTCAGATTCATTGGAGGGCTCCAGATTCTAGTATTATGAAGGAGAAAAACTTATCTCTATCCACTTTCTCTACACTGTGCATAATCTTACACAACTCTATCATATCCACCCTCTTACTAATATTTTTTCTAAACTAAAAAGCGCCCAATGCTCTAACCTTTCTTCACAAGCAAGTTGCTCTAGCCCTTTGAACATTTTTATTGTTTTTTTTCTGAAACTTTCTCAGCTCTGGAATATCCTTTTTGAGATGAGATTACCAGAACTGTACACAGTATTCAAAGTGCGGTCACACTATAGATTAGTATAATGGCATTGCGATATTAGCAGTTTTATTTTCAATCCCTTACCTAATGATCTCCAACACGGAATTCATCTTTTTTCAAAACTGCCACATAGGGGGTTGGCAACTTCATCAAGGTATCCATCACAGCCTCAAGGTCTCATTTTTGGTCAGTCACTGCCAGTTCAGACCCCATTGGCATATATGTGTAATCAGGAATTTCTGTCCAAATGTGTATCACTTCACACTTGATTACATTTTGAATTGCACTTGCCCTTTTAAGGCCCACTCACCCAGTATGTGGAGCTCCTTTTGAGAGCCTCACAATCCCATTTTGTTTTAACAAAGTTTGCTATCATCAGCAAACTTGCCTATCTCATGAAAAAGTTAATGGTCACACACTGATCCATGAAGGACTCTGCTTCCTACACCCCTCCAGTGGGAGAGCTGCCTATTTATTCCTACTCTCTGCTTCCTGCTCCTTAACCAGTTACTGTTCCATATAAGAGAACCTATCCTCTTATCCCATGTCTACTAAGCTTACTCTGGAGTTCTTGGCAAGGGATCTTTTGAAACACTTTTTAAAAGCCTAAGTACACAGTGTTGTCCTACACACTGTGCATGCATGAAGGTTTTTAAGCATCCACATTATGTCAGCGGCATCAAAATGCCAGCCTGTATTTCCCCTCATTTAATCAGAATTTACCCTTTCTGCAGAAAATCCTGTAAAAATTTTTTTAATTTTAATTTTTATGTGAAATAAAAAACCTGTTGCCAATGCCCTGTTTCTAATATCTGAATTACTGTACTCATTTGCAATATTAAGGGTTATTTCCTATGTTAGTCCTACTCAGAGAAGACACAATAAAATTAATGGACATGGCTAACTTGGCCCCATTAATTTCAGTGGGTCTACTCTGAGCAAAACCTAGTTGGATACAGTCCTAGCCTCCATCTGGAAGCACCCTCAATTTGAATCCTCCCAGATTTGTGGAAATTCTGCCTGTCACTCATGTTTTGGCCCAAATGTACCATAGCAGTCCTAATAAGCATAAAATACAGCAGGACACAATTTAAGAGGGATGAGGAGCTATTTCAACTGCCATCTCACCCGAACCTGGTGCTTCAGATAGTCTTGTCATGTCAGGTGCAATATTCCCTCAAAATAAGAGCTTATATCATTGGTTACATATAAAATCCTCAACAAGTGCTTGCAAAATACACTTTTACAATTTAATCTGGGAAAAGGCATGTGGTTTAGCCATCTCCCACAGATACACTGAAATTTGTTTCTCTCCCCCACAACTGAAACCTAGATGACACTTCAAAGTGTTGTTAGAAGGAATCAAGAGAGAAGTGTCAAGAGTATAATGGCCTTCTTTCAACAGCGCCCATGCTCAGGGGGAAGAGGAGAAGGGAGCATGTAAGAGAAGAAAAATAAAACTAAGCTTTGGAAAGCAAAAAAAAACCATATAAAATATTGATCAGACTATCTGCAGAAGAATGTGAGCTTTTTAGGGCTAATACAGTTCATGGTAAATAGATGAGATGTGATGCCAGCAATATTTTGATCAATAAAATACTATTTCCATGCCATAAGTGGTATAATGAGACTGTAAATCACACTTCTATCATCTAACAATATCCCAGCTTTACACTTATTCAGCCATTTGTCAAGGACTGACAACTTCACAAGCCACTCAGTTTTGCTGATTCTGCTTCTGCCACATCCTATCCCTCTGGCTGCCTCTATATTTTTTCATACAGAAGTTAGTTAGTGCTTTCTCATGTATTTAGTTTAACATTGTGAAAACTTTTATTCAAACCAGTGGTACTTCTTATGTCTTAACAAGCCCTCGTGGGGTCTTTTTGCTATGGAAAAAAAATTGCTATGAAAAGAAATCATATTTGTGGTTTGAATATTTATTAAAATGAATGCATGAAAAGGAGAAGTGGCAGTACAACTCCAGGAATTTCTGAACGAAAGTGATTATTCTCATCCTTACCAGCCTGGCCTCACCAAGCCTGATTTTGGAACAGACATGGCGTTGGTTGCCCTGGTGGATGATCTAATCAGGATACAGAAAGAGGAAAGCTTAGCCTGATGATTCTCCTGTAGCCCACAGTGGTGTTTAATACTAACCAACAAGGATTCCTTCTAGGTTGCTTGGCAGAGTTGAGATTTAGGTAGGAGGCAAGCAACTGCAATGCAATGCCTCTGTCAGACAGATTCTATAAAGTGGTGCTAGTGAACTTCTGCTCTGCCTCTTGGGAGATTGTTTAGGCTCATGCAAAGTTCAATCTTGTCCTTCCCATGCAGTTTTAACATCTATATGAAACCTCTGAGAAGTTGTGTCATCCTCAGGGAGAAACAGAAGCGTTTAGGAGCCCAGGATTCCTGTTGCCTGGTGTTCAAACAATTCACCAATCACAGGTTTGATTTCACTCATTGACTAAAAATACTGACAGGCAGGAACACCCAGGATGGCTCATTTCACAGAAATCACTTAGACAGGTTTTACTTCATAACCTTTCTTCCTAGGAGGACTAGAGACTTACATTTTTTTCATGAAAGCTCAGTCTGGGGCACCTGCCTGGGAGCACCAATGGAGAACTTCAGGTGCCAGGTTGAAGACTCCCAACTTATGGGTTGTTAGCAAAGTCACTTTAAAAAATGGAGATGGAATGCAGAGAGAAAAGTTCTGATAACACTTTACTGATCAAACTGAACAAAAACAGTGCACAATTTGAGGATAAAGGAACAGAGAGATTTTGCCTTTCAGTTCCGGCCTTGTACATAGCAAGGGCACATATATCCAAACATACAGAGAAAAAGCTCCCTCAGAACTACCCAGCCAATAAGACCATGTGCTAACACACTGAATATAATGCCACTCTGCCTGGTTGTTAGGCAACACCCGCACATGTCCCCCTCTTGGCTAGTTGACTTTAAACTAGCAGAATTAACCTTTAAGTTGCAAACTGAATGGTCCTTGCTGTGAAACCTCTGAGAGAAGTTGTGTCATCCTTAGGGTGGAGTGTCATCCATATGCTGCTACTTACACAGGACATTAGAAGCATGAATACTTGTGGTATCCATAAGGGTGCCCAATATTTATGAGTGTATAAACCTCTACTTCTCCTTTTCAATACAGCCTGATGCAAGACTGACAGGGTTGATTAGCAGCACTTTGTCAATGGTAGTGCCCTCTCTTTGGAACTCCCTCCCAAGAAGGCCCACCAGGCTAATTCTGCCTTCACCTTCCAGAAAGCAGTTAAGCATTTGGAAGATGGGGCAGGTTTATCGGTCATCTTTTGTGGATATTTTAGTTGCATTTATTTAATTCTGTTAGCCACCTTCAGAGCCTGTAAAGAAAGATTTGTTTCAAAGTAAGATAAACTAGCATATAGGAGAAAGAGGATGGATGGTTTTCCTGACAGAAGGTGCTAAACCATTCTTATTTTTTTTAAAAAAGAGGTACATGCAGTGATAAAGTACACATCTTCCAGAAATACCAGAGGCCTATAGCCAAAGCTTTGACTTGCTACTTTGGTTCAAAATGTGAATTTGGGTCTTCCTTGCCTCTGCTGATCCTGGCCGTGGGTACGTTACCTCTCCATCTGTCCTCTCCCCCTGCAGGGTGCGCTGTTCCCTCTCAAGCTTCTCCGCCAAGACTTTCTTCATTTGTCCTCATTGCCCTGTGCCCATCGTGCTCCCAACTGTCCTCCCCACTTTCCTTGGTCAGCTATGGACTCTCCTTGGGGGTGTGGATATGGGGCGGCTGTCATGACAAGTATCTGTACTATAGACATTGGCCACTACGCCACTGCCAAAAGCTCTTGAAAAACTATATCCCTACGTCTTTGTTGGGTTAAATCTGTAGTGTGATTGAAGCCAGCTTAGTCTAATGCTGCAGATTTTCCAGAAGACAGCATCCATCCAGAAACTATTATAACTGTAATTTGAACATGAGTTGTAGGTCTGTGATTCTGTTACAGATATAGATTCTGAGCTAAAGTTTTAAAGCAGCTGATCTTGCCCTAACCTCTAGAGGACATTGGCTAATTCTATCCCCCCTTTCTCTCCAAAATTGCTGTGTCTGAGCACATGTTAAAGCATCATTTAAATATTGTTTTATTTAAAAGCATTTCTAAACTGCCTATTATTTTAAAATCTCTAAGCTGTATACAAAAATACAATATAAACATAATAAAGCAGTTCCATTTTTAAAAGAGATAAAGAACAGTAAGAAAACAGTGTTATACAACAGATAAAAACAGGGATTTAGTACACAACAGGGTCCTGTCTTATGGGTCAGGAATAGTCTAGGCAAAAAGACATCTGAAGCAACTGATTGATGAAGCTTTAAAATGGGATTGTCTACATCTCAGATTCATGGTAACACCCTTGACCCAGATTGCAGCCCCATAAAGAACTTGAGCAAAGACTCCACAGTTGGTCACTTATCCTCTCAGTGTTATGATGCCTCTTGCTTTGTCAGTTGTGATATGTGTGTGAATGCCAGTCCTACCAATTCAGCATCCCATGAAGCAAAAACAGCTCCACCTGGAAGCAACCTGAAGGGAAGCCACTAAAACTACCCAGAACAGGATATTATCTGCCTCTTCTCTCTCCTCCCACACTCCTCCATGTCTGACATCAAACGTTTTTCTTCTTACAGGGCTTATATTTCTTCTGTGATGCCAAATAACATTTCTGAAAACCCTCTTCCATGTATTCCCTTTCATTTAGAACAGTGGGGGAAGAAAGTACCTCATGCTCTATAATTGACTAAGAGAACATCATCTATCATAATTAATCTCTCAGCCTAACTGTCATTAATTAGCTGATTTCACAGAAGTCATCACAGCAGGATGGGAATAGACAGAGAAACATGCCCTTCAGTACCATCCAGTGGATACTTCATAGATACTGAGAACAGCAGGTACAATGCTCGCCTTTTGCTACAGATCCATCACTTTCTTAGAAAAAGGGATAGCAACTGTCCAGGGAAAGGTGACCCTAAGAGGACAATCAAAGCTGACGTGGAGGACAATATAAAGAGAGGTGTTCCCTGCAAAGAGGGAGAGGTAATGTAAGGGAGGGGGTCAACATGGCATGGATGGAGTCACAAGGCAGGCAAAGGTATTCAAGGTTTAGAAGATAAGAGTATCAGCATGAAGCACACAGATGGTATAGCTATTACAAGACGACACTGAAAATCTTCATAAGGCAACAAAGAGGTCAGTGGTATGGAAAACAAGTCCCATGAGGAAGGAGCCTGAAAGAGCTGTGTAGCCTGGAGAAGACTGGGGGGGGGAGTCATGAAAACATTCTTCCAATATGTGTAGCACTATGTCATAGAAGAGGGCAGACTTGTTCCCTTCAGTCCTGGAGAGCAGGACTAGATGTCATTGGCTTAAGTTTCTGGAGAGTAGATTTCAGTTGACAATTAGGAGAAAAGTCTTGATGGCAAGAACAGAGGGACAATGGAGCCAATTACCTGGTGGGGTGGTGGACTCTCCCCTGTGGGAGGACTTCAGGCAGAGACTGGACAGCTATTTATTTTATTTATCTGATGAGGATGCTCTAACTCTGGATTTCCTGCTTCAAGTAGGGGGTTGGTGGATTACATGAAACACAAGCCCCCACCCCCTATATTATTTTAATCCAGGACAAGTGCTCTAGCCTAAATCTCAGTAGAAATTTTTTTTTAAATCACATAGGCCAGAGGTGGGGAACCTGTGGCCCTCCAGAGGTTGTTCAACTCTCATCACCCCGAGCCAACATAGCCAATGGTCAGGGGTGATAGGGGTTGTAGTCCAGCAACATCTGGAGGGCCGAAGGTTCCCCACACCTGACATAGGTGAACCAGACAGAGGAGACAGGGCTCCTGTACCTTTTACAGCTGTATAAAAAGGAGATTTTGAGCACATGGAGCTTTTGTCATTTCTGCAAGATAAGCTGAACCTGCCAAAATTCTCATGTCTGTGCACAACTATTAAAGATACAGGAGCCTAGTCTTCCTTCAAGCCTGGTCATTGTATTTTCATAGATAAGTGTGATAAAAGAGATGTATATAGTATGTGACAAGGGGAAAATATATCTGCTTCTCAAGAAAATATGGAGTTTTTTACCTTTGCATGTAGGTCATTTGTGAATTTATAAACTGTTTTCTCTAAGGATACACAAGCATTATGGATTATTATGTTATTCTTTCCTTGCAGGCAGACTAGGAATGCTGCCTCCAATTAATATTTTTGTAGGGAGCTTGTAAACGGCTAATCTCATACATTATCTATAAAAATTAAAGCTATCAGAGAGCCGAAATGGGCATCTTCTTTCGCTTCAAGCAAAACGTGGCAGAGCATATCTTTCAAATACAGGGACAAGGGACAGAAAATTAACACAGAAGCACTCCACAAATCAACTAGGCATGAATTCAGAAGAGAACTGGATCAACGGAGCATAATAAAACTGTCCAGAGAAAATCAAAGTGCAATTGCAACAATTGAAGGGGGTCGGAAAAGCTGACTAAAGCATGCCATTTCAAAAGGCTGTATTGGAAGGCTACTCGTGAATCTAAAAAAGACACTTAAAATGTTCACTTTTTTCCTTTTTTTTTTTTAATGCCCAGAGTAAAACTAGACACAACCTCAGGTCAGGTCACACTGAATTGCTATGAAGTGGGGAATGCAACTTGTCTGAATTCAGACATGGAGTTTTACTGGTGATAATGCTAGCACTTCTGTCCTAATTTCTAACATTCCTTTTATGTAATGTAATCTAATGTAATGTAATGTAATGTTTTATTTCTAGGCCACCTTTCGGCCAAATAGGCCCCCAAGGCGGCTTACACACACACAAAAATACAAATACAAAATACAAATAAAAACAATACAATTTACAAAAAAAATAAATCAAACTAACAAAGTCCTAACATCTCTAAAAAAACAGGAACAGCAAACCAAAAGCATTCATCTTCCTGGTAAAGGGCAGTCCCCAGAAAAATGTCACTAAGAGCAGGGGTGGGGGGCAAGGCAGGTGGAAATGCTTGCCCCTTGATGGTCCCAGCACAGTCTCATCCCTGCAGCAACATGACTCAGCCTGCAGCTCCTCCTGATAAGGCCCAGGCAGAGGGGTGGGGCAAGGCAGGTGGAACGAACCCACCATAAGAAAGATGCATACTGGTTGCTAGGGAAAAACAAAGGGCAACCTACAGAGATTCCAAGGGGTAAAAAATAAGACAGAATCAGGAAAAGTGCACTGAATAGGAGGGGGAAACAGCAGCTCTTTAGGACTGCAGGGATTCCTTTTGCCTGGTGTTATTCACTTATCAGTCACAAGCTCTAACTTCACTCATTGGTTAACACACTAACAGGTGTGAGCAACCACGCTGGCTCATTTCAGAAAAATCGCTTAGAAGGGTACCTGCACATTGTGCTTCTTAACTTTCTTCCTCTGAGAGCTATGTTTTGTTTTGTTTTAAAGTAGGCTCAGAGTCTTGAGCCCCTGCCTGTAGGTGCTGCCAATTAAGGCTTTCACAGCACCAGTTTGATGACCCCCACAATAAGGAAAGGGTTGGTGGTTAAGCCCAAGAAGACTATTAATGTTCCATTAAACACAACTACTCTATTAAACTGCTATTCTACTCGGGTAGGGTGGTAAGCAAAGTAGCAACAATAAGTCATTGGGAAGCTCATGTAAGGCCAAAAGCCTAGTCAATTTTCAGATTATGATCTTGCTTATAGGACTAAAACTCTGCTTGTGGACTTCTATTCCTTTATCCTATGAGGAGTTTCATATGTTAATAACTAAAGGTTCTTCCTTAAAAAAGCATTTTGATGAGTGGTGGCTGACAACTAATGAACACACACATTCTTCTTTAGTTTGATTACAGTCAGGGAAGGAGACGTAAAACCAATCAATCATTTTTTAGGTGACAACCAAAAAGTGGCATTATGGGGGCTTCCATGGAGTTTGGAGGAAAACAGATGCAGCTTGAAAAACTAGCCCAGTCTGGATGCTTACCTGTTTCCCCCATGCTTGTCTATCCGAAAACAAGTAGTATAAAAAAATGTCACATATCTCCTGTTTTCTCTCCTCATAAGGGAACCAACATCGTAAAAAGTGGAACTTTCTACCACTCAAGAAAGTGGGACAGAATTTAATTAGCTCATCACAGGGATCATCATCATCATCAGGTGCCACACTAGCACCTAGGGATGGGGTTAGCTATCTGATGTCGTTCCTTTTTTTCAGTTCGTCAAATGGGCTGCCAGTCCCTATTCACTATAAATTGTGTTCCACTATTTATCACGATTCCTGGTTTTCTCCTTTTTCTCGTTATTTTTTCTGAAAAATTACACACTTTTCTCCATCATTTCTTATGCTGTATATTTATACAATGTATACAGCAGCAGCAGATTACAAAAATAATTACTTAAATAATTACATAATTCTCACAGCGGATTTTTTAAAAAATTACAGTATCTCCAACAGCTGCAAACGCACATAAAGACTTTCCACATCCAATTTTGCAAAGATTCTACACCATCTCTACTAGCACCAAAGTTTCTTGGCAGCTGCATGTATTGAGATTACCCACTCAGTAATAGCAATCCCTGGTTTAAGCCCTTTGAGCGAGCATGTAGAGCCCCTATTATGCTGAAGCTCTACTTAACAGCAACCACTCCATTCCCATTGCGAATGAAGTACCACTCTGAGTTTCACATGACTGTTTCCACTCTGTTTACCTTCGGTGTATGACAAAAAAGTATTGATGCAAGCAGCCAACAAAGGTTTATATACATATAACACCACATTTCTTGACATCTTTAATGATCAGAACAAGATGCTCTTCAAAAGATTAAAAAAAAAAAAGCTTTTTGCACAGTGAAATCAAGAACTCTTTGAAACCAGAAGCATGTTGTAGGTAATTATACACATTACATGCAATCCATCATTCAAAGTGTCTCTGCTATTGAATAATTCCTCACTGGAGCTTCTGAGAGACACATACTGAAAAATGTTAACAAACTTCACAGGATATTTATAGGAGAATTGAACCCACAACAGACTATGCTGTCATTAAATACAATTTGGAAAGTGGATTTTTGATATTATTTTGAGAACAAGATGATTTTATTGCTAAACATGTCAGAAAATAATAATTTTGGCACCTTGCTGAATAGGCAGTTTTCTGTAATAATCAATGCCAACATTCATTTATAGAGGTGCAAAATCCACTTATTAACTAAGTCATTTGATCCTTCACCGGAACTCTACAAATCAAAGTTCTGTAGAATCGACTCTGATACTCCCTTTTTTAACGTTAGAGGAATATTTTATTGTAATGCTAAAATTAAGACATTCAGGTTGTACTTCTTTGTACTGCCAAAATTTTAGTCCATATGTGGAAACAAAAAATAAAAATAGAAATAAATATTAGTCCAACATTGACGTTTGACCCAAACAGGGTTCCTATACGTTTAATAGACATAGGTATGTGGCAAGAGCTGTTTAAGAACAGAAGAGCTGCCATGCTCTGTCACACGCAATAACCATCCAAATCAGCACTTTTTTTCCAATAGTCCAAAATCAGGGAAAGTTGGTGATAACCCCCCCCCCAACATGTTTCCTTCAGAAGCTGAGTTATCCCGAGACATGAGATTCTATACCAAGGATGGCTAACCCCTGGCAGAGGTGCTATAGATGGTACAGACAGCAGGAGTTTGAGCCACTCATGGACATGAACAGGAAGGGCCACAGACCTGGCAATGGCATAGCATCAGGACTCTCCTATGTTGCACTGCATTATTGTTGTTGTTGTTACTACTACTACTACTACTACTACTATTAAATTTATTATCTGCCCTTCACCAGCAGGTCCCAGCAGGCAGTATTTAATACTGAATATTTAACATGACAGTCACTGTGGCTTCCCAACTCAATAGATTAGAGGCAAAATCATACCAAGGGCAGGAAAGCTACAATATGCTCTAGATCACACCAGAGTAGCTCTTCCTCATACTTTGGACTTGACTGGTAGCCTGCTTGCCAGAATGAGTGGCCACCACTGGTTTATTCAGACTCAATGTAGAGTCTCAGACAGTATCTTCCTCCTTTCAGTTGGGATTGAAGTTTGCATCTAAATTTCATCTGTTCTACATGCAAAGCATCCATTCCGCCACTGGTCCCAGAGAAATGTCCAATACGTGCCTGTGTTTCCCACAGCCATTTTGATAGGTGGGTGAGGCTGTCCGCCTGTCATAGGACATCAGGTGATTCAAATTTAAACCACGGCTGCAAAGAAAGAATGAGAAATGCACTCTAATTGTGCTTTCGATTCTTCCTTTCCACCTTTAATTTAATATTTTTTTTAATGGCCCCTTTTTCTGTTGCTGCAGGCAGTGGAGGCTGGTGGCTCCAGTGTCAGTGGGGCAGCAAATCTGCTCTGGGTTTTAGTTCAAACTTTTAAAGACAGATCCTTGAAAGTTCAGCTTGGACAGCTTCTTGAAAGGTCGGACTAAAACACAGAATGGATTCACTGCTCCACTGACATCAGAGCTACCAGCTTCCACTGGCTGCAGGGTTACCAAAAAGACACCATTATTCAAAGAGGCTTGAAAGTCTCTTTGGGAGTGCTCTGAATCTTCATTTTGAATTTGGCACCAAGACTTTACCTGTCTTGCACCTGTTGTCATATGACATTGGGTGGGCATGGTTTGTGCCAGACCTAATTAGTCATGAAAGTGAGAGGTTCCCCACAGCTGCCTTAAAGCAATGTCTCATCAGAGTACAGGATATGGCAAAAGAATGAGAATGTTTCTTATTTATTTACATATCTCAATTCCCACATCTTCAACATATATTTTTCTTCCCAGGGGAGCTAACGGAGTCATAAGAAACAAAAAGTACAATAATTAATCATAATTCATTGGAAGTTGGGAAAGGCTGTAGCTCAGTGGTAGAGCACCTGCCTTGCATGCAGAAGGTCCCAAGTTCAATCCCCGGCATGTCCAGGTAGGGCTGGGAGAGACTTCTGCCTGAAACCCATTTCAAACAGATGGTAAAATCAACCTGCTGTAAGTTAAAACACTTACAGCAGCAGATCTCAAAATATTTCTGTCCAGTGCAAAAACAATAGCAATTATGCACACGATTGCCAGTCATTGTCTCTTTATGTAAGATGATTGTTAGAAGTTAGCTTCTTGATACAAATATATCTTTGAGATGTTTGAAACAGGAAATTTCTACTGTTCTCTTCTGCAAAGGAGGCCAAACCTGGATAGCATAGCCTCTAGAATTCCTTGGCATTTGAGGGAGCATGGAACAATACCATTTGACTTTTAAAATTACTTCAGGATCTTTTATTTCTATGTTGTGGGATAATGCATTATTATTCCTGTTTTTAACAGATGGAAAATGGAGACAGTGACTTGCCTTAGGTCTTACACAAGCTGAAACATAGGTGGGAAATGTCGCACAGTTCCTGTCCAGCTCTGTAAAACCAACCACTGGAAATCACCCATTCCACTTTCATCAAAGGATTACGGAAGATAAGGGTGAAACTATACATTACAAAGCCATGGAACTGCTCCACAATACTCAACATAATGATTCCAGTACATAAACTAAGTTGAACCAGGCTTTTAAGATGTTTTAATTATTTTGTTGCTTCTTGTTTGTTGCCCTGGGCTCCTTTGGGAGGAAGAGCAGGACATAAATTTACTAAAAATAAATAAATGCAGAAGGGAGGTGATTTGCAGAGGCTCCTGTTTTTAGCAACAGACCCATATTTGTTGTAACATCTAGTTCTGCCTAAGAGTGGGACAGATGAAATCCATGCAACCCCTTTCTCTGCAGTAGTGAAGGCCTATGCTGCTCCAGTCCTGAACTTCAAGAGCTGGAGATATGGGGGTGGTTCTGCATGCTACAGGCAGTTGATGAGGTGATTAGAGAGATGGCCATTAAGAATGATAACACCATGGTTGTTGCCAACTCTTCCTGAATTCTGCTTTGAACCATAGGGGGTAGAATAATCCAGCAGTTGTTCTGCCTGATAAATAGGTGTCACGAGAGATTAAAGTTCTCCAAACATTTATGCAACCTAAAAGTTCATTGCTTTCTTTATAATGATCTTTTGTTTTACTAGTTCAGAAGATCAACCACTGCATCTACAAACGCTATAAAGACTTTTAAAGTTTATTATGCATCTTTGGGGCATTTTGAAATCCTCATTATATCTTATATGCCACACTTAGCTGCTGAAAATTCTGCGTTGCTTGCTTCTGTTTTGTTCACTTCTGAAAGGTTGCCAGATTCAAAAATAAGCTCATTAGTATGCAGAAATAGACTACAGTGATTTTAGTTGGCAATTATACCCGATTACCCTGCTAAACTCGAAGGTAAAGTCAATTAAATTAAAGGTGACTGTTAATTCCTCTTTATTGCTATATCTTATGCACATTTTGCATCATTTTAATTAATGCTAACAAAGTTTTGGAAAGATGAAAGGAAATGAACAGAAACACATTTACAAAATCCAAAATTTAATTCAGGCTCTGATATGCTAATTGTATATGCCTGTTTGCAAACCTTTCAAACTTATAATTAATTACTTTCACATAGATATAGGGATGGAAGGCTATTTGTAGGGAAAGAAAACCTTAATTGCCACACTAAAGTCTCACATCTCAAAGTCACTAGCAAAACCCCATTTATTCAAGGGGGCTTCCAAATTGCACTTGGTAGTTTCAGGGCCTGGTGAGGTCATGGCTGAATGATAATCCAGACAGGAGCATCGTGAGATGCAAGCTTAGAAAATAAATCTAAGCAGGCAACAGAGCTTCTGTGGTAAAAGACTAAAAGTAAGACAGAGTGCAAGACAAATTAAGAAGAATAAAGCAAGAAGAACTAAAACAAAATCTATGGCTGCAAAAGACCAGAGTGGTACTGACATCATCATCTATTCAGAAGCCAGTAATAACCATAGCTGCTGCTCCCATTACGACTGGTTCACACCTGCACATTTCTCACCTAGTGGCTGCAGCCTCAGATAATTGTGAAATTTGTGATAGTAAATTGTTCAAATTGTTTTAAGGATTATTTTAACCCAGCTTGGGACCTCAGGGTTAAGGATGGGTAATAAATTTATTTTAAAAATGATGCACGCACCCCAATCTCTGAGTGTTGAGAGACTTCCATGGGTTCCAACGCTTACTCAGGGTTCAATTTCCTTGGAATTAAGGTGACTGGAGACTGTGGTGTCTTTATGATATATGGTTTCATTTACACATATATACAACCTGAGCACAAGATGGAACCATTAACATTCCATCAGATCTTGTTTCCCTTCTAGGGAGGCAACTCAAAGCCAAGGCTTTGGATTCAGAGAGAGAGAGAGAGAGAAGTCAGACTTCTCAGTCTCTTCCATTTCCTCTGACAAAACACTGACAAAACACACAGGCTACCTTCTGACCCTACCCAGATGTAGAGGAAGGGTTACCCATAAGCCCAGTTGTTCCTATTGCAACACATCTGCTCTTGACTAAGCCTTTAGACATGTAGATCAGGTACTTGACAAACTTGGCCAGAACCCATTACTCTAACAAAGGAACTAGTTTGACCAGTTCAGCAGATTCCTTTACTACAAACTCCATCCCACAGACAGATACTCACAGACATCATCCATACCAACCCCCCTACCCTATAACAATAATTTAAAGGCAGGAAACTCTTCAGTCATTTAGTGTTTTGATCTTGTAAAATGCTGCTTCTGGTTTGGAGGCCATTCTCACCAGGAGGTTCAAAGGGTTATAGGAGGTTCAAAGGTCAGCCCAGGAAATGGAAGCTTAGGGGTAGAAGAGCAACTTAGTTTGCTGTGGGAAATAGGAAGCAACTGATATATTTCTCCATGATACATGGTAGAGAACAGAACTGAGGAATTCACATACATAAAATTGGGGATTGTCATTATGTACAAAGAACATCATAATTCACAATTAAGTTCCTCTTTATTTATAAAAATATACAGCTTTCCCAGTTCCAGTAAGGAATCACTTAAGACTTTTATTTTAACAGATTTTTTTTCTCCCCCCCAAGGCAGTTTACAAAGAAATCTGTAAAACAGCAATATAATAAGATTACAAACTATTTAAACAAGAAAAGTAATAACAGAAGTCATTATTAGTTCGTATTACATTTTTTTTAAAAAAAAGGTATGTAAAACAATTGTTAAAACACAGTATCATAAAATCATCCCACAGCAAGTTGGAATAAAAAAAGTGTTTAGAGGTCTTCTAAAAGCCAACAAAGTAGTAACAATTTACATACCTTCCGGGGGGGGGGCACTGGAAAGATACAGGGCCACCACATAAAAGGTTCTCTTCCTGGTACTTGCTAACCTAAAAGCTGTTACCAGAAAGTAGAGCTGATGCTTTGTAATACCTGAGGCATTTCCCTTTCAATTTTCAAATAAGTAAATAAATCCATATAATCTCAAGGGATCACACTTCTCCATCTGCCTCAGATTGTTTGGCAGCAGTGACATCAACTATTTATGATGAAGAACAATTAGAAGTCACCAAAGGGTTTGGAAAGCATGTTGTAGAAGAAAATGCTAACAAAAATAGGTGTGTGTAGCCTCTGTTCAAGTAACTAGGTGGATTCACGTAACCACTTTCTCCAGACGTGGCATGGTTTTCATAATTACACACACACACACACTCATCAGTACAATCCAGATGAAATTCAAGTCTTGTACACCTTCTCTTTGCTAGAACGGTTGCTTCTATGGAAACTGCTGGCTCAACATGTGGTGACTTAGATCTGAATGAAGAGTGCAAGTTCTCTAGTCTTTGTGTGGCTCTGCAGTTTGTCAGTGTTACCTAGATCAGTGGTTCCCAAAAAGATTTTTCCCACGTACTATTAGAAAATTGCTGATTTTTTCTGGTTGTATAGCCACTGTAATCCACTGCACTAGATGCTGTATGATTTTTACTTTTTTGATTGATTCTTTTATTTCTTATATTTCATTTTATTGCATTACAATTTGCGTTGCAAAAAATCCAGTTATTAATTGAAAAAATTAATTGAATTCTAGAATTATAAAAAATACAATTAAAATTAATATTACTATTTAATGCGGACATGCCACGGACCACCTGAATGAAGCTTGCAGACCACTGATGGTTCACTGACCACAGTTTGGGAACCCCTGACCTAGTTGAACCAGATAGGCTGGTAAGGTTGAGTTATGTATACCGTGATGGACTGAAGACTTTCCAGAGCCTTCACATTAAGCTCCTTCAATAAGCAAAAGTTCCTTACAACATCTGTGCCTGAGTTCAGAGTGCTAAGTTTATTTTTTCATTAAACAGGTAAGCAGAGCCAGCACCAGAGGGCAGCCACATTGGGCCATGGCTGAGGGCCCTTGTGGCCTAGAGGGCCACTGAAGGGCCCCTCTTTAGGGTGGGAGGGTGGTGCTCCCATTCTATGATCCACAGCAGTGTCTGGTCCTGCAACTCAACCTGCCACAGTTCGTGGAGAAGGAGCTCCCAGGCACCCCCCCATACAGACAGTGCAGGCTTCAGTAAGCCCCCATGCACGCCCCACCTACCTCTCCCATCAGTGTGAATGCTGTGCACAAATGCCTGCCATCACCCACAATGGCAGGTGACCGGCCGCCATCTTGGTTGATGGCAGGCATGTGAACTATGCACGCATATCATTCACACAACACAAGAGGTAGGTGGGGCATGCAGGCAGGCTTATTAGCCCCGTGCCACCTGTATTGGGGGACTATTGGGCTATGGTGCCATGGGCCCAGGGCAGGCTTGCGCCCAAGGGGTCAGTTATGCCTGGCACTGGCCTTGCAGTTAAGCAAGGTTTTAGTTTCTGAAAACAGCATTGTGTAGCTTTTGCAGGGTGGGATTCTCCTCAGTGCAACAGAGACAAAGTCCACTCTCAAGTCACTATACAAGAAGTTCAGCCCAGGTTTTTATATTCTTGCAGTGGCCAGGGATCCAGAAGTGTGTTAGATATTTCAGGAAAGTATTTGTAATAGTATAAGGTTGAATTCACACAAAGTGTTAAAACGTTTTCACACAAAGGCTATGGAGTGCACGTGTTACCTTTTGCCCTACGGAAGCAATACTTACTTTTATTTCTGGGATTTGCATTCTGATTCCAAGCCAATGAGACTCTTGTAAGAGCTTGCAAAAAAAAATCATTTACAAACATCCATACGATAACATAACTCATGCGTATATATACTAGGAGCTTCTCATTCTCCGTGTGCTGATCCTTATGTAGCGAAAACAGCAGCAGCCATGGTGAAGAGGAAGGTATCAGAAGGCTTGGGGAAAGCCCAAGGTTTGCAAAAGTAGGGAAAAAACGAAAAACCCTAAGGAGACCCCAAATAACCTAAACAGGATTAAACATAGTCAGTGAGGGATCACAGAATGCTTTCAACAGGCAGAGTGCAGAAAACAGGGTAAGAAGGGTATATAACTAATTAAGTAACTAACCATCCAGTAACTAACATTATTGAACATGGTGAATGTCTGTCTCCTAGGAAAACAACAACATCCACTTACCCCAAAAATCCTCACAAGCAGTAGAACATTCAGCCTTGAAAGTGTTCTAATTCATACATCAGCAATACCTTATTGAGCCATTACAAGGTTTGGAAGGATTACTGCCAGATCAGGGAGTTTTATCCCCAAGTGTTGGTCTTTGACCACTAAAGACTACAAGAGGGAATCTGACATAAGTGTACTCACAGTCAGCTGCTGAACAGTGGAAAGAATAAGCAAGGGAGCTACCAGCTTAGTACAATACCGCAGGAACTGTAATCGTGCTTCTCATTATTTTCTTCACCTGAAGGCCTCCAAAAGGCGGTTGCTCTTATTTATTTATTGCATTTGTATACAGTCCCATAGCCAAAGCTCTCTTGTATTCTCTAGTATTTTTTATACGTCCTGATACAAACTACTCAAGCCGTGGCAATGAAATTCAGTGTAATTCAAAGATGCTTAGGTTAAAATCAGGTCACACAAAGCTTTGGAAGAGGGACTATACAGGAGAGAGAATGAATGCTTGACTTCTAATGAAAGGAGCCATTTATTAAGGGCTAATGAACGGAGCAGTGCTGGCAGCAAATCAGGAGCCAGAGTTTAGGCTGGATGGTGGCAGTGCAAATGAAAAGATGGAGAGATCTTGCAGTGCCAATTCAGAGCCACGTCCTCTTTCAAAACAGTCAAGTCAAAAGATAAAGATGAGTCTCCAAGCTGTGCTGCAGTGACTTAAGTCCATTTTCAGTATAAATTGAGCAACAAAATAACTCCACAGTGGGGAGGGGGAGGGGTAACAATGAGATCAGACCAAGAATTGGAAAATAGCAATGTCTCCTTTTCAAGGAGGTTTACCAGCATCTCACACAGAAGCAAGTGCACATCCCGAATCACAGCAAGAGCATGGCAATTTCCCATGATCTTGAACCAGGAATATTGAGAGTCTTACACCTTAAATTTTTAAGTGCACCCCTAAAAAATGTAATGATGGACTGACACAAATGTGTTTGGGAACACATGCATCATGGAAGTGCACTCATCAGAAAGCCAGGATTCATGGCAGCTTTTTATGGAGTGCACATTCAACGGCCAACCTAGCTTTGCTGCTATGCAGTGTGTGGCACACCCCTAAGGCCCACATGTGATATGATCACACACAGCTTTTCCCAGCTGCATTTCATTGTCTTTGAAGTAGGAGTGCCATGGTCATCTGCCTTGTAAGATTTCAGACATGAATGCTTTCGTTCTGCTGATGTGGATGATTAGAAAGTTTTCAGGGTAATCGTCCACACTAGCAGAATGAAAGCATCTGCGCCTGCATCCCCCCCCCCATAACTGAGGCTGAATGCAGCAGGGAGCATGTTCTACTTGAGTAAGCTCCCCATGCTATTAAGGACCCTGGAAGATCAGGACTCTTAATTATGTGAGGAGTCTACTTGAGTAGAGCAGGTTCCCTTCTGCAGACATTCAGTCCCCAAGGTGGGGTGGGGTACAGGAATAGCTATGTGGTAGAGGCCAACAGGCTTGATCCAGCTCTCCCCCTCTTGCAATGATATCTGCATGGAGAGAACAAGTGGCAATATGGCAAGGGACATTAAAGATGGACTTTGTCTCAGAATGGTGGTAGCTGTACATTCATGGACAATTTGGCCCTTAAGAGGGATATTTATACCAGTACTCTTCACATTTCCTTTCATTTCATCCCAAGTCATTCTGAAACCATCTGCCCAACCCAGCAAGTCACTTCTGGAAGAAGCTTCATTTCCACAGTTTAACCCATTTTTAGTATGGGTGCAATGCTCCTAAGGTACCATATTAAAGTATGGGCTCCTACTGGGAGAAAGGGCAGGATATAAATCTAATAAATAAATTAAATAATAAATAATAATAAAGAGGTTGGAAAAAGAAACACATACCATTTGGGTAGGAGAAGGGCCAAATCAGTTGCCAGGAAGCACAATGGGAAACTGCATCTGCATTAAATGTGCAATGCTTATACTTCTTAATTTCACACACAGTTCTAAGGACATTGTAGAATGTCCTTTCCTTTCCTTTCCTTTCCTTTCCTCAAATGAAGGTCAGCAGCAAGCTGTGCAAGTTAGTATCCTATGTTGCCATACACTGAAGAAATTCTCCAAAAACACATCAAGTCAGAATTGTCCCTATCACAAGGCAGAATGTGGTTGCCCTTCAAGCAATGAATGATGGGAAGCAGGTGAGGGGTTGGAGGACACAGCTGTGTATGTGTCATAATTACAGAGTGATTTACACCCAACCCAACCTATCCCACTGCCCTAAGGTGAAGGGAGAATATTGTTCCATCGTGATGAAGTAAGATTCATCTACTAGTCGGTTGGCTTCTATACGTAGAATGGAGGGGCCCCATCTTGTTCTTCACCTCAGACAACAAAATGTCTTGGGATAACCCTCAGGACAGAGACACAAGAGGTAGGAGCAAACATCAAGTCCTTGGAGAACTGGGTTTGGATGAGGGAGTCCAAGATTCACATTCCTGCTCAGCCATGAAACCAGCACAAATTCAAACCTGACTCAAGGATGGCCAAGCTTTCCACTGGAACAAGCAATGGGCCCTTCTCACAAGCTAATGTTGTGAGTACATTCAGGGAACAACATTTTCTTTCAAAATAGCGGAAAATGGTTGTGTGAGTTCACTCTAATTCAGCAAGACAATGAGAATAGGGTTGCCTTGCCCCCCAATCAGCTGTTAATTTTCTTCTCTTTCTCCTATATTTGTAAAAGACCTAAATAGATTTTAGATGATATAATTATATTTTACTGCATTTTATATAAAGTGCTTTGAGCATTGTTACTGCATTTTATTTCATCACATTTTATCCCCAAGCACCAGTTAATGGCTATGGGAACTCTATACTAATAAAATTCTTATTACTATAGTTACAAGTGTGTAAATAAACAGAGGTTTTGTGTGTGTTTTTTAAAGGCACCTTAGACACCTGGTGTTCTTTCCCATAGGAAGCTAATCTGAATTAGACATTGTTTGTGAAAGGGGGTATCACCACTGCTTGCACTTCCATTGACATTTGAACAGAGCTTGGAAAAGTTACTTTTTTGAAATACAACTCCCATCAGCCCCAGTCAGCATGGCCACTGGATTGGGCTGATGGGAGTTGTAGTTCAAAAAGGTAACTTTTCCAAGCTCTGCATTTGAATAGTTGCATAGAAAAATAATCCTTATGCCCAAATGCCTTCCAAGAATTAAAAAGGCAAACAGTTCCTCATGCAGTGGCCAAACAAGGGCATAGAGAACTGCAAGTCTATTCATCTGCCAGTCCTAGCTGCCTATTCACCCATCCCCCCAAAAGGGGCTATTATCCACAGAAGGACCCACAGACAGCTGTAGAGGCTGTCTTTGCAGCACCTCTTAAGAGCAGCGTCAAGACCTTTCTTTAAAGAGGGGGAAACTTCACAACACTCTGAGATGCTCCAAAGATGGCCACTCTGGCTATGAAATGGATTTCAGGAAGTGTGGACAATCAATGAAGCTAAAGGACTGTGCTAGAAACATTTCTGTTGTTGTTAAGGAAGAACACACACACTTTGGCCACCTTGTAGTGTTAATAACGTGTAGGTGCCCCAGCAGCTGTGAGAAAGTCTCAGAAATTTCTTTCCCCAATTTTCAAGGGTGACTGCTTTTTGCCCTTTGCCTCTTTGAATGTCTGGGGGAGGAGTAGAACTTCAGTAGAAATATCAGTAGAGCTCCGATGTAGATCAAAGCTATAAGGTTGCAAGTCTCCACATCCCTGCCAGAGGCCACTGGGAACTTGAAGAGGGGGTATAGAAATGTACAGTGCTTTGGCCCCAAACCACATAGTAAGTGCTCCTAAGATGTTATCGTTAGGGACAAGGATGACATTCTAAGCAGAATGCAAAAATTAGTATGAATCCTGAATAATGAAGCAAGGTGCAGTGCCTCAGAGGGATTTAGGGCTTCTACAAGGCAAGGTGGGATTGACAAGCACAAGGCAAGCACAAGGCAAAGCAGAGATCTCTGAAGTACTTTGTGGTGTTTTCGCAATCCAGACATTTTTTTTAAATGCTGCAGAAAATGCAAGGGTGTGAGGGGGAGGGAGCAACTTTGCAAAACTGAAACATGTCTAACTTAAGGAAAACTCTAGGAGTAAGAGGGGGAGGGAGAACTCTAGTTTGTAATTAAAGGGAATTATTTTACCAGTGTTCTCCAAACCTAGTGCACTGGGAGAGGCAGCAGCGTCGCAAGAGCAAAAACACTTGACTCTACTAAGTTTGGTGCTAGGATACAGAGGGGAGAGGGTGGTGGGACAGCTCCTTTGTGATAGGTCAAACTTGTAAGTGCCTAGCACTTGGGCCTATTTCTCTGCAAATTTCATCCACTTCTGTCAAAATAAAAAGTTATAGCTGTTTTTTAAAATTTCCCAATAGTGAATGGGGGTAGAAGAAACAAAGTGGACTTGGACAAACCACAGTCAAATTGGGCTGACCATGAAGATGTCCTATAGAGTACTAAATTTGGATTCAGACTCAATCTTATGGTTGGTGCACATCCCTACAGCATACCCCTAGCAGCCTTGTATGGTCCATCTTTAAGAAGATGCATAGCTTAGTACAAACCAATCTTAAAGATAGATGGTTATGAGCCTGGAAGAATAGGACAGCACAGCCTAATTAAGACTGAAATCCTATGCACACTTACCTGAGAATGTCTCATTAAACTCAAGGGGGCTTTCTGAGTAGAAATGTATAGGATTGTACAATTAGGCTTCAGAATCTAGAATTCCACCAGTCACCCCAACTCCTCCAGCTTTCTCTTGCACCTAACACCACTGTAAAACTGCCTCCTTAGATGTCAGAGGCCACTGGGAGAAAGGAAGCAAACTCTAAAGTTTTAGGATGTGTTCTTATCAGTTATTAGGCCAGGTTTCAAGGTCTTGTCTTCCTCCATTCTCCTCATTCCCACCTTGAGCTGGTTGATGAACCTATATTAAGAAAGAACGAAAGAACGAACGAAAGATTCTCTGTAGTTTTCATGGACTTTAGTATATATATTGTTCTTACTGCCGTGCTGCATTGTATAGGTCAATACATTTCTACTTAGCCAGTAAGCTGTAAGTACATTTTGTAGTATCATTTTGTAATAAAAATGGCTATAGATCATTTAATTCAATACACTGCTTATTACATTAAATACGTTGGGCTTTTAATTGATTTTTGTTCCGATTCTCATTAAAATCTAATTTGTGCCTTTAATCCTAATTTAAATCAATTACTGTCTTTGATTCATCACCTGTGCTTTCAATAGGTCAATTACTTTAAAATAAAGATTTTGTTCCTCATTACCTTACATTAATTTCTCACCAAAGTCAACGTCACTTCACTGACTATACCTGTTACATATATTTTTCTATTGGCTTCAGTGGTTTTTGTCCATTGTCTGGGCTCACCCAGGCAAATTTGAAAGGCAAGCATTACACTGATCATATGTCAGTTATCTACAGCAATGCATTTAATGGTCCTGGTCCAGCTATGCATACACAAAGCAGCTAAGGCAGCACATGCACAGCCAAAGCCAGATATCTGGCTGGGAGAGGGGACTAAATCTGTTCCTCTCTTTCCCTTTGACTGACTTTAGCTGTGCATGTGCTGCCTTCGCTGACACTCTGCAAATTTTTTGACCAGGCCTACAGTCTCTACACATATATGCTAGTTTAGGAAAAGCCAATGTGGTGCCCTTCAGGTGTTGTTGGACTACAGTCAGCATGGCCAATGGTCAAGGATGATGGGAGCTGTAGTTCAACTTCATATTGAGGACACCACATTGGCTGCTCCTGCACTGGTGGGAATGGAAGAAATACCTGTTGGTCTGCCAAACGAAAAAGAGGAGCCAATATAAAAAAAGTCATTATGACATTGATAATAATAATGATAGTAGTAGTGGTGGTGGTGATGAATGTAGTACTACTACTACTAGTAGTAATAATATAAATTTTGATATGGCCATCCATCAATAAGAGCCTTTTAAACTTGTATTTTAAAACCCAAGTAGACTGTTACTGTTTTACCATGTGGTTTTAAATAGACCGTATGGTCTTCCGCAGCAAATTGTTTCATTCTGTCTCTCAAGAAGGAAATTTTTATGCTGTTGTTTATTGACTTTATGTTTTAATTATTTTATTTGGTACTTCTAATATCACTTGAAGTTTTATTTTGCTTCATTATTACTTTTTATTATTATTATTATTATTACTCTTTATTTTTACCTCGCCCTTTTTCCAAAACTGGAACTCAGGGCAGCTTACAAATAAAAACTACACATAGGTAAAAAACATACAAAAATATACAATTAAAATAGAATTAAACTATTTGTAACATTAAAACCATCATAAGTCACCTATATAATGTTATTGATAGACAGTCATATTAATGTTTACTGTTGTTATATGGGATGTACCTTACAGGGTGTAGTAAAGGTTACTGAGATAATGTATATGAAGTTCTTTGAACACTTGAAACATGAAATACTAATACTCAGGTCAGTGTTAATATTACAGGACTGGATCCAAAGGTGTAAATGGAGAATCTGTCTTTCACTTAGAGAAGGATATGCAACAACTTGCCCCGTAGCATTGCATGAGAAAAGTAAAACTAAAACCAAAGATATTTTTCCTTATTATGCAACCTTTTTCTCAAAAAGGAGCACAAGAAGTGCCGCAGAATCTGTTATAGTACTGTGCAAACGCTTCTGCCAATGTTTGCGCAAGCATTTATAAAACAAAGGTAGCAGTTATATTCCTTTCTGGATCCTGCTCGTGCAATTTAACTGCACTGATTTTGGCCAAATTCACACAGGTCTGTGTTCATTTTTCTTAAAATTATCCATGTACAGGCTCCCCCTTGAATCTCATCATTCTGCTATAAACAACAACATGGATATGAACCCTCAAGCAATAGATGCAAAGGACTAATCACTGGATGCCATCATTGCTGTATGCAATCATCATACTTCTCAAAGTGCAGTTACCCATAGAGTATCATTAAAAGAGTTATTAAACAGATTGCCCCAAAAAAATTCATTAAGAAAAAGGGAATAAAAATGTATCAACTGATTCAGAGCCAGCTCCCAAGAATCTATAGTTTGCATTGTTTGATCCTAGGGAAAGATTAGACCGAGTTCAGTGCAAGACTCAAATAACCCTTGAAATAAACATTAAGAAACCCCTCTTGATTCATCATTTCAGAGCAAGCTCCTTCTTTATTGTTCTGAAAAACAGTATGGTTTTCTAGGTAAAGAGTTTCATAATGCATAGAATTGCCAACATTTAATCAATACAAACCTGCCCATGTACTAAGATCTGTTGTAAAGGATCTCCTCCACAGGACACAATTCAGTGGCTACGCCTAGGGTCCCTTGCTGAAGGAGGCCTATGTAACCCTCTTGTTGCTGACCTTCTACTGAAATGTGAGAAAACCTCCATGTTCTAGCAGGCTTTTGACCTGCCAGGTTGATTGTTTCTCTGTCGTACATTGTTTCATCAACAAATGGTTTTGAATTTTAGCTGGCTGCTGTTTTTCATATTCTCTTTCTGTAATCTGACACATCTGTTCTTACTGCAATTTTTGTGATTTATTATCGTGAACCACTTTGAGCACTGAATATGGAAAGGTGTGCATTTTTTTAAAATCATAAGTAAATAATCCCCATGCCAGGAGAAGTTTCACTGGCTAAATTTCTACATACTAACCTGTTCCTAAGAGCACAGAAGCAGTAGCAGTAAAACCAAGAAAGCTGGCAACCATACTTATATATATTTCCATTTTCTTACATTTGTATCCCATCTTTCTTCCATAGATGATTATGATTTATTTAGTTAGTTAGTTTTATTTCTTACTCACCCTTCACCATGAAGTGCCAGGGCAGGTTACAACAAAATAAAATTCAATATCAAAAACAGTTTAAAAACTAATTGTAGTTACAGGAATAAGGTGGGTCCTGAAAATGTATATCTTAGGTGTCAAAAGCCAGGGTAAAAAGGTGTCAAGATGTGGTTCGCAGGCAGTCACCCATCCAGGCACTGACCAGACCCAGAATGGCTTAAGCTCAGGAGTAGCAACCTGGTGCCCTCCTGATATTGTTGGACTACAGATTCCACAATGCCTGGCCAGTGACCATTCTGGCTGAGGTTGATGAGAGGTGGAGTCCAACAACTTCTGGAGGACACCACGCTGGGTACCTCTGGCTTAGCCTCAGCAAGGTGATGGCCTCATGTGACTACACCATACCCTGGTCCCTTCTGTTCACTATAATTACAGCTGCCACTTTGTATTTCCAAAGGGCAATGGTTCAAACAAAAACATTTAAAAGGTCTTCCAAAACCATGAGGGAATGCTCTCTCTCTCTCTCTCTCTCTCTCTCTCTCTCTCTCTCTCTGTGTGTGTGTGTGTGTGTGTGTGTGTGTGTGTGTGAAGAAGCTCCAGAGGCCCCAAGATCAAATTGCCTCCTTGTGCACTTCTCTGAATAAAGAAAACCAAAGTAGAGCATCATCCAACCAGAACAGGATCCAGCTTTTTGGAGGCCCTTAAGTCAAGATGCTGTCAATGGAGCCCCTTCCCTGAGTGGGGCCTCTTCTGTCTCACTCTTGCCTGTCACTAGCGCCATTGCTGTTTACTTGCCTCTGTCTCTGTCTCCCTGGGCTCATCTGGCACCATTACCCAGAGGGAAAGGACAAAGTGTATGGAGATTACGGCCCCTTTTCCTTGCTCCTCTTACTAAGTTCTTGAAGAAGGCAGGAGAACAGCCAGTAACTGCAAGGAGGGGTAGCAATGAAATGAGCTTCCACGTATTGGCAGTGGACCCCTCAATTGAGGTGTGGGTCTTGGGCGGTGACCAACACTGCCCATCACTTACACATCCAAATAACTTATTGGTTTATCACAGCATTTCTACCCCCATCTTTCCATTCTTCCAGGAGAGTTCCATTCAGCTTGCAGTTAAAGCAATGGCTGCTAAACATTTCAATTAAAATCAGAACAAGCCACCAATATATTATTATTATTGTTATATAAAATATTATTAAAGAACAAGCCACCAATATAAAGCAGACAACTAAAAGATCAAGCAGAAGGGAAGCCAACTGTCTACCTAAACAGAAAAGGCTTCACCCAGGAGCAGAAAGCCATTAAACAGAGGATGAGATGAATCTCTAAGGGCAAAGAACTCTACAGTCTGGGCATTGCCATTGAAAACACCTTTTCAATTTTCCCCACCCACAGCACATCAGTTGTTTAATTTTCTACTTCTTAAAGCAGAAAAGGAAGCATATAGGATGCATTCCCACTAGCTGGTTCAAAATAAGGTAAAATTCTCTTTCTGTTTCAGGAAAAACATTTTGTTTGTTTTTAAAACAGCTCACTGTAAAATAGTATATACAAGCCAGACCAGCCACAAAACTTTGCAGTGTGGAGTGCTCCTTTCAGGTTTCCAGCCAGCCTTGTTCTCTTTATGATTATCAATACCATTTCCCCTGCCCATTGGTTTTCCTTTTGTGTGTGTGTCTGACAGTCAGTCAACATTTCATCCCAGTTGAGCATTCTCAATTCTTATTGGGGGGGGGGTCCCTCTTAGGACTTTTTTAAAGTGTACTTCTGCAGACATTGGGGTTCCTTGAAGATGGTGAACTGAACTTGACTAGAAAACTGAAAAACTGAAACAGATTTGTCCATCCTTACTATGTTATAGTAATAATTATGTGTTAACTCTCTGTCTTGCCATGGACAGTCTCATCGCTTAACAATGTATCTTGTTTATTCTACGGCTGTGTTTATAATGATGTCCGCCTAAATACTAGCATCAGAAGGCCACTGTCAAAGTTGCACAGCTGTGGGGTGAAATTGTTATAAAGCACCAAAGTTCACAATATCACATGAGTAAAAAATGTGCCTCAAATAACTGCCAGCAATGTCATAACAACACCAGGGCAATAGCAGCATTAAGCCTGGCTCTAATGACAGCAATTGTGCACTTACATACCCCCTTATAAAAAAATGTCTGGCTTTGGCCTCTTTATAGAAAATAGTGGAAATCCCTTGAATTGTTCAGCCCACATAAGTGACGGACTATTTGTTCAGAAAAAAAACAATCAAAAACAATCTCCATAATAATTAATGAATATTTCTTTTCATCTCTCTGAACCTGTGCGTCTTACAGAGCTGTCACTATGTGTTTCCACAGCTAACAAGACCAAACAATGGAATAGGAAAGGGCCATAACTCAGTGGTCGCGCATCTGCCTTGTGTGCAGATGGTCCCAGGTTTAATCTCCAGGAAAGGCTGGGAACATTCCTTGTCTGCAACTCTGGAAAACTCTTACCAGTCAGTGTACATAGGCAATACTGAGCTAGATGTATAAGGCAGGGAACATTCCCACCAGCTGGTCCTGTGTTCCTAATGTAGAAAGAGGCAGTAGGATAAGGATGAAAATTTAGGGCTGGTCCACATTTTCAGTCATAATTTGTGCATCTAAAGAACACCCATGAGGAGCTTTGTGTCATGGCCCATTCAGAGGACTCGGAGGAAGAGGAAGAGGCAGAGTTGGCAGACCCAGGAGAAGGAGCTAGTGGAACCCCTGAGGACACAACTCTGGCTCTTCCCCAGCTGGAGAATGTCCAGGACCTGGCTGAAGCCCCTCAATCGGATTCTGGGCATGAACAGGAGGCTCCCTCCCCCCCCCTGCAGAAAGGAGACGCCAGTGAGTAGCACAGCAACGAAGGAAGAGGTCGGGTGGTTTAAAAACAAGCAGCTCTGAGCAGCTGGGAGACTAATCTTGGGCACCTGGCTTAGGGGGTCTGTTATAAAAGGCAGTTCATGGCTGCAGCAGACTGCTGACTACAACGTCAGTTGTGACCCCTCACGTGTAACGCCATTACTAGCCTCTAGGCCTTTGGACTGGACCCCTGGCTTTCTGAACTCTGCTTCCCTACCTGGACGATGCTCTTAGACACTGCTACTGGTTAGTTTGTCAAGCCTGCCAGCCAGCCTCCGTTATCTGCCTGGCCTTAACTGATTTATTGCCAGCTAACTGCCGGTTGCTTCGTTACCTCCCAGCCCTGAAGCTGACACTTTGGCATTGCAGCATCAGCTTCATTTCTCATCCTGTGCAGTGTATGTTAAATACATCATGTATAGAGTGCCTTCTGCATGCATTGCTGTACATGCCAGCTCTTTATTTGTTTATTTATTTATTAGATTTATATCCCGCCCTTCCTTCCAGTAGGAGCCCAGGGCAGCAAACAAAAGCACTAAAAACACAGCCATTTACCAATGTTCCATGGAACACAGGGAGTTTAAAGGGGAGCCTTCCACTACTCAACCATCCTGCCATCTTCCTTCTATGCACCTAGGTCTATAAAGGGTTCAAGAGATTACTTACATGTGTGAACAAACCATCAGCATTGCTCACATTTTTCTATTACCCCATGTCTAACCCCTGGAGATATGACAGGCGTCTACAATAATGGCATTCTATCAGTTGGTTAAAACTTTCACAAGGTCATTCCCGAGCACTGATTTTTAGTACTAGCTCTATTGGAAATTCTGGATATCTGTGGTATTTATGGTTTTTCAGTATTTTACTGTTTTATTGTATTGATTTTATCCTGTTAACCTGCCTTGCAGTTTTGTGTTTAAGGTGGTCTATAAATGTTTTAATAAATAAAATAAGGTATCAACTTTAATGTCAACAATACTTGGATTTTGTGCACAATACACAGTGATGGAGACAATTCACATAGGCCCCTGCACGCAACACATTTGAAGCACTATCATACCACTTTGAACAGTCATGGCTTTCCACCAAGAATCCTGGGAACTGTCATTTGTTAAGGGTGCTGAGAGTTGTTCGGCGACTCCTATCCCACTCCCAGAATTTCCTGTCTCTGTGAGGAGAATAGGGGTCTCCTAACAGCCCTCAACTCCCTTAACAAACTAAAGTTCTCAGGATTCTTGGGGAAAACCCACACCTGTTTAAAGTGGGATGATACAGCTTTAAATGTATAGTGCAGATAGGGCCATATTCAGCCAAGAATCATCCAATGATGATGAGATCATGTACATGTATGTGTAGGAAGACAGGTGAAAAGTGATGTAGACCACATATGAGCCACAGGTTTCCCACCCTGATACTAACTGTATGAAAGAACAATTCCCACCACTTTTTAAAAAATACAAAGTTTTAGCTGTGATCTTTTTGCTAGTTTAGCTGGCATGGATATAAAAGGAAACCACAGAGTTTGAAAAGGGTAAATCTATCAATAACATACTATATTAACATAGCAACACACACATTCTCTTTTTTAAAAGCTTTCCAATGAACAACTTGGGCATAATAATCTTTTCCAGCATAGGAATTATAAGTACATCTTATATCCCCAGTGACTGTCCCCAGCAACAGAGATATTTTAGGTCTCCCTACATTCAGCCTTCAATTTTACTGATGTAAATTCACAATCTAAAGGTTTACATTGATCTTTCAAACTGTCTGTGTTTAAGATTCCCATCTGGAACTTCATTTGAGATCAATAACATCGCTAGATATATGCTTCCCTCTCTGTTCCCAGTGTTCATGTTTTTTTTAAAAGCTGACATTCCTAGAATGTGCCAAGTTTAGTTCTTAAAGAAGGTGTATCTGTATCCAGATTTAGCTGTCTTAGCTCTCTGGTTTATCTTTTTCATGTGTTTTGGAACTTTATATTGCTTATGGTATGCTTAGCTTATTTTGTATACTGTATCCTGTCTTGGTATCTTAAGGATGAAGGGTGGGCTATAAATGTTTTAAATAAATAAATATTCTTATGAGTCCATAACTATTAAAAAGTGATTTATAAACATATGTTCACTGACATAAAGCAGATTTTTATGGTCCTCCAATGTCCAGCACATCATTGTCATCCATTGTTGGCCAAGGCTCTCTTCAAGTATTGCATTTAGGGTAAACAAATAAGGGGGGCCAGTGGAGAGAGATTAGAGCACTAGGTTCTCATCCCCTGTTGCTGTTCCAGTCACCTTCTACCTCATGGAGGATGAGTTAGAGGACAACCATACAAGAGGCACACTACACATTTTAGAGCCCTGGCTTTCCAGGCAGCTTTCTTCAAATTGTCACCCTCCACAAACTGGAAGGCAATAGGAACAGTGATAGAAGGGGCGCAGCTTGCACATCAGTCCCTGCTGTCTCTCCCCTGATTGTTATATTTACCCTAATTGCAGTGATTGACATGACTTGCATATATTTGCCTTCACCGCTTTGTAAACTATAAAGGATCAAACTTTGGTGGTACTGATCGCATGAAAGATCCCTGAGAAAAGCAAAAAGATTGCAGAGGGAACAATGGTTGCAATGCTGACACAGACAGAATTACAAGATCATGTCAGTAAGGAGGGACACAATTCTGTTTCTGGGGGGAAATACATTTCTAGAGTTTAACAATAAATTCATTCTTAACATTCAGTGGTTTCTATTTATTTTCTTAACCATGTGGGGAGACGATAGACATCTCACATGGATAATTTATTAAGAATGACAATTAATCTGGCTATGAAAATCCTGACTCTAGAATTTTCCATACAACTAGGCAAACCCAGCAAATTCTGCACCCTTTGTCTGTGTTTTAGATATGACCCTGCAAGAATGTAAATAAAAAGATGGCAATAGAGCCCCCATCAAAAGAGCCATGAGACATGTTTTGTAAACATGAGAGAATGTGTAACACTAACCTTGTGATATGAAATTGTTGTTTAAAGGGAATGAGACAATTTGCTGAGGTTATTAATTGGATCTGTTCCCAGGATGGAGACAAGCCAAAGTGATTAGTACTAAGGGGGTTATAAGTTAAAGAAGTAAAGACAATGGGACAAGATTTAGGTGTCATGTAGCTGACACAGAGGACAGATCAGTTCTTCAAGACTAATGGGAATCACTGGACTGATTGCAGCAGGTATTTGTTTACATCTCCTATGGAGATTCTCAGTACCAAGAGTGGGTATCTTCAAGAGAAGGGTGTTAAAGTTTTGAATATATTTTTTAAATAATTTTTATTATTCAAATTTTCATAAAACAAACACAACAAAATCAAACAACAAAAACAATACAACAAAAAATATATATTCAAAACTTTAACACCCTTCTCTTGAAGATACCCACTCTTGGTACTGAATATATTTGAATATATTTTTAATTGATAATTACTCTGAATTTTGTTTAAAGGACAAGTTATAGAGGGGGAAGAAATTAAATTCAGTTTTCATTTTAATGCAAACTTACCTAATTTCCTGAAACAAATATACAAACCAAAACAAAGCTGTCCTTCAAATTTTGCACTTCTCTGAACTCTGTGATGCAGTTCTTCAACCAAAAATTGTGTATATTAAGGGAAACTGTGCATAAGGGATTGAAGGTAGCTGATTCATAGGGGCGCCATAAATCGTAATCGACTTGAAAGTATATAACAACAACAACGTGCATAAGGGATGTATATATTAATGAAAATAACACAAAAATGCATCATATTAGGGAAAATCACTTCCAAAAACATGTACAATTGACACAATTCTGTTTCTGGGGGGGAAATACATTTCTAGAGTAACTCTAGAAAAATGTGTCTCTTTCGAGAAATGTGCACGAAAACACTGATGAATTTTTGTGAGATCTTTTTGCTTCAAAATTGCAGACTGATGCAGAAATGTTCCAAACTGAAAACTAGAAAAACGAGATACCCCAATATTGACAGATTTGTTCGTCCCTAGGTGGAGCACAGATCATATGTAAAGAAATTGATATGCCTCTCTCTATAGAAAGACAGACAGATAATAAATATCGTTTTGTTGTATCCTACCTCTCAAACCTATTTGATAATATTGTGGAGAAAAGATGTCATGTAAAGGTGTCTAGTTTGATGGGGAAAGCAACTTCGAATGTAGACAAAAGTAATATCAAATCTGGATTTATGAAGCATTCACTCTACATTGCAAGTGATATGGTCATTTCTTAACAGATTAGATAATACACAACAGATTTGCAACAACTACAGGGCACTATAAAATAATAGGAACCCAAACTTCATGTGAAATGATAAGGAAAGGATGACCAGTATCAAAGGTTGTACAAAGGAAAATCTAGCCCCTGACTCTCTATGAAGCAACAGAGCCTATTATAATGTCAAAAGATTTGAACCCAGGACTTTCTGGTTCACAGCACAGCTCAAGCATATTCAAGTTTTATAGATCCCATGTACAGCAATGTACAAGTGAGGCACGCCAACTAACCCTGTCCCAGCTCTATGTGCAAAGGCTTCCACCCAATTCCAAATACACAAGGTTCTTGCATGGAAGCTTTGCATGTACAGCTGTAAGAGCAAACACCCCCTCCCTGCAAACATTTGTGCTGTATGTGTAGATGCCAGAGGAAGCTTGGCACCAGTGCAATCAGCAGGACTAGTGATGTGGCCCCATACCTTACTTCCCTGTGGCACTACATGGGAGTAACAGCACCCAAATAGGGCTTCAGTCTCTTTGCCATTATGCTACACTTTAGCTCTCTAATTATTACGATGCAAACATCTTGAACATCAATTATGAAATATGCTTACTTTATATATATATTTAAGATATGAATCTGATAGAAGTTAAATGTTAGATAATAGTCATCATACCAGGAAATTAAAGTTTCTGTTAACCATGGATTCGAAGGTTTCTGGAAGCACCTGCTCTTTTACCATCTCCACACAAGGCGAGAGGCTGGGGATGATGTCTCTAATTAATCTTCCTTGGCCCAATAACAGAAACCGAGGGCACTGTCTGAGACACAGCCTAGGGCAGATGATTGGATGGATCAGCAGTGCAGTAAACCTGGCCAAGGGCAAGCTGCAGAGCAGACAAAACTGATTTAGAAAACAGGAAAGCAATGAGCAAATTAGATGAGGGTTTTTGCCTTTATGGCACACAGCTGTTCAAATGACTGCCTCTGTTACTTGAATTGTCCTACAGAATCATAATTTCCCAAAGCATCACACTTCTCACTTGCTCGTTTCCATTAAAATGTTGCTTCATTAGAACCACAGGTATATATATTCAGTTGCTACATTAACAACAAAGACAAGCAAGGTGGATTCTTCCTGCACCATTTATTTCATAGAGTGAGGAGAGAGCAGTGAATCAATCAATCTGAAGCTTCATGTCAGAATACAAATCCAGTTATGGTTAATTCCAGCCGTTTATGGGGGCTGGACATGCAGGTGCTAGAATTCCATCTCTCTCATTTATATTGGCAAGGTAGGAACTTGACAGCACCACCTATCACAGTATCATCTGCCATTACTGTCACATACATTGCTTGGAATAAATCCCAAATGGCCAGAATCCCGAAGCTGTTCTGAGTTATGGCTTGCAATGAACATGAAATGGTTCTCCTAGGAGTCACAAGATGCTGCTATGGAGATCCTGACATTTGACAGATGTGTGTCATTGACTTATTACAAAAGGGGGGAAACTGCATCTGAAAATCAGGATCCATTTTACCAGTGTTTCAGATGGCACCCAGGTGGCTGATTAGCAAGCACTACAGAACTGCATTCGTTAACAAAAGTACAGAGTTTTCCCAGATAATTTAGCCCTTTGCACCCCCAGGGCTAGCGACAGCACCTGGTGCCCTTGGAAGCTGCTCAGCCCCAGTACCTCGTCAGAGCCCATTGCTGATGCCTCCCCTGGCCTGCTACTTTATGCAGTGCCAGATCACTGAATCTAGTCACCCCTTAACATCCCAACATTGTTCTGGGTACTGCGAAAAATCTAAAAGGCAGCTAGCAACATAGGAAGCTGCCTTATACTGAGTCAGATCATTGGTCCATCTAGCTTGGCATTGCCTACATTGACTGGCAGCAGCCTCCAGGTTTCAGACTGGGGTGCCTTCCTTGAAGATGCCAGTGATTGACCTGGGACCTTCTGCATGCAAAGCAGATGCTCCACCACTGAGCTACAGTCCTTGCCCGGCAGCTACCCAGCACTGTTTGGAGTGCTGCCATTGCAGCAGCCAGATATGTTCGCCAGGGCCAACTGACAGAGGAAGACCCCATCAGGGGACCCTTTGCCCAGGACTATCTTGAACCTGGAGCTGCCCCTGGGAGACAGAGCTGGGAGACAAGATACTTTGTTTTTCTATATAGAATGAGACTGTGTACATTAAAGACTGAAGGCAGGGAGATGGAACTGACCTGGTTGATACGAGATAAATTATGGCAACACTTAGCATCTCTGTAGAGCTTAAAAGCGGTTCACAAAATAGTGTTGTTATACAATTCTTTGAACCAGGGCTCATGCCTGGTTTGAGGGGGTCCTGGGCAAGGGCTCAGATCCAGTGACCCCCCTTCAAGCTTTCCAGGGGGTGGAGGAGTGGGCAGCAGCAAGGATGAGTAATGACAGTCAGCTCCGCACTCTTAAAAGAAGTGGTGAAGCAACTGCAGCAACCGCCACAATCTTCATTTCCCCAGAAGGCCTCAGGGCCCAGGAGCATTGGCCCTTGCATTTGCCCCACCCTCCTGGGTGCTGATGCTGGTCCTGAGTTTAACAAAGAGGCTGATTTTTTTAAAAAAGACAGCTGGCTAATCAGCAGTCACTTACTCACACCCAATCACAGCCCAATGAGCCCACCTTGGTCCAACAATGCACCCTTCAGCCATCATGCTGTCACAACATCATAAGGTGCTCATGAAACACTCAACAGTCATCTTCAGGGGACAAAAGGAGACCATTTTTTGTGTAGTTTTCTGTGCTGGCACCAGCTCTGACTCTCAGCATCAAATTTATCATATACCATAGTGTTTGCACTGTGCCAACCTCATTGCCACCTTGCCCCTCCCTGCATCTATCCCAGTATGCAGCAATGACTCAGCTGGAGGGAAATCAGGTGAGTGACACAGCCTCACTGTGCTATCCGCTACTGTTTATAAAGAAATAACTCATCCCATGCAAGCATGGAAATGCAAAACTAACTCATTTATTTAAGCTGGATACAGGAGCATTTGCGGGAGGGAGTGTAAAAGTTTTTCACCCCGTTTTCAAGGTGGCAGGTACAGTGCACTGTGCATTGAATCAAATTGCCACTGGCCACCTCAAAGCATATGCAGAAGTGAGGATTTGGCTCTTCACATTATAGCATAATTCTTCATTACGTTTTGCAGATTTTTGCCGACACCATTCTGTCCTTCGACAAAACAGTTCCTTAGAAAATAGAAGCCTTATCACTAATGGGTATGGCCACAACAGAATAATACAGCAACATCTGGACCAAAATGAGACTACTCTGTCTTCTTGTTTTTAAATTAAGCCTGGTGTTATTTTTGTCTGAGAAACCTCTTAATGAAGCATGCTTGCTGAGTAACGTTTGTGAATCACTTCTCGGACTCTAATAAATTATTCAGCAATTGATGAATCAATATTTCTACCACTATTTTTTGTTTTCTAAGAAGTCAAGTGTCAACATTTATCAAATAAAGCATTTGGATTTCCCCCCATCTTCTGTCACACACACACACAATATCATATACATATGTGTATGTTTGTGTGTGTGTACGTACACACACACACCATCACTTGGTTATTTCTAGAGATGAAAAGAACTGGACTAAGTTAAACCTGCTAACATTTCAGGTACTGTTAGTATAGCAACAGCACATTATGTTGCATGCTTCAGCATCTGACAGGTCAAGATGCAATTGTATGGCATTTCATTACCAGCTGTTACAGCGTAATGATATGAAATGTGATGCCTTTCAGAGAATGCCCAACAACTGAACACAGCAGAAACAAATGCAACCTTGCACAATTGTTTTATAGACACAGAAATTATTGGGTTGTGTTTTTTTTAAAGTTCACATTACTATCATGCCCAGGTGTTCTACCTATGGATCACACTAAGAATCAGGTGTTAGAGAATGGCTTTCCAGCATGATACAACTCTGTGAAACACCATGTGGTATAGCAGATAGCAGGACTGGCCTTGCCATGCAACCAGATGAAGAGACATGCTCCAGGCGGCACCCTGACAGATGAAGGTAGGAATTGTTGTCTGAATGGTGATACAAGACTTTCAAAAACCTTGGCCCAAGCAGAACAAGAGCATATCGGCTCCACTGCAGATAGCAAAATGCCTTGGGAGAGCACTGGTGGAAAAAGCATTGAATGAACCTGGATTTAAATCCGTCCTCTGCCATAGAGCTCATTGAATGCTCATCAAAACTCATTTATCTGCAGTGAAGGTCACTGAATACTACTTTCGGCCATAACTCAGTCAGGTTAACCTTATGGCAGGGGTGGAGACTCCAGTTCCCATCAGCCCCTGCCAGCATGGCCAATATTCAGGATGTTGGGAGTTTTTGTCCCATGACATCTGGAAGGCCACAGTTTCCCACCACTGTCTGATCATATGAATAAATGGGATGATCCTCATGGATGCCATTTTTTGCTTCATGGAGGAAGAGGTGTGCAAAAGTAACAAATAAAATAATTTTTAAATGAGGCCAGACATGTGTAATGCTGGTATTATTGTGAATGTCCTAAATGTGTGCTTTTTGCATAACTGTGAAGTGATCACTCTTTCCAATCATTCACAAATGTCACTCAACTAGCATGATGGATTTTCAGAACATTTGCAAACTTTGCTTGGCTGTGTTTTCCATCCCTCAGCCTGTTGCCACATTTGGGGGGGGGGAGGGAGGAGAAGGTGTCCTCATCAGCTCCTGCCCTTCCTTTTTTTTCCTTCTTGCTCCACTGTTAATTAGAATCAGTCAAATAAGTTGAAGGAAAGTAAACACCAGAAAAGGAGAAAGAAACAACCCAATGGAGACATATCCATAAAACACAAATGCACTAGGATCTACCCAACCCCAGCTATGGTAGTTGTATGAACCCAATTAAGATATCTCCGCAGTGCGGTTACAGAGACAGCCCAAGACATTTTTCTGCCTCAAGGCAAAACAGCAAAAACATCCTCCCCTCAGACAAGTTGCATAGTACCCAAGACAATCAAGTTATTTTGGCACCTGAGGCACAGCATCCCACAAGCGCCTCTCCATTTTAGCACTTGAGGCAGAAATTCCCATGAGTGCTTCTCCCTGACCCTGGACATAAAAATAGAATAATATTAATTAAATAACTGTTGAATGCTAAAAATTGTATCACCCTACCTAATGGTAGAGCTGGTCCTGTGTGGTTACCTCCCGGGGCTGACTCCCACATCACTTTAGTAATAAAGCAATATATTTGGATCAGAGGGGTGGCCTTGACCACATGGGAAGTACCAAACAGCTGTGTGCGCTGTTGGTGAAAAGGAGGTGTGTGGAAGCAAGAGATTTCAGAAGTAGAAGGCCTGTGTCTTGGACAGTCCAAAGGAAAAGGAGACCAAGACTGTGGAAAAAGTGAATTTGAAATAATCAAACTTTTTTTTTTGCTGTTAAAAAATGCCAGATATAGAATAATATAGAGGAAAATCTATTAATTTTTTATTAAACAAGGTAAGAATTAAACCCATTTTTTAGATCTTTTTCTCAATAGTTAACAGCTGGAAATGTGTATATGTAGTCTAGTAATTAATACATTGCACTATTTTACAACAAGCTACTTCTGTATGATTTGAGCTGCAATGCTAACCCTACATATTTGGGAATAAGACCCACTGAATTCAATAGGACTTACTTCTGAGTATACATGTTTAAGATTGCACTGCTACTCAGTGTGATTTAAACAAAGCACAGCTAATTATATTATATATTTAACTGGCTCATGCACTCATGCTGTGACAAAGCATAAGTTTACATTTGAAATGGTTTGATTTGAAAAAGTATGCAGCAAGCAAATAAGAAGGAAACATCTCTATTGTAGCAGAACAATACCAAATTCTTCATATCAAAATCTAAGTATACTTCCAACCACACAAATATCTGCTTTGTGTGTAGTGATCTCTGGTTCAGGGAGACTGGATTTATTTCCCCCTTTGATTGTCTGTGTTTAGGAAGGAGTGTGGGTTTTCTCTCATTGTGTTGTCACTCTGTTAGGGCTGCAAGCGTTGAAGAATTTAAGAACTGGTGGATCAGACAAATTGTTCATCTGCTTTCTTGAGTGGTCAACCTGATGTCTTTGGGAAGTCCACAAGCAGGGCATGAAGGCTACAGGTCTTCTCCCCACACACACTGCTACTACCCAAACAAAAGGTTTGAGTGACATACCATCTCTCATCATGGAGGTCCTATGAAACTGTCACAACTGCCATTGATCAGTAGAGAGATGAAGAGTTTTAGGCCCTGATCTAATTGTAGACAACTACTTATTTTAAAATGATTGGTTGGCACAGATGGGGATACACATTCCCATCAATTTTCAATGACTCATCTAGCCAGTTTAGTGCCATTCAGATGAGCCTCATAATGTGGATGGAGATATGCATCCAGATGAACATCTGCACCCACTATGCAACCAGAAGACTACTTCCACATGTGGATCTCACTCACCGAATGGGGATGACCGTTGATTCATCGGGTGGGGGAAGGTTATTGTAGGGCTGAATGTTAAGGACACTATTGTTGTTTTTAATTTCCTAAGACTATTTTGGTTTAGATCCATCATTGTCACTAGGAATAAAAATGAAATACAAAAGATACTTTCCTTACAATGAGTGGTATATCCTGTTTGTTATGATGTATAAACTTACACTTTCTTCAATATCTACAAAGGGGGAGGATTTCCTAATATGCCAGTGTATTCATACCAAATCAACTTGTTAATTCTTTAACCAGTTAACAAACCCAATTTTTTATTCTTCATAATTGGGCAAGTGTAAGGGGACTGAGATGATAACTTTGTGTTTTCTTCTTAGCTGACTGCTCTTTTTTCCTTTTCCTTCCATCTCCTCACCCTCTTTTTTCTTTTTAATTGGCATGCTCAAATATGTCAGTAGGAAAGTGAACCTGTAACAAAAAGGTCTTTTACCCACTGCTCATGGGCAGGGAGATTGGTGGTAATTCTTGTCCCCTGTGATAATGAGTTATAAAACGTTGCTAAGGAAGTCCTATCTATTGCTGTCTCAAGCTTCACCCTTGAGGCTGACAGCTTCATAATTCCTGAGGAACACAGCTGTCAAGGGAGGTTGTAGACACAAAGCAAGACACTCTCTGGGGTAACGTGTACCAATTCCACGAAGGGCTTTGAAGATTAACATTAAGACCTTGGAGTTGACCTGGCAGTCTCTGAGGAGACTGTGCAAGGAAGCAGAGTGGCCAAGCGACTTATTTTCAGAAGTCAGGGTTGCTAAGGAAGCAGCTAAATGACATTTGTTCTTACTGGAATTTTTGTAAGGCTGGAATATTCTCCCTGTGGTATATATATTATTTAAAACATAGAGCAATCTTCTTATGCTCAGAAGCATTTAGGCCCACTCTTAACTTTAAATTCTTGGTCAGCTCAGATCATAACCTGCATTATCATCATCTCAGGATTCAGGATTCAGATGACCTGACTTGGTCGTTGTTGTTTTTAAAAAATCATTTCATAATGTTATTTTTGGAATTGCCTTGTAAAATACTGCATACATATAACCAACTAAAACCTATATAGATCAGATTTACATCAGTTTAACTATCATGGCTTCTTCCAAAGAATTCAGGGAATGGAGTTAGGGTTAGATGTTACAAATTTTCTGTTATAGATCAATCCCTGGCCACACACACAACTACAGTTCCCAAGATTCTTGATAAGGAAAATGGTCTATTTAACAAAATGACATTATACTATATTGCAATAAACTACCAATATGAAAATTAGGCCCAGGTTAACAACTCATTTTCTTCTGTTGAAAGCAAGTTTGTTCAAGGCCGCCACCAGAGTTTACAAATAATGAATTGAAAAATGTTGCCTTGCTTCTTCCAAAAAGCAGCATTCATCCTAAACTGCAGGTTTTTTCCCAAAGTAATATTTAACCTCACAATGGCATGGGGATGAAGGCTGAGACATAACTGAAACAGTGACTCTTTTCAATCATTCACAACATCTATATTCTTTTCCTGTGTTTTCATACTGTTTCTTTCAATCTTTACCACAGTCTGCTACAAGATGGAAATCAAACAGAAAGCTCACCCTGGGCATGCTTCTCTCTAGGAAGCATCAAACAGAAAAGTTAGAGGGGAGTACTTAGGGTAACAAAGGAGGGTTTAAGGCCTGGGTTTGAACATCTCATTAGGTACAAGGAACAACCCTATTGCAGTACTTCTCTTCCCATCCTTTGGGAAGCTGCACATATTGCTATGTTCTCAGACTGCCATCCTTTGGTTATGCATTGAATAAGCCAAGCTACAGTCAATTCTCTGTTGTTATTTTCTGTACACAAGATAGAGGAGTGACTGCAGAAAGCAACTGTACACCTCACATTGTGCCTGGATTAGGGATGGGTGAGAATTTTGATTCACTTCGCATTTCATGCCAAATCTATCATATTCGCAATTTCAAAAACAATATGAGAATTGAAACACAGCTATCCTTTGAAACTCATACCTATTTAAATTCTGTGATGCAGTTTGTCAAACAAACAATGCTTACAAAAATGTATATATTACAGAAAAGTGTGTATAAAAATGTATATATGAGTGAAGATAACATGCAAAAATGTGTTAAATGATGAGAAATGGCTTGCAAAAATGTGTACATTAGTAAAAACTGCCTACAAAAATTTATTTATTTTGAGAAATTTGCACTAAAATTAGAGACTTATGAGGATTTTTTTTTAAATGCAAATTGCTGCAGAAATGTGAAGAACTGAATTTAGGCTTGAAAAAATCCCTAGCCTGGATGCTCCCAGTACTGCACTTATCCACAAAATAGGTATAGGCTGAAATGACCAATGATGAAATCTGGTGCACATATACTGGGT
Organism: Rhineura floridana; assembly: GCF_030035675.1. Lineage (NCBI taxonomy): Eukaryota > Metazoa > Chordata > Lepidosauria > Squamata > Rhineuridae > Rhineura > Rhineura floridana. The sequence goes on along the minus strand of NC_084488.1, from coordinate 36,646,176 downwards.
CAGACATATGCAGGAAATCACATAAACAAGAGTGGCAATTGGTCTAACACCCATATAAAATGCCATCACTTATACATATATCATAGGAGGCCGGTGGTGGCAGCAGCGGTGGTGGCAACGACCTGGGCGCTCCAGACGAGCTCATCCCTTTCCAGGATGAAGGCAACGAGCAGGACAAGGGCGTGCTATAGCTGATTGCGCCAGAGGAGGTGCACTATAGCTGATCTCCTCCTGCTGCGTGACCAGCAGGTTAGGTTCCAGACCCCCGCACTACAGCTGATCTGCTTTTCTGCGGTTTCCACTTTTCAGCGAGGGTCTGGAACCTAACCCGCCATATGAGTGGGGCCCTACTGTATTCTAAAAGCCAGAAGGGTATCAGTGCAGGTCAATATTCATTTTATTTAGTGATTATTATTAGTTTCAGTTGGTGCAGCTTGAGGATGTTGACAAGGTGCTTGGACAGGTTCGTGCAACCACTTCTGTGCTGGATCCTTGCCCTTCTTGGCTAATAAAAGCTAGCAGGGATGGAACAGCTGGCTGGGCCAGGGAAGTGATTAATGCCTCTCTGCGAGAGGGGGTGGTCCCTGGCTGCCTCAAAGAGGCGGTAGTGAGACCACTCCTGAAGAGACTCTCCGTGGACCCAGAAAATCTTAATAACTATAGGCCGGTAGCAAATGTTCCATTCCTGGGCAAGGTCCTGGAATGAGTGGTTGCAGGCCAGCTCCAGACACTCTTGGATGAGACCGATTATCTGGATCCATTTCAGTCGGGTTTCAGGCCTGGTTTTGGCACAGAAACAGCCTTGGTCGCCCTGTATGATGACCTTTATCGGGAGAGAGACAGGGGGAGTGTGACTCTGCTGATTCTCCTTGATCTCTCAGCACCTTTCGATACCATCGACCATGGTAGCCTTCTGGGGAGACTGGCTGAGTTGGGAGTGGGAGGTACTGCATTGCAGTGGTTCCCCTCCTACTTGGCAGGTCGCCTCCAGAAGGTGGTGCTTGGGGAGCATTGCTCAGCACCCTGGACTCTCCAGTATGGGGTTCCGCAGGGGTCAGTTCTGTCCCCCATGCTGTTCAACATCTACATGAAACTGTTGGGTGCGGTCATCCGGAGCTTTGGAGTGTGTTGCCATCAGTATGCTGATGACACACAACTCTATTTCTCCTTTTCATCCTCTTCAGGTGAGGCTGTCAATGTGCTGAACCGGTGCCTGGCTGCGACAATGGACTGGATGAGGGCTAATAAACTGAGGCTCAATCAAGACAAGACTGAGATGCTGTTAGTGGGTGGTTCTTCTGACCAGATAGTGGATGTCCAACCTGTCCTGGATGGGGTTGCACTCCCCCTGAAAGAGCAGGTTCGTAGCTTGGGGGTTCTCCTAGAATCATCTCTGTCACTTGAGGCTCAGGTAGCCTCAGTGGCACGGAGTGCCTTCTAAAAAATTTGGTTGGTGGCCCAACTACGTCCCTATCTGGACAGGGATAACCTGGCTTCAGTTGTCCATGCTCTGGTAACCTCTAAATTAGATTACTGCAATGCACTCCACGTGGGGCTGCCTTTGAAGACGGTTCGGAAACTGCAGCTTGTGCAAAATGCAGCGGCCAGATTGGTAACAGGGACCAGACGGTCCGAACATATAAAACCGATTCTGGCCCGCTTGCATTGGCTGCCTGTATGTTTCCAAGTTCGATTCAAGGTGCTGGTTTTGACCTATAAAGCCTTATATGGCTTGGGACCACAATTCCTGATGGAATGCCTCTCCCGATACGAATCCACCCCTACGCTACGTTCAAGATCAAAGGCCCTCCTCCGGGTGCCTACTCGAAGGGAAGCTGGGAGGGTGGCAACAAGGGAGAGGGCCTTCTCAGTAGTGGCCCCCAAATTATGGAATGATGTTTGTGATGAGGTGCGCCTGGCGCCAACACTGTTATCTTTTTGGGGTCAGGTCAAGACTTTCCTCTTCTCCCAGGCATTTTAGCATGTGTTTTAAATTGTTTTAATATTGTTTTAAATTGTTTTTAAAATATGTGTTTTAAGTTGTATATTTGTTTTAATGTTTTTGATTGCTGTAAACCGCCCAGAGAGCTTTGGCTATGGGGACGTATACAAGTATAATAAAATAAATAAATAAATAAATAAATAAATAAATAAATAAATAAATAAATAAATAATAACAATTTAGTTCACAGAATAATTATCATAACAATTTAATTTCATGATCTGGGGTAAGTTGTTAAATAAAGGTTGCATTTTGCTATAAACAATTATCCATATTTTTTCAGTCAGAAACTAAGAGGAATGTATATTTATACATGTTAGGGATTTTAACAAAGGTATACAGAGTCCAACTTCCAACACAGTCATATTTCCTCAAGATTAGACCAGCCTTTATTATTTAATTTGTTAGTCGCTTTTCTTCACAAAAAATGAAGAGTCCAGGTTGGTTCATATGGGGAGAGGCGGTCCTTGAGACAGTGCCGCCCCTAGGCACCGGGAAGGGGGGCAGTTGCCCCGGGCCCCATGCTTTGGGAGGCCCTGCGCTTGGTGATGAGAAGCTGAGCTGCGGCGGGGGGGTTTCTTTTAAGCCATGCAGTCTCGCCAGCCGCTTCCCACTCTTGGGGAATCTCCCGCTCTTCGGCTGCGTGCCTGAGCAGTTTTTCCCCTCTCCGCTAATCAGCTGTGAAGTGGGTGTGTGTGAGGCTTTTAGGCGGGAGGTTTGAATCCCCTGCCTGAGTGGCTTCCTTGTGCTGCCTGCCACCCGCTCATCAGCTATGCAGCGCGTTTACAGGCAGCGCTGGCCGGCTTATTCTGGGCAGGAGGTTTGAAAGAGAGAAAGAATGTGGGAACTATGCTTTTGCCCCAGGCCCCGCACAGGCTAAGGAAGGGTCTGCCTTGAGATATTGGGGTCCTGAGCTGTATAAGGCTTTAGAGGTCAAAATCAACACTTTGAATTGAGCCTGGAAACTAACTGGTAGCCAGATGTGCCAGAATTGGTTTTATGTGCTCAGACCATCTTGGACAAATGAGCAATTTGGCTGCTGAATTCTGCACCAACTGCAGTTTCTGAACAGTCTTTGCTGCCTGTTACTCCAATCGCTAGTGAGAGTTGTGGGGCAGGATGTCATTCATTCCATTCAAACATGCCAGAGGGCAAGTACGTTATCCTATGCTTCCTTTCTTCTGCTTGAGACCATGTGCAGGCCTCAAAGCCCTCTTTAGATGCCACAGTTTACAAGGGTGTGCAACATCATTACCTACAATTGGCTGGCAGTATGAGGCCTCTGGATTGGCCAGGCCTAGTATAAATATCAGAAGCTTAACCTCTTGCCTTTGTCTAGTCAACAGAGAAGTGTGTTGTGTTTGCTACACTCCATACTTCAGCTTTTCCTGCTCAGACTACTAAGCAAACAAACCTTGAGCTAGACAGTGTACTTAGATCTTGATTCAGGTCCTGTAGGTGTTTGTGTGAGTAAGCTCTGATATATAACATCTGCATCAGTTTTAAATTCTCAGTGACAAAGAAGTATCGATATACCACTTTGTCATCTACTTGCCCCATTGACATTTTAAAGTAAATGTGTGGTATTCAGAGCTTCTCCTACTCAGAGTAGATCCATTGAAGTTAATAATTTTGGTTCAATAATTTCAGTGGGTCTGCTCTGAGTAGGACTTAATTGAATGCAACCCAATGTAATCCAAGATAATGTTAGAAGATGCACATAGAGGCAGTAACATCTTCCAAAAACAAAGAACTGTAAATAGTTATGGGGCTGATAATACTGATGTTTTTGTGTCAAGAGGTAAAATATATTCTACAGGCTACAGGGAGTTTTGTTATGATACTGTTTTAGAACTGTGAAGAACACACCAATTCCACAACAAACAAAAATTGTGAAAGAAATCTGTAAACTCATGACAACTCTGAAAAATTCAGCCTTCTCTGGGTTCTCTCACCTGTCATTTAAACACACGCACACAAACACCCCACCCAGTGGCTTTTGATTTCTAATTTCATAAAATGTGGATCTGAAATGGGAAGCCAATTCAGAACAGACATTCATATTTCTCACTACACACACTAAAAGGGATGTTGCCTTGTTAATCTCAAAGGATCGGCACAGCATTTTTATCTGTTTTTAGTTTTATTTTCTCAAATCCATACAGATTTAAGGTCAGGTTTCAGATTTAATTGAAGTAACCTTTTGTACAATCTAGCGTTAATGAAGTGCAATGGAGTCAAACTCCATGGGGGCTATTAATCTGAAACACTCCATTACAACAACTACAAGGGAAGTTTTTAATAAACAGTGTGAACTAATGCCCATGTGGAAAGGTAACTGAGAGGGAACTGGTGTCTGGGCCAGATTATTATTAAATCCTTATCAGAGGTAAAGCCGAAACGTCAAATGGCATGCTGCTATGTGATTTATGATGTCCTTCTTCTCCCACCCTTACAGAAAATCCTAAGTTTAATAATAATCATAAAAAAATTCTGCAACTAAGCTATAAAATAACCCAGCAATTACTTAGAATAACTTATGCAGTATAATGCACTGACCTTGCTCCGAGCATAAAATCTACAAAATAACTTCTGTAATAAAACTGAACTACTAAAAGTACTAAAGGTTTGAACCAGTTTTATTGCACAGAGCCCAAGGGAACTATAAATACACATTACACTGTAATAGAAGGGATTAAGAAAATGCATAATTTTTTAATCCTTAAAAAAACATCCTTTCTTTGAGAAATTCAACAGAGACCACAAAGACGCAAGGCAAGAGTGCGCACTGTCATATCTGAAAAATACCTTGAAGAATATGTTTTTACTCTTCACATTTAGCATTTGAATATGATCAAACATCAGGGTGTTAATCTTTCACAATATAATGAACAGGATGCTCAGAACATTGTGGCTACAAGTTGTACTTGTATTTGAGGCTTACATTTTCTTCAGACTCAAGATTCCAAAATAGTGAATTTTGGATCCCTGCAGAGACAACTGGATTTTTAAAAGTTGTGTACGTAACTCAAAAACTATCACACATGATTCAGTACTTATGTGTATATATTGTGCAGAATTTTTACATGTCATTAAACAAAGCCTAGACTTTTAAAAACAAAAAGTGTTACAATTTGTTATCGACAGTATTCGCTCATGAATGTTTAAGCAGAGAGGGATTGACAACTAATGGCTCAAAGGGCAAATCCAACCTTGTGAGGGGTAACATTTGGGCCGACAACTGTTTCCAGTGTCTGCCCTGCTGATCTCCTCTTTTGTCAAGAGACAGTGGATCTGAGGAAGTGGGCAGCAAGGGAGCAAAGCATGCAAAATCGGAATGCACCTCAAAATCCTTTGTTCTCTTACATAAGAATAAGTGGAGCACATTATTATTTCATATAGAAAGGTCTGCGTGCAACTCTCTTGCATGTGCTTTTATCCTGGCTAGTGCTGGTGTCAGAAGGTGCCATTGATCTCTCTACTTGTCAGAAGAGAAAGAATGAGTAAAAGCATTCCCATCATTATTTTGCATGGGTGATAGAAAGGATGGTGGGAAAGGAGGGAACTCCACCGCCGATCACCCATTAAAACTAGTGATAATCAAGCTTCATTAGGCTTATTTTATTCAAAATGTTTCCATCTAAGGTTTTTCTCTGAAAAATATAAATCAAAACCACCATTTCTAAAATGAAAGGTAGGGATGGGGCAGAAATTAGATTCAGTTTGCCTTTAATATCGAATCAGTTTCACACTTTCCAAAACAATCTGAGAACCAAAAACACAGCCATCCTGTGAAATTCGCACTTATCTGACTTTTGTGATGCAGTTCTCCAACCAAACTGCATTTATAAAAATGCATATATTAGGGGAATGTGTGCATAAAAATGAATATAGTACTGAAAATAACATACAAAAATGTATTATATTAGGAGGAACTGCTTGACAATATGTGTTAATTATTCAAAACTGCATACAAAAATATGTTTATTCGGAGAAATTCATACTAAAATGCTTAAGAATTTTCATGAGGGTTTTTTAAAAATTGCAGATTGCTGCAGAACTGAATTGAAGATTGGAAAAATGAGAAAAGGAGAGACCTGAAATTGACAGATCCTTCCATCCCTAACAGGTGAACCCAAATTTTGGCACCATCTCTAATGCAAAATTATCTTCAAGCCACAGTTTGTTGCCCACTAGGCTGACTAGGCTATATTATTCAAAAGGGCAGGACCGGCACCAGGCATGCTGGGGCCCTTGGGCCCCAGTCTGCCCTGGGTCCCAGAGTGCACACGCACATTCAGGCACACACGGATGCACGTCCCACCCACCTGTCTTTCCTGTCTTTTGCAGCTGCGTGCTCAGGGCTGCCATTAACCAAGATGGCAGCTGAGGTTTCCCTAAGGGTCTGAAGCCTCCACCGCCATCTTGGTTGATGGCATGCATGTGTGCTATGTGCGTGCATCCCTGCCATCAACCAAGATGGCGGCAGGGGCATCAGCACTTTGGGGAAATCTTGGCCACCATCTTGGTTAATGGGAGCCCTGCACGTGCAGCGCGAACAGCCGCAAAAGACAGGAGAGACAGGTAAGTGGAGCCAGCTAAGAGCTGGGTGGCTTCAAAGCTCCCTCCCTGCATTGATCATGGAAGGGGAGCACTACTACACCCCCATCCTATCAAGGGGCCCCATAGGGGCCCTCAGCCAATACCTTACCTGGCTGTCCTTTTGCACTGGCCCTGCTAAGGGCAAGACAGTTAGGAAAGGTTTGGAAGAATGTATTGATTTGGCAGGCCTCTGTGTAGACTAGTTACGGTCAAATCCACCCCCCTCCCAAAAAAGGTTAGATAGATAGATAGATAGATGATAGATGATAGATGATAGATGATAGATGATAGATGATAGATGATAGATGATAGATGATAGATGATAGATGATAGATGATAGATGATAGATGATAGATGATAGATGATAGATGATAGATGATAGATGATAGATAGATAGATAGATAATCTAGTGACAACACAGGTTACTATAGATATTATCCAAGCTGTAATCTACATAAAATAAATGAAAGTCAGAAATGACCAACAGATGCCTCTTGATGCCTATCAAGAAGAAAGTCAGCATGTTGATTTGCATGAACGTGCAGTCACATAAGGACTCATGCAAGTGGGGCCAAAGACCATCCTACCTGTGAGTCCTGCAAGGTCTGCTCCCTGCTTTACTAGCCTATCTCCTCCTGGCCGGGGAGAACGGGGCCCTGAGTGAATCCAGCTACAAACCCTGTCACTACTGCTGAAAGGGCCAGAGACCATTTTGCTGCTAGTCCAGAAATACCTGCAGCTTAGGATATCAGGGTGGGGTGTTGTTTAGGAAGGGTTTCTTTTGTTGCGGGTCAATATTTAATTTTGGAGATGCATTATTTTTGCTGTAATTGGGATTATTATTTTGTATTTTATTGTTAGTATGAATTTTAAAAAGTCCTCCTTGGATCCCCAAGTCTTGAACAACATTTGCCCCATTTCGAATTTGCCATTTTTGGGCAAGATCATTGAGCGAGTGGTGGCTAGCCAGTTGTCAGCACACTTGGATGAAACGGATTATTTGGATCCATACCAATCGGGTTTCAGGACTGGACATAGTACTGAAACAGCCTTGGTCGCTCTGGTGGATGATATGAGGAGGGCATTAGACAGGGGGGAATCCACCTTTCTTGTCCTCCTGGATCTCTCAGCGGCTTTTGATACCGTCGACCACGATATCTTGTTAGATCGCCTGGAAGGATTGGGAATAGGAGGCACTGTTTTACAGTGGTTCCGTTCCTTTCTCTCTGACAGGCATCAACAGGTAGCATTGGGGGATGAGGTTTCAGACCCTTGGCCCCTCACTTGTGGAGTGCCACAGGGTTCTATCCTCTCTCCCATGCTATTTAACATCTACATTGGGCAAGATCATTGAGCGAGTGGTGGCAAATCAGCTGTCAGCACACTTGGAGGAAACGGATTATTTGGATCCATACCAATCGGGTTTCAGGACTGGACATGGTACTGAAACAGCCTTGGTCGCTTTGGTTGATGATATGAGGAGGGCTATGGATAGGGGAGAATTCACCTTCCTTGTCCTCCTGGATCTCTCAGCGGCTTTTGATACCGTTGACCACAGTATCCTGTTAGATCGCATGGGAGGGTTGGGAATAGGAGGCACTGTTTTACAGTGGTTCCGTTCCTTTCTCTCTGACAGGCATCGACAGGTAGCATTGGGGGATGAGATTTCAGACCCTTGGCCTCTCACTTGTGGAGTGCCACAGGGTTCTATTCTCTCTCCCATGCTATTTAACATCTATTTAAAACCGCTGGGTGGTATCATCAGGAGATTTGGGCTGCGGTGTCACCAATATGCTGATGACACGCAGCTCTATCTCTCGTTTAAATCTTCGCTGGAGTTGGCTGTAGAGACCTTATCCAAGTGCCTGGAATCCGTGAGTGGATGGATGGGAAGAAACAGGCTGAAGCTCAATCCTGATAAAACCGAGGTACTGCTTGTGGGTGACAGGGGAAAGTTGGGTATTGTTGACCTGGTACTCAATGGGGTAAGATTGCCCCTGAAGGATCAGGTCCTCAGCCTCGGGGTTATTCTTGACTCCAAGCTGTCCATGGAGGCTCAGATTTCGGCAGTGAGCCGGGCAGCTTGGTATCAGTTACACCTGATACGGAGGCTGCAACCCTACCTCCCTGCTCATCAGCTCCCACTGGTAGTGCATGCACTGGTCACCTCTCGATTGGACTGCTGCAATGCGCTCTACGTGGGGTTACCCTTGAAAACGACCCGGAAACTACAGCTGGTACAAAATGCGGCAGCCCGTTTACTTACAAATAGCCGCCGCCGTGATTACATTACGCCGGTGTTAGTTCATCTACACTGGCTTCCAGTTGCTTTCCGGGCCCAATTCAAGGTGTTGGTATTAACCTTTAAAGCCCTATATGGTCTCGGCCCAGTTTACCTGAAGGAGCACCTCCAGTACCACCAACTTAGCCGCCTGACTAGATCAGCCACGCAGGGCCTTCTCTCAGTACCACCAACGAAAACAGCTAGGTTGGTGGGAACTAGGGAGAGGGCATTTTCAGTGGCGGCCCCCACTCTCTGGAACTCCCTCCCGTTCGATCTTCGACATGCCCCTTTCCTGGATGCATTTCGCCAAGCATTAAAAACCTGGCTCTTTGGACAGGCCTTCGGGACCTCCGGGGTGGGCTAAGCTTTTATCACTATTACTGAATGCCCGTTGTTTACATACTGTTTTATGCTGTAATTTAATCCTTTATTGTCGACTGTATTGTATTGCTATGTATTTTAAATCATATTTTAAATTGTATTTTACTGGAATTTAATTGTGTATGTCGCCTAGAGTGGCCTTGGCCAGATAGGCGACACAAAAATTAAATTATTAAATTATTATTATTATTACATAAAACCGCTGGGAGCTATCATCAGGAGTTTTGGGCTGCGGTGTCACCAATATGCTGATGACACGCAGCTCTATCTCTCTTTTAAATCCTCACCGGAGTCGGCTGTGGAGACTTTGTCCAAGTGCCTGGAATCCGTGAGTGGGTGGATGGGAAGGAACAGGCTGAAGCTCAATCCTGATAAGACCGAGGTGCTACTTGTGGGTGACAGGGGAAGGTTGAGTGCTGTTGACCTGAAGCTTAATGGGGTGAGTCTACCCCTGAGGGATCAGGTCCGTAGCTTCGGGGTTGTTCTTGATTCCAGGCTGTCCATGGAGGCTCAGATTTCGGCAGTGAGCCGGGCAGCTTGGTATCAACTGCACCTCATACAGAGGCTGCAACCCTACCTCCCTGTCCATCAGCTCCCACTGGTAGTACATGCCCTGGTCACCTCTCGATTAGACTACTGCAATGCGCTCTACGTGGGGTTACCCTTGAAAACGGTCCGGAAATTACAACTGGTGCAGAATGCGGCGGCTCGTTTGCTTACAAACAGCCGCCGCCGTGATCACATCACGCCAGTGTTATTTCATCTACACTGGCTTCCAGTTGTTTTCCGGGCCCAATTCAAGGTGTTGGTGTTAACTTTTAAATCCCTATACGGTTTCGGTCCAGTTTACCTGAAGGAGCACCTCCAGTACCACCAATTAAGCCGCCCGACTAGATCAGCCACGCAGGGCCTTCTCTCAGTCCCACCAACAAAAACAGCTAGGTTGGTGGGGACTAGAGAGAGGGCATTTTCAGTGGCGGCCCCCACTCTCTGGAACTCCCTCCCGTTCAATCTTCACCATGCCCCTTCCCTGGATACATTTCGCCGAGCCTTGAAAACTTGGCTCTTTGGACAGGCCTTTGGGATCTCCGGGGTGGGCTAATTTTTCTGTGATTGTTTTATAATTGTTATTGATTGCCCTACATGGTTTTATACTGCTACATTAGTGTTGACTGCATTGTATTTTATTTTGTATTACATTGTATTTTACTGCATTTTAATGTGTACATCGCCTAGAGTGGCTTCGGCCAGATAGGCGACACAAAAATTAAATTTATTATTATTATTATTATTATTTATTATTATGTGGGGATTGTTTAATTTAATTGTAATTTATTGAGAAGTTTTATTTAGTTTATCGTTTATGACTGTTTAAATTTTGTTATATTTTTGTAACTGTTGGAGTGAATTATATAAAAGAAATTACATAATTTGAGCATGGTTTATCTATAGAAAGGTGGCATACAAATAAATGATGATGATTCCTTATCAAACACACTGCCTAGATACCCCTTCTATGATGATGAAGATTTGGTTCCAGTATAAGAGAGTATGTATACATGTATTCTAGCGTGGGAAGCTAAAGTAAATTACACCATAGGAAATCCTAATCCTCACTTTCCATGCTGAACGTAGTACATAGTATGGGCCTTAGAACAATGCTCAGAAGGAACTAAAAGGAAAGACCATCCATGCACCACTATACAGCTTTGAGGCTACAGAGTACTACAATCAGAGACAAGGTAAACCATCAAAAGGTACCCATAAAGCAGATTGGATCAGGCAAGCCAACTATGCCTTACAGTATACAGGAAGACCAAAACAAACAATTACATAGTAGCCAATCTGATCCAGGAGAAAAATTCTGCCTGATCTCAAACGTGATCATGATTCATATCTTCATCATGAGCAAGCCTAGATTGCGTGTCTAAGGACCACTCAGGCAGGATAATGCATAATAAATACAATGTGCTTCTATTTATCGTGCTAACAATACATACCTAGACACATACGGCTGCCAAACATGTATTTAAAAACTCCTTAGCTAAGCTTTCATTTTAAGATACTATGCAGAGCAAGAAGTACATTATCATCATCTTATCAAGGTTTTCCTTTGTGTAAACAGTCACACAGATACTGGTTTCTTCACCTTTCATGTTTTAGAAGTACAGTCTTACAATTTGCATATTTCCCCTTCCATAAAACTGATCAATTCATCTCTGACTCTTGCACTGCATTCTGCTAATAGGAAGGAGATCTGTGTAGTACCTTGCTTCAAAAGTCTACTGTTCTACAACAAAGCATTTAAATCAGGAGAGACCCCACTCAAGATATAAGATGCTGTCCAAGCATTCCAATTTTTATGGTCAAGGATATGCATGAATTGTGATAATAAACAGTGATACTCATCTGCATGTGTTTAATGTACATAACATAAGTAATCAAAGTACCTGTTTATAACAGTGCAAACTGGAAGCAGGCAACTGGTGCAAGATAACATGCAAAATTGAAATCCACAACCTCTGGGGATGGTTGAATGCTGGAAACACAGCTTTCCTGCATGATTTATGATGCCAAAAGTAACACATTAGCAGATGCCTCATAACCCAAACAACAAGAACAACCAACTGGAGCATTCTATTAGGTCCAAAGGAGGCCTGATGCTAAAGGCATCACTGGAAGTTGCATGCATATCTCTCTGTCTCTGTAACTCTATATAACTTCTGTGTGGGGAAAGTGATCAGGATTGTGGTGCATGGAGAGGGGATTAACTCTCCCGACTACACGGGTCCAATGAAAATCCCTCCCAGCTGCTATTTGCTGCTATTGGGAAGTTTTACCTGTAGCCAAATGGAACTTCATTTCCAAAGCAAATAGCAGCTTGGGGGGCAATTTTCATTTGGACTACAGCATTGAAAGAAAGAGGAAAAACCCCTCCACATGCACCATAGTCTGATCTTGATTGGGTCCCCATAGCAGCTACGTAGGGTTCAAAAAGAAAATGACACATTTAGCATCACACACCTAGTTTGGCCGTTCATAACTGATGATGTTAAACTTTTTTGAATAATCTGGGTTTGTGAAAAGGATATGTTTGGAGTTAGAAATTCCTATTTCATATTTCAGTTACAAATGCACTTGATGGCTTTGGGCAAGCCATTAGTTCTCAGCTTCAGCTCCTTCAACCATCCTACCACCTCCCCCTTGATACACACACCCCAATCACCAAGCAGCAAGAGACTCCAGGGTTTCCAGCACTTGCCCAGGGTTCAGTTTCCTTGGGATGAAGATCACTGGAGACTGGAGTGTGGTTAGGATGTACAGTTTTATTTCCACATATATACAACCTGAGCACTAGATGGAGGGGCTTGCAGCGTTAATACTCCAAAATATCTTGCCTCCCCATTAGGCTTTTAGGGGAGTCCCCAAAGCCATAGCTTTGGATTCAGCACAGAGAGTAAGTCAGGCCTCTGTTTCTTTCCAGCTCCAGATCAGACTAGACAAGGCTAGCTTCTGTTCCACCTATGGGATTACCTACAGCCAGGTGGGGGGCAGGCTTACCCTCTCCTGAAACAGCATCACAAGCCAGTTGTCCCTATGGCAACATGGCCAATTTTTTTGTCATGCAGATGGGGTGCTTGACAGACTTGGCCAAAGCCATTACCTTAACAAAGAAACTGGCTTGACTAGTTCAGTGGTCCCTTCTGCTACAAATTCCAACCTTTCAGCTAAAGAATCACAGGCTTGGAAGGCACCCAAAGACATCATCCAGACCAGCCTGCCAATCCAACAACAATAGCAACAAATACTGTCTACCCATTGCTGGAAAAAGGCTCCAAACTTCTATAATATAATGTCATTTGAAAAGTCATGCCATAGATGAAGAGGTTTGATTTGCCAACATTGCCCAAGGATTTTGCATTCTAAAGTTTCCAATGACATCTGAAAGCTGCCAATCCCATTTGTGACACAAGAACAACTTTGGAAATGGCATCATAGTGTAAGTCATTTGTTGTGATGCTCCACAGTAATATCATAACAGGCAATTAATGATATCTATACAGGAAGTGCAATACAGGAAGAGCAAAGAGACTGCAAGAATGAGGAGATCAGAGATCATGAAAAAGCCAGCTTGGCATCAGAAGGAAAGCTCAGTAACACTGCTGGTCATAATGATCAGCCCTTTACTAGTCTGTAATATAAACATGGTAATAATGCCAGCTCATTTTTACTATGCCTATTGTATATCTATGTATTGGATTTTCCTTATTGTAAACGACCTGTGGATAGTAAGTGGTCCATAAATTGACTAAACGAATAAATAAATGTGCAGGTGACAGAGGGGAGGACTTGGGAGGGTCCCATTGCTGTCAATGAGATTTACTTCTGAGTAGACATGCATAGGATAGATTGTGTACATGGATAAAAGTGCAGAATAAAGATTAGGATATTGGTGATGGATGATTGTTTTAGCAGATGAGCCATAGGTTTATCCACCAGGATTGTCCTTCTGCTCTTCTGTTATCTTCTCAGGCCTGAAGTTCAGCACATTACTTCCTATCCACTACTATTCAGCAAGAACACTTAAACAAATATCCACCTGATACTTTCATTCAAATGTCCTGTTATCTATTGTAACGTAGCATTCATGCAATGTTGCCAATACATAAAGAGAAACTATAGTCATTTGTGCTCAGCCATGAACCTTTGCTTTCATGAAAGTGTTTGACCCATCCAGCATTGCATTTGGAAATGTATTTTAGGAGCCCTCTACTAAAAGCCAGAACACTGATATGTCTTATGTTTTTAGCTGCTTTCCTAGGAAAGTGAGTGAACTGTAAACTTTGCTTGCTCTCCAAAGACAACATGAGCTCCTTATGAAGCTACCAAGACTAGAGTCTTGAAATTACCTCAGCAGCACTGCTAACGTACTTGCTATATTCATAAACTACCTAATAGGATAACATAAATTTTAAAAATTACTTGAATGGGGCACAGCCTTCTTTCTGAAGTATCTGAGAGTCAAATGTCTTAAGGCCAGGGTCGCCAACCCAGGGCTCAGGAGCATCAGTGTGCCTGCCAGTACTTCCTGTGATGCCCAGAAACGCTCTCAGTAAATATCCCATCAAAAATGCGCATAGTATGAAAGACTGTTTGCTCTTTCTGCTCAGCTCCTGTGTGCACTGGTTTGGCCTCCCTTATATAGAAAATGCATGCCTACATTCCACTGGATGCCACGATGCAAAGGTACCAAGAGCTTCCCTCTATAAGCAAGTGGCCTCCTCTACCCTATCACTTTTCTCTCTCATTCTCTATTCAAGGGGTTGCCAACTTTTCTTGGCTAGTTTCAATGGAAAAAGACACCTACATCAGCCATCTCTAGGTGTCTTTTTCCATTGAAACTAGCCAAGAAAGGTTGGCAACCCCTTGAATAGAGAATGAGAGAGAAAAGTGATAGGGTGGAGGAGGCAAAAGCCTTGCTTTGTAAGTGCTAGAGCCTAATACGCAAGATAGGGAGATAATGCAAAGAAAAAGCATCCCGCCCCTTCATGGAAAGCAGCCAATGGTTGATTCTGCTCCTCATAGCCCAGAATAGGCTATAATGGGCAGAAACAGGCCTGGATTTCTTTGGTCCTTTGAGCGGTTCACCTTTACTGGCATAGGTTCACAGGTCAGGAAAGAAAGGGTTAGCACTTACATGCCGTGTTTAGAAAGATTTGGGGGTCAAGGTGTTATGTTTCTGGTACCACATAACTCCTCCCCCAAATGTTTATCTGAAGTATAAAATCATCTTGCTTCAAAATGCAATAAACTATCCCAAAAGGCAGGTTTCTTTTTTTTCTAGTCTCCTATTTGCAATACCTGTTGCCTTCTTCAGGTATTCTAAATGTAGGTTAAGTAAACATATGGGAGGAGAATGAGTGTGCCAGCTCTGTTCCCCCCTCCCCTCCATCACTGTTCCCATAACACTCCAACTTGTAGAGGGTGAACCTTTGCAGCAGGGATCCTTCTGCCCTTGTGAAACTATTTGACATGTTTTAGAAAGCAGGGAAATCAGTTCCTCCCTTCGTTCAGTTCCCCTCCAGCTCAGGAATGGTGATAGGACGGAGCCAGCATACACGCCCCTGCCGTCCCCCATCATGTGATTAATTCACATGTAGATCACCTGAAGAAGGCTTATGTTGCAACAGTCTGTCACCCTCACACATACTATAGTTGATTTCATAATGTTTTAGCATAGCCTCATAACTGCCATTTCTTTTGTCTCCAAAATGGTCTGAAAATACATGATGAAACTCCATTATTGAAGGCAACCAAACAAATCTGGTCCTGAGTACTGACTGGATGGGAAAGACCACCTGTGAACCACATGCAAGCTACTCTGAGTTATCTGGAGGAAAAGCAAGTATAACAAATAAACATCTGCCTTTCCACCTCTGCTAACATCCATCATCACATCTGAACATGGGGTTTACATGCTTGGCTTTATGAGCCCTCCTTTTTTCTTTCTTTCTTTTTTACTTACAGTCTAGTTCCCTAATCGCTGCATCTCCCTGACTATGTAAACTATAGCCTTAAAAACATTACTAAGCATATAAATATATAGGAGTTTTACTGATTTTAATCTCTCTCCAGATTTCATTTTTTTTAATTGTGGGGGGTAATGTAGCATTTCAGAGTTAAATCTATGTTAATTTGCAGGGAAATAAAGAAGTTTTCCCTCTAAGGAAAAAAGTTGTGGCAAATTCTGTCCATCAGAATGGAACAAAAATCCATCAGGTATTTTGGCTCAGGCTGTTTGTCCCTTTGCCCCTCCTTTTCTATAAGATTCACATATAAGATTACCTACGTTTTCCATTTAAACCTAGCTGCCAAGCCACTCTCAAGACAAACGATTGGAAAAATTAAGCCTCCATCCTACTAGCGAAATCCCATTGGCCTTTTTCTGATGGGAACTTGGCCTCCCTGACATTCTTAAGACAAAGTATGAAAATAGCATGTTTCATTTCTTGGCAACCTGTAAAATTATTACTTTCATCTGTTTGCAGAACTAAATGATGATCTTATCTCAGGCAGATGACCCAGCTGCACTCTGGCTGGCTTAGGAGATTCATTATCCACCAGCTACTTGCAGAAAATGAATGATGGACAAGCCTTCCAATGCTGCATTGTCATATGAAGGAGTAAGATCTAGGTGGATAAATCTTGACAAAAGATTTCATTGACCCAACAATATATTTTCTACAGCGTAGCTCCAGAAATGTTTAATGCCTCTGAATGTGTACTGGCCAGAGTTGCAGTTACCCAACACAATATACAATCAAGACAGTGAATGCAATGAAAAGAACGATATATCTTTACTGCCCTCTTCAGGCTCTGTTGACTGCCATGCCTCTGCAGCAAATCAATAATTTCCATGGAGAACTATGAAACTAAGATTATCCTTAAGAGAGAATTCTGAAGGCTATTGGTTTATAATTCAACAGAATCAGGTGATACAGCTTTTCCCTAGAACAGGGGTGCCTAACCTGTGGTCCTCCAGATGTTATTGGACTTCAACTCCCATCAGCCTCAGGCAGCATAGCCAATGGTCAGGGAAGATGGAAGCTGTATCCAGCAATATCTGGAGCAGGGCTGGCCCAAGATATTTTGCTGCCTGAGGAAAGGAGAAGATAACACACACACACCCCAGAAAAAATAATATACAGAAGGCAACTGGGCTGGCAGTTAAACCATATTTCAACACTGGCAATAGGCTCCCTTAGGGGATGCAGGACAGGCAATGTGGCACACACAGCTCTGTCCTACAAAACTTTACTGCTTTGCCCTGCCCCCGCCCTGCCTCTACTGTCTGAGGCAGCCATCTCATGCTACCTAATGGTAGGGCTGGCTCTGATCTAGATGGCCACAGCTTAGCCACCCCGTCCTAGGGTATACCACTATGGGATGCAGGTTATGAGACTCGTGTTTGATGCTTCCCTGTACTTCAAAAAAAAATATCTCTGCTTATAAGGAGACTGGTATGCCAAGGAGAAGGTAATGTCCTGGAGATCTCCCTAATGTATCAGTTGCAGAAAAAATGTCTGGAGCGCACAGAAGAGTTGAAAATAGATTTGCAAGGCAACAAGCACTTTCCTAATCTTTCCAAACATCTCCATATTTCACATTAATACTACAGTCCTACACAAATCTGCTTAGAAGAAGGTTTTATACTAGTGAAATGTTTGTAATCAGTAGCTGCATGGCTGAAATTCAACTGGAGAAGCTTTTCCTAGCAAAGAGATGCAGTGATGAAAAGCTTCACTTAATGAATTTCTGTGACTGCTACAGATGCATCAGCCCTGACACAAAAGATGGTAACCCCAGGTAGCAGTTTGTAACAGAGGTGTCTTAAAATAATCCAGGCACCTCAAATAAGTGAGTCATGCAGCACACTTCAGACCAGAAGGGAAATTAAAGCTACCTTGGAACAAGATATGCAATCCAGAGAGAAAGAGAGAGCTGAGGTGAAGAGAAAAGGGCAGGAGTGAATCACAAGGCTTAAATATTCATTAGAAATATGGAGAAAGCAACACCTATATACAAGATCATAGCCTAGTTTTACAACATATTTAAACTGGATTAACTAGCTTGTTAGGGATGCACATTTCAGTCATTTGAAGAATCTAAATTGCCCTGGACAATTAGGGGTCTAGAACTCCAAACTGAACTACCTCTAGAAGACAGGCTACTAGGGTAGGAAACTAGGATAATATGTGTACCCTTGGCAACAGCTGAGCGTTCTCCCTCCACTTCTCTTCCTTGTTGCCGCAAATTCAGCCATACTTCTTTCTCTCCCTCCACAGAAAGAATATACCAAGTAGTTTATCAGGAAGGGGTTTCACCCCTTTGCTGATATACCACTTAGTACCTTCTGCCAGAATCCTGATAGCACTTTTCTTGACTGGTTGGAGCAGAGATGGAGAATGAGGACACATCATATATTTAAGGCACATTTAAAACACATCCCCCCTCCCAAGAATCCTCAGAAATGTCATTTGTTAAGGATGCTGGGAACTGTAGTTCTGCAAGCCTGCTCCACGAGCTAGAGGGAGCCCCAGCTGATGAAGCATCAAGGCCCCAGCTGACAAAGCATCAAGGCGAGTTAAGCAGCAGAGCGAAAAGAGGGTAAGTAGCTCCCATTTATTCCATTATTTAAATTGAAGTAAAACAGCTCAGAGAAATAACTAATAAGGGCAGCCCAAGGTCACCCTGAGCTAGGAGCCAAATCCTGAAAGAACCTATATCTTAGGAGACATATCCTAGGAGAAGGAAGCGTATAGAAAGCTAGTTTTCAACACCGCCCTAGCAGGAAAGCTTCAGGGGACACTGTAAACAAGGCTAAATTCCAGTCGGAGAGAAGGGGGAAAAGGAAACTCCACCGATACATACAGGGAGAGAGTCAGCTCAGTCCTTGCTAAAAAGGGCAGCTTCAGCCTTCCTGAAACACAACCACAAGCTCTGTTTCCCTAGGTTAAAGAAAGGTCAGGCTGTTCTAGGTGGGAAAACAACAAACACAAAAGACTTGCCTGGAAGGCGGAGCCCCTTGATTAGATTAAAAGCAGCCAAAAGCTTAAACAGCCCCGCCCCTCGCTCAGGAAGGAAGCCTGAGAGAATACTAAAGAGTTAAGCCCCAGCTGATAGCCATCAGCCTCAAGTAACACATCATTGGCTGGCAGCAGTAGCTGGGAGGAACCAGCCACACATATAAAGTCAGAGCACCCTAGCGAGGGAGCCTGCTCCACGAGTTGGAGGGAGCCCCAGCTGACAAAGTGTCAAGTTGAGTTCAGCAGCAGGGCGAGTTCAGCAGCAGGGCGAGTTCAGCAGCAGGGCGAGTTCAGCAGCAGGGCGAGTTCAGCAGCAGGGCGAGGAGGCCAGGGCCCCCCACTCTGCCCGTCTGTTCCCTGACCTCAACTAAACCTCAGTCTCCAACCCATTGACGTAATAAACCTTAAACAAAACTATGCAGATAAGAAGCCAGCAGGGGTGTGGGGGCTTTCCAGTGTTTTGCACCGCCTGCAGCATGTACGACTATCTGCCTGTTGGACAGAAATCGTGGGTATGCTCTCGGTGCAATGAGCTCCTAGCTCTCCGGGAATGACTTCATTTCCTTGAGGCCAAGGTGGCGGACCTGGAAAGCTGAGAGAGGCAGAGAGGTGTGTGGAGGAGGCCTTCAGGGACGTTATAGCTGTGTCCCACTCCAACGATGATAGCTCTCCTGCTATCATGGACAACGATGGTCTCGGGGAAGGAGAGCATCCAGCTGAGGAAGAGGGAAACAATCCCTTAGAAGGGACCCATTCCTTGGGGGATGAGCAGCTATCCTCTCGTGCCGAGGATATATCTCCAGGGGCTGGAGGGATCCTTGTAGTGGGTGATTCGATCATTAGGAACATAGACAGTGGGGTGTGTGATGGGCGTGTAGACCGCAAGGTGTTTTGCCTGCCTGGTGCGAAGGTTGCGGATATCGCCCGTCGTTTAGATAGTTTGGTAGACAGTGCTGGGAAGGAGTCAGTGGTCGTGGTGCACGTTGGCACCAACGACATGGGGAAATGCAGCCGTGAGGTCCTGGAAGCAAAATTTAGGTTGCTAGGTAGGATGCTGAAAGCCAGGACCTCCAAGGTGGCTTTCTCTGAAATGCTACCGGTTCCACGCGCAGGACCAGCCAGACAGGCCCAGCTTCGCAGTCTCAATGCGTGGATGAGACGATGGTGTCGGGTGGAAGGGTTTGGATTTGTTAGGCACTGGGGAACTTTTTGGAACAAGCCGGGCCTGTACAAAAGGGACGGGCTCCACTTGAACCAGAATGGAACCAGACTGCTGGCACTTAAAATTAAAAAGGTGGCAGAGCAGCTTTTAAACTGACTGAGGGGGGAAACCCGACGGGAGCTGAGAAAGGTCCGGTTCGGAATAAACCTCCCCCCTGAGATAAAAACCAAAGAAATGATGAAATTTTAAAAGGGGTAGGCCTAGAAGTAGGCATTGTGAGAGCAGGGGCACAGGATATAAATTCAGAAGAGCAAAATTACCACAGGCCTAACCACAAGTGCCAAAGACACTTGAAGAGAGACACTGCTTACAAGTGCCTGTACGCTAATGCTAGGAGCCTGCGAACCAAGATGGGAGAACTGGAGTGCTTGGTCTTAGAGGAGAGCATTGATATAGTGAGCATAACGGAGACCTGGTGGAATGGAGAAAACCAGTGGGATACGGTTATCCCTGGATATAAACTATATCGGAAGGACAGGGAAGGACGTATTGGTGGCGGAGTCGCTCTATACGTGAAAGAAGGCATTGAATCCAGCAAGCTCGAAACCCCAAAAGAGGCAGACTCCTCCACAGAATCGTTGTGGGTGGTGATACCATGCCCCAGGAGGGATTTAATACTGGGAACGATCTATCGTCCCCCTGATCAAAATGCTCAGGGAGACCTGGAGATGAGATATGAAATTGAGGAAGCATCCAAACTAGGAAATGTGGTAGTAATGGGTGACTTAAACTACCCAGACATAGACTGGCTGCATATGTGTTCCAGTCATGACAAAGAAGCAAAGTTTCTAGATATTCTAAATGACTATTCCCTAGACCAGTTGGTCATGGAACCGACCAGAGGGACGGCAACCCTGGACTTAATCCTCAGTGGGGACCGGGACCTGGTGCAAGATGTAAGTGTTGTTGAACCGATTGGGAGCAGTGACCACAGTGCTATTAAATTAAACATACATGTAACTGGCCAATTGCCAAGAAAATCCAACACGGTCACATTTGACTTCAAAAGAGGAAACTTCACAAAAATGAGGGGATTGGTAAAAAGAAAGCTGAAAAACAAAAGTCCAGAGGGTCACATCACTCGAAAATGCTTGGAAGTTGTTTAAAAACACTATATTAGAAGCTCAACTGGAGTGCATACCGCAGATCAGAAAAGGTACCGCCAGGGCCAAGAAGATGCCAGCATGGTTAACGAGCAAAGTCAAGGAAGCTCTTAGAGGCAAAAAGTCTTCCTTCAAAAAATGGAAGTCTTGTCCAAATGAAGAAAATAAAAAAGAACACAAACTCTGGCAAAAGAAATGCAAGAAGACAGTAAGGGATGCTAAAAAAGAATTTGAGCACATTGCTAAGAACATAAAAACCACCAACAAAAAATTCTATAAATACATTCAAAGCAGGAGACCATCTAGGGAGACAATTGGACCCTTGGATGATAAGGGAGTCAAAGGTGTACTAAAGAACGATCAGGAGATTGCAGAGAAGCTAAATGAATTCTTTGCATCTGTCTTCACAGTGGAAGATATAGGGCAGATCCCTGAACCTGAACTAACATTTGCAGGAAGGGATTCTGAGGAACTGAGACAAATAGTGGTAACGAGAGAGGAAGTTCTAAGCTTAATGGACAATATAAAAACTGACAAATCACCGGGCCCGGATGGCATCCACCCGAGAGTTCTCAAAGAACTCAAATGTGAAATTGCTGATCTGCTAACTAAAATATGTAACTTGTCCCTCGGGTCCTCCTCTGTGCCTGAGGACTGGAAAGTGGCAAATGTAATGCCAATCTTCAAAAAGGGATCCAGAGGGGATCCCGGAAATTACAGGCCAGTTAGCTTAACTTCTGTCCCTGGAAAACTGGTAGAAAGTATTATTAAAGCTAGATTAACTAAGCACATAGAAGAACAAGCCTTGCTGAAGCAGAGCCAGCATGGCTTCTGCAAGGGAAAGTCCTGTCTCAGTAACCTATTAGAATTCTTTGAGAGTGTCAACAAGCATATAGATAGAGGTGATCCAGTGGACATAGTGTACTTAGACTTTCAAAAAGCGTTTGACAAGGTACCTCACCAAAGGCTTCTGAGGAAGCTTAGCAGTCATGGAATAAGAGGAGAGGTCCTCTTGTGGATAAGAAATTGGTTAAGAAGCAGAAAGCAGAGAGTAGGAATAAACGGACAGTTCTCCCAATGGAGGGCTGTAGAAAGTGGAGTCCCTCAAGGATCGGTATTGGGACCTGTACTTTTCAACTTGTTCATTAATGACCTAGAATTAGGAGTGAGCAGTGAAGTGGCCAAGTTTGCTGATGACACTAAATTGTTCAGGGTTGTTAAAACAAAAAGGGATTGCGAAGAGCTCCAAAAAGACCTCTCCAAACTGAGTGAATGGGCAGAAAAATGGCAAATGCAATTCAATATAAACAAGTGTAAAATTATGCATATTGGAGCAAAAAATCTTAATTTCACATACACGCTCATGGGGTCTGAACTGGCGGTGACTGACCAGGAGAGAGACCTCGGGGTTGTAGTGGACAGCACGATGAAAATGTCAACCCAGTGTGCGGCAGCTGTGAAAAAGGCAAATTCCATGCTAGCAATAATTAGGAAAGGTATTGAAAATAAAACAGCCGATATCATAATGCCATTGTATAAATCTATGGTGCGGCCGCATTTGGAATACTGTGTACAGTTCTGGTCGCCTCATCTCAAAAAGGATATTATAGAGTTGGAAAAGGTTCAGAAGAGGGCAACCAGAATGATCAAGGGGATGGAGTGACTCCCTTACGAGGAAAGGTTGCAGCATTTGGGGCTTTTTAGTTTAGAGAAAAGGCGGGTCAGAGGAGACATGATAGAAGTGTATAAAATTATGCATGGCATTGAGAAAGTGGATAGAGAAAAGTTCTTCTCCCTCTCTCATAATACTAGAACTCGTGGACATTCAAAGAAGCTGAATGTTGGAAGATTCAGGACAGACAAAAGGAAGTACTTCTTTACTCAGCGCATAGTTAAACTATGGAATTTGCTCCCACCAGATGCAGTAATGGCCACCAGCTTGGATGGCTTTAAAAGAAGATTAGACAAATTCATGGAGGACAGGGCTATCAATGGCTACTAGCCATGATGGCTGTGCTCTGCCACCCTAGTCAGAGGCAGCATGCTTCTGAAAACCAGTTGCCGGAAGCCTCAGGAGGGGAGAGTGTTCTTGTACTCGGGTCCTGCTTGCGGGCTTCCCCCAGGCACCTGGTTGGCCACTGTGAGAACAGGATGCTGGACTAGATGGGCCACTGGCCTGATCCAGCAGGCTCTTCTTATGTTCTTATGTTCTTAAGGGGTAAACTACAAGTTCCCAGGATTCTTTGGGATGGAGGGGGGGAAAGGTGCTTTAAATGTATGACATATATGCAGCCAACAACAGTCTTGAAAAGCAGCTCAATATTATTATCCACATATTAGAGAAAGAAGGCTGGCAAAGGCTACTTTCACACATGGGACTAATTGCATTAGTTTAACGGATTAAAAAGGAAGCACTTCTGTCCCGATTTCTAAAACCCCTTTCACATTGCAGTACCTGTTGCGTTAAGGAACAGCAGTTTTTTCAGCTGATATAGTGGCATTTCGCGCAAAGGTCTTTCACACAGCTGCAGTGAATGTCTTGTTTTCATCTCTCACCCATTATACACATGTGTATTGTTCCCCACTGCTGTGTAGGAGGTCTAAGATCTTGTCCTTTTGCCATGCAAGCCCTCTCCCTTTAGGATCTGACTTTTAAAATTATTTTAGTTGTATAGACACAGGGGTGTGTGCTGCTGCTATCTGCGCTGATGCCAGAATACCAGTACAACTTTCGTCAGGCAAAAAACCCGGCGCAACTAAAGGGCAAGAACGCACTGCATGCTGGGATGCCTGTCACATGAGCGGCTGCAGCTAGCAAAAAAATCCTGCAATCTTCCGGGTTCCCAGCCTTGCTAACGGATTATTTCTGGTATCATTTATCACAGAAATTTGCACTAAACTTGCACTACATTCCACTAGAATATTGCAGTTGGCTTGTGCCTCATGTGAAAGTTCAAATATAATGCGCAAATTACCAGGTAAGATATCGTCAGAATAACAGAATAAAGTGCAGTGTGAAAGCAGCCAAAGAGTGGCTTCAAACCATCCACTTGAACGAAGGACTTCCAAGATCGAAGTTCACTTTCTTAACCACTAAAACTGTAAACATTAAATCTTTAAAATACAGCTGTCTGGGATGGGAGGGTACAATTCCCATCTGCCACTCGTGTATATTTTTGTCAGGGAGGAAGCTGGGCTATTGGTGGCACAGGAAATCTGGGAGAAGAGGAAGGGCAGACAAACCATGTGGGCATTTCAGGGCACTTCCACACAGTAGGTTACTGTGAACTCGGTGAAGCCTGTGCATCCAAGTTCTGTGCAGGATCCACATGACGCCATCCTCATCCAAATGCCACCCCATATTATTTTCCTCTTTAATCCTGCTGGGAAGAATGGTGGGATATAAATCAAATAATAAATAAAATAAAATAAATAATCCAGATTCACCCTTTTTGTGGGAAATCCAATTTTTTAAAAAATGAAAATCCAGATTAAACTGGGGTAGGGGGTAGGCTATAGGATGGTATTTTGAGGTGGATGGTGTTCTGACCCTGCAGAACATTTTCGTGCATGAGCCTCACTGTGTCCACAATAAACTGCCCCTGTGGAAGTGCCCTCAGGGACAGAGAAGAGAAAACAAAAAAGCCATAAAACATTATACATTGCACAGCCAAGGAGCTTTAAGGAGGAGCTCTTAATCTGCCTATTAGCAACCTCTTCCTGTTTAGAAGGGCTGCTGGCAGGCTGGAGCCAAAGCCAGGAAATTCAAATGGCAGAGGGCAGGCTTGCATTCCAAGACAGGGCGAGGCAGACAAACCAGAGGTAAACACACACAAATATATGCATGGAGATGGCTACATGTGTGGTTTGCCCTTGGGCAGGCATATGGCTGAGTATGTCGGAAAAGTAAAACGAGAAATGTCCCTCAGTCTATACCTGTCAAATGGAATGGGCTCCAGTTTCAAAAGCCTGCCAGGCTTACAGCAAATTCCCATTTGCCCTTGTTTCATCTTCTCATGCCTCAGCCAGTTTTAAGTCTGCACACCATGGAAATATAAATTAACATTTCAGAAGCATGTTAATATCAGTCAATCCACAAAAATCTGATAATCTATTGTGTCCACTTCCACTAATATTCTATTTCTATTCAAAAAGCCAAGCTGAGTGTATTTTGCAAGATTTATTCCTCCATATAAAAATCTCGACTCCAGGCTCACAGAACTAAAGTACATCCCTTGACATCAAACTTAAATGTTAATGTATATTTTATTATAATATGTTGGAATGAGAATTTAATTTCTCTGCAGTGTTTCCATCTAGCCAGCCGCCCCTTACTATTTTCCCCTTTCTTCCCATCTCTGTCCTTCTCCTTAAATAAACAAACAGATATAACAGAAACAATACTCTGCATTTTATGTACCACTTTTTAAATGTTCCCAACATACTGCACTTCCACTTCCTCAGTGGCAATCAAGATAGTTATTGAGAAATGGTGTCTGCCAATGTGTTCATGCTCGGTCAGATGTAATTACTTTCTCCATGTGGCCGTATCTATAGGAATCATATGGAGAGTTTAAAGCATCCAAACTTGGAGGTGTCAGTGGTCCTTCAGCCCTGTTGGCAGCTTTGCTAACTAATTAATTACAGCACAGTCATATGCAGTGTTTATTCAGAAGCAAGTGTTTAATTGAATTGTGTTCAATGGGGGTTGCTACCAGGTAAGTGCATAAGGACTGTAGCCTTAGAAGACCACAAATGGCACTATCAGACCACACAGGGGATACAATATTAACTTCTTATATAGGGAAATTTAGTTTTTACATCATGGCATATCAAGAAAAGATATTCTGCTGTGTAAGATCTGATTAGTCCAAATAATGACTCCTTCCATGAACAGAAGGCACTTTGGGATTATTTTTTCCTTCAAGAAGTCGGGTGTGCACAAGTTTCAGAAGGATAATATAATACTGGTTGGTTGGTTTGAAAGCAGGGGTTCATGGGCATGTTTGTACAGGCACGGCTACAATAGGACTTCAGTCCATTCTTCTCACAAGCTGCCCACTCTGCTGTACTATTACAAGGCAAACATGCCAAGACTAATGGCAGCCAGGCAACTGCCTGGCCTGGGCAGAAAGAGAAGGGCGGCAGCAGCAGTAGGTAAACCTACAATTTCTCTTACATTCCTACCTTGTGATTCAAAGGATTTGCAGAAATTCAGAGATAGGAAAGCCTTTATGAAGCTTGGTGAAACTTGATGCATATAGCTACTTTTGAAGATACAGGAATAGGCCATATTCTGGGCATATCTGTCGTGGTTTAAAAGAGGTAGAAGATCTTATACATATTATGATCTATTGTGTTTTGTAAAATGTGCTGAGGGAACAATATTTGGGTTCTTGGTAGGTATGTGAGGAAGCCTGTCTAGGAGTCTATTACCTATCTACTATGCGGGAAAAAATAGATATATAACTATTAGGCCTGCACCTTTTCTTTCTGCAGTAACTGATGTTAGGGAGAAAATGTTAAATGTTAAAGAAGAATGATGTGTCTTGCTCAGGAGATTTAGAATTTTCTGCTTTTTATTTGGGCATTTGATTTATGTTAACTTCTGTTGCTTTTATACACATCTGTATTTCCTTTTGCTTGTCAAATTTTTGCTTTATAATGGTCTATTATTATTGTTGTTGTTGTTGTTGTTGTTGTCTTTATTTATACCCCACCATCCTTCCAAAACTGGAACTCGCGGCGGCTTCCAAATAAAAAACACATATAATTAAAACATACAGAGTCTAGATTAAAATAAAATTAAACTAATTCCAATATTAAAACCATTCATACTTATAGCTAAAAGAGAATCAAAAAACCAGTTTAAAAATGGAGGAATTAAGCATTAGCAATATAGTTCCCGTCAAGCCCTATCTTTAGCAGCCGTCAATACCAAAGGCTTGTCGGAATTGAAAGGTCTTTGCTTGACGCCAGAAGGACTGCAAGGAGGGGGTCATTCTTACATCCCTAGGAAGGGAACTCCAAAGCCTAGGGGCAGCCTAGGGGCAACCACCGAGAAGGCCCTATCATGCGTCCCCACCAGTTGTACTTGAGAGAGTACTGCTGCCAAGAAAGGTGCAAAGTGCAGAGGATTCAGGGGGCACATCATTTGGTTACTGGGAGTGCTTCTGCCTTAGTTCCTAACCCTACTTATATCTTGGGATCAGGGCACTTTTTCTTCCCCTTTTCTGTTGTTTGAGTCTACTCAGGGCCAGCACCAGAGGGCAGCCAGGTTGGGCCCTGGCCAAGGGTCCCTGCAGCCCAGAGGGGCCCCTGAAGGACCCCTCCTTAGGGTGGGAGGATGGTGCTCCCATTCCATGATCCATCTAGTCCTGCAACCCAACCCTGCCATGTATCACAGAGAGGGAGTTCCCAGGCATCCCCCAATACAGACAGTGCAGGCTTTAATAAGCCCACCTGCACACCCCAACTTAACTCTCCCATCACCCAAGATGCCTGCCATCATCCAAGATGGCAATGGCAAAGGGGGCTTCCCTAACGGGTTAATGCCCCTGCTGCCATCTTGGTTGATGGCAGGTATGCAGGCTACACAACATGAAAAGTAGGTGGGGCACGCCGGTGGGCTTATTAGCCCTGCGCCATCTGTATCGAGGAGGTGTTGACTACAGTGCTGTGGACCCAGGGCAGGCTGGTGCCCAAGGGCCCAGTCATGCCTAGTGCCGGCCCTGAGTCTAGTCACAATATTACATACACACACAGAGTCACACATCAAAAAGGCATGTATGCATTTCAGTACTGGTGCACACAAGAGTATTTTAATTTAAAAATAAAACTGGCAAGGCTACGTTGAAACTGACAAGACTTTGCCCCACCTTTCCCTCTATGCAACTGTTATAGACACAAGAACCCTATTTTCCTTGTCCTTTGTACCTGGTCAGGTGCCACTGCTGATAATAGCAGTTGTGAGTTCTTCATAGGGATGGGCAAATTTGCCCATTTTGGTTTCTCTCAGCTTTTCATTTTTCTCACCTTCCATTTAGTTCTCCACTTGTCCACACCTGTTTAAGTCTTTGTGAAAATTCATCAGCATGTTAATGCAAATTGTTGATTGCAAATAATGCATATTTATGATATTTTCACTAACATATGCATTTTTATTCAAATTTTACCCTAATACATGCATTTTGTACACATTATTTGGCTGGAGAACTGCATTGCAAAATTCAGAGAAGTGCAAATTTAGAAGGATGGCTATGTTTTGGTTCACCTATTGTTTTGAAAAGTACAAATTAGGTAGGTAAACTATTTCCATGATGTGGACAGTCTCAGCCTGCCTCTAGACTGACACTATTTTGCAGAAGGGATTCTAAGGCATACCAGAAGTTTAGATTTATGCAATTAAAAGTGTGTTAAAATACTCTGTCACCCTAGCACAACAAATCTACTTTTAAAAAGAAACAGACTTGTTGCTATCAGTGATGGGGAAATGCACTAAAAGGTATGGGACGAAATGATGTGTAAAAATCGCACAAGCAAATCAGGATGAATCTCACTGTTGTATAACTGCTGCACAAACTAATCAGAACACATGCTCAATAAAGGCCAGACATACTCTACTCTGTGCAGGCATTGTACAAGCAAATCACAATGAATGCTCAATAAACAGGCCATCTGGAGGAATCCCTAGTCCAGCAAAGGTAATAGCATGTGTGGCCCCAAGTGCTAGATGCAAGGATCCAGCAATAGGAGCCACTAGCACAGGGCCTTATGGCACGTGTAAGCCCGGTCCAGAGAGGAAATTATGCATAGAAGCCTGATTCTGAACAGAGATTTCCTTTGATGGATTATAGGACTAAAATACAATCCTGTATCCAACCTAATCAAATCCAGTCAAATCAATAGCCTTAAGCACATGTAATCAACAGACACAAATTACATTTGAGGTCAACATGCAGGGGCAATTCACAGTCATTTTCTTCCCCAGAGCCCTATGAGTGACAGAAGTGCCTTCTTTTATGAATATTTTATAGCTACAGATAGAACACATCTTTCACACTTCTCAGAGTAAGTTTTAAAAAATAACATCATCAAGCAGAAATAAGATGCCAACAGTGCTTTGTTTCATTCAGACAGGCAATAACAAGAGTGTTTGATTTCTTTCCAAATTTTCCCCTAATGAGTGGTATAAAATGTGAAAAAGCAGGCTCTATTCCTCCTGTTCCTCTTAAACTGTCTGTTTCCTGATTTCAACGGGCCCCCTAGTTACCCAGCTTTGAACACTGTTTATTGTTTTTTACCTTTCCTTTTTGCCCCCCAATTTGAATGATTATTTTATCAGATTCCCAAACCTTTTTGAACCAAGTAGGCATGCATTGCTTTGACTGATTTGTATACAAGCTCAGAGAGCAAGAGAGAGACTTATGCAAGCCATATTGAAAGCACGGGATGGTTGTGCATGGTAGATTTTGTGTAAGAGTGCTCACATGCCAATTCCTGTAATTATATTTACAGTATAACATCATTTCCTTAAGAACTTCTCTAGGAATAATAGATGGGGCAAAAAGGACATTTTTTTAACTAGGAGTTTCTCCTTCTCTTGAAATGGAAAGATGGATTATACCTATTGAAAGGGATCGATCTGGGCTAAAGATTGGGTGAGGAACTTGTCGTCCTCAAGATGTTGTACGGCTACAGCTCCCATTATCCATGGTCATTTGCCATGCAGGGTGGAGCTGATGGGACGCAGGGGGGGGGCACAGGTAAGGATGGAGAAAAAAATTGATTCAATTCACATTAAAGATGAACTCATTCAAACATTCTGAAATACTTGAACTGAAATGCCGCCATCAAAATTCACTCTTCTCTGTAGTTTACAATCCAGTCTCCAACTTTGTAATCACATGTACAAAAATGTGCATACTAGGGTAAATTGTGCATATAAATGCATAGTGATTACAACATATAAAATGCATTATATTAGGGAAAATTACTCTGCAAAACTGTGTATAGTAGGAGAACTTTACACTAAAATGCTGAGGAATTTTCATGAGGTCTTTAAAAAAAAGCCAACTGATATGGAACTTAAAATTAGAAAAAATGAGGAAACTGAGAGAAATCAAAATGTGATGTATGCACCCATCCCTAGCCACAGGTTCCCCATCCCTGGTCTTTCTAGTCTAGCATTCTGTTTCTACCAGTGGCCTGCCAGATGTCTCTAAGAAGGTTTCAAGCAGGTCTGAAGGCAGCAACATGCCTCTGTTGTTCATCCTCAGCATCTGAGAGTCCGGTGAATATGTTCTCTATGGAGATCCCATTTAACTATTATGGCTAACAGCAACTGCCTCCCCTAGTAAAGACCAAGCCAAGCTTTCAAACTTTCCAAGGAAACAACACTGCCTGTTCAATGACCAGCAGATTGTCACTTGTTGACCACACAGTAGTGGGTGTTCTCAGTAGTACAACCATAGATGTGGAAACCCAGAAAAAAACAAAAAATTCAAGGTGGGGGAGAACTGTTTTTTTTTTCAGGTTTTCTTTTCTTTTCACTTTTTATTTGGAGGGGGGAAATGGAGAAAAGCTTTTTGGGGAATTTTTCTGGGTCTTTTTCCCAAGCTTCACATCTCTAGGTAGAACCCACCCTTTGGAACTCCTCCCCCCTCCCAGGTAGTTCAAGAAACAGTAACCAGCTTTAAATGTCTCTTTAAGATATAAATGCTTTCCTGGACTATGATTCCTAATTCTTTTTTATTTTTGTGCACTACTTAGTTTTATCCATTCTGTGGTATACATATATTTCTGTTTTTATTTAGCTTTTTAAAAAGTCTTATTTGAATGTTGTTGCTTCATTTTTATATTAATTTTATTGTGTTTTCCCTGACAATATTTAATGTAAGCTCCTTATAGATTTATTTTTATACTAATAAACATTAATGTGTATAAACATTAGGAATACATAAAAGCCATGCTGATAGACCAAGCATTCATGTAGTTAGGAGGCTTTCATGACCACCAGCAAAGATTATGGTCATCATCACATCTTGAGTTAGTGAATTCCCATCTAAACCATCACATCTTAGGGTAGCACATTACACAAGTTGAAATGGAAAATGGACTGCCTTCAAGTTGATCCCGACTTATGCCGACCCTATGAACAGGGGTTTCATGGTAAGCGGTATTCAGAGGAGGTTTACCATTGCCTCCCTCTGAGGCTAGCCCTCCCCAGCTGGCTAGGGCCTGCTCAGCTTGCCACAGCTGCACAAGCCAGCCCCTTCCTTGTCTGCAACTGCCAGCTGTGGGCAATTGGGCTACTTGAGACTATGCAGCTTGCCCACGGCTGCACAGGTGGCAGGGCACGTAACCCCTCAGCCACTCACTGTGGGGGTGATCTTTAGCTGGCTGTTGACACCCAGGAGACACGAGTGGGGATTTGAACTCGCAGACTCTGGACTCCCTGCCAGGCTCTCCTCCCCACTGTGGTATGCCAGCTCCATTTACACACAAGTTAATTATGTACAGTATGAAAGTGTGCTTGCTTCTCCTTTTCCTAAATTAATTGCCGACCAGTTTCATTGGGGGAAACTGAATGATAAAATATTTTTTCTCCTCTTCTGCTCCCTCTGCACCATTTTGTATCTAGAGAGCTCCACAAGTGCCACTCACAAAAACAAGCAAGCTTCTTGCAGAGAAAAATCTGAACATATGTAAGTTTAGCGAACACCAAAAGAATTATTGTATCAATAACAGAATGGAGACTTTCTAGCTGCAGCATTTGAGATTTGTTGCAAAATTTGCATACTTCTTGGCTGTAATCACCACTAAACGAATATACTTCATGCTGGCAATATTTCTTATGCAGGTTGTATCTTTTGAACATATAAAAAGAGCCCACACACACGTCTCTCTCTCTCTCTCTCTCTTCTCCCAAAGGATCTCACATAGTTTCCTTTTCCAGGCCTGTGGAGTAATACATGTGAGTAAACCAACACTTTTTAGTGGTGTTTTTATTTATTATTTATTTATTTTTAAACACAGGATTCAATTAATTCGATAGCATTTATGTAGGCCACATCAACTCCATGTGAACAGGTCAGTGCAATGCTCCACATATTCCCCAGAACAGAAAGCAATATTGTACACACTTCCCTCAAACAGCATGTTGCAGCCTACAACTGCACAGTTTTTTTATTCATTGGTTTTTGCAAAAGTAGTGAGTTGGTGGCAGTTCTGAATTTGAGCCCAAATCACACTGGTTTTGTTTTCCTTAGCTGTGTGTTGTCTTGTTCTTATTGGAGTTTCTTTGCACAAATTCCAAGGGTGCTTTTCAGAAAAGGACTTTATAAATGATACAGATGATCAGCTAATAGAAGCATTTGATAGCTGTCTTATGCCATGACCTTTATCTCCAATCCTGATCTATCCCTCAGGAAGCAAAAGGTCATCAAAGGATACAGCCATAATAAATTCTCATTCTCTCACTCACTCCACCACCTGCACTCCCCAGACAGTTAAATTCACAGGCAGATAGAGACTGACATAAATGGGGTCATCGCTGGGCTTTACCATTTTTATCCATTCCTTTTCTCATCACAGGCAAAAAAGTGCCAAATGTCAACGCACACATCCTCTCCATTCAGCATCCTTCCATTTGCATTTGTGCAATCTCACTGACATGGAAAAAAGGCAATCCAAAAAAAGGGGCCCATAAGATCTGCCCTTTCTCATGTGTTTTCATTGCTCACAAGTCCTGTTCAGTGGACAAGAAGAAAAACTGAAAGAGTGATTAGACTGTGTGATTGGCAGTAGCCATATGGGAGAGGCACGGTGGCCACATGCACTGGCTTCAATAGAATGGCTACCTCTCTTACGGAATGGGCACATGGTGCCTTAAAGGCCTTGCCAGGAAAAAGCTCTGCACAAATGAGCATTGTCTTGATGGAGCAGACCAAGGGCTCATCTAGTCCAACTTTCCACACCGAATTGCCAGGTCCCTCTAGAATAGGGGTAGCCATCCAAATGTTTTGGACTACAATTCCTATCATCCCGACCATCAGCCATGCTGATTGGGATGAAGAGAGTTGCAGTCCACAACATCTGGAGAGCACCACGTTGGCTGTCCCTGCCCCACAGCCAGGACATGAAGGTAACAGTCATCTCTGCTTTTGTGTTCAACACTGGACCAAACAGGAGTGTCAGGTAAGGACAAAAGCTTTCCTATATTGTTGTACATTTAGCATTTGTGACTATCCAAAGCAAAAGGGAACTTAGTCTAGTGCCTAAGTCAACCATGTCCCCCTGCCATCAGCAGGATGGTGGATCAGCACAAGGAATGAGGATTTGTTCTTGTAGTGGCATCAAGACAATTCAATGCCCTGCCCAAGGAAGTTCACTTGGCCCCACTGTTATTTACCTTTAGGCAAGGAACTAAGCTTATATTTTTCACTAGGTGTTTATAATTTCTGCCTTTTACAATGGGTCTTTGACTGCTGCTGTATGTACAAATACTGTGATTTTACTATTGTTTTAGTCTTGTTATAAATTGATAATTTTGGATTTATTTCTAATTGTTATTGTATTTATTTGCCACCTTGAGATTAATGTCATAGAAAGGTGGACTAGAAGTGTTGGAAGTAAATAAGTACAGGCATACCCTGCTTAACATCGCTTCACTTAACGTCGCCTCGCTATAACGTACATGCTCCATACGCCACCATACCCCGCTTAACGTACGTGTGCTTTGCAATTACGGACACTTAATGGCATGACGCCGCTGCCATCTAGTGCCGATTGCAGTGCAGTACATGTATAGATAATTGCTTCACTTTAAGTACATTTTCACTTTACATACACGCTCCGGTCCCATTGCGTATGTTAAAGTGGGGTATGCCTGTATAAGCAAACGCAGGCAGACTCCAGCTATGTTATGTATCAATTACTGATTTGATTATTGTGCTGGGTTTATACCTAACACTGGAGCACAGCATTCAATTGTATTATCTGGTTCATACAAAAGCAGCTTTCTTGCTTTGAAAGTGGATGTAACAACATATATTAAGTTCTGATATTCTAAAAATTGTAGTATTTGGAAGTTAGATATGAATAGCAGTGGCAAAAAATTCACACAGCATAGCAACAGTTCAGAAGCTTCAGCTGGTGCAGAACGCAGCTGCCAGATTATTGACGAGGACCAGTCGGTCTTCGCATATAACACCTGTCCTGGCGCGTCTGCACTGGCTTCCTATTTGCTTCCGGGCGAGATTCAAGGTGCTGGTTTTGACCTATAAAGCCTTACACGGCGTGGGACCTCAATACCTTGCGGAACGCCTCTCTCGCTATGAACCTACCCGTTCACTTCGTTCAGAATCTAAGGCCCTCCTCCGGGTACCAACCCATCAGGAAGCCCGGAGGGTGGTTACGAGATCTAGGGCCTTTTCTGTGGTGGCCCCTGAGTTGTGGAACAGCCTCCCCGAAAAGGTACGCCTGGCGCCTACACTTCCATCTTTTCGGCGCCAGGTAAAGACCTTTTTATGCTCCCAGGCATTTTAATCTTCTTAACTTTTTTAATCTTTTAATCTGTATTTTAATTTTTGTAGTATTTATTTTGTTTTTGCTGTGCTTTTCGTGGTTTGTTTGTATATGTTTTTGTACTTTTATTATGATATATTGTATTTTATTTTGTTTGTTCACCGCCCTGAGAGCTATTTCGCTAAGGGCGGTATATAAATTGAAATAATAAAATAAATAATATAAATAAACTAAGAGTGCAAAAGTGTAGAGCACCAAGGAACAGCATAACAGCTGAGAGTGCAGAGTGTGAGTCAAGAAGTCACTGGCTCAAAACTCACCTCAGCTGCAAACCCACAAGTTGGCCTATTTATTTATGGACTGCCTTCAAGTCGATTCCGACTTATGGCGACCCTATGAATAGGGTTTTAATGGTAAGCGGTATTCAGAGGGGGTTTACCATTGCCTTCTCCTGAGGCTGACAGGCAGTGACTGGCCCAAGGTCACCCAGTAAGCTTCATGGTTGTGTGGGGATTCAAACCCTAGTCTCCCAGGTCATAGTCCAACACCTTAACCACTACACCACACTGGCTCTCACAAGTTGGCCTAAGGCAACCGTAAATTCATTCAGGTGGTTGAGAAAGGAAAAACCAGGTGGAAGTGACAGGGGCTGCAGAATCACTTGTTGCTTCAAAAGCAGCCAGACCATTTTCTCTCGCTGCCCATAACTGGACACACCTCCCTTCCCCACTGCTTATTAAGGCTGTCCATAGAAAAGCATTGGGCTGATCACTGTGTCTCAGGCTGCAACTTTCAGGGTTTTGGAGTAAAAGGGGGCAGAGTTTTACTAGTGTTGTGTGTCCCTGCATTCAGAAAATGGAGGCACACTGAAGCCAGCACAACCACAAGTGTGGCTCTACCCAGGGAAAAGAGAGTGGCAGAAAGAGAGAGAAGAGGTAGCTTGCCCACTTCTGGCTGCAGCCATGTCCACTTTCCAGCTCTAGTTTAGCTCACGATTAGCATGTGCCCCACCTCTGGCCAGAGGGGATCTGATCCTTGATTAAAAAAAGGTTTCCCACCCTTGGCCCACAGCAAGCCTCTCTTCTATGTTAATCCCTCTGATTGCAAGATAGGGATAATGAAAACAATGGCCTACCTTACAGTGCTGTTGTAGGGATCACTGGTAGGTATCATCTATACTTTTTTTATTTTGTGGCACCTGGTGAAAAGGAATGCATTTTGTAGGTAACAAGTATTTTTCATATTTATTTAGTAGAAATTACCTAATTCCATGGAAGTAGATTGCTCAAACAAATTTATCCTTTACAGTGCAATAGTATGCCTGTATACATCAAAGTAAAACCTTGTATATTCAATGGGGCTTAATCGGGTAAACATGTATAGGATTGCATCCTTACTCCTCTTCTATGAGCCTGATAGGTAGGTTAATGGTGCAGCAATATTTGAGTCTCAATTGTGACATCCAAGTGATAAAATAAAAGTGATAGTTAAAATGCTTTATAGCATTCTGGTGCTATAAAAGATTTAAACAATAATTTAGACAAGATGTAATTAAGCGAACAGGGCTAATAAAACTCTGTTGGAATATTCTCAAGATGTAAAAATGTGAATACCCCCTGAAGTATACTTTGTCACTGATGTCTGCCTATTCTTGAGGTCCCTTCACTTGAATACACATGTGCTGTCATTCTGTGATGGCTTAGCTAATGGGACATCCATGTTACTGTTGAATATTTCATTAGCATAGGCTTCTTGCTTGTAGCAGTTGTCAAAGGCATCACAGCTGATATGATTTCTTAGTGCTGAAGCTTGCATTTTTCTAGTCTGTTGAATGTCTTCTGGTATAGACCCTTTTTTTAAATTGTTTTTATTGATTTCATAGTAATTTAACATGAATAATATAATGATACAAAAAGACATCAATTTAACTTTAATACCCTCCCCCCTCCCCCCACTTTAGAGCCAATTCCTGTTTTGATTCGGTTTATGTGCTATGTTATGGAAAGTATATTGGTAAGTATTGGTATACAGGTGATTATTGTAGTGAATGAAAATTAAATACAATATTAACATGAGATGGTTTAAAATTGTAGGAGTATTATTATTCGTTTAGGAAAACCAGATAGTTTTTGCAGATGAAGAAAGCTGGGTATGTAGGTCTCGTTGTGAGGTGTATTCCATGTAGTTCCACCATACTGACGTGAACAATTCCGGTTTTGCAGCACCTCTTAGAAATCGAAGATGCAGCGTGATTTTGTCCAATATAGCTATCGTCCATATTTTGTTGAACCAAATCTGCAAGTTAAGTCCATCTTGATTTTTCCAGTATTGTAATATTGTTAGTCTCGCTGCTATGAGTAGTTTACATAGCAGATGTTTTGATTTTAATGTTTTGTTTTCATCTGGTATAGACCCTTTTCTGTAGGACTAAAAAAAAAAAGACAGGTGTCTGAATCTGCTGGCTCCACCGTGTGTGGGGTTTCCAATGTGCTCAACATGAAACAAGGATTAGATGAATTCACTTTCATCACTGAAGCTTGCCTGAAGCACCGTATATGCACTGGAGCCTTGTAGCACTTTCTCCCACCCATAGATTCCTTTCCGATGTTAATTCTTTATAATGCCATTTTGTAAGTCAAAGTTATTTTTTCCATTACCATTTATGAAGCACTCATATTCTGTGGGTGTTAATTTTTTTAATTCCAATTTTATTAGGAAAAAATAGCGGGGTGGAAAGGGGGAAGAAGGAAAGGAAAAAAAGGAAACCTATCAGCCCACATTAACAGAATATTTAAATATCTATATATATCCATTTAGTCTACACATATAGATCAATATATGCCATCCAAATGTCCAAAGTTGGTATGTATTGAAGATGTGCTCAAAGGCAGCAAGGGAGTTTAAGTTATCATACCATTGTATAATAGTTGGTGGGTATTTGTTCTTCCAGGCTCAAAATATGAGTCTCTTAGTGACCATTAGGACATGTAAAGTCCATTCTTGTTGCCCTGCCATTAATCCCCACACAACAGGAATATAATTTAAAGGTACTTCCGGGGAAATGGCCACTAGCAGGCAGCCAGCATTTCGACAGCTCTGTAGTGTTCTTTACTTTTAAAAACAGTTTAAAACCACTGAACTAATCATCGACACTTGCCTTCCTGCTGCTTTTATCACCTTTTATCTCTTACTGCACCAATTACTTCTGAAAAGCCTCAAATTTGTTGTCTTTTGGCTGACGGAGAGTGAAAGTCTACACAGCGTCTTATCTTACCTTCTTCTCCCTCCTCCTCCCGTCTGGACTTGCTCACAACGTGGAGCACTAACAAGCACCAACAAGCACTAACAAGTAAACAAAGAATATAAACTATAAACTATTTCATAAGCTTCTTAACACCTCCACTAACATTAAGGAACAGGTTGCTTACTTAGCTGCATGGCTGCAGGAAACTCACCCTATTTTGCTCCCTCTTTGCACTATCTAACCTCGCTTATTTAAAACAATAGCTGGAATTATGGTTTATACTAGGAGGGACTGTAAAATCCTGGGGTTGGCCCCATCGGAGCTTGTTCTTTATACTAGGAAACTCAAGCAAGCAAAAATAAATCATTTTTTAATCTCTAAAGAACAACCAGAGAACCCAGAGGATACGGTAGATGAAAAGAGGCTTAAGGGAAGTGAGGCCAGTATATCTAGAACCCCCAGTAAAGACGAAAACAGAGCCAGCACTCCCACAGCACAAGCGGAAGATACTCCTCCCTTGGCAAATACTCCCTGGACTGGTCGCTGGACCTTAATAGAGCACTACAAACAGAGGCTGCTGTCCCTTCTTTCCCTAATCTTGCATGGGAGCTTGCTGTTGCAGAAAATCTGGAGCAGACGGAAGCTCCTCTTGTGGCCAAAGACCTGACTGAGCTGAAAGTCGGGTGTCAATGTATATCTAGCCACCCAACTTGTAATGATGTATCACCCAATACAAACTCATACACCCCTCTTGAGCCATCAAACGAGGAGAATCCATTGATTACGGTCAGCAAGTTTCCACTCAAATGCTGGTTTCTTATATTAGCCAAGGACATTGATATTGTCAAGACCTTTCTGTCTGAATCTAATAAACTTTTATCTACACTAGTGGAGGCTCACAGTAAGCTTACCCGATGGTCTGGTAATGCATCAAGGGGAACTCAGACTTCCATAAGTTGCATGCAAACAACGCGAAGGGATAAGCCCAAGAGCCACGGCACTAAGATGCCCAGGAATTCTTCCAGCAACAAACGAAATAAGCAATGTAATAGCGTCAAGAAGAACATCACCTCCAAGAAAAGCAAGAACATCAAGCAGCCAAAGTTTAAACATTATAGCAAAATGAACTTTGCCAAACTCTTTCAACTATTGGACGCTATCCCTAACTTGAAGAGTGATCGGAGGTTAAAACCTGCAGTACAGCTGGAACGCATGAAAGACAACAAATCTGCCCTTAACTGTAAAGTTACATCCCCTTCTCTTTTACCTCCTGCATCCCCCACCCCTCACCAGTGTCAGACCTCAGACCAGCAAGATCCTTGGTCGCTCACATTCCTGGATACCAAATTAGTCCAGTGCCGACCCCCTGAGACCAAATGGACTTTAGTTCTTAACCGTCAGAAACTTGTGCTGTCCAGCTACCCTAAACCGCCGGGTCGCATTGTACTTAACGAACGCAAAACTCACCTTTTGGGAACATTTGAAACTGTTATACCAGGCCTTTTCTCTCCCGGAGATATATTGAATGTGGAATACCTATACTTTAACCAGGTCACAGTTCGAACAGTAGTGACTTTCAGCTTGTTTGAAAAAACTAGTCAGTTATTTAAAAACAGAGACGCTTTGCAATCAATCGGCATAACAACATTAAGACTCTTCGAAAATATAGCTACTCCACAGCCCTTAATTAGTCATTTGTTTATATTGACTAAAAAACCTCCGGCAACGTCAGACCTTGCGCCTGGAGAAAATCTAATTAAGTTGGAAGCTGAGATTGAGCAACCCTTACCCTCGTTGGCGCAGTTTCACCTAGTCAATCCTAAATCAGCGACTATGGATTACAACCCAGTCCATAGTCTGGGGAACGCTGATGGGAATGATGCGCTCAGTGAAGAAGAAAAAAATCTATTTGAAGCCTACGCCGTGCTACCGGCACCAGCTCAAACAGATATTGTTTTGAGGCTGCAGAGACTAATCATACAACTAAAGCACTTGTCGGCTGGGACGTCCAACAATAGTGCCCGGAGAGAATACCAACTGTTGGGGGATCCCCTCAGTATGACAGAGGTAACCCCTATGTTCACAACTTTTAGCCATAGACCTCTAGAAAGTAATTTACATGTCCTCCGATCAACCACAGCAGAAATTAATCTCCCAGC
This sequence comes from Rhineura floridana, assembly GCF_030035675.1. Lineage (NCBI taxonomy): Eukaryota > Metazoa > Chordata > Lepidosauria > Squamata > Rhineuridae > Rhineura > Rhineura floridana. Next base: position 36,606,065 of record NC_084488.1, on the reverse strand, counting down.
AGCGAATTTAGCCCAAATTCCCATGAAGAAGAATCAGAAAATTACATCTTCAAGGGCAATAGTTACAACAAGTCCAATACCTACCTGGACAGAAATGAGATGGCTGGACAAAAATGAGGAAGGCTCCCCCCAAAAGGCACTTGCCTATAGGGGGTCTCTTTCTAACTCTAAGCAGATACATATATCCAACGTTAGTCAGGTGGATGCAATTCTAGAATCTATCGAGTTTCTGTTGACCGAACCACCTCCAACAGCTATAGCTCCCAATATGCAGAAAATTTCTCTATCCCAACAAATTACGGGAGGCAAACCTGTTAAGCCCTGACTAAAAACATCTTGCTCGGCATCCTGGTTGTTATTTCTCTCTTGGAACATCACAGGATGGAAGTCCAAAGCTGCAGATCCCTCCTTTATGGACTATGTAAACAAGTATGATATTGTTTTCCTCCAAGTGACCTGGACCACTGAGGCATTAGAACTGGACGGCTACTCTGCCTATTCGTTGGTGGCAACGCCCAGCAATAAAGGCGGCTGCCCCAAAGGTGGACTGAGTGTGTTCGTTGCCACAAATCTTAGAACCAGCGCTACTAGACCGGATTCTTTGTCAGAGCTAGCTATGTCACTAGTTCTCAAGCTTAACTGGACGTGTTTGCTACTAATAAATGTCTACCTCCCCCTGAACCGTCAAAAAAGGCGAATAAATAAAATCTGTCAAGAACTAGAGGCTTACATAGGCAAGCTGACAATGCTTTAACCAGAGGCGGCGGTGGTGATAGCGGGCAACTTCAACGCCAGGATAGGTCCTAGCGATGAGGCCTTATATGCCCATTTCCACGAAGTCCCCCCTGCCCCTGATGAGATCCGTACTCTACCAACTCGCCACTCTAAAGATCAAGGGTTTAACTATGCTGGCTTCTGTCTTATCCAAGCGCTTTTTAGACTGAATCTTGTCCTAGCAAATGGGTCCGTGGAGGGTGACAAAAACGGTGAATTTACTTATTTCTCCGGTACAGGAGCATCATCAATTGATTTCTTTATTGTGTCCACCGACCTACTAGGTAACTTATCATCCTGCATAGTCAACGATCATCCTGACAGTGACCATCTTCCTCTGACCCTTTCGATGTGCTGCGGTACCCAAAATACTCATATTGAGCAGCCTCCAATCTTGAAAGTGATCTCAGAAATAAGAGCCTCACGTGTCAGATGGTCGACTAAGTTGGAGAAGGATTTAAAAGCAATACTTTATTCACACAGTTGCCTTCGTCACTGCGAAAAACTGCTAGCAGCAGCTGCCGGAGAAGCAATGTTAGCCACATATTATGAATTGATCTCAGACATACAACACTGTTTGATTGCCAAGCCATTGGCAAGGCCCTTCATTTGCCCCCACAATTCCAAACCGTGGTTTGTTAAGGACTGTGTTGACCTGAAGAAAATGTTAGTAGAGAAATATAGGGAGTATAGAGAAATATAGGGAGTATAGAGCAAAGAATCTTTCGGCTCTGCCTGCCGAATGTCTCACATTGAAAAAGAAATACAAACTTCTAATTAAGCGGGGGGGGAAATCAGCTCAGGCTTACCTTTGGCAGTCCTTGATCACAGCCTCAAGGTCCAAGAACTTGTCCGTCTTTCGGAAGCTAGTAACCAGGGGCTGGCCCAATGCTTCCACCACTGTGAATTATCATATTCCTGCAAATACATGGGAGTCATACTTCCACAACATCTTCTCAAGAGGTCAAACCAGGGTCGAAAGGGCTGAGAACCCTACAAACGATCTTCCAAATTGGCCCCCAGTTTCCATCAACAAAGTCACCTCCTTAATTGCTAACTTGAAATTGGGTAAAGCTCCAGGGCCTGACAACATTGTCCTTGAAGCAATTAAATCTAACTCAGAGTGGTGGGCACCGGCCCTGGCAGTTTTATTTATGAGTATTGATCGAACTGTCTGCATCCCCGAGGACTGGGGTCTTGCCACTATCATTCCAATCTTCAAAAAGGGTAGTTGGGCGGACCCAGCCAATTATAGACCTATCAGCCTCCTGAATATCTTAAGCAAGCTTTATGTAAGCCATTTACTAATAAAATTGCAAACTTGGATGGAACGGGAAAATATTCTTGAGGAGGAGCAAGCTGGTTTCAGGGTGAGTGGTTCCCCTTTGGACCACGCTTTTGTCCTACAACATCTTGTTGAAAAATTTACCTCTAAGCCAGGGGGCACTCTTTATGGTGCCTTCATTGATTTTAAGGCAGCATTCGATCTTATCTCAAGAGATAAACTTTGGACCAAACTCAAATCCACCAATATTGACAGACGCTTATTAGCACCGATTCGCGGCCTATACCAGATCACCCAGATCCATATAAGATGTAACAGTGCTGATAACCTATCTAGGCCCATTTCCACCCTCAAGGGAGTTAAGCAGGGCTGCATTTTAGCCCCCACATTGTTCAATCTATATATTAACTCCCTAATTAAAAGCCTGATGCAATGCCCTATGCACCACCCTACTCTGTCAAATAGACCTCTTTCTATTCTTCTATATGGAGACGATGCAGTACTTTTGTCTCTCACAAGTACTGGTCTACGTCGCTTACTATAATAATAATAAATAATAAATAAAATTTTATTTATTAGTCGCCCATCTGTCCGAGTAAACGGACACTCTGGGCGACGTACAACAATACAATACAACAATTCAGTACAATATAACATAATGCATAATCACCAAAACACAACATCAACAACAAATCAACTAAAACCATCTTCAATAAATACTATAAAAACTAATCCCCTTCAGAAATCTGATAGGCCTGCCTGAATAGCCAGGTCTTTAAGGCTCGGCGAAAACCCATCAGGGAGGGGGCATGACGGAGGTCAAAAGGAAGCGAGTTCCAGAGGGTGGGGGCCACGATAGAGAATGCCCTCTCTCTGGTCTGCACCAGCCTAGCTGTTTTCACCGGTGGGACCGAGAGAAGGTCTTGTGAGGCTGATCTCGTTAGGCGGCATAATTGGTGATACTGGAGGCGGTCCTTCAGATAAACTGGGCCGAAACTGTATAGGGTTTTAAAGGTCAGTACCAACACCTTGAATTGGGCCCGGTAAACAACTGGTAACCAGTGTAGATCGATCAACACTGGGGTGATATGATCCCGGCGACGGCTCTGCTTTATCAAGCGTGCCGCCGCATTTTGTACCAGCTGCAATTTCTGGACCGTTTTCAAGGGTAACCCCACATAGAGCGCATTACAGTAGTCTAAGCGAGAGGAGACCAGGGCATGTATCACTCATGGGAGCAGATGTACAGGAAGGTAGGGGCATAGCCTCTGTATCAGATGTAATTGATACCAAGCTGCCCGGCTCACTGCCGAAACCTGGGCCTCCATGGACAGCTGGGAGTCAAGAATGACCCCTAGGCTACGGACCTGGTCTTTCAGGGGTAATCTCACCCCATTAAGTACCAAGTCTAAATCTCCCAACCTTCTCCTGTCACCCACAAGCAATATCTCGGTCTTGTCGGGGTTCAGCTTCAGCCTGTTCTCTCCCATCCATCCACTTACGGACTCCAAGCACTTGGACAAGGTATTCACAGCCGCCTCTGGTGAGGACTTGAATGAGAGATAGAGCTGAGTGTCATCCGCATATTGGTGACACTGCAGCCCAAAACTCCTGATGATGGCTCCCAGCGGTTTCATATAGATGTTGAATAGCATGGGGGAGAGGATAGAACCCTGTGGCACTCCACAATTGAGAGGCCAAGGGTCTGAAACCTCCTCCCCCAGTGCCACCCATTGACACCTGCCGGAGAGATAGGAACGGAACCACCGTAAAACAGTGCCCCCTATTCCCAGTCCCTCCAGGCGGTTTAAAAGGATACCGTGGTCGACGGTATCGAAAGCCGCTGAGAGATCAAGGAGGACAAGGAATGTATGTTCTCCCCTATCCAATGCCCTCCTCATATCATCCACCAGAGCGACCAAGGCTGTTTCAGTTCCATGTCCAGTCCTGAAGCCCGATTGGAAAGGATCTAAATAATCTGCTTCATCCAAGTGTGTCTGTAACTGTTTGGCCACCACTCGCTCAATCACCTTGCCCAAGAATGGTAGATTAGAGACTGGACGGAAGTTGTTCAATTCTTGGGGATCCAAGGAGGACTTTTTTAAGATGGGCTTTATTACTGCCTCCTTGAGGGCTGATGGCATTGCACCCTCTTCTAAGGATGCATTTACCACTGCCTTGATCCCTTCGCCCAGTTTCTCTTTGCAACTCATGATGAGCCACGAAGGGCAAGGATCAAGCAAACAAGTGGTTGGCTTCACAGTAGAGAACACCTTGTCCACTTCCTCAGAGGGAAGAGGCTGAAACCAATCCCAGCAGACCAGAATGCAACTGGCCGACTCTGGCCCACTATCTGTAACCACGGCGTATGGAAGCATGCTCTTCAGGCGTTGGATTTTATCAGCAAAGTGCGTCGCAAGAGGCTTTAGAGTGCTCCATAGGTTCCTGAGCAACTGGACCGACCAGGCTTCGGACCACTTGGAACAACCTCCTGGGACAGCACTCTGCCGACGCAATAGAGGCAGCAAAGAATCGCCTCTTTGCTGCCTTTGTTGCCCGCTGGTAGGCCGCTATTGCCGCTCTAACCAGTGTTCGGTCGTCTTCAGTGCAAGATTTCCGCCACCAGCGTTCTAGTCGTCTCACCTCCTGTCTCAGACCCCGCAACCATGGTGTACACCAGGGTGCGGTCTGAGCTCTATTCAGGGGGAGAGGACGTTTCGGAGCCACCCGGTCTATTGCCCTAGTGATCTCCCTATTCCACTCCATCACCAGGGTCTCGACTGGGCAGCTTTCAGTTAGCTCCAAATCACCCAGCGCATTCAGGAATCCCTCAGGCTCCATCAGGCGTCTGGGGCGGACCATCCTAATAGGTTCTTGTCCCCTGCGGAGGGTATGTGGCATTGAGAGGTCAATATTCACCAAATAGTGATCTGACCATGACACGGGGTTAGAAGAAACAGCCCCTATTTTCAGAACACTTCCCTCCTCTCCCGAGACGAATACAAGGTCAATCGTATGACCGGCTACATGGGTGGGACCTATATTACTTAGGTGCAGTTCCCAAGAAGTCATGGTTTCAATGAAATCCCGAGGGGCTCCAGTGAGAGTGGTCTCAGCATGCACATTGAAGTCCCCCAAAACCAATAAGTTGGGGGAGAGCAACCGTACACCCGAGACCACCTCGAGCACCTCGGTCAGGGAGTCTGCAGTGCAGCGGGGTGGGCAGTACACAAGCAGAATCCCTAAACTGCCCTTTGGTCCCAACCTCCAGTACATACAATCAACAAACTTGGTCTCGTGGAGAGGGGGTCTGGTGAATACCAAGGACTCTCGATAGATAACTGCCACTCCCCCTCCCCGCCTACCAATCCTCGGCTGCTGTGCGTATCGGAAACCTGCTGGGCACATGGCCTCAAGTATGGGAGCTGAGGCCTCATCCAGCCAGGTCTCCGTAATACACACCAGGTCTGCATTCTCATCCAAGATAAGATCATGGATGAGTGATGTTTTCTGAATTACAAACCTGGCGTTACATAGCAGCAGTCGAAGATTGGATGGAGTCTTACATCCCCCAGTTATCTTCTGGTTGTGAACAGGCCCGGAACAGGGGATGGATATGATACATCGATCCCTTGTTCCCCTAAGCTGGCGCGGCCTGCCACCCGCACCTCTCCAGGATCTGCCGCCTAGCCTCACAACGTCGTGGCTCCCCATCCCTCCCACAACATTCCCTTCTGGCCTACACATGTCCCCCTCCCCTCTGCCGATCAGGCAGGCCCCCCACCCTCAATACAAATATTTAAAATTGCCCGCGTCTCTCTCAGCAGTCGCTGAACCTCTTCTTCTTGACTCCTCTCATGGCCAAGGCGGCCAAAACATTTATTATCCTTCCCCTTCTTGAGTCTCGTTTCGATAACGTGGTCAATGGAAAGCACATCAACCAATATCATGGCCTCTCCCCCCTCTTCACTCTGACCAAGCGCCGAGCCCACAGCAGGCAGAGCAAACACACCATCACACTACACCAGCTGCCAGCCACTGCCCCGCCCGAACAAAGGTGTCTTCAATTTGTCAAAAAAACATCGGCTGCAGAGGTCCCAAGCGGCGGCAGCAGCGAGGAGAGCACAGGCCGCAACAGCAGCACTGAAGTTGTATCAGCCGCAGCGGAAACACAGGCCGCAGCGGCGGCAACGGGCAGCAAGATGACACGAACCTCAAAGTCACAGCAGCGACAGGGATACAATATTAATTTACAAGGAGTGCCTGGATGAGGGATTACCAAAATTACCAGCATAACTCAACCGCCTCTAGATTACCCATCCCTGCTCCCAGCTGAGTCCCAGTTGCTGAGAACAAAGAGCACAGGATACCCATCACTTTTGTGCTCTGTTTATGAGCGTCCAGCGGAGTTTCTGGATATACAGGTAGCCAGACTTTGTGCTGCTGAGCCTGACAAAGGATGCTGTTTCACTGGCAAATTGCTTCACGCAGGACGTTCCCTGCAGAGAATCTGCATTCCAGCAATTCCAGGCTTCTTATGCTCACTTGCAGCCTGAAGATTTCTTCTTCTTCTTCTTCTTCTTCTTCTTCTTCTTTCTTCTTCGTCGTCGTTGTCATTGGACTAAGAGTCCTTGCCAGTTATTGCAATAATGAACTGCTGGTAATTAATCATAGTAAGTCTAAGGTTGTAGTATTTACTAGGAAGAGGGTGAAACAGCGGTGGTGAGTAAATGGCACCCCCATAGAACAAGTACTATCATACAGGTAACTGGGAATAACCCTTCATTCCTCCGGATTATGGCACCTGCAGGCAAAAAATGCCAGGGCAAACGCCATGAGGAGCACTAAGGCGCTCCTCTCCTTCTTTTATACGAAGGGCGGGCAATTTGTTCCATCAGCGTTGCAGGTATTTTCTGCTAAAGTCATCTCGCAATTACTATATGGTGCCCAGATAAGTGTCTATGGCAGCCATACCTCCTTTGAAACTATTCAAACCAAGTTTCTAAGGAACATATTGGGTACCCCCCCATGTGTCCCAAACGCCAAATTACGCCTTGAAGCCGGTCTGCCTACCATCGAGGCTCGCATATGGGTGCTCAAATTTAGGTACTGGCTAAAACTGATTTTTGCACCAGTCGGTTTGGCTCTCCTCGTGCTATCGGATAACTATCAGTCAAAATGGAAGAAATCCTCACTTACTAAACTCGCCGTTCTAGGTTTCTCCCCCTCTACCATCCTAGCGTTAGGCTTCTCCCAGGCGAAGTCGGCTATTACGCAGAGAATACTTGATATGGAATTCCAAAACCTCCTGTCCCTTGCTGGTCTTAGCCCTAATCTTAACCTTTATCCTAAGGTTTTTACCCCGGCGCATTATCTGGACCTCCTCCATATACCCAGACTCAGGAAAGCATTCACACTGGCCAATCATAATGTCCTACCATCTGCACTTTTAGAGGGTAGGTATCAAAAAATCCCATTCGCTGAACGTCACTGTCCATGCGATACTGGTGCTGTAGAGACTGTAAGTCATGTTTTATTAGAATGCTCTTTTTATCACAACCTTCGTAGTTGGTTTATTACCCCTATCCTACAGAAGTTTCCGGGTAGGGATGCTGCTTTTTATGTACAATACCTTTTAGCTGATAAAAAATCCCTAGTAACATCCAAGGTCGCGAGCTTCTGTGATGCAACGATTAAACTCCAAAAAGAGCTGACAAATCAATTATCGTTGCACTTTGAAGCATGCTTTTAGACTGTGTTTATATGCTCATTAGCATACAAGTATTGCACTGAATTCCTTTTATGATGTTTTTATATTTTGTACCGTGATTTCTGCTGGTCATCGACCGTAATAAAATTAATCAATCAATCAATCTATCAAGGTACATGGACATTCTCAAAATTCAAACATTTGGCCAGTACAAAGTTAATACGCACAACAATTTCAGATCAAAAAGAAAATATCACACTGGACATACCCGCATCATATGCCTCAACGAGCATTTCCAGCATTGCATCTCTAGCAACCATGTGAATTAGACAATGTCTTCCTAAAAAGACGTGGAGTATAATATACCCAAAATACCAATTTTTTGCTGGATCAATGAAAATTTTAAAATAATATTATCATTATTAACAACAGCAACAATGACAAATAGGTCCCCAACAACAATATGTTGCAGTGTGGAGTGCTCTTGTTCAGTGTACCAGCAGCTAGCCATGCTCTCTTCCAGGTTGCTTCATTCCGCACCACACTCACAATTTTAATCATTTTGTAGCCATTGAGCAAGATGATTTATTTAGTTATTACATTTATATACCGCCCCATAGCCAAAGCTCAGTCCTCATTGGCCTTTTTGGGGGTGGATAGGTTGGTTTTTCTTTCTTTCTTTTGCCTTCTTAGGCATTTTTTTCTCCTGATGAGTTTTGGTACTTCTGCAAAATGGGATTTCCCCTATCATGCTGATCCCTCCCTCTTGTTTCTCAGTGGCCCATTTTGGTTACCCTCCTGTCAGCGTTCATCAGCTGAGTTCATGATAAGAGGGAGGAATAAACAAATAAATAATACAATGCTACTTTGTTTCTCACCACTAAGCAGCTTGGCAAAACAGAACAGAAGAAAGAACAAGAATAACTCGCTTCCAGTTTAAACAATAAAAATAGCTCCACTGATTTTGATTAAGTTTATCTTGGCTTTGGATTTTGTTGCAGTCTCTGAATTCCAGCCATAAGTCAGTAATTTGCACAAGCTTTGAGTCATATTTCAACAGTCTGGCTTAGTGATGATTTTGCATCAGAAAACTTGCACGTCATTTGTGTCTATCACTGAAGTTTACTTTTGAAATAAATACCAAATAAAAAGGTGGAGAATAGAGCACAAAGCTTGAAATACCCTCCTGACATGTGTCAAGTGAATGTAAATATATTTCGAAGAGCAGTCCAATATTCTGGATGATTCTGGGAGATGAGGCAGACCTGAACACTGCTTGTGAGAAATTTGTTAGGTGGCTTGAAAAATGTCGAATGTTCCTTTTATTGTACCTTTTATTTTTACTGCCCTGATGGTTTTTTTTTTTTTTTTTAAACCATGTGGCAGAGCTAAAGGCATAATGCTTTATGGCTTCTTGGAGACACGAGAGGGGTGAGGACAAGATTCCTTCTAGACCTTAGTAGGGATTCCAGAGTTTGTAAGTGCAAGCGTTATAAATTCTGCATTAACCTTTTTAAATGCAGAACAGGTGACCTACTGCATGGTATTCCTGCAGGTGCTGAGAGCAGATAAACTCTAATGGCAAGTGAAGGCCTCTCCTTAGGAGAGTTGCATTAATTGACACAACTGCTCAGGCCTTTTTCTACAGAAAAAGGGGCCTTTTCAGTAATGGAGTTATATGTTTATTGCACCTTTTGTTGGAATGTATGAGGTTCAACTCCAACTTGGTGGGCTGAGGCTGCATGGTTGCTGGTTGAGGCTATACCTATCCCTTTGATCCTCTGCCATCTCTCCCCTTCCTGCTAGGCTGATAAGCAAAGGAATGTTGATCCCAGTTCCTTCCCGCCTTTCTCAGTGTTCTCTTTCTCTCAAGAGGGGAGCAGACATCTTCTCTTTGTCTCTCCTCTCAACCAGGATGAGGGCCAGCACTGGGACCAGTGCAGGCTGCTCCAGCATAGCCAGTTAGCTAGATATAGAACTCTTTCCTATCAATCATGTACTTCCAGAATAAAGTAGTTGTTTCTTATTTTAAAGCTTAAAGTCTCTGACTAATTTGCAGGGAAGGTAGAATCTTAGCAAAAATTCAAACACACACACACTAAGCTAGCTCAATACTCTCTGTTCCGCAGCGCTACGCAACTCTGCTTACGCAACTCAATAGAATTCCGACACCTTTATCAGGCAGCTGAAGATGTAGACTACACACTCCAAAGCAAGAAACAGCATCATAAATTAAGTCAATATCAAATTTGGTTTTAAAATACTATATTTTTTAAAAAAAAAAACACTTTGGATTGTATGTAAGTGGTTAGGGAGTTAAGAAGTTTTTTAAAAAATGTATTTCAATATTTTCAATTAAAAATATATTTTTAAAGAAATAGGGGATCCTGTGAGAGAGGAGAATGAGATCAGAGATGAGAAAAGAAAAAATAAAGGGAAGATACAAGCCCTGGAGATTGGAACAAATGTGGAATTGGAAAAAGATCTGGACTTTATGGATATTAGAAATAAAATCTACTGTTTGGAATGTAACGTTATCTCTGAAGAAATTAATGAAGATATTAGAGATAAAGTTATCAATGGCTTGGATAATCTTCTGGACTGGAATGACGTGATGGAGCTTGATATAGAGAAAATCTATGGAATTAACTGCAGCCATGTGACAATGGAAAAACTCTCAAGAGATGAGCCAGTGCATTTTGTAAAAAAGAAGAACAGAGATATGACTTTACAACAATATTTCAGCAACTTATTCAGAATTGATGGCAAGAAAATATTTGGGATAGAGGAAATTCCCATCAGACTCTTATTATATGACTATGGCTATGACAGCAAGATTATTATGGAATACTGATAATGGAAGATTGGACACTGAAATTACTGGACTTAACAGGACTATTGAAGATGGAAGATGGAATTAATAGGGATAATGGAATAATGGCTATTGAAATTATTGGACCTAACAGATTTTGATGAGATGGATTAATCGATATGTTTATTTGGACTATGGTTATGACAATAAGATTATTATTATTATTATTAACGAGATGGATTAATCGACATGTTTATTTGGAGAAAAATTGATAGATATATTTCTTAAAGAATTGAAACCTCTCTTTGATTTTTTGTGGAAAGAATAAAGTAATGTTTATGAGATTTGATGATTAATTAAGATAACTACTGGAGGAAAGTGATTTTATAATATAATTTAAGAGACAGGATTGTTATATATTGTAGACCTACAACTGATTTGATCTGCGACAAATGGGAAGTCAACATTTTATTTTTGTGTTTAATCATTTTTGTTTTGTTTTGTTTTTTGTCTTTGAATGTTTTATGATTTTGTTTTGTATGTTTTATGAAAATTTGAATAAAAATTATTGTAAAATATATATATATATATATTTCAATGGGCAGTTTGAGGTCATTTCAAAGGATGGCAGCACTGTTTTAACTGCTTTCAGGTCTTGTGCTGAACATCAGGTTGCTGCTCACTCCAAGTCTTATTTTTTTGACTTGCTGTCAGAGTTAGATTATGAAAAGCCAGCAGGGAAAAATGCCAGCAAAGCCTATTTTTCTTCCTGTTAGTACATGATCCATCATAAGGCATGTGTGCAACTAAGGCCTCACTTTAGAGCAGCAAGTGCACTTTGGGAGTAGGGTGCAGGCATGTGCTGTGAACACTGTGCTATGTGAATGCATATAGCATCCGTCAAATATTAGACAGGCACCTACTGTCTTTTCAGTGCCTACTGAAGACATTCCTCTTTCAAAAAGCCTTTTGTGGTATTGTTTTAAATGTTAATTGTTTTGTCGTTTCTGTGTTTGCTGCCCTCGGCTTCTTTGAAAGGAAAAGCAGGATATAATAATAATAATAATAATAATAATAATATACATTATGCTGCCATTTAGAGGTCTTCTATTTAACAAATGGTGTGCAAGGCAACTGGAGCCATTTGGTAAGGTGCATTCAGCCAAACTGAACATGCAGCCTTGGCTACTGCTATGTAGGTAAGTCAAACAGCCAACAGCACAACCCAAGTCTCTACATTTCTGTCAAGTAGCTACCTGCCATCTCAATCACCAGAACACTTGTGAGGCACTGCCACACTTGGCTCTTGACAGGCAGACTGAAAGTGAGATACAGAATACCAGATTCTAGGGCACACTTAAGGGCTGAGCATACAGCTTCCTCAGACATCCACCAAATGTGTGAGGGGAGGAATGAGGTCACATAGCCCCCCCCTCCCCAAACAATGTCTTGCCAGCTTGCCCGCATGGCGGCACATGTGGTGTTTTAAAAAGGGCCGTACACATGTAGGGCCTTTTTCATTAATGCTGTATGCACAGTCACTAGAATGGCATGGCAGTGGGTGTGCCACCATTGAAAGCAGGCCAGGGAGCACAATCCCACAGCCCTCTTCACTCTTTCAATGAATGTATGGAAGGTTCACGTGCATGGTCCTATCCGGGCCATTTCGTTCTCAGGTGGTTTTTCTAAAAGGGGGGGATTCTCCTGGGAGCAGAAACTATTCTCGCGTGTCTGTCTCCAGCCTTGCAGGATGACAAAATTTTCTCTTTCTTGACACACATTCAGCTAGCACTGAAATTCCCTCATCAGCAGGTAGACACTGAGCCTGTGTATGAGGAGAAAAGCTTTTCCCTTGCATATTTTCAAATCCAGCCTTGTTCACATATACAGAAAAAGATTTGTGATAATTAGCTACAACCCAAAGTTCCTTGAGGCCAAGGGTTTATTACTCAAATGTTTCCTATTTAGGGTGGCCATGTCTCACACTTTATGGAAGACAGTCCTCTGAAGGACAGTCCTCTAAAAATAAAGAGCCATAAAAAAGAAGAGAAGGAGCCTTGAAGTCACCACCTAGACAGCAAGCAGAGTGGCAACACAGGTCACCTAGACATAGGGCACTTCCCAGGCAGCCTGCTTATAGAGCATTCGTCCTAATTTATTTGCAGGGAGGTTAGACAATATTGCACCAAGCAAATGTTAACTCACACTTTCCAGTGAATTTTCCCATTGCTTTCCTTATTGCAAAAAATCCAGTATTTGGGTGGAAGTGGGTTTATTGCGTATGACCTCCCAATCAACTGTAATTGCAGTGTGTGACTGAATCCCATTGAAAAACAGCAACAATCTGGAAGTGCCAACACTCTTCCACACTATGATGAGGTGCATTTCTATTTACATCATAGTAATTATTTCTTAACTTGCCTCTGTACATATAACTTTGCATGCACATTTTATGTAAATCTGCGTCGTCCTTTGGGTGTGGGGCTTTTCCGTTCTGTTGGGGAGGCAATGTGTGAGTGTTCACCCTAACTTTATCAGAACTGGTTGATTAGCAATATGAGCTCATGATACAACCCCCCCCCAAGATGATACCCAGATTAAAGTTTAAGACAGTGTAATACACACAACTCTAGGAAAGTGTGCATTAACTCTACTAATAACACCTCTCACTGCTAGCTTGCTCTTAGTTAATTAAGAGCTGGGAAGGAATGCTGACATGGTTCCCGAAGTTATTTCCAGGTAGCTACTTGGAGGTTAATTACAGCAAATGCTTCAGCCTTAGGAAGATCATTGTCTTTGCTCTAAATCAGTGTTTCTCAACCGGTGTGCCTCCAGATGTTGTTGGACCACAATTCCCATTTTTCCTGACCATTGGCAATGCTGGCTGAGGCTGATGGGAGTTGTGGTCCAACAACATCTGGAGACACACTGGTTGGGAAAGGCTCTCTAGAGGGCTGTAGGGGTGATCTTTCAGGTTAGGGTTGCCAGCTCAGAAACATCCCAACCCCTGAGATGTTATGTGGGCAGGCCCTAGTGATGTCATTAAGCATGATACATTAAGCATCAACCATAGTTGCTTGGAGTATACCACTCAAACAAAAAAAATGATCTGACTGGAAATTAAGGTAGAAATCTTAGCAAAAAGATTGTGTTTCAAGGTCCAGCTGAATCATTCCATCTCACCTGCTTAGAGAGCCTGGGTAGGAACATTTAATCTAGCCTACTTGCTTCTGGCAGGAGGGTTTAAGTGCTCTCAGGCCAGGCCAGTCACCAGAAGGCCATGGTAGGGAGAAGGGAGCCTAGTGTTGTGGAGATGTTAGATGAGAATACTCAAGAGTAAAGATGAATGCCCCTGAAGGCTACAATTCTAAACACACTTACTAAGGGCCTAAGCCCCATAGGACTTACTTCTGAGTAGATATGGTTAGGACTGTGCTATTGGTAAAGCCTGACTGGGATCCTTTGCAAATATATCCATATCCAAGCAGGATTGGCAACTCTGTCCTTGGAATGCCCTGCCCCTTCCTTTTAACATGGCTGCTCCAAATCTCTTCACAGACTTGATTCTTCACTTCAGAAAGAGGTTTATTTTTTATTAGATTTATATCCCGTTCTTCCTCCCAGTAGGAGCCCAGTAGTTAAGAAGATTTTAACTTTTTCTGCCTACCCTGTGAGCTGCTATAAACTCATTTTGACAGCCAACCCTATTCCAGTGAGTAATAATTGACAGTGAGAAAACACATGTTTTGGTCTACCTTCACAGGCAGTAGCTTGAGAACAGCAGCAATTGAAGCTACACTTCCCAGTATGTGAATTCTCTTTTACCATTATTGGGCAAGAAACAAACTGTCTTGCAACCAACAAGGTACATCATCAGTGAGTTTAAGGGGGTTGAGCTGAGCACATGGAACCACTGTTGTTGCTTCTATGGATGTAAGGGAGTGAGGTTAAAGATCAGTGAAATGCAAACAGAAAATAAAAACAGAAGACAGTGATGCTTTCCTAAATGCAATACTATACCAACCACAACAAGATTCCTATTAGTAAGTCAGAAACTTCAGCATCCCACAAGTCACGATTCCTAACCAAAAACAAAACAAAACAAAAAATCCTAGCAGCCAGTCAGCCAAGGTCACAGAAATCCCCATGCAGCACAACCTGATCTGGGGCTGCAGTTAGTGCAGAATGCTGCGGCAAGATTGCTGACATGAATGAGACCCTATCAGTACATAATACCTCTGCTCTGAAATCTGCACTGTTTCCCAATTTGCTACAGTTCAAGGTGTGCTTTCCATGTTACGGGTTTCACATAGTACTTGTTCTGCTCTTGTAAGAAATTCATCCTTTAGTATGGCAGCACCTACATTTTGGAACTCCCTGCTGATTAACATTAGGCAGTCACCTTCATTGTACCCCTTTCAGCACCTGCTAAAAACACTTTTGTTTAGGCAAGCCTATCCAGTAATATAGAAGTTATTGTGGTTTTTTATCTGTTTTTAACTCTTTATTGGTTTTATTATTTTCAATGTTTTAAATACCTTTAACTTTTTTTGCCAATAATTTTATTGTTTTAATTCGTTCTGTAAACTGCTTTGAGATTTTTTACAACAAAGTGGTATATAAATGCTGTAAGTAAAATACGTAAATAAATTTCAAAGTCACTGTGGCCCTTGGGTCTCTTTCCTCTTTTAGGAACAAAGGAATCTGCCTTATACTGACTCAGGCTATTTGGTACTATCTAGCTCAGTACTGATGATATGGACTAGCGTCGGCTCTCTAAACAGGGGAGCGTGCACAGGACTGCAACCTCAAATGATAAGGAACTTCACTCACCCAATCCAAAATTCAGAATCATGCCACTTTAAGCTGTTTTGCAACTGTTTTATACTTATTTTTATGGTTATTGGATTTTAAATTGATTTATTTCTTCTTGTGAGCTGCCTTGGTTTCCAATCAGCAACCTTACCTCACAAGCTTGTTGGAAAGACTCCATATACACACACTGGAGATGTAAAAATACATACACCCATATAATAACTTATTGTCAAAACCAGTTGGTCATTGCAGAACATTTAAAAATAAAATAAAATCAGTACTAGTTTCCTACAAAATAAAAGCAGTGACACCTAAGTAAGCCCTGTCTAATTGCTTTAAAAATAGGATTGGAGGAGGAGATAAAGATTTGCTCCAAGCAACTGTGGTTGATGCCAGAGCTTGGAAAAGTTACTTTTTTAAACTACAGCTCCCATCAGCCCCAGCCAGCATGGTCACTGGATTGGGCTGATGGGAGTTGTAGTTCAAAAAGGTAACTTTTCCGAGCTCTGATGCTTAATGTATCATGCTTAATGATATCACTAGAGCCTGTCCCCGTGACATCACTAAGGCCCACCCCATGACAACATTAGGGCCAGCCCCTGAAATCTCGGGGTTCTGACCCACCAACCCTACTCACAGAGGGCTCTTAGCATCCTCCAATTCCTCCTTTTCCATTTTATGTTGCATCTGGAATTGCAGTAGAGCACCTACACTATTGCCTCTCTTTTTTTCCTCCATGCCCACAGTTGCATCATTACCGGAATTTGTTCACTCTTTCCAACATGAGACAGCAAAGGAGCTTATGCAGAGTGCCTTTCCCTTTGGCTATGCATTCTCTGTGCTTAAAAAAAAATCAAGTTCTGCCTGACCTAAGAAACTGCCATTCTTTCCCTCTTTGTAGCCCAAATAATTGAACACGCACACACACCAGGCATTAGGAACTCTCTAATTAGGGGACCGATCAGATTAGCAGTGGTGGAATGAGGAAGTAATCAATCAGGTGGAAATCAGCAAGAATCTTTAAAAAGGAAGAGAAAATGGCAATAAGCAACATCCTCACTTGTGGAGTTTCTATTATGGCTCCATTCTTATTTATTTATTTTATTCAAGTTAGCTTTTCCATGATAGGGAAAAACATGGAACAATTGCTGGGAAAATTTAGGTTGATTACACAAGGATGGTGACATCATCTGGACTCTCATCAAATGTGAATGAAAAGCTCCAAGAAAGAAACCAATAACCACCCTCTGTATAGCAAGAGAAGGCGGGGGGATGATGGGTGACTTAAATGCATCATTAAAGCTGAAGTGCCTGAACTGATCAGTTTTGAATGTCTGAAAAATGATAGGTGGAAATGTTAGAATTTAATATTCCCAGTCAACCACGGAGCTATGGTTATTATCTGACAAGGGGATGCTTTCAAGGAGAACTCAAAGACTGCTCTCTATATAAAAAAAATTAAGCCAACTTATCAGATCTAAAATTAAACTTTTGTTTGTGGATCATAAAGACAGTTGCAAAATGTGAACTCTTGCAAAGAGACTTAATGGCTTGACACTCCATGAATACCTATGCAGTTTTTAAAAGACTGCAAAAAAAAATTGCAGCAAGATGTCAAGGCTGCCTACTCAAACACTATTCCCCTTGATTTTGATCAGATTGCAGACAGAGTGAATTTTTTAAAATGTGGTCAGCTGAGACACTATTTAAGGCAGATGGGGTCAAAAGTCTCTTATCCACCCATACATTCATCAAATGTAGTAACACTTCGGGGGGGGGAAATATGGTCATGCTCAGGGTAGCCCTAATCGTTCCTCATCTTGTAATCATGGTTAAGAAATCATGAGTTTTTCATCGGTTCACTTACATCTTCCCCATCCCTCCCATGCAAATTACGTTCCCTATGAGGAAAGGCTATAGTGATTGGGGCATTTTAGTTTGGAAACAAGGTGACTTAGGCTGCAATCCAATGCACACTTACCTGGGAGTGAGTCCCACTGAACCCAATGGAGCTTACTTCTGAGTAGACATGTATTGGATTTCAGCCTAAGTGGGAAACAAACTGTGAGAGGGGCCTATAGCATTATGCACGGAGTTTGACAAAAGAGGACAGACATTTTTTCTCCCTTGCTCATAGTACTTAGCTCTCAGGATCAACTAGTGAAATTGACAGGCAGCAGTTTCAGGACAGATGAAAGAAATTACTTCTTCACACAGCATATACATATATTTGTGGAATTCACTGCCACAAAATATAGTTATATCAATTAAGTTAGATGGTGATAAAAGGGTATTAGACAAATTTGTGGAGGCTTGAACTATCAATGGCTATTAGCGATGTTTGTTACCGGCAACCTCAAGATTCAGAGGAAGAATGCCACTCAATACCAACTGCTGAGGAGCAACGCCAGGAAAGCGCAGTTGCCTTCAGTCTTTGCATGTGGGCTTCCTAAAAGCATGTGGTCAGTAAGGGAAACAGAAAGCTGAACCTGATGGACATTTAGTCTGACGCAAAAAGGAACATAGGAAACTGCCTTATACAGAGTCAGACCATTGTTCCATCCAGCTCATCACTGTCTAAGCTGACTAGCAGTGGCTCTCCAGGGCTTCAAACAGGAGTCTTTTCTAGCTGTACCTGGCAATGTTGCAGATGGAACCTGGGACCTTTTGCATTCAAAGTATGTGCTGTACCACGGAGCTAGATTCTCTGGTGGTCTTAAATTCCTTTTCCAGTATTAACCATGGTTAGTGTTGCA
Source organism: Rhineura floridana (assembly GCF_030035675.1). NCBI lineage: Eukaryota > Metazoa > Chordata > Lepidosauria > Squamata > Rhineuridae > Rhineura > Rhineura floridana. The sequence continues at coordinate 36,587,913 of NC_084488.1, read as the reverse complement.
TCTTCTGTGAAGCTGAATAGTAACTATGGTCAGAATTTAACCAGAATTTGCAAACTAGCCAAACCCTGAATATTTTACCTGAACTGGGTATAAAGCCAGAGAGGCATGTGAGTGTGAAAGAAGAAATCCCCAAAATGGTATATTTTCTGCCAAGTATTCTCACAGCTAAAGCATAACATTTCTCCAGTGATCTTCTCTAAATATTCTCATCTCATTTTAAGCCCCTTTGCTGAGCGACCTTACACCATGAATGAGAAATAGGGGTGAATAGGTTAGCTTTGCCTTAGAAAAGCTACAGCACCTGCAAATAATAGTTACATTGGCTGGGCTGAAAACTCATCTCTTTCTGTCTAATTTGCAAGTTGTAATGCACACAGAGCCAGTTTCAGGAGTCCAGTTCAACTTCCTAACAAGGCCTTCTCTACTTTTCATTTGTACATTATCATAAAATTATAATAATAAAAAGAAAGTGCTTTAGTTAAAGAATCCTGATGTTTACAGGTAGTTAAACTGAGCTGCTCTTCCAACCTTTTGGTCGCCTGACAGCTACTTCAAACAAATGTAAGTAATAGCTAAATGCTGACAGTCAAAATGTGTTGTAGCACAAGCCAAAAAAAACATTATCAATGGGAGAATTGATATCGTACATTTTCCAGTCTGTGACACCATGCCTGTGGGAGTCAAGATTGCTTCACCTATCTGGCACAAAATTATCTTTCCCATTGTAAATAAGTGCTGCTTTTTACTCAATTCAAACATGCTTATGAGGATAGTATTTGTAGGCTCAAAAGACTCAAATAAGTTAAAATGGATATTCATCCTAACAATCCAACCTGGCACTCAAGAAAGTAGAAAAGCTCTCACTGATCAGTGATCAAATAGATGAAATAAGAGTTTTTTTTAAAAAAAAACTATCGGCAGATTCCAACATGTAAATAATCATTTCTGCATTTGATCACTGGTAACTGAATGTGTGAGCTTATTCCACTGAAAAGCGATGTGTTTGAAGGAATGTGAAATGACATTTGAAAGTTCTATCTGTGATGTTAAATCTCCAATGGCTTATTCACACTTGCTTGTTGATGTTGCAGTCTGATGTTGCAGTAATCAAGCAAGTTCACCATTAAGGATGTTGGGACATAGGTACACGACAAACTTAAGATGGATTAACTGTCATGAGCTCCTCCCATCTCATCAACTAGAACTACCTGAGGCCTAAAGCAGAGCTGAGCCTGCTTACTACCAGAGTGGGAGCCTGCTTGTGAGTACATGTGTATATTTTCTATACTACAATGAAAACAAGTAATCCTGCAATTTGTAGTTTTGAAAGATCACTAGAAGTCTCAGAGAATCCTCAGCATCCACATATACACCATCAAAAACAATAAAAATGTCCAAGGTTCCTTGGAAAAGTAGCCCATTATGATCTCCTTTTAGCCTTTCAAATGTGATGCTATAGAGCAGGGGGTTCCTAACTGTGGTCTGTGAACCAGCAGTGGCCCATGAGCTTCATTCAGGTGGTCCACAGTGTGTTTACATTAAATATTCATATTGATTTTTAATTATGTTCACATTAAATGTGTTCACATTAAATATTCATATTGATTTTTAATTATAGTTGTATTGCTTCTTTGATTTCTTATATATTGCATTTTATATTACAATTTGAATTCTACATAATTCAAACTGTTATACAATAGAATACATATATATTAAATAAAAGAAGCACTAGAAATACAATTAAAAATTGTACGTCAAGTGCAGTACATTACAATTGCTACAATGGGCAGAAAAATTATTAAGTGGTCTGCCAAGTCCCTCAGCATATTTCAAGTGGTCCATGGGAAAAAGAGTTTGGGAAACACTGCTATAGAGAACCATTACCTTTCAAAGTGCAAAAATGACATTTGATATTAGAAACAAATGTTCTGGAGTGGTGGGTGGGAAATTATCACCTCACGTGTTTCGTGGGAAGAAGGGGATCACCGTTTTCCTGTAGAGCAAAAAGGATAGATGTGACCAAGGTTTCTTGACATAACCCTTTTCAGTAAGTGTTATTAGATCTCATTGGTCAGTTGCTATCAGTTATAATTGTTCATTGCCTCATCAGTTCATGTCCATGTTCATCAGCATAAGCAGTGCACAAGATAGGAACTAACTGAGTGCTGACTCCCAGCCATAAATCTATCCCTTAAAGACCCTTCACTCTTCAAGGGGCTGGTACCTAGGAAAGTTGGTAGAGCCCAAGAAAGATAAAAGGCTATAGTTGAGCCCAGGCCTTGTTGGAGCAAGATGTCTGCTTGAAGCTATCTGAAGTCTTGCAATTGCAGTATGACCTACCTGACTAAGCCACCATCAGATTCCACCATGTCCCATGGACACACAATTCAGAATCGTACTAAACCCTTTGCTATTAGTCCACAACTCCACATGGAATAACAGGATCAGCTCAGGTGCTTCAGTCCAAATCAGTGACTGTAGCACCACCAGCACCCCATGTTATTCAGTACCTCTTATGTGAGTTGCTTCCCCTTCCTAACTTCCATTATAGCATCACAGTTGTGAGCTGAATGTGTGCCCTTGCATTTCAGTTCATTTATTAGAAACTGGGATCAAGATCACACTCTAGAATTGGCCAGCAGAAATTGTGACCTACCAAGACCTACAATGAGGATCACCACACCCAGGCAGGCAGTAACATCAAGAGGTTTACAGAGCCTCTGGTACATCATTGTACATGGCTGGTGGGCTGCATTTGGGTTGTAAGTTGTGAAGGTCTGACCTAGAAACAGACAGGTACTTATAAATGAATGATGTCCAGGCTAAGCATGCCATACAGGCCAGCCAGCATGGCTTTTGCAACATCACTCAACAGTTTTTAGAATATTATATTTAAGTACTTCTTTGCTTGTATATTGCAAACCAAATCCCTCAAATGCTATTGGATTACATTAAATCATTTTACTATGGCACTTGATTTAAATACTGCAGTATAGATTCAATTGCTTAAGTGTGCACAGCACAGGGAATGTTTGAATTGGAACGCGTTCAGAAGGCACCTGCATGAGATATTTTTAAAGCAAGTGCTGTAAATCTTACTGGATGTGACAGGCCTTATAAAAATTAAATAATGTCATGCCTTATAAGCATTTCATTCACTGAGAGCAAACACATGCAGGGCACTGAGGCCGATATTTAACTTTTTCCATCTGTCAATCCAATGCCACACAAAAGCTTGAATGCTGCATTGCTAATTTTCCAGCATGTGGTAACTATTTCTCTACTTTCCTTTTTGCTTTTTAATGGAGTTACTGAGTTTCAGAGAGCAGCAACTACTGGTGAGCATCAGGTGTATGCTGGTCCAATAGGTTTAGCATGGGGTCACGTTTGCTGGCAGTAAATCATGTCAGATTCCTATGGCAGCACTTTTTCAGTTTTACACAAGAATGTAAACCCTAATTTTCAAAACCTCATGCACTTATGTGATTCTATAAATAGAAAATGTCAGCATCAGGTTCGACTAATGTGTCTCCATCAAGTGCATGTCATTCTGAATAGACCTGTGGAAATATATCACAGTATAGAAAGCTTGACACAAGGTCCCAGATGATATGAAGTCAATAAAATATAAGCCAATTTACATGGCTATTGAAGTATAGTGGTGCATGTGTGTGTGTTTATTTTAAATCATGCAGGATTAAGAACTCCTTCAAATTACACAACACATGTCTTGTGTTACTGTTAAAAGTCATGGGTGAATTCTCTAGAGTTACACCCTGGAATGCACCAAGTCTACCTCTGACAATCAGTTCAACTCATTCTGAGAGAAGGTGGACCTCAAGACTGGATCTAGAGTCAGACGACCCAGGCAACCACCTGAGGTGTGTGGTGGGAGATTGTTGTAGCCAATCTATGCAACTATCAACTTCTAGCAGGGGATATGGTACAAATAATTCATTATCTCTTGAAAAGCTGGTAACACTAATCTACATGGCCAGACATGTTTGTGTGTGTGTGTGTGTTATAATTCATGGATAAATATACAACATCAGTAACCATTCCACAAATTATGTGACGACAGTGATCAGATCCACGTGTGCTAATTTATCATCTTCTACAACAGGGATAAACCATTCACAAAAATCCTGCACTAAAGTCATAAAATGCAATAAAAAAGAAGGTATACAAAGGATGCCTTCAAATGAAGGAAGGTGTGTTACCGAATTGTTTCTAGATCTGCTTGTGTGTCTGTACACACACACCACACACACACGAGCCTTGCATGTGTGTTCATGGAGGTACTATTTTGAAGATATTTACAGGAGGTGATTGTACACCACAGACATTATTGCAATGGACACAATTTTACCAACATTGTCTTGCTTATTTGAGGGGAACCAGCAAAAAACACCAATCTAAATTAATATAACTATTCATTGACACAAAATTGCAGACAGTAAGTAAAATGGCTTTACAGCTTAAAGCGCCAGTACAGAAATATAAAACAGCAAGACGGTTGGTTATAAGTTACACAGGCTACTCAAACCTATGTGTCTGGACCATACGATTAAACGATTCTAGAGACAGAGATAGACAGGGAAATAATGCCTTATATGGTGTGAGCATAGGTGCTAAAGAACCAGACAAAATAGCAGTGGAGGTCTTAACACATACTGCGAGGGGAAGCTTGAATGCAAACAACAGGAACACAAAGGTTCAGATACAGTGAGATTATGGGAATAAGAAAGGTACATAGAAAAGATTAGCAAGACACTAACAATTACCTGTCCTAAAAATGGGAGGAGTATCCAGAGTCTGACCATGACCTGCAGGTACACCATCACAGTTTGATCCAGGAGTTGCAGACAGTGGTGTGTCCTTTCAGCGTGCAGAGACAACTAGCTGACTCTGTATTCTGATAGAGTACCCGACAGGCACAGGTTATGATGGGCAACCAAAGATAGGCAAACCTTCACAGGGAACCCTTCAAGTCCAACTCCAGCCTGGGTTGCTTGGAACCCACTTAGTAAAGCTCAAGATAGAAAAATCTTCCTTTTGGGATAACATAGACTTGTAATTCCTGAAAAGGTCCTAACGAATCCAATAGAAAAACAGCAAATGTGGTTGAGAAGCAAGGAGACAGGGAGAGGAGGCATGGTTAGGGATCTAGCCAAGTTAAAGAAGTCTGGTTCTTGCAGACATTCACAAGGATGGAGCAGGCTTCAACAAGAGTGATGTGGAAAAGCCCAATGAGTGAAATACCCAAATGACTGAATAAAGTGGGTACTGAGAGGTGCCAGGTTATAGGAAAGAGGCTTCCTGGCTGTCGGAAGGCAGAGCTGGGGTCCCAATCCCGGGGAGCTGGATCCCGGAGAGTTGGGAGAAGAGTATTCGGATGGATGGCAGAGGGAAGGGGGAGGAACTTCCCCCCTTTGGAGCGAAGACGAAACAGAGGAACTGCCAGTGATAAGGTCGCTTAGCAACGGGGAGCCTGAGCCCTCCCTGGACATTCTCACGCCTCCCCCTCTTTCAGGCTCAGAGCAAGAGGGGGAAGAGGGAGGGCTGCTCACAGCCCAAAAGCGGGGAGGCAGTTTACCATCAGCCCCTCCCCTATCCCCCATCCTGGAATCGGAAACTTCAGAAGAGGAGGGGGTGATGCTTCCCCCCTCACCGCGCACACGCAGACAGCTGAAAAGACAGGAGAGAAAGGGGGGAAGGCGGGCAGTACCTGAGGGGCAGTTAAGGAGGAGCGAAAGATTGCACGCCCGTTTGGCCCCTTCTTAAAGAACAGGCGGGAAGAAGTCCCTTGCTCTGTCAACTTTCTCCCAATGCCGCAGGACCTGTATCCCTGTATTGATTCATGAGAAAACGCAGTCTTTGTTTGGACATTACCCTAATAAAACACGAATTAACTACAATCGTTGGTCTGGTTCCTGAGTCACATCCTGGGCCTGACAGCTTGACAGAGCCACCTAAATCACCCTCAACGCTCTCTTCACTTGACTGGGACAAGATGTCAAAGGGAGCAGCGGGGGGGACGAACCCCACTTCTGAGACAGAAGAAGTGGAACTCCTGAGGACTAAGGTAGCTGATTTGCAGACGGATGTTCAAGCCCTGCTAGCAGCAGTCAAGGCACTGAAGACGGATAGTCAAACCTTGAAGGCCACGATAGACCAGATGCGAACAGCCCCTCCAGCTGCCGTAGTAAAGGTTCCCATTGGATTGCCCCCAAAATACGCGGGACAAAGTGATCAGTTGGCAACCTTCGTGGCTCAATGTGAGTTATATCTGGATGTCAGGCACACGGAATTTCCAGACGATGGGGCTAAAGTAGCTTTCGTGATTAGCCTCCTGGAGGGAGAAGCTGCAAAATGGGTGACTCCGTATCTCGTGAGAAAGGATACTGTCTTAGGAAGGTACAGAGGATTTATACAGGAGATGACCAAGATGTTTCAAGACCCGCAAAGGGCTGAAACAGTAGCGCGGCAACTAGGTGCTCTGAAGCAAGCTAAAGGGACTGTTTCCGAGTACACTAACGCTTTTAAAATTCTGTCCCAGGAAACTGGTTACAATGACGCCGCCCTGATGTTTATGTACCGGAGTGGATTAAATGCTGAAATCCTGGATGAGTTGGCCAGGACCTCCCCCCCCCCCCGCTGACCTACCAGGGCTCATCCGGCTATGCCTACAGATAGATCACCGGATGGAAGGAAGGCGCCTGGAAAGGAAGCAGGAGGTCCCGAGATACTCAGCCTCAGCATCCCGCAACAAGACCCTTCCCACTACAGGGATGGCAGGTAATGCAACTGAGGGACAGGGAGGGGCTAGGCCAAGACTGTCGGAAGAAGAAAAGGAAAGACAACGCCGGGAACATTTATGCTTTTATTGTTCAAAGCCGGGCCATGTGGCCAGAGACTGTGGACTGAAAGGGGGGAAAGCCGAGCCGTCGGGAAACTAGAACACCCAGTCCACGTGCAGGCCGGTGGACTGGGGGCAGCATTGTATAAAGGCCCCCCAACGATCCAACCTCCCTCAAAGGGGGTGTGGGTCTTGCCTATTCGGATTACAACTTCCAGAGGAGTGGTGTTTAGTTCCACTGCCTTAATTGACAGTGGAGCCTCCACAAATTTTATTGATGCAAAGTTAGTCAAGCGTCATGGAATTTCCCGGTGGAAACTGGACGCTCCCCTAGCTGTGGAGACTATTGATGGGAGACCCCTGAAGTCAGGAGGGGTGACACAAGCCACGGAGGAAGTGAAACTTCAAATCCCTGGGCACGAAGAGTTCATTTCGCTATACGTGTCAGATCTCTCGAACTTTGAGGTGATTCTGGGAATGCCCTGGCTAGCAAAGCATGAACCCAAAATAAGTTGGAAGGAGGCGGTGGTGTGGTTCACCTCACAGTATTGCCAGGAGAACTGTCAACCTGAAGGAATCAAGAACACCTTAGCGGGGGCAGTGCAAGAGATCGAGCAAGTGACCCTGCCGCCAAAGTATGAAGAATTCAAAGATGTGTTTGATGAAAAAGAGGAAGAGACTTTACCCCCCCACCGCCCTTACGACTGTGCGATTGATCTAGTGCCAGGAGCCAGCATCCCATCAGGAAGAATCTACTCTCTCACAGAGAATGAGAGGGAGGCCCTGAAGGAATTCCTGGATAAAAACCTGAGGCGAGGATTCATACGCCCCTCACAATCCCCTGCTGGAGCGCCACTATTGTTTGTGAAAAAGAAGGGGGGGAACTCAGACCCTGTAACAACTATCGCGCATTGAACCAGATCACCATCCCCAACAGCTACCCACTGCCCCTGATCTCAGAGTTGCTGGACCGACTGCGCTCTGCAAAAATCTTCACGAAGTTGGATTTGAGAGGAGCGTTCAATCTGATCAGAATGAAGGAGGGAGATGAATGGAAAACAGGATTCTTGACCGCTTACGGACAGTATGAATACCTGGTCATGCCGTTCAGGCTTTGTGGAAGTTCAGGAATTTTTCAAAAATTCATGAACGACGTGTTTAGAGACTTGTTGGACACGTATGTAATCTGTTACTTAGATGATATCCTGGTGTTCTCAAAGAACCAGGAAGACCACGACCAGCATGTGAAGATGGTGTTGAAGAGACTGAGAGAAAATCACCTGTATGCTAAATTAGAGAAATGTGGATTTGACCTCAAGTCTCTAGACTTCCTTGGATATCGAATCTCAGCGGAAGGCGTGGAGATGGACCCAGGGAAAGTAAGCTGCATATTGGACTGGGGCCAACCTGTCACCAAAAAGGATGTACAACGGTTTTTGGGGTTTGCCAATTATTACAGAAAGTTCATTCCAGGGTTTTCCAAATTAACAGCTCCTCTGACTGACTGTTTAAGGGGGAAGAAGAAGTTTCAATGGACAGAGAACGCCACCGAGGCCTTTGAGGAGCTGAAGAGAAGGTTTGCTACTGAGCCCATTCTGCGCTTTGCTGATCCGAACCGCCCTTTTGTAGTGGAAGCAGATGCTTCCGATTTTGCCATCGTGGGGGTCCTGCTACAATTAGACCAAGAAGGGAAGGAGCTGGACGCCTGTGCGTACTTCTCTCGGAAGTTAAAGCCTGCAGAGAAGAACTACACAGTTTGGGAGAAGGAGCTGCTGGCCATCAAGGACTCTTTTGAAAACTGGAGACAATACCTAGAGGGGACCTCTCATCGAATTGAAGTGCGCTCCGACCACAAGAATCTTGAAAGCCTCCAAACTGCCAGAAAGCTGAACCAGAGACAGATAAGATGGTCCCAGTTCTTCACTAGGTTTAACTTCCAGATTACTTACCATGCCCAAGCCAAAAACCAGAGAGCGGATGCCTTATCCAGACAGCCACAATACAAAGAAAGTGAATCCGAGGACCAGCCTCAGTACGTAATCCCGCCAGAGAAATTAACGTTGGGAGTATGCCAGCCTTCATGGGAAGAGGAACTCAAAAAGGCACAACAAGAAGATGCAGACATGCTAAAATATCAGCAGGAGACGGGACAAGGTCAAGACTCAGAAGTAACCTTTCACTGGAGAAATGGACTGTTATGGTTCAAAACCGCCAGATATGTGCCAGAAGGGGAATTAAGGCTCAGAATCCTACGCCAGTGTCATGATTCCATCACAGCGGGACACTTTGGGATTTACAAGACCATTCAGAACGTGGCCAAGGACTTCTGGTGGCCTAAAATGCGTCGGGATATTGAGAGTTATGTAAAGTCCTGCTCTGTCTGTCTGCGGACAAAAACACAAACAGGGACACCAGCAGGACTGTTACAACCGTTGCCTGTCCCACACGAACCCTGGAAGGACCTCTCCATGGATTTTATAACTGATCTACCCAAGTCCCAAGGAATGACAGCCATCTTAGTAGTGGTGGATCTACTTACCAAAATGGCACACTTTCTTCCTTGTGCAGGGGCCTTAGAGGCTAAAGAAACGGCCAAGTTATTCATAAAAGAAGTCTACCAGCTGCATGGATTGCCAAACAGCGTAGTCTCAGACCGAGGAACTCAGTTCACAGCCAAATTTTGGAGAGCAATGTGGAAACAGTTGCAGACGGAATTAAAACTCTCCTCCGCCCATCACCCCCAGACAGATGGGCAGACGGAACGCTTGAACGCCGTTTTGGAAAGATATTTACGAAGTTATGTGTCCTATCAACAGACTGACTGGGTATCATATTTGCATTTTGCAGAGTTCCCCTACAACAATTCTCTGCACTCCAGCACTCAACAAACCCCGTTCTTCGCTAATTATGGATTCCATCCTAAAGTCTTTCCAAGCAGCTCAGAAGGAATGCTGGTACCGGCAGCTGAGAACTTCCTTAAGGAATTGCAAGCGGCGCAACAGACACTGAAACAGCAGTTAAACGAAGCCAAAACGGAGTACAAGCGAGTTGCTGACCTGCACAGGAAGGAGGCCCCCCCCTTCAACCGGGAGACCAGGTATGGCTGTCCACCCGCTTCCTCCAGATGCCGGGCAAATGTAGAAAATTACAAGACAAGAGGGTGGGTCCTTTCGAAATAGAAACTCAAATCAATCCCGTGGCGTACCGACTGAAGCTGCCTGACATGTTTAAAATACATCCTGTGTTCCATCGATCCCTCTTAACGAAAGCCGCCCCTCCCAGTGAGTTACGGCCGGAGGAACCTCCCGGAGCTCCACTCCTGGTAAATGAGCAGCTTGAGTTTGAAGTTGAGGAGATCTTAGATTCCAGGATCAGATGCCACAAGCTGCAGTACTTGATTCACTGGAAAGGCTATGGGGTGGCTGACAGATCATGGGAAGATGCAGCTGATGTGCATGCTCCAGAATTGGTAAAACTTTTCCATCAACGTTTTCCCCACCGTCCCAAGCCAGACAAGGGGAGGGGGGCACAGCCTGGGAGGGGGGATGGTGTCGGAAGGCAGAGCTGGGGTCCCAATCCCGGGGAGCTGGATCCCGGAGAGTTGGGAGAAGAGTATTCGGATGGATGGCAGAGGGAAGGGGGAGGAACTTCCCCCCTTTGGAGCGAAGACGAAACAGAGGAACTGCCAGTGATAAGGTCGCTTAGCAACGGGGAGCCTGAGCCCTCCCTGGACATTCTCACGCCTCCCCCTCTTTCAGGCTCAGAGCAAGAGGGGGAAGAGGGAGGGCTGCTCACAGCCCAAAAGCGGGGAGGCAGTTTACCATCAGCCCCTCCCCTATCCCCCATCCTGGAATCGGAAACTTCAGAAGAGGAGGGGGTGATGCTTCCCCCCTCACCGCGCACACGCAGACAGCTGAAAAGACAGGAGAGAAGGGGGGGAAGGCGGGCAGTACCTGAGGGGCAGTTAAGGAGGAGCGAAAGATTGCGCGCCCGTTTGGCCCCTTCTTAAAGAACAGGCGGGAAGAAGTCCCTTGCTCTGTCAACTTTCTCCCAATGCCGCAGGACCTGTATCCCTGTATTGATTCATGAGAAAACGCAGTCTTTGTTTGGACATTACCCTAATAAAACACGAATTAACTACAATCGTTGGTCTGGTTCCTGAGTCACATCCTGGGCCTGACATTGGCAAGCATTTGCTCTAACAAAGGTGTTCTCATTCAGGACAGGGCTGGAAGGAACAAAGAATGTGAATTAATTCAAGTATTGAATTATTACAGTCATATCAATACATGTTTTCTGCCATAAAGTGGCAAAGAGGTCATGAAGAACCTCTGGCCAATTAGAACTTACAGACAGATTACTGAGGTTTCACTTGCGGGGAAAGTGGAAACCTTTCCTAGGAACTGTGTATTTAGACTTCCACCAGTAAACAGGCTTGCTGGAAGATGCCACCATTACTGTCCAGAGTAATGTGAAATAAGGGCACCTAATTGCACTGGGCATGGTATTAGTTCCAGGGAATACTCAGGCTTGCATTTACATGTTCCGTTATGCCTATCAGTTATAGCAGGGAAATTCCTTTGTACACAAGCTACTAGGGAGAGGATATTTGGTGGGAACTGCTGAGGCTTTCCCGACAATAGTTCATGGCTTGAACTATTGTAGCAGTGGTACTGTGCTGATTGTTCAGAGCAAAGCACAAACAAATACATAGTCTCAGGGCATGTGCAGAGTTTCAAATGAACCAAGCTTCTTGGTAACAGGCGTCAAAGACACTCTTCATCCAGGGTGCTGTTTGGTCTACTGTGATGTCTGGTAGAGCCCACAGCACTTCTGTAATGTTTGAAAAATGTGTTACGGGGTAGATTACAGTAATCCATTATAAAGGTAGATCACACAGAAAATTCCCACATTAGTACTTGCCAGCACCCAGGGTACTGTGGTCAAATCCCCCCTTAAAAAAACAACCCAGTGAGGACTGAGCATGCTCAGTAGCTATGGAATGCTGCGTGTCAGCTGGAAAAGAAAAATGAGGGGGTGGGGAGGTGCAGAAATTGAATGCCCTGCTTCAGATCCTTTCGGCTTATAGTATCCTGGAGGCAGCCATGGCTAGCTGTTACCCTAAATAGGAGCACTGTACTGATATGCAGTAAATGAAGTCCTTAAAACTGCAATCCTAAATACACTTACAAAGAAGCAAGCACCACTGAACACAGTGGGACTTCCTTCTGAGCAGACATTTGCATAAGATTGTGCATTAGTCAGCAAAACAGGTTGTTTAAATGCCTGCAGGTACCAAATGAAGACCTGCAGAAGCAAATACATTTCAAAGAATGCAGTAAATAAGCCGCACTGCTACCAAATGAATGAGGTATTGGACATAATAAAGCATTGTGCATCTTCTGAGCCACTGTTATTGTATATTTATTGAGGAAAAATGAAACTGTATGTTATTTGCCATACCAAGTAAGTCTGCAGAGTCATCAATAGCATTTATAACAGTCCACACAATTTACAATGGCTCAGACGGTATGTTTCCCTTCTGCCAAAACGTGACAAGTATAGTATTGCCATTAGGGATGGAAAGATCTGTCAATTTCTGTTCTCTGTTTCTCACTTTTCTAATGTTAAATTCAGTCCTCTACATTTCTGCAGCAATCTGCAATTTTTTTTAAAAAAAATCCTCATGAAAATTCCCCACCATTTTAATGTGAATTTCTCCAAATAAACACATTCTTTATTCTCCAAATAAACATTTTTGCAGGCAGTTTTGACAAAGGTACACATTTTTGCATTACACCATTTCTCATTATAGCATGCCTTTTCGCATGTTATGTTCATCATATATTCATTTTTATGCACACTTTCCCCTAACATATTCATTTTTGTAAATATTGTTTAGTTGGTGAACTGCATCCCAAAATTCTAATAAATGCAAATTTTATGGATGGCTGTGTTTTGGTTCCCATATTGTTTCAGAAAGTGCAAATGTGATAAATTCTGCTTGAAATGCAAACTGAATCAAAATTCTCACCTATTCCTAATTGCCATACAAGCCTGGGATTCCTTCCTAGAACCGATTCATGCATTACAAACATTATGAACAGCATACGAACATCAGCCTGTTGTATCAGGCCAAAGGCCTATCTAGCCCTGCATTCTGTTCTCAGTGGCCAACCAGATGATTATGGGAAGCCAGCAAGCAGGAGATGAGCACAGCAACATTCTCCCCGCTTGGGATCCGCAGCAATTGATATTCAGAGGAACAATGCCTCTGGCCCTGGAGGCATTATATAGTAGCCTTACTCTCCATGAACTTGTCTAATCCTACTTCTGTGTTATTGAGTTCTGCACTTTGCCAGCAGAAGCCATGTGACAGGATGAGGTTAGCTTCCAAGCCAACAATGCGCTTTCCTGAGGGATAGGCAACAATAACATGGGAAGGAATGACATCATTTACTGTATGGTTAATCATACATGATTGCTGTATGGTTAATCATTGTGGCATAGGTCCCAACCAGCCCCTATAATTGTAACAATAAAATAAGCTGAGCTTGAAACCTGGCAAGATGGTGGTACTATGGGTGAGTGGGTCCCACGTCTGAGAAATTGGTCGATTACCTGTTCTGGACCGAGGCCACATTCACACCATACATTTATTCCACTATTATTCCTCTTTAAACAGTCATGGTTTCCCCCAAAGAATTCTGAGGAGTGTAGTTTCTGAAGGGTTAGGAGACCCCAATCCCCCTCACAGAGCTACCGTTCCTCGAGTGGTTGAACAGTCAGTCCCTCTTCCCAAAAAACTTTAGGGATTGTAGATATCTAAGGGAAACAGGAGTCTTCTAACAAACCTCAGCACTCTTCACAAATTACACTTCCCGGGATGCTTTGGAGGAATTCATGGCTGTTTAAAAATAGTGGAACAATATGTGCCCAGGGTTGCATTTCCTCTGAAGGAGCAGATATGCAGTCCAGGGGTGCGTCTGGATCCTGCTTTATTACTGAAGGTTCAGGGCCCCTGAGTGGCTAGAAGTGCTTTTTACCAGCTGTGACTCGTAAGACCAGAGCTTGGAAAAGTTACTTTTTTAAACTACAACTCCCATCAGCCCCAGCCATCATGGCCACTTGAGTGGGCTGATGGGAGTTGTAGTCCAAAAAAGTAACTTTTCCAAGCTCTGCGTAAGACAGTTATGACTGTTCCTGGACTGGGAGATCTTGACCATGGTAGCTCAGGCATTTGGGACTTCATCATTGGATTACTGCAATGTACTCTAAGTGGGGCTTCCCTTGCACTTGATCCAGAAACTGCAGTTAGTACAGAATGCTGCAGCACAACTGCTGACAGCAGAGAGATCTCATGATTTGATCATGGATGAAGGTGCCGATTTGGTGTGCATTACCGAAACCTGGGTGGGTGAGCTGGGAGGAGTTGATCTGACCCAGCTTTGCCCACCTGGATACTCAGTGCAACAGCAGCACAGGTTGCAAGGATGGAGGGGGGAGTTGCTGTGGTCTACAGAACTTCCATCTCTGTCACCAGGAAACCACTCTGTCTTGGAGCTGGCTGTGAGGGCCTGCACCTGGTGTTGGGCCAAAGAGACAGTAAATTAGGATTGGTGCTGGTGTACCTTCCACCCTGCTGCCTGCCAGCTTATATGACCAAGATGGCAGACGCTGTCTCGGCTGTGGTATTGGAGGAGCCTAGAACAATAGTCCTGGGTGATTTCAGTGTCCATGCTGAGGTTGCCTCTAGTGTTCTGGCTCTGGACTTCATGGCCTCTATGATGACCAAGGGGCTATCTCAAGTTGTCACCAATCCAACGCATAGGGCAGGACACATATTCGACTTGATTTTTACTCCAGATGGAGGAAGGGATGCTCTGGAGATAGGGGGATGGATGTCACCCCACTGTCATGGTCAGACAACTTCCTGGTGAAGTTTAGACTTATGGCTCCAATCCTCCCCTACAGGGGTGGTGGACAGATTAAGATGGTCCACCCCTGGAGACTAATGGAATGCACTAGATTCCTGAATGCCCTGGGGGAGTTCCCAGTAGATAGAGCAGGTGCCCTGTTGAGGCCCTTGTTATGGTATGGAACAGCAAGGTGCTTCAGGCTCTTGACACGGTTGCCCCCGAGTGCCCTCTCCGGCATTGTGGAACCCGGTTTGCACCTTGGTACACCAGTGAGTTAAGGGCAATGAAACAGGCTGGACAATGGCTAGAGTGCAAGTGGCGAAAGATGTGCTGTGAGCCTGATCGGGAACGAGTAAAACATCATAACCGTGCCTACTGTGTGGTAGTAAGGGCAGAGAAGAAGGCCCACTTCTGCCACAATTGCATCCTCAAGTAGTCCTCCAGTGGAACTTTTCCATACTGTCAGTGGTCTGTTGACATCAACTCCAGGAAATGGAGTTTTCGACCCTTCGGAGGCCCACTGTGAATTGTTTTCAAGGCACTTTGAGGGTAAAGCTGCTCTTCTCTGTAGCAATCTTGATGCTCCATCCACATCTACTATAGTCTCCAGTGAAGTGTCCAGTGCAACGTCTGCTGCAACTTCTTGGGATCGGTTTCAGTTGAGGTGGCCTGATGACATGGACAAAGTGCTTGCGACAATGCAGCCAACAATGTGTCCTCTCGAGCCTTGCCATACTTGGCTTATTAAAGCTTGCCAAGAGGGGTTGACCAAGTGGATCCAGGGTGTGGTCAATGCGTCATTGTGGGAGGGAGTGGTTCCAGCCACTCCTGAAAAAGCCCACCCTGGACCCATTGGTTTGTGACAACTACCGCCTGGTAGCAAATATCCACTTGTTAGGGAAGGTGATTGAGAGGGTTGTGGTGCAGTAATTGCATGTATTCTTGAATGAAACAGATTGTCTTGACCCATTCCAGTCTGGGTTCAGGCCTAATTACGGGACTGAATCGACCTTGGTCACCCTGATGGATGACCTTTATCAGGAGTGGGACAGGGGGAGTGCGACCCTGTTATTCTTACGATCTTTCAGTGGCTTTTGATACCATAGACCAGGGGTGGCCGCTCCGTGGCTCTCCAGATGCTGCTGAACTACAGCTCCCATCAGTCTCAGCCGACACAGCTCATGGTCAGGGATGATGGGAGCTGTAGTCCAGCAGCATCTGGAGAGCCAGGGAGTGGCCACCCCTGCCATAGACCATGGTATCCTTCTGGCCCGACTTGATGAGATGGGTATTGGAGGCACTGTTTTACAGTGGTTCTGATCCTATCTCCAGGTTGTTTTCAGAGAATAGCATTGGGTGATTGTCTTTTGGCCCCCTGGCAGTTGTGCTGTGGGGTGCCACAGGGTACCATCTTGTCCCCCATGCTGCTTAACATCTATATGAAGCCCTTGGGAGTGGTCATCCGGAGATTTGGGGTAGGTGTCAGCACTAAGCTGATGATACCCAGCTCTATTTCTCCATAACATCTGAATCAAGAGAGGCTGTGCAAGCCCTGGACCACTGCCTGGACTCGGTGGTGGGCTGGATGAGGGCCAATAAACTGAGTCTGAATCCTAGGAAGACAAAAATGCTGTGGGTTGGTGCTTCCCGAGTTCGGATAATTGGTCAGTTGCCTGCTTTGGATGGGGTTGTACTCCCTCTGAAGAGCACGTCTGTAGTCTGGGGGTTGTCCTGGATCCATCTTTGTCACTAGAAGTCCAGGTGACCTCAGTGGCTAAGAGTGCCTTTTACCAGCTTCAGCTGGTAAGACAGCTGCAGCCGTTTTTATTCTTTTTGTAAACCACTTAGAGTTTTATTACACTCAAGCAGTATATACATTTTCTTAAATAAAAATTAAAAACGCCTGAATTGTGTCCTATTTTTATGAAGGGAGTCTCCTAAAAACTTCCTTGTAGTTAATTACCACAGCAAGGTTGCTTCAGTTGCCATGGCAATGGCTTCTGGTATACTCTGAGAATTCAATAGGAAAATGAGAAAATGTGTAATGAAAGTTAATAGTAACTGAGGTAATTGTTTCCCCCCCCCCTCTATTCAACAATAATTTTAGGCAGTTCTACGTTGATGTAGGTTACTTGTCTCAATGCAAGGCATATTTTGTTTTTAAAATAAACAAGTTCCTGCAAACATATTATGCAAGGGTTTTAAGGTAGACAGTAGCTTCCAGACATTGCCCACATCTCCTATATTTAGGGCACTATCATGCCACTTTAAACAACCATGGCTTCCCGCAAAGTATCCTGGGAAATGTAGCTTGTTAAGGATGCTGAGAGTAGTTAGGCGATCCCTATTCTCCTCAAAGAGCTATCATTCCCAGTGTTCCCTGAGAAGAATTGATTGTAAAACTACTCCAGTAATTGTAGTTCTGTGTGGGGAATATGGGTCTCCTAATAGCTATCAGCATCTTAACAAACTACGGTTCCTATGGCTGTTTAAAGTGGTATGATACTGCTTTAAATGTATAGTAAGAATGCGGCCATTACCAGAAAAGCAGCCAACTTCTAAATGGTGGCTCATGCTCTTAGCTGTTCCTTGCTGGATCTGAAACCACAAAGGCTGCAATTCTAACCCCACTGACTAAGCCTTAGTGAATTCAATAGGACTTACGTCTGAATAGACATTGTTAGGATTGCACTCTAAATCTGGTGGTGGCAGTAGTAGCAGTATCCTTGCCTTCCGTCACAGGGTTGTTATGTACCAGAGCCAAGAAGTTTGGCTTCATACAGCTCAGCAAGATCTGACTTCGTCTCTGAAAAGATAAGTCACAAAAGGCAGCAGTAGACCTATTCAATCAAGAATGACAAGCTAGGTAAATTATGCAGAAGTACATGAAACCACAAAAACAAGGAATGAATAATGTTTTGTGTATGAACAAGGCGCAGAGGAAGAAAAGGGGAGGGAAGGATTATTATAGATAAAACAACTATGAATACACTTCTAGCAATATTTTTACACAATAAAGCCTTCGTGCACATAAACTAATAAGCTTGCTGTACCCACCCCAAGAATAGTGCATTCCCCAGGCCCCCAATGTCCATACCAAACCAATTAAGCTGGACACGGAGAGAGTCCATGCCAGACAAAAATTAAATCTCAGAATATCCTTGGCTCCTAGGCCTGTTCTCAGATCACTAAATCACTCTTCTCTTTCAGGGATATGGCTGGCCCCGGCATTTTGCTAGAGGAAAAGAATAATAAAAGTACACAGTATGTTGATGGTATTCTCTCACACTCTGCCTTTTCTGCACATTGTAAATCCATTCCGCTTGCATTGTGCCCTATCCTTTTCATCCTTGAAGAAAAACCTAAAAATATTTAGTTCCTTGTAAAACATCACAGGGGCCTTCTTCATCTTTCAGTCCATTTCTAGCTTTGAAGTACAGCGTATCTCAGACAACACATAAAAATGACATGCTGTGACTACTTATATTTTGGCAAGAGTCAAGTCAAGCTGGGAGGATGCATTTAAACTCTCCCCCACCCTGCCAAAAAAAAAAGCCAAAGCTAAGCATTTTTTTTAAAACCAATTAGGTATTATAGCAGTAATCACAGCAATAATAAGCTGGGCCATCTGTCTGTCTGTGCTCAATAATACAGTTGTGCTTTAGGAGGAACGTATTAACAGCCAGATCCTGAAAGAGTAGCATATGATGAGCACAAAGTAGCCTTTTGCTAAAAGATCAGCTCACAACTGCCAAGCGACTCTAAGTGTTTTCCAGATATAGACAATTTAGCAGTGCCCAGTCACTGCAGATCTGCGCTAACCGTCAGTATACTGATGGGATCAAGCACATCCCAACAGCCCGGTGGGGGGAGGGTCACAAAACTTTTGTGTGAGTCTTTTATACTCTGTGTTCCAGGTAATCCTCAACCATGACAAGGTACAACTTGCCATGTGGCATTTTACAAGGAACCCCCTACACAAACAACCTCTCATTTCTTTAGAGAAAAGTTGTTGGTTTTTTCTTTCTGCTTCTAAGGTTAATTCTAGTAGAATGACTGAGAAAATGAAAAATGCATGTAAGGTGCTAAGGGTCAAAGTGATGCTGCAAAATGCTGTTTCTTTGGCACCATTGTTTGATTTTCCAGAAGATTTACAAGGTATGTGCCAAAGAAAAGGATAATTGTTCTCCTTCCTTCAATGCACAACAATCCCAATCTCATACCAGAATTGCCAGTATGCCATTCATTCTTTATTATGATAAAATATACAGTATACTTTCAACCATATAATGAAACACAGGCCAATTGTGTGTTTTTTTTTAAAAAAATGGTGTGCATAGTCTGCTTAAATACTTTATTGTTTGTAAGCTAAACAATCCATGATGGTGCAAACATCCCAAAAGACTCTTCCTAGAACCTAAGGTGTAGAGATTATCAAACCTTGGACTGATTCTAGACACATAGCCAACTTGCCTAGAACATCAAGAAAGGCAACCTCAGAACTGGTAGGGTCTGTCATTGTTGACACCAAGACTTTGTCTGAGTACCGTAACTAGAAGAAGGGCTGATGTGGGCCAAGACAGACAAAAGGAAGCACTTCTTCACACAGCGCATCATTACGCTATAGAATTTCCTTCCATAGGAGGCATTGACGGCCACCAACTTGAATGGCTGTAAAAGAGGATTAGACAAATTCATGGAGGATAAGGCTATAGTGGCTATGCTCTGCTTCCATGATCAGAGGCAGTGTGCTTCTGAATACCAGGTTGCTGGAAACCACAGGAGGGAAGAGCACTCTTGTGCTCAGGTCTTGCTTGTGGGCTTCCCATAGGCATCTGGTTGGCCACTGTGGAGATATGATGCTGGATTGGGCCATTGGCTTGATCCAGCAGGTATTTCTTATGTTCTTACTATTATTTGTGGTCAGATTTCACCTTGGGCTGTCAAGTACCTATCCCTCTCGACTGTGAGTGTCTTGATAGAACCAAGAGGTACAACACTGTCCCTTTCTTGTCAACAAAATATTTGAAGCTAGTGGTGTAATCCAACAGCTGTGAAACCATCATGGATTTCCACAAGTGTTTTGTTATTTATTTTTAATGTTTATCCCACCCTTCCTCCAAGGTACATACAGGGTGGCACACAAGGTTCTTTCCCATCACTGCTTTACCCTCACAATAGCCTTGTGAGATAGTTAGGCTAAGAGACTGATCAGCTGGTCTGAAGTCATTCAGTGAGTTTTAGTGGCTGACTGGGGATTTGAACCAGAGTTGCCTGGCTCTTAGTCCAACATTCTAGCCATTACACCATTCTGGCTTTTTCTTTATACCCCCTTCATTCTCTCACATGGATTTTTAAAACACACTATGGGCTCACAAAGAATACTTTCCGCTAATACGATCCATTTGTCTTCAGATGAGGACAAGTGTGCACTACAAAGCTTAACAGACACAAAGACACTTTGCTATTTTCATGCCTTCTTATTTTAAGCCTCTGATTGAGCCTATAAGTTTGAAAATCTTTGAGGTACAAAAAAAAACTTTTCCATTTAAATATTGCAGAACCGAATAGTATATTTCAATCTAGCACTGGAGTTCAGTAGACAAACTATGTTATCATATCTAGGATTTTTCAGGGCTCAGCTTGACCAGAAACTTATCCATACAATCTGCAAAGTAATATAAAAAAAGAAAAAAGAAAACCATGCTTCTGACCATGTGCCAAGGGCCTTTCTATCAACATCAAGAAAGGACAGCTCCATTCTCTAATATCTGACACTAGTGAGGAGGATACATCCTTATATCAATTAAATACAGCTGGAATCACAAAAATACCTGCTCAACAAAAAGCAACTCTGCACGTCATTTGTATCATTATGCAAAAGCTGTTCATTAAGGCTTGTAGAATCAAATCTCCACATGAGGCTATTTCTAAACTTTTTCCACTACCAACTTTTCCCAGGACTTCAAAGCCCTTTCTTACACCTTATGGAGGACAAAGAGTGCTACAGAAAGGAGAGTGTGTAATGCCCCACATTCACCCTTGCACTCCTTTCCATCTGGACATTTATAAAGCATTTACTGTAGACGTAACAAATTGCACCACAGCTCCAGAAGAAAAGCATCCTAATAAATAAGTCTACTGTTATCCATCTTTCATTATATAGAGACCAAAAGGCCACAGATTTCTTTGCAGAGAGCAAAGTCACTTGAAGAATGTTGGGAAAAGGACCACAGCAAAGCACATGAACCCCATTTCTACAGAAAAGGGTCATTGTTATTGCTCTTTAAGAACAAAATGGCCCATCTGAAAACCCATTCAGAGTTTGCATCAGAACATAAATATCAAAACATACAAGCTGAGGCAGAGGAATGAAATGCATCCTTGTGTACTGCTTCTTAGCCAGCTGAGGCATCCCCACAGAGATGGCGCACTTTGCCAGTTGTGACTAGTCAGTCCTCCCAGGAAGTCAGACACTGGCATCCAGATTTTAACTAAAGCTATTAAAAAGGTGAACAGTGGCAAAGTCCTCTGTTCACTTTCACTTCTGCTGAGTTTTATACAGGAGTACAAATCCCATTTTTGCCACCTAGCCAGCCACTGCTATTGTCAAGTGTGTGTGCAGCAAATGAGATTTAAACATGGCTTTAGCAGATTGTCACATAGTACATGTGCCCTATTTCAAAGTTGAAATGCATCAGTGGGGAGGATGCAGCCAAAATGCAACTCTTGCTTAATAAGGATTGTAGCAGATTCACATATGAAGAGTCATAATTTGATGAGTTGCATGTGTGAATGAGTCACTGCAGATATAACGCCACAGATGGAAATGAACTTTCTTATCACCTCACACACAATTCTTTTCAGAGGAGTCAGTTTACATATTCACCTACCAGCATTCAAGTACAGTAATCAAGTATGGAGCAATAAACAGATGTACATATAAATTAACACAACAATGACACAATGGATGGATCCATACCAGAGTTATTAGAAACTGACCCATCCCAGATTTCATAATGGACTGGAAACACAGGGGAACTCTGAGAAGAACATGGCGGGGGTGAGACAAGGCTGTATGTATGCAATATGACTTGTGACATTAATCTCCCCAGTTATAATGACCTTTTTAAGCACCAAGATCCAGTTCCTGGTATTGGTAGGATTAATAGAAAAGAACAGATCCCTGCTCAAATGACCTGCAATTTACATGAAACAGAAAAGTATGGGAGAGAGGCCAAGGACTGAGAAGTGAATAGAAGAGCAGAGTTAGGTAGGAGTGGAAGAACAGATAAAGGTAGGTAAGGATAGCCTAGAAAATGCTTTGTAAACGTAGGAGAATCATGTCTTGAGGCAGCAGGGGGCTATCTTAACACTTAATGCATGAACAGGGAACCAACGGCCCTCCAAATGATGGAAATCTAACTCCCATCAGCCCCAGCCTGCAAGGTTAATGATCAGGGATGACAGTTGTTGTAGTCCAAGCATTGGGGCAAGGTGTCAATAGTATGCTGATGATACCCAGTTCTATTACTTCATTACACCTGAACCAGAAGAGGCTGTGAAAGACGTAGACCGGATGCAGTGGTATTCTGAATGAGGCCCAATAAACTGAATCTGAATCCTGGGACACCAGAAGCTCTGTGGGATGCAGATGCAGGAGATAGGCCCACTGCCTGCCCTAGGTGGCATTGCATTGCCTCAGAAGTAGCGGGTACATAGTTTGGGGGTACCCCAGGAACCATCTTTGTCACTTGAGGTACAGAGGTGGTTTCAGTGGCTAAAAGTGCCTTTTTATCAGCTTCAGCTGGCATGCCAGATATGGCCATTCCCGACTAGGGACAACTTGACCACTGTAGTCCATGCAATCGTAACCTCAAGATTGGATTACTGCAATATGCTCTGTGTGGGACTGTCCTTGGGTCTGGTCAGGAAGCTTCAGCTAGGGCAGAATGTAGCAGCTAGACTGATGATGGGAACAAACTACCACCAATACATGACACCAGCATGAAAAGACCTGCACTGGCTTTCCATCTGCTACTGGGCTAGGTTTAATGTTCTTGTACTAGTGTACAAAGCCCTAATGTCGGAAGGCAGAGCTGGGGTCCCAATCCCGGGGAGCTGGATCCCGGAGAGTTGGGAGAAGAGTATTCGGATGGATGGCAGAGGGAAGGGGGAGGAACTTCCCCCCTTTGGAGCGAAGACGAAACAGAGGAACTGCCAGTGATAAGGTCGCTTAGCAACGGGGAGCCTGAGCCCTCCCTGGACATTCTCACGCCTCCCCCTCTTTCAGGCTCAGAGCAAGAGGGGGAAGAGGGAGGGCTGCTCACAGCCCAAAAGCGGGGAGGCAGTTTACCATCAGCCCCTCCCCTATCCCCCATCCTGGAATCGGAAACTTCAGAAGAGGAGGGGGTGATGCTTCCCCCCTCACCGCGCACATGCAGACAGCTGAAAAGACAGGAGAGAAGGGGGGGAAGGCGGGCAGTACCTGAGGGGCAGTTAAGGAGGAGCGAAAGATTGCGCGCCCGTTTGGCCCCTTCTTAAAGAACAGGCGGGAAGAAGTCCCTTGCTCTGTCAACTTTCTCCCAATGCCGCAGGACCTGTATCCCTGTATTGATTCATGAGAAAACGCAGTCTTTGTTTGGACATTACCCTAATAAAACACGAATTAACTACAATAGTTGGTCTGGTTCCTGAGTCACATCCTGGGCCTGACACCTAAACAATATAGGTCCAGGATACCTTAAGGACAACCTTACCCAGTATGACCCAGCTTGATCACTGTGATAATCTGGCAGATTACTATTAGTGGTCCCCCATGAACCAGAACCATGAGTCATGTCAACAAGGAGTTGTGCCTTCAGTGTAGTGGACCCAACTCTATGGAACTCCCTCCCATTAGAAAGCAGCCTTAGAAAGCAGGCCCTGATAAGTTTTGGATGTCTGGTTAAAATGATTTTATTTCAGCAGGCCTTGGCACCATGAAAGCTGTTGTGTCGTTTTATTCTCTGGTGTTTTAATTCATGTTTTAAATTTTGATACTCTATGCTTTTATTCTTTATAAGCCGCTTGGAGACCCAGATGAGATGAAAAGCAGGGTAATAAAATTCTAAATAAATAAAACATCTGGAGGGGCACAGGCTCTCTACTTCTGCCATAACAGCTGCCTACCAACTGAGTGAGGGGGAGTTGTGTGGGTATTTTGTTTTCAAGGCCAGTTGCCAAAAAGGCAAGCAATAACAGCATTCTCCTCCAAGCCCCCTTTTTCCCTAGCTGTACACTGAAGGTCTATAGACAGCTTTTGTGCTGAGTTCCCCTCTGGACTGTCCTCCTGACCACAACCCAGTCCCAGAATTGTTGGTGTCAAGATGGTAGAGTTGGCAACTGTACCATAACTAGATATTATCATTATAGGGCGTGTCTGAAGTGTTCAAACTACTTAGTAATCCTTACCATAAGGTGGGTTTGTAATGTAGGTTAAATACCACAGCAAAGCCTCTAGAAATGCTACATAAATCACTCAAGAGCCTGGAGTTTGGTGTCATTCATGAAACCTATGTTATCTTTCCTGTCACTGAGCTAAAAACATCCAGTTTTACTGAAAAAAACATACAGAGCCAAGGTGAACTGAGATTCAACATATCCAGGAATGATACTGGGACATTGGCATGAAAACTGCTATGGGTTATATCTCTTTCCTTCTCCAACATGTGCTTCTCTAACATTCATTGATTTGTAAAAAAAAAAGTTTGCACAGCAGAACATTCTAAAGAAATCACCCTTCGAGTGCTTAACCATCCTCCCTAAATGAGATTCTGCCAGAGGCAAAGGAGACATTGTGTTCACCTTCTGTGCTAATCTAATGGCAACAGTGCAATTAGTTTCCCCATTTAAATTACTCTGATGCTAGAAACTGAAAAGAGTAGGGATATGTTTATGGCTCCTGTGTGCATACTGAGAATAAACTTGCAGGCATGATCATTTTGACTGACAGAGTCCTCTCTCTCTCTCTCTCTCTCTCTCTCTCTCTGTGTGTGTGTGTATACCAACTTGCAATTAAAATGGAGGTGAGTTCAAGTAATAGTAATCTGTACACATTTGTTTACTGAAATGTTGAGATTAATGTAATTAGGGTGGCATCTTACCTATTGCAAAAAAAGAGAGAAATTGTGTCACCAAAAAAAAGGCAAAGGAGGACATATATCTGGATAAAATTTACATGTACTAATTTATATGTATATATGCAAATTTAAAAATAACTGTTGTTATGTGCCTTCAAGTCGATTACAACTTATGGTAACCCTATGAATCAGCGACCTCCAATAGCATCTGTTATAAACCACCTTGTTCAGTACTTGTAAGTTCAGGTCTGTGGCTTCCTTTATGGAATCAATCCATCTCTTGTTTGCTCTTCCTCTTTTTCTACCCCCTTCTGTTTTTCCCAGCATTATTGTCTTTTCTAGTGAATCATGTCTTCTCATTATGTGTCCAAAGTATGATAACCTCAGTTTCATCATTTTAGCTTCTACTGATACTTCTGGTTTAATTTGTTCTAACACCCAATTATTTGTCTTTTTTGCGGTCCGTGGTAACCGCAAAGTGCTCCTTCAACACCACATTTCAAATGAGTTGATTTTTTTCTTATCCATTTTTTTCACTGTCCAACTTTCACATCCATACATAGAGATTGGGAATACCATGGTGTGGATGATCGTGACTTTAGTGTTCAGTGATACATCTTTGCATTTGAGGACCTTTTCTGTTGCTGCCCTCCCCAGTCCTAGCCTTCTTCTGATTTCTTGACTGTTGTCTTCATTTTGGTTAATGACTGTGCCAAGGTATTGATAATCCTTGACAAGTTCAATGTCCTCGTTGTCAACTTTAAAGTTACGTAAATCTTCTGTTGTCATTACTTTCATCTTCTTGACATTCAGCTGTAGTCCTGCTTTTGTGTTTTCCTCTTTAACTTTCATGAGCATTTGTTTCAAATCATTACTGGTTTCTGCTAGTAGTATGGTACCGTAACTACTATAATTTAAATAGATATGGATTTCACTGTAGTGTGGAAGGCTGTGAGCAGGTGACCCAGTCAGTCTGTTCTCCAGGTACTAAATGCTGATGGGCAAGTTCAAGGCTTCTGCTCTCCCTTTTTATGGTTCTTTCTCTGTAAACTGGATGTGGACAGGCCAGCTCTTCAAACACAGGACTCCTGCAAACAGAGGTCCTCTGACAGCTCTTCAAATAGCACACTGTTCTCTGAAAACAGGGAACATGGCCACCTTAACCTCAAGGTTGTCTTTGAAGACTCTCCAAAATATAGCTGCTAGGCTGCTAACTGGGAGTAGGAATTGGGGTCATATCCCATTGGTGTCTAAACAGTTGTCCTGGTTCTTGGTCTATTTCTGGGCACAATCTATGATGCTGATGTTTTTATCTTCAAAACACCATATGACTTGGAACCAGCAAAGTACTTGAAGCATCACATGCCTCTCTATATTTTTAAAAAAATCAAAGATACACATATGCAACCACATATTTAACATACTGTCTAGTTTGGCTCTGTCATCCAATTTAGATGTAACTGGGACAGGCCCACGTTTGAAGATATAAGTATGCCACCATTATGTATAACTTGACCCTTAAACCAGTTGCAGGTTCATTGGATGTGGAAAAAAATTAAGCAATCATTATGTTTGGCAGCTGCGAGCATCTAGTAGGAATACTCCTGCTTAGTGAAGTTTATGTCACAAAATATCCAGGCTCAACTTTGATATCCAACTGCATCTTGCCATTTCATATGCTGAAGATACACTGTGTGAATAAATGCCCTGGGCATGATTTTTCAGCAATGTAAAAAATATCTCTAAATACCCTAGGAGTGCCTGGGAGCAATTTGTCTGGCAACCCTCAGCTCAACAAAGAATTTGGTGCACCGTGTCTAGGGCAAGTAAGTTCAGCCAACTGTGACTTACTGCTTAATAACCAGAATAACTGGACAGGTCTCAGGTAACAGTTATAGGCACAATGATTGAACAGGCGCTGAGGGTGGGCAGGGGAGAGAAATGGCAGGAAGCCAAATACAAATGCATTAGCATCCAAGAAGGACAGATTCAGCAGTTCAAGACAGGTTGCTTTGATTTGTGCTGGCATCAAACTCCACCTCTGTTCCAAACAAGCCACAATGTAAGCTGGCTGCAGGGTATTTATACATCTAGAATGAGAGACAAGGGAAAGGAAAGACTGAATTGCCAGGTAAAGTGGCAAAGTATGCAAGGTGCCCACAAATTCTCTGCAGGGGAATCTTAATCAGTTTCATCCTTCATAGGGATATCAGCCAGGGGTGGGGGGCCTTTCTTGGCTCAAGGGCCACTTTCCATCTGAGAGGTGTATGCCAGCAATAGCACAGACAAAACAAGAGTGGGTGTGGCTACAGTGGGCATAGGGAAGGGCTGTAGTTCAGTGGCAGAGCATGTGCTTTGCATGCAGAAGGTCCCCAGTTCAATCCTTGCCATCTCCAGGTAAGGGCTGGGATGGAGAGACCCCTGCCTGAAACCCCAGACAGCCACTGCCAGTCAAAGTAGATAATACCATTATGGGACTGAGGGATGAGATAGATGATTTCTTTGTGTCCCCTTCAAGCCTATAATCTTGTATCTGAGGTTGGGATATACAAGCAAGAAACCTGCTCTACTGGTCAGGCTAGTTTCCTTTTTAAGCTAGCCTGTGAGTTAATGGACTTATTGAATGGTCAATCTGCATATCCAAAGGGAGCTATTGGAACTCTTTTCAGGGGAGAGGCCCTGCTCCCCCCATCACCTGGCTGGAGGCCCCTCTTTCTTGGAGCTAAGGAGAGGCTTGTGTGGTTTTTAGGACTTGATGGCCTTATAGGCCCCTTCAAACTCTACTATTCTATGATTCTATTATTAGCCTAGTCTGAAGAAACTGGGAACTGGGGAGACACACGGAGAGGCTTGACCTCTGCACTGTGGCTTTGGGGTATCTCCTGCAAGCCGGATGGAAAGGCAAGAATTATTGGACTGCTAATGCTGTGAATTCCTCCATTTTAAGCTCAGGTTGGAATGTGTTAGGTCCAAACCCAACACGCAAGTCGTCCTGTCAACCCCAACTCGCTTATTACACCCGGGAAGAGTGCGGAGTTGAGTGCAAATGAACCCACTATCAGAGATCAAGTAACACGAGACAAAAACCTTTGCAAAGGGGACCCAATACTTACAAGCCGAAGCAGGCCAGCATGGGAACCTCGTTTATTGGTGTTTTAAGGTTTATATAGGCTCACCCCGAAGTTTACAATATCGGGTTTACGTCATAAAATACAAAAGAAGCAATTGCTAAATGTTATAGCTTTGGGGCATATGTGAGGAGGTGAAGGGGTACAGGGGGAAGGACAATAGTGGAAACATCAAGACTATCTCTCAGACTCTGTGTCTGCATACTTCGCATGTCCTTGAGATAAGCACTTTGCATAAACCGACAAAGAGAAGAGTAAAGGGTTGGCCGGCTGCAACCGGGCGCCCCATGAGTAGGAGACAGACATGAAAATTACTACGCTTGCATATCAAAGGGTTTCACAAGTCAAGGTCTGTGGGGCAGCGGAACAACTTATAACATTTCTATGCAAGGCACATTTATAACAATAAACAAGGTCATAGGCATGGATGTGATATAAGAAATGCATAGTAGGGAAGTTTCCAGCTTAAATCGGCTTTTATTATTCGAGCCACTGGAATGTAGGTAAGGGTCAGGTCACCAGGAAATAAACCGACATTTTATATCAAAAGTCAAATAAAGGCCACTTTGGTTCTACTTCCCATGATGCTCAAGCTGGTTTAGGTAAGGCAAGTGAACTTATAGATTTTACTGGCACTGGGGGTTTAAGTTCAATCCTAACAAATGTGTGTAAATAAAAAAACATATATCCTATAAGACACCATAGTCTCTGCTGACCCTCTTTCCATGGAAACCAAACTCTGGGTAAGTGCAGGGACCCCTGGAATTCTCGCACCACTCGGAGATTGGGGTGGTGTGCAACAATACTGAGGTAGATGAACCAATAGTCTGACTCAGTGTAAAGTAGTTTCCTGTTCCTTCACCACCCTTCTCTCTCCCCCTCTCCCTCACACACACACACACGCTCACCCTCCCCCCTATTAGAAATTAGGCTTGAAAACAGCATGTTGGGGCAGGGGGTTCAATTCTAATTGCCAGGGGTAAATCATAATGGACATTGCAGCATGGTGATTTCAGCACAGTGGTGGTCACAGCACATGGTTAGAAAATGATTAAATCTTTCCCCCCCCCAGCTGTGACATGCACCCCCCAAAAACACTCTCACTTCTGCACTGCCATTAAGCCTGAAAACAGCTCAAGCCCAACTGTAGTGTTGGGGGACATTTTCAGCATGGGGGTTACAGCACAAATAGGGGGTACAGTGCATGGGGAAGGTTATCCTTCCCACGTGCTGTGACCTCCCCAACCAAAATCCCCCCCCAAAAGGTCACTGGTGCCAATAAAAGATTCTTTACAAGCCTAATTATAGCGCTGGGGCTGTTTTCAGTGGGAGGTCCAAGCATACAGGGAGGGGATTATAAACTCTTCTGTCCTTAGCTGTGAAACCCCCTCTCAAAAAAAAAACAGTGCACATATAACGTTACAATTGGGCTTTTAATTAGGAATCATTTATTTATTATTTATTTATTGTCTTTATTTATACCCCAAAACTGGAACTCACGGCAGCTTCCAGATAAAAACACATATAATTAAAACATAATTAAAACATACAGAGTCTAGATTAAAATAAAATTAAACTAATTCCAATATTAAAACCATTCATACTTAAAGCTAGAAGAGAATTTAAAAAACCAGTTTAAAAATGTAGGAATTAGGCATTAGCAATGCAGTTCCCACCAAGCCCTATCTTTAGCAGCCATCAATACCAGTCCATCTAGCTCAGTATTGTCTGCACTGATCTGGGAGCAACTGTCCATGGTTTCAGACAGAAAATCTTTCCTAGCTCTTGGAGGTGTCAGGAATTGAACCATGGACCTTCTGCATGCAAAACAGATACTCTACCATTACCTTCTTCTAATAGGGGGCTTTTTTCAGCCTAAAACATGCGTTTGAGCGACGCTATGGGCTGGACAGAGAGTCTTACAGGCCACAGGCCATCAGTTCCCCACCCCTATGTAAACTCAGCTGATATCATTTGCGAATTAATTTTCCATCTATTTCTATTCTCATCCAAGTGTGGCAAGCTACCAAATGATTAAACAATCCAAATGAGCATGCATATAGGAAAGGGTAACAAAAATGGGAGATGCCTCAAATCATTGATCAGATAGAAAATCAATAGGGTGAGGGAGAAAGAAAGAAGCACCAAATGACTGCCAGAAAGAAACATTATTTTATACTTCTTGCAACATTATTGGACTTTTGCAAAGCCCTATTTATACAGTATTTCCTCACAATGGTCTTTTTGATGTGTTCTTTGTCTGACATTTACTATGCGCTGCACATCTCCTGCATCATGTATCAATTTAAACAAATAAAATAAAGATACATTTACCACATTAAAATGCACATTGCTCAGTGCATATATGCATTCCTCATACACTTCTGAGATGCTCTTATCCACAGAGCTGACTGAAATGGGTTTCATTATCTTCACTCAGAAGAAACTCATATCTCAAAAGAGCAACACGAAAGTCAGCTTACTCTACAGAGAAGCTAAATTGAGACTCCTTTTGAGACTGTACAACTTCACACTATTAAAGGAAGGGGGGGAGAGGCTCTCCTTCTAGGTCAGGTTCAAAGCTATTAGGAGGGGTCCTATAGAACTCATTGTGACTGCCTATGTCACAGATAAATGGGAAACCTTCGGTCTCACTGCTGCCCGCTTTCAAGTGGAAAGATGCTGATTTGGAGATGGAAGAAAGCCAATGTCATTGGTAAGGCATGATTTTGTACTAGAATGAAAGCTAAATAGATCTGAGTGCATTAAGATAAGAGGAAGCATGAAACCATCAAGAACTATATGTTTGAGGACAGCCGCACACTTGCATGCAGCATTTGTTAAGATTCATGGCTGCTCATTAACCTTCAGAGCAGCCATAAGCCAAGGCAGAGAGTAACAAAAGCATAGTGTTCCTTTCATTAAGGGTGCCTCTAGACTGTCGCTAGCTTGTGGATTCAAGTGCATACAGGAAATTTAGGTTTGTGCAATTAAAGCAGATTAAAGCACTCTGTTGCCCTAGTGCAACAACCCACTTCAAAACAAACAGCCTTTTAGCAGGTAGGAAAGTGACAGGGAAATGCTCCGAAAAGTGTGGAATGATTAAACATATAAACGTCCCACACACAAATCTGGATGAATGTTCACTGTTGAATAACTGCCTTGCAAACAAATCAAAATAAATGCTCAGTAAAGACCAGACTAAAGTCCATGTAAGCTTTGCGCAAGCAAATTGGGAGAAAAGTTCAATAAACAGGATGTCTGATGGAGCCCTAAGTTTAGTGAGGAAGAAGAGGAGTCATTGTTATTGTTATTATTATTATGACTTTAGTGGAGTAGGCATTTCACTAACGCCACACAGGCTTGAAAGCTTATTTTCACACAGGTATATACAATGAATGCACCAAGCACATGACAATCCTATAAGGAGAACGTACACATGGGCTATGTAACCAGCCCCACTGCCTCCAGGATACAACGCCATTTCTTATAACTCAGTCCTAAACAAGTTTACTCCAAAGTAAATCCCATTCACTTCAAGTGAGACCTACAATCAAATCAAGCATGCTTGGGACTGCAGCCTGAAAGCAAGAGAAAATTACTTCAAGGCATTTGCAGTTTTACAATTGCTACAGGGCCAGCCGTACTATTAGGTAGATTGAGGCAGCAGCCTCAGGCTGCAGATGGGGGCGTGAGCAGTGGTGGTATCCTGTGTTCCTCCTGAGCCATTCCTCTGTGTTGGAGGACAGAGTTGTGTAAAGCATACATCCTTTCCTTGCCCCACTAAACTACCCTGCTGCCTTACGTGCAGTGGAGGATGTCACCCCACCTCTAGTGTTGAAGTAAGATTCAGCTGCCAGATCAGTTGCATGTCAAACAAGGAGGGCACAGCAACTTGTCCTTTGCCTCAGGCAGCAAAATGTCTTGGGCCAGCACCAAATTGTTGTCAAGGGTGCAATATTAAAAGGCCTGGAACTTTTCATTCAGCTCATGTTTTGGATCCTTCACACAACCTGCAGTCCTCATCCATTTGGTGCTACAAATCTATTGCTTGTTAATTCCTTCTTTGGGGGATGGGCCATCACTCAGTAGCAGAGCACCTGCTTTGCGTGCAGAAGGTTTCAGACTCAGTCCTTGGTATCTCAAGATAGGGCTGGGAAAGGCTCCTGTTTAAAATCCTGGAGAGCCAATGCCAGTCAATGTAGACAACACTGAGCTAGGTGAGCCAATGGTCTGACTTGACAGAAGGCAGTTTCCTATGTACCTATTGCTTCTTCTGCATATGGAATCTTCTCCACAGAACATTCTCAATGCCTACGCCAGCTCTGCATCTTCCCACTGGTGAGATGTGCCAGTTCCCTTTTAGAATATCACATAAAGGAAGCATAGCTCAGCTTCCTGTTTCAGCACTTGTTAGAAATGTGCAAATAGTATTCATGAGAGACTCACACCATACATTTAAAGCATATGGCTTCCCCCAAAGAATCCTGGGAACTGACATTTACCCCTCACAAAGCTACAATTTCCAGCATCCTTAACAAACTACAGTTCCCAGGATTCTTGGGGGGGGCACGTGCTTTAACTGTATGGTGTGGATGTGAATTAGGCCCCATCTGGACTACGCACTACTGCACTACACATTGCTATGGTTAAGTGTGCTGCCCTCACAGAGCTCTAATTTCCAGACTGGTTTAACTGCCAATCCCTCTTCCCAGGGAACTCTGAGAACTGTAGCTCTGTCAGGGGAATAGGGATCTCCTAACAACTCTCAGCACACTTAACAGACTACAGTTCCCAGATTCTTTGGGGGAAGCCATGGCTGTTTAAAGTGGTACAGCGCTGCTTTAAATGTATAGTGCAGAATGGGGCCTTAGTCATAATAGTTAAATGGAAACTTCTTGAGAAGAGGCAGCAAAGCTCAGTTGGGGCCAAATAAGAGGGAAAGGCCATTGCTCATAAAGCCCAGAAGCACCTGCCTGGCTGCGGTTGGAAACAAAAAAATGGAGAAGATGGGCCTTTGGCGTGATTCAGCATGGCAAGTATTATGTTTTCATTTGTAGAGCCAATCCAAAATGTTTTCTATGAGGAAGGAAGGAAGGTGGAGTCTGTGGATCAAACAGCACCCTCTGCTTGCAAAGCTACGTGGCAGAGAGCCTGCCAGCATAAGCAAATTGTCACACTTCCACTTGGGAGCGTTCCATCACATCTGCTATGGGACTGCAGAAATCCCTGGCAGAAAATAAACTGCCAGCATTCAGATAACTGCAGGTTTAGAATTCCCACTTGTCTTCATTTTCAAGGGCCTAACAATGCTCTCTCAAAAAAAAAGCTCCAAGAGAATATAAAAATCCTAACAGCGGCTCAAGGAAAATGGTTGCTGTGGGGAGGAATTTCTTATTATGAAGAGGGTAATCTTTATCAAACAGAAAAATCAACACAAGATACATCCCGCCTGTGGTGAACTGACAATGCACAACCACAATTTTGTTCTACTAAGAAAATTTACTCCAGACCAGGCCTAGTACATTGCCTGCTCGCTTTATCATGTAAACAAAGCGACCCCCGCTGGACCAAGATGAAAACATGGAAGACCAGCCAAATCTGTGTGGTCTTTTCCCTGTGTTCCAGGAAATCCTGACTGATATTAATGTGGATCCAGAATGACCAAATGAAGTAGAGGAATGGCAGATTAAGGTGTGTCTGGGGCAGATGGCTTCCTCAGAAGTTGAGGGGAATTTGCACAGGTGTTTCCCAGATGGTGCTTCCAGACCATCAATATTTTGCAACAGGGGGTAGGGGGATTCAAGGCATACTGACAAGTTTAGGTTTTCACAATTAAAGTGGATCAAAGTGTTCTGTCACTCCAGCACATCTAATCCACTTTTTTTAAAAAGAAGCAGATGGCTTGCAGTTAGGAAAGTGACAAGAAATGAACAAAAAATGTGAACTGAACAAATGATTAATAGGAAAAGGTATAAATACCCCACAAGCAAATCAGGATGAACGTGGGATGAATGCTCATTGTCATATAAGCAGCCTGCAAACAAATCAGCATCAATGCTCAATAAAGACTGGATGTAGGCTGTGAGCACAGTAGTTACCTACAGCAAAAGGTTTCCATTGGCCATACATGGAAGGAGAATGGGTTGATCTACCAATCAGCTGCAAAATTTGTCTGAAGCTAAAAAATTTTTAAATGCACTGGAGCTGATCTGACCAGGTTTTAGAGTAAAAAGTGGCAGAGTTTGACTAGTGTTGTGTGCCCCCGTTTTCAGAAACGAGCGGTGGAGATGCACTGGAACCAGCAGAACAGTAAGTGTGTCTCTATCCACAGTCTAACCTCCATATAAACTTTGCGAAAGCAAATCAGTATGAATGAACAATAAATAGGTTGCCTGGAAGACCCCCGAGTCAAATTGCTTGATTGTCAGGACTGAGGTTAGTGATGAATGCTGAACCTGGAAGTTGTCAGGCAGGGTTTCAGCTTTTTTTGTGTATCACTACCAGCCAGCTCTGACCAAAAGAAGGAACTGTAAGGAGAATGGTCCTGAATAGCAGCAGGCCAGGTGATACTCCCTGGTCCTTCCTCGCCCCTGCTATAAATACTTCCAGGTGGAACAACTTGGGAAGTCTCCTCATGGCTACAAACCTGCTTTGAATGGAGAGCTACTGCTGCTTTCTTTGGCCTGACCATCTTTCAGATACCCAGGTCCCAAGCCACTTAAACTTCTCAACCTAAGAACAAGCTCTTTAAGCCTGGAAGCAAACCAGTGCAGATTAAACAGTACTGGAATAATATGCTCCAATCGACCAGTCCCTGCCAATAGTCTAGATGCTTTTTTTTTAAGTTTATGTTCTTATTGTTGTTTTTAAAAAACTCTTTATTATGGATTTTAAAGAATGTTTTAAACAAAGAAAAGGAGAACACAATTGCCAGCATGTTCTTTTGTTGTTGTTGTTGTTGTTACAGAACATAAGAGCATAGTTATACACACACCCCAAATCTCCTATGCCAATCAATTTGAACAATATAGACTTGAGGTTAAGGAAATGATCAACCCCATTCCAATATATAAGCAGATGCTTTAAAGGGCAGCTCCACAAGAGAGCATTATAGAAGGCTACTCTGAAGGTAACTACAGCCTGAATAAGTGTGCCTCGCTTTGTAGAGACTGGTGGCATACAGAGGACAAGTGCAGCAAAAGTCCAAACTAAGGAAAAGAGAGCTGTAGAGCACTAGCAGCCAAAGCTCTCCCACCTAACTCATTGTCTTGATCTCCTATCAAGATAGGGGCAAGGCCAGGCCAGGCGAGACTAGACCAAGCCAGGTCAAAAAAAGTAGTGGAGCAGTTACATAATGTTTAGACTCTGGAATGAATGGTCCCATCTGCAACCCTCTTTAGACGGTAATGTGTATTACTTCACTTACTTCAAAACCCAGCTGATTTGAGGGTCCTCTGGCTCATTCTGCTAAGTGGGGGGCTGTCTTGCCTTGATGGTAAAACTGCAAAAAGGCAATAGAAAAATTAGAAATTGGCATGACTTTGGGGCAAGGAAACCTACGCCACTCATTAATCATGGTTTTATAAATGGACCATGGACATGAAGTACCTGCCTGCAACACTCATGCAACTGAGTCCCAAGCTGTAATTATCAAAAACAGTGGCTGCATTATCTGGGGGCCGATGCCCATTGGGACTGGTGGGGCAGGACGCAGAGAGACCAAAAGTAGGGGGAGCCTGAGCCAATGACAGACAACATCTGAGTGGCTGCAAGTAAGAAGACAGGCAGGCAGAGGCTGGTTGGGATTATTGTGATTATTACATGTATTTCCCACCCTACCTCCAAGGAGTTCAAGGTGGCATATGCGGTTCTCCCCCTCCCCATTTTCTCCTCACAACAACCCTGTGAGATAAGTTAGGCTGACAGATGTTGACTGACCCAAGGTCACTCAGTCAGCTTCATGGCTGGGCAGAGATTTGAACCCTGATCTCCCAAGTCCTTGCCTAGACTCTGACCACTACACCACAGTGGTTGGTGGGGCAGTGCCCTGTTCACCCTAATGGACCAGCCTCCCCTGCTTATGAGAACTTCCTAATATCCCTGGGCACAAACCATAGCATTTTTAAGGCCTAAGTACATATGAGATTGTGTTGCTTGCAGTAATGTCAGGATTACTTAAAAATGAAAACCATGTTCAGGAAGGCCAAATCAAGATCAGAATCACAGTACACGGGAGGGGAGGTTCAACTCTTCCCTCCCCCCACTGTGATTCTGAAAAAAATCATGTACATATCAAACATGCCAAAAATAGTTGCTGGGATTGATTGATTGATTGATATCCTGCCCTTCCTTCCAGTAGGAGCCCAAGGTGGCAATGCTAGTCCTACTCAGAGTACACCACTGAAGTTAATAGACATGACTTACTTAGGTTCATTAATTTCAACGGTTCTGCTCTGAGCAGGACTTAGTGGAATACAACCCAAAGAAATATATCCATGTCAGCCAAGAGGATTGTGGAGATGCAATAGGGCTGCAAGACTCACTTATTTTTGGATATGCAGCCTTATAACATTGCATTCAAAATGACCCAGTGAAGAGGAAAGTGGACTAAGTTTATCTGAGGAAGAAAAGGCTTGCTCAGAATTTAAAGGGTTCTTTTAAAAAAAAAAACAATTTTAACCTTTGTTACTAGGGTTGCCAGGTGTTCGCTCTGGTTTTTGGGAGTCATCTCTGGGTAAGTAACTTTAATCTCTGGACTCTTAGCTTTCATTAAAAAAAAAGTTTGTAGGTGGTCTGGTTCAAAAGATATAAACCAAAATGTCAGCCGCCACACACCCTGCAACTTCTGTTACTAACGGCTGCTTTAATCCCTGCCCTTTCAGGTTTTTAGCCAATAAGTGAAGTCCAGGTTGTGATTGACAAGATTTGTTGTCCACTGGCAATACTTAAACTCATTTCAAGTTCTGAGAACTGTTTCCTTTTCCTGCTTGTCTCACATCAGGAATTCAGTACATTTATAGCTTTCAGCAGCATAAAGAGTACTTTCTCTGTGCTGGATTGGGACTTGCTTCTGAGTAAACATGCATAGGATAGCACAATAAATATCTTTACAGGTTGCATAAATAATAAACATGCATAGGATAGCACTACAACAGAAGATCACAGCAGGAACTTGGTGGGCATACACAGTAAACAGTTTTAGTTATAATTATAATAAAAGTGTGCATGCAGGATATTTTAAATTACTTGCAAAAAATGGCATATTACACATTTTATCTTTCAAATCATTTTTGAACAAACATTTTAAAAAGTGTACATGCTGCAGTGTTATACTTAATTAAAAAGTCTAACAAATTTAAATTTTACTGGACTGTTGAAGAGGGCAGTTTATTTCTCTTATTCATAACCTGTTTTGAAAACCTTCCCAAAATGAAGTTTTTCTGGGAGTAAAGCTGCAGTGTTAATTCCACATACCTGGGAGATAACCCCATTAAATTCAGCAGGACATACTTTTGACATCTCCACAATACTAACATCAACTTGAGTTAATCCATCCTAGATATCGGAGCAGCTATCCTTTGGTAGGGTTTGGGCAAAATGCAAAAAGTACAGCTGGTGAGGATTCTCCATTCATTCCTTTGGAGCTTTTATGATTTCATTGTAACTTTCATCTACAAAGAAGGTTGGTGCATCACTAAACTGAGGGCTGGTTTTACCTGAACACTATGATATGCCATGCTGATCATGCTTGAAACAGAGAGATCACATGGGAGGGGTGGATGGGATGACGTAGTTGCTGTTCATGCTGGTGTCATTCCCACTAATGGGGGAATAACAATGTACTTTCCATCCATCAGCCTATTACAAACTTTACCAAAGTTTGCTGCTGCAGGGGTGAGACTGTGCTGGGACCATCAAGGGGCAAGTTTTTCCATCTGCCTTGCCCCACCCCTCTGCCTGGACCTTATCAGGAGGAGCTGCAGACTGGGAGGTACTGCTGCAGGGGTGAAACTGCTGGGACCATCAGGGGCAAGCTTTTCCACCTTCTTTGCTCCCTCACCCCTTCTCTTAGGGCTCATCCAAACGGAGCGGGATAATCCACGTTTTCCATATCCGGTTCGTCATCTGACAGTCCTCACTTTGCCTGTTTGTTCTCTCTTTCCCAATTAAAAAAACTGCTTTTTTTGCGCCCACACTCGCAGCAAGAGGACCCGTACTTCTTGCTTTTTCCCAGCTCCGCCCATAACACTCCCCCCATCAGCCAATTGGTCCGCAAAAATATGACGTATGCTCCTCTCCCCCTTTGCAACAAAGCACAACAAGGCGCACTTGAACGTACGAGCGTGAAAGTTTGAATTTCCTGACTGTTTGGTAGTAGTGGCTGTAATGGAGTTCCTTGTCACTCATCACTGTGGAGCAGTGCTGGCCGGGGGGGAGTCTCCAGGTACCCCTGACCATCCAGGGGGATTGTGGGCAGTGCAAGGGATCAGTGCTTGTAATTGCCAGGTGAATCCCCCCATGACCCTTGGACTCATTCACTGCAGGGTTCAGCCCCGGACCATTATGCGGCTCAGCGGCAGGAATGCTGCCCCTGAGGGAAGCAAACAGCCCCCCCCATGGGTGGCTGCTCTTGGCTCGGGCAGGGAATGCGGGCAAACAGCCCCGCGTGCTGCTGTGTCAATCTGCGCTGAAGTGACCAGCACAGGCTTTGCGGTGTTCCCTCTGATAAAAGAAACATGCAAACCACTTATATGCCTATAATTCCTGTATTTTTGTTTGTTTGTATTTGCAATATTTCGCAAAACTGGCTGTATGCTTTTCTACCTTTAACATTTCTGGAGATACACATGATTGCAATTCCACTTATTTCTCCAGAAAAGCAAGTAACAATGTGTCATGTCTAGGAAGGTAGACCACCAGTCTCTATGGTTGTGGGTGGCTGAGACGCTCTAGCAAACCACTTATATGCCAATAATTCCTGTGGGTTTTTTGCTTGTATTTGCGATATTGCAAAAGCAACTGTATGCAACAGCTCACCTGGGCTGCTGAGAACCTGCAGGCTGTGGTTGAAATTGACAAGGCTCAAAGAGGGTAGCCTTGCAGGCAGGAAAACGAAATTGACTAAGGGTGCCTGAGTGTCTGTAATCCAAGAAGAAAGCCTCTATTTCTCTTCTGCCCCCCCCCTCGACTCTGGATGCCTGGAAGCAAAGACCAATATGTTCAAGAAGGGCATTTGATGCGGGGGTGAGGGGTGGGAGGTGGAGGTTAGGCAAACAACCATAATTGCAGATCTCACCCTGAGCGGCTGCCCAGTTTGCAGGCTGGCTAAAAATTAACCGCTGTTGCTGCTTCTGCACAAATGCACTTTTTTTGCATCTGCGCAGTAGAAGTTGCAGGGGCCCCCCCAACACCACACCATTGCTCTGATAGGTTCCTTTTTCCCAGGCTTTCCCCGGACATTCGCGCACATGCGCAACAGTGGAAATACGTGATTGCCTGAGAATGAGGGAAGGGATATGGGGAACCGCCCAAGAACCGTCCATCAAACGCCCACAGCTGTAAAGTCCACGGTATTGCATCCGAGCAATTCCCGGTTTAAAAAAGCAAATCACATGATTTGTGGTATTGCAGGAGCGGATTTAACCACGCAAAAATGCGCAAAAGCGTGCAGTGTCATATGGACGACCGAAAAATAATGAAAACACAAAGCGATCATGTCATACATTTTACAGTCGTCTGGATGAGCCCTTAGTGACATTTTTCTGGAGACTGTCTTTTACCAGGAAGATGAGTGCTTTTGGTTTTTAGCTGTTGTTGCTTTTTAGAAATGCTAGGATTTTGTTAGATTGAATTTTTGTAAATTATATTGTATTTATTTGTATTTTGTATTTGTGTTTTTCTATTTGTGTGTAAGCTGCCTTGGGGGCCTTTTTGGCCAAAAGGCAACCTAGAAATAAACCATAACATAACACAACACTAGGCTCCCTTCTTCCTACAATGGCCTTCTGGTGACTGGCCTGGCCTGAGGATCCTTAAACTCTTCTTTCCAGAAGCAAGTAGGCTAGATTAAATGTTTCTTACCCAGGCTCGCTAAGCATGTGTGAAGGAATGATCCCATCACTTCAGCTGGACCTGGGAACACCCTTATTTAACTAAGATTTCTATCATCTTCAATCAATTGTCTGATTTCCAGTCAGGGAATTTTGTTTGTTTGAGTGGTACTCTCCAGTCATCTATGGTTGATGCTTAATGTATCGTGCTTAATGACATCACTAGGGCATGCCCTTGAAATCTCAGGGTTTGGGACGCTTCTGATCTGGCAACCTTATTTGTTACCCTCAGTGACTACACATTTCCACATTCTGCAACTTCAGTGCTGTAATACAGAAACAAAAACACAAGTTACCAAGAACAATAAAGCAGTAAAGTTGCCCCCTCCCTTTACTACCACCCAGGCAGGCCGCAAAAAATAGGAGGCTTATCAAGCCCTTGAAAAGTCACCACCATAGATGGCTATTGAGGTACACGTGCTTGGCTTGGTGGGTCATAGGCTTCACAGGCCTCCTCTCAGTCTGCATTAACAAGCTTACCCAGGCAAAAAAAAGGAAGCAAAACATTTGGACACTGTATAGGAAGAATGTTGACCTCAGAATTTACTTTTTAACTCTTGCAGAGGGAACTTTTAAAGGCCACCAAAATCTTGACATTTCTGTATTTAACAGGATCCATCCTTTGCTGTTTAATTTCCTGGCTAAAATTAACTGTCAAGGGAAGAAAATAGAGTAAAAGAACTGAGCTGCAGTTATTGCTGTTTTATTTTCCATGCAATTCCACTTCATTTTTAATCTTTCTCATGAATGCATTGTAATCCTATTTTCCATTCATATTGCTTTGCTTCACTGCCTTTAATCATTGTTCAGGAATTTACTAAACAAATATCATCTAATCCCTTTAAAATATTGTAAAGTTTTAAAGTGCAGTATTCCAAGAGTTTGCAGTCAATGTATACAGTCCCCTTTGTCTGCTTTGGAATCCTTACTCCTAAATCATAGTATGACATTATCTTCATCCAAGGTGCATCACTATTTATAGTTCACCTTGTTCTGGACCAAATCACATGATCTTCATGTATCATACCATTTTTAAACAACACTGTACAATTTTCAGCTATCATTTCCTGAGATAGTTTTGGCATTTTGTCTTTGGTTTCTTCAGTAAGCTGCTCCAAGAAAGTTAGTACAACTATTTAAATAGGATAGCGGAGAAAGATCACACGATTCTTTATAAAAGAATATGGTGCCATTTTTTTCCTAATCTTAATATCCATGCTACCAGGACATACTAGGTCTGACCTACTTGGGGACCACCCACCCTGGATCCAGGCCTGAATCAATTCAGGTGCAGAGCTAATATTTAATTAGGATTTGGAAAGGAGCCCCCTGCAGGTAGTAAGACTGAATCCTGTGTTTACCAGAGCAGAGGGTTCAATCCTGCTAGAGTCTGCTGCCCCAGTGAATTCCCTGTAGGGAACCCACTGGTGAAGCTGCCTTCTCTTGAGTCATACCATTTGTCCATCAAGCCTGGGCCTGTGGAACCTGTAACATGAGACCATATGAAGCCCTCAGCCAAATTTCATATGGGTAGCAAGAAGCAGGGAAAAAAGAGGGGAGGAAGTGACGTAGAGAGAAAAGAGAGGGAAAGGGGAATCCAGCCCACTTTTGGTTCTGGTCCCACCTACCGTTGGCCCGACCTGCCACTAACATGCAGCCTCCAACAGGTTTCCCCAGAGGAAATGCTACCCTTGATAGAAAAGGGGTTCTCCACCCCTGTTCTAGCCCTGACCCCCAGTTCACCAGGATTTCAGGCAGGATCCTCTTTCCCAACCTTGCTGCCTGAGTATGTTGTACCTAGAGGTGTTAGTGATGGAACCTGTATGTAAATCATGTTTTCTATCACTTAGCTATGACTCCTTCTCCAAGAGCATTCTGTTCATGCTCAAAGGCTCTCCGGCAGTGAAAAACAATCCAAATTATTAGATACCATTTATTACTGAGTGCCAACAAGCACCTACCTGCACACAAACGGTAGACTTGTACAGATCACATTATGCCCCAGCAATACGTCAAGAAGTGATACTGGTCTGTCCTCATCTTCAAGCAAGGAGAGTGCTTTTTTATTTCATGGGCTCAATTACAGAAGAGTAAAATAAAGGA
This sequence comes from Rhineura floridana, assembly GCF_030035675.1. Classification (NCBI taxonomy): domain Eukaryota; kingdom Metazoa; phylum Chordata; class Lepidosauria; order Squamata; family Rhineuridae; genus Rhineura; species Rhineura floridana. The sequence goes on along the minus strand of NC_084488.1, from coordinate 36,545,670 downwards.
CTACAAGAGGGATTTATAGCTTGATCCTTTTCAGCAGCGCCCTTTGAAATCAATGGGTTTAGGCATGCCTAATTCTTCAGTGCATAGGATCATTTGATAATGTTCTGTTCAAATGGCACATCTACACGGTGCCTACAGCAACATATGTTACGATACAACATAAGATTTCTGTGTGTCCAGTGTATGGTGCAACAAGCATGATGGAAAATGTGTCCCAGGGCTGCAGTTTCCTCTGATAATATTTCAACCTTAGCTCCCTGGACTATATCTACAGGGCAAGCACGCAGCCTCAGATCACTGATGCAGCCTCACAATTTGTGGCTTCATTATTGCATGGGCCCGCCTCTAGCACATCTTATCTTCATTTCGCTGTGCTCTACAGACCATAGAATTAAGGTAAAATTCATTTAAGTGTAGCAAATCTGGTAGTCCTGGTTTCTTCTACTTTAAATTAACTGAAAACAAGGCTCAGAATTAATAAAGAAAAGGGAATAAATTAGAGTACATTAATTTGGTTGGGAGCCTTTGTTCTTTTTCATAGATCTGTAATTCCTCCCTGATTAACTGGTCTGGACAGGTTAAAAGTGTAGAATGCAATATTATGAGCCTATCGTTACAACGCAACATTTCTCTGTGTACGGTTTATACCGTAAATACACTGGGAAAAGCTGCACAGAGCCCCAACTCCCTATGATAATGCAGTTGTAGAAATTTATTAAAATGAAAACCATAGCTTCATGATCCAATCATTAGAAACAATAAGTAGAACAATACGTCACATTTCATGAGAACATATGGGGCTGTACAAAACTGTATTTTATTTATTTATTGTTACATTTCTATCCCAGCTTTTCTCCAAGGAGCTTAAGATGGCCTACATGGTTCTCCTTCCTCCCCATTTTATTTGCACAACAGGATGAGAGACAGTGACTGGCCCAAGGTCACCCAGAAAGCTTCACAGCTGAGTGGGGATTTGAACCTTGTTCTCCCTAGTCCTACTCCAATACACAATGTAAACCATGTGCCACAACCCAACACAAAACACACAAGGCCATTGAAATCAATGAGCTTACATATTTAATCCTGTCTTCGGTTGCTATGGCCAAGAACGTACAGGCCAAAAAATGTTGTGACACTTAAACATGCTGTACATTTTTAGCTTTGTATGTTGAAGAGCTTCTTTAATTATTTGTTTATTGCATTCTGTTGCAGGGGCAGGTAGGGACACCTGACAATATGGCATTTGCCAAAAGGGCCACTAGACAACATGATGCTTATGTATTTGTTTTTGGCCTTTGTATAGTACCCCATAATACAAAGCTGTTTGGGCAATTTACAATAAAAAAATGGATTGTATCCAACAAAGTTCTACACAAAATGGAATCTCTGTCTAGCAAGCATACTCTTATAAGCAAGAGTCCACATTCTGGACGCTAACTCAGATGCCAAAATGTGGCATCCAGATTCCAAAATGCTGGAATCTTTCTTGTGTGCACTGTATGTGCAGACTGTGGGTAGAGAAACATTTACCATTGTGCCTGTTCCACTGCATCTCCACGTCTACTTTCTGAAAACAAGATGCTAGTCAAACTCTGCCCCTTTTTACTCTAACATTTGGTCAGATCAGCTCCAGTGCATTTTTAAAAATTCAGCTTCAGACAGATTTTGTAACTGATTGGTATATCAACCTGTTGCCCCTCCAGGTGTGGCCAATGGAAATGCTTTGCTGTAGGCTCAGGCAGAGACAGTAATTGGCCCAACACTTGCTCTGGGTGGTCTTGAAAGTTCTGAAGTAAGCAGTGGGGAAGGGGGGTATCCAACCAAGGGCAGAGTCACAGCCAGAAAGGCCTTTCTTGCTGCTTTTGAAGCAACTAGTGTGCCCACAGCCTGTCTGTTTCTCACAGAGACTTCATATGTATGATTGGACCTGTCTGAGGCTTAGCCCACTTCACATATCTGCTTGGCTACTTTCTGTGTTTTGAGCTGTAGTCAAGATTTCATTAGATGAGGAGTGGGAAACCTTTGGCCCTCAGGATGTTGCTGAACTACAACTCCCATCAGCCCCAGCAAGCATAGCCAGCAACATCTGGAGGGCCAATGGTTCTGCATTAGACAGTGCATTTCCCATGTAGTCCACCAACTGGGCTCAAGCCCTAGGCGGTCTGGGTGTAACATAATATTGCCCAGGCTCCTATAAATCCATCCATCTATCCAGCCAAATTCTGCTATCTGCATGCTGTGACTAGAAACAGATCCATCACATGGAATTTCTTCTGCTCATTCGTTTTAGCTCTTAATTCCACTTAATGTATTTAGAATTATGATAAGGTTAGTAAAGAAAATGCACTCGGGAGGGCCAGTTGGCAGTCTTCATGTATAGAGCTCAGCCATCATTAATATCACTATAACTTTTCCAGGTGAGTAGTAGGTAAGTTTTATCTAAACTGATGAGCATATAATCTTATCTTGGTTCTCTTATTTGTGGGTGTGCTGCTGTTGTTTTCTGTAGATGCATGCTCTATAAATCAATAGAACAACAAAATCTGAAATGTACCTAGATAACTAGAATTGAGACAAATAGCAACATTATAACAATACTATATATTTGCTTATAATTTCATAATACCTTTGGAAATACTTAACAAAAGCATCAGTCTAGAACAGGAAAACTACAGTGAATATGGCCAATATGTAAAAATGATATTTCAACATCAGGATTATATTTGTGGTAGCTTTCACAATGCCTTTCCCATTTTAATTATGGCACTGTAAACAGTATCCCAGCAGACCATTATATTCCATGAATATATATGAGTGTCCTGGCCAACCCCATTGGATTTAGTGTTTTTCTCCATTGCGTTTAATGTGAAATCTCACCTTAGAGCGTTTCATAGATCAGCTTAAAGATTATACAGACCTCTCCATCTCTACACAGCTTAATTAGGCATGACTACTCAAGCTAAGATATTGTCACAGCAATTAGACCCGCCCCTTGAAATCCTTTAATTAGGCATTGGGTGGGCTTTCTATTTGTGTAGGGAAGGATTATCTGACCGGGACTACGTGAGCAAACGAGCACTCCTACAAAGAGGTTGAAAAGCTATCACTATCTGCTTGTGCCTCTGCATCAGCCAGTACATCCATGGTGACAGTGGCAGCACTTTAGCCAGATCCTCCTCTGACACTGCCTCTCGCTGGGCCTCCAATTTCTCCTCCTCAGGAGAGGGCACAAATGGTGACTTGGGCGACAAGGTAGGGTTGAGAGGTAGACAAGGGCTTCAGAAAGCACTTCTTCAGTTGTGACTAGAACTAAGGGGGTGGAGCCATCATTGTCTAAATTGCTGAAGCCTTCTCCTATTCAACCCCCTCTGGCTGCAGTCTACTGGGCCTTTTTCCAGGATCCCATTTCTCCTCCTCCTCCTGATCACTCCACCAGGAGTCCTCCATGAGGCCCATGAAAATGAGCACCAGACAATGGAGAACTCTGGAATGAAATGTACAGTTTGGCATCCTGACAGTCTCAACACAGACTCATGCAAACTATTTTTTCCACAATGGGATGATTTTTTAAAAAATGTGCTAGAGAGATCAAGGTAAAACTGGGTTGTAGGAAATGCCCATACCTACTAGAATAATTTTGTAAGCTTACCTCTTGCATGGTAAGGCAGTAAGGGTGGTCTCAAACTGGATCTTCTAGCATCTTAATATATCATGAGTGCTCCGAGTTTTCAAACAGACCAGGTTCTATAGGACAAGTATGCCCTCTAAGCTGCAGTGATGGTCTGAATGCTTTCGGCTGACCCCACATCTTGAAGATGAGCCAGTTGACCTCCCAATCCAAGAGAGAGGCACCGGGCCCTATAAAGACCCTTCCTGCTAGGATGGTCCAGCAGTCTTGAGTGACTTGTCTCATCATGAAACCTCCACTTTCCTCATGCCTGCACTGCCCTACCTGCACTATTCATGACAATGCCTCTGGCCCTCTGCTCTTGGTTGCCTCAGCTGGCACCCAATTTATTTTTTGTTTTTTATTTATTTAACAACATTTATACACTGCTTGAATATAAAGACCATTTATGACCAAGCCTCCAGCCTCTGGCCCATACAGCCATTGCCTTATCTGTGTCAGGTTCAGACTCCATGACAGTGTCTCAACAAGCTAGGTCCAGACCTGATAGCAGCCCAGCTCTACATGGATCTACACCACTATTTGTGACTTTGAAAATAGTTTTTCTTTATTGTAGTGAGAGGAAATGGGTATATGCATTACCCATACTTTTTTTAAGCATTTTTCTAAAATTCACATTTGCAAAGAAAGGCTTCAAAGCATGTGGGTATCTAAGCAAGGCTGAAAAGAAATTAGCTGATGTCACTGAATCAGGAAGGGGAGTGGATCAGAATCTTCTGCTAAAAGAGACACTTTCCTATTGTTTTAGCAGGGGATTCCATGCAAATATGCATAGATCCCCTGCTAAAACTATGGGGAAAACCACCCGTTTAGCAACATCTTGCACATAACATCATTGTGGCATCATGAGACTGAAAGCTGGCTGGCCCCAACTACTTGTCAAATTTGGCCTGCAAGACTGATCCTAACAAGGATCTGGCCTGTGGAGCCAAAAAGGTTCCCCGCCTTTGATTTATTAGAACAAACCAGGATCAGTAATCATAGTTTGATCTTGGCTCATTCCAATAAGCCATAATTTAAACTCACCAGAGTTTTGTTCACTTAAGACATAACAACAAAACATGGCTAGTTTAAACCCGTAAGGAGATGCTCCTGATCTCCTTCCCTGGTCCAAGCTAGAGGGAAATAGGGAACGTTTGAGCCACAGCATGCTTACTCATGTATTGCTAAACTATGGTTTACTATTATGATCAAAGTAAGCCACTGAAGAGCACTCCACAAGTAAAGCTGAACATCCGTTTCATTATAATGAATGTGTGTACATTAGAGATGCGGCCCGCTGCTCCACCTCAGTGCATTTTATATTTGTGTTAAAATATCTGGAAAATGTTATTTTCAGATGTATGGAAGAAATATGATTCCTAGATGCTCCAGAAGAGGCTGTACAGCCTAACATAGTTTAGAACTAGACATAGCTTTTGGTTTTAAGTTTTATTTGCAATATATACTTGTGTTTTGCTTTTATTTAGTTTTTAGGAACTTTTATTGAATGTTGTATTTTTATTGCTTTTATGTAAACTGCTGAGAGATTTTGATTATATTAAGCAGCATAAATTTTGTGGATGGATGGACAGACAGATAGCAAGGCATGGCTAAGTGTGTGCAGATGCACAGAAAATGTGTTTACCTGCTTACTGTTCATAGATATATATTACCCAGTTAGATGACTTAATAAAGCATTTAGGAATTTGGGGACCATTTAGGGGTAAACCTGTCCTGCATCTCTTGCTTTTGTTCCTGAGTCAAAGGTGATAAGAAGAACAAAAAAGATGACTAAATCCCTCACTATTAAAAAAATGTACATAACTGTAGCTGTGTCAACCAGCAGCCAGGAATCAAGCAAGATGAAACCTCAGAAGAATATTTTTTTAAAGAAAATCTATTATATACCAAGAGGTCTGAAAATTGTGTGGAAGAAAATATCCTCTTTGCTCTGTGAGGGATAAACTACAGTTTCCAGGATTGTTTAGAGGACATTTCACACACTGAACAAGCAGGCCAGGGTCAATTTTTAAAACACCATGACCCTTGTTTCCAAGTTGTGGTAGGCAGATTTAATAGACATGCAGGCATTGTCTGAATACAAGGGTTGCCAGTACATTTTTGCTATGTCTATAGATGCTTAGGTTTGGACTTTAAAAAAAACCCCAAGGCAGTCAAGAAAGTGTCCAAAGTCTTTAAGTACAACCAGACTGGAATACCTCAGACTGATTGTGGCAGAGTTTTTAAACAAACCTGTTCATTTCTGAGCCCTTCTCTCTTGAATAATTGAATAAAGCAATTAAAGAGAAGAGGGTCTACAGGACTGAAAAAAATCTAATTACAAAAGGCTAGGGTAGGAGAAAACGCCTCTCAGACAAAATGGTTAGGGTGACCTGATAAACTCAATAGCTGTGTGTTTGCTTCTGATTTTTGTGAGCCAACATATGTGCGGGTAGCTGGGATGGCACTTTATATGTTCTTAAGCAACAGTACATACTCAGGATCATTTAACACAGATTACTTATTCCTTGGTGGCTACAAGACCTTCCTTTGGATGAACTCTTGATTTGAAAAAATAACACATGCTGGTGGACCATAAGGATTCTAGCTATGTATTTAAAAAGGCTGAATTCACCTTCCACCTTCCACTATTCTTCTGGGTGTGGCAACTGAGTTTCCTTAGCATAAAATTGGAAGGTGGGGGTGGAAGAGAATGCACAGAGCCCTCCTTATTATAATGGTAGTAAATCATGGGCCTAATGGCAGCAGGATCTTTTTACTAGTGAGATTTTTCAGTTCAACCAAACTATTAGGTAAATGTTCATCTTTTAGCAACATTAACCCAGGAATAACAGCAAAAAAAAAAACCCCAAAGGTGGATTCCTTTATCATCCTCAGGAGCCATCTGAGCTTTGAAAGGAAGTCATTTTGTATTGGTAAGCACTAAGAACGAATTGGGTCACATCACTACAGGGGTATTCAGTCTTCTGTAGTGAAGTACATAATGGACATGGTGACCTGGTGAGGGAGTCACAGAAACCCTTTAAATCTGGTCTCACCTTCCTGAGCATGTGGGTGGGCCTGTGAGCCTCTGGAGATGAGAGGAAGTAGGAACAGTCTTTTCTGATTCTTTAGATCTGCCAGAAGATAAAGACTGAAGCATAACATATGGGGCATGACCTCTTTGCCATCAGTCCCTGGTTATCTTAGCTGTCCTTGGGTAACATTACAAGACAGGGAGAGAATGTCTTGGCTAAACACTACCACTCATATATAAAAAAAGAACTCCAGGGTGGAAATTTAGCATGGCATGAAAATGTGGCTTAGGCATGAGAGTTAAATAGATTTTTAGGATGCTACCGATCCCCCTAAAAAGTTGTTTTTATAAAGAGCTGCCTTAAACCAAGTCTCAGATCAATATTGTATTGTCTATTCTGGCTCTCCTGCAATGGGCTTTCCTATTGGCCTGCATTACTGTTTACTTAGTACAGGGGTTGCCAAACTTTCTGGACTAGCAGGCAGTTTTTGACTTTTGAGGCAGTGCCATGGGTACCAGTCACAAAATGGCTACCATGGGGGCATGGCATAACACAAAATTAGAGATAACAGGCGGTGCTGCTTCCCTTCCCCTGCTAGACAACCTCATGTTTGCTGTAAGATGTTAGCTATGTCCTGCTACCCTTATTGTGGAGATCACACAACATCAATTCTACACATACACACACGGAGCAATGCTGTTGCTGTTAATAACAGGTAGCATTTGCCAGTACCAGGAAAAACATACAGGATGGCCACTCCACACTCTCTCTTCAACACACAACCTAGGCACACACATACAGATCAGAGACACTCATGAATCTCTCTCACAGACCAAACATACACACAGGCCACATATTCATATATATCCACACACACATAAACTACAACACATATATCCCTCCATCACTCTCTCTGCCCAACTTCACTCAATCACCAAACACTGGCATGGAGGAAGCTTACCATTATTTAAGATAGCACCTTTAGTCGTGCGGGTTTGGTTTTTTCCCCCTGACGAATGTTGTACACATTGGCACAGATAGCAGCAGCATTTCCCACACACACCCATCTTGATACAACTAAAACAATTTCAAAAGTCAGATCCTAAAGGGAGAGAGCTTGCATGGTGACGGGATGAGATCTTAGACCTCCTACAGAGTGGGAACAGTGTGCATGGGTGAGGGACGAAAACAAGCCGTGTGAAAGACAGCTGCGTGAAATGCTGGTATATCGGCAGAAAAAAAACTGCTGTTCCTTAACGCAACAGGTACTGCAGTGTGAAAGGGATTTTAGAAATTGGGACGGAAGCACTACCTTTTTAATCTGTTAAACTTAACACAATCAGCCCCATGTGTGAAAGCAACCTGAAAGTAACTTCAAGACAACTGTGTTTAAGTTGTACCTTTAGCTCCTGGAAAATTGAGCTCCTTTTTCTTATTAGAAGGACTCGTCATGCTGCTACTCTCCTGATGTGCACAATACTGAGCTGAAGTCACCACATAACTCCCAGTTTCATCTGCCTGGGATCCTGAACCAAAACAACCTTTTTCTTATTCATGCAGGTCTTCCTAGACACAGCACACATGGAGGCTAGGTCTCAAATACAGCCAGGCTGAAGTATTTGGCTCGGACCTCTTTTTGTCTAAAGATTATTGTAATGTTCAAAAGTTTTCCAAAAATGTATTAATTTTCATTTTGCGTATTGGGGGCAGGGGGAATCAGAGAGAAATTAACATTATTTAAGATGAGGCAGCAGAATGTTTTGTCCTCCCCCCCCACACACACACACACCACCTTTAAAAAATGAAATAATTGTTGCTGCTTCTTAGGTGGTGAAGGAGCTGCAGTCAAGCAGCCTGGAGGCATTCCTATTTACTTCAACCTACACCATGATTGGCCTAAATGGAACACTTTGGGGCTGCAGTGGCTGGAGTTCTTGTTCAAGAAAGGGCAAGACTCTCTGCCATCTTAAATAATGGTAAGGACTTCCAAAAAAAATAGATTTCAGGTAATCCCCAGAAAAATAATTGAAAATTCCCCCACTTTTGCAAGGTATAAATAGTCCTGTGAAAGGGGGAGTATCTACCCCCTCTTTGGTCTTACATTTCCAGCCCTGCTATCTGTATTACCAGAAGTCTCAAACTGGAGGCTCTGATAATAGGATTCAGGTACTTTACTCTCTTCATCACTGTGGCTTATCAAAGGAGGAAATAGCTTGCCTGCTCATCTGTGCTTCACCACTACTGCAAGCGGCTAGAGCAGAGCTAGGGAACCTGTGACCCGTCAGATGTTGTTGGACTTCAACTCCCATCATTCCTGACCATTGGAGACTAACTGATGTCAGCGGGGCAGTGAATCCACTCCCAGTTTTAGTCCAAATTTTCAAGGAGCTGTCCAAGGTGCTGAACCTATTTTGGGAATAGGTTTCAGCACCTTGAATAGATCCTTGAAACTTCGGACTAAAACCCAGAGTGGATTTACTGCTCCTTGACATCAGAGCCACGCATCTCCACTGCTGTTGACCATGCTGAGTGGGGCTGATCTGTCGGGAGCTGTAGTCCAAGCACATCTGAAGAGCCACAAGTTCTCCTTCCATGAGCACTGCAGCTAAGAGCTCCTCAGGAGTCAGGTGCTAATTCTGGCTTAGTTCTTCACCCTAAACAATCCATCTCTCTGGCAGAAATTGTGTTTTCAGAGTTCAACTCCTTTCCTCCAGAAGGCCTGCCCTGACAGAACCTCTAACTGAAGATGCCTAGAATTGAACCAGGGATCTTAGGTAGGCAAACATGTGTTGTTATCATTTATGCCTCCTCCCTGTGGTAACATCATTATAGGAACTTGCTGCCCTGGGCTCCTTGTGGGAGGAAGGGCAGAATATAAATTTAATAAATAATAACAATAATAACCGATTCTCAGACTTTCCTCTAGATTATAGCTGGATGTTTACACAGTACTTCCCCTCCTCTTCCCCTTCCCTCTTTACCTCTTCAGAAGAGATTGGATTCAAAGGAAATAAGAGTGCAGTGTAACACCAGTTGCACCCTACAGATTTAACAGAAAGCTAAGGGGTTATAGGAAAGGGCTCTTGCTGTCACAAAGGAAAGGTCAGCCAGTATGTTCAGTGTCTAACCTGGTTTAGATAAACAAGCTCCATTTTGATTGTGTACTTGTGTGAGATAAGGCTCTTCAGTTGATTCAGACTTATTCGTAATGCCCAGCAAGCCCAGTTGTCACTTAAGAGAAAGGATATGATGCAGTTTACAGCAATGATCCCTTCCCTTCATATCCCGTATTCCCAGCACTCAAAGAGCTTCCTGTACATGAACAATGCTTACAACAGACCTGTAAGGTAGAGCTATATGTCTCCTCATACTGCAGTAAACAAAATAGTTGTTTATGTACATTCTTCTACTTAATTCATAGCAGAGGAGGGACTTCACAATTCATGTTCACAGCCACTCTGCTACATCACTTCTTCTCACAGTGGTTTGTCATAGCCAAGCATTATTATACAGCACAACAGTGGATGTATACTATAGCCAGCATGGATTTTTCACATTCCGTCATATTAAACTGAAAATACTTCCATGCAATTCTGCTGCTTCTCACAATTGTTTCACAACAAAATCTTACAAAACTTATAATCCTGAACTCAGAAACACTTGCTTAACAAGCCTCTAAATTTTCATGGCAATACACAAAACACTCGGAGAGAATTTAGAGTTCAAAGTCTAAAACAAGAGGGAAACAACCAGACCTGTTGGACTTTTTTCTGTCAGTGGTCTCATAATTTGTTGACTTTAATCATCCATGTCCACAGAGTACCTATTACTGACCTTGCCCCATACTCTGACCATCTTCTGCCATTTAAAAGTTTTTTTAAAAATGCCTGGCTGATTTTTAATTAATTTAAGAAATTTAACATTGGAGTCTATGATAGTGTAGACATGCTCAATAAGAACCAACTGTCAGTGTTCTAAAAACCAGACTCACAGCTGCTTGGCTTGGTTAATCACCCCCCCACACACATTTATTCCACTTTAAACAGTCATGACTTCCCCTAAAGAATCCTGGGAAGTGTAGTTTGGGAAAGGTGCTGAGAGACTTATATTCCGCTGACAGAGCTCCAGTGACCAGAGTGGTTTAACAGTCAGCCCCTCTTCTGGTGATTGTAGCTCTGTGAGGGAAATAGGGCATCTCCTAACAATTCTCAGCACCCTTCGCAACCACACTTCCCAGGATTCTTTGGGGGAAGCCATGACTATTTAAAGAGGAAAAAATGTCTGGTGTGGATGGGGCCAGGGACAGCTTTGATTTAAATTTGGGTGGGAGACTACATGTGTCTGTTGTAGAATAAAAAGTTTACAATTGTTTACAATGTTTTTCTTTTGCAAAGGAAAGGGGCTTTCCTTCTGCCCAATCTCCTCCCCACCTCCCCCTTCCCCTACTCCTCCCCCTCCCCCCTCTGGCAGGCCTAGTGTGTTTTTTCCAACAACTAGATTTATTGCTTAAGTACCAACATATTCAGCTGTTAATACACCTAAAACAGAAATAGAATACAACTTCCAGTTTGAAACACAAAACACTGTCTTCACTATCATATGACATTGACCAATAAAAAGGCTTTGAAATTAATAAAAATACATTTCACACAGATTTCTAGGATGAATAATGACAGAAACACAATACTCTAGGTTAGATTTTCTGTAGAAACAGTAGTAACAGACAAGGAGCAAAGTAAAAAGAACACCAACAAACATACAAAAAATATAATTCTCCATCTTTGGAGATGCAGTCCTGGTTGCAGGTTTTGCCACCACTCACCATATGCGCAGAGGCACATGTTACCAAATTCTTCCAAGCTACACAGCAAGTGGATTGGACTGTGAAGGACCAACCCAAATTGTCTTTGCATTTTTACAAATTTGTAGGGTAGTACAATATCTCAGAGAGGAGGTCAGGTCCCCTGCTCCCATGGTGCCCAATTTCCCTTCTTGTTAAACTTTGATAGAAATATCTGTTGGCTATAGGTATGCTTTTAAACTGCAAGCATTTTTTGCCTATTAGTGAATTAAAATTCAAACGTCCAAGACTATGTCATGGCCCAATTTTAAGCTGAGTTGGAAAAGGAGGAACTTGCCAAGTGCAGGGTTGCTGCACCACCAGCTGGGGAATTCAACCAGGCTCCTGTTTGTGGTGATTTGAAGCCTACAGAGCCCAAAGCTGTTGGTTCAGAGCCCAATGAACCTGGGGGTGGTGCTCTTCAACCTGCAGAGCCTGAGCAAGAATCCTCACAGATGCCATCCCCTGAGCCTCAGTCACCAGAAGAATCGAGTACTTGCTGCACCTCCACATCTGCTAAATGATGTAGGGAGTGTGCCAGGCAGGAGGCCACCAAACTGTGAAGAAGCACCCATCTCCAGGCCAGGGGATAGCCCCTTTAAGAACTTCAGTCTTCTTCAGGCCAGCGGGTGGAGCTTGGAAAAGGGGGACTGGAGGATGAGACTCCTAAGACCTCCTCCAGGTTTTGTTGAAGCAAGTTGCTCACATGGAGCTGTCTATGGTGCTGCAACTACAGGCCTGTCTTACTCCTGCGGGTAGCTGACATGGATGGATCAGAAGAACGTACCATTTTGTAGTTCTTGTGCATCAGATGAAATTAGTTGTCTCAAGACAAAATAACAGAACAATCAGCAAAGCCAAGAGGCTGCTCCAAAAGTAATCTTTCCCCCCTTCTTCTACATGTGCAGAGTTGGATAGTACAAAGTCTCAAAGGAACCTATTATTCAAAACCCCAGCCTACACAAAGAGAACAGGCACACTACACTCTTTTTGCCAATATGGAAATACATTATTTCAATTGGAATTGATGCCCACTAAAAGCAGGAAGGGCACCTTTAGTCTTAAAAAATGCAAATAACTGAACTGAAATGGTTTCTTCTCCAGAATGTACATGCTGTTAACTTAAATCAGTGAAGGGCAAGTTTTAATTTGTAAGGGGGGGCAGTTAAGGAAGGGCATGCTTGTTTATTCTTATTTTGGTACAGATGTCTCACTATAACAGGCAATGTATCAAATAATTCCAGATTCTCTCTCTTAGTTTTGTCCAGCAAGGTATATAAAGGCAGCAGCAAGTTGTACTAGCCTGGTCCTAACTAATCCCCTTTGAATGGCACATTTTCCTTATGACTGTCAGCAAGTACAAGTATGTGAGGACAGAATCTCAAATTACCTTGACTCTACCACAAAGGATGCTGTGTAGGGACTAAACCAGCCCATCCTCTTGCATTCCTGCTGCCTTTGTTCATTCTCCATGAAGCAAAGAAGGGTGCATGCACTTAACTGAAACAGTGCTTGTGTTTTAATGCTCCTTGCGGAATTCTGAATATTTGCAAAGTAAGCATTTGATTTTCACTATAAATTACTCTCTTCCCCCTTTCAGTCATGCATCCATAACGTTCAGGATTATCAAGCCAAACTTTGAACAGTTCCTAACTCTGCAGTTACAAACAAGGATGCACTCATGTCAAAGATGCACCCACTCACTATATCAAGCAAGATTCTTGTGTTACCCCCATAGCAGGTAGAAGGGAAAGGTACCAGCACCAGGCCACTAACATGGAATAAACTTGCCACCTTACAACCTGGAAATCATTCACTTGCCTTTCAATCCTTGGTGCAGTGTGAGACAAGGTATCTTTGGCTTTTCATACCCATTCCCTCTGGTCCTGTTGTCTGCACCCTTCCTCTGCCTGCTATGTGAGCAGGACAAACAACAGACCCTGAGAGGGAGACCCTGGAAGAGCTGCAGCTACCTGGTCTCCAGGTGTGCAGTACTGGGGGATTTAAAGGCAAGGAAATGGGTTCTAGATTGCAAGGTTGCAACTCTACGGGGGAAGAGCAGAGTTGGAGACAACCTATTTTCCTTTACCAGTTGCTGGATTGTTAAACAGATAGTCTGGCCATCCAGACATTCACAAGAGCACCCAAATAGTGCCAGAGAGAGTATAAAGTTGTTTTTAGGATCATGTGTCTCAAAACTACAGTGGCCAGGAGGGGAAAAAGAGGGCACGGCTCCTGCATCTTTAATAATTGTGTGGAAGGTAGCATTTTAGCATGTGTAGCTGTCATGCAAGGTACACCTGTTACACAATTACAAAAAGTTGCAGGAGCCCTATCCTCTTTTTCACCTGGCCACCCTACGGACCTTTTACTTTTTCTGTAGACTTCCTGGAGAGGGGAGGGGTAAGGAGGATAAGTTCAGTTCCTGTACATGTTGACAATAAAAATCCTTTCCTATAATACAGTGAAGCTTAGTATAATCTGACAATCCGGAAGAACTCTACACCTGTCTGGGCTTTCTTTTTAAATTACCTCCTCATCACCTCTTATTACTAAACAAGCAAAGAGCAGCTGTAGCTCTCAAACTGTGATTAGCATTAAACCCTTCAAAATCCAGCCTAGCTCAGACAGCATCTCTCCCGTTGTACTCAATTGATTAACTCCTACTGGTTTGCAACTAAAACTAATCTATTAATTTAACAACCTTGGAAAAGCTTCAAATGAAGTGTGCTTCACGTCAGAGGAATTTAAATAAATCAAGCAACACATACATCAGAAAGATGGCACTTTGGAGGTGTTTTAAGAGGGATAAATAACTTTAAAAGATTTAAATCATTGCATTTTTGTGTGCCTTTGGCTCTAAAACTAGGGATTGCTTTATTGATTCAACACACACTGCTCTCCATTGCAAAATGCTAGCAGACTGGAATAATGTTATTAGTCTTCTGAGAAAGATAAAATAGGAGAGGGTGGAAGCCACAAACCAATCAGCCTATAGCATCTGAGGAACAGTGCTGGGCTACTCACATATTGCAAAGCTGGAATCCACTATGTTAAAAAAGCATACCTGCATACCTACAGCTTCCACAGCACAGGCCATCACCGCACAATCATTGAAACAGTGACAAAAGACAACTGGCTGTGGTCTGCAGATCTCTATCACCTTGTTAAGTCACTGATGGAAAAACATAAAATGCTGCCAGAAAACACATAGCAAGTGAAGTGATATTCAGCATGCTGGAAATGCAGGCTTTCTAGTTACACTTGTTAATCATGTCAGAGGCCTGCATCTCTAGGCATTAGGCACACTGACCCATGTCTCACAGGACCAAATGACACATTATGTTGAAGATCTGGAATAGTCTGAAAGCAGCAGTGATGGCTGAGGAAGGGTTAGTTAACTCTTTCCTGACAAGACATTATTTTGCAAACAAAATCCTTCTCCCTACTGCCAACCTATTGGGTAGGAGGCCATGGGAACTCAATTGGTTTTCCCTGTCAGCAGGAAAGTAGCATGGACATTGAATTTGGTTCACAAAAATAGCCTATGGCAGAGTTAAACATTCGTTCCTCCAGCACAATCAAAGTCAACATATATATACCTGGAAACTTCTCCAGAATGTCCAATAGTGGCACATTTAATTACAAAAAAAGGAAATCTCTCAAAAGCTAGGGGATCTGTAAAAGATAGGGAAGAGTTAAGAGGGTCTAGTCTTTTCAAGATGCTGGGTATCTAGGAACAGAGGAAGCTGGCATACTGAGTCAAAAATATTTTTAGAGAATTGTCTATGGGTATTAAGTGATCTTGAGCACACTGCTGTGGAGATCCGGAGCCACTAACTGGATATGACTGCATACTTTGATTTAAACAAGTTTAGTTCCACTCAAGTAGAAGTGTTATTTCTGATTTCACAGGCAGAAGTAAGATCCACAGCAAGGCTGAAATGCTTGCTTTACAATAGTCATGAATAAATTGCAAGAAAAAAGAAGCACACTTCAGGAGGATCTGTTATGGTTACTTCTGAAATATTTCATAAAATTCACAAATATAGCTACTCCTTTTAAAATTGCAGCGCTGTTCAATGCAGGAAATCAAAGCCAGAGAATCTTTAGCACATGGCTGTCCAGCATCCCTTGAAGACCCCCAGTGAGGGAGAGACCACACCACACATCTAGATAATTGGCTCCATAGTCAAATTGCCCTTGTTTCAGACATGTGGTATGAAACATAGGGAAGAGACTGACCTCCCTCATAAAAAGAGTTCTACAGGATCAGATAAAGTCCCTTCTAGTCTAATATTCAGATACCTATGGGAAGCCTTACTCCTTGTGGGACACATTGGGAGCCAAATGGCATACAGGTGTTAATGTTTAAGGGACTAAATTAACTTTAATTCAATAACTTCACCCTCCTGAGAAAACAATGTCTAGATTCAGGACATGTGGCCCACTATATCCAATGCTACAAGAGATAAAACACAGCAGAGTCACTTAGGACAAACAGAATCCAAGTGGGCAAAGTGAACAACCCCAAGCTGAAGATCAATCACTTCAAGCCAGTTGGAAATTTGTATAACAAAATCATACAGCACTCCTTTGGGACTGGAAATACAATTTTCAAAGAAAAAAGCTTACAGATTTATCACTGAGAAGTGTAGTTTGGGAATGAATAACAGAGAATCAACAGTCCAGTGCTAACAAGGCAAAGAAGGATGTGATTTGTCCTTCAATAGTAACAATATAGACTACCAAATTACAATATGTAATTCTGCATGGACAGAATGAGAGAATGGACCACTTAAAAAATCAAAGAGGGAAATCCCCAGTGTCAGAGCACTTTGTTCAAGTATTTTTTTGCCCTGTCTCCTCTCTTCTAGACATTAAATGTCTAGATTGGAAACAACTTTGAAGAAGGAAACTCTAAGAAAGGCATTTGTAATGTAAGGAAATGCCCTGAGGCAAATTCATATGACCAAGCGTTGGCCTTCAACATGCAATAACTTCAAAGAAAATAAAATCTGAGCAAATTATTTAACAGTCACTTAATCACCCCATCAAATAGCACACCCCAAAGGGAATAATGCACTCTATCACATTATTCTTAAGCACAGTTTTAACCATGCTATATTTTATTTACAGTGAGCTTTATTCTGGCCATATAAGGATTCATGCTTAGAAATAAGGATTCATGGATTCAAGATTCTGGCAATCCACTGCTTTCAGTTATGTGTTTAAGCAATTATAGTAGTCAGGTAGCACAAGAAGGCAGTCTGCAGCATAGCTCAAGAAAACAAGCTAAAGTAAATAAGGACTAGAGGCAGAAAAGGCAATGTCAAGAGGGGGACCAACAGTTGGAAAAGAAACAGAGTCCTGTGGGCAGGGACACACCTAGAATGCCAAGAACAGATGGGTCATTAAGCCCAACATCTTTATAAAGAGCTTCTAAGCAATCAGTAGGCTCATCAGAACCTGCCCTGAAGAAGCTCATTTGCTTGTGAAGTTAGATCACAGTGGGGAACCTGTTGGCCTCCAGATGTTGTTGAACTCCAGCTCCCATCAGCCCCAGCCAGCTTGGCTAATCATGAGAGATTATGGGAGGTCCAGTCCAACATCATCTAGAGGGCTATCCCTGAGCTAGACAAGAAGCTACCTAGTCCTGAATGAAATATATGGTCTATCTAGTCCAGTATTGCCCACCCTGACCAGCAACAGATCCCTCAGATCTCAGGCTCTACTACTTGACTGTACTTATTTGATTAAAACTTATGCACCAGGGGTGGCTAACCTGAAGCCCTTCAGATGTTGCTAAACTGCAACACTTGTTGGCCCCAGCCAGCATGGCCAATAGGCGGGGATGATAGAAGTTATAGTACAACATCTGGAGGGCTGCAGATTAGCCACTCCTCTTATACACACAATGTATATACAAAACCATATGCACATTCTGCCACTCAGCTATGACCTCTCTTTAACAAGACTAAGGTTCTAACCCTGTGGGTGCCACCACCTGGCATCTTTAGGTTATTCTCTAAAATATTAACAATTTCACACCCAGTTTAATACCATCTGTCAGTGTAATGGTACTCTCTCTTCCTTCGTCCAAATCATGAAGAGGCTGAATGGACCCATATTGGTCTACATTTGAGCCATAACACTTTCCAGTTTGTTTGTTTGTAGATGTGAAACTGGCCCTGTGCCAATAAAAGTTTCTTCAGTTTAGACTAGAGCATTAGAAAAGTGCTGGTAACTTCATCCTTGCACTTCTTCCATTCACATTCCATAATATGCAAAGACACATATGTCCATATTATAAAGGTGTATACTTAGAAATGCCATCCATATCAAGTGTGCTACATGTCTGTAAAAGGCAGCAGATGGCAGTCATCTAAAGGAAATCACATACAACAATTTGTAAACCAGCAGGAAAACTCAACTAGTTGTGTTTTTTGTTGACTCCTTTTCTACATGTATAAACACGAAGCTCCATTCCTTTCCATTATCTTCAAGAAAATGAATCATTATCATCGTTTAAATAACAATAACTAGCATATTGGATAAATGTTTTTATTTTTCTTAAAAATGCTAGCTGGCAAATTGCAGCTAAATGGCTGTCTTTAAAATGACCTGTTTTCATGACTGCCTGCTAACTGATAAGAAAACTTGACCAAGACAGATCTTGCTAGCTATATTAGTACAAT
Source organism: Rhineura floridana (assembly GCF_030035675.1). Lineage (NCBI taxonomy): Eukaryota > Metazoa > Chordata > Lepidosauria > Squamata > Rhineuridae > Rhineura > Rhineura floridana. The sequence continues at coordinate 36,527,424 of NC_084488.1, read as the reverse complement.
AATGATGTATGCCATTAGTGTATTACTGAAAAGAAGCAAAATAATATTGAAATGTGTAAATGTTGACAATAAAAGTAAAAAATAAAAATAAAAAATATAACACCTACACTGTATAAGGGTTTATTTTTATTGCTTTTCTTTTTACAATCATGCATTTTGCTCTGTTCTTGAGTGTCATGGAATGAATTAAACATTTAGATCCCAAGCTAGCTCTAACCATATGCAACAGTAAAGGTCCTAGATGTAGATGCACGTCAAAACATATCCAGCCAGTTCAATAAGGATCTAATGAACGTTGCTATGCAGATGTTCACTGAAATGTTCAGTTGTATGAGCTGCACATGTGGAAGCCTGGGTCCATGGCAGATCTCACTGGCTGGATCACATATAAGACTATAACAAAGGACACTATTAGAATCATTATACGGTTGGCTTTCAACAGGCACACTTATTTTTTTAAAATGGACTTGTATATTACAATTGTTAACTGGCTGTTCCTAGTATTTTCTTTTTACCTTACCTGCATTTAGCCAAACAGCCATACGAATATTGCATAAACACAAACAAGCTTTTACACAGGAGCCTTTTCAGAATAATTTGGTTATGCACAAGCTGACACAGAGTGCATATTTTAAGAAAGATACAGGGATTACTCATAATAAAGCATATCCATAGGGTTTAGTTCAAAGACGAATTGGAAGTGATTCTTGGACTTGAAAGAGAATATATCTCCTGGCCTCAAAGAGAGGCATATAAATACTACAATCTGTTCTTTAACTTTGTGTGATTTGCAGGAATAGCAATCGTATACCAAGTGGCTTTCAACTGTTATGCCTTAAGGGAACACTTTTCATGTTGATTTATCTGTTGAGGAACTCCTGTGAGTTTCAAAATATTCTGGCATCTGTTTTAGGGAGCAGACAGTTCACACAAAGTGCTGGTCCAGTCTACAGGGCACAATGATTGCCCTGTGAGAACCAAGAATGTACCTTAGAACACATCCAACATCCCTGCAAGTGCCCATTGCAATAGTGGAGAAATGATGATTTAGGAGAGCATGTCTGCCATTACTGGTCAGGCAGCTTCGACTACTTTCCCAAAAAACTTCAGGGATTCCACGTGCGTGCGTGCGTGCATGTATGAGAGAGAGAGAGAGAGAGACTTTGAGGACCAGCATATACACCCCACTTGCTTAATTTCAATGGCAGAATGCTTAGGGAGTCCTCTACATTGTGAATTTCTTGGAAGGCTTATTCCTTTTCTGGATCTAGACTTTTTTTTGTAGTAGCAGCAACACCTAGTGGAACAAAAGGGAATTATGAAAAGCAGATTTCTTTCAGTGTGAACAAAGCACATTGCTAATGACCTCCTTTTACTGACAAACTTTCACTAGAGAGAACCAGCTATTTAACTGTAGCAAGGACACCCTTTATGTATGCTGGGATATCCCCACAATGGTTATTTAACAACTGGATAGCCAATGTTTGTGGGAAGTAGGTTGAATGAATGCTTGACTGGCTGGGAGCAGAAATCGGTAAAAAAAATTGCCAGTTTCAGCAAAGCATCCCATAGAGGGTAGATTCAAAGATAAAACCAGATGCAAAAGCCAGACTGGGAGTTTGTCATCTGGGCGAATCTGCATTCCTTTAAAAGAACTCCAAAGATCCAGAGTTGTCCTGTCTTCAGGTGTCCTCTCTAACACCTCTTCTGTTCACAGTCCTGTGGCAAGACACCCAAATACACTTACCTAGAGGTCCTAGGTAAGTGTGTATTGTATTGAGGACTAATCATGTTTGCTGTATTGAGAGTTTTTCATTACAGGACAATTCACATACTGAAATTAACCAGTATAAAGCAACCTGGGTCACTTCCAGATGACCTGTTTATTGAGCATTCATCCTGATTTCTTTGCACAAATTTTGTGGTGAAGTTATTCAACATCCACTGTTTATTGAGCAATCATTCTAATTTATTGGTGAGGAGGTTAGGGCATTGCATCAAGTAATTGTTATCCTGCACTTTCCAGTGTATTTTTCCCTCACTTGCGTTACTGCAAAAAGTCAGATTGCTTTTGGAAGTGGGTTCATTGTTCAAAAATGCCAAATCTACTTTAATTCCCCAACCTGAATTTGCTGGTATGTGACTGAATCACACCCAGAAATTAGCAACAATGTGGAAGCAGCCCTGCATTCTTTCATCTTATCCAGCATCCACAATCACAGACCTTTTCAACATCATAATAGATGTGATAGGAATGTGGCACAGAAGTATACTTGAAGTTTGCAGAGCCAGTGTGGTGTAGCAGTTAAGGTGTTGGACTACGACCTGGGAGACCAGGGTTCAAATCCTCACATGGCCATGAAGCTCACTGGGTGACCTTGGGCCAGTCACTTACTCTCAGCCTCATGGAAACCCTATTCATAAGGTCGCCATAAGTCGGAATCAACTTGACGGCAGTACATTTACATTTACATTGAGAAGACTTTGATATAATGAGGGCTGACACAACAATCAAAATGTATGTTAAATTCTTGCAATAATTAATCAGATTCCCGACAGCTTTTTAATGGATTTGGCCCTCAAGTGGGTCCTCTGTTTTCTGTGTTACTAAATTCTACATTGGAACACACAACACTATATAAAACAGCCTGCATCTTCTCTGCTCATCAATGTTCTATTGCATGCCAACAAAATTGGGCAGGAAATCCTATTACCACCATATTAACATATAGAGCAAGTTAGGAAGGATGTTCCAGTTGGAAACAGTGTCAGGTATCTGCACCTTCAGGAAGCTTCCAAAGCCCCAGTAACATGGGAGGGTCCCCCAGCACTGAGCCCTGAACAGCTGCCAGCAGGAGGGATACTTCGGGGGTTTGGATGTCCCTCCTCCCTCAATCAACCACTTGCTCTCTCCCTCTGGACAATGGTGAGTATCAGGCCCAGCACTGCTGCCCAGAGGGAGGAGAAAGTTGAATGGAGGTGGCTGCTCCTTGCCACAGTCACTGTTTGCTCACCAAACCAAACAGTGGAGCAAGCACCTGTGGCAAGAGGCAGCTGCTGCTTCTCCTCCTTGCTTTTCATTTTTTATTTTTCTTTGTCCCACAACTCCTGCTTTGTGTACCTTCTTGCATCATCAAGAGTTCTGATGAAAGTTTGCCACTCTTCTATATGACATCTTGGTTATTATGACTCAACTGTGAATTTTGAAGTTTGCTTCTGATCCATCACTCACCTGTCTTCTCCCTCTAGGCAAGTCTGAGATTGATCCCACTGGGATGTACTGGCAGGTACCCCTTGCAAGATACTCCTGCTGGGCCCAGACAGAGTGCAAGTAGCTACTGCTGCCTCCCCTCTCCAGTGGTAGTTGGTACTCATTGGGACTGCTAGGGTGGAAGTCAGGGAGATCAACGGTAAGTGGAGAAGGAGCCATTGACAGGAAGGGCCAACTAATACTAGTTTTGACCCCCTCCACCTCCCTGCCGAGTTCTACAGGGGCAACAATGAAACTAAGGAGAAGGAAGCTGACAGACAGTGGCAGTGCTTGCATGTAAGAAGGCAGGCAGGTAGGTAGGGGCTGCCTGAGGGCAGACTAAGGTTGGTGGGGCAGTGCCCCATTTGCACAAATAGACCATCGCCCAATATCCACCACTATCCAGAGGGCAAGCAACTTGAAGCCATCTCCACCTTGATTAGAGTAACTGGATTTAACTCAGACTGAACTTGGGATCCTGCCCTTATGTGGACCTGCCCTCTGCTCACTCATCTGCACTCTCACTCTGGGCAGTCCAATGGTTGAAAGGGCTCTCTCTGAAAGGTGCAACAGCTCTTGCTGTACCACACAGAAGAAAACAGCCAAGTGGACGTGCTTCTGTGCTGCCTCTGCAAATTTCTGACCTATCCTCTTGCTATCCTTTCTGTATGGCGCAATCATTGGGATTGAACCTAGCAAGCCTGCTAAATTCACACTGCTGCTGTGTCCACAATCAAAGGCCATAGCATTCCTCCTAAATTGTTTGCAGGGAGATTAGATGACGCTGCTGTTTCATGAACGTATATTCTGATTTGCTTGCGAGGAGCTTAGGCAACATTCTGTAAAGCAACTGCTGTCCCAAACTTTCCAGTGCATTTTCTCATGGCTTTCCTTATCACAAAAAGTCCAGTTTGAGGGGAAAGAGGGTTTGTTGCTCAGGACCTCCCAATCAAGCTCAATGGTGCAACCTGGATTTGCCAGTATATGAATGAATCCCACCCTCAAATAGCGACCGTTGGGAAGTGCCCAAAATACAGTGGAAGTGCTAGCTACTCCTCACAGCCACCACTTTCATTCACTTGCTTGCCTGCCCTCGCTCATCCTCCCCCCACCCCGGGTGGTACAGCAGTGTGCTTCGCCAACCAGAGATGGTGGGCAACCAAACAAGGAGGCAAAGGTGGCAACAGTAGCAGCAAGGAGTTGCAGCCTCCACCATTCTGCTTCTGCTCTCCCGTTTTCAATGGGAAGTGCAGTAGTTAGGATAGGGCCTGCTAGACTCAAACCCACCTGCTGTTCCACAGAGAGAGAGAGAGAGACAGTACAGACAAACAAGCATATCAAAGGTCTATATTAACGTATATGCTTAACTCAAGATGCAAGTACTGATGGGTACTGTATCCATAATGTAAACTGATGGTAGTTTATTGTTATTTACCGTTATTATTATTATTGTCTTTATTATAAAAGGTAAAGGTGTCCCCGCACTTGTAGTGCGAGTCATTTCCGACTCTTAGGGTGACGTCTTGCGACATTTTACTAGGCAGACTGTATATATGGGGTGGGATTGCCAGTTCCTTCCCCGGCCTTTCTTTACCCCCCAGCATATGCCGGGTACTCATTTTACCGATCACGGATGGATGGAAGGCTGAGTGGACTGTGATGTTCCTATATTAATGTATATATGGTAAGTGTTGGTTGTTTAGAAGATACATGGTAAGTGGAGTGAAAGAGGAGGGGGAGTGAATGGGCAGTAGAATGCTAGATGATTGGCTGAGTGTTTAAAATGGCTGAACGTATAAAAGGAAGAGTGAGAGTGGAATCTGGGGGGAGAAGAGAGAGAGTGGGTTGCTTGGTGGGGTTTGAGAGAGTTGTTTGCCAGGAGAGAGTGAAGAAGGAGGGGGGTGGAGTTCGGATTAGTATTGAGTAAAACCATATGCTTATGTGCCTTAAGAAGAAATCTTGTTAATCTTGTTAGCTTTGTTATCTTTAATAAATACTTAATTTGGTTTACCAAAGGCCTGATCCTTGGCTGGGGTTTCACAGACCAGAAGGGAGGGTAAGGTAATAACCAAGGCTGAAGGGGAACTGTAACAAATGGTGGCAGCGGTGAAGAGAATAACAATACCAGTATTCAGAGTCTCTGGGAATACTAGTATTAGGACGTGACTGGTGGTTGCCTAGCAGGGGGATCTGTTGAGATCTGTCCTAGAGCGGGGAGAGAAAAAATAAAATAAAGGACAGTCCGGACTGGTGGAGTCCCTGGTGGTGCCTAGAGACAGGCAGTAACCACGAGCAGGTAGGAACCTGACAGGGAGAGCCAGGGAAGGGCGTCACATGGACCTCGACCCCTTTTACCGGAGATTCGACTTCCTCCTTCCGTTGGAATCAAACTCCGGCCGTGAGCAGAGCTTTCGGCTGTGTTACTGCCGCTTACCACTCTGTGCCACGGAGGGTCTCTGTCTTTATTTATACCCCACCATTTTTCCAAAACTGGAACTCACGGCGGCTTCCAGATAAAGATACATATAATTAAAAAAACATACAAAGTCTACATTAAAATAAAATTAAACTATTTCCAATATTAAAATCACTACTATTAGTATTCATGTTATTTTTTGTATCTTCAGCATTTTTGTTTATTTTATTTTTGTTGCTTTCCTTTCCTTTCATTGTTCAATATTCAAATAAAAAATGATATATATATTTTTTAAAAAGCACATTGAGTTTGTAATGGCTGCATGGAGCAACCTCTGCTCATGCTCTCCCTGGGATGGTGAGAGGCCATAGCACTGCCCAGACAGAGCACTGCCAAGTGAGGTGCCACTCAGAGAGCATACAGGCAAGTGGATGATGGAATCAGCTGCCCCTCCCCAAGGAAACAGTAGTGGCACTACAAGGGACAGCTGCTGCCGGTGCTCTCTCACCTATGCTCTTTTTCTTGGTAACCCAGTGGTTGGGACTGGGCCCGCTGCGGGGGGGTGGGAGAGAAGGAGGACAAAGATCCCATCAAGGGCATGTTGCTGAGGACACCTCAACTGGCCCTGTCTCCAGCCTTACTGGACACAATTTAAATCGCACACAGGCTGATGACAACTTTGACAGATAAGATTTCCACACAAGAGTACGGCACTTGGGGCACCCCAGGGTCTGCATCAAGGGTTGGCACAAGTAATGTAGTGGTGAATTCAGAAGTGCAGGGTCCCCTCATGATAATCACAGCGAAACCCCCTCCTTTTTCTTCTTTTGCTGCTGGACTGAGAAGGAGATCCTTGTTAATGCCTTCCCCCACAACAACAAATGTCCATAGGAGCCAAACAGCATGAAAGGGAAGACTGTTAGCTACTGAAAAGAGTCTTCTCAATGGCTGACTCACCTTTTACTCTGATTGGCTCCAATCAGAGGGAAAGGACAAGGAAGCAAGTTAGAAGACTCTTCTTAGTTGCTAACATACTCCCCTTTCATACTGATTGGCTAATCGGACACTGGAGACATAGGGATCCTGCTCCCAAAGACCTCCGAGACCCCGGACAACTACACCTCTGGCTGGCACAGCAGGACACCTGCCTGGGCTCATGGTGTTGCTCCGTAACGCCTCTCTGTTGTTTTTCCTCAGTACTGACACCTCCCTGCATGCCGCCTACTTGCCCTTTCCCTCTGGCCCCGGAGGGGGAACCACAATACGTAATACAGAGGAGGCGCCCTCGGGTTGCTCATTCGCTGTCCTGGCAGCACAGCGTAGAAAGTCAAAGGCGTCGCGGCTCAATCTCTTTGACAAGAAAAATCGAATATGTCCCTTAAGGGCCGCCGTACGGCTGTAGGAAGACTAATGGGCGGAGTTGTGCTTCCGGGGCTTCCTTAGGTCGCAAGCAGCCATGGCGGAATATTCTTGTGTTAAAAGAACCAAGCTGGTTCTTAAGGGAACGAAATCAAAAAGGTGAGGGTGTTTTTCTAGTTTGAACTAGAAGGAAGGAGGTGAAATTCTGCCCTTTTGTTCTTCGGTGGTTGGTGGTTCGCTAAGACTTGGCCTCGGAGCCTGCTTTCAATGGCAGAGTCGAAATCATCATAACCGTTAAGTGAGCTTGTATGGAGTGCCTTCCCTTCTCCGCTCAGTAACCATATTGACAGCCCCACACGCATCAGTTATTATGGGTGGGCGCTGCTTCAGAACGGAATGTTTCCAAGAACTGTGAGATCCAGCGACTTTCTTAAGAGCGGCTTTCTCGTGAGAGCCCTTCTGGAAACTCATGAGCAAGGCTAACGTTGATTGTTTCCCCCTGTATGTTGCCTTTATGTATGGAGGTTCCATTTAGCGTTCACGAGTACTGGTTAAAAGTTGGGGTTTTATGAAGGAAAAATCATGGAGGAAAAGGCTATCCGTGGTTACTAGCCATGACGGCTGGGCTGTGCCTCCATAGTTGGAGGCAGTATGCTTCCAAATGCCAATTGCTGGAAACCCAAGGAGTGGAGAATGCTCACTGCAGTCAGATCCTGCTTGTGGGTTTCCCAAGAACAACTGGCTGGACACTGTGAGAACAGGAGGCTGGACTAGATGGGCCATTGGCCTGATCCAGCAGGCACTTATGTTCTTTTGCCTGGATTATTTATAGGTAGTTTACAATGTGATGGTTACACATCTCCTACACTCTGTTCCATTGAAGCAAGGAGCTCCTGGCGCTAATGGTATGCATCTCTGGAGTGAAACAGGCTCAGTGACTGTATAAAAATAGTTGTTCAGCATCACCTTAAACTTTTGTGATAAATTGTGCTTCTCTGGTATGTACATCTTTCCCCGCATAATACACCTTTCTCCCTTGGTAATACTTATGTGTATTTTTTTTGTCCATCTCTGACTAGTTGCTGTTCATGATTACTCTGTTCTCTGCACTTCCTGTTGCTCTATCTAGTTCCTTTCTTTTCATCTGTGTCTTTCTTTCTGCTCCTCATCTTGGTTCTGGTTTTCATGTTACAATATTTCTTCTTTGCACCGCAGGACCCAACTTTGCTCTCATCTGTATATTTAGGGGGAAATGTGAAGTGAAGCTTGCAGGTCTTGCCTATGGTCACCATTAGATTGCAGATGTTGGCTGTGGTCACCTCTGTGACTGTTAGTGAAAACTGAATGTTCATAGTCACAGAGCTAACTGCTAGCAGGACATGTAAATTCCCAGTTACGAGTTATGCTGCCAGCCTGCTTGCAGATTCAGCAGCAATTCCAAACAAAACATCACTAAAATATATTGTAACTTCCCACATAGCTTTTTCTTGTCTTTACTGACCGGAATTTATGGGAGAACGTAAATTTCAGAGTAAGGAGATCACAAAGGCAAAACTTCGGGGAAACATGCTTGAGGTTAAGAAACTGGGATGCATTAGCACTACATGCAGGAATTTTTCTTGGATATGCCTTTACTACTCTTTATTGATGATTTGATTAAAGCGGGGTAGCCAACATGGTGCCTTCCAGATGTTGTTGTATTACAACTCCCATCAACCTTTGCCATTGGCCATGCTGGCTAGGGAAGATGGGAAATGTAGTCCAACAACATCTGGAGGGCACTACATTGGCAGCCAGTTGATTCAAGAAAAGATATGTGTAATCAATAAACTGTTTGGGATTGTATATTGTATACAAAGCATGTTGTTATTTTTTCACTCTGTGTCATTTTGCAGTAAGAAGAAAAACAAAGATAAAAAAGGGAAAAGAGAAGAAAATGATGCGGATCAGCTTGATGTTGTTGGTAAGTTAACTTTTCCATGGAGGTGCATGTAGAACACTGGTAGCTCTTTTAGAGTGGGTGGGTTATGGTTACAGAGCAAAGAGTTGTTAGTTTTTACATGAAACAGAAATTATTATTATTTATTTATTAAATTAATATCCCACCCTTCCTCCCAGAAGGAGCCCATTGACTGGGACAGACATTCCAATCTTCAACATTTCAACCATCTGTCTGCTTCCTACACTGGTATTATATGTTGTGCCACCTTGCTGTAGCATAGCTAGTAGTTCAATTCTCCCAGACAAACTAGGAACTGCAAACCATAGGACAAACCTTGCTTACAGCTTGTGGCTTGTCTGTAGTAAGCCTGAGTTCAGGTGACACACTAAGCCAAACCATGGGTTAGCTCAGTATAGCAGCAAAACAACAGGGGAGAAGCAAAGGGGTTGCAATCTCCTCTTCAGAAGCCTGTACATTTGCTCATTCACACTAAGCTATAGTTTAGCTTAGCTTTATTTTGAACCGAGTCTCAATTGAATATCACCTTTTTTTTCTTTTTAAAAAGCAGCATACAGACCATTATTATTTATTTATTGCATTTGTATGCCACAGTTCCATAAGTAAGCCCATGGTGGCATCATAGTACTTTCCAACAAGGACTGGAAATATACCTTAACAGAAAACAAACAATGCTCAAAGAGGAGTTAAGGTGCACATATGAAACACCAAATAAAATACAAATGTTTAATGCACATATATAGTTAAACCAATATAAAATCACTGCTAGAATTCTGCATGTGATATTGAATCAATGTCCACATAAGGGAAAATACAAGAAACAGAATATAAAAGCCAAACAAAATCTGCAACTGTAATAAATCAATGCTAATACAAGATGAGATACAAAAACAAAGTGCAGCCAAACACATTTTGACAGAATTTTGACAGAGTTTTCTTCAGAGCCAGTGTGGCATAGTGTTAAGGTGTTGGACTACGACCTGGGAGACCAGGATTTGTATTCCCACACAGCCATGAAGCTCACTGGGTGACCTGAGGCCAGTCATTGCCTCTTAGCCTCAGAGGGAGGCAATGGTAAAACCACCTCTGAATACTGCTTACCATGAAAACCCTATTCATAGGGTCGCCAGGAGTTGGAATCGACTTGAAGGCAGTCCATTTCATTTTTTTTTCTTCAGTGGCCTTCTGACTTATTAGGCATGTAAAATGTAAATGGACTGCCTTCAAGTCGATTCCGACTTAGGGCGACCCTATGAATTGGGTTTTCATGGTAAGCGGTATTCAGAGGTGGTTTATCATTGCCTTCCTCTGAGGCTGAGAGGCAGTGACTGGCCCAAGGTCACCCAGTGAGCTTCATGGCTATGTGGGGATTTGAACCCTGGTCTCCCAGGTTGTAGTCCAACACTGTAACCACTATACCACACTGGCTCTTATATCTTATATATTACTCTCATTGATAAGGGCTGATACATTAGCAGTTCAAAATCTCATTTTCTCCTGTTGGTATATTTTTAAAAATAGTAACAAGGATTTTACCAACACTATGCGTCCATCCAGCTAGAGCAGGATCCAAAATCCTTGTTACCATTTTTAGAAATACACCAACAGGAGAGATTATACCAAAGATTATAAAATGGTCTTTCAGCTATATGTTTCCTGTCACTGACACTTTATATTGTTATTGATTGTCATTGTAGGTTATGCTTGGTCTGTCTGTTTAAAAAAATGTTAGGAAGGAAAAGTTCTTCATTGCTTGGTATTGCTGACGATTCCCCTGGAAGCAGTTACTATCATGTATATATTGTGAAGCAGACAACAGGTGTGTTCTTGTTTTCTTTCTGTTTCCTTTTTTATATTAGAAGGGTGGTGGACTGTAACAAATTTTGGCGAAATCACAGGAACTGTAGCGATAGAGATGGGTCCTGGAACCTACATCAGTGCTCTTGACAATGGCCTTTTTACACTTGGAGCACCTCATAAAGGTTGGTATCAGCAAAAGTGGAGACAAATTCTCTCTTTTTTTTTCTCTGCCTCCCCCCTCGGCATGGGGAGGTATGCCTCTCTTCTTAGATGATTCTGTATTGCTCTGTGGTACCAACTATACTATGATCCAGTTTTCCAAATGAATCCAAAAACATTTCCAGACCACATACGTCTTTAACCTTCCTGCAGATATCTAATTTAGTCATTAGTGTCACACCAACAGCATGAAAGAACTATGAGTTGTATTCAACTAAGTCCTGCTCAGAGTATTTATTTATTTATTACATTTATATACCACCTTTCCTCCAAGGAGCTCAAAGTAGTATACTTGGTTCACCCTTCTCCTTTTTATCCTCACAACAACTCTGTGAGGTAGGGTAGGCTGAGAGATAGCGTTTGGCCCAAAGTCACCCAGTGAGCTTCACGGCTGAGTAGGGATTCAAATCCTGGTCTCCCAGCTCATGGTCTAAGACTGCAAAGACACGTCTACTCAGAAATAAGCTCCATTGGGTTCAATGGGACTTACTCCTAGTTAAGAGTGTATTGGATTGCAGCCTAACACACTCACCATTACACCACACTGTCTACTACATGTGTATTACCTTCAGTAGTCTACTCTGAGTAGGAGTAGCCCTGAATACCACCACCCCTCAGTGTTTTTTGTTTAGCAGCGTATGTGATATTGGTTTTTAGGTGAACTATGTTATAATATTTAGCTGTCAATTTCATGGAAATGGACTTGTGTGGTCTTTAGACTGTACCTTTGCCTCTTATGCTCTAGCAGCAGAGTGCAAACTGTTTGTTCGTTTGATGCTACATTTTTTATAAGACCCACCCACTGCTCTGTAAATGGATTGTTATTTATTTCTGTATGGAATACAGAGAAGTGTGTGCAGTGAGAATGACAAAATAAAACACTGGACAAATTAGTAAAGTTCCCAGTGGCTTTGATAAGTTTTCTGAGTCGCGTACATCAATAATTGCTAACAGCATTTTCCAGCCTACTTTATTTTTAATACCTCCAGATGAAGGTCCTAACCCACCTGAACAATTTACTGCTGTCAAGCTGTCAGATTCAAGGTAATTACTTTCCTGGGTTTTACATTAACTATTAAGTTAATCAGGCTTTCTTAGGCTTCTGTATACAAGAATGTTTGAAATTGATTTTCTTTCTGTAGATCTACTTTCTAATCATAGCTTAGAAACAATATTCTTCCCCTTTGATAAACTGGCACATGCCTAAATGAAGGAATGTGATAGAGTTTATCTTGTGCATGTCCATGGATTAAGAATTTCTGACTCAGACACAAATGACATCCCTGCAGCTGCTAATGCATAGATTTGTGACCTGTAGATTGTCGTGCAGAGTTGTTTATTCTCTGTAGAAGGGGGAAAACCTGTAATTCTGTAACCTGCATAAACTAAGCAAATTTGTGTTGTTTGTCCTTATTTTGTACAATGTAGCTCCCTGATACCTTGTTCAGTGATCCTCCTGGCTTCTGATATTTCAGTAAGCACTGCTCTTACACATACAAAGTATGTATTTGCAATCATGTGGACTAGAAAGTTGTTGTTGTTTTTTTAAAAAAGCCTAAACACTAGGATTTGGAGGAAGCTGGATTCTGCGCTTGGTACCATGTTCTGCTGCTTCTATGTGCTCCCATGGAATTACAGCATATAATTACACATCCCTGCTCTAGGGTCTCAAATATCCTACCTTGCATCTTTTTAAATGTAAATGACAAAAAATAGAATCAAAGATACTGAAGAATAATGCTTTTATTAATGTCCAGCACCTTTCAGACCAGAAAGGCCTTCCATAGAGGCTTTTTTTTGCAAAAAGATAGGACAACAATGAATAAACCAGCCATTTTCTTAACAAATATTAAGCCAACTTCAAACCAGAGTTAAGCATATCGACAGTGGAATCTTGTATATGTCTGTTCAGATGTAAGCCCCAGTGAGTTCACTGGAATTTACTCCTAGGTAAGTGTGTATAAGATTACAGCCTAAATCGCACTGATTTCAGTAGGAGAGTTTTAAAATATGCTTATCTTTTTCCATTGAAATCAGGCATGCTTAGTTTTTGTTAGATTATTCCCCCTGTTCATGCAAACTAACTGCAGCTGTTTTTTTATTTTAATATCACTTTTTAACATAGCTAGGGTCCACAAAAGCTGGAGAAAGACAAGATATAAATAAATAGCATAGTGTTCTCGCACCTTGATTGTTACTTTAACCTAGGGCAGTAGTTTTCACACTTTCTACCTGCTCATATTGATCTCTCTGACAAAGAACCCCAGCATCTTTTTTAACTTCTCTGTGCAAAACATTCTGGGGCATGTTGTCGAGTGTAAAAGCAAGTTCCTATGGAGCCCCACCCCGGCTTGTTGGACTTCACAGTCTTAACTCTGTGTGCAACATAGAAAATACCCAATGTTCCTCTGCAGCTGTCCGTGCCAGGAGAAGGATGGTAGTAGTGGGAAAGCAGTTTATCAGGGAAATTGTTGATCGTTATTGAGCTTCCCATTGGGAAATCCATAATAAAGAATTCTAAAGGGATCATGGAGTTCCCTCGAACATAGTTTGAAAACCATAAACCTTGGTGATGATCTAATCAGTTAACTAATGCCATTCCTTGTTTTCCTTTGTTCCTTTTTTTTTTTAAGAATTGCATTGAAATCGGGCTACGGTAAATACCTCGGCATTAATTCAGATGGGCTGGTTGTTGGACGTTCTGATGCAATAGGTTCAAGGGAGCAGTGGGAGCCAGTGTTTCAAGAGGCAAGTTTCAGCTGTGATCCTTAATGCATAATGCAGTCATTTTAGGTTATAGGAAGAGGAACAAGAGCTCAGTGGCAGAAGATGTGCTTTATATGCAGAAGGACCCAGGTTCGGTCCCTAGCCCTTCCAGTTAAATGGGATCAGATAGGAAGTGATGGAAGACTCTTGTCTGAGACTCTGGAGGGCCTCTATCAGTCAGTGTAGATATTAATGGACTAGATGGACAAATTGTCTTACCTGGTATAAGGCAGCTGCCAATGTTCCTACCACTTGAAGAAGAACTTTTACTGAGATCAAATGACAGCGATGGAACATGCACTATGAGGCTATGACAAAATTTCAGAAGTGGCTGTTTTGTTCAGACAGAAAGTTTTATATCTTCGTTTTTATAGCTTCGGATATGGGGCGGTATACAAATGTAATAAATAATAATAATAATAATCTTTGAAAATAGCATTCAGCATTTTAAAGCAGAGTTGACACTAATCAGCAAATCCCAGGTTTGAATTCTAAAATTGCGTTTTCAAATGCCAGTGTTGTGATGTTCATAAAATGACAAAAGGGCTAATTATGAGTTGAAAATCGACATGCATGCGTTCCAGTTTTAAACTTAAATTAATGAGTTTTGAATGGAGCAGATTGTTTCAGCACTATTAAAGTAATCTAGTAAAGAAAGGCCGGGGAAGGAACTGGCAATCCCACCCCAGATATACGGTCTGTCTAGTAAACGTTGCAAGACGTCACCCTAAAAGTCGGAAACGACTCGCACTATAAGTGCGGGGACACCTTTACCTTTAGTAAAATCATAAAGCATTTCTGTAGGAGCATCATCATAAGTCTTGCTAATTTGACTTGATTTTTTTCCCCTGCAGGGACAAATGGCTCTGTTAGCAGCAAACAGCAGCTTTATCAGCTGTAATGAAGAAGGTGATATAGTAGCCAAAAGTAAAACTGCAGGTAACGAGGAAATGATTAAGGTAATTCGAAATGGCTTGTATGTGCATTTCTTATATTTGTCTGTGTGACTGTTTAAAGGAGAAATGCAGAAATGTGTAGAATACTTACATGTGAAACTTCTTCAGTGGCTGTCATATGCAAAAGAATTGTTGCCTGGTCAGATGGCATAGAGCATTTATTTTAACTAGCCTGCATCTCCGTTCTGGACATTTTTTTCCTTTATGGGAAGGGAGGAGTCTCAGCAATTTTAGCTGAAATAGCTGGTGAGGGGCCAAACTGCGTCTTAGACTGCATTACTTCAGACCACATATACGGGCTTTAGGTTGCATAGCAGAGTGTTCCCCACTGCACATAGGAAACTAGACATTAGGGAGACAGGTTCTACCCTAGCTGTGTTCTTGCACAGTAATCTGCTTCTTCCTGCTCTCTCATAAGTCCTTGCAAAGTACATGCCCTGGCTTAACACATTGCACACCATTGCCTATGCAATATCAGTATGATATTTCTTCAGTTTGTATATATGTGTAAGTGCAATTGCAAAGGTTTTGCAAGAAGATTTTGTCAGATCAGATCCTTTACTTACATGTGTGACTTGTGCTTTTCAGTTTCACTGGACATAAGAACACATTTTTGGGTGAAAAAAACCCTTATACAAATGGAAGATGTTTTTACCTTTGGTCTTCCTCAGTTTTTAAATAGACAACATGATCTTTTTCGTTTTAGATCAGAACTTGTGCTGAAAGAGAAGCCAAGCAAAAAGATGACATTCCGGAGGAAGACAAAGGAAATGTTAAGCAATGTGAAATCAACTACGTGTATGTAACAAGCATTTCTTGCCTATCAGTAAAAATAAATCAAGAAAAGCAAGTTGTATCAGAGTACAAATAACTCCTAGTTCCCCTAATATAAAATTTTTGGGTCTTGATGCCTGAGTAAACCTATAAAGCTGAACAAACTTTACATCATTATCATGATCTGGTGGGTTTTGTTTTGAGGAGCAACTTGCTTTCACAGGACAAGGAGATGAGCTTTTGTTTTTACATGCAAGGCTAATGTATTGCATGACTCATCTTGCTGTTATCACTGGTATCATTTATAAATGGAACTTTATTGTTGGAGATTTTCCCCCTTTTAAAACACATAGAATATTCTTTCTTCTCCCCTCCCCAAATATCTCTTTGATTCCTTCATGGAGCTCTTAAATCCCTGGTATGTGCTACTAATGTTTACAAGTGTGATTTGCAACAACCTGTTGCACCATGTCCTCACCCCTGACAGGAATGCAGCCAACCACGTCCTCCTCCAAGAAGCAAACCAATTCACTACACGCATGTGCGCACACAGACACACAGAGTTTTCCATCTTTTTCCAACTGACTCTCCACATTTAATTATTCCTAGAGGCATCTGAGCATGCTGAGTCCTCATTGGATTCTCGGGGGGGGGTTGTCCCCTTTTGTTTTTTTTGTTTGTTGTTGTATACGTCTGCAAACCTTGGAGTTACATTGATACCTCCTTCTTATCTTTTAGTGGCCTTGTTTTGGCTCTCATCCTATTGACACCCTGCCTCCTAAGTTCACTGTTGGAGGGATTATAATATTTAATACAAATGAAAGATACTGATATTCAGTTTTTTCCTTTACAGGAAGAAGTTTCAGAGTTTTCAAGACCGTAAGCTCAAAGTAAGCCAAGAAGACAGTAAAGCTTTGAAAAAAGCTAGGAAAGAAGGCACTTTTCATGAGGCCTTGTTGGACAGGTACTCTTCCCATTGATATAGAATGTCAATTGTCAGTCAGAGGTCCTAAGAGTGCTAGCAAATACGCCACACAACAAACATGCAAACACAGTATCATAAAGGCTGTTTCACAAAAATTCACTGTTATGTAGAAAATGAGTTATCAGGAAGCATGGTGTTAGGCTTGCTCTATCCCTGTCATGTTCCTTTTTTATATGAAGTATTTTTAATTTCCCTGGAGGGAGTGTTCATACATGCAGAGCGTACCGCTTACACTCTGAAGTGGTGCAGTCCAGCAGTAGTTCTGTCACTTTGCCTGATGTTGTGTTGATGAGGGCTCAGCTGACTGCTCAACTGAATGTAAAGCATAATGTTTTTGATATCAGATGTTTTTGATATCAGGTGGTGTAAATGCTCTGGATTGTTTGAGCTCTGGTTGCTTCACATATGTGCATTGTCACCAGATGCTACAGCTTACAGATGGTGTACCTGCAGATATGAACTTGTCCTTAGTCTACCATAGTCTACAAAGTGTACTGTCATGTACAGTGACAAATCTTACACAGCAGCTACAACTGCAATTTTCAATTAATCAGAGATCCCCCAAGGGGGATTTTTAAAAACATTTTAATTTTTTGAATGCCATTGAGCATTCCAGCCCATGGTGGCCGATCTTAAAAGTAGAATCTATCACAGGAGTGATGCTTGTGCATGCATTTGAAAGTCCAATATCGATATATACACACTCGTTTTTTTCTTTTTATTTGTCCACATCCATAGTGATAAATCTTGATAATGGTGTTATCAGACTTAAGGTGACTATTAACAAAGCTGCTTTGTACTAGAGAAAAATGTGCTTTATCTTTGATTATATTTCATCATGCTTTCCATCAATTTACCTAGAAGAGATGTTAAGCTAGCTGGACTGTATCTTCCTGTAAGTTCTATGTGAGAGAATGGGTTAACCACATCCACTTGTGGCATCACTCACCACTAGCTTGCAGCCCTTGGGCCAAAATAAATAAGCCACCCCTGCCTTGAAATGAAATTAATGGGGAACAACCTCTGGCTTTTAAAGGTGTTCTAGTACTCATTCTACTTTGTTGTATTATATAGATATGTCAAACATTTTAACTTTAACTTTTCTTGTCTTCAGGAGATCAAAATTGAAAGCTGACAGATACTGCAAATAGTCAAAACAGAACCTGGCCTTTCCTATCATTTCGCTTTCTTTATCAGTACCTCTTCAATGTGTGAATTCTTTTGAATAAAACTGTTTAGCAAGTAGATTTTAATTACACTAAGATTTTGTTTCTTCTTTTGGAAATAAAGTGTTGATGTTCAAACATGTCCATGAAGAACATGTCCATGCTTCTGTCTGAAGCTATATTATTATTGTTCTTGCTTTTTTAATATAAACTGAAATAATTTTTGCATAAGTTTAGGGAAAGTGTGTAAATTTCATGTATGATGGAACCACTCCTTTCTAATTCACCTTATCTTGACATGGTAGAGATAAAACTCTAGTGGTGCCAACATGTGCAGGCCCAATAACACACAATGCTTTCTCAGAAGGAGAGGGGTTGTCACACATTCTGGACTTGTGTGAGTTACATCCAATACACAGTAATTACCAAAGGCTGGAGCATATGAAGTAGACAATTGTGTTGCCCCATTATGCATTGATTCTATATATTTTTAACGCAAACTCAGTTTCCTCACAAATTGCAGTGGCTAAAGCTGAGAATAACACCTGACATTCAGACTTATTCTAGAACTGTATGTTACATGAGTGGAACTTCTCCGTAGTCAGTAGGTTCTGAATTATAATCTTAGTAACATATAGGGTTGTTGCAGCTAGAGTACAAGTGCTGATTAAGGGTGAATCCTTATACATGTTTACACAGAAGTAAGTCCCACTTTGTTCAATGGGGATACCTCTCATGTAACTTCACATAGGATTGCAGCATAAAATGCACTTTTCAAAATGCTGTGGAAGATAGGCATGGATCCTCTTCTTGGTCATATTGTTTAACTCTTAACGTTTATTATTTTACGCTGATTAACCAAAGCTCTGCTTTACTTTTCCTCATCTATTTCCGCTCTTTCTAATATCTCTGCATGTTTTGTTGCTGTTTCTGACTGACTTTCTTCCCATGAGCTGTTGGGTTACCATTTTGGGGTGGTGCTGCAATAGCAAGTGCATCAGAGCCAAATAAACTGATGAGACAACTAACAAATTCCATATCTCCAACGGTGTCCCTGTTTAACAAGGATAGGTCTTATGTTCTGATACATGTCACTAGTAAAACACTATGTCCTCCACACATATCCTAAGTCTAATACAAACTAGGTTTCAGTCTAGTGAATCTAATCCACGTGCATATAGATGTGTACACATGGATACCAAATGCCAGTGCATTGCTTAGCAACTTTCTGGTCTCTTGTAATGGTCTGTCCAGATAATAAATGTTCCAGAGTGTCTATGAGTTGCAGCTATCCTAAAACAATTACCTCCAGATCCATTGTGTGATTAAACATTTTGGGTGGTGTGGCTGGGCTAGGACCATGAAGAAATCCAGGTTCAGATCCCCACTCAGTTGCAAAGTTCACTGACTGACCTTCAGCCTGTCACTGTCTCTCAGCCTAACATACCTTACAGAATTGTGGATTAAAAAAGAGAGAAGCGTGTATGCAACCTTAAGTTCCTTGAAGTGAAGTTGGGATATGTCAATTTACTTCGACATTGTGCTTCAAAATCCCATCTTCTGCCAAAACCCACAAGAACAGGTTTGTCCAAGCCCAATCCAGATTAAAAAGCTGCCCAGGTATCTACATTCTTGTGAGTACATTTCCAAAGCAGACTGGCCAAGTGGAGCTGTGTATGTCTGTGCACAGCCTTACTTTGGGAGAAACCACTCTCCCATGTACAGATCCTTGGAGTCTTGTTTGAATCCTCTACTTCTGATACTTTGTTCAAGCCACTGAAAAATCTTGCCACTTTTAATTTTTGCTGTTCTTTCTTTTTTGGTCTCTAGGTTTCTGTCTTGGATTTATTCTCAAATTCTTTCTACTCTTGAATACTGTGATTCTTGTCTCTGGATTGCTCTCTCACATTTATCTTAAGTTCTTCTTGCTTGGGTTCTCTGTGTATGTATTGTGTGACATTTATATTTTGTTGCCTGCCCTTAGTTCCACAGTTCCACATTGTTTCCAACTGAAGTTACTACTTATATTTCAAATCTCTTCATTCCGTGCCCTTTTATTTTTCTGGTCTGATACTTTTCTCTGGCAAAACATCTGATTATTTCTCCTATTCCATATTTCTGCCCATTTTTTCTGTGTGCCTTTCTCTAGAACTCATTGCCTCCACGCATCCGCACCTCTCCTTTCTTATACAGGGGATGACTAACCTGTGGCCCTCCAGATCTTGCGGAACTACAGCTCCTATAATTCCTCACCATTGACCATGCTGGCTCGGACTGATGTGAGTTGGAGTCTTTGGTGGGAAGGGGAGTATTCCTTATTAACAAAACCCAGCTTCCACAGCAATGATTTTCCTAAACCCATACCACTGCCATAATTTAGTATCACTTACACTCTTTGCACTCATAATTTACCAATAATCCTGGGAACTGTGGGATGGAAGTGTCATACAAACCCAGTCAGATATAGTTACTATATTTAACAAAGATATTAACGTTTATTACACAATTAAGTTTTGCCCAAGCTCTTGTTACCTTGTTGCTGTCACTTTAAATACCATCTGCTTATTTAACACTGTTATTAAACCAAGACAGTTTTGAGGAAGTAGTTAGTTACTCTATTAAAACTCTGTTACCAGATTACCCTTGTATTTACTCCATTCCACTTAAGCCTCACCACCACTTTAACTGAGGACTTTTGTTGAAGCCTCTGTTTCAGCCTCTACTGACCTACTGAAGCACGGGTCTGTTTTTGCTGTGCTGTCCGGGAATCCTACCAAGCACCAAATCCTAGCATTACATGCTGCCTCTTACTACTACTTTGTCAGCCCTTTGTCTTCCCTTGTCTCTTCAGCCTCAGGCAAGTGATTCCCAGCAAGTCATCAGCCACCAAGCCATTCTGCCTTCCTCTCAGGTCTTCTTTCTTCTTCCTTGATCCTCTCCTTTGCTGTCTTCTGGCAGTCCACCATGAACACCAAGCACCAGCCAACATGGATTGACCCTGACTGACTAGCACCAAGGAATACATTCCCTTCTTCTGCTCCCCTAGTCTTGCCCATTCAATCTCAATGTCTAGTTAAGAATTCTAAACCTGAAACTACCAACCAATATATGTGTACCTTTTATCCCTCTGTTGCATACTGAGAGCCCCTCCTCAGCTGTCAGTTAAGGTCCCCCTGTGACAGTTAAACCAACTTTCACCTGATCAGACAGAAGACTTCCCCCTTCAAACACATCGTACATCACAAAATAATACCCATTAAAACACTACAAGAACATCTGGAGTTTCATAGGTTCCAACCCCTATTTTAGCCAGTAATTTTATTTTCCTGGGGGTGTCCAAATTTTACTGCTGTCATTTTTCTACCTGTTTTTGCCTTGGTTTAGTTAGGGTGGTGGTGGTGAGTTTGTATTAATGCTTTAACATTTTGTTTCAATTTTTATTGTCATGCCTACATGAAAGGGTAGGATGCAAACCTTTTAAATAGCCTATATATTTAGAAATGTATTGTTTAAATTGGAATCTGAAGAACATTCTCTAAGCACTGAGATCCACTGAATTCTGTGGAAATGACACCTGAGTAAACATAAGTGTAGAATGCCATCTTGATAAGATAGTATCTGCAGGTATCCTGTAGAACTCAGTGATTGACTGGGTATATTGGGGATGAGATGATCTTTTATGTATCCTGATCCCAAGCTATATAGGGCTTTGCACGCCAGTACCAGAACCTTGAACAGCCCAGTAGCTAATTGGCAGCCGGTGCAATTATTTCAGCAGTGGTGTAATACGATGGCAATATTCTGCCTCAGTGAACAGTCAAGCCAGAGCATATGCTCTGCATACTTGACTTGTTACAATCTCTCCCTTCACCGCTGCCACCATTAGGTACAGTTTCTGTTCAGCCTTGGTAATTACCTTGCCCTCCCTTCTGGTCTGTATATCCCCAGCCAAGGATCAGGCCTTTGGTAAACCAAATAAATATTTATTTACTAACAACAGGGAATAACAAGATTACTTTAGGAATGTTTCACAAGCGTATGGTTTCATATATGTTTGTTTTATGTTTGTTTATTTAACTTGTATACCGCCCCATAGCCGAAGCTCTCTGGGCGGTTTACAGTAACTAAAAACAAATACAATTTAAAATACATCTTTTAAAAAACAATTTAAAACACAATTTAAAAATTTAAAACAATATAAAACACATGCTAAAATGCCTGGGAGAAGAGGAAAGTCTTGACCTGGAACCGAAAAGATAACAGTGTTGGCGCCAGGCACACCTCGTCAGGAAGATCATTCCATAATTTGGGGGCCACCACTGAGAAGGCCCTTTCCCTTGTTGCCATTCTCCAAGCTTCCCTTGGAGTAGGCACCCGGAGGAGGGCCTTTGATCTTGAACATAGTGTACGGGTGGGTTCATATCAGGAGAGGCGTTCCATCAGGCATTGTGGTCCCAAGCTGTGTAAGGCTTTATAGGTCAAAACCAGCACCTTGAATCGAGCTTGGAAACATAAAGGCAGCCAGTGCAAGCGGGCCAGAATCGGTTTTATATGTTTGGACCGTCTGGTCCCTGTTACCAGTCTGGCTGCTGCATTTTGCACAAGCTGCAGTTTCTGAACCGTCTTCAAAGGCAGCCCCACGTAGAGTGCATTGCAGTAATCTAATTTAGAGGTTACTAGAGCATGGACAACTGAAGCCAGGTTATCCCTGTCCAGATAGGAACGTAGTTGGGCCACCAACCGAAGTTGGTATAAGGCACTCCGTGCCACCGAGGCTACCTGAGCCTCAAGTGACAGAGATGATTCTAGGAGAACCCACAAGCTACGAACCTGCTCCTTCAGGGGGAGTGCAACCCCATCCAGGACAGGTTGGACATCCACCATCCGGTCAGAAGAACCACCCACTAGCAGCATCTCAGTCTTGTCTGGATTGAGCCTCAGTTTATTAGCCCTCATCCAGTCCATTGTCACAGCCAGGCACCAGTTCAGTACATTGACAGCCTCACCTGAAGATGAAAAGGAGAAATAGAGCTGTGTGTCATCAGCATACTTATGGCAACGCACTCCAAAGCTCCGGATGACGGCACCCAATGGTTTCATGTAGATGTTGAACAGCATGGGGGACAGAAGTCCCATACCGGAGAGTCCAGGGTGCCGAGTAATGTTCCCCAAGCACCACCTTCTGGAGGTGACCTGCCAAGTAGGAGCGGAACCACTGCAATGCAGTACCTCCCACTCCCAACTCAGCCAGTCTCCCCAGAAGGATGCCATGGTCGATGGTATCGAAAGCTGCTGAGAGATCAAGGAGAATCAGCAGAGTCACACTCCCCCTGTCTCTCTCCCGACAAAGGTCATCATACAGGGCGACCAAGGCTGTTTCTGTGTCAAAACCAGGCCTGAAACCCGACTGAAATGGATCCAGATAATCAGGTTTATTCAAGCCTACTTTGTTTCTTCTCCCCCACTATCAGAAAGTCAGAAAAAGGTTACTTTTTACACAAGTGGATGAAATTATCAGTCACTGTAACCTCTCCAAAGTGGGAAAAATCTACCTATGTACACAGCATATGTATCCAAGCACTTTTTTGCTGGACATATTTAAAAAAAATCCCCCAAAAGAATGGGCTCTCAATATTCTTATGTTCTACTAGACAAATGTGTGAGGCCAACCTGAATCAAAAATCAAACAGTATTTGAGCTTTTAAAATATTTTAAAGGGATAATTTATGAAACATTAAATCCTCACTCTTGCTGATTTCTTTTTTTAAAAAAAGAATGTTCACCTGAACATCCACAGAAGGGAGACAGAGACAACATCCAGAATTAACACCATAGCTGTATTCTACTTTAAGGTATCTGCAATAAGACAATATAGCAGACACAATTCCATCCAAAACCACAGGCAGCTTAACACTTAAGGCTAGAGCTGGGTGGAACTCCTGCTGTCTACCTTTCATGGGTGACTCCATCCTGACTTAGATCTGTCAAAGAACTACTCCAGGCTTCTTTCTGCCTGTTTACCCTAAAGGTGTCTTTGAGATGAGCAGGATCCAGAGTGATATAATCCTAGAGGCATTAGGAGCAAAACGGATAGCCCAATCTCTTCAAGCCAATTGGCCATGCGTGATTGATTGGGTGAAACTAACAAGAACAATAAAATCACTGTCCGACAGCATTTTAATCCAGTCTGGGGGATTCATGCCTCATCTGCGTAATCTTCTAGATCACTCTTGATGTTTCTGTTCATATATATACTCTTTAAATAACAGCCAAATACAATCCAAACTTCCCTCAGAACTCTGCCAACAAACCCTCACCAAACAACCTCACTCCAACCAACTCAACAACTTCTCCCCCTTAACCAACTCAATCCCCATCACTCACAAACCTCCATTTATACCTTCAGCCAGCCAGCCACTCAGCCAATCATCATCCAGCATACTTCAGCTTCTCACCCATGTACTCCCCCTTTCTCTCAGTCAAACATCACCTAATAGACCCACACTTACCATATTTACAGATGCTTAACCTACAGGAACATCACAGACCACAACTCCCATCAGCCTCAGCCAGCATTGCCAATGGTCAGGAAAGATGGGAATTGTGGTCCAACAACATCTGGAGGCACACTGGTTGGGAAAGGCTGGCCTAGAAGTTATTTTCTGCAAATACTACTACACAATAAGTGTGGGTGAATGTTAAAGAATCCCCCTTCCTCCAAAAGACAAATGTGAAAATTTTGCAAAGAGGCTTAGGCATGTCTTCTGCTTTACAGGAAGACCAGGGACTTATTAAGAAGTCACTGTATAATTAACTTAAAGTAGCATCTTAAAAATGTTCCCTGTGTTTAAAACTCTCTGAAAAAGGAAAATCAGCACAGCAGGACCAAGGAATAATCTTTTTTTCCCCCTGCTGGGCTAGCTTTCTATCTGTAGAAAACATTTTTAAACAGAAAAGCATTCAAAGGTAGTATGCACAGTCTGATGTTGTACAGTTTGTTGTGATGCTTCTTTAGACCTAAGTCCCCTTTGTGCATTTAAGGATGCACTGGCTCCACCACCCACAACACCTGCTCTCCCTCCTCCACAAGTTGAATAACAGGCCGAAGTGGGGAAACTGTCTGATATTTCTCCACAGAGTTTGAGTCTCCCACTCACATGAAGTACAGCCAGCTGGAAACAGGAATCAAAAGAAACTAGGCAGTCTTTATATTAGCAATGGTGGAAATTAATTTCTGCTGGTGTGCTAGGTATACAGTCAATAGAATCCAAGTTGGGTAGTTTTACTTAGCAGCTGGGAAGGAATATTCCCTAAGAGAATAAAAGTCCCATCTTTAAGTAGTATAAACGCTTCTTCCAGTTTGTATTCTCACTGTTGAACAGCTAAATTCAGTTTTTTCCAAGTCACACAACTCATGTTGATCCCGTGAACCCTTATGTTGGCAAAGAGACTTACATCACAGCCTGGAAGGATAACACCCACCATCCACTACACAGTGGTCTGAAGATGTCTGCTGGGAACAAGAAGCAAAACAATGGCTGATTTTCCCATCTCAGGAGCCATAGAAGCCAGCTGTTAGCAAGGTCTGCCTGCCTAGTTTCTCTTGTTTCCTGTTTTCCACCTACTAAGGAACCTGTGTGTTGTGGCTAAGAATTTAAAGAGCCCTGGGTAACAGCCAACCTTTGAGGTTCTAAAGATGGAGGGTCAGCTGTTGTTATGGTTCTTGTTCCCAGCAGGCCTTGGTGCAATCCCATACCTCCATAGCGTCTAAAGGGCCTCATTTGAACATCACCTACTTCCTCCCCATTCCATTTTAAGACTTTGAACAGAAGCATATTCTACTGCTTCGAAGTATACCCAGAATGTACAGGCACAAAAGTGCACTCAGAGAGTCATTCTTGGGAAAATAGGGGAGGTAAAAGTAGACATGAGTATCCCTGTTTTCATATGGGATATACTGTATCTTATATGGACAATTACATCCATTCAAAGCATTCAGTTTCTACATGCTTCTATAACTGTGAACTTTGTGACTGTAGTTCTGAGGGTAATTGATGCAGCCTGATGATGTGGACGAGGTTCTTGCGACAACTCAATCAGCAATGTGTCCTCTCAACCCTTGCCCTTCTTGGTTTATTAAAGCTTGCCAAGGGGGTTTGACCAAGTGGATTCAGGATGTCGTCAATGCATTGTTGCGGGAGGGAGTGGTTCCAGCCACCCTGAAAAACCACTCCTGAAAAAGCCCACCCTGGACCCATTGGTTTGCAACAACTACTGCCCAGTCACAGATACCCCCTTCTTAGGGAAGGTGATTGAGAGGGTTGTGACGCAGCAATTGCAAGTACTCTTGGATGAAAAATTATCTTGACCCATTCCAGTCTGGGTTCAGGCCTAGTTATGGGACTGAATTGGCCTTGGTCACTCTGATGGATAACCTTTATCAGGAGGACAGTGGGAGTGCAACCCTGTTATACAGCCACAAGAGTGGTTGCATACTATAGTCAGCATGGATTTTTCACATTCCACAATGTTAAATTGAAATTACCCCCATGCCATTCTGAGGCTTCCCATAAGCTCATTTCAAAACAAAACCTTACATAACTTACAGTCCTGAACTCAGAAATGCTTGCTTAACAACCCTCTACATTTTCATTGCAATACACAAAACAGTCAGAGAGAATCAAGAGTTCAAAAAAAATAGAGCCCTTTTGGACTTTTCTCTGTCAGAGTTCTCATAATCTGTTGAAATTCATTAAAAATCAGCCATGTTCACAGAGTACATGTAATCCTGTTACTGACCTTGCCCCATGCTCAGACCTTCATCTTCTGCAGTTTAAAAGTTTAAAAAATGCCTGGCTGATTTTTAATTAATTTAAGAAATTTAGCATTGAACTCAATGATACGGCTGGGCATGCTCAGTAAGAGCCAACTGTCAGTGTTATAAAAGCCAGACTCACAGCTGCTGGGCTTGCCTAATCGGGGCCACACCCACACCACACCTTTATTTGACTTGAGACAGTCATGGCTTCCCCTAAAGTATCCTGGGATGTGTCGTTTGTGAAGGGTGCTGAGAGAAGACTTATTCTTCTGAGAGCTCCAGTGGCCAGAGTGGTTTAACAGTCAGCCACTCTGATTGAAGCTCTGTGAGTGGAACAGTGCATCTCCTAGCAACTCTCAGCACCCTTCACTAACTACACTTCCCAGGATTCTTTGGGAGAAGCCATGACTGTCCAAAGTGCAATAAAGG